>NC_140145.1:0-1200000 GCF_964035555.1 Netta rufina | reverse complement strand
TGTGGTGCTTTCAGGAACAGACAGAGAGTCAAAATTTCCTTATAAGATTTATAAAATAATAGATTTTACTTTATTAGGAACTAGTAAAAGTTTCAGAGAGCAGAAGCTTGTGCAGGGGTTATATGGAAAAGCCATCAAGCTGAAAACATGTTGCTTGTAATGACACAACTTTTAAAGCTCTGATCACATCAGTACTTTATCTTACAAAGTCACTGCACAAAGATCAGTGGAGAACTGGTAAAAACAGCAAAGAACAATCCCAATAGACAGTCCTGTTTAAATGGGACACACAAAATATAGACAAGGAGTCCAAAGAGAAATGCATGTATGCCTCTAGATAAGTAAGTGTTGCAAGGTTAAAAATGTAAGTGGATGAATCAGAAAGCCTAGTTTTATATGAAATTTTTGACATGAACTTTTCAGAAAAATCGTAAACAACAACAAAAACACGGTGGCACTCTGCAATTTCCATGTGAAATTACAGACAAGAGTATGCCTTTTCTGGGGCACAGGAGGGACACTGTGTATTAAGGAGAGTATAAAGTCCAATGACAAGTAACACAAAATCCCCAATTGTACCTAAGTAGAAACACTATGGAATTTGGGTTATAATACAGTGCATTAGCACAGTCTGCAAACAAGTCTGTATATAAACATGAGACTCTTCTTAAAATAATAGTGAAAGAAGCAGTCAAAAGAAAAGATGCTTTTGGGCACAGGGATCGTTTAAAGATGCAGTACCAGAAGCCAAGAGTCATACATATCACCAACCACAAAAAGGCCCCAGAAAAGGCTTGGTGGGGCAGCAGAGCAGAGAGAGCAATTAGAAGCAATAAGCCATTCTTCAAAAGTGAAGGTGTTGCCAGACAAGAAATCAGAAGAGAGTTGGATGTAAAGCTAAGTGCAGAGCCATGGTGAGGCAGGCCGGGAAAGACTTCTGTGAACAACTTGTGAAAAACAGAATGACTACTGGTGCAAGCATTTTCAGCTCCATCACAAGAAAGAAGCCTGCCAGAGGCTCTGCAGGTCCAGAGAGTAAGACAGGCCTAAGAGGGATGTTCAAGGGTTGTTAACAGCAAAGTAGAGGAGCAAAATGAATTTGCTGGATCAGTAATCAGCAGGGAAGTGCTCGAGGAAGTTCTCACCCTGGCACGTCTCTATTCAGGGCATGGGTTAGAGGATCCCACACAGATCAAGTCATCAGTATGAGCATTTCTGAAACAAATCAGTAAAGTGAACAGTAACAAATTGCCAGGGTTATTGATTATTCACCTGGGCATTCTGCAGGGGCTCAAATACAAAACTGCTAAACCAAAAATGTGGACTGTAATCTGTTACCCGTGCCCAGACCCAGAAGAAAGAGCTGAGGGCAGTATCAGCTTGAAATAGCTGAAGGAACAGAACGATGAGCCTGACTTTCCTGGCAAGCAAATTGTTAAAAGTTCAAATACAGGGTCTGACTTGTAGACACATGGCTAAATGTGAAACCCAGGGGAGGAGGCAACACAGCTTTTGTAGAGAGATAACGCCTCCCAGATCTTTTAAGGGAATGAAGCTCTCAAAGGATAAAAGGGAAGGTGCTTTCATAGGTAAATAACTGGCTAAAAAATAGGAGACAAAGTGCAGATCAGTCTTAATGGAGGAAAGTTACTCGGAAAGGGAGGGAAGTGGAGTTCTCCAGCTGTCAGCACCTTTCAGCAAGCTCATAAATATTCTGGGCACAGAGAGGAGATAACAAAGTTTTAAGAAGACAAAATCCTCCAGGATTGTCAGCTTTAAAACTGGTTACAAAGTGCTACAGAAGGATCTCCTGTTGCTGAGTTATTGGGCAATAAAGTGGTGGGTGAAATTCCATAACACAAAATGCCACACACAAGCAGAGCTGCTTCTAAATGCCTACACACAGTGATGGGCCCTTCTCAGCTAACTCAGAAAAACTGCATCCTGGACTTGCTGTTAGTAGTTCGGTCAACAAGTCAGGTGATTATTAGGAGCTAGCTGGGAACAAGTACAGGACAAGCAGAAAGTGCCATCATGCAACTGCATGAATCTGTAGTGCTTTCAGAGCTAGAATGCACCACCCATCACCACTTCTCCCAAAAGGATGTAGTAGACCTGGGAGAAGTACAGGAGGATCGAGTACAGTCACAATGCTAAGGCTTTTTTGAGAAAGCTGAATATAGAGACTTTCATTTGAGAAAATGATGACTAGCAAAGGATATGAAACAGAGGATACAAAATCAGATAGAGCAGGGGAGAACACAGCTAAGAGACACTGTTTCTTATAACAAAATAAGTAGTGGCATCAAATGGGAAACAAGCTTTAAAACACCCAGTAAAGTAACACATGGCATAGAGAAACTGTGATGTTCATTGCCCAGAGGATGTACATGCCAGAAGTAAAATGGGTTCAAGAGCCTAGATCAAGAGCTATCAAATGCAGAGATGCAAATACAATCTCTGGCTCAGGAAGTCCCTAAACCAGGGTTTCCAGAAGCTGACAGTGCTCCTGTGGGATGTGGCACCCTCCAGGTATGTGCTTACCTCGCCCAGCTGCAAGGTGAGGCTGAAGCTTGGTAAGGCTGAATCGCAGCCCCTGTAGAAACTCCCCTTTCCCAGGCAGTACCACGCACTGGCATCATGGGGAATAATGCTGTCTGCAGACATCACCAGGGTGCCTGCAATGGCCCCAAAGATGCTTGCATAACCCTGGAGTTTATACAGCTTTTCTTGGTGGGTTTTGCATAAAGATACATCCACACTTTTCTTGCCTGGGAGACTATGCCAAGGACTTACAGCTCTGACTAGTTTAAACGAAGAATCAATCCTCAAGCAGCACTGAAAGGCTCTTTTTAAGAGAAGTCAGACAACTAGCAATGAATTACATCTAGATGGCTTCCTACACCACCCCAGCATGCAAGGATCTCATCCCAGAACAGCTGCATTACTCCCTGCCCAGAATGAAACCTCTTGCTTTCTCTCTCTGGGAAATCTCATCTCCTGCAGCATGCTGTCAGCATCCTCCCTCTCTCCCCCAGCTCCTGCTTGTCTTCTCAGCTATTCCCTTTCATGTCACGTCTTTGATCTTTGCTAGAGAAGGCGAAAGGGATTAGGGGGCAGGGAAAGACCACCATTACAAGTTAATACCCAAAGAACAAGATTTCTGTTGTATCAGCAAGGTGTGCTCCTTCAGGCCATTGCTCTGTGCAGTTCTCCACAGCCAGCCCAGCAGCTGGGGATCTCTCACCTATCTCTAGATTCAACACTTTTTTTAACTTTTCTTTTGGTTTGTATTGACATTCACACACACAAACACAGTTTTCAGAAAATACTTTAATAACCCTCTTTGAGGCTCAGGACTTCTGATGATCACAGGGCAATCAAAGCTATACAGACTCTTCTGCATTGCACATAAGCCAGTGTACATGAGAAGCAGCTGGCAACAGCTTATTCAGCATACTGGCTACACAAATCACAAGTGCCAGATACTCTCAAACTCTGCCTTCTGGTACTTTAGCCATGACCTGCACACATATATATATACATATAATGCTGTGTCTGTCCATTCATTTTCCCACATCTATTAGCTACATTTTCAAAGCAGATTCCCCTTTAGTTGTTTTCTTCCCATATATTTAATTTGCAGAGGTTTTGTTCCTACAGCTTGCAATTTGTAATGAACAAGACTTTGCTGTGACTGTTTTGAAAAGACGTTTTGAATTGCTCTCTGTGAATAGCTATATGGGCATTTGGTTCTCTTTGATCTCAGGAACATTCAGGAAAAGGGAATGTGAAAAATAATGCATGTATGCATTTACTGGGCTATGCTTACCCTGTGTGAGAGGCTTGAGAGACATCTGGGAAAGGGAACATGGTGCATGCACAACACTCAGCCACATTAGAGAGAAAAAGACTATTTGAAGCAGTAACTGAGGGTGAACAGTTTCTAGGCAGCCCTTACTTGAATGTTTCAATGCAATCTACTCAACACTTGCCTGTCAGTAGTTCACCAGGCGAGGGCGGCTGGTGAGGAGCATGAACTACAGACCTTGCTGGCTGGCCACAGAGGACTGGCATTAGTGGCCAACAACAAGTCATTGGGTTTGGCTCTTTTGAGACTCTGAAACAATTTGTGCAACCTCTGAACACCATGAAATGCATGTGCCATACCATTCTTGCATGCACACCTCTCTTACAGTCTCCTTCTGTTGTCTGGAATTTCTTTTGTTGTTGTCCCCTGTGCCTGGAGTGTGATGCCGTGGCACTGTGTGAATATGAACCAGTGTTATGTTTTGGTGCTAATCATTTTTTAAAAAGGCTGTATAGATTTTCCTTCAAGAGCAAACATCAAAAAGCCTTAAAAGAAAATATCTAGTAGGAATATGAATCCTGAGATTTGCCATATCCTTAGCCTGTATTTTCTGAATATTCAAGTATGAGTTTGATGCCTTATCCTTACGTTTTATTGTGCATTGACATAACCTGATTGTAGAGGGGGTAGAAAAGCCCCTCAAAAATACTGAGAGAAACTTTGTGGCTTTCACTGCAGAATCCAATTTCCCTATTGCAATAGTTGAGGTCCCAGCAGTGCAAGGTCCCGAAGCATTCAGCTTGCTGTAGCTTACACTTTTTTTTTTTTGTTTGTTTTTGTTTTTGTTTTTGTTTTTCTGAATGCAGGATCTGAAGAGGAGGTCCAGGATGTCCATGAACACTCAGTTTAATAAGACACTGGCTAATTTGCTTACGGGAGAGCTGAAGTGAACAAAGATGTTCAGCATACCAGCCGTAGTGGAGCTCACATCTTGGTCTCTGCACAGGAAGCATAATAACCAGCCCTGACCTGCAAGGCCCACACTGTGATGCAGACTGCACATAAGCAATGTGATGCTTGTGGTCTCCTCATGTTTTCCATGTTGCAGTGGTCACACAAATGCAGAGTTGTGTTCTTCAGGTCTTCTCCTTCGAAGGCACAAGCAGCCTGTCTTCATCCAGCAGCATCTGTCTGCATGGGCTAGCTTGCTCAGAGACCAGTTCTGGGAGTCACCAGCTGGAGAGCTCGCGGAGTGAGTGCAAGCTGCTATTTTGGCATGTTGATGCCACAGAAGGTTTTGCTAAACACTTCAAAAATAAACAAGTCTTCAAGACCAAAAGCTGCAGAAATTACTTTCTGTGGCCCCTTAGCTCTTGACTTCATTTGCTCTCTTAGGTCAAAGCCAGACTTCTTCATTTAACTTTTCCACTTTTATCTCAGACACAGCAACAAGCTGTTCTCCATCTCAGCACTCAGGTCTGCCCTGCAAGGTGCTTCTTCTGACTTCATTGGAAACCAATATCTCTCACCACTTTTGATGACTTTGTTGTCCCTCAGCCATCTGCTGCATTTTGCCAGCAGTGGTAGAGGTGAAGATGCAGGGACAATGGCCATTTCTGAGAAAGAGCTGGGTCATGTTTTCTCCATTGCAAAGAATCCACCCTGTCATTGGGTAATGTGAACAAGTCTCTCATTCAACCTGTAACTTCATCTATCCTCAAAATAGGTGTGGTAGCCAGCCCTGTTAAGAGCTTACATTTTTGAGCATACTTCAAACTTGAGATGCCCCCATCACAGGAGTCATGGAAAGTCCCTGAGTTCACATGACTCGACTCCTGCTTCTCTCCTTCCTCTCTCATTTCCCCAAGACAGAGCAAAAATTCCCAGCAAAAGCATCTGTAAGAAATGCAGAGCAGAGCCCCATCTATCACCCAGCGTTATCTTTGTATTTCTGTGAGATGCTTGAAATGATCTTGCAAAGGAGTTTTTCAAAATACCCTTTTGCCTTTTCTAGCATTTTGATGGTGGAGAAAACCTGAGAAATTTCTAGGCTCTGGACTTACTCCCTTCTTACCCCATTTGTGGTATGGTTTTGGAATATTCCCAATTCTTGTTTCCTATGCCTCATAATTTGGAGACATACAAGTAAAATAAAGTCTGGCAAATTCAAAAGATAAACAGTTTTCCTGCAGCAGGGAATGAGACTGTGGAGTTCATTGCCTTGAAGGATCATTCAGGCCAAAGAATTAGCCAGATTCCCATGTGGAGTGCACGTTTGTAGGGCACCAAGACTATCTCAAGTTTTCAGAGTTAACGAAACATTGGCAAGGGAGCTGAAGGTAACTTCTGAAACCTGCTATAGGGATAAACATTCCCCCCATCTGCTCTGTGGTAAGTTTTCTGTATCTTCCTGTGAAGCAGCAGCCTCTTCCCCAGGCCAGGAGTGCAATGGTTAGGCAGTCCCAGTTCAGACTAATCATGCCTCTGCCTTCCTTCATTTCTGATGAAGGTTTCTACGGGGCTTGCTGCCCTTAATCTTTGAAAAAGGCATCTTTGTCCCAGCTGGCAGTCACTAACATGATGTTATTAAAAGTCAACCAATAACACTGTTTTAAACATAACTTTATTCCTTTGCTGGTGTTCATTTTCTTGTCTCCAGTGATCAACCCACTGCAGGACCTCTGAGTCTAGAGAAAAGCTGAATTTGTCACATTAAAAAAAAAAAAAAAAAAAAAAAAAAAGCAGAATTATACTCTAACCCTTTCGGTCTCTTCTTGTTTTATCCCTTGCAAGAAAGTCTGTCTTAAACTAGAGGGAAAAAAAAATAACAATAATAATAATAAAGCCAGGAGAGGGTCTAGATTCTCCCAGTTCAACTTTCTGTGTATGTGGCACATGGCTCCTCTCAACCAGCTCCCTACATCCTTGGCCATCTAGAGGGCTCAAGGTGACTTTAAAGAGGGGGGTGTCTTGAAGTCAGGGTGCTCACACTGGTTTCTTTAGGAGTCAGGAAGGCTGAGAGCCTCCAGGGATGCATTTCACTGCCTCAAAGAAATGAGTGTCTAGTTGGCAGTCTAAAAGTACTTTTTCTCTTTTCTTCTTTATCCTTAAAAAAGGAGAACTCTTGAGTCTGCAGCAAGTCCCAAGGTTACTGGAGAAAGTGGTCAGTACTAGCAAACCCTTTCCACTCCCTACTGCAGTATTACTGGGCTGTGCAGGGCAACGCCCACTTGAAAGTGTTTTCATTTTCTGATTTTTATTCTGCTGCTACTTTTCATCCAGAAAACAGACATCTCAGATGCTAGGCCCTCTCCATGGGGCTTCCTGTGAGAGTGTGCAGGTCTATCTAGGCGGGTTCTCAGATGGGAAGAGAGGAAGGAATTCTACAGGAAGGTGTTTTTTGAATCCTCTTCTGTAAATGGACTACAATCCTTGGCTGCCTACAAGAGAAGAAGTATCATCTGAGAAAATGGGAAATGGTTCCTCTCAGTTCCTGCATATCTCACGTCTTAAGTGATACTTTTGAGTGGTCAGTACCCCTAGGCTCCATCACTAAATGTCTTCAGTATCACTGCAATGAAACAGTTCATTTTCCTTCATTGAGTCCAAAGACCCAGCTGAAAACTGATGGAAGCCAGAGCATCCTGAACTCACTCTATCCACAACCAAGCCATCGGTCCTTCCTCGGGGATGCCTTTCTTCCCAGGACCTTCAACCCCACCGAGTTAGGTTGCTGTGGGCAGAGTGCCTAGGCTGGCTGGACCTCCTCCATTTCTGCACAGAGCCTCTGTTCCTCCCTTCTCTAAAGTTCAGATCCTTTTGAAATGTGAATATAAGTTTTGTTTTTCTGAGTCTGTCCTAGCTCTTGGGGCTTGAGAATAAATTATGACCCAAAACGGAATAGGTTTTATATATATGCAGAACTGTGTATTTATGTCTGATAGAAACAAAGATGTGTGAATATGCTGATGTGCTCAGAAATATATTTATTTACTAATATATTTATCCACGTATCATGTCTGCTCGTGTGTTTTTGTTCTGTACTAAGACGAGTTTGTGTTGGAAACAAGCGCCTGTTCGCCACGCCACGCCACGCGAGTTGTTTCAGACAACCCGTGGCTGCCGCCACAGCCGGTCAGGTGAAGCCTCGCTGCCCAGCGAGCGCGGGGAGCTGCAAACACCGCCGAGGTCAGGGCACGGGGCGAGGCCTCGTCCCCCGGGGCTGCAGCAGGCGGAGCGGGCCTCCGGCACCTCGAAGCTCCCGCGACCTCCGGCCCGGCCTCGGCTCCCCGAGAGCCCGGCCCCGCCGCTGGGCTGCGGGCGGCTCCCGCCGGGCCCGAGGCCGCGGCCCCTCAGCGGCTCCCGGGCTCGCCTCTGCCCGCCCTCCCCGCTCCTCTCGGCCCGGCCGCGGTCCCGGCGTGCGGCGCTGCCCGCGGCCTCTCCCCCTCCGTCCCTCCCTGGCGGCGCTCTGCCGCCCTCCTGCGGGGCCGCGGCTGGGCGCAGCCGCCACGGGCAGGCCCGGCCCGGCCCGGCCCCGTCCTGCGCTTGCGCGGCGGCGGCGGCGGCGGCGGAGGGATGGCGCTGGAGACCGTCCCCAAGGACCTGCGGCACCTCCGGGCCTGCCTCCTCTGCTCCCTCGTCAAGGTGCGCCCGGCCCGAGCCCCCCCCGCCCCGCCCGCGCCTCCCCCCGCCCCGCCTCGGCCTCCCTGTCCCGGCCCGGGCCCCTCTCCGCCGGCCGAGGCCCGGCCCGCCCGCTCGGCCCTTCTTCCGCCTGCCCGGGCCTCCTTCGCGTTCCGCCGGGCCCGGGGCTCCGTCTCGGCCCCGGCACTGGCTTCCCTCGCTCCCGCCGGCGCTGCCCGGCTCTCCCCTCCCTCCCCGGCCGGCTGCAGCCCCTCCTGTCCCCGGCCTGTCCCTGCGCTGACGCTTCAGTCCCCCTCAGACCATCGACCAGTTCGAGTACGACGGCTGCGACAACTGCGATGCCTACCTGCAGATGAAGGGCAACCGCGAGATGGTCTACGACTGCACCAGCTCCTCTTTCGACGGGTGAGTGGGGCCGTGATCAGGGGCTGCTCGGCAGCCCCAGTGCCATGGCACTTTGGCTGGGAGATTCCCTCACACCCCTCTCTCCCACAGGATCATTGCGATGATGAGCCCGGAGGACAGCTGGGTCTCCAAGTGGCAGCGCATCAGTGAGTGTCTCTCCCTCCTGGGTTGGACAGGAGCAAACTGTTCTGCAGCAGACCCCTCTCTGGGGCAGTGGGAGCTGTTCTTTGGGTTGCTGCAGGGGTTTCTGGCTGCTGTTCCGGATGAGGGGGCATCTGTGCAGGCTGAGGCTGGTGGGGGCTTTTGCCCATCTGGCTGTTGCCATGCAGAGAATCTCAGTGTTTTCTTTCCCCCAGGTAACTTCAAGCCGGGTGTATATGCAGTGTCTGTGACTGGCCGCCTTCCCCAAGGTAATGCTGCCGGCTTGTGTAAGGCACTCCTGCACGGATGGCAACTGATGGCTTATTCTGTATACTAAGCATTGTATATTAGCCAGTTACACTCTTGAGTGTATTATGCCATATGTGATAAAATCAGCATTTAGGGATTCACTAGACACGGTGTGTTACAAACACAGCACACACCATGTGGGTGAAAGGATTAGCCAGGTGACTGCAAAAAGACTTTAAATGGGAGGCTGGGTTCAGGTGTTCTGTAGACAGGTTTTCTACCTGGAGTCATTCAGCAGTCTGTCTGCCAGAAGTTGATATTAAAATGCTGTTGAATAAAACCTGTGATACTGGACAGCATCAAAGTGATAAACTGTGATTAAAGGATGACTACCGAAAGTGGGCACATTTCAAGCTGTTCAGCTACAGGGGAACACAAAGGTTTGTCCATGAAAATGAGTTGTGCAGAAAAGGGTGCTGTTTGAAAAATGATCTTGAGAAGGATGGTTGAGCGGATACCCCTTCCATTGTAATACTGCACTGTTAAGCTATGATGGGTTTTATTCATTTATAAACGGAGTATGCAGCGAGTTGGCCTTACAAAGCAGAGATTATACTTTCCATTTGGACAAGAGGCCCTGTCCTGTCCACAGTCCTTGATCAGACATCTAACCTGAGCCCCTTCCTAGGAGTACTACAATCTCACATCTCTGGTATAAAAGCCACACTTTTGTCTGGAATCCTAAGCCCTGACCTGAGTTCCGCTGTCTGTGTTGGGAGAGATGGAACATCATGAGGTTTGAAGCCTCCTGGCACAGCTTTGGACACATCTGAAACAAGTGGAACATAGCAAGTGATGGCATGTGCTCCATGCAGCTGCAGGCAGAGCACAACGTGGAGCACAGGGCAGAAGGAGAGGGTACATGTAGGAGATGCTCTTTGGCCTTGGTTAGAGTGTGTGGCATCTTCATATCGCAGGCAGAGGTGAGAGAGAACTGGGGAATGCAGAAACCACTGAGAGACTGCACTCAAGGGCCTTGAAGGCTGTCATTTGTCTGTCCCTGGTGTGTGGTGCTGATGAGAGCTATCCTGAACCACATGATGCTATTCTGCTGTCATTTCTTACAGGGTTACTGAGAAGGTGGAACGTGTAGACAAGTCATGGAAATGACTGAGAGGTTTAAGAATTACATTAAGAGCTTGGCCCATGCAGTATGGTCATAATATTCAGACATCTGCAGGTAGAAAATAATGTAAACAAAATGTCTACTCAGTTCTTTCCCAAAGCAAAGTGAGAGTTGATGTCTGGGAGCTCTGTCTAGGCATTTAAATCAGAAGAGGGAACTTCACTATTAACAGTGAAGTTTACAAAGTGTTAGAAGAAACTAAGAAGATTGTTCAGTTCTTAATCTCTGCAGTGAAGGCTACATGATACAGCAATCACATTTTTTTAGGGCTTCTCCTAGAGAATACTGAAATGTGTTTGTCTCCTTGCTGCAGGGATCGTCCGAGAGCTGAAGAGCCGTGGTGTGGCTTACAAGTCCCGAGACACAGCTATAAAAACCTAAGGGGCTCTTGTGCTGTGTGGAGGATTCCCTGGTGCTCCACTGGGCTGTTTGGAGGAGCAACTGGCATGTGGGGCGCTGTTCTGAAACCTTTTAGTTGTAGTATGTGGGAAAATGAACCTGGACTCAGAGGGAGCTTGCTGGCTCAGCTTTTCTTGCTGAGCCAGCAAGAAATACCTATGGACTCAGTCACACTGCTGTCTGACGACGAAGACCATAAAAATCTGTTAGATCCTTGAAAGAGACTGGGAAAGAGGTGTTTAATGTTAATGCACAAACATTTTATAATTACCATGGGTAAGAAGAGAGCTGGGACACATCTGTAAATATTTCAATAAAACATGGTGCTTGGTCAGAATTGAGTCCATCTTGTATTCTCAGTCACAAGTTTCACCTACCACTGAGTGCAGATGTATGAGGAAGGGTTTTGTACTCAGTGCTGGGCCTGCCACACTGCTGGTGCAGTTCAGAGCCTACAACAACCATTGTATAGCATGGACCCAATTCCCATCTCTAGAGGAGGATCCTGCACTTGGCTGAATTGGGGTGTCCATTACTAGGAGTGAGCAGACTTGCAATTTGTCCCATACGTCTCATGGCTGGATGGAATAGGTAGGGTGATGTAGAGTATTCCACGTGGAGGTTGTTATATGGAGGTCACAGTGCCCTGGGCCTGCAGGGTCCTGCAGAATGAATGTGGAAGCAGACTTGAAGGACCTTGGATCTGCTCTTGGTGGCCTCCAGAGCCTTCTGAACCCATTGCTAGCGTGGCTGGGAGGCAGCACCAGGCCTTATAGGAGGAGGGATTGTTGTTGCTTCCACAAGCAGGCGTGAAAACACCCATCCAGTCTAGCATTTGTGAAGTTCTTGATGTCACAGTGTGTTGGGACTTTCAGCTTGAATAGTTTCTGTTCCTGAGAGATGGCGCTTGCCTAATTTTTGTTCCAGTTCAGCAACAGCTGCCAATCACAAAGGTGGTTTGTGCAAGAGCAGAGTCCTAGATCAGCACCTCTGTGAAATAAGTTTTTTTTTTTTTTTCCTCTGAAATAATCCTGTAGCTGAAAAGCCTGATTCTTGTGTTCTGTAAACAGATGCTGGAAAACTGATAAAACCTGAAAGATGACTGATTTAGGAGGAAAGTGGCTTCAGCAAAGGGAGTGCATCGCTGTTGGGGAGTGTCAACAGGAGTACTAAGGCAATGTGCTTTTTGTCCTGCTCTGGTTTGTAGAGCTGGCCCAGACTCACACTGCAGGTCAAAGCACAGCTTCCCACAGAATTTCGGAGCAGACATGCTGCCTGCTGTGAGCAGAGGGTGGTTACGTGGAGCTGCTGCATTAACGAAGACCGCTGAGAAAGATGTTTTAAACCACATTTTTCTTCAGTCCTTTCAGACGCAATGCTGCAGTCAGTCTCTGCTGACTTGCTCCCAGGTCCATTGCACACCTCCTAGTGCAGATCACCTTGGTGGGGAGAGCTGAGTCCTTTGTGGCAGAAATGCCTGTGGCTGGGGACAGAGCCTTACCGTGCAAAGATGGAGCAGCACGTTCAAGTCCTGGGACAGAGGAGTCTTGAACCCAGCTTTCACACCTCCTTGGTGAATGTCCAGATCACTGAAGTTACTTGAAAATTGCCCTCCAGGTTTGCGTGGTTGCAGAGGCTGGTCAGGAGATGGACCTCGGAAACACCAAGGTCAGGCCTGAGGGTGAGAGGTACAAGTGTCCTGTCAGGCTCAAGGCATGACTTCGCTGGGTGTCAAGATGGAGATTTTGGGCCCTGGAGGATGTTTTTGGACCAGCTTTGCAGTGAGAGGCGTAGGGTGCAGTGGGATCCCCCTGGGATACACTTGTCCCATGCAGAAAGAAAGGTTCAGGAAAGCTGCAGTTAGCACCATCCCAGCTGCTGTATGAGGTTGATGAGAGCTCACGAGGTTCAGCTTAAAATGAATCCAGGAGGACAAGCTGGATGGTTCTTTCTCCATCTTGAGGCAGGTGGAGCTGGGGAATGAGATTTTTGGCTGTAGCCAGCCTGGAAGGACATTGTGCATGGTCTGGCTGAGAGGCCAGCAGAGGACAGCTGTTCTGTCCCGGCCCAGTCCTTGAAGCCTCACAGCTCGAGTGCCACAGGGTGGCAGCACGGCTTTGTGGAGCAGGGCGGGAGCCTGGTGACGGGTGGGGAGTAAAGCTGCTGGAGATGAACCTGAGCAAGAAAGACCTGAGACACGTCTCCATTTTCTAGTGCATCTCCTGTGCAGGGCCCCAGGCAGTGAGGGTTTTGTTCAGCTGGGCTCCGGGTGTGGGTCTGCGGGCACCGTGCTTCACGTCCCCCTCCATGGGAAGCTGCAGGAACTCACCGCCCAGGACTGAGATTTCACTTAGGAAATTACTCCCAAGGAACAGCATGCATTGTCACTGTGCCTCTCGGGGAAGGTGAGGGGGCTTGTAAACCACACAAACACCTCGCCTCTTGCTAGGAAGTGCAGCCACCCTCGATTATACAGAGTGAAGTCTGGCAGGAGCTGCAGTGCAAGTGGAATAGAGACAGAACAGCGCAGCAAGCTGGCCGGACGCTGGTGGTCTTCCAGAGGAGCTGCGCCTCCTCTGCCTGCAGCACATTGCAGTGCTTCTGAGAACCTGGTGCCTGTAATTGGGCTGGCTTGGTGAGCCGAGCCTCTTCCCTGCTAGCTTGCTCACTCACCCACATGCACACTGCATCTCCCAGCCCACACTGCCCAAATGATTCATTGCTCCCAGGCTGTTTGAGCTGAGCGTTGGACCTCTGCAAAGTGCCTGAAGTAAGCATTTCAGTTAGATGCCAGCCTCAGAGCTGCCGGGGCTTTATAGCAGCAAAGGCAAATGGATGCAGAGCTCTATTTGCTGAGAAAAGTAGGGCATGGAGCTCTCACGCTGAAGAAATCAGAGGAAAAATGTGCAGCGGCAGCCTGGGCTGTAATCGGGAGAGAAAGCGTCAAGAGCTGTGGATCTGAGTCAATTCAAGATGGCTCCACCCCCTGCAGCAAATGACGCCAAAATATCTCAGCCAGGCTTGCGGGCTGCAGGGCTGACATTGCTCTGCCCATGTTCGGGCATCTCCCGGGAGCTGCCGGGGGCTGGGGAGGGCAGCAGGGGCCAGGGGCCAGGGGCCAGGGGCCGCCCACAGCCCCAGCAGCACCGGCAGGAAGCACGAGTGAGTGGATTTCTTCGTGCGGGTTTTGAGAACTGATACCTGGCTCTCCCTCTGGGCAAAAAAAGTGACTTTCCAAAACCGCAGAGCACACGGTGGCTCTACACAAGGCAGCTGCCGGCTGTGCTGGGAAATGCCCAGCCACACTGCTCCCACCTGTGAGGGACCCTCTCCCCGCTTCACATGCAGGGACAGGGACAGGACTTCATGTGCGGCACAGGGAGCCCTGGGACCAGTGTGGTGTGCATTTGTCAAGGGTCTTGTAGGTGAGCTGGGCCCAGGCGAGTGACTGCAGATGAGAGGAGGCACGAGCTGCAGGCAGCTGTGCTCACTTTATCTCTGCAGGGGCTGTGGGCAAGGCAGGGTGGGAGCTCCCACCTCTGCCCCCATCTTTGCTCCTACAGATGTTCTGTATGTACCGTGCAGCCTGTTTGTCACCTCTTTGCTCATGTTAAGGCCAGGAGACAGAGTTGTTGCACAGGGACAGCTTGGCAGGATCAGTCGCACTTTGCGCTATCCCCTCTCCCACCGTCACTTGCTGGATGTGCCCTCCAGCTTGTGAACTCAACCATCCCTGTGTGTCTGGGGTGCTGGGAGTCTGATCACATACAGGTTAATGAACAGGGTGCCAGGACCCTTGGCTGTAGGTGCCAAGACAGATACGAAAGCCCCAGGTCAAAGCTGTTTTCCTTGCTGAGTGGCAGAGAGCCAGACAACAGTGCAGGGGAAGGTGGCCTGAGCTGGTACCCTGTGGGATGCATGCTGGAGTGAGGGCAGCAAAGCCAAGGCTGTGAGCTGTTAACTTGGAGGTCTGAGGTTGGGGGGTGCAGCACTGTCCCACCCATCACCCCCAGCCAGGGCGGGCTGGTTGGAGCCAGTGAGGCACCCAAGCATGTCTGATGTGGTGAGGACCAGAGGACGCTCACCTGCGGATGTTGGCAGCATCAGTTTGGAGGGACTGTGGAGGTGGAGGTGTGGGGGTGTTACGGTAACCATGGCACGAGAGGATGGGTGCACAAGTTTCTGTGGTGTGGGCGGATGAGAAAGCATTTGAAGCATGGCAGAAATGAGGCACAGCTTCCACGTGCTGAAGCCAAAGAGCCTCCTGGTATGCCAGTGGTGGAGGTGAACAAGTAAGGAGCTGGGATGCATTCCCTGCCATGGCAGACAGAAATGCTGGGCTGTGATTTACATTAGGGTCTCTGGGTGTTTGCCCCTCACAAAACACAGAGGGAAGGAGGAGACTTTATGGAGAAGAAGCAGGCTGGTGGGCCATCAGCTCCTGAAGCAGGCCTGCAAAGGACTTATGAAGAAGGGGTTGCCACTCCTGGGCTGCCACTGCTCACATGCCTGGTGCTATCTGCAACATAGTGGTCAGGTACTTAATGGGAGACACCTGAATCCATTGCTCTGCCCACAGGGTTGGGGTTTTCATGGCTAGAGGGATGAGAGAAGCTGCTGGAGGGTCCCAAACCTCTCCAGGCAGACCTCCCACCTCCCCACTCTGCCTCCACAGCTCTGTGTCAGAGGAAAGGGAGATGCCAAGGGTTGATGGGGCAGAGAGAGGTCTTACCCCAATAGTGGAGGTTGCTGGGAGTGCTGAGGGCATGTTTCCTTAGGGTAAACGGGCAAGCAGGACCACATAGACGAAGTCACAGGAGGGATTTTGGAGCCTGACAATGTCTATCCCATCCCCTGTTTCTTGGACCTCCTGCTGCATCCTGGTGGCAACCCCAGTCCTGCAGCTGGTCCTGATGGTGGGTGCGCAGCCATGTGTCCTCCAAGTGGAGAGACTCAGGCGTTTCATGTGCCTATAACCGATCTCAGGCGGTCATGGAGCTGGATGGCGTCTACCACCCACATAGGCCCCAGCACCCATTCCCCATATCTCCCTTGCCCGGTCCAGCCCCTCAGCCAGGCCATGGGCTTTGATGCCACTGTCTCCACATCACCCACACAGTCCTGGGTGCCTGAGCCCCACACAGGCTCTCTGGCTCTTGGGGACACAACAGAGACCCAAAGGTGCCCAGGGCCTCCCAAGGTGGTTGTGCCACCCTTGAACAGAGGCAAAGAAGGGGGAAACTGGTGTTGCCCTGCAGGGATGGGGCCCGTGCAGCACCAGGGCCCATAAGGGGAGTGGGGCCTGGCCTGCCACCCCTTCCCCCACCTGCGGGCTGGTTGTAGCAGGTGACATGGAAAATGACGGGGCACTTTGTGCCCCGCTGGCGCCAGCGCAACGGTCCCGCACTTGTCATTGGTGCAGATGAGCTGCAATTTGTCTATATATGGGCAAAGTGAGGCACCGCGTTCACCCCCGTGTCCTCCGCGCCCGCCCCAGCGCGTCACTTCAGCTTTTTGAGGTTTCCCTTCGCGCTCTCATTTGCCTCCTGCTCGCGGCCTGTTTCACCCGGCAGTTTCTGGTTGACTCACTCCCAACGGCCGCGCTCCCAGCCCGGCCCCATGCTTGCTACTGGGCCGTGGGGTCAGGCCAGCAGCACCCAGTCCCTGCTGGTGGCCCACACCAGCATCGTGCCCAGCACCCGGTGCTTCAGAAGTGGCGGGGTGTGGGTTTAGGGGTGCAGAGCACCTCTGGGCTCTGTTGGGTTGCTTGGGGTGTCCCCTGGTGCTGGTGCGGGTTTCTCTGGGGATGCAAGCTCATTGTCTCCTGGGTCCTGTCCCCTGCCTTGAGCGCAGGCAGAGGGACAGAGCACAGGCAGCTGTGGGGTGGCTTGGGGCTGAGCTGGTGATGGATCCCACCCCAACCCAGCCCCTCTCCAGTGGGCGTGGAGGTGCTGCAGCTCTTCCTTGTCCTGGCTATGCTGGACAAAAGAGTGCCCCACAGGAGGGCGGCAGTCAATGCTCTTCCTGTCCAAAAAGTTCCCAGGAGCTAGCAGTGGTACCCTTGACTTGTTGGTGCAGCAAGGCCCCAGTAGCATTGCCAAGATAGGGGCCATGGGAGCCTCCGTCCCAGCAAGGATTTTTGGGGGCTGCTCCTTGTGCTGCTCCCTGTTCTCCATTCTGTGCTGCTGCTCCATGCTCTGACAGGCAAGCCAGTGGCTTGTGTAGGGAATGTAATCATTAGGCTTCAGTGTGACATGCGGGAGGCACTTTGGTTCCATCGGGGTCTAGCAGGCACTTCTGAATGGTGGCCAAGAGATGCTCCCATTTGCCTAAGTCACTGAAGCTGTGGACCCAAGGCCTAGATGGGGGGTCAAGGAGGATTTGGTTGAGATCACCCCTTCCTCTTCCTCCTATTCCTCCAACATAGATCTCAAGCAGTACGGCTCCTTTAAACATAGCACAGAGCTGAAGGCAGCCAGCCTGGCCGCCACTTCCCCTGCGTGCAGCGAGCGCTGCAACCGCAGGCGAGGAGGGGAAGTTGCTGCAAGGCGCGATAAGAAATATCAGCGCTTTTGCAGCGCCCTGACTGCGTGGCCTGACAAGGGCCCTTCCCCCTGCCTGCATGCTGGAGCTGACAGCACTGCTGCCCCCCAAACCCCGGCACCCGCTCCCCTGTGCTCACAGATACTGGGAGAGTTACTGGAAAAGCAACAGCAGCAGGGAGCAGGGACAGTGGCTGGTGGCATCCATGTACCATTAACGCTCAGGAAGGAACAAAAAGTGGGTGGCACCTGGGAGCAGGGGGATGCTGTGGGTGTCTGAGCCACAGCTGGGCACCCTGAGACAAGGCAAGGCATGAGCACAGCTGGGGAGTGGTGCCAGGTCCTGCTGCCACTGCAGGAATTGGTACAGCTTGGGGGCTGCAGCAGCTGACACCCTGGGGACCACCACAGGTCCCTGAGCACCCAAGGATGCAGAGAAGGACCTGGAAGTGCTGGGGGCTGGGTGCTCTCCTGAGGTCCAATGAGGAGGAAATGCAGCCATTTTTGCCTCCCCACACCAAACCCAGAAAGTCTGTTGTGATCTCAGACCTTTGGCAGCTATTTTGGCTGGGCGTGTGGAGTGCAGAGGGAACAGTGACTGGGCTGCAAGGCCTGGGTTAGAAACTCCCGTAGCCTTGTTTGCTGGTCGGTAAAATTAACCAATGGCCAGGGGATGTGGTGAGTTCATCATCAGCTGGAGACTTTCAGACCTCCTCATCTCAACCCAAGTAACCAGATCTGCTGATTTCCTTCTTTTGGAGAAACAGAGAAGGCAGCAGATGGCTGCTGCTGGAGGAGGAAACCAGCTTCGGAGACCCAAAATATGATGTTCTCCCAGACACACTGTGCTGCACCAGGCGGGGAAAGAGGAAGCGTCTCCTCCCCTACTTCCCTGCTGGGAAGGCGCCTGTGGGCCCCCTGTGGGGGAATGGCTCCTGGGACCTGGATCCACATGGGGCAGGCGACAGGCAGCCAGGAGCCCCATTCTGGGGACTCGGCTCCTTGCCCTGCTGCATTCCCTGGGCCCCAGCATCATCGTCGCTCCCAGACACGTGCTTCACCCTCCCCCTGACATCTTGCTTGAGAACTAAGAACAGTCTCTCCCAGCTGCCTCCTTCAGGAAATGAACTCCCTCTCACCTTGCAACACCATTAGCATTAAATGGACCTTTCCTCCGAGAAAAGGTCTTCTTCAAGAGCTTCAGTGCCTGTCTTCACCCAGCCCAGCCCCCTGTTCTCAGCAGGGGCAGGTTTGTCATCAGAGCAAAGCACGCCACGAGAAGTGTGGCCTCAGCCCTGCAGCGCAGGGGAAAGTCCCTCAGCAGCACCCTGGGGACAAAGCTGCCTCCAGTAGCTTGGACAAATGCTCCTTTACTTTGGTATCAGAGCACGGGCCGGCTCCGACGGACAGCTGGCAGCATCCCCCCCTCACCACACAGTGGTGGCTTTGCCCCCTGTGACAGCACCCCACCACACTGGGGACCACCCCACAGCACCCTTGGCTTGGCTTGTCACCTCAGGGATGGGGTGCTGACTCTTGGCGGGGCGGGGGTGGGGGGGAGAGTCTTTGGGTCAGGAATGACCTGATCACACCTTATCCCCACCCAAATTGTTATTCAAGTATTTCAGATGTCCCCAGGAGTTATGAAGCAATTCAGGCAGGAGAAGACCTCAGGAGGTTGCCAGCCCAGCCCAGCCCAACATGGGGACAGCCACACACGTGGTTGCTTTTGCTGCCAGCAAGGAGATGCTCAACACGTGCCTCAGCAAGGCAGAGATTCTCCCTTGGGTCTGATGAGCAAGATGTCCTCAGCCCAGGGATATATATTGCAATGGGGAGATGTGGGATCTCTGTGGGGCACCCCTGGGCAGAGGTCTCTGCCCCAGGCATGTGGGGTGTAAGCAGAGGGCAGTGGGTCCGGGCAGCACCAGGCCCAGCCACAGCAGTGAGAGTCCCACAGGCAGTATGTGAGGGTGACTCAGGGGCCGGGGACTTGGTGCCAGGCCAGCCGCTGGGGTCCCAGCCCTGAGCCACCAAATGCTGAACGGCATGTACAAAGAGAGACAATTCTATGGGGAGCAGCTCAACCTCAGTTTGGAAAGGGTTTCACAGCAAAACCCCCTCTACCTGTTGTGATCCAAACATGTTCAGGCAGGCCAAAACTCAAACAACTGCTGACTGTACAGTGGCTCGGTTGATTTTGACTTTCCTCCTTCTCTGCCTTCTGCAAACCTTGCTAGTAATGTTTTTTTTATATTTCCTCCCAGATTATCGACGTAGAGAATGAATGGCAATGTCCTAAAGTGAACATTTTGCACAGCCATGTGAAACTCATCCCATGGACCAACGCACTCTCATTTACAGTCAGTTTTGGGGATTTAGCTCAGAGTTTTTAATCCAGTTTAATGGACAGCTTCATGTAGCACTGGCTGACCTTCCCCAGCTCTGTGGTGGGTGCGAAGACTGCTCCTTGCCATGCTCCCTTCCTCTGCTCTGTGCTTCTCAGTGGCAGTGGAAGGAGAGCAAGGCTGGGAGACAACCCTTGCACCAGACACACAGCTCTTTGCTGTAGAGCTTAGTGAGGAAATTGCATGTGGCTTGGAGATGGCTTCTGTGATATGGGACCTTGACTGGAAAACTGCTGCTGGAGCTCGCTCCTGTCCCGGTGCCATCAGGCGGTGACGGCTGCCCCTGCACAGCTCCAGCCGGCAAGCCAGCATTGCAAGAAGCGTGTGACCTCCCTGCATAGCTGGCTTTCATTTTCTTTTTGGGGGCCTCGTGTTCCTGTTGGCCGTTATGGCTTCCTCAGGCTTGGAGGAAGTCTGGTATTGCAGAACAGTGCATGGGGGAAAAGCACAGGGAGGTTTCTTGGGCAACACGTTTTCTAAAGAGCAGGATTGGGGCTTGCAGCCTGCTGGCAGCCACATTGTCTCCTGCTGCGCTCCTGCCATGGGGCTGGGAGACTGCAGCACCCAAAATCCTGCAGAACCTCGTCCAGGGCTACCAACCCTTCTATAATGTCTGTCTTCAGGAATGTCATGCTCCCTCTGCAAAGATGGGGTGAGGGGACACAGTGGAGCCACGTGGAGCTGTCCCCAGCCTCTGCACCAGGGTGGGGGGGACATGGTTGCTGTCATCCCGTGCAAGCAGCCTTTTTTTTTTTTTTTTTGCACAAACATGTTTGTTGCTCAGCACAGCAAAGCCCAGGAGAGCGTAACCGGCTGCTCTGCAACGGCCCCCGGTGCTTCCGGCGCTCGGCAGCGGCCGCCCCTCGCCCCACGGCTGGGCCGGCTGCGGTCAGGCTGTGGGGTGGCGCTGGGTGGGACCGCGCACCGTTATCTCCTCGGCAGCTACGGCTCTTCCTGTGGTCGGGGCCACGTGGGCAGGATGGGGTTAAAAGAAGCCCCGCTCCCTGCAGGGGCCCATTGCTCCCTGGCCACCAGCACCCTGTAGAGCACCCACCCGCAGCACCGGCACCCAGCATGGGCCATCTGCGCCCCAACCCGGTAATGTACGGAGGGACCCAGCCAGCAGCATGGCACCCACGTGGTGCTCAAGGAGCAGTGGGGGCATGGAGACGTCCTGGGGCCATGGCCCCCACCTGCTGCCAGGGGGACAGTGGGTGCTGGGGGCCACCCCATGGGTAAGAGGGTCCCCCCCAGGGAGGAGGCGCTGCAGTGGTGGGCGGGAGGAGATGGGAAGAGCCTGAAGCAGAAGTGCCACCGAGGAGATTTCAGTTCCAGCAGGACAGGAGGCAGAGGATGCAGAGGCTGGTGGGGATAGGTGAGGCTGCTGCTGGGCACAGAAGCCATTCTGGGGGGCACTGGAGACATTCCGGGGGGCACAGGGCTGAGGTCACTGTGGGGCGCATGGCTCTGTATGGCCACGGGGGCTGCCTGGTGTCCCCTGCCATGTGGCCTGAAGGGCAACGGGGACATTGAGGGGGTCTCCATAGGGGTGGCAGGCAGGGGAGAGGTGGAGGTCCCTGGGAAGCCTCCGGTCCATGGCACTTCTGTGGCCCCATGGAAAGGGTGACTTCTCTGGAAGGGACAGAGTGTGGGATTCCCACAATAAGACAGGGCAAGGGGGACTTCGGTGACAGGGATGGCAGTAGGAGATGGGGACTTTTAAAGGGTGGTCCCTGTAATGGGGATGGGGTCTCCACCATGAGGCCAAGGTAAAGGAGTCTTCTGTGACCACAGTGGAATTTAGGTGGTGTCTCCATCATGGGAACAACGCAAGGCAAGGGGTCTTTGGTCCAGATGGGCTTTGCTGTGGGATCTCCACGATGGGACTGAGGCAAAAAGAGTCCTCTGTGACCTGAGTGGCATTTAGGTGGAGTGCCCCCATGGGGATGAGGCAAAGGGTTCCTCTGTGAAACCGATAGGCTTCAAGGGACAATGAGGGAGTTTATGGTGGGATCTCAAACTTAAGATCAAGGCGAGGGATGGGGTTTGAAGGACAACAACAGAGTTTAAGGTGGGGTGTTTCCTGTCAAGGGAGACAACTCTAGGGGAGCAGCTCAACCTCAGTTTGGGAAGAGTCCAAGGGGGACCTTTGTGAACAGGACAGAGGATGAGATGAGAGTCTCCCTATGAGGGTAAGGCAAAGAGGCTATCTTTGCCCAGGATGGGGTTTGAGAGGGGATGGTGGGGTTTGAGGTGAGATCCCCTCCAGTGGGGACAAGGCAAGGGTGTTCTTTGTGGGCAGAAAGGGGTCTGAGGTGGGATACCCCCCCTTGGGGACAAGGTGACAGAGTCCCTTGTGCTCAGGATAGGGCTTGAGGGGGAATGATGGTGTAGGAGGTACAGTGGCTGGTAAAGCGAGGCTGCCCCTTTGTGCCCAGGGTGGGGTTTCAGGGGTACCAGGCAGGATCTCCCCCATGGGGATGAGGTGAGGATGTCCCTTGTGCCTGGCACGGTTCCCCAGGGCAGGACGTGATGCCAGCAGGAGCTCCCTGTCCCCAGGGCAAAGCCAGCCCTGCCATTCGCGCCCCCGGCCATGCTGACACAGAAACATCCCCACGGCCAGGCACGCGGGGTGCAGGCGGAGGAGGCCACGTCGCTGGAGGAGAGCATCGCCGACACCGACTGAGAGACAGTGCAGTCACCCATAAAGTAGAAAGCACTACTAAACAGCACTGCAGGGTGTAGTGTTTCCTACTTTATGGATGAGTGTACTGTGGGCTACGGAGAAGAGAGCACTGCCGGCCACCTGCGAGCTGGCCACCAGCTGTGCACGGCTGGGGAGCCAAGGACAGGCTGGCGCCAGCACCACCACCGTCCCTGCTGCCACCAAGCCAGCACGCCTGGGACATGGGGCTGAGGGGACAGGTAGGTAGCAAAGCCTGCGATTTGTGCTTTTCTGCCCCATCTTCAGGTCATGGATGGCAAAGTCCTGTGGGGAGCTGGGTCGTGGTGGCCATGTGCGGGTGGGGAGAGGCGGGGGGGCTGGCGAATAGCTTTGCATGGCTGCACAATGGCAGGATGCTGCTAAATAAAACTCTTTCAGTGTTGACTTGTGGACTTTGTCTTTTTTATTCTATTATTGGGAAACGCAAAAACTGGAAAAAGACACCTGCAGTTCCCCAAGGCCATGGCCAGCAGCTGGGGGGCACTGCAAGCTTGCACGGGGACAGGGCCTGGGGGGGGCTCAGGGGTGTTAGAAACAGTACGAGGGGCACCAGCACCACACAGTGTGACTTGCGCCCCGTGTCCGTCCAGGCTCATGGCAAAGTGGCCACATCCTGCCACAGCCCTGCCACCTTCACATAGAGAGGGAATGAGACGCTCCTGTGGTCACTGTCCCCACACACACACAGCCCATCCATGCTGTTGTCCCCGTGTTCTGGCTTTCTAGGTCCCCAGTGCCCAAATGTCAGTTCCCAAACACCTGTGGGCATCCCCATGCTTGGCTTTGATTCCCCATCTCCTGGCCTTGGGAAAGATACAAAAAAAAAAAAAAAAAAAAAAAAAAAAAACAAAACAAAAAAAAAAACAAAAAAAAACAAAAAAAAAAAACAAGGAAGCAGCGCAGCCTGCCCCAAGCAGCTTTCATTTTGTTGCGTGCCTAAAAGGAAAACAAAGCCCAAGTTTACAGTTTTAATACGTAGAAGTTTTGAAAGGTCACGTTCTTAATAATGAATATGTAAGTATTAGGCAACATAAATACGGGATACTTATGATTGATGAATATTATGGTCACAAATGTTATAACCACCCAGCATTCACTGCCTGCAGAGATGTTGGAAACATATTTCTTGCTGAGAGCAGCAAAACAGAAACTGCAACTTTTTTTTTTTTTTTTTTTTTAAACACATCTCCTTTTTTAGTGCCCTCCCTGTGGGCTGAGTGCATGTCAGCTGGTTCCTGCAAGTAAACGTGTCCATTCCCTACTGGGTGGAACTGCCAGTCTCTGAAGGACCTCGGCACATTTCTCCTCGCCCGGGTCAATGCCATGGCCGTGCGGCGGCTGTGCAGCTCCCAGCCCAACGGGGCCATGAGGGCAGTGGAAGGCTTCCCCCACTGTCTTCAGACCCACACAAATGCCCCAGTCCCACATGCTGTGGGGTTTCCATACTGCAGAACATGAGCCACCACATTTGTGGGGGGCTGCACCATGCCCTGCGCCCAGCTGATCTCATCCCCTTCCCTGCTGGGCTGCTTTTAGCTGTTTCCTGAGCCTGGTGGTCCCTGCTATGCTGTGCTCAGCCCACGTGCTCATGCCTGCCCAGGGATGCACACACCCCCAGCACAATGCTGTGTCCTACAAATGCACATTTCCCATGCAACAGTGCCCAGGAAATCCTTGCAAGCATGGGCATCACAGATGTTCATGTCTCCTCCCCAGATCTGCACCAAGACATGCCAGAGCAAACTCTCAGCCCTGGTGGCCCTGGAATGGGTCAAGGGAGGTGCCTTGGGAGAGTGGGCATCCATTGGTGTCCAAGGGATGCCATCCATTGGCATCCATTGGATGCCCAAGGGAGAGTGGGCATCCATTGGTGTCACCATGTGTCCTGGTCTCACTGGGGCTGTCCTCAGGGGCCTGCGGGAAAGGAGGATGGAACCAGGTCAGTGCCCACCAACTGCCCCAGTGCCACCACCCCCGCAGCAGGGCACAGGTCACCCAGGGCTGGCACAGCCTCGGCCTCCTTCCCCAGCTGAGACCACAGAGAGCTACAGGAGCTCCCATTAATCCTTCATGGTCCCACCAAATTCCATCCCCTGAGGCAGAGGAGAAGGTCGATAGGACAACCGAGGACACTAATTAGTCTTAATTGCCCTGAGCAGTCTCATGGGGAGCCCCTGGTCCTGGTTCATTTCACCTTGTCTGGAGGCTACCAATGGATCCTGTTATCAGTGTCCTGCTCAAAACCTGTGGGATGGCTCCCTGGTTTTTGAGGGCCCTGGGGTCAACGTTTGGCTCCTTATTTCTTCTCTGCCATGGAGCATGTCCACTCTTGCTGCTCCACAGTGGAAGAGAGCAGGAGGCCCTGGGGTCTGTGCACTCTGTATCTGCACCTTGGCTCGTTGGAGGCCTTTAGAGAGCAGTGGGTGCTGCTGGGGGGCTCTGCTGCAGTCCTTTTTCAGCTTCCCAGGGTTGAATTGTTGATCTCGGCCTCCCTACTGTCACCTGGTTTTCATTAATTGCTCAGTGGCATTGTTTGTTTTTCCTAAGCCTGTCATTTCCTCTGTCTTAGGAGAGCTTCAAGTGTCTTTCTAAGGAAACACTTTGCTCCATCTCATGTACATGGAGCATTGACCCACAGCAGGTGCTTGCATGACTTGGGGGACCAAGGGGTAACTGGAGGTGCCTGTAGCAATTTTTCCCCACAGCTGTCATGAAGACTTCACTCAGTCAGCTCAAGGAGCTCCCAAGCCACCGTGCCTTTGTTTAATAACTCAGATGGATTTCTCTTTCCTCCCTAAGGATGGTCCATGGCCCTGATTTATCCAGCTGGCTGGCCAAGGAGTAAGAGCACCTCCAGCTTGCCAAGCTCAGGAAGCTAGGATGCATCCAGTCTCTTCAGGGATGGGCAACTCATGGCTATGGGTTCAGTGTGTATGCCACTGATGCGCCACCATCTTACCTGACTTCATCTCACCTGACTGGGGTCTTCTGTAGGACTGTGGGAGGAGAAAATGGGTGCCTGGCTTGGCCCTGGCCCCTGATACTCCAGGGCAGCAGGTCCTGGGAGCACCATGGAGCCACGTGGGTCTGGCACTGGTGAGCGGGAGAAGCCTAGAACTGCACAGTAGGTCTGGTGATAGCAGCAGTTCCCTGGTGGGATAAGCAGACTGCTGTGGTGAGCAGCACATGGCAGTGGAAGTGCAAAATAAGACATGTCGGAGCAGGGTTCCCAAGGAGGCTGTGCTGTTTGAGCAGCGTGTGCCGTGCGCTGCTCGCAACCACATGATCTTATCAGCAGCACGTTTCCCTTCCCACTGCTGGCTCTTGCGTCCTGCTAATTAAACCTTCTTGTTCTGTCTTGTCAGCAAGTTGTGCAGCACCTGGGCCTTGCTCTGCACTTGTGCAGCATCTGGAGATCCTGCCTGGGGCATCTCCTGGGGAGGAAAACAGTCATGGGCAGGGACCAGGGGGTTCCAGGTCTCCTCCTGGCAGTGGAAGGCAGTGGGACTCATCCTGAGTGCTCATGGAAGGGGGGGGCGGGGCGTCACTTGAGCTAGTGATTGGAGATATGCAAGTATCAGAAGATGTGGGTAGGTGGGATCTGCTGTGTGAAATTTTCCCTCTGGTCTGTTGGTTTTGTTCACTGCTTGTGGCCAGCTTGGCGATCATCACAATAAACACTCTTTAAAATGAAGAGCTCAGAGATGCTGGATTTGTGTGATGGCAGGCTTCGAGGATGCTGCCAGATGTGGGACTGTTAGACCTGGTGCTAACTCCCCACAGCATCTAAGTGGGTCATCTGCAGACTTTAGAGTCAGCGGTGAGAAAACTGCTGTTGGTGGTGATGTCTGTGCTCAGGCAGAGCTGACACGAAGCCAGTGGCATCTGTTTCAGTAGGTGACACATCTGCACCCTGCACGTCCGGGTGTGCCCGTGAGCTCCCACAGGCAGTGCTCATAAAGCAGCCTCTGAAACGTGCATGCCAGCCACCTGAGGCTCCTGCGTGTACCTCACCTGGAGCCATGGCCACAAACGGAGCAACAGTGTGACAAAACACTGTCTACCCCGCAGCCACGCATGCTGATGCAGCAGGCGGGGTGCATCCCCAGCAGCGGAGGGATGGCCAAACCGTGTCCTGCTGCAGGACAAGGCTGGAGCTGGGCTGGGGAGCGAGGACAAGTGGGCGTCCTGGGGAACGGGGCGGGGGCTCTCCCCGAGAGACTGGTGCTGTGTCACTGGTGCTGCGTGGCCCACTGTGTGGGGTGGCTTCCATCCACGGAGAGCGAGATGGGCAGCAGACACCTCTGTGGCTCTGTGTGAGCTTTGATGCAGCGCTCTGCTGCTAACTCTCATCTCTTGTCTGTGCATCTGGACCATGCCAACCCCAACAGCTCCCTCCCTTCCCACATTGTGGCTCACCCACTGCAGCCCCTACGTGTGCTGGCAGGGCCCAAGTTCGTGTTTTCGGCAGCGGGTCGTGACTGTGCTTGGCCCTGCAGGGCAGCACTAGCGGGACACCGGGCCAGAGGGGATGGGGAAACGCGCGGGGCTCCCCACAGAGGAACCCCCAAACCCGGAGCCGCGCCTGGGGGCGGCGAGAGCCCGGCGGGACCCCGCCGCCAGCACCCCGTGAGCCGGGCGAGGCTGGGGGCAGCGGGATGGTGGCGGGGCTCCCCCGGCGCGGAGCCTCACCGGCGGGCAGCCGGCACCGTTCCCGCACCATCGCCATGGAAACCGGCAGGGCCGGCGTTCCTCCCGGCGGGGTGCCCAGGCCCGGGTTCCGCGTGCACGGCTCGGCCGCGCGGCCGCCGGGGCCTGCGGGGCTCCGCGTGGGGAGCTCCGCCGGGCCGCGGCCAGGGGCGGGCAGCGCCCGCGGCCCCCCACCGGCGTCTCGGCGCTGCGGCGGCCGGCCCGGGCCTCGGCGGGCGCGGGGGTCGGCGGGGCTGGGGGCAGCGGGCGGCCTTTGTAGGGTGCGGGAGCGGAGCGCGTGTGCGTGCGGGGTGGGACACGCGCACACGCGCAGACACGCGGACACACGCGCGCACGGACGCGCACACGCACCGGCAGCCGCCCGCCCGCCGAGCCGGCGGATCCAGGCGGGGACGGAGCCTCCCCGGGCGCGGGGATGCTGCCGCCGCCTCCGTCCCCGCCGGGCGGGAGCGCGGCCCGGGCGCCCGCCGCCGTCGCCGCTCTGATGCCTTCGGGGTGCCCGCGCCGGGCCCCGCAGCCGCGGACAGCCCCCCGCGCCGCAGCGTGAGCCATGGAGGAGCCGGACCCGCCGCACACGGGCGACGCCGTCCCCGCGGCCTCGGCCTCCGCCTGCCCGGACGTGTCCCTGGCGCCGGCCACGCGTGAGGGCGCGGGGGGCGCCGCCGGCAGGGCGAGCCGCCCGCCGTCCCCGGGCCCGGAGGGGGCCGGAGCAGCCCAGCCCCAGGAGGGAGCCCGCAGCAGCCTCCTCGCCCCCCCGGCGGACCCGCAGCGGGGTCGCCCCGCGCCGGAGCTCGTTAGGCCTCGGCAAGCCATGGACGGGCTCGGACGTGAGCGGACAGACGGCCTGGCCCAGGTAGGGCGGCTGCCCGGCGAGCCGCGTTTCGGGGCGAGAGGCGTCGTGGCCACGGACGGCCGTCGCCTCGGCCGGGCTCGGGACGTGGCTGCGCCGGGCCGCGGCTGAGCCGCCCCGCGGCACCGACCCCGTGGGGCCGGGAGCTGCTGGAGCCGCTGCCACGCAGCGGGTGAGGGGGAAGGAGCCGCAGGGGTTTCCAGCTGCCGCTGCCCTGCTGGTGCTGGAGCTGGCTCCGGGCACAGATATGTCAGCCCGGGGCTCCCCCACCCCTGCGGCATCTCCGCGCTCCGGCAGCATCAGTGGCGCTGAGGGTGGTGAAGGGGACACAGCTCACTGCCACCTGCTTCCAGAGCGCGCCCTCTTCCAGCAGGGTAGTCTGGAGGGGTTGTGGGCTTGGTGGGCAGCGGGGATCTTGTCCCTGCAGACAAAGCAGGGCACCTCGAGGCAACGCAATGCGCTGCCCCTCGCAGCATCTCTCTGAAAACAGCTGAAGAGGCTTCCTGGGAGCCTCACCCCCTCAATCCTGACCACATAAGTTCATTAGCTGGCCCTGTTTATGACAACTCACCCTCCCTTTCCTTGGGTAAAATCGCTCATCTTCCTGGGATCCCCTGGTGCTCTGAGGTGACTCTGTGATGTGTTTAAAATAAGGAAGGAATAAGCTCTCAGCCTGTTCTTCTAGAGTGTGGGGAAGAAGCGGTGAGCAGAGCTGGTTGGGGTTTAGCAGGAGATTTTTGAGCTATGCCAGTGCTGTGTTCCCGAGCACAGCTGGAGGGTGGCTGGACCAGCTCACAGGAGCAAGGGTACTGCTGGAAACCCATTGGGAGAGAAAATTGTTTCATTTAAGCAGTCTCTTATGTGTTTTTTTTTTTTTTTTTTTTTTTTTTTGAATGGCTGTTTATCGTGATGCTTAGGGAAATGCCACATTTAGCCACACAGTCCTCAGCCCACCTCTGGTCACAGCTCTTGGTTGTTCCAGAAACACCCCAGACAAAATTGGGGCAGCAGTGTAGGAAGCATTTCCGCTCCCATCCCCCTTAGCTGTCCATCCCAAGACTCGAACCAGTTGTGCCAAACGTAATGTTTCCTCTTGCTTCAGGAGAGCCAGCAGGTGAGGGAGGGAGGAAGCACCCTGTCTTGGTGTTGGTGTTCCTTGCTCTGGTGCTCAGCTTTATTCTGACCCACAGGACTGCCTCATGCTGTCCGGGGAGGGTAGCAAGGGGCAGGAGATGGCGCAAAGGGGTCATTGTGGGTTCTCCAGCAGTTCTCCACCTGTGGGTGGGAACTACGCACCCAGCTCTGGCCAATCCTGCAGTGGGTACCCTAGGCACCAGCTGCATGTGTGGGTGGAAGTGGTGAGGGCGATGACCCCACTTGCTTTCAATGGCTGTGACTGCTGAGCATTCACCATCCAGTTTCCCTTGGTCTTTGGGAAGCTTTGACTTTTCCCTAGTTTTTCCTTTCCATGTTGGGTGGTCCTAACATGGCAGATGACTGTTTCCCTTCCCTCTTCATGGGCTTGGCAGCACCATGGTAGTGTCACCACAGCACCAGTGTACTGAGTCAGTACCACAATGGTACTTGAGATAGCAATGGTACTGTGGCACCTGGTGGTACTGTCGTGTATTGTGTTAGTGCCATAGTGGGACTGTGGCAGTACCATGACATTACTGTGGTAGTACTGGTGATCCTGTGGTGGTAGTCATGATAATGTTACATCCTTAACATTGCTGTTGATCCCCAGAAAGGTTAACTTGTCATCTCCTGGAAGGAAATCCAGCACTTCCTCCTAAAGTCAAGTGATATGAAAGGCTTGCAACTGATCTCTGTTTCAGATCCAGCAGGGAGCTCCCCTCCAAAGTGTGGCTCTTCCTGGCCAGGCTGGGACAAGTGCTACCAATGCCATGTGCCCTGCAGACAGAGCTGGGATTCCTGTAGGAGTCCAGGACTTCTGTCCTTGGGATGTCAGTGCTGCATTATGCAAACAGGGCAGCAGCCTCCAGGGAGTAATCTCCTAGTGTGGGGAAGAGCCTCTTGAGGGCTCATCACTGACAGAGTTGATTAAAGAGGTTGATTTTATGATGAAGCTCTTGCCGTGTGTACCAGCCTCTGCCACTAATGCTGTGCCATTTCCTCAGGGCCAGTCTAGGGGCAGATGTTAAGACTTTCTGTAGGTCAAGTTAATATCAGCTTTCTTGCTTAGATCCCTCTGGAGTGCAGGGGTTGTGGAGCTGCCACCTTTCTCCCATATGGGAGCTGGCAAGTGAACTGTGGAGATAGAGAAGTGGGATGGGGCTGAGGAGAACACCTGGAGCATCCCATGCAGCCTCTGTCTGGAGCAGAGCTTGCTCCAGAGCTGGATAACATTGTTTAGGGCCTGTCCAGGCAAGTGTTGAATATCTCCAAAGATTGGGACCCTTCCACCTCTCTAACCCTGTCCCAGAGCTACAGTAGACTCCTTGATATGAGTGTTCTTCATAGGTCCTGTGGGAATTTCCCTGTGCCCGTTTCTTCCCCGCCATTTGCTGTGCTCCTCTGCGTCCTGCAATGCACTGCAGGATTTCCTAGCTCCTCTGCAGAGTAACAGCAGAGACGTGCATCCCCCATCTTACTACTGACTAATGCTATTTGGGGGCTTGATCTCATGAATGTATTCTTGTTCCAAGGCCTTTGAAATCACTCTGGTCTTGCTTTCCAAAATTTCTGTGTAGACACAGAAGGTAAGAAAAGACTTTCTTGCTGAGAATCTCCAGGTACGGCAGGTTTAGGATCCCAATCAGAATGATGAATATCAGAGGAGAAAAACATTATGTAAAACACTATGTAGGAAAAATGGGGTCAAAGTGTCACAGGTACAGTCTGGTTGGAAACTGGAAACTTCTCGTAATGCTGTCAGAACGGTTTTAGAGCATTTCCCAGAAGAGCTCAGTTGTCGGCATCTGCTGTGGGGTGCTGCCCTGCTGGGATCTGCTTTGGTCCTGGAAATTTGGGATGGTTTGAGGGTGGGTTGCTGAACTGAAGGCTTTTTCCTGATGCCCTAAATTGATAGAGGGGAAAGGAACAAGGTCATTCACTTTCTGGATATTCTCTGTGCCCTCTGTTTCCAGGATTAGTGCCCCACCAGCCTATCCAGCTTCATGTACAGATGGGATAAGCTCAGCAGCTTAACCATCCATGTTCTGGTATCTCATGAGCCACAAAAGCAAGGAGCATGGCTAAGGTGCTCAGAGTTGGCTAATGTGACTATTTCTCAATCTCAGGAGGCCACTTTGGATCTGAATTTCTAAAAAGCCAAGCATGCAGCTTTCTCTCTGAGGTCAGAGGGAGCTAAGGATGTTCAATTACTCTGTAAAACCCAAACAAAGATGCTTAATCCAGGGAGCCCCCAAATCAGTTGGAATTTAAATATCCACAGAAAAAAAGCTGTTGCTCTCAATGGGACTTAACACAAATCACAGATACAGTAAGAATTATAAAATGCTGGTAAACATCCTCCATGCCAAGTGTTCAGGACAAGCTGCATTTAACAGCAAGCTCAGTTCCTTTTGCAGGAATTCATGGTATTTTAAGAGCTTTGAACACTCCGTAGATGAAAACCTATTCATTTAATGCCTGAGGATGTGTACAGCTGCACCCCTGACTAAATGGATAGATCAGCAAAATAAAATATGGTAGGGAGGTGAGAAGGCCTTCCTGGGTACTGAGGCCAGTTCTGACTGTTATGGACACCATTTCAGAGAATCACAATCAGAAAAAGATCATACTCCATCTAGCTCAAAATCTGAGTAAATTATTTTTTCTTGGCAACACTCAGCCTCATGCAAATGACTTAGTGCCATTTTCTGCAAGCATTACGAATGTATGGCCAACTGCAGATAGCTGTCTGCCATGAAAACCCAATGTGATTTTATTTGTAGGAATGGACGAAAGCACAAAGCAAGACTATTTGGAAGGGGAAAGTAATTTTTATTTTACTTGTCTTTCTGAGAAAGCTGACTCTACTCACCTGTACTGTCAGTACAAAGACATATCCAAATGGCTTGGAAAGGTTACTTGTGCAGAACATGGAGGATGAGAGACACCAGCCCATTGCCTCCTCACTGTGTCCTTGGCTCCTCTGGACTGGTGATGATGGACTGGTTTGGGAAGTTGGCTGCTACTGCACCATGATCTTTTGTCTCAGCATCTTTTTCATTTCACCCTCTGTACATTATCCACGAGGGAACTTGCCAATGCCTTTGCTTCTTTCTTTTGGGTGTCCTGTGGTTGTAGTCCTCCTTCCTGCTGGAACAACATGAAGAGATATGGCACATGCAATGCCGGCAGCCTTGTTGGCCTCCTCCTGCTTTGAGTACAGGCTTTCTGCAGCTGAGCCATCTGTTTAGCAGTTCTTGGAAAATACCCTTTTGGGCATCAGTTTGTAAGTCTTCCACTGCTCTTGCCATTCACATTCCCATATTGATCACCAAACAGTGCCTTTGGCTCTTGTGAGCGGTGCAAGGAAATTATTTCTTTGTCCTTCATCTACTTGTTAAAGACATTGGAGATTTGGGGCTTGTCAAAAGGACAAAATCTTAAAATCACATTTTGGCTAGTGAATTCTTACTTACTGCAATATGTAAGAAATGCTGTTCCCAATGTGCCAGAGTCTGGGCAATCAACATTTTTTAAGCAAATATGACCCAAGCAGAAAAGGTACTCTTCACCCCTGGGAAACTGCAAGTAATTCAGGAAACAGACTCGCATGGTAGAGAACTATGGGGCAGATGCCTGGGCAAAAACTGAGCTCTGCATACAAAATCTGCCACTCTAGTTCTATGATGTGTCTTCCAAGGTTCAAGAGGTCATCCATCTCTTCAGAGCTGAATGCATTAGGTAATACAGTCTCTCTACTCAATAAAAACAACTCGTGAGACCACAAATACCATTGCTGAGGCTCTGAAGTAGGAAGGAGACCGGGTATTAACTTTTCAAGCTGTGATCCTGTTAGAGGGCACTGGCACTTCCGCCTGGGGTAGGGATTTACTGAACTGCAGTTCCATGGCTGCCGGGCGTGAAGCCCTGGCACAGCCCCAGGCTGCTCACTGTAGACAGGAGCATCCCACATGCATTTGTCAGTACCGTGCCTTTCTTATGGCTCTCAAGTCTCATGCCTTTCCAGGGAGTGGTTCTTTGGATTAAAGTTTCTGTTACAAGAAAGATGAGATATCAGAGAACAATCGTCCCTGCTCCAGCCATCAAAATACCAAACCTGGAAAGAGCTAAGTTTTATCACTCTTCCCCAGTTTTTTTGCATACTTACAAAATAGAATTATCTGACGTGGCATCCAAAGAGTCCAGATACTCCATGAAGACCTTGGGGCTGCCTGGGCTGGAGCCTGCAGTGCTGGGAGCTGCAGGCTGACCTTTGTTCAGACCTAAAACCCCAAAATCTCCAACAATTTCTGTAGGAAGCCAATACCCACATGTTTAGCTCAAAGGATGGGCAATGCAGACGAGTACGCAAGAAGCAGGGGTTGTGAAGCCACCCGTCTTTCTGTGTTTGCAATGAGGATGTTAACACATTTACTTCCCACTTCTATGTGTTGCTTTTGTCTAGTGTAAATGTCATTGCTTGTGCCTACTTCTCTGCAGATTCAATGACATGCTCAGCAACACCTAGAAAATCTGCAATGAAAGAAAAAGGCTTGGCTGTCTTGGCTTGGTTGGTCACCTGAGTTTTACAAACAAAATGGTTTTACCCTGACTTTCGTATATTTCAAGCTGTGCAATGAAGAGAAATAATCTCTTCAGTTTTTCTCTGCAATTAAAGCAGAAAGACTATTAGTCTCCCCTTACCGTGGTGGGGATGGAGCACAATCCTGCTTTACCACTGTGGGGATAGACAAAATCTTTCTGAAAGCTGCTAAGAGAAAAATGAGAAGCTTGTACATCAGTGTTAAATAGGCAGTTGACAGAAGAATCTTAATACATGATTCTTCCCCTGTGAAATGCGGGCATCTTTCTCACAAGATATGTAGATGAAAAAGGCCCCTACAAAGGACTTAGGGGTGCCCAAGGATCCCAGAGTGGCTCAAGGACAGGAAGGTCATGTTGTTTTCATACTGTATATAACCCTACACTGTAGGTTATCTGCTAAACAAGTTGGATCATATCCCAGCAATTACCAGCTGCATTTTCTGGCTGCATATCCTGGATCTGCAAAAAGATTTGCATTTAACATGGAGAGAGGTTGGGTTGCAGCTGGGAAATCCTTCATGGGGACACCCGCACTGTCATGCCTCTGTGTAAGGCAGGTAACTCCTAGCTGGAAGAAGTGTTGGTTAAAGGTGTCTGGACCACACTGGAGGGCAGGACAAGGAGCAACTCCAGTACAGATGGTACCAGCAGTTATTCAGCTAGATGAGCGCCTGTGCCCTTGGCAGGACCTTTCCACTTCAGGTGTCCCCACTGGGTCCATCCCACACAGGGCTGCTTGCTCTGATCTCTGTGCTGGGCTTTGTGACACAGGGACAGGCTGGCCTTGCAGGGACAGAAGAGGGTTACTCCAAATCCTCTGGCTCTCTCAACCAACTGATCTGTTTTATGTCTGATTGTCAAAGACAGCTGAAAAAAAAGCTGAAAGTGATCAGAGGGTGTGCAGAATAGGATGCTTGGGAAAAGGTGTAAGTGAATGTTCCCTGAACATTCTCTTAATATCTTGCAATCTGTGGCTCCAACACTCTCCATGCTGGAGACAGTATATTTGAAATTAATAGCCTCGGATGGATTTTTTCTTCTGTGAATTCTTTACTTGTGGTGATAAAAATCAGATAAATGAGGAAATCACAATAAATAAGATTGTGTTTGGAAGAGGGATGGGCAGCAGGAGAAAATGCTGAATCATGGAAACAGGAGCTGGCAACGCACAGGGAGAGGAGCTGGTGAGGAAGTGTCATGAAGTCAAAGAAAAAACATAGATGTTTGTGTCTGAAACCAGGAACCTGGTGCAAAATGAAGGAAGCTGTGGGAAACAGGCTGCCTATCAAAGGAATGGCAGAGTAACCACGGCTGCATCCCGGGCCTGTTTCTTCTCTCATACCTTTAACAAAAATAGCCCTTTTACCTCCGTGCAGATAATGCGCACTCCAGTGCGAGGTGTCCTCACTGTGCTGGCAGTGGCAGCTGATGGGTTTTGCTCTTGCTCACTGACCGAGCAGGAGGTGATGCTATTTTTGTCTTGCTTTTGACTTGCAGTGAGGGAAGTGCAGAAGAGCAGCCTACAGAAAATAACTTCCCTCTACAAGGAAGCTGATTCCGCTGAACCTGGATGGAAGAGGAAAAAACGTATCGTCAGTGACAGGTTTTATTTCCAAGTGGCAAGGACTGAGAAGTTAAGGAAACTGATTACCAAAGTCAGCTGGAGCAAACTATAGGGCTTTGGCATGATGGAGGCCTGGAATTTAATGCAGTACAAGTGACAATGATTTCAAACAAGGGAGAGGTGGTGGGTTTAATATAGAAGGTAGTAGGAAAGTAGTGGTGGTTTTTGACATAAGAGGTGGTATCTGAAGTAGGAGGGTTAGATTTCAGAGATGACTGTTGTGAAGCAAACCTGGCAACTGGAGCCCTATCTGTTGCAGACAGGGAAGTCATCATGGGGACATCTTGAAATTATATGTTTTAGAAACAGTCACGAGCATGCCAAAGGCCACCTGAGACTTCCGGCTCATGGAGCCACCTGGTAAATTCCTCCTTGACATCTGCTTCTCTGCTAGATTTTCAAGAAGGGTTGGATTTTGACTTTGGTTCAGTTGCAGCAGTGGGACTGGGGAAGCCCTTGGGCCAGTCTGTGCCAGGCTGAGCCGCAAGGCACCAGCAGTATAGCTTGGCCACCCGAGCTGCACTGCAGAGCTGAGCTGCCAACCCAGCCGCAGTTTGATTTACTGCCCCCCAAATGGCTTCCTGCAAGTTTGCCGCAGAACTTCAAAGATTGTGCTGGATGCTGCGTGTTCCTCGGGGATTTTGATTGCATGACCCAGTTAGCAGCCTGTCTGGGCATCTCGCTCTGTAAAAGCTGCTGCAGCTCTTGATGGCTTTTTGAAGTTTTCAGGTGAAAAAGCAGCAGCTTTTCTTGTAGGTATCCTGCTGAGGCCTGTGTTTGCTCATTCTCAATGTATCACGAGGAAACTGTATTTTTGGTTCTACCCGCCAGAAGAGGTGACAGATGATCATGTTACCACTGTACCAAGAGGCTTCAAAGCCATGTGTCAGCTGCACTAGGGAGCTGTGCTCTGCTTCCCTGCTTGCCTCCCTGCTGCTATTTCCCTGCTTTGCTCTATCTTTGGAAAATTTCCTCTGTGGCCAAAAAACTTGTCCCTGGGATTAATTATGTTAGTGGCCAAGGAATCTCCTGATCTGGGGACATGAGGGCTCTCTGTGCCTTCTCTGTGGTTCAGCTCTGCCTTGGCTCCCACCAGCTCACTGCAAACCTTCCTGACTGCGGGAAGCTTTTGGATTTTGTCTCCTGGCTTCTGCAGGCACTTCTACGTGTCCTTATGAAGATGAGCCATTTGAGGGGGCCTCCAGGCCTATTCTCACAAGGATTTCCTCAGCTCCATTCAAAACACAATGTGTGGGGGTGCTGCAAGCATGCCTGCAGTGAGGCTGCATCACAGAGCACAGATGCAATGTGGAACGTCGGAGCGGTTAATAAATGAAAAGCTATTTCATTATAGGAAATGAATGTTTAATGAGTGTGGGATGACGTCTAGACAGTCAGTCAGTGCTGGCCACGCGATCTGTGAGGAGCCAGCCTGGCCCCAGCCCTGTGCCAGGGTGAGGTTTGGCAAAGCTTGGAGCCACCACCCTGGTGGTGCCGCAGCAAGGGTCTCCTGATGCCACATGGCTGTGGATGCCCCTCATGCCTCTCCTAAGGAGGCCATGAGGACCTGCAGCTGCAGCAGGGACTAGGAGGTGGGGGGTGGCCTGGCTGTGGGCCAGGCCCCGCCTGGAGCAGGCCCAGGAGAGCCAGCAGCACCTGGGGAGCTCAGCGTGGACTCAGCCTCTGCTGTGTGGTGGGCTCTGAAGCGCAGCTGAACTGGGGACAGCCTGCTAGTCCAGGCTAGGAGGAGAGTAGCTGTGAGTCTTTGCATCCTGGCCTGGTGAAGACACTGTTTTGTAGCTACAGTAAAGAGGCTTCAAAGACATAAATAGGCCCATCTGGGTGTCAGTCCCCAGCAGAGCCCCTGCCATGTTAGAAGGGCCAATCAGCCCCTGCAGAACTGCAATACTGATGTGCCAAAAGCCCTGGCTGCCAGAGGGGAGAGGCCACAGCACCCTGCATCCTTCATGGCTGCCCAGCTCCTGCCCCAGGCACAGAAGGCACTGGCTGAGCCTCTCTGCGTGGAAGAGAGCAAAGACAAGAAGCTTTACTCTTCTTGGCAGTGGCAAGGAGATGGAAATAATGTATTCTGACTTCATCCCAGGAGCTGCCTTCCTGGCTCTGGGGACAGGAGCAGTGAACCGTCCCACAGCAACACTGTGCTTGCCTGGAAAATGCTGACAGGATTCACCCCATGCCCTCATTCTGCTTTGTGCCCCCATCAGCACTCACAGCATCCTCTGCATGGGCTCTGCTCTTCCTGGAGCTGGCAATGGGGGAAATATTCTCTGGGACACATTACTGTCCCTGTAAAGCAGCAGGGATGGGACTGGTGCTGCAGGACTTGGTGCTGGGTCTCTGGGCCCAGATCACCGCACTGTGCAGGATGAGTGGCACTTGGCTCTGGGGGCTTCTTTGTCATGCCAGCGGGCTCACATGGCGCAGTGTCCTTGGGGATGAGGCAGCAACTGCACCTTTGTGCTGAGAGGGGTGGAAAAAAAAAAAGAAGAAAATAAATATAGGTTTGCTTTCCCACAAATGGAAGGCAGTGCAATCTCTTCCCATGGGACATTTCACTCCACCTTTTTTGAACCCAGGGATTTCTTCAGGGTGGACACCTACAAACAGCTCTGCCAAAGGCCTGGGAGCTCGAGGCATCCAATATTCCCTCTTGGGGGCTTAGAGGGCTGGTGGCACCTGGGGCATTGGGTGAGGCCAGGAGAGGGCTGATTTATTTTTAAAGGGTTTTCTTTTGGTTTTCAGTCTCTTCCAGTCATGTTTTTCCTCCCTGATGTGCCAATGCATTTCTATACAGGGGTGAAAGGTTGGGAGAGGCTGCCTGCTGTGCCTGGCTATGCCGGGGGTTTTGGCACAATGGACTTTGTGGCACTGGTCTCCTGTGCTTTTTCTCTGCTAGAAGTGATCAAGAAGCCAAGAATAGTCTTGTTCAAAAGTGTGATGAGTTTTACACAGTCTCAGACTTCCTAGAGCTTATCAGCATCCTTGTGCTGTGAGCTGCTTATATGACTTGCTGCCAGGAAAGCCTGGGAAGTGTTTATTAGCACTAGCAAAGAATTCCTGGGTCCTGCAAGACTGGTTTGGCTGCTGGGAGAACATCTGTCTAGGTCTTCTCGAAGTCCATGGCTTGCTGCTGCCATATGGCAGATGTGAAGCAATAGCTTGGCTCTGAGCTTTGCTAACACATAAAAATACTTTCTGGGACCCTGCTTCGGCAGCAAGCCTGCGGCGAGCTGCTCTGTGCAGGAAGCAGTAACCACAAGCTATATATACAGCTCCCAGCAGAGCTGCTGCTGCTTTTGATGTGACAAAATTAAGGTAGTATTTTGCAAAGAAATCCGGCATGTTGCCTTCTTCCGGAGCCAAGGCTGTCACAGGGAGGGCAGAGCCAGGGCCTGGCTCCCAGGCAGGTTCCTGGGCTAATCTATGTGGCTGGCTTGGGGAGGGGGGTGAGGAGGTCTCTTTGCCTCCAAGAACCACACAATACCTGGTCCCTGAGCTGTAGGGAGGAGCACATGTGTCTGGTGTGTTGTGGCATGTGCTCTTGCTGGCTCTGCTTGCATTTATCTGAGCTGGTTTAGGTGGTATGATGTCAAAACGCAAGCAGCTGGAAACAATGTCAGGGTTTGGGCTTTTTCCTCAGATGCAAGTTGAGACCCCGATGCAGCCCAAGACTCTCTGCAGGGTGACCAGTCCCATTGGTCCATGGGGAGGCACTGGGTGATGGAACCATTTGTAGAGGGCTGCCAGAGTTCAGTGTGCCCTTGATAGCAATCTCCCTGACTTTCCACACTGCTAGTAGGGCATACATCTCCTTGAACCTGGAAAAGCATCTGCAAGTACCCAGCTATGGCCATTGCTCCTGCTGTCCCCAAAGGACATGCAGCCCCTCTCTTCCTCCTGAAATCAGCCTCCAAGTCTCAGCCTGCTGCTTCACTGCCTGCACCGTGACCCTGCTGGCCTCCCAGTGAAGCTGGGCTGGGCTTGTTGCGGGGCCAGGGAGAGCATGCAGCCATGGCCTCCTCGTCCAGGGGAGGTGAAGCCCTGCCTTGCCTCTCCCATGCTGTTTTGCAGAGCGGGGCTGACTACAGCTTCCTTGTGAGCCAGAACACGAAGCTCCTGAGTGCACTGGAGGACCTGCAGCACCGCTACTCTAGTCTCGCGGAGGAAAACAGCTTGCTGGTGAGCGGAGGATGTAGCCTGGCCAGGCACTGGGTTGGCTCAAGGCACACCAATGTGGGGTGTGGGATTCTCCATGGGGAGGGAGCCCTGTTTGGGGTGAGCTGCCATTGGCCACCAGATCCAAGAAATGCTGGTACATGGGATCAGCTGGGGAGGGTGTGGGGGAAAGAAAAGGGGGCCTGGGTGCTTTGTGTACCCTCAGTGCCTTTGCACTGCACCTGCTGTTGGCTCGAGCAGGACCCCTTCCTCGTGACCTGCTGCTGCCCTCCCTGCCATCTTTGTCCTGTGTTATTTGCCTGCTGGAAACCGCAAGAGGCTTTTCCGCAGCTGCCTGCTAGGGCTGGCAGAGAGCAACACAGCCATGAGCTGACAGCAGGGAGGGGGAAGTCACTCTTGTTTCCTCTTTAAGGGAAAAAGCAGAAACACTGATTCACTTCACCCTGCTCTGGTGACAGCGCAGCACTGCCCCCTGCTCCTGCGGGAGCTCAGCACCCGGCTCTCCAGCTGCACCCCTGGCACCCAACGCCACAGTGTGGGCTGCCCCATTCTGCCCAACTTCCACATCCTCGGCTCCCCTAGCCCATGGTTGGCAGCCAGGAAATAAGAAGAGGAGATGCTCCCCCCCCTCACCAGAGCATATCCCTGCCTGTAAAGCCCTGCAACATGGGGATGTAGCCGCCCTGGGTTTGAGTACCCCACAATGCTGGCAGGGCTGCATTGGTCCAACCCTATAAACTTTCTGTTCCTGATCTGAGACCATGACCATAGAGGCCCCCAAAAGTTCAGGTCCTTCCACTGCTGTGGTCCAGCCACCTGCTCAGCATGCTCAGCATGCTTCAACGGCCTGGACCTGTGTGGCATCAGGGCTTGGCTAGACAGTGCGATGGGTACTGCTGCCAAGACACAGGCAGCAGGATATGCTTCAGAAACAACCTCCTTGTTCCTGCTGGGAATGGGGTTCATCAGCAACCCTGGCTCTGAACTACAATGTGCAGAGGGAGAGGACCTTGCATTGCACATCGTCCATGTACCTTTGGAAGTGTATGGCCATAATGCCATCCTAGGCAAAGGTGCTTCCCATTTCCTAATGTAAATGTCATAGCAGCTTCATATTTCATGTGTCACCACTGCTGTTTGAAAAGAAGGTGTAAAAGAGTCTGAGAAATATACAGTTCAGGTTGATTTTTTCTCTTCAAAATGCCCTTGAAAATTTGATCACTCAACATTTCAGATTTATATCACCAAATTCAAAACATGTTTTAGATAATTTTCCTACACTAAAAGCATACATCCAGTATGCCCTGCAGGCTCAGGGGGTCACCCATTAGCATTCATGTGGATTTTAGCAAAGCACTATCATATTAGCTCTCATCAAATCTTACTCTCAAAAATCAGCCTTGGTCTTCCAAATGAAGAAAAGCAAATAAAGCAGTGAAAGCAGCAAGTGCATGTGGTGGGATCTCACAGGGAAGAAAATAAGTGAAAGGATCAGCTGACCTGACATTTTTGCTGATGTGAAAAGACAGCACAACACATCTGGGTACAACCTTGAGAGAACAAGCCATCGGCAAGCAGCAGCTTATCGAAATGGACAGATAACAAATAAAAGGGGATTAAGAGCAAACAGAATCAATAGAAAGGAAAAGGAAATTTGGTTTGCAAACATCATAAAGTCCTTGGCTGCTTTCTCTCCATTCCCCTCAGCTTATGTCTCAGTGTCAGGAGAGCAAGGAAAAAAGCAAGCAAAGTTTGGGGTGTAATGTGGGATGTAATGCAGTGCAAATCCACAGTGATGTGTTGAGTACTGTAACAGCAGGGAAATGTACTGGACAGGCTTTGGAAGGGAAAGCCCAAAGGGCCAGCAGCCAGGATAGACTGATTCTGGTGATGTGTTCAGTCCCATCCAGCAAAGGCAGAGCCTGCAAAGAGCAGAGAGAGCGACAGACAGGCTGCAGAGACGGATGGACTGGGGTGGGGCAAGGGGCTTCTTGTTTAAGAGGTCAAGTTAACAAAAATATCAGGAAAAGCAGAGGTTTCAGTGACTGGAGAGGAGACGAGTGAAGGTCAGTGACGAGTGAAGCATCTGGGACAGTTGTACAAGAACCGGCCAAGCCCTGGTTGGGGAGAGCCCAGTGGACACAGAGTGGGTCAGGCAGGGCAAGGGACCTCTGCTACCTCTGACATCCCCAGTGCCAGCTTCAAGCATGGGTGCAGGGGGAGACTGAATAGGGTTTTCAGGTCAATCCTTCTGTTATCCAGCGCAGGAGCTGCTTCCCTGAAACAGAGGAGAAGGTTAAGCACCTGAAGAGGAAGAACGCAGAGCTGGCGGTGATCGCCAAACGCCTGGAGGAGAGAGCCCGGAAACTCCAGGAGGCAAACCTCAAAGTCGTGAGTGTTGAGCCTCTGCATTGCTGAATTGGGAAGCTGGGCTAGGAGAACACCTCACCACTGGGACTTCTTGCTTGCTACTTTTATAGGAACAGAAGGCCCTCTTCTTTTCCCTTTCCTTAAAGCAGGCAAGGCCACATGGCAGTCTTGCTTTGTACATCTGTAACAGGGCAGGAATCACAAAACTGAGCTGAGGGGACAGCCATCACCAGCTTCTGCTTATGCTTGGGGAGCTGGTTTTGAACAATTTCCTCCTAATTGGTTTCTTGCTGTAAATGTGCCATCCTAATGTAAGGTATTAATTTAGGTAATTAGCTCAGCTTTCCCTGGGCTAGTCATAAAAATAATTCATCTGACTTCACCGAAAAGAAACAGGAAGTATTTGAATAAGAAAAGGAGTGTGGTAAGGCAAAACAGGAAGGGGTGAGATACTATGTTCTGCCCCATCCACACCTCACTAGCATTTTTGTGCAAGCTGTGTGTTTTTTCTTTCTCAAACGGAAGAGCAGTTTGTTAGAAACCCTATAGTTTCTGATACAGTGCAGGAGTGGTGGGAGATGGCTGAAGGACGTGGGATTTTGCAGACAAACATTTGCATGAGCTACCTAAAGGTAGCTTGTAGCAGTGTAAGGGAAAATCTTTCTCCCATTTGAATGAAACCTTTTTTTTTGGGGGTGGTGGTGGTGGGGGGGTGGTGTGGGGAGGAGTGGGGGGAATTCAAGCCCTTTATGATAGAAAGGAGAAGTGAAAGCTTGGCTGAAGAGAAGGTAGGGGATTTTCCTGATATTGCCTGCCCTCTCTGTCCCCAGGCACCACACTGTCCCTCTGCCACAGGATTTTGGTACTTGCAGTGCAACAGTTGCTGCCAGATGGACTTGGCAAATACTGTGCTAAGAGAAATCATTTGCTATGCATCTAACAGCTATGCAGACTCTCCAGCAACTACACAAATACCATTTCATTATTTTTTTTTTCCAAGTGAAACTTTGGGGTGGCTGCTGTTTGAGACCTGGGTGAGCCCTTGGAGAACCAACTGGCTGGCCCAGGTCTCCATGCAGCTGAACACTTGGGTGGCCAAGGTTTGTAGAGAGGTGGGCTGGAGGTAGGACCAGGCAGCTGCATGCCCTGAGGAGCTGGGATTAATCTGGCAGCAGTTGGCTTCCATAACTGGTACACAGGTCCTGGGGAACCAGCTCAGTGTGCAGCTTCTGTGTGTGGGCGAGGTGCTCAGGAAGACCTGGGGAGAAGTTTGCACAGAGGATGCCCTGATCCTGGTCAGGGAGGGGAGGGAGTCCCTCCTTGTAAGTTTTCCAGGTTTTGTTCAGAGAAAAACTGCTGGATGGGGAGAGGCAGGGTGTGATAAACCTGGGGACGAGACATGGCCTCACTGCCCAGAGGGCTGGGATGCACAGGGATGTGTGAGCTACCCACCCACTCAGCAGTGCTGGTACCCCATGGGAGAGCTGGCCCTAGGGATGGGGGCCAGCTAGGGATGGGGGCAGTGCTGAGACCTGTCATCCTGGGGAGACTGCAGCTGGGCAGCATCATGCCCTGCCCAGGACCTCTACTCAGAGGCTGTGCCCAGCCTTCTGCCCATCCCCTTTACTCCCCTTGTAGTCCCCCACAACTTCCCTCTCTTGCTCTTCCCTCCCTTCCAAGGGAGTGCATGAAGCTGAACTGCTTCTTCAGCTGAACATCCCATCTTCCCCCAGCTGTGCTGGCCCTGACTGGGCTCTCTCTTGCCACTCCCCTTTGCCTGTATCTTCCACCCATGCATGCTGAAGCTCTTCCCCCTTGCCTTTCAAGGATCCCATAAAAGCCCCATTTCTCTTGCTGTCTTGGCTGCCTTCACTCTTGCTCCCATGCTCGTCTTTCCTGCCACCCTCCTCTCCTTTCTGCTGTCCTCTCTTATCTTTCAGCCTTTATCCTGGCTTTCTCCTCCCCACAGCTGCTGTTGCCCTGCCTGCAGCCCTCTGTGCTGTCTATGCATGCGTTGGCCCAGTCTGCTGAGCACCTTCTCCCTCCCACCTCCTCTCTGATCCAATTCTCTAAGAAGCCTTTCCTCTTTCCTCCCGCTTTTCTATACACCTCTTGTTCTCCCGTCTGTCTTTCCATACACCTCTTGTTCTCCCCTGTTGGGGTTAGGCTGCCTGATGGTAGTTGGGGTGGTAGTTGATCAACACCAATGTATGTGGCTTTCTCTCTTGCTGCTCTCTCTGGTATAGGTAACTGCTCCGGTGCCTCTAAAGGGTTCCAGCCTGGAGCTGTGTAAAAAAGCATTTGCCTGCCAGCGTGCCAAGGACCTGACAGAGCAAGCCAGTGCTCTCCTGGCAAAAGACAAGCAGATTGAAGCTCTGCAGCAGGAGTGCCGGGAGCTGCAGGCTAAGCTCATTGCAGGGAAGGTGAGAAACTTCTGGGACATCATGCAGTGGCTGGGTAAAAACAGTGCAGTAACAATGCTGGGAACCACGCTCCGGCAGTGTGAGAAGGACAGACTGAAAACAGAGCATTTGATGTGTGAGTTGGTATGGGAGAAGTTGGGTAAGTGTGTGGCCAAGATGGGGTCCAGACCCCTCCAGAACAGTATGTTGGGGGATACTCCAATTCTCACTTCATGAATTCGTGGGTCTGTGCTGCCATTTTCAGCAGTGACCTAAAAGTCTCCCCCTGGAAAGCCCCCAAGAAGCCACAGATACAGGATGACCTTTCACAGCGCTAAACTTCAAGTGAGATGTAGAAGCAGGACTTCCTTTTAAGACATTCCTTTAAAAAGTAAACCAGCTGAGCACATTCCCAATAACCACTCTGAATCTCATGTCCTCAACCACAGCTTTCTGAGTGCTTACAGCCACAGTAGTGCATATTTGTGGATACAAATCCTAAGATGAGGGTTTGTGTCCATGAAACCATCTACAGTGCTGATGCCTACAACAAGGCTGGTTGCCTGTGTTCCCTTTAGCACCAGCACATAACTTGCTGAAATAACTGATGAGATAAAAAGGGTTAATTCAGCTCATCCTGAGGTATCTAAAAACTGCTTGGATGTGTCATTCCCTCGAAGCACCTATTCTCTGCAATGGCTCTGAAAGGAGCCTCTGCAGACATCTGAAGCTAGATAAAACAGTTCTCACTCAAGATGACTAGAGCAATCTGTTCTGCGCATATCAGGTATGTCTTTTGTTCCTAAGCTGGAAACTTTTGGTGTAGGTCGGTTAACAAACTCTCATTCTCTCTTTTTCACCAATATGGTTGTGGTCAAGTGCAGCGCTATGTTCTTGCACCCAGCTGAGCTGAAAGAATACTTGCATTTCTACTTACTCTACCTACAGTAATACTGATGTGACAAATACTTCCTTGCTGAAAGCAGCTTTATTTCATTCCCTGAGCTCTCCATATGTTTGCTTTTACTGCATGTTTGCAGGTAGATTCTCCCTCTTTCCCTAATGTAGGTCTAGTCAGGACAAGAATAATTGGGTGGTGTTTGCTCTTTGTAAAGAGCTGCCCCAGTGATCCCTTCTGGCATTAAATTAAACAGGAGAAAGTTATCCAGGTCTGCATGTGTCCTACAGTCTCATTGAGAACAAATTTCCTTCATGTCCTCATGACTGCTTGCTGCAACCCCCACAGAAGCAGGAACAGCCTATCAAAGCTGCCTGATTTTCACAGCAGAGCATGCTGAGCAACCAACCTGAATCTGCCAGGGATAGGAAAGTAACAAACTACAGAGGAATGTGACAAAGACAGGAGAGCAAGACTCATTAATGGCTAAGGAAATACACATTGGTGTAATCCTCAGGGTTGATTTCAGCTTCTGCCTTGCTAGGGCATGGGTGACAACACTGGCTGGGAAGATAGAACCACCTGTTTAACCTGCCAAGGTACCAGCAACGGAGGGCACCAATAGACGAGCAGGGAATCTGCAGAGAAAAATTGCTGGAGATAAAATCATTCCATCTGATCTTGTTTTTCCCATTTCTCTTCCAAGCAAGCTGCTCATTAAATTTTAATTCTCAGCTAGTTAAAATTCAAAATTCACCTAATCTGTCTGTAGCATGCAAAATGCATTATGCCAGTGAAGGGGTTTATATGCAGAGATATTATGTGCATGCTCAGAGTTTGTAACCAAATCAATTTTAATCTAGCATACTTAATTCCGCACGAATTCTTCAGTAGCTTTGAAATGGATCTGCTCAGTTCCTTTCCACTGGCAAGACAACCTGCACACCGGACTGCAAAAGCATTGCCCTTGTCTTGCAAAGTTAGGGCTCTCAGGATAAAATGATTTCCTGAGATCGTTCTCCAGTGATGGGTTTCCAACCAAGCCCTAGCACCAGCTCTTAGCAGACTTCAATTTCTTGCAGTGGAGATTCTTGGAAACAGGGAATTTCAGGGAATGGCAAGGCAGCTGCAGGGAACATGCATAATATGAGAGGAAATCTGAGCTTTTTTCTACTCCCTTGTTCCCCAGGCTGTGGAGGCTTTCTGTTGATAATAGCTGCCTTTTTTTTTTTTTTTTTTTTTTTGGTGGGGGAAGGGAGTTTTTTTAATGCAGCCACAGTCAATTTTGTTCAAAGAACTATACCCTGATAGCGTGTACATGGGAGGGCCCAGCTGCTTGCTTCTTAAATCTGTAACCAGTTCCCATTAATGGTGCCTCAGTTTCCCCCTTGTAGCTTGAGAGCAACTACGTTTTTTGACTAAAATTGCATTTGCGAAACACACACTATTTTTAGGGTAAATAAGAAGTGAACAGGGAAGCAGATTAAATTTGTCTTGGATACCAATTATGTATTGAATTCACTGGCTTAGGAGGTTTCCAGGGGAATGAGCAATGTCTCCTTCAGCAGTGTATTTGTAAAGACAGGTTTTCATAACCAGCTTTTGTATGTATGTACAGACATGCAGGTACATGTTTTTTCAGCTTCCTGAAATCTGTAAAAACCTGTGAAGAATTAACAAAACTGGTGACATATGCACACCTTTTTTTTGTGAGAATAAAATTGCACTGGTTTCCTTTAAAAGCTGCTGGCTCTGGGTCCAGAGCGACCACTTGTGCTGAAGATAGTAGCTCATCTATCCCTCTCTGATGAGGTTAGAAATCAAGAATGTTTAAAAAAAATAAACAACAACATCCTGAGTTAGGACTTAACAAGTCTCAGATATTCTTCATTATCCCTAGCATTTAAAAACCTAACCACTGTGCATGCATAGGGCTGCAGAGAATGCCAGCACCCACAATAAAGGGAACCAGCCGAGGCTCTTGTTTTGCGGGGAAATGAGATTTTATTATCCTGACACGCTCTCTGCTGGCAAACACTTAGAAAACACATGCTAGGCCCTTTTTAGTATAGCTTCGCACTGGGATACTTGTAGAAGCATTACAGGCTAGTTTTCATCTGTGGGAGAAATAACATATTGAAATAAGGGATGCAAAATGACTGTTTTTGAGGCTTTGGAGATGCAGGAAACTAAAACCTTTGTGTGCTGCATTACCTGTTTTTGCTGGTAGTTGTTTGGTAACACTTTTGCAGTTTGTGTGTGAAATCACCACGGTGACCTGCTCCACCTTTCCAAGCTTGGCAGTGATACACTGCTGGGTTTGTATTTCCTGCAGGATGACCCTTGCTGCCTAAACGTTGTTGAGTTTGATCGGCTGCTGCGGGAGTCCCAGAAAGAAGTGCTGCGGCTGCAGAGACAGATTGCTCTGAAGAATTTCAAGGAGTGCCTGCGTTCCTCTAAAACCAGTTCAGGCAGCTCTTTGCCAAGTGCCACCACCTGCCTGGGAGCAACACTAAATACCTGCATCAAAGACTCACCTCTACCAAAGGAGGCCCGCTCGGGAGACCCAGTGCTAAGAGTGGAAGCACACAGGAAGGTGAGACAAGTGGGTCAGCAAGCTAAAAGTCTTGTGATTTCGTTACTGAGTTAATCAGTGTTCTCAGGAAGCTTGCAAAGAGCACATGAGCGCTGCAGTCAGCGTTGGCTGTGCTAGTTTTCAGAGTGGCCTGCCCAAGCACCAAGCGTCACCTAGCCAGGGGACGGTGGCCGCTGCCGGCAGCCCCCCCCCCCCTTCAGGGCTCCGTGGCGGTGGAGCAGAGAGCGCTTCAGCTCCGGGCCTTTGCCCCCCGGGCTTCGCCTCACGCCCAGGCCGCGCTGAGCAGGGCCCGGGCCGCCCCCCCGCGGCCGCAGTGGTACGGCCCGCTAAATCCCCGCCGCGCCGCGCCGCCGGCAGGTAAGGCCGGGCCTTCCGCGGCCACCCGCGCCGGGCCGGGGAGCGACGAACGGGGCCCGGGGCGGGCCCGGGGCTCCGCCGGGCAGCAGCTGCCCCGCGGCGCGGCCCGGTGCCGCTGGGCCGGGGCGGCCCGGCCCGGCGCGGCCCCTCTGCTGGGGCCTCCGCGGCGGGGCCCTGCTGCCCGCGGGCCCGCTGTGGGCAGCGGCGCTTCCTGGCGGCTGCGGGGGCGAGAGAGACGCTCCGCGGGCGAGGCCGGGGCCGGCAAACGGGCTCGGCCCGTCGGGGGGCCCGTGCCCGGGGCCGCGGCAGGAGGAGGCCGGGCCGAGCCGGGGATGGCAGCGCGGGGTCCTCCGCCACCTGGTGGATTTATCTGCTGGGGCTTCACCCGGTTGCTGATTGAATTTTTCAGTACCCGTAGTGTCCTGGGGCGGAATTTCGCGCCCGGAGTCTGTGTGAGGAGCGGCTGCTCTGAACTGCCAGCTGCTCGCGTGTATTGCCCCGCGGTTGTACTGAATGCACTGAATATTCATTTAGTGTTCATCTTTTCCAAGTGACTTGTGACCTTTCTCCTGTATTCCTCCAGCCACTATTTTGTTTCTGTACTGGTGGGTTCTAGCCTCTTTCATTACTCAGCGTTGATCATCTTTGTCTCCTTTCTTTGTACATTTTCTCTACTGTTTTTGTGCTGGGGGAAGCACTGCAGCATGCAGTATCCCAGACGTTGTCACTGATTTATAGAGTGACATATGGAGTTTTCTCTCCCTTTCCTAATACATCTCTTTGCCTTTTTGTGTAAGCTTTGCGTTCTATTAAAACATCATTTCTGTAACGCCACACTGTAATCTCCCAGTGTCATGAGACTCTTTTCACCGTTTGTGTCAATGCAGCATCAGTTCTTGGGCAGCACAGTTCCTGCTGCCGCTCCATTAGTCTTCCCATTTTTACCAAATATTTACCTGAGAGAAAACCTTCCCCCATCCTTTGGTGGCTTAGTGTCTGCAGAAACCTTTAAAAGGACTGTAGCAGAGTACCCAAGCAAACTGTACCTACTGATCCTCACCCATTTTATAGATTTGGGAGTGTAGGTGGAAGTTTTCTTTTTTATTTATTTTTTTATTTTTTTTATTTTTTAAGTATAGATTTGTTTGTTTTAAATACTTGCTTAATCTTTGTTTCCTATGGGTTTGCCAGGAACAGATGTCAAATGTGCTAGTCTCTTTTTTCCCAGATCACCACTGAAATACTTTTAAAACTTGATATTTTACCAGCAATTTTTATTAAGGCAGTGTCAGAGAAGTGAATCAGTACATGTCCTTACTCAGTTACTACTGAAATGAGAGATTCAGTTTATGCACTCTTGGTTGAATTTTGTCTAATCTTGGTGATTTGTTACTGTTTACTTTACTGGTCTCCACATTTCTTCTATCAGACAGTTCAGTTTGATACAGATCCTCAGTTCTGTTCCTCACAGTTTGAGTTTTCTGCCATGGTGAGCCCTCACCGCCTAAACTCTTCCGTGATGGGGATGGACGTACAGGCTTGTCTGTCTTTTTTTTTTTTTTTTGGTCCTGCTCTGCTGTTATCATCCTTGGACAGCCGTTCTGTACCTTGACGTTAAATTGATCCTCCAGATTCTGTCAGATTCTTCTCATGAGAGAGAACATGCATTTTATCCTTTCTCACATCTGCTCTTCATTTCTCTGATTCAGGGGAGTCTGTCCTCATTGTCAAAATATTTTCTCTCTCAAAAATAACAAGAAGACTAAGTCTGATAGCAGTAATTAACAGGGAGTAAGGAACTATTGCCAGTCTCACAGCTGAAACTGTAGCACAGAACACCCTGGGCTCAGTGGGCTGTGTTCATGTGGGCACAGTGGTGCAGCATTGAGAGTGAAGTTACCCCTTGGGGCAGTAATCCCAGTTACTGCAGTTAAAATAAATAATTTCACTCTTCTGTCTCTCTCCCTGGCACAGTGCATCAGGGCTGTATTCCATGACTTTTAAAGAACTTCCTCAGGATGTAAAGAACAAGCTTTGTTTCTAACTGTCATTGGAAAATCCCTTTTCTCTGTTTTCCTGCTGATTTCTCTACTTCTTTAGGGTTTAGAAGTGATGCTTATCTCTGTAAAGTCCAATCATAACTTAAGAGGGATTTCTCTCATTGACAGTGCCAGCTTAAACAGCCTCCTGTCCCCCACTGCATGTCCCCACTACCCCTTCAGTTGTACTGCTGCAGTGAAGTGTTAGGGACTAGAGAACAGATCAGAGTTAAAAATGGCCTAGCAAACACAGCCTTCCTTCCATCTTTTTCTGTAACCTGCATCAGTTTTCTGGTCCAGCTCTGTGTGGTATTGTGCAGAGCTGCCCTGGAACAGCTGAGGGAAGGGACCACAGCTAAATCACGGAACATGATTTAGGGGCAGGATTGCAGTGATGCCTCCTGGATGCCAAGGACAGAGCTTTCTAGACAGCCTACAACATTTTTAATTTACCTTATTGCTTGCTTCAAACATTCTGGTCATTTGCCAAAGCACGGATACTTCTGTGCCTGTTGTATGCTTGACTTAAACCAATACATCCTGGATGTCTCATCAGTTGTGCAGCCCCACCGTGCTGTCTCAATTGGCTCCGCCAATGTAGGTGCACACTGTGGATAGCTTCGAGGGTGGAAAGCAGCTTTTATCTGGTTATTTTTAACTGTTTTGCTGAACAGAATACTTACACCTGAATTCACTGAGCATCTTCCAGGCTCTGCCGTGAATGAGGTGGCACAGCTCGAAATCACAGCTCTCTTCATGGTGTGTGCCAGTCTCATTTACCAGTTGTCTGATATGGTGATGAGTCTGGGTTCTGCAGAAAAATAGCAGTATATAATAGCAGCCACAATAGCATGTGGCTGGGGGGATTGTCTTTGTTCTTGGGAGGAAATCAGGTCCAAGCAGGCAAATTTAATTTTCTATATTTTGTAGGTTGGCTGTAATTAGGAATTTCATCATTTTATTTATAATTTTAATGAGAAATGTTTACAAGCAAGCAGATTTGCTTTGTATATTTGTTTGTGAGAGGATGGCTTGTTAAGCATAGTGCATGTTACTGGTACAGTAGGTATCAAACCTTAGGTGATATCCACTAGCGTTTCTTGGGACGTCACTTCATTAAAGCTGATTAAAGTGCAATGTTTTCAGTTTGTGAGGAAGCAAAATTTTTGTGGGGGTGGGGAAAATATAGATTTGAAACTTAGTATGTGCCAGATAGTTTAAAAATAAAAATCTCAACATGTGGGTATCCCAGAGCTAAATATTAACTGAAAGCCTTTCAAGTTCCAAGTGAGACTGAGGGGTTTAGTTAGTTACCTTAGTCCCAAAGGACGGTTCCACTGGCAAAAATAATGTTTTTACAAAACATTTGAAGGCTTCTGAGTGCTGGGGCTTGTAAGGCACCATGGCCTGGGTAGAGGATCTCAGGATTTCCAGCCACTGGTTGGGTCTTGATCTGCCAGACCAATGTCACCCTTGTTCCAGGGGTGCTAATATCTGTGAGCCTTGCTGCGGGATGGTGGTTTCAGGATTTTTCCTATTTCAAGCACCAGCTCTGTAGCAGAAAATCTGAAAGCTTTGATAGCCCAGGCTTGTAGTCTCATAGTTTCCTGGGTTTCAGCAGTGGAGCCACGAATATAGTTGTATTTAAAACCAGAGTTTCAAGTCTGAAATAGATAAGAGACAGCAGGTGTAATGCTGGGATATTCTCTTAATAACTGACTATAAAGGGAGCTCAGACTTAATAGCATAGATCTGTCACAGATCCCTCAGACTGTAGATGCTCAAAGTGAAATGAGAAATTCCAGTTCTGATGGCAGACAGATGAAGGTTAGAGGCTGAGATGGAGTCACAAAGTCCTCCTGCTTCTTCACCGTACAAGTTGGATTTGATGATCGCAATCTCCTGTCCCTAAAACCATTTATCAAAAACAACTTTAAATTCAATATTTAAATGTTGCCCTCTTTCTTCAGTCTGCCTCACGCCTTACCCTCCTGTCAGGGATTACTCTGACCAGACAATGCCAGGTCAGATATCAGTTGAGAGTGAAAATTTAGAGGATTAAAGGTGTGTTTGTAGCCCAAATTAAAGGGTATTCCGTTAGAAACTTGTGCACAAAACAGGTAAAAAACAAACAAACAAACAAAAAGAAAACAGCTTAGAAATTCCTGAGGTGTGTAATAAAGTCGCTTGTGAAACTTTGTCACTAGGCCATAAATAATAGATTTTTTCCTGTGTTTATTAGTAGTTCTTCTGAAGTTGTTTTTGACTGATTTTCTTGTATTCTGAGATCTTCACTGATTTCTACTTTCTCAAGTTCATGAGGGTTTTGTCCTCCCATCTGACCATCTTCCTGCTGTGTTTATTGCTTTGGAGAAGGCCATGGAAGGTGTTGCTGATGCCTCTCATTGAAACTTCAGATGAGGCACGAAGGGGAGCTCAAACCTGAGAACTTCCTTGAATCCACCATTGCAGATGGGTGGTTTAGTCAAGCTGGTCTGAGTGGCACTGGGCTCCAGAACCTGTCCAACACGTCTCTCTGTGGTAGCTGACTGGTCCCTGATGTGACATCAACCTTTCTAATCATAAATTCTGGAGAAGGTCAGAAGTTTTCATGTGGGATGTTTCTGTCTTAGGTGGTACGGCCAGGAGAGCGTCTTCTCCCTTAGCACATGTGTTGTGAGGTGGGCTCTGTTCTCCTGAGCTCTCTGATATCTTGCTTGCTTTCCAGGTGGAACCAGGTGTGCTACCATTGGGCATTGCCTCTGAAGGACATGAAAATTTCCCTCCTAGAAATGCAATAACAGACCCAGAGAGCAGCCAACAGATTCAGCAGCTGGTGAGTTGTTGCCCTGTCTGTGGGTGCAAGAGGGGTCTGTGCGTATTGGCACTTCCCTTCCAGAATAAAACCAGTCTGGTTTTAGGTGAAGGAGTGCACTGCTTTCTTGTGGTTTTCACCCATAGGATCCAGGCAGAGGTTTGGGGGACTGAAGTCTTTTGTAGGCACAACCTGCAAAGGCTATCTCTGCATTGAGAGTGCTTCTGGGAGACATCTCCTGGTATTGTGCTGCATCTTATGTGAGCTGGTGGGGGAATGTATCAGACTAAAATGAGAGGAAACGATGCCAATAGATTCTGTGATATGTTTAGTTTAGTCTTATCTGAACTGGGAAACAGATGTGACTAACTTGGGACAGATGTTGTGAGGAATATGGCCCTTGTGAATTATTCTGGCAAACTAGGACAGTTCACAGTGAAGTTTAGCCATTCTTTTCTATCTGGGGAGCTAAGAGTGATTGCAAGTAACTATAGATAAAGGTACATAACCAGATGATGTCTGCTCTTTGTTAGATGTCAACTGGATTAGAAAAAGAGCTAGTTTAGCACAGCTGTTGTTTCAGGCTGCATATTCTGCACAACTCTTGTATTCTTGTTCCTCACATCTTGTCCTTCATCCTATCCTACACAAATAGGGACAATCTTTGCAGATGGGAAATAGAGCACTGTTTCCAGAAGTTGAAAGGGTTGAGAAAGAGAGGAGTAGCTGTTTTACTTAAAAAGTTTTTTGGTTTACAATGTTATTTGAAAAATCTCCCTAGGTTTATATATTATTTATGTTTGTAAAAAAGAGTTTTTTTTTAAGAAAATGGGAAAAGCTAATATAGCATTGGGTCTGAGAAGCAGAGCCTGAATTTCTTCTGCACTGTAAGAACATGGACTTAGTGATCTATTTATTCTTGTTTTGTACAGGAATTTGAACTCAAGAAAAAGCGCAAAAAATGTGAAAACCTTGAGCATGAAGTGAGGAAAAAACATAAAAGATGCAAAGAACTCGTAAGTGTTCTCATTGCCTAGTGTTGTGAATCTAATGGTAGAATAAGATTTTAGGTTGTTGTGTGGTTGTCTTGGGTTCTGTTTGTTTATTGCAGTAATGAGTTGCCAGTCATCTTCTTAAACGGTGTCAAATTCTGGGCTTCAGCCCTTGGAGCTGGAATTTTTTATTTAGTCTTTCAGCTAGTTGTGGGTTGGATAAAGCTACGTAAATCACTGGATGAAACTCCATAGCCTTTGCAAGTCTGGGGAGATGCTTTCTATTTTCACATGTACTCCAGGCAAGCATCAAAAATTTCTGCATCTTGAGAAAGTAATTGCACATAATTTTCTTGTGCTTCTTATTTTTTGGATGAAACCTTGCCTCTTTTCCATTTCATGGAGGTTTTGCAGGTCATATCACAGCATCCTGATTTCTCCCTTCTGTTTCTACCTTGCTGAGCAGCTCTGGTGGTATTAATGACTGCCACAATGTATAGTTTCGTCAAAGGGTGGTGACCCTTTGAATAGTTGTTTTGCCTCTTGCTCAGATGTCATTTCTACATGTCCATGATGCATAGCTCACTGTTTGGGTAAGTATGGAGTGTTTAGGGAATAAGATTGTTGTTATATGTTGTTAGCAGATTTTTGAGATCAAGAAGGGACCAAGTCACCTTGAAAGACTGGGATTGAGACTCTCCACTACAGGGATATCCAGAAAATGTGAAAATATTTCTTTAAAACTGTGTGGTGTGGGAATGTATGTATGTGCGTGTGTCTCTGTGGAGTCACTTGTAATTATGAAACTCTCAAATTCCTCTGATGCTGTAAGGGCTGTAGGTGGACTAGACTTGCATAACTCAGTAAGTGTCCATGGCTTCCTGCCTGCTCAGAGACATAAAATTCTTCTTCCTCTACTGAAATTTGTAGAGAAGACTGCAGTCTTGAACCAGCAGTGAAACTTGATGAATTGTCGGTAGAGATAGAGTTCTAGACAGAAGTAGACAAGGAAATGTCTTTCTTATTCTGAGATTTGAGGCTATATAAATGAGAAAAGCAACTTATGAGACCATCTGAGATGAGGCTGGTATCTGCCTGAGCAGTGCTGCACACTGTTACCTTCCACTGCTCAAGCAGTATCCTGCCAGCATCCTGAACCATCAGTCAACAGGAACAGTGGAGTCATGCAGAAAAAGGTGGGGGAGTTAGTCTGAGGACCTTGGAATGGTAACACCTGCTGTTTCTGGACAGGAGATCCAGCTGCAGGAGATACAGAGTGAAAATGCACGACTGGCTGAAGAGAACTTGCAGCTGAATGAGAAGGCTGGATGGGCAGGACAGGTAAAAAGCAGTATTTTTGTTTGTCAGATGGAGCATTACCTTCCGTAAAACTTTCTGAGATGAACTAAGAGTCATCATGTTGCCACCGTGCATAGGTCTTCCAACATATTTAACAATTGTTTGTTCTAATTGGAAGCATTTTTCTTTACTTGGTAATCTGCATTGCAAGTGGTCATCAAGCCATAGTGTGCTACAGAAACAAAATACATTACTGGAACTTCCTATAGTAAGTGGAGGAGGTAAATGCAGTTTCAGCAGGTTATTGTGTCTTTCTGCACAGTTCTCTGTGGTTAATCCCACTATATAGAATTAAAAAAAAAAAAAAAAAAAAGCTCTCAGAGCTTGTGTGTTTTGTTTGTATCTCTTCAGTAAATAACCTCTTCTTATCCCAATTCCTTCCCCCCTGCTAAAGAGAACCTAGTAGGAGAAATGGCATGTGCGTGTAAATACGGCAGTATTTGTTCTGAATGGAAGACAGAGGGAGAGGAGGTTGATTTTGGTGTTACAAGTAAGAAGCAGGTCTGTAAAATAGCGTACTATGGAAATAAATTGTCCTCCATTCTTCATACAACAAATACCTATGGCTGTATGTGCTAATTGCCAATCCTTTCTCTTCAGGTTGAATCTGAGAATGCTGACCTGAAGTTGCAGGTTGTTTTGGTTACTAAGGAACGGGATTCAGTAATTCAGACAAATCAAGGACTTCAAACCAAGCTGGAGAATCTAGAGCAGGTGTTGAAGGTCAGTAGGCTGGAAGGACTGTCCAGATGCTTAGTGCTGTTTTTGGATGGCACAGGTTGTCTCTTCGCTTTTTTTTTTTTTTTTTTTTTTGGTCTGTTCTTTAGATTTGGTGCTTCTGCTGGGGGTTCTGCCATGCAGGATCCTGTGACATGGCCTTCCGAAGGGAGCAGAGGGACGTGGGAAAGGCTGCTGCAGGGATTTGGGTGGAAGGGGAAAATAAGGTGGTCATCACTGATTTTAGGATTCTCTTTGTGTTGCTCTGGCTTGTGGCAAGAATTTCTTACTTTCTCCTCTGTTTAATGATGTGAGATACAGACCATGTTTTGACTCCATGGCTCATGGCAGGACACAGGACATTATTTCAGTAACATTGCCCTTAAACTGTCTGTGAATTGTTCTGCAGCACATGAGAGATGTGGCTGAGCGAAGGCAGCAGCTGGAAGCCGAACACAAGGAAGCGCTGCTAGTCCTGCAGGAGAAACAAGAGGAAGTCAGACGGTTACAGCAGGTATGCAGTGTGTGAGGGATCAGACATCTTATTCTATGAATTCCCAGAAGAGCTGGGACTCCTGCACCTTGTTGCTTGGAGGAGCAATGTATGGAGGAGCTATATGTGAATCTACTAAAGTAACCCAGGGAAGAGTCTCTGTGTTTAGGTGAACTCTGGTACCTGAGCAAATTGAGGGGCTTTTCTCATGAATGATCTCCCACAGCTGTTTGTCCATAGACCAAAGATGCCTTCAGTCTATAATATGTCTTAAAGCTATAATAGTGTCTGTCAGGGTGATGATGATAGTAGAAGTGAGTTTAGGTAGACTGCTTTCTTATTTACTCTGTCTCTTTTCTTAGGCACAGGCAGAGGCAAAAAGGGAACATGAAGGAGCAGTACAGCTTCTAGAGGTAAGACAAAATAAAACAAGCTGATTTAGTGGCTGCAGAGTTGGTATCTTTTGTTCTTAATGTCATTTTTCTTGATGCCCTGGATTGTATTAGTTCTTGAGCAAAATGTGATAAAGTATTGACTTGACACAAAATGTTACTGCTGTATATAATTATTGGTTGTGCTGGCAGAGTGTAGTCACTGAGATGAGAGTTTTGTGTGGTTAAATCCTAACTTGTTCAGTCCTCAAATAGGTTATTTCATTCAGATCGTGCCCAGCAACTCTTTCAGGGGTGCATTAAGTAACCAACCTCAGATCTGCCTGCTCCATTTCCAGGGTCATCTGCAGGGAGGAGGAATACTTGTGTCCATGTTATTTGATATATTTTTTTTGTGTGTATAGGTTGAATTGTGTCCTTTGCCTGAAGATAATGAGTGATGACGTTTGAGGCAGTGCCCTTGTCCCATTTGCTAGTCTGAGACCAGTTGTGTGAGTGCTGTGACATCTGCGCAGAATGTGCTTTGCCATGGTGGCAGACAGCTTAATGATGCAGGCTGGCAAATGGGATGAACACTGTTTTGGTTTTGATTTGCACTGTCGCAGTGGTTAAGATGACTTAGGAGAAAACCTTGGCTGTGGATTCCTGGAACTGCAAATGCAAAGCACTAAACCCTGAAACCTGATGTGGTAATTTGGTGGCTGCCTGAGAGTGGGGCTAGGTGTGAAGGCACATGGAGCAGCTTCTGCTCTGTCTGTCCACTGAGGCTTTCTGAGTACTAAAATATCTGAGCAGAGTGCCTCGTTGTACACCTGGACATTGAGATCTCTTATTAATGAGGCTGTGGCCATGTCTATAATGGTGACATACATGTACAGTCGGAGATGGCAGCCTGAATTGCCTATGTTGACCAGTGTGCAACATCTCCGTGGTTGTTAGGAGCCCAGAAGAATTGAGCAAGATGGTAAGTTTTCTTTATCCATAAGATTGTTCCATGTCTGTAAATGGCATCTCCTCTGAGTGGGCATGAGCTGTATCTGAACTGGAGATCCTAAGAGTGCTGGGCTCCTAACCAGATGGCACTGAAATTGTTGCAAGATGGGTGAATATTGAAGGGAAGTGATGTTATATGTTGTCCCATTTCCATGTTCTTTCTGGGACGTCTGCAGAGACAGGCTGCAGAGACAGGATCAGGGTTGGTATGTATGCTACTCTTACATCAGTTGGTATTTAGCTGACTTCTTAGCAGCCATTACAGCAAGGGAGGTTTGATACTTGGCAAATGTTTTCTGAACTAATTCATCGAAGGATTGGAGCAGCTTCTCAGGTTTAAAATAGACAGACATCTACCCATGTTGGGGAAAAAGGGAGCAGTTGTTTTTTTCTGTTTGAGTAGCTGGTCATGCTGTTCCACAAGGGCCTCATCAGTTCTTGCTTTCATATTTCTGGTACAGAATTACTTTATAAGTCAGTGATACCAGGTGGCAAAAAGAGAGAGAAATTGTCATTGAAAGCTAGTTTAATGTGGAGCAACAGTTGTTTAAACAACTGAACTATAATCATAGTCCTTCCAGAATATCAGTGTAGGGGCTAGATATGGGGTTGGGATTACTTAACACCTCATATTGTCATTTTAGATGTGTTTGGATTGCTTTTTGATGTAATATTAATGGAGAATGGGTGTGGTCCATTCCTATTTTGGAAGAGTTCAGTCAGGTGGTTGTCCTAAGTGGAGTCTTCCTCTTTGGAGATGTTCAAAACCCAAGGAGACTGGGTTGTCAGCAGCCTACTTTAGCTGACTCTGCTTTGAGCTGAGGGGATTGGACTAGATGATCTCCAGAGCTGCCTTCCATCTTCAACTACTGTGTAGCTCTGTAATAGGGAAGTGATGGGGATAAGTAGAGGTATGGGGTCATTTCTGTGTGAGGAAATGCTATGCACAGAATGACCAACTCTGCTTAGAAAGAAAACCTTAGGGGGTCACGGTGACGAAGGAATTTAGTAGTTTTTCTGATGTGCATGGGACAAAGTGTCAACTGCCTTTTGTACTTCATTGATACCAAAGGCAACAGCCTGCTTTCAAGTATCCAGTGCAGAAATTTGTAGGGAAATGCAGTAAACCTGGCTCAAATTGGCTTGTTTTCCCTGACTTAGGAGCAGGGTGCATGACTGAGCAGTCTGTCTGCTGCTTGAAATTGTGTCAAAGCCACATTCTGAACTGGGCTTTGATTCCCAGCACTCCTTGGTCTCAGACCTGGGGAGTCTGTGCACAAACAATCCATTGTGTGGTAGGTAGGGATGGTTGCAATGTGCTGGGAAAAGAAAGCTTGAAATTTAGCACTTAAACTCATTTGTTCAGATCTTACTGTGATTTGGAGGCCCTCAAAATGTGCATGGCTACCTTGTTCATGCAATTGGTATTGGGGATTTGGCTTTTGTTCAGCAAGCAGATGATTGCATAGAGGTGGGGATTTCTGTATGGGACAAGATGGACACAAAGTTGGTGAGAAACAAATCTCATTCAAACTGAGGGTAGGGTTATCTTTGCAGGTTGTTAATTTTTGGCTAGTGTAACTGCTGATTTGGTTTTATATCTCTTTTTGCTTTTCTCCTTGCTACCAGAGTACTTTGGATTGCATGCAGGTACTACAATAATCCTGTCAAGCAGGACATTTTTCTCCTCTGTCCTGGCTTTGACAGTTGCTTGATATTTCTGTTTTAACTATACTCTGGAAAAGATTGCAAGAGTGTCACCTTTAAGAAATAAATATAATTAAAGAAGCTGCCACTAGGAGTTTGATAGAGCAGCTGCTTTTCTGTTTAAATGCTTTGCTTTCTCAACCAATTAGAATTTTGAGCTTTTATTGGACTTTTCCATATCTTTCAAATTTGTCCAACTGTGCACCTTCTCCATACATCACATACAAGGTCCTTGTCTTTGACCTTGTATGTCAACACAAGACAAGGTCTTTGGGCAACTACTTGCAGTCCAAGAGGAAGGCATTTCCTTCAAAACCAAAAGCAATGGCAACAACATTGCAAGCGAAAGAGTCATAAAGAATAATACCTGCTGGCTTTGTAATTGGTTGGAAGACAGGAAGCAGAGATTGTGAATAGTAATTTTTACAGAAGAGGTAGTAATTAGTGAAGTATTATAGTCTGGGAGCTGTGCTGGTTGGCCTATTGACAAAAGATTTGGAATAAGGGTTTCTACTGAAGTGATGGAGTTTGTACCTGACAGAGAACAGATTTTGGCAGTCACCTTCAAATCTGACTGCAAAAATCAGTGAGAAGGTCTCGTGGGTAGTGGGGAGATCAATGACAGCACTGATTGGGCAAAGGTATGCCCATGGAGGAGACGCAGCCATTACCAAAAATGTGCAGCATGGGCTCTCAGTTACCAGTTGTGACAGGAAAGGCAGATTTTGAAGCATCTCTTTTATAAATAAAATGTCATCTCTCTTCATAGTACTGGTCTTAAAGGCAAATACAGTGTTGGGAACTTTTAGAAAGGGAATTATTTTCTTTTCCGAAGAAAGCCTGAGGACATCAGGGTATGCCCACTTTCTGTAGAAGTAGCACCCACATCTATGTGGAGTTACAGATTTTCCTTTAATCCCAATGTTAAGTTTGGAGTTAGTCCTGCTTTGAGCAAGAGGTTGGACTGCAAACCTCCAGAGTCCTCTTACACCTAAATCATGATTCTCTGATCCCCAAAACAGGTAGCAGAAGATATGGAGAAAGGTAGCAAAGGATGTCTGGATGGGGGAACATCCTTTGCAGGAGGAGAATTGTAACAAAGCAGCCAAAGAGAGTATCTAAGAGGACAGGGCTGAGCTGGTAGTGGTTAGGTCTAGCTCAGTGAGGGAAATTGTTTCCTGAAATTGGTGGTCAGTTCCTGAATTGGTCAACGTGATCCCTCCAAGCACTGCTCCCTGCTCTTGCAGCCTTTTCTGGTAATCCCACTATTCAGTCTCAGGTTGGTGTGTGGCTCATCTTTCTTCCCCTTTTGGGATAAGCATAGATGCATAGACACAAAAGACTTCTGTCTCTTCTGTGTCTGGGGCTTGGTTCTTGCTCGTTCTCTGCAGCTCTTGACCTTGTCCATGGGTTCCTCTTCCTTATCCCGCAGCTTCCTAGCACTGCCCTGGAAACATGCTGCTTGCCTAGCTACATGCGAACCTCTGTGAGTAGCCTGCTAAGAGGCATTTACATGTATTGTGTTGCGGAGGAATCCTGTACAACATGACCTCAGTGACAGGGGGTTGACTGAGCAAGCAGAGAATTGCAGACGCTTCTGAAAGTTGCTTGTGGCGTGTAATAATCTCTTTCATTACAGGGACAGTTACTCCTTGCCACACTTCAGACTTCACCAGGCTTCACTTGAAGACTGAGAATTCCTAGCTACTAGACAGGAAACAAATTATAAAACTGACAAGTTTAAAACACGTGTTTTATTCTAAAATAAAAATGAATGTACACTTGGAAATTGGTAAGGAGTGGGACAGAAAGATTTTGCAGTACTCTGAGACCAGAAAGAAAGATTTATCCAGGTCAAAACTGTTACTTTTAGAGCTTCTTAGAAACAGACTTTCTGTCTCCTAGAGCATTTCAAAAGCATGATTTAATTTTTGAGTTGGAAGGAGAAAAAGACATTTCAAAAATGTTTCATAGAATGGAAAATTTTGAAGAGATTGATTGAGCAAATGTCACCTCGCACAGAGCCTGTGCCTCAGCCAGATGCACTGATGCCAAATGAAATATCTTCTGCGTGATCTCAGTTGAAGAATTTGTGATGAGAAATTTGCATCTAGCACCAATACTGTGTGTCTTCTTATTACTTGAAGGGCGTGAGCAAGGTCTACACAGGAAAACTGTCTAGGAAGCCACACTAAGCTTCTACATGGTGGCAAGAGAGAGGAGAGAGAAAGGAGCAGTTGTGTTCTCCTGGGAATATGCCTGCAGCTAGGGAGGGTGTGGGAATGTGTAAGGACAGCCAAGACTTGGCAATATTTTGGAATGGGAAGATATAGAGATGGTAGAAAGAGAACACTATAAAAAAGATAAAAATGCTTACCTAGCAGTGTAGTCTTAAGCTGAAGGAATGAGTATTTCTCATACTTTGCACAGTATTTCCCCAATGTTCCCCTGCATATCATCCCGTTGAGATGCAGCTTTCTTGTACTCAGCATGCATTTTCATGGAGCAAGTCATCCCTATAGGACCTGGTGGCAAACCCTGTGGGCTGCCGGCATCACGCCAACATTCTGCAGCACGGGCCACGGTGATAGTGCTCTGTGCCCTTCCTAGTGTCTGGAAGTCATGCCCAGAACAGCTTGTGGGGAGGCCGTGGTAAGGTTGTGGGAGCTTCCTGGAGCTTCTGGGGTGATGGAGGACATAGAGCACTGGGAGAGCAATTCCTTTTGCAGACATGATATTAATGCCCTAAGAAACGTGCAAAGCTATCTCAGCCTTTTTCTTTCCAAAACTTACTTATCTTTGACTCATCACATCCTTTCTTGTGCAAGTCTTGGATAGGACATTAATGTTCAAACTCAACATTTCAGGGATAATTCCTAATTGATCTTGTAGTCAGTCTCCTAATAGATAAGGAGTCTCAGGTTTTCGAAGACACTCTAGGTGCAGAGCTTCCAATTGCTATTGACCATTCCTGGGCAGGGCATACAGTTAGGTCTTTGCAGTCTGAGACCCACTCAGTTTCTGAAGAGTTGTAGCAAAGACAAATGCTATTTGGAGCCTCAGTGATGATTTTAATGTAGGTTTGTGCCTCATCTTGTGTCTCTCCTGTCAGGCCCGGGTGAAAGATCTAGAAGACCAGTGCCGCAATCAAACAGAGCAGTTCAGCCTCCTGTCTCAGGAACTCAAACAATTCCGACTTCAAACAGGAAAAATTGACCTTCTCACCTCTACACTGGTGACTTCTGAGCTTCCTCTTGCACTGTGCAGCTCTAGCCCACAGCTCCACTGGGAGAAAGGTAATTGCTGGAGATGCCTGGCCTGTGGTTGTTTTGATAAATGTGTCATTATTTGTGTAAGTGGAAAGGTGTAAAGAAAATAATGCAAATGTGTTTTGGGGATCTCGGTCTGTATCAGCTCTTGGGATCTCAGTCTGTATCTCTCTTTCTCTCGTAAATAACCAAAATTCATTTTGTAGTCACGGAGACAACTTGGTGCTTCTCTGACCAAATAGAGTGCAGGGTGCCCAGTCTGTTGCACGGTTAAATGAATTGCACTTACTGAGACATGAGCTGCTCTAAAGGGTGTTTGCTCACTGTGATACTCACTTTTGATCTTGTATTCTGACTGCGGCTAAAAGTAATGGATAGGTTATTTTATTGCAGATTCAACTGGTCCTGCATTGCTTACTCATCAAAGCACAAAGAAGGTTCACAATGAAGAGACTGATGAGTTGGAGTCATCACAGCGGGTTCCTGATGCTGCTGTTGGCTCCCCAGTTTCTGCTACTGGTTCTCAGAAACAAGCCAAAAAAGTTGAATCTCAGTCGAGCTCTTCAAAATCAGAATCCATGCAGAACAGTCCAAAATCCTGCCCAACTCCAGAGGTCAGTATGGGAGTCCCCTCTCGGACCTGTCCTTTCTAAGCCAAGAAATGCATTGCAGAGAGCCCTGTATTTCCTGGTGTTGCATTTGTTCCCTCTGGCTGACTGAAGAAAACTGTAGCAAAATGAGAAAACCCGTAGGAAGGTCTTGGATGCCCATGTCTGCAGTGCTCATTTGTACATATTACTGCAGTTTAGGAAGGAATCAACTGACTAGACAGAGTACTGTGGGCTTGGAGAAGGAGGCAAGTGGGGAGGTCGTATGGTAAGAAGTGTGGGGAAGCTCTGGTTAAGCCTCAGCCATGGTTGCAAGCATAAAGTTTACAGACTGTTACTTTCAGCATGCTGAGGGACTATGCCCAAACTATTTTTGTCCCTAAGCTGTAAATGAGGGACTCAAGCTTCTTTGCTTGTTCTCTTAGGAGTACTAGTTTTACTTGTTCTAATACACCATGATACATAATACACCAAGATACTGAGTTTGTGCTAGCAAAGAGGTGAAGTTAATAGGCTTTGCCTATTTGTGTCACCAAGATACCATAGATGGCGGTTTCTTCTCTTCCCCAGGAGCTCTTATGTAGTATTACAGGGTTCATTTAAGCAGTCTTTCATACTCACTGATACGACAATTTAGGGTAAGCTAGTGTTGTGAGTGGGGCTGGGTGTGATGGTGTAGGAGGCAGCTCTTGGTCTCTTGGTTCACTGATGTTTACTGAACGGCTAAAACTTTGGAGGCTACATGGAGCGCCACATTATACATGTGGAGGATGTTAAAGTCTTGAGCTACAGAGCCCATTAAGTTGGTGTGCCAAGCAGTGCCCACCACTGTGTAAGGTCTGAGAAGTTGTCATCTTTAGTAATAAAGTGATGGTCACACCTAGAAAGGAACATATATCTGACTACTATCAGTTCTGTGGTGGGAGAAATTACTATTGTTCAGTGTAATTACTGTTCAATGTCTCCCAAAACATCTTCATAGACAAGTTCAGGAAGTGCAGCCTAGATGAGTGGACAGTGAAGCGGATTAACAATTGGCTGGATGGCAGAGCTCAGAGGGTTGCGCTCAGTGGTGCAGTCTAGTTGGAGACCTGTAGCTAGTGGTGTCCCCCAGGGGTCAGTACTGGGTCCAGTGCTGTTCAACTTGCCCATCAGCAAGTTCCTTTGTCCTGGATAAAGGAACGGAGGGCACCCTCAGCAGGTTTGCAGATTACACAAAGCTGGGAGGAGTGGCTGATACCCCAGAGGGCTGTGCTGCCATTCAGAGGGACCTCAACAGGCTGGAGGGCTGGGCCAAGAGGAACCTCATGAAGTTCAATGAGGGCATGTGCAGGGCCCTGCACCTAGGGAGGAATAACCCCAAGCACCAGCACAGGCTGGGGGCTGACCTGCTGGAGAGCAGCTCTGCAGAGAGGGACCTGGGAGTCCTGGTGGACAGCAGGCTGACTGGGAGGCAGTAATGTGCCCTTGTGGCCAAGAAGGCTGAGGGGATGCTGGGCTGCATTCAGAAGCGTGTTGCCAGCAGGTCAAGGGAGGTGATCCTGTCCTTCTGCTCAGCCCTGGTGAGGCCACACGTGGAGTGTTGTGCCCAGTTCTGGGCTCCCCAGTACTGGAGGGACGTAGAAGTACCAGAGCTCAGAGGAGGGCTATGAAGGTGATTAGAGGACTGGAGCATCTGTCATACAAGGACAGGCTGAGAGAACTGGGTCTGTTTAGCATGGAGAAGAGGAGACTGAGGGGAGACCTCATCAATGTGTATAAATATCTGAGGGGAGGGTGTCAAGAGGATGGAGCCGGTCTCTTTTCAATTGTGCCCAGTGACAGGACGAGAGGCAACAGGCACAAACTGAAGCACAGGAGGTTCTGGCTCTATATGAGGGGGCACATCTTTACTGGGAGGGTGACAGAGCACTGGGACAGGTTGCCCAGGGAGACTGTGGAGTCTCCTTCTCTGGAGACATTCAAAACCCACCTGGATGCCATTACCATTTGTATTTCGTACAGGGTCACAGAGATAGGAGGAAGTGAATTTACTGCATTGGAGATATGTACAGTGGAAGGGACTTCCAGAATTTCAAGTCTAATTTCCTACTCATAGTGGGACTGCCCACCAACACTGGCTCAGTGAGGCCATGGCTTTACCTAGCTGAGGCTTCAGCAATGGGAGATCCACCAGCTCTGTGGAAACCTCTCCCAAGGTTGCATCACCTGCCTGGGCAAGGAGTTTTTGCAATGTTTTGCAACCATTGAAACTGCAGCTTGGAGCTGTCATTCTTAGTACTACCTTTTCACCCTAAAAATCATTCTTCCAGACCAATCCTTAGCCCAAACTGGCCAAACTCACCACATACATCTGCTTAGAGGACTTGTTCACTACTGTTGGTACCTTTCGAGTATTCCTTCATTCTGATTTTGACCATATCTAATCCTTCATCTTTAATGTTTTTTTTTTTTAGGTGGACACAGCGAGTGAAATGGAAGAACTGGATGTTGACAGCATCTCTCTAATGCCAGAGACAGGTAGCCAAGGCCCTGCAAAGCTCCAGGTCTTCCTGGCTCGATACAGGTAACGTGTCACCTCATTAAGGTTAGACAGGTTATCTCACACTTGCCTAGTTTACCCTGATCTATGACATGAACCACTGTTAAGGATAGCTGTCAGGTTCAACCATGTACCTGACTCATCTGTTGGACTTTTTTTTGGTGACTTGCATTTCTTCCACATGCAAAGCCTGTGCATTCAGCATAACAAAAATATAGCAAGCTCGTTAGCTATTCAGCAAGCAGCACTGGTTGAAATTTTTCTTTTGAAAATGATTTTGGATGGAAAATTGAGTTCTGAATTGACCCATTCCTTGGTCTGATTTTTAGAGAATTGTGTAGCCTTCTCCAAGAAAATCTTATTCCAACAATTAAGAAAACTTCAGCACAGAATTCCTGAATTGAATTTTGGCTGAAATCTTTATGGTTGTTACTAAAAACAATGTAATACTGAAGAAGGAAAGAATAACACCAGATTTTCCAGTTCATTTTTGCTGTCCATTGAGTTGCTATGGTCAAAGCCAAGTCCCTCTTTTCAGTTCCAAGAATGTTGGCATATGATTCAGCTTTTAGACTGTGGACTGGAAGGAGAAGAACTGGGATGATTCTACACTTGTTAGGAGTAGATCAAATATGACCTGTGTGTTCATGTCCTATGAGGTCTTGCTCAGCTCAGAAAGGATAGCATTGCTACAGCATGCTGGAAACCATTATAATGACTGAAGAGCAGAAATTGGCAGTAGATTCTTACAAGTTTCTTTATGAGGCTTTTTCCTCTACTAGGCTCTCTGATCGGCTTGTGGGTAGGTAACTTAGAACTATCTGGAGCCCAAATACTATCACCAATGCATTTATTTAACAATTTAATGTACTTTTGGACTGCCATTTAAAATGTGGAGTTACAGCACTGGGAGTTGGTTCTTGACAACTTGGATCCTAAGGACTGGGTAATTACGAAGGCTAGAAACCTTTTTTTCATTCGTATATAACATTCTGCACAAATCAGCTCATTCTTAGGGTTTGAAACATGGGAATTTTGAGATTCTTTGCTGTGCTTATCCCCGACAGTTGTATGGCTGGTAAAGCATGCTTTACATGTTTGAGGAGCTTTGATTCGAAGCAGTTATGTGCATGAAATGTAGAGAACTGTACATAAGAGTTAAGAGTGCAGGTGAATCTAAGGATGTCTAATTCAAAAATGCAGAATCCTAAAACTTATTCAGTTGATATCATCTGGAGAACAGCAGGCACTCAGGTAAATCAAATCTTTTTAAAACACTTTCTTGAGTCACTCTGATCTGTTACTTCAGAAGTCAAAAGACATCTCTTCTGCCACTCAACAAAGCACTCCTAGCTGCTATTTGAACATGGAGCAATATAATGTTGGTTATATAGAAAAGCATAAGCTGGAGGCTTGACCTTTGTGGAATTTGCTGCTTACAAAAGGTGGGTGCAGCTAAAATGTAAGCTGTTCTAACAGCATAGCTTGAAGGTGTTGCTATGAAAGTTGCTGTATGAAGTAAGGTTTTGTTTTGTGACTATTTCAGCTACAATCCATTTGATGGACCTAATGAAAATCCAGAGGCAGAACTTCCACTGACCGCTGGAGAGTATATTTACATCTATGGAGACATGGATGAAGATGGCTTCTTTGAAGGTGTGTTCTAGTGGCAGTGGAATGTGACTGAACTGCTGTGGAGATTTGATCCCATAAAAAAAAAATAAATTAGTGAATCTTAAAAGCTCAAGATAAATGTTTCCTGTCCAAAGCCAGTTTGCTAGTGGGAAGAGCAGGTTCTGTTGGAAAAGAGTTTATTTGCATCATGATTAACGTCTAAAATGTGAAATCCTGGTCTGGTGAATTCAGTGAGAGTTTTGCCATTACTTTCCATGGAGAGGACCAAGTTTAACCTATGGGTGCCTTCTGCAGGTGGTCTCTTATCCTCTTTCCAGTGTCTGCCTACTGAGCCAGGGACCACAGGCAGTTGATAGTCTTGATCACCTCTTGCTCTTTTGGGCATTGTAAGGTGTAAGCTAAGCAGTCTAAACCACAGTCTTTATACTGTTTGGTGTTATACAGTGTGCTTCTCTTTTGGCACCTTTGAAACCATGGTTCTTGTTGACTAATGGGTGGATGGAATTGAAACAAAGAATTCTGGACTGTAAATTGTAGTGAAATTTCTTTGTCGAGTTGACATACTTATGGGGATATAGGGACCTGATTTATTCAGGTGCTTTGCAAGAGCTGAGGCAAATGCATGCCATGTTGCACTGCTTACTCTTTGACTGTCTGTTTCTTTCTTTCTATTTCCAAGCTTCTCATGTATTTATTTATTTATTGTTTAAAGAATAAAAAGATTATTCTTTACTTTTTTTTTTTTTTGCTTTCCCTGCGTTCAGTTGATTTGCTGTAGGTAGAATTTGAAAGTAGGTTCAGTCCCTATACAGTGTTCATTTAATACTGATTTGATGGTTCTTGCACTTAGATGCTGTGGTATCAGTCATCCCCATGTGTCCTTTTGGGACATCTTTATTACAGAAGCTAGCATAGCAAAGGAGGGAACTAAAAAGAAGGCCAGAACTGAATACAGAACTGGATAAATGGAATTCCATGGGGAAGTACTGTGAAAACCAAAACTGTTTGGCCGGGAGAAGACATAAAATAGCTTGCATAGTTTGTGAAAAATAGAAAAAGACATTTAAGTTAGTAAAAAAAAGCTGTGAGGAAGAACAAGAGAATAATGAAGTAGGAAAAACCCTTAAGCTTAACCCTTAATTACAAAAAACGCTCTGTGGTTAGTTGGCTCTGAAGTGTGTAGTTATCTCACAGTGAGTTATCTCACTGTGGACATTGGGATGTAACAAGAGCAGCTGTAGGAAATGGAGCAAACTTGCCCAGGGATAACATCCCAGAGCTTTTTTCATTCCTGACTGCAGTGCAGTTATGACCTAGCATAGAAATTGTCACATTGTCTTCACAGATGAGTTGGAAGGTTGAATGGTAGGTGCAGTGGTAACAGGTTTCATGTTTTTTGTTTAGGGGAGCTGATGGATGGCCGGCGAGGGCTGGTCCCCTCCAATTTTGTTGAGCGAATTTCAGATGATGACCTCATGACGTTTCTGCCTTCGGAGCTGAATGATCTCACCCATAGTTCATACCAAGAGAAAAGTTTTGTCAGTGCAAGCACCAGCAGTGGAGATAAGAGTGATTTCTCCATTGAAGAGAGTAGCATCAGTCCGTTGGTCAGTAGAGCAGAAGGAGACCAGGAGGAAGCTGTTAGTCACACAGCAGTGCCTTACCCAAGAAAACTGACTTTGATCAAGCAGCTTGCCAGAAGCATAGTTGTAGGCTGGGAACCACCACTTTTGCCGACTGGCTGCCCAGACATACAAAGCTACAATATCTATGTGGATGAAGAGCTACGTCAAAATGTGAAGAGTGGCTTTCAGACCAAAACAGTGATTGAAAAGCTGGATTTAAAGACGAAGGCTTACCGTGTGTCTGTGCAGAGCGTGACAGAGCAAGGCAGTTCTGATAAACTGCGATGCACTTTCTTTGTGGGGCAAGATATTTGTTTGGCACCAACTATGCTGAAAGTCAGAAGCGTCACTGCCACATCAGCAGAAGTCACATGGCTTCCCTGCAACAGCAATTATAACCATGCAGTGTATCTCAATGGGGAGGAATGTGACATAACAAAACCAGGGGTCTACTGGTATGCTTTCCGCAACCTGCAGCCAAGCACTCAGTATGTTGCCAAGCTGGAAGCCCGACCCTTGAAAACTCCTTGGGAAGAGGTCCCAGAGGGGCAGGAGCAGAACTCAGCTGTGATACACTTCACTACCCCACTAGCAGGTATCAGAGCAGTCATGCCCAATGCCACTGTGCAGGAAGTGCTTGGGGAAGAGAGTTCTGTCTGAACTTTGCTGTGAAACCTTGGAGTAAAGGGAAGCAAGGTTTATTAGGATCTGAGGTGTGAGATGCTGTACTGTTTTGTCTTAATGTTTTGTTCTTCTCTTATTTTAAGAATTTATTACTTCTGTTTTCATTTGCTCTGAGAAGACATCCCCTTTGCTGATTTGAGCAGCATGCCTCTTGGGACATGGACAATCTGTTTTGCTGTGACCTGCACTTACCTTGCTCTAAGGGTTGCTGCATCTTGGCCTCAGCTACTTTTGCAAAGTTTTGTTTTCTGTGCATTAATGTTTTCACAGAACAAGAGCACCTTATTTGCTCTGGTTTTGTCTTGCGCTTCCCAAGGCTTGGGGTTCTGCAGTGATGAGTCTGGTGTGAGAGTTTTCTTTTTGATACAAACAGGGGTTTAATTTAGTGTTATGCTGTAGTGAGGTAAGCAAGACAAAAGTCTGTTTGTTTTCTCAAAGGTACGCCTGATGCTCCTCTGGATGTCCAGGTAGAAGCTGGTCCCTCGCCAGGTATCCTAGTTATCAGCTGGTTACCTGTCACTATTGATGCCGAAGGATCTTCCAACGGAGTTCGAGTCACTGGTTACGCTGTGTACGCGGACGGACAGAAGGTATGGAGCTGATACTGTGCAAGGCTGATGTTTGTGCAGGTGGGTGGCTGGGGGCTGGTGCAGGGTCAACGGGGCAACCTCAGAGCTTCAAGACATCGAAAGCAGCCACTGACTGTACAAGTCAGGCATGTGATGAGTGTTAATGTCACTGTGGTGCTCCTGTGGCAGGACTGAGAGGTACTTTGTGTATTCATGAGAAGTGGAGAAAAAGGATCATGCTCTAAAAAGGGAGGATTTTTTTTTTCTACTGGGAAGGGACTTTTCTGATTAATACTTCATTAGCATAGTGCACAGGGGCTAACTTTACTGCAGGTTGGTAACTTAGGGCAGATCCAGATTTGTGGGATCCCAAGTGGAGACCCAGTAACTGCAGAATGGTTAAATTGCTTTGTGGTGGCATCGGTAGGGAGTTTCATCATTCCTCATATGGGTGCTTAGCTTGTTAATTTGATTCCAGTCTCTTCAGAACATAGTAACAGTTCCTTTCTGTGGACTGTCTTTCATGTATGTTTTTTATCCCAGCATTACGGTGTCTTCCTTTTACCATGTTTGTGGTGTGCCCACCTGAAACATGGGTGGGGAAGAGGCATAATGGTGCTGCCTCACCATGGTGCTGCCAATAAGCCCCAGGAAAGTTAATAACTCATCTTTGCCAGTGATGTTATACCCAAAAGCTGTGACTTTCTCTTTACTGTTAGGGGACACTTGTTCAGGAGCTACCATTCTCAGAAAGGCTGAACTGGGCACAATAAATAACTGCTTCATGGTTCTTTGCTTGCAGGCAATAGAAGTTACTTCTCCAACAGCTGGGAGCATTCTTGTGGACTTGTCCCAGCTTCAAATGTTCCAGGTGTGCCGGGAAGTTTCTGTGAGAACAATGTCTCTGTATGGAGAGTCAGTAGATTCAGTTCCAGCCCAGATTTCCTCAGTCTTGCTGAGAACATCTCGTCACTCTTCAAATTCAGATTCTGCTGTTTCTACTACTTTTACCTCTAGACTACCCTGCAGAGATCCTAGGGGCTCTCTGTCTGCACGCAGCCCACCCATGCACCAGACAGTGGCACTCCTGCTTCAACAAGTTTCCACTGATATCTCAGATGCCAAATTGACTGATCTTTCTTCCAGCCACGATGGCTCAGCACGATCTCTGCCAGAGAAAGCCTCCTCACCACTGCACCTCTACTCTCCCAGTGCTTCGTTGGTGCACACCATAGACACTTTCCCAGAGGGATCAGGCGATGCACAAGACAAGAAATGTCTGACTGTGCCTCCTCAGCAAGCTGGCAGCACAGTGTTCCCTGGTGAGGGCACAGAGCCTGGCTCTTCAAAGGAAGCAGAATTGAAAAGCTCAGACAAATGGACAGAGGTGAAGGTAAGCTTAATGTCTCGTGCCTCATGTGCTAGGAAGGAGAATGAATCATTTTGGGGAATGGAATGACGTGCTGCTGTTTGTCTTTCTCCTGTTGTGATGCACTGTTTTGTTTGGGCCATCGTCCAGTGGTTGGCAAACCAGGAAACAGCATTGGCTGCTGTTGTGTACCTGCAAGAGCAGAAGAACCTCACTACTTGATTGCATGTGTGCAACCAGAGCATGAGTAGAGTTACGAAAGCAAGAACTCCTTGGGCTTGGATGGTGAAAAGGATGTTCCTACTGTTTTTCATGTCGGTGTTAGTCAGGCATTGCTGTTGTCTTTGACTTCCAAGAATCTTCTCCAGTTGGGTGGACTTGTGCAAGGCAGACTAAGCCCTGTAGCAAGAAGGGGCACTGCCCAGTGATGTAGCTGTGTGTTGTGGTTTAACCCGGCTGGCAGCTAAACACCACACAGCCGTTCGCTCACCCTCCCCCCTCCCTCTCTGGGACAGGGGAGAGAAATGGAAAGTGAAGCCCGTGAGTTGAGATAAAGACAGTTTAATAAGACAGGAAAATAATAATAACAAAAATAATAATAACAATAATAATAATAATAATAATAATACAATGGTGATAATAGGAAAGTAATAAAAATATGTACAAACAAGTGATGCACAATGCAATTGCTCACCACCCGCTGACCGATGCCCAGCCTAACCCCGAGCAGTCCGGCCCCCTCCCCCTGGCTAGCCACCCCTATGTATTGTTTAGCCTGACGTCAGATGCTATGGAATACCCCTTTGGCTAGTTTGGGTCACCTGTCCTGGGTGTGTCCCCTCCCAGCTCTTACCGCACCCCCAGCCTGCCTGTTGGCAGGACAGAGCAAGAAGCTGAGATGTCCTTGGCTTGGTATAAGCACTGCTCTGCAACAATTAAAACATCGGGGTGTTATCAGCACTCTTCTCATCCTAAGCCAAAACACAGCATTCCACCAGCTACTAGGAAGAAAATTAATTCTGTTCTAACTGAAACCAGGACACTGTGTCATAGAATCACAGAATGACTAGGGTTGGAAGGGACCTCTGAAGATCATCTAGTCTAACCCCTCTCCCAAGCAGGTTTACCTAGAGCACGTTGCACAAGATGGCATCCAGGTGGGTTTTGAATATCTCCAGAGAAAGAGACTCCACCACCTCTCTGGGCAATCTGTTCCAGCGCTCTGTCACCTCCCTCCCCCCACTCCAGTAAAGAAGTACCCTCTCAGAAGCCAGAGCTCCTGTGCTTCAGTTTGTGCCCGTTGCCTCTCGTCCTGTCACTGGGCACAACTGAAAAGAGACAGGCTCCATCCTCTTGACACCCTCCCCTCAGATATTTATACACATTGATGAGGTCTCCCCTCAGTCTCCTCTTTTAGAGGCTAACAGACCCAGCTCTTTCAGCCTGTCCTTGTGCGACAGGTGCTCCAGTCCTCTCATCATCTTTGTAGCCCTCCTCTGAACTCACTCTGGTAGTTCTATGTCCCTCCGGTACTGGGATGCCCAGTACAAACTGTCTGTCTTCACTCAGCTGTCAACAAAAAGAAGCAGGGCAGAAGGAGTCTAGCTGTCAGATTAAATATGAGATGCAGACCTGCCTAGCTTTTGCCTAAACTCAGGGGGCATTTAGAAACTAGGTGCTGCAGTGTCTAAATCTCCTTTGGAGTCTGATCCTGTGAATATTTGCTAAGTGTGTCTGGTACATAAGGACAAAACTGTACTTCGTTGCAAAATGCAGTGGAGATAGGCTACCTTTTTTAGATGAACAGTTAGCAAAGGAGATGGCTGATAAAGGCCTGCCTGATTTACCCTCCTTGTTCCTGTTTGTGCAGCTGTACTCTCTGTCTATATTCTTCACAGAATCCCATTTTCTTCACAGCACTTACCAGCTCCAGGAAGTGCTGGGATAGTGTCCTCACCTCCAGCTCAAGCTAACCTGCAAGCTAGTGCTCAGGATGTTCCTCTGGAACAGCGGAATGGGAAATGGCCTGGTTGTATGGGTTGGGCTCATCTTGTTCTTGCTGCTCTAAAACTATTTGTTGATATGCTTCTGTGGCCTGTATGTGACATATGAGGTGGCTGGACTTGCACAGGTGCAAAGCACAGTGCTGTAGTGGAAGGGCCCACCTTCAGGTAACTCTAAGGAGGAGTTTGTTCCAGTACAGGCCAGCCTTCTATGATACAAAATTGACTGCCAAAATCTTCATGCACCGAGGACACCGAACACATGGTATTTCAGACAGAGTAGTGGGGTTAAGGGTCCCCTTTTGGTTCACAAGTATTGGATGACATTTCCCCCAGGTTTCTTTTTGCTCCCTGCCAAGAAAGGGCTGGGTGGGGGGTGCAGCAGACTGGTGTCATTCACCTCAGAACTGCTGGCAAGCAGGCCAAGGTTGAACTTCTCAAATTGTCCTTGAGGGGTCCTTTGCAGAAGAGTAGAAATAGAGCATGCACTTGGGGGGGGGCGCAGGAAGGTCCTGCAGACGATGCTGTTATCCTGGTGATGCCTTTTTTTTGGTTTGTTTCCCAGATGGAACAATCTGTAACCAAAGCACCTGAGCTAGAGACCCCATCTAACAGTAGCCTGAAGATACATATGGAGACCTGCTGTACATGCTCTGTGGAAGAGCCACTAAAAAGTTCCAGTACTGAAAGAGAGAGAGAGACAAAGGAGAAGCACTTGAGCCCAGAGCCTGTGCCCGCCCCAGGCCAGGCTGACAGGACAGAGGGCACCTCCCGAGATGCAACCACAGGTGGGAGCAGCTGCCAGGAGTTCCTGAGGTTGTCCCCTGGCAAGGAGGTGATGAAAGAAATGTCCAGAGTGAAAAGAGAGGTTTGTTTTGTACCTTGGTCAAATTTCTGCCTATGGAGGGGGATATAGATTGTATTTGATATCTTTTTTTTTCTTTTTTCTTTCTTTTACAGTCTTAAGCTGTACCATTCTTTGCATGTTATAAAGTGTCTGTCAGTTTTGTGTATTCATGCACGTTTGTGTGTGCACGTGCCAATTGCTGCACTGGGTGCTGTCCAATTTATTTCTTAACACACTTTAACTGCATGTGTATGAGAGAATAAAAGTAAAATATTACTTTATTGCTGAAATAGAGAGGATGCCTGAGAGGATTGAAATTGGTTTTGTTTTTCCACAGCAAGAAGAAAAACTGTCTGAAATAGGAAGACGACAGCTTACCCTTTTTGCTGAGCACAACCGTAGTTCGGACCTTTCAGATATTTTGGAAGAAGAGGAAGAAGATGAACTGTCCTCAGAAGCTCTGGAAGAGAAGAAATGGGATTCAAGAGAGCCCTTTTACAGGGAGAATGGAGAAAAGGTAACCTGTAGCAGAGTGATGCTTGTGGGGAGTGCCAGTGCAGCCATCCCATGTCATCAGCTCACAGGAGAAGGTGCTGGTCTGGTTCCAGCACTCTCAGTAGTGCTTGGCTAAGTTCCTGCATGCTCTGCTTTTACTCCCAGCATTGTCTTTAAGCTGCTAAAATGCAAGTTCTTCATGAGAGGGGAGAGTGTTTATATGTAATAAATTTGTCCGTGGTTTAAGTAGTTGGAAGAACACACGATGTAATGTGAACTTCAGAGCCCAGGGTGAAAAATCAATTGTATTGACCAAGTTCTTAATGTAGATGGAAACAGTGAGCACGAAGGAGTCTGTAAAGTCCACCCATCTATAGATTCTGTAGCAATCCACCATCCCTCCAAAGGGAAAATGGTCATGTAATATTTTGGCCTTAGTCCTGCACACACTCCTGAACATGAATCATGTCGTGCAGATGATTTTGTTTAAACCTTGGTGTTCTCTGAATGGAAGGATTGCATGCAGGAGCAGTGATTTTGCAATTCAGATGTTACAAGTGAGAAAATACTGCTTAAGTTAAATTATGAGCAATAATTTATTCATGTTACGAGTTCAAACAGTTAAAGCTAGCTGGAGTGTTACAATGCATCTGCATCAGGAAATGTGCTTAAAACTGCATGACTGGGAAGGGATATATAATCATACAAATTATGACAGTTGAAATGAATGCACATGAGGGATGGTATTAAGGCTGGATAACTGAGAAATTAGAAAGATTTGCAGGAAATGTGATCTTCCTGTATTGCAAGAAACACCCTTATTTCTTTCATGTGATCAAAGAACAGTTGTAGTTCACCGATGCTGAACTGTGTGGCTCATAGCCTGCAGCACAGATGGGATGGATCTGCTGAGCATTAAATAGACAGCAGCAGAAATTGCAATGAATCTGGAGTAAATCTGCTGCTTTTTCCCCTTTTGAAGGGGGTTCTGCTTTGGTGGGGAGGGTGGACCTACAGGGCAGTGTGTCAGGAACCTGGTGGCTGGAGACCTGGGCTCCCTGGGAAGAACGTGTTGAAGCTCTAGATTGTGCTAGGAAAAAAAAAAAAAAAAAGTGATAAAAACAGTTTCCCTGGAAGGAGAAAAGGGGAAATGAGAACAGCTAGAAACACCATTACTAGTCACCTTTTCCTGGACATTTTATTAGCCTGAAAGTGTATTTGTTTGTTTGTTTGTTTTCCCCTGACAAAGAACTACCAAAAAAAAAAAACAACATGCACACTCCAAGGGGTTGAGCAAACTGGTGCTTCTTGACCTGGTAAAGTGATTGTTTTCTGTTCTGGCAATGCAGAGTTGATGGCATGAGTGTGACAAGATGCTGAATGGGTAGGAGGCATCAGGGGGAAGGAAGATCTAGGGCACAGAGCTCACTACACTGTTTTGTAATGTAGAGGAAGATGATGGCTGAAGTTGGGCCAAGCCTCGGCAGGCCTATTTTCTAGGCTTCTGCATATTTAGTAATGTTCTGGGTTGTTTCAGGTCTCCTCAGCTGACTCAGGGTTTGTGGGATAAAAGAATGGAGGGGTTCTGATTTTAAAAGTGTAATCTCGGTTATGTTGTTTAACTTTCTTCTTTATTATTAATGGACTACAAAGTCCCAGACCCTTCTCATGTTACAGAATTTCATTATTCTACTTCTTTCAAATACGAAACAGTGTTTTTCTTCAATATTTTTGTTTTCTGAGTCCCTGGATTCCTTTTGTCTTGATGTGGAAGCTCACACTTGCATAGCTGCAGCTTCAACTTGCTAGAAACCATTTATTATATTAAAACTCAAAAGCAAAGGCCCCAGTTTTGTAAATGTCTTACTAGACTGTTTTTTATGGTTGCATTTATAAATTAGCATGTTACTAATTTGTGCTAACAAAGTAGGGCCTTGAGTGCTCATCGTATGCAGAGTTCTAGGAAGCTGAGCTTGTTTGGTCTGGCAAAGAGGAGGCTAAAGGGAGGTCTAGTAGCTGGTTGCAACCATTTGAAGGATGATTACAAGGAGGAGAAAGCCAAAGTCAAAGGGTGGCAAATAATAAAGAAACAGGCAACAGCCATGAGCTGCAGTTTGGCTCATGTTGGACATAAGTACAGACTTCCTTCCTAGGAAGGTGATGCAGCCCTGGGATGGATCTCATGGGTCAGAGGTGCAGGAGTTCCGTTCTTTGTTGTTTTCCAGCCTCAGCTAAGCAAAACACTGCTATAGTCTTTGTAACAGTCCTGATTGCAAGTAGGAGATTGCACTAGACACCTCTGGAGGTCCCTTCTAACCCATTCTAAATATGATTCAAGACCAGCTTTTGCTTGGAAAAAGTTATGGAGGTTGAAGTGGTCAATAGGCAGCTTACAACTGCCTTTTCACCCTGTCGTGGTTCAGTTTTTAATTATCTCTGCATGGCCAGGCTTGTGGCTGTAGCTTAAAACATCAGTATCTGCATATGCTTTGTTAAGTACTTATAAATGTTTTTAGAAAGTCATGGTAAAAATTATCAGGGAAGTTGGACCGGAGACCTCCAGACATATCTTCTAAGTTAAATTATGCTGTGTTTCCAGGATTCTACCCTTTTATTTTACTATAAATGTAGTAAAAGGCAAAACATAACTTACACAGTTGATCCAAAACAAGTTCTAAAATTCAATGTTTTTCCAAAAGTTTTGTGTGAGCTGGTAGACTCTTTCCCAGATTGCAAGTGAGATAGAAGTATGCACAACCCCATTGACATAAAGGACTTTCATGTATATTCATGGCAATGCTGCATTAACCTGGATTTAGAGACAAACTGCTGTAGAGCTGGACCTTGACAGATGAGAGGAAAGGCTTGGGGAAGGTGCTTTGTAGCAGAAACATCTTCAAGTTGTCCTGCTATACAGGGTCACTTCCTTATGTTCCAGTGTGAGGACAGAGAGATAAGGGAGGACTCTGGGTCCTTGTGTGGGCACAGGCTGTGAGACTGGTCCCTGTGGATGGTGGAAGCAGACCAGCTCCAACGTGCAGTGAGCAACTACGGAGGATCTGTGTTGCTCCTGGCCCGTCATCCCAGACTGGGGATGCTGGAGCTGTGGGGAGTCCAGCAGGCAGGATGGAGGGTGTTGCAGACAGTTGTCTGTGCAGAGGCAGAGCCCGGGAGGGAGCTCATCCATGCCTTTCTTGCTTTCTGCTGCATTGCTAATTCATCTGATTGCCTTTGCCAGAAGACCCATTGCTATTGTTTGCTTCCTACCCTTGCTTCTCTGCAGACCACAGTCGCTGCTTCATACCGCTGTGCTGGGAGGGAATCCACTGTAACCCTGTCTCTCTTTTTAATGTGTATTTCCTCTCTTTTTTTCCTTTGCTTGTCCTGGCTGTTGCTTTTCTCGGGGGCTGGGTACAGATGGATCTTTGTGATACTGACAGCGATGAGGAGATTCTGGAGAAGATACTAGAGCTCCCACTTCAGAAGAACCACAGCAAGAAATTGTTTAGTATCCCTGAAGTGACTGAGGATGAGGATGAAGATGAGGATGAGAAGGGTGTTATGGAGGAAAAGGCAAATGTTCAAGACTCCTTGGAAATGCCTACCTACCATGCAGGAAGGACCGAGAAGCCACTCAGCATCCAGGAGCCATTTCTAAAGGCAGATGGTAGTGATTCTTCCCCAGATCTGTCCGCTGAGACCCCATGGGATGAGTGTACCGTTAAGGAGAGCAGAGGGGATGCTGACCATGAGAGCCCTGGGTTTGAGCCTCTGGGCTGGAGTCAGAAAAGGGCGAACTGGAACCGGGGCTACCAGGAGAATGATCCAAAGCCTGGGACTGGGGCAATCCCCACTCAGAGCAAGAAGAAGGGAAACAACTATCAAGAGAAGATCTGGAGTCGGCCTGAGATGGGTAGGAAGAGACAGAATGATCTCTCAGAGCATTGCAGTCGTCTGCTGGGCAACTGCAGCCAGATGGGAAGTGGATTGTACAGAGCTCCTAGCCTCAGGGAAGAGCTGAACATTGTGAGTAGCGCTGGTGGTAAGGAGGGGTTTGATGTGTACAATCGAGCCAGACAAGGAACCTCACGAAGAAACCACAAGAAAGCAGTGGTTTCAGGGTTTGGAGAACCTGCTTTGGCAGCAGCACTCTGCTCCAGCCCCAGGAGCCTGGAAATAGATGTTGAATACGACACTGAAGACGATCAGGATTCAACCTGTGCATCCCCCCCTGAGAGCAGGCTGTGGCCAGAAAGGTCCCAGAGCTGTGCGGGGGATTGGAGTGATTGCTCCAGTCAATCTGAGGTTGTCCACATGGATGGCAGAAGGGACCTGACCAGACTGGAGATGTTGGAAGAGCGGGACATGGAGTGGGCAGGATATCCAAACCACCACCTGCAATTCTTCTGCCAGGAGAAGGAGGCACTGAGGTGTGAGAGCAGCTCTGAGGAGCAGGGCTGGGACCTGGACTGTAAGTCACCTGTCTGGAGAAGGAGGCTCGAACATCCTTGGAAGGGGATACGTAGCACCTCCTTGCACAAAAGGGTTGGGTGACTTTTCCTATTCTGGTTTTGAAGCAGCTTGCAGTGGCGTTAGCTTCCCTTCTGCTTCCCTGGCCTGCCTGTATCTTGCTTTGTTCAGTGTTGTCCAGAAAAAGGACCCTGTAGGACCATCTGGAAGAATATCTGGGAGATTTTGTAGTTCTGTGCTGCTTCGTGCCTTTTCTTGTATTAGCTGCTTCTGCTTTTCCTGCTAAATGACTGAGTGTCACCGATGCAGTATTCCTTTTCGCACTGGGTCTTCCTACCTATAGCAGGAGGCTGTGGGACTCAAATGAGAATCCCTGGTGAAATAAGCTGATTTGTGAAAACTTTGTGTAGATGATGACTGTAGTGTCATTGCCTTCATTTGAAATGCCCTTTCCTGCGTCCTTGCATCCCCGTTGTCAGGCTGGGTGTTTGCCTGTATTTAGTTCTCTTTTCCACCTCCCATAGTATTTTCAGCTCTAGAGTGTCCCTGAAGAGGAATGTTGCATTTGGATGCACTGCGCTTTGTGGAGTGCATTTAGGCTGAGCACTGTTCACATGAGTTGGAAAGCAGAGGCTGCTACTAACTCTCTGGTGGTTCCTGTTGCAGGCATCTGGTAATAAAGATCCTAGGGGCCAGGAGCTGTCTGGCTCAGCTGCCTGGCAGGCTCCCAGCAGAAGAGGGAACAGGAGTGTAAGAAGAAGTCAAATGCAGAAACCTTTGCTCTCTAGTCCAGGTGAGTGGGGAAGGAGGGGAGAGTCATGCAGCAGAAGAGGGGGAGGCTGTTGGAAATTGCATGGGGGAGGCTAATAGTATTTTAGCCATGCAGGTCTATGGCAGGGAAGTGGTGCTTACATTATATCTGGTGTGTCACCTGACTACTTCCAGGTCCTCCAAGAAGTGCTGCATCAGCAACTGCTGTTAAAGATGATGGCATTAGAATATTTGTGGCCCTCTTTGACTATGATCCTGTTTCTATGTCTCCTAACCCTGATGCAGCAGAAGAGGAGCTCCCATTTAAGGAGGGGCAGATCCTGAAGGTAGGAGCAGATCTTAGTGAACATCTACTCTATATGGAGCCAACTCTTGTTCCAGGGACAGCATAAACTTTGGGAAGTGGAGCTTCCTCATCTTGGGAGTTTCCTTAGATTCCCTTCCTCTGTTGTCTTTGTGTCTTGGTCCCTGTAGTGTAAACAGTCCTTGGCCTGTCTTTTACCTTGCAGGTGTGTGGAGACAAGGATGCTGATGGCTTTTACAGGGGTGAATGTGCAGGAAGAGAAGGTTACATTCCATGTAACATGGTATCTGAAATCCAGGTGGAGAATAATGAAATCAAGAGGCAGCTGCTAAAGCAAGGGTTCCTTCCTGCCGACACGCCAATGGAGAGCATAGGTACTGTATCTCCTTTATGTGTGTTGTGCTATTGCCCTCATGTGTCCTTGCTGAACTGTAGAAAGCTCAGTTGTGCTGTCAAGTTTTGTGGCCAATGCAGCCCACCAGAATGGCTCATCCCCAGGATCTGAATGCTTGTTTAGTGGCTACAGCAGTGGCAAGTAGGGATGTCTGAGATCTTGGTTCATACCAGATTCTAGAGCGGGACACCACTGCCCAGAGCTGCATTTGCGGCTGCTTGAGTTGGTCCAGTGCTTGAAGTGTTGTGCTTTTGAACTCCACACAGAAGCTGGTGAAGCTGATCCGCAGTAGAGGAGGAGGAACAAAAGTTTGTAGTTCAGCTGAAGTTTGTGAACACAGTTTTCACTTTTGTGCTCTCCCTTGTTTTGTGAGTTTGTAAATGAGCCTGTAGGCTCTTAGGTGACAGAATTTTCAATGTGGGAAAGGAGGAAGATGGGCAGAGACTCATAGTGAATGGTAGGAAGGGTTTGAGACAGCAAGGCAGTCAGGCAAGAGTGTACAATGGGTAGACCCTGGTCCGTGGGCTGTTTCTCACTCCCTGAAGTACATGGTTCAGTGGTTTACGCACTGCAGAGGCTTTCCTGTTTCTTTCCACTCATGTTCAGAGAGAGGAGAGGAATCTTCCCTGGGATTTGCAGCTATTACTGCTTGGGCTGGGTTAGACTGCAGTTGCAGGGCTGTGAGCTGCCCTGAGACTGCTGTCAACATTGTGTCCCACCTGTCTGGCTTTTATCCCCCCGTCTCATTCCGTGCTTGTTTTTGTACTGTCTGCTACCAGTGGCGATTCTTTGACCTTTTCCACTTGTTAAAACGAGAGGAAATTTGCGTTTTGGCTAGCCACCTTTTCCTCACGGGTTCAGCAGGCTGAAACAGCACACGTATGGGGTTTTTGGGTGCTTGGGGTGGCAAAGGACTGAGCTGTTCTCACAGGCAGTCAAGGAAAAATGAAAAAGAAGCGATCAAACTTGTTTCTGTTCCCCTGCATTGAGACCTATTGTCCAGCCCTTGAGACTAAGGGTCTAACCATGCCCAACTGCTAAATGTGGGTCTCTGGAAGGTGAGTCCTCAGGAGCACAGGACTTGGAGGCAGTTGCTTTCACTTTGTGGCTGTGTGCTTTTTGGTAGGTTTGTGTCTGTTGGCCCCTCTCATGTCTACGGGGAGCAGAGACTTTACTGAGGCTTTTTTCCACCCCTGGAACATTCATAATGTTTCTCTTGAATTTATTCCCTGGTACCCAGAGGTGATTTGATGCCTGTGGTGGGCTTTGTACCTATCTGGATGTACAGGGCTCTCTGTTCCCTCCCCTGTTGCGTCCTCTCAGAATAAAAACCTTAATAGCTCTGAGACTGCATGAAACATAGTGGATTTGAAAGTTTCCAAATCCACTTTGGAAAGTATCCAGTGGGGATAGTGAAAAAGATATGTGGGGGTGTGTGCAGAGATGGTAAACCTTGTTCCCTTACACAGCTGGGCTGTAAGTGCCCCAGTTTTCCTGCTGCTGTAAACCGGTATTACAGCCTGGTAATTGAGGGAATGCCTCTAAGGGATTGGTCTGGGTACTCCGGCAGGCTCAGCTGGGGACTTCTCTAGGGATGTATGTGCTGGCTTCTATAGAAATCCTCCCTTTTCTGGAACTTCAAGGGACATGTTCAAGCATTGAAGAGCCATACAGGGGCAGTGGATGTGTTTGAACATTGTGTACAATGAGAGGCTGAGGAATTGTGGCTTGTTTAGCTAGGAGAAGAGAAGGCTTGGGGTATGTGAAGAATGACTTCTGGCAGCCCTCTAGCACCTTAAAAGAGGTTAGCAAGCAGGCACAACCAGGCAGTACATGGTACTGCATGGCTGAAGGAAAAGGGAAAATAATAATCGGTTGAGAGTTTTGACCAAATAAAAGAAACAGATCTCTCACTATGAGGATAAATAAGCATTGGTACAGGACTCAAGAGGTGGGGGAATCCCTGTCCTAAGAGTTTTTCAAGACCCAGTGAGGCAAAGCCTTGAGCAGCCTGGTCCAAATCCAGTATTGACCCTGTTTTGTTCAGAAGTTTTAACAAGAGACATCCCAAGATCCCTTCCCACTTGAGCTGATGGGATTCACTTCACCTGGCATTTTTCAGGTATTAATGGTACAAAGGCTTTATTTTATCTTTGTGGTGCTGCTTCTGAAAGATAAAATGCAGCTAAGTGGCAAAGTTGGTCGGATGTGTACTGTGGCGTCAATTAAGGGCAAAAATACAATGTGGAATTCTGTATATATCTAGGATGTGGATCATGCCTCGTCTGAGTCCACATGCAATAAATAGAGATTGGGGCCTTGTGCACAGAAATCACGGTGTCTGCTTCCCAGGGGAAGCATGTCATGCCACTCTGTTGCCTGTTCACTCTTCAAGATGCTTTTCACTTTCCATTCACTGTCTGTTTCTCTTGTCTATTTATTTGCTTTTTTTTGGGTTTTTATTAAGGAAATGGCACATTTTCTCCACCTCCACGCCGCCAAACCGTCCCTCCTCCAAAACCCAGACGCTCCAAGAAAGGTCTGTGTCACCCACTGCTTCCTCTTTGTTTTTTGCAATAGGATTACAGACTGCATTGAATTTTTACTGCTTGCTTACAGGACCCTCAGATGTTTGTACGACTGCTAGGAAGTGGAAAGAGATTCCATCCCTGCTGATGTTAAGTTTTTTTAACAACAGTAATGTCTTTTATAGTTTTGGAGCTTGACCTCTGCGTCCTATTACATCCTTGAGTCATGGTTACTGGCTTAGACTTTGAGTTGCATGAAGAGTTTGCTTCTGTTTTTTTGCTGCTGTGGCGTTTGTTCTTTTGATTGTTGTTTGTCAGTTATGTGGTGTGGACACTGTTTAAAGGTGAATATCCATTGATAAGATGTTTTCTCCCCCCAGCAGAACTGGATAAACAGGAGAAGTACAAGTCTCAAACGGGTAAGAATTGTTCTTTCTTACTGTAAGAAGGGGAATGTTACATTGGCATGATCATAATACAGACACTAGTTTTGTGGTCATGGGCCAATCCAACATCCTGTATCACAGAATGGTTGAGTTTGGAAGGGACCTCTGGAGTCTACCTAGTCCAACCCCTCTGCCAAGCAGGGTCACCTAGCGCTCGTTGCACAGGGTTGCATCCAGGCAGGTTTTGACTATCTCCAAAATGGAGACTCCACAACCTCTCTGGGCAACCTGTTCCAGTGCTCTGTCACCCTAACAGCAAAGAAATGTTTCCTCATATTCAGCCAGAACTTCCTGCATTTCAGTTTGTGCCCATTGCTTCTTGTCCTGTAGCTGTAGTCATCATTCAGAGCACTGTAAGAGAATGGTCATTCTCAGAAAAGAAGAGTTGTAGTTCTTTAATTTATTAGTGACTGCAGTGGCCTTTGACTAAACAAGGGAGTGTTTGGAGGAGAAGGGCACACATGGTTTTGCTTTGCAAGGGCAGGGTAATCTCTTATTCATCTGATGCTGCGATCCTTAAAATCCAAGGTCCCGTGAAGGAGTTCTCTCTATGCTTAGGTGCTCTGTGATTTATTGATGTCAAGAGAGTTCAAGCCTGCAAACACCCTGCTGACCCATACAATGGATCAGATCTGTAAGATGAAGGACTGGACAATTTGTGTTTTCTGTAGTGTCAAGCTTTGCTTTTGTAGAGTCAGAGCAGGTCTTTAATGGGGCTGAGCAGGTAGGTGGTTGTAAAAATGCAGGGTGTTGCGTGCCCTTCCCTTTGTGCTGAGCTTTGTGCTGGTGTGGCTAGACTGCCTGTTGATGTTGTTTAGGGTCTTGCTGTTTCCTTGGCACTTATTTATTCCTCAGGATAATTTTTACATGGAGAAAAGAGAAATATCCATTTGAGACACTGTAAAGAGACTGCTGTCTTGTGTGTTTGTGTCTGTTAGTATATTAAAAAAAAATAATAAATAAATTAAAATTCCTGTATATATAGGCAGGATACCAGGATACTGCAAGTGAGAGATGTCACTGGTTCTGTGAGTTAATGCAGGAGATCAGAAATCTGCTTTATCAGATATCTCGGGATCCTCTAAGATCTCTTGCTCATTCAGTTTCCCTCTTGTATTCATTTTATTCAGTTTACTCCCAAGAAGAGTGAAGAGCTGCTGTGACTTGGTATTTTGTCCTTTGGCTTCCAGCTCAGCATGTTTTGTTATGTTTTTGTCCTCCAGGACAGAAGCATCAGGACTTTGAAGCTGAACTACTTACTCCTCGAAGTATGATGGCTGTCTTTGACTATAATCCTAAGGAGAGCTCTCCAAATGCAGATGCAGAGGTAACCAGCAGCTGCTCAGTCCTCTGATACCTTTCTTTTTCCACTCTTTTTTTCTTTTGTCCTGAGACACTTAAGACTTTGGTAAAAACTAAGATGATTATAGCATGGCAAAATAATGACTATAACTGTTTGGCTGAAGTCATAAAATATAAAGTTTGCCAATAAGTTCTCTCATGCATTCCCTAATAACAGTGGTCAGTTATTATTCTGTGAAGAATATGAAGCAACATACCCCTAATCATTTTCAGTATTTGTCTCTGTGAAGCTATTAGAGCATCTCATGGCCTTGTAGCATCCTGTAAGTGTTTAGACAGGACTAAACAGCCCCTGCTGCTAGCACCTGTACAGGGCATCCTGTGGTAAATGGAAATACCCGATTAAGGGTCAGAATTGATTTCTGATACTTATGGTGAACGTGTCTTTATGGAGCATGTCTTTTGTGTTAGCTACCTGTGTAGGTCTTTGTTCAAGCAAGAACACTTAATTCCAATTTAATGGACCAGTCCTCTACGCTCGGCTTTTCAAGCAGTCTCTACGTATAATCCAAACAGTGATTTTGTGGATAAATTTGTTTCTGATGGAAAGATTGTAAAACAAAATCCTTCCAGCAAAAAAGACTTTCTGAATTAGAACATGCTCTGTTTCTGTTCCTCTGTAGCAGCATCAGTCTACTCTGAGCAAACATATACATGGAAAGAATCTGAATACTAACCCCATGATTAGTAAAAAGAATGTATGGCCAAGAGGTGGCACAATACAGGTAATGCTTGACACCCAATCTGTGTGTTTTATGAACAAAAGAGCCTGCTTCTGAGGACAGAGTATTTTGGGTTTAATGGATTATTTTAGGAGAAATACAATAAAAACATGCATCAACCAGCATCTATGTAGGTATTCACACATCTGACCGAAGAATTTTTTTGAGCTCTCATCAACAAGGTGCTGTTGACATTGCATTATTAGAGGTGTTCCCCATTCTAACTCACAGGAAATTTGGTCACTTGATGTGCTGTAAAGCTGCATTTGGTGTTTTTGAACCTGCAGCAACACCTAATAGGATCAGCTGTGCAGTTCTCTGTGTCTGTGAGTGAAGTTCCCTAGAAGTTGCTTTCTGCTAGGACAAAGTCATTCACTGCCATCAGTAGGAACCTGCAGCCTCAGGAGAGAAATCGAGTACTGGGAACTAAATAAAGTAAATGTATCAGAAGTAGGTCTCTTCGAGCCAATGCTTCCATTGGTCTGGGAATTGCATGTAAAGACATGTCTTCAGTGGGTCTTGCCCATTATGCAGCCTGTTGAAAGACTCCGCTTCTCCTATCTTAGAGCAAATGTTTCACTGTAACTGGGGGGATTCCTTCCATTAGAAGAGAATGCCTATATCCTTGGCCTTGGTCTTGTGCTCCAAGGAGCACCCTGAGCATTGCATACAGAACAGTCATCCGAGGTAAAGGGGGATTTAGTGTTTATATTAAAAGGAAAAAAAAAAAGGCATTTCTGGTGCTTGTTTAGTTTGTTCTTGGCACCCCTTTCTATAACAGGTAGTAGGTACCATTTTGAAGTTCTATTAAAATTGGTTTACGAGACAAATTTTGCTCTTATCATACTTTATGAAATGCTTACTCAACAAGGAATTCTACAGTTTCCAAGGTTGGTTGTTCTGCATTCTGTTCCTGTAAGTCTTATCACAATGGCCTCCCTCACTCATGGTGAGATTGTGCAAGCAGCCCAGGGCAACCTTGTGAGAAATTCCGGGCAGTGCTCCTCCTGTGACCATTGTTTCCTTTTGTTCATTGCAGGCTGAACTGACTTTCAGCGCAGGGGACATTATCACTGTGTTTGGGTCCATGGATGATGATGGATTCTATTACGTAAGTATTGGGGTTGGCTGGGTCCTTTGGCTACATCTGAAATCCTTGGATTCAATCTAGTGGCAGGAGAGCAAAAATTAGGGGACAAAATATTCTGCTGCTGGAACACATGAACACATGCCTCCTTAGAATAAGCAGATTGTTTCTTGCAGTCCATGTTCTCCTCTAAACCTAATATTCCAAATGATTCTGATTTTCTTTCTTGGACTAAATTGACTGCAGGTTTCCCAAAGCCTAAGATGCGTTTACTGCACATACATTAGTTGCATCAGCATCTGCTACAAGCTGATTTGTTGCCAAGGACTCTGACACATGGTCTTAACCAGGACAGGAGGCTAAAATATAAGAACAAAACCTATGCTGATCCCCATCCTGCAACACATCAACAAACCAACTTCAACAAACATTGATATCTGTTTAATTTACTGTGGATAGCTGGGGACCGTGCCTGCCAGCAAGCTGTGTGTTAGACATGTTTCTTAGCCCTTGGATCATCCCTCTTTTCCTGCACAGAAAACAGCATGCATTCATACATCAAAGTTGAGGTGCACCACTAGATGAAGTCTGGAGGCATTGTTAGGAATGTTTTGTTTGACTTCCTTCATGGTGTTGGTCAGACAACATTGCTGAGGTTGTTTTGTCTCACCCAGCTACCTCTTGTTGAAATAGAGACAAATTTTTGGAAAGACAGCCAAGCTTGGTTTGCAGCTCCAGATGTCAGTGAGCACAGAGAAAAGGCCTACAGGGCATTGTACTAGCAGTACTTCATTCTTTAAAAAATTAAATACCAGAACAAATGAAAGACCTTTAGGAATCCCGTGGCACAATCATGTTCCAGTTGCTTCCAGGTTATTAGTAGATTTTTTTTGAGTTTGTAAAGTGCAAATAGTCTTCATAGTCTACAACTTAGAGGTGTCTGTCCATGCTGCTGGAATACATTTGTCATAGCTTGCCATCATCTTTTCTTCCTTTACACTCATGTGTTTTTGCATTTTGAATTGTTCCACAACTAAGCAAGAATGTGAGTTGTGAAACTTACTGAGGATGCTTCCAACATGAATGTGTTCCTGGGCTTCTCTCAGGCCATAGCATAGCCTTCCTGGAATAGGGCTGCACCTCTATTTATTTTTCCATCAGCCAGGAAACCTGATACGGGAACTAAACGTTGATCTTTCAGGGAGAGCTGAACCAACAGAGAGGGCTTGTCCCATCAAACTTCTTGGAAGCTGTAACTTCAGATGGAGGCATGGTTGAGGAACTTCATTCAAAAGATAAAGATGCTTTCCCACTGAGTTCTGAGAGCCAGGTAAGATTGTGAGACTCTGCATAGTACAGACATCCAAGCTGTGACATGGTTGGAGAGTGGGTGTTGCACAGCATGCAGCGTCTGATGGAGTGATTTAAATTATTGCATGTAGCTTGATTCATCCCATGGGAGCCCAGAAGTTTAGAAGGGAGCACCAGGAGCTCTTCTTAAAGACAGTATAGTACAAAATGAGACACAAAGCAAGAACATTTTCTGGGACCTCATGCTTGTTATTGTCATGTGAGCAAAGAACATCACAGGTCCCACCAGCAGGTTCTTCAGATGCACACAAAGGTCAGTGGTGAAATCCTGCTGCAAGCAAAGCAGTTCAGCCAGATCCCCAGACACATGAAATTCCTCATATTTGCTCATATCCATGCCAAGGAGTTCTGGAGTTATTGACACCTAAGCACCAATGCTTTTCCACCCATCCCAAGTTAGATGTATCTTAAATCTGTCCAAGGAGTATTCAGGAAAACAAAACAAAACAAACAAACAACCAAAAAAACATAGAGGGAAGGATCAAACAGATCTGAGGAGTGGATCCACAGGCTAAGGCTATGGGAGCAACCCACAGATGCAAGGGGTTCAAAGGTTGGGCTATCCCCCTTGCATTGTGTTTCTGATACTTTTCAAGCAAATGCTTAAGCAGGACATTGGGGTCATCTGCCAGATTCAGTCAGTCCTCAGAAAGCAAGGCCAAAAGTGTGACACCTCTCTGGTCACTGCCTGTGCTGTGGCATTCTAGACAGTGGGAGGCAGGGAGTGACACAGCCTCGTCCCAGTTCAAATGTACTTATTCCTCAACCTTCAGTTCTTCACGGAGAGGTTATTATACAGGCCCTTAAAAGTGTGGAAGAGCAGGCCTAGATTGGCTTTGAGGCAATCCTTAAGGATGTATGCGGTCCTAAATCCTCCTCTGTCAAACTCTTCACTGGTGTCACCCTCACTTTCCATCTCTCTGCAGTGTCATTTGTCTTATTTTTCATTCCCTGCTCTGCCTTTACTCACTTCCCACTTACCTTTCAAATGCTGCCTGGACTTCCACAAGCTCTACCTACAGCCCCCTCTTTTGCTTCCAGGCATTTGAAGCTTTGTTGGTGTAATGTTTGTCCCACAGTCTCAATGTCGTCTTATGAGGGAAAGTGGAAGGACAGCCTCAGAAATAAGATTTGAGGGTAGTTGGCTGGATCATCTTCTAAACCCAGAAGTGGTTTTGGACCCTTATGTTTGCCTGTTTTGGATACTCAGTTACTTTGATCTCAGCCAACAAAGGCTGGTCCTTGCTGAGCAATCAGAGAAATTAATGAGCTGTTACTACCAGGGTTTAGCAGCTATGAGGTTACACAGATCTAACTTTCTGGTTAGAAACAAATATTCAGAGTGGATTTCATTCTCCAGTTCCCCTATCAGAACAATTGACTCTTCAAAAATTATCCATCTATGAGAACAGAAAGTGCCAAAGGAGACCAGTACAATTATAGCAGGTTGAATTCATAGTACAGCTTATTGTGGACCTGACGTCCTCTCTGGCATTGATCAGCAAGGGCCTATTTCATGTATTGGGGTGTCATTATTACATCCCCAGCCTGGGCCCCAGAATTTGTGGGGGAAAAAAAAAAAATAATAGGAAATTCAGTGAACCTTCAGGGTTCAGAGAGCTGCCATTTGAAAATGGTATTCTATTGAATAGAGGTAAGAGAGACCAACAAGGCTGATAAACAGAGTGACATACACAATAAATCCATCTGATCCCCTGCTGAGCAGGGAGCACAAGCTGCTCCTCCTTGATGCTTTACAGTTTGCTGCTGCTCCTCTCCTCTCTCCCCTTTCCATTGTGGCTGGGTTCAGCAGGAGTTGACTGTTCACCTGGACACAGCAGTTTGGCCCATATATCCTTGGATGCTCAAAGCTGTAATTTTTTTTTTTGTGATTCATGACACCTTTTTTAAACAGGAATACCTCTCGAACATGATAAACCCTCCTAATATAGATCTGTTTCAGGCTTGCCTGGCCTTCAGTTTATTTGTGTTTCTATGCCAGAGATGCAACAGAGCTTTTCATTGCATTTGATCAGACTTGGGGTTTGCAGAGCGGGAAGCTGTTGCCTTAGGCCAGGATACATTTGGTAGCTTTGTCACTTGGCCAATCCATGAGCCGCTGTTCCTTGTGAAGTCTGGGAACTTGGAAAATTCAGTTCTTGATGCTTAAGCCAATTTTGTATCATTGGGAGTCTGCATTAACTATGCAAGCATGACTTTCTGTTGTCTGTTATAACATAGATGTGGTGGCAGACAGTTTCCTGTCCTGCTGCCTCCCTGCTTCACCAGCACACCTGTCCTTGGTGATTCTGGCTTAACAATCTTAATTATGTGCAGTCCTGCTTGTGCTTTGCAGTCCAGCTCCATTTAAACAGCTTCCAAATACGAAGGGAATGTTTCCCCCCATGTAAAACAGTATATTTATCCTGCTCATAATGAAGCTTGTACTAGATAACTGCATTTAGTTATGTTTAGCGAGTCCTGAGAAGAGACCTGACCCACTGAGTTTTTGGCTGTGTCATCAATTACAGCATCCTGACCTATGAGCAAAACACTTGATGGGTAAGGCAAGAAGAAACATGTTCTCCTATAGAAAACACATATTTTAAGGGCCATCCCCGAGCTGTCATAAACTGAGTGATACAGCCAAGCATGAGGCTTTCCAAACTCTGTCATATTCATTCTGCAGAGTTTATGAACATGCTAGTTAAGTGTGTTTTTGGCATGTATATGTAGGCAGAACACATACAGCTGCTCCTGTTTGAGATGAGATGGGGTGGGAGGACAGGGCTTACGCAAAAAATCACCAAAGACAGAAGATGCATGGCAGCCTCTAGAGAAGTATTGTTTGAATGTTCTGGGACACAACATAGCAAAAGTCTCCCAACAAATTTGCCAGTTTCGTCTTGAGACATCAGCAAGCATGCATACTCATCATGGTATTAACATCAGAGCTTTGGATTGTATTAAAGCTAGTTCCAGTTTTAACAGAAGCTTCTCCAGCATGACCACGAATGATTTTAAAATTGCCTGTAACTTCTTGGATTTAAAATTTTCACTATGTGTGTTCTTCCCATTTCCCTTCTCCTTGATGCTATGCCAAAGGCCTGAGGGTAAGGACAATTAACTTTCCAAACTGAACTGGGGAAGGTGAATTATTAGAATTATTTTTGAGTAAATCTTAAAATGCTGGCATCTGAAAAAGGTAAAGCAGTTTGACTTTCAAAGTAACGTCGTTTTGGTATTAGACTGAGCAACAAAAAATGCAGTACAAAGAGGAGTGTCCAAGAAGTTATGATCACAAGCTAGGGCGCTGAAGCACTCATGTTCACCAGCTATGAGCAGTTTACCTTAATGCTGCGGCTATTGAATGAATATTTTTGCCTCACTAATATGCAGTTTTTGTCAAAGACCGTTTGTAAAGCAACTTCAGAAAGTATTCAATTCTAATTGATTTCATGTATTTATTTCTGCCGTGGTGGTTCTTTTCTTCAGAGAATGAGGAAGAGAAGAGTCCAGTGATAGATATGAATGATACATAGAGAGAGAGCAACCATGTAAGTTCGTGTGAGAAGATCTCTTCAATTTCCCACCCAGCTTAGCCTGTTAAAGGGTCCTGCACTTGCAATTTACTCCTGTTCTTGCTTGTAGTTTGACAGGCTGGTTTGGGGCTCTGCTATCAAGTCCAGCTTCAAACCCTCTGGTGGCAGATCTTTACCTGCCAAGTTAGTTCTGTATTAAAGAGAAGCCACGTTCTGCACATGAAGTACAGTTTGGAACAATTATCTGGTGGTTTTGGGGACCATGATGGGACTGTAGTAGTACTGGATATTCAGGTTTAGAAAAGACCTGCTTTGAAATTCAGCCTTGCCATTCTACCACTGTTCAAGCACCTCAGCAACAAGAACCTCATGTAGCCGTTGCAGAAATCCTGCTCAGGCTGAGCACCCATGTTCAGTCTGTGTTTTTTTTTCATTTCTTGAAATGCCCCCATACACCATCAACTTAAGAAAGTAGCAACACTTAGTCCCTAAAACCAACCTAGTCTGGATAATTGTTCTGTCTGACAATTTTGGGGTTGGGGGGTGAGACCCCTGGTTTTGGGTGGCAGTGGGAGGAGATCTGTGGTTTTTCTTCCTTTCAAACATTGTTTTCCAGAAGTTATACAAGTCAATAATACCAGAGAGAGCATTGAAAAGTGTCTCCTGAAAACTAACGTGACTCTTCTGTTTATCAACCCCAATAGCTTTATCAGGATCTTCACAGAATCACAGAATGGTTTGGGTTGGAAGGGACTTTAAAGATCATCTAATTCTAACCCCCCTGTTCTGGTCAGGCACACCTCCCACTAGATCAGGTTGCTTAAAGCCCCATCCAACCTGGCCTTGAACACTTCCAGGGATGGGGCATCCACAGCTTGCCAGAGCAGTTTTTCCTTTAAGTTTCTCTTAGAGAAGAATCCCTTGTTTTTCGTGTTACCTGTCTCTGACCAGATGAATCTGTGAACTGGTTCTGTTGTTTTTCTGCCATACAAAGACCTGTGAGAATATCTGCACATACTTGTGTGTGAGTGCCTCTGTGTATAAAAATCTGCATGGGCATCATCTACCATAGCTGGAAATAAGAAGGACTTGCAGCCACAAAGGCTGGAAACTGCTAGTCATTTCCTTTTAACTGTTTGATGTTTGATAATTATATTGATACTGTGCTATCCTTATTACAGTAAATAACTGTGTCATTCATGAATTGATCTGGATACCTGCCGCTCATTTTGCGTGCAGTTTTTCATGCCTAGCTCAGCAGGAGAAAGTGCATCAGGTTTGTTGGGCCACTTCAGATCTGCCCTAAAACTGTTTCACCTTTGCCTGAAAAATGTTATCCAGCAGCGCATGGGCTCCAAGCCTTTGCTGCCCTGGCTGTGCAGGGACCTTTACATTGCTCCCACATCTTCTGGTTCTGCTAAGCCAGACAGACCAAGGTGTGAACTTCACATGGAAGGTTGTTTCACAGCAGCATATTGTTCTACAGGAGGAGCAGAAATCACAGCTACTTTTCATGTTCTTCATCACGGAGGAGGTGGGCTGCTGAAACAGCCATGGGGTGATAGAGTGGGGCTGCATTTGCTTGTAACCTTAGGAAACTTTAAATAAGCGAACCGACAGCACATAAAGTCCTATAGCTATGGCAGTGATGGTATGTCTGTGCATCTGCTTCATTCAGCAGTGTTCACCAGGAGCACTATGGGACCAGAGCACATCTACTCCTGCCAGTGAGCTACAAGCAGCTGCTGCTGTGGTTCTGATACATTTCATCTGCAGGACTCATCTTTGCTCTTCAGCAATGCTTCCTCCCTGGGTGGGGCATCCTTCTGCCTTTGTTACTAACTCAGTTTCCCTGATGGAGCTGTGGCTGCTTACAGATCGATCCTTAATGAGTATGCACTCAACTCTCCCTGACTTAGTGGGACCCAAGCAGAGCCAATGTTTCAACCTGCCAAGGGGGCTCTTCCTTGGCACAGCTCTAGCACATGTCATGGGTTCTGGGGACTGCCAAGGTAGGATATACAGCATGGAGTCTAGAAAATTAGTTCTCTGTCAGGCACATGAAAGCTGTGTGGAAGAGAAGGCAGTGGGACAAGGGCTCTCCTAGGCTTCAGCAACCCAGAACCTCTTCCCTGGTGAACTTGGCAACTTCTTGGGAAAGTGTGCTATGCCAGAGCAGAAGTGGTCACAATCCATACACCGAGGAAGAGGAGATTGTGTAAAGCAGAAGTCTTCTGCCAGAAACTGACCTTACATCAGCATGTTCTGAAGAGAAAGCTGAACCCAGGACCAGGGCACTTTGTGATTTCCAAAAGGAGCAGCATACAGTGAATCATTTGGAGCTGTAGATCCTAGTTAATATTCTGAAATACTCAGGTTGCTTAAGAACACATCAATTGCTTTGTGCCACGTGATTCAAGGCTTCCCTGTGTCCTGCTCCATCACCACATTCTTGTTTTTTTTTTCATTGTTGGAACCATTGGAGAGAATCAGACATGCTTTCTGCCCCTCCTGTAATTAGATTTGATGGATGCGGAGCAGCCTTGCAAGGGTCTAAATTTCTGACCCTGACAGAGCACAGTCACTGTTACAGAAGCCTCCCAGCTTAGCCAGCCTACTTGAACTTTTGAGGTCTTGCACAGCCCTTGTTCTTACTGGGGTGTTTTTCTTAATGGCCTATCCCAGAGTGTGCCGGGAGCCCACCAGTCTCCCCTGGCCGCAAGCAGCCAGCAGGCATAATGGGATGCATCGTTACCTTTCTATCCTTGCACTGAGAAGGTGCTTAACATAATTTCTTCAGCTGTGAAGCAACATCTTTCAAGAGGTCCTCAGTGGAGGCATTTCTGATATTGCCCAAAGTTAAAGTCCAAAGTTAACGTATTTTGGAATGTCTGAGGTCAGGCAGTGTGTTGGGGGTATAAAACACTTTACTGGAAACTTCCTAACTGATTCTGCAGCTGCACAAAGGAGCTGAGCCTTACAGGTTGTGGGACAGACTGGTGGGGAGAAGGCAGGGTTCTCTGGCTGAGGTTTGTGTTGGCATCGTGTCCTTCTTCAAGTCTAACTTCTACTTTTTCTTTTTTTTTCTTTTCTTTCTCTTTTCCTGCTCAGTTAAATCCAGATGGGTCTGTTGATCAAAGCGACTTCTCACCAACTCCTCCTACTGAACCACCTTCCTGCCTTGCCACAGGCGAGCAGTGTCCAGAGCAGGCATCGCTGGCTATTCTCAAATGCAGTGATTTACCTGGTCAGAGTAAAAAGAAGAGAGGCTTCTTCTTCAAAGGAAAAAAGCTCTTCAAAAAACTTGGGTCCAGTAAGAAAAACTAATAAAGGATTTACTGTTAGGTGTAGGCTGCCTGTGCAGTCCACACAGGCACTGAAAATTCAGGAGAAGCCCTCTGCAATAAGCTGATTAGAGTATTTTCATAGGGGAAAAGTGTATATTGAATAGAGAAAACTCTTCAGTGGGTCTGTGAGCTGTGGTCTCTGATGAGAGCCCACTGGCAGTGACTCTGAACAGTGTCACAGCACTGAGGTGTGTGAGGCCTCAGCTCTAGGATACAGCTAACTCCACATTAGTGTGTCCTGCTCCATGCAGCCCTCAATGCACCAGTTCCCTGTAAATATTTTAATTTTAAGAATATATTCTGACTGTAAGTTAGCTAAATGGCTTTTCCCAGCAAAGCCCCAGCCCCTTAGGAAGAGCTCCCTTGTACTACACCCCTTGGTATTTCTCTGGTCCAAAGGAGGTTGTGTCAAGTCCTTCACTTCCTGCAAAGAAAAATTGCACTCTTCTGTTGCTGTGAACCCTCTTTGCTGTCTCTGGGCTGAAAAGTGAGTTATTTGTACTGTAAATATGCAGCTGTGCCTAGGAGCATCCCACACTGCCTCAGTCATGTTTCAGCGTGAGGATTCTTTTCCAACCTTAATGATTCTATGATTCCCGTGGAGGAAGGAGCGATACCCAGAAGGGGGTCGATACTTCAGCTTGTAGCGTGGGCTGCTGTAAGCTGCTCTTGGCTGGTTCACCTTGACCACACACTGGCTGGGGACTCCGCCTTATTTATTTATTTATTTATTTATTTATTTATTTATTTATTTATTTTGTCCGCCTCTTTCACAGTTTTAAATTGGCTGTTTCAGTGGGCTGCTCCTCAGTTGGAGCTTGGATGGAGCGTAAAGCTGGGGATGGAGAGTTTGCAGCTATTTTCATATGAGATGTGTTCCTTCAGTTAAGACACATCCCTTCCTAAGCCACGGAGAGTTTTGTACGACATGGTTTCTATCCTTTTCAGTGTTTCTTTCTTTGCATGTTTCAATGGGGTACATGTTTTGAGAAAGACAGTTACGTGAGGTATGTGAATTATGCCAGCACAGTGTCCACAAGTGTTGGTGATAAGGTATGTTTTTATTTAATATCAAATTTTATTATAATAAAGTCTATTTTCACAAAAATACATTTTCCTTAAAAAAGCAAAAGATTCGTTGTTGCTTATTTGGGGGGTGGGAGTGTGGTATGTTTGATTTGACAGTGTACCACTATCTTACTTGATGGACACAGTCATAAAGTTGCTTTAGCTATGAATGCTTGCAAGGTTTTCTTAGAATATCTGAAGCAGACATAAGTGATGACGGTCCTCAGCAACCTAGTATCAAGGCCTGCTGGGTCTCTTTTGAGTCCTGAAAGCATGTCAGACCCCATGTCTCCTCTGCCTTGGAGTTTTCCTCCCCTGACAGTTGTAACACCACCTATAGGGCTACAAAGGGTATAATTGTGTTACAGAGTTTACAGGGGAGGGCAACACAGATGGTGAAAGGGCACGGCATAGGAGGAGCAGTTAATGTGGCTTGGTTTGTTCAACTTAAAGAAGAGAAGGCACAGGGGTGACCTCATGGCGGCCTACATCTTCCTCACCAGGGGGAGCAGAGGGGCAGGCACTGATCTCTTCTCTCTGGTGCCCAGTGAGAGGACCTGAGGGAACAGCAGGAAGCTGCCTCAGGGCAGGCTCAGACAGGAGCTGTCGGGAAAAGGCTCTTCACCAGGAGACTTGTCAGGCACTGGAACAGGCTCCCCACGGAAGCGGTCATGGCACCAAAGCTGCTGGAGGTCCAGAAGTGCTTGCACAAGGCTCTCAGACATATGGTTTAATTTTCATGTAGTTTTGCGTGGAGCTAGGAGTTGGACTCAATGATCCTGGTGGGTCCCTTCCAACTTGGGATAATTTATGATTCTGTGATTCTAATCTTGGTAGCTAGTGCTGCCAGAAGTACCCTCCATGCTGTAACTTACCTTCCACTTACCCTGCCTGGAGGAAGTTGGTTGCTGTTCTAACTGAATTTACGATCTGGAGTTTCCTAAGCAAGTCATTTGAGGTCTTTTGAAAGAAACTGTCTGTTCTTGCACTTACCAGTTAATCAGGGGACTAACGGAAGAACAACGTCCTTAGATAAACAGCAGCTGTAACGTTTTGGTGTCTGCTCAGAGTTGGTGCCTGCAGGATGGCTCACTTGCTCTGGTACTGCCTTCATACCTCACAAGGTGAATGTTGTTTCCCTGCTCACCAGGCGTGTGCTGGGCTGCATGCTACCAAATCACAGTTATATACACAGACTCCCATTGCGTAGTGGAGTCATGCTAATTCAGTTGGATCCCCCAACACCAGGCAGGCTTTACAGCAAAGCTGAGAGGAGTCTGAGAAAGGTTTAAGACCTTCAGGTCTTGGTAGGTTAAAAAAATAAATTTAAGAAACAAAACAATGCTGCTTTGCACTTTTGGATTTGAATTGCTGCACTGTATCCCAGGTGTTGATGACACTCTTGGTGACATCCAAAGCTCTGGTTTCTTCCTCTGCCAAACTGTGCCCTTCCTTAGGTACTTCCCTTCAGTCTAGATCTGGATGCAAATGCAGCCAATGGTCACCTGGGGATTGGTGTCCTCTACTCACTTAGGAGTTGCTCCTGTTTTTGATTTTGTGCATATTCATTAAGAGCTGCCTAACAGGGATGTCTACGTTTCCATTCCTGGGCCTTTGGTGACCATTTACTGCATGCATATTCTCTTTCGCTTGGCAGCTCCAGTATGCTCTTCACTTCTGGTAGGCACATCATCACTGGCAACACCAAGCATATTTGGTAGCAGACAATACTGGCACTGGACACACATCCTCAACAAATTAAAGTAGAGAATAAGTTAGGAAGGCAGCAAGGCCAGTGGACAGAATCTATATTTTTAAAAGTTATTTCTTCAGGAAATTTACTTAGTGTCTTCTCAGAATTGAGATAAAATATCAATGTGTGGTTGCCCATAGTTCCCAAGAGGAACTGGAGTGCCTGAGTTCTGACAAGTTTCTGAGTTTATAAAACTTTCTCCAGAAGAACAAGACTTGGGTCAGCTTTTTACAGACTTCAAGCAACACAAGAGTTGAATACTCTTGCACAGCTCTTACTTAAGACCTGTAAAACCTGAAGATGTCTAGTATGCAGGTAAGAGCTTGACCTGGGCTTGTGGATCACTGCCATGGTCCCAGAGAGTGAGGGAGGCAGTGTGTGTCTCTGGGTAGGATGGAGGGTGCATGGGGAATGGGATCATCTGTCCCAGCAATCCACTTACTGTAGCCAGGATGTGAGCTTGCTTACTGTGGGCTTCCTGACTGCTCTTGGTCCAGATATTTGGTTAAAAACAGAGAAATGCACTAGGTGCATGAAGCTTTACTCAGTCCTCAGCAGTCCTGTTTGTCAGTGCTGCTGGGCCTGCTGCACTGCCAAGGAAATGCCTGAATGACTTGATGGAAAAGCAGCTTTTGTCTGACAGATTTTCTCCCTGAGGACTGGAAAGAGGGGTGATATTTTTCAGGCTCTTTCATGAGGATATAATTGGCTTTATATAAAGGTGCTGTTTTGTCAGAAAGCCATCTGCAGTCAGAAGGGCTTTGCCTGGCAGTTTTGAGGAGCCCATAACTTGACAGAACTGCTGTAAAAGCAGTCAAATCCTTTCCTGCTCACTGGAGCTGCACCATTGGAACTCAGCAGTTGGGACTGCAAGCACAGATGGAGAAGACCACCCCTGCTCATTAGAGCTACACCTGGTGGGAGAGCATCCTGATCCAGATGTGGATCTGATCTGGATCAATCCAGAAGGAGATTGAACCACAGACTTTAGAGGAACCTCCCAACTGAAACTTTTCTATAAAACCGTCACTTTGGCATGGTTCAAAATTGAGCTGTGGTGGTCCAAAGCAGGCCCAACCAGGAGGGTTTGCCTCATGAGAAACTCAGCGCTACAGAGCTTGCTCCATCAGTGGTGCAAACCTCCACCTAGGACAATCGTCATCATTGTGTTTTTCAGTAGGAGAACTTGGAGTCCTGTAGTGATGTGGAGATGCCTGGTGCTTTGATCTGACCACCTCATGGTCAACAGAACCATGCTTCCTGCGGACTCTGCCTGGGCAAGCAGGCAAACAAGCAGCTGGAATGTAAACCTCTGCTCTGAGGTGACATTGCTTGAGCTAACATGTTCATTTTTTTACTCTAGAGAAGCAGCACACAGCGTCTCCTTTGCAGGTGAAGGTGCTGAGCACAAGGGCTTGGCATTTGCAGTGATACTTGGCAGAAGGCTTGTACAGAGAGGCCCAGATACATGGCTGGTCCCACACATGGCCATCTGGCAGCACGTCCACATCTCCATGGCAAGGGAACACTGAAGAGAAAAAGCCTCTCTCAAAACCTCCCACTATCAGGATTTCTAAAGCAGTTTTAAGAGCAATTAAGTAAGTTCCTTATTATGAAATGCAATTATCAGCACAGATGTGCACTAACTGTCTCACTAGCCTTTGAAAAATCCTTATCCCCTTCTAACCAGTGAGCTACATGATACAGCAAAATAAGCACAGAGATAATGGCTTCAGCAAGCTGCCAGCTCTGCCCCTTTGCACAAGAGCAGTGCTGCTCTCGTTGTGCAAGCAGCTGATGGTGGTGGCTCAGGGAGAGGTACTTTGCTTCTGTCTCTGACAAGCTGAGTGCACAGGAAGGTGTGGCGTGGTGTGGGGGCACCTCCTGAGGCTCTGGTCCAACCCCTGCCCACAACAGGGCTACCTCTGAGGCCAGGGAGGATGCTCAGGGTCTTCTCCAAGTGAGAACCAAGGGTGGAGAACCAACCACTTTCCTGAGACCCGTCCCAGCACTGCATCACCCTTGTAGTTGTTTTTATTAAGTCCAACAGGAATTTCTTTTGCAGCAAACATGCCCATTGCCTCCTGTCCTTTCTCTGTGCACTTCTGAAAAGAGTCCTGCTCTATAATCCTTCTATTAGACAGCCGAATCCAACAGTGGGGTTCTTCTGAGCCTTCTCCCCACCCAGCTGACTAAAACTGGCTAAATCAGCTCTTGTTGTATGTCTTGTGCTCTAGGTGCACAAGATTTTGATTTCACTCCAGTTAATCAAAAGCTGTCTCAGAGAAGCAACTGCAGAACAGGACACTGCTCCAAGAGCAGCCTCACCTGTGACTCATTGCAAGGCTGGCAATTGGCTTTGCAGATTTTCTTTAAGGGTACGGCGCCACCTGTGTAGTCCAGCTTTGAGGACCCAAGTATGTGTTGAGCTGCTGCTGGAGGCCCTGTACCACCACTGCTCATTTAATCTGGTGAACACCGGCAGAGACTTGATTATTCTCAAACTGTAACTGCTGATCCAGGGAGTTTATGGTTAGGAGAAGTACAACTGCAATAAACTCCCAGTTAGTGGGGAGCTGATGAGTGCTGGTGAGCAGCTCCCTTGCTTCTACACACACCAGCTTGTTTGCCTGCCTAGCAGTATTCCATTTCCCTGCATCATCAGCACAGCTGTAAGATGGTGAGGATTTGTCCATCAGCTGGATGTGCACGCAGACAAAGAGAGGGGCTTTGTACGGTGGAAGAGCTGCTGCTTTGCCAGGTGAGCTCCCAGGAGTACAATGGCAATTTGGACAAGGGTGAAACCCCGATGTGAGCTACCCAGAGCTTGAGATGTGCATACTGGAGGTTGGTGCATTCCTGCTGCATGTTCAGCCCATCAGCCAGGTGCCCTCTCCTGATGTTCCTGCCTGTGGGGCTCTAGGAGTGATGTTCATGGGCCTTTCCACACCACAGCAAGAACACAAGGCAGGGCAGGGAGGTGTGACGGGGAGTGATGAGCAAAGCAGACATTCCTTACAGCTGGTGGCTCCATTGATACTTAGGACACTTTTTTTTTTCAACCTTTAAGAGCAGCAAAGGATAAAGAACACCATGGGGAAAGGACACCTGTCCCTGTAGGACATCCCCAGGGGGGAATTCAAGACTCCTGAACCACTGCAAAGTACTACCTTATGTCTCTCCCCCACCAAAGCCATGCAGAAGCGCTGCTAGAGCAACAGGCTGTGTGTCCAGCTGGGTGTGCAGAACTACTCGCCTCGTGCGCAGGAGCCCCCTGCTATGGAGCTGGGGTGGGAAGCAGCACTGTGGAGAGTCACTGAGCCCTGTGGGTCAGCCCAGATAGCCTGGCACAGATAACAGCCTGCTGTAGATAACAGCCTGGTGCAGATAACAGCCTGGCACAGATAAAAGCGTGTCCGTGAGGGGAGCCATGGTGAGGACAGCAGAAGACAGCAGGTGAGAGCCTGGCACAATGCATGCTTGCTTTTGCTTTCACAGACCACTTACTTCCACACTGCGGATGGGGAGCCAGGGCTGTGCCTAGCTGAGGTCTGAGCTTCCCCACCTCTCCCCAGGGACCCCAGAGCCTCTCTCTGCCCCACTACCCAGTGCAGCTGGAGGCTAGCAAGGATGGGGCTGGACCATGCTGCTGTTGTTGCAGGGAGTTCCCCCATGGGGAATGGGTTTTACTCTGAATTTTAAGGTGAATGCTATGCTGCCTTTGCTTGGTACCTACCTTGCTCCATGGTGGGTGCCTAATGATGCTCCATTGGCAGCATCCACAGCTCTGGGCTCTGCTTCTGATAGAACCAATTGCTTTGGAGTGGCCTTGCTCCATGCTGGAGGGAGGTGAGGGGTCAGTTTTGGGCAAAACATCCCAAATCTCTGCGTGCAGAAGACCTTGCAGATTGATCTCTCTTTTCCACCCCCACCCCAGCTGAATAACCAGTGGCAGCTGTCCTAACCCTGCACAAACTCGCTGCATGATCAGGGCAGCTGCTGGGCTCTCTTGCTGTTCTCCAGCTACTCCAAAGGATTTGAGTCTGTTTTTAAAATACAGCTGGGGAAATAATTGTCCATCTGCTTCTGGGCTTTTGTATAGACACGGGGGAGCTGCTAGGGACTTGCTACTCATAATCAGGTCCGTGGCTTCTCAGTTTTCTTCACTTCTTGCACTTTTTTTGCAGGGATGAAGGCAGAAATCCTCTTCCCAGGATTGCTGGTGGTCCTAATCCTGTTCCAGGCACATGTATCTTCTTCCTATGGTATTGTTCTGTTCTTGGGTTTTGCATATCAGGGTCTTGTATGTTCTGAGTAGGAAAAACAATGAAGTCAGGTCTAGGAGAATCTGAATTACTCTCTTTCAAGCAGCTGAGCCCCAAAGAGAGGTCAGAAAAAAACATTGCCAGTTTGTATCTACTGTGCCAGCAATCCTGACAGCTTCAGGTGTTTATCAGTTTCCTACCTGATTTCTTAAAATCACATTATAGGAGAAGTCAGCTCTCAGAACAGCTCCATCCCCATGGTACAGAGGTCCTCCCACCCCACACGCTTTGCAAAGTGTCCCCTGGGAGCGCAGTTTGGCTCTGCCGGGCTGCAGTGCTAGTAGCTCCATCATGCATCGTCTTTTTTAGGGAGGCTGAAAACTGAACTAATTTCTGTTCTAGTGCTGATTTACCCTTCCAAAACCTGTAGAGACCTCTGCTTGTTAACTCATGATTTTAAATCATTATGGAAAACACATGCCAGACCTTGAATTTATCTCATATGGTGGTTCAGGCAATAATTTTTCTTTCCAAGATTGAAAAAGAGGTGAACTCTGGGTTGGTTGTGGAAGACAGTTAAAAGAATCTTGGGAGAATCTGGAGACTTTTTTTTTTTTTTTTTTTTTTTTGCAATCTGTGTTGATTTCTGAAGCTGTAGGAGAAAGATCCCACTCAGGGATCAAGTGGGATAGCAGGGGCTTTTCCTCTTGCTCTGTAACCCCCAGCCAGCTGATGATGGGGACCAAGTCCATTTCTGGGAGCTCCCCAGAGCATGAGGGGAAGTGATGAGAGTGGGAAGAGAGCAGGGGGTTGCAGGAGACTGGAGAAAGTAGTGGGGAAATCGGCATGAGCATCCATCTGCCTTGAGACGTGGGGATATATAGGACCTTTTGCCAGTTGGTGCCACAGGAGAGCAGCCAAACTCACCATAGGTGTGTTGGAAAACGTGGCTATACCCATTCTATTTTAAAAGTATTGGGGAATGAAGACAATGATGTGAAAAAACAGGAAATGAGAGCTTTTAATGCTGAGCTGTTTGACATGGCAGCCAGAGGTATCTGTGCAAGCTGTGAAGGCAACTATGGCTGTAGGCATATCAATAAAATAAATGACAATAATTGGGATTGCAAAATATTTTATAGAAATAGCAACTTCTCCCCCCTAAAGCAACAGGAAGGATCATGCCTACATCTCTCACATGGCTATTTGAAGCCTCCACCAATGGAGAGACCCTTTCCATGTCTGAGGAATGTAGTCACGCACAGATGTCTCTCTCCCTCTCCAGAGAGAGTAGCAGCAATTGCTTCCAGCACTGCAGTGCAAATATCCCCAGGTGCTGGTGGCACAAAGAGACACCCACTGTGGCACAGGGAAGCTCTGATGTGACTAGGCATGGGACAGTGTTCTCACCTCTGTTTTTTCCATTCCCCTAATGAGATCTGTCCAAGGAGCTATCAGACGCATCCCTCCTGAGCAGTGTGTTTGAAGCCAAGCAGATCGTGGATTCAGCCTACAAGAACACACGTGACCGGTGAGAGTTGGGCTTGGGCACAGCTGTCTCATGTGCACGAGCCATGGCCTGGTCTCTGTCACATTCTGGAGGGTCACAGCCTCAAGGGGGTGTCCAGTCTCCTCTTCATATACCCTTGTGGTTTCCCCACCCATCCTTTGCTGCCTGCTCTCATCCTTGGATCCTCAACTGTGTCTCCGCAGAGGGCCTGGCTCTTTGCATCCTGCAACTGATAGTGCTGCCTTGTGCATATTGGCTTCCCCCAATTCTGCACCATATCTCCAGTCCGTGGTGTCGCTCATAGCTGGAACAGTGTTCTCCCTGCCCTCCCTCCCTGCTGAGTATTGCGTGGCTCTGTTTCATCCCTTGGGAAGGTCCTGAGGAGGGCTGGAGCCAGCACAGGATCCTGCTTATTCATAGTTTTTCACCCCCTGCGGAGGACGCAAACCACTGTAGACTGTGCATTTGCTGATGACTCCAGCTTCTACCACTATGGTGTGAGAACATATGGCTTCCGACTGACCTATATACCTCCTCTTTCTATTGCCATCTGTTGAAAACCCCTCACTGGCTTAGGAACCCTCCATCTGATAGCCTTTCAGGGCTCCAGCAGCATTAAGACAGGGTGACATGGAGACGCTTGGGACCTCTGGATGGAGACAGGCACCTGCAGGCATTTATTAGTTGGAGAACAGTTGAGTGAGGTTTGGTTGCCTCAAAGATGTAAAGACCTGAGTGCTCTGATGTTTTCTGGCAGGTTGGAGAGATTGCCTTCCTGCACCCACCCTGCTCCTCTGCAGAGGGTGGCAGGAGCAGCCTGCTCTCTTCCAGCTGCTGTGCAGGGTGGTAGGTGACTCTGCCTTTGTTGGCAATTCCAACTCTTAACATGGCAGATCTGGGGTGCCTGAGGCTCACGTGTGCAACCTGCAGGACTCATGGCTTTGGCCCATTTCAGTCCTGCAGAAGTTATTTTATTCTCCCTTGCAGCATAAAGAAGAACCTGGAGAATGATGTCTTGACCCCTGTAGAACTTCTGAGATATTTCAAACAGCCAGTGGCAGGGACTCGGGCTGCTGTGCGGGCTGCAGATTACATGGAAACCACCCTGACCCTTCTCAAGGAGAAGCTACGCTGGGCCGTGAAGGGGGACTTCAATGTCACAGGTCAGGGTGTCACTTTGCTGGGAGGAAGGCAGAGCAGTGCTATTGCAGACAGATGGGGGGCTTGGTCAACAGGACTCTGTGGGGTTTATAAGGAGGGAGGGGAAGGGATTTATGGGGGTCAGGTCTTGGATCCCTCCCACCAAAGCTGAGTGAGCTGTCCCTGTGCCACGCTGAGGCGCAGCGTCCTCCAGGAAGCAGCAGTCCTTGCCTCCTGGCAAGACCACTTTGCTGAGAGCAGGAGGCACATTAGGGGCAGACAGAGAAACAGCCCAGGGAGGCAGGCACAGGAGGGCTCTTGTGATGTAAAGATAAACTCATGGGAAAGCAAAGGGTAATTAATCTGATTGCTGCAGAAGCACTGGCAGGCCAAGATGCAAGTCACGGTGTGCTCCAACATAGCGCCAGCATGAGTGGGAGTGGGGAGACAGGGCTGGGTGTGCTCAGCTCCTGCCTCTCCGTGCCAGGAGCCTTTCTCCTTGCCAGGGCACCCCGCATCCGCCTGAGCATGATGACAAACCATTCTGTGACCCATCCTGTTGGTGGCAGCAGCGGCTACGAAACCTCCAAGGGACTCGGGAAGCGTGCTAGCAGCAATGGCCAAGCAGGATTTGCTGGCTGAGCTCAGCCACTTACCTCCCATACAGGAGGAGAGCTTCGCGGTGGAAATGCAAATGGCATCCCCTTGTGCTGCCCGGCCACCCGGGGGTGCCTTCTCCGAGCAGCTTTGAGTGTGTGTTCAGTGGTGGTGAGGCACACTCCTCCCATAAGGGAAAGATTTGTAACAAACTTCTTGGATGACTGTAATTGTTAGCAATTTATGGTGGAGATAAAAAGGAAGGGGAGAGGAAGGGAAAAGGATTTCTAATGCTAGAAGCTCATGCCTCTTCTGCACAGGCTTAATAATATCTAAGATTTGATCACAACTTTGGTGGTTTTAATGCTTTCCAAAGCAGAAAAAGCAATCTGCTAAAGAGCATCCTCAGCACAGGTCTGAGCAGGATGACCTTCGGTGAGCCCCTTGTGCTCAGAGCAGAGGGTGATACAGTGGTAAAAGAAGGCGTCAAGGGTACGAGAAGGGAAACTTTTTCCTGAGCCAGGGAGACACCACAAACTCGACAGAGCCAGTGTGTTCCTGTGTGCTTATCCTCTATGGTTACCTTGCAGACATGCTCACACCAGCTCAGCTGGGGATGATTTTCAAGGCAAGCGGATGTGACCAGCAGAATGAGGAAATAAACTGTGAATCTTCTGACCGCTACCGAACGATCACTGGCAAGTGCAACAACAGGTGAGGAGGCTGTGTTAAAGGGAAGATGGATGCATGGGTCCTCCATCAGTAGGAACAGACCTATGGACCCATAGGTGATCCACATAGGATGCCTTATTTAGGGTTTTGCAGCCCACAGAGTTGTTTCCTAGATGTATGAAGATTTTAATTACAGCCTTGCTTCAAGGGTTCTTGGTGTCATACATAAATGAGCTCTTTGGCCAAAATGCCAACAATTCTGACCCTTCTCTCTCTGCTTTCTCCTGGGTTTTGTCTGGATCTACCCCCTTGCAGGGTTTCATAGTGCTTCCTGGCTTCCTACCTGGGTATACAACCTGGCTGCATGTGAACTGGGGCATGATCTGGCCATCTCCATGCCCCAGTCTGTGTCCAGGAGGAAATCTGGACACACAGGCTGGGTGCGAGCACCTTGTGCAGGTCCCATGGGTATATGGATGGACATGACTGTAACATGGAATGTAAAAACTGTTTCTTAGTACTTACAGAGTTTTCCTAGTGTTTCGTATGGCAAACAGTGGAGTATTTTCAAAGGAACAGCGCAGGAACATTCCACATCTCTCCCCTGTTGCCAAGTACCTACTAGGCAGAGCACGTCCTGGCAGCTGTGGCCATAAAACACTTTGGCCATAAAAAGCTGTGTCTCCCCTTTCTCGGGAGGAGAAAGGAATTCAGACAGGTCTGCCTGCCTACAGGATGACTTCGCCTTCAGATGTCTGTATAAGAAGCAGGGAAAGAGCTAGCTGTGCCCTTCCATTTTCAGAAGGTGGTGGCTTCATTTGGGAGGGAGATCTAGTATCTGGGATAACAATGGGTCCATCAGACCTGAGCCAGACCTAGTTCCACTAATATTTTGCTGTTCTTCCATTCACTGGTGCAGGAAAAACCCATTACTAGGAGCTTCAAACAGAGCCCTGGCCAGATGGTTGCCAGCAGACTATGAAGATGGTGTGTCAATTCCCCATGGGTGGACAGAAAAAAAGCGTTTCTTTGGATTCCCCTTTCCACTAGTAAGTCCTTACAAGTCTGCTAGTTAGCATCATCATTATCAGGAGGCAGGAAGATAAATTCACCTACGTCAGGTGTCATCTGACTATATGAGAATCTCCATGGTGACCTAATGGAAATGCTTTCTCACTCCCATGCTTGGATGAAAAGCAAAGGAAAATTAATCTGATTACTGCAGAAGAAACAAAGAAAGACCTGCACGATGCTTTCTTTTAACTCAAGTGCATTTAAGCCAATATAATTTACTTTAAGGTCTGACTCAGCTTTTTATGATTTGTTTTGTGGAAATTGTTTGTCTCTTGAATGGTCTCCTGAAAAGCAGTATGCCAGAGAATAAAATGAGCAAGAGAATCTCTGGAATAAAAGACATTGAGCTATAAATTCTGTTTATGCACCCATGGGTGAGTAATCAGTGAGGGATGTGTGTGTGGCTCTGGTGGCACCTGGCGGGGAAATGGTTTCAGGTCACTTGAGCTTGGTGCACCACCAGCAGTAATGAGGAGCAAAGATTTTCCGTGTTGTGTGCCTTATCGTCACGGTTCCTTGTGCTTCCTAACTCTGCTCTAAAGCACATTATCAGGGCTGCCCAGTTTCTCCTTTTTCTGCAGTAATAACTGAAGGAAGAGCTGATGGAGAAATGGTGACAGGGGACAGAGCAGAAGAAAAGAAAAAGGGTTTGGGAGAGTATCCTGTCTATGCGAGAAGCGTACCTGACCAAGGAGCATTTGAACTGTGAAGGGTTATACATGTTTTAGTAACTAGAGGGAATTTACTGACAAAACCTTCAGAAATTCCTAAATACTTTTATTCCCTTGCACTTCTATTTCAAAGCAATATTTGAAAAAAAATTGCCTCCCTTTCCCAGTCTAAGAACCAGAGTATGGCTCTTTCTTAGCCACTTCCATATGTCCATTAAGGGATGCTCTTTGCCTAGAAGCTCAGAAACCTGGCTCGATTCAAGAGTACAATGCTCAGCAGAGGTCTCTCTGTAATACCTTCCAGTCAGAGGCTTTTTTTTTTTTTTCTAATATGACATAAGAGGAATCATTCCTTGTGATTTTTTGTCGACAACCCTACAGATGCACCCATTCCTATAGCCATTTTCTAATGCATGTATTCTGCCTTCATCCTGTGCAGGTTCGAAAGGTTTCAAATGAGATCGTCCGTTTCCCCCCTGCGCAGCTCAAGCTGGACCAGCAGCGATCACTCATGTTCATGCAGTGGGGTCAGTTTATTGATCATGACCTTGATTTCAGTCCTGAAACCCCAGCCAGAGTCACCTTCAGTGGCAAAGTGGATTGTCACACCAGCTGTGCCAAGCAGCCCCCCTGCTTTCCCATCAAGGTACAGCTAGCCTGCCTCTTGCAGAGAAGCTGGGGACAGGGTATCGGTCCTCTGACCAGGAGGTGCTGGTGGCTCTCCCTATCCTGGCCACCAAGGAACAGCCCCACAGAGCAGGCCAAGGGGGACAGACCACTCTTTCTGAGGTGGCAGTGCTCACTCCAAGGAGCTGTCCCCAGATGTAAGCACATCCACAGCCTTTCCCTTGTTTCCAACCTTTAACCCCATCTCCTTCAAGAATATGGATTTATTTCGGAGGTATAATGCAAAGACAACACAGACGGTGCCTGGGTTATAGTAAGTGTGTCAGAGATAGGATTTGGTGGGTGTTAATGTCCCATTGGTACCCTGGAAAATGCCTATTTGATGGTTAATTGCTCTATAGCGTCTGGAATGAGGAAGTGGCGAGCACCTGTCAGCAGTGGCTAAGGCTTTGAGCTAGGAAACTCAACAGCCACATTGTAGTCTCTGCTCCAGTAAGCACACATCCACCCTGCAGCACTACTCTCCTGATTTTCGGGATGTGTTGCAGCTCTGTCTCACTCGCATACCCATATTTCCTCCCAAGGAAAACTGTGAAGGGTTGGGGCATCACTGAGTATTTGCCACATATGCATTTGAAAACACAGCCAGTGTTACAAGTGCTGGATGGCAATTGTCCACAATGTGGAGTAGATATGGACATTAGACTGCAATATAAGATAGGAACACACAAGCTTCTAAGATGTGATCTGATACGTATTTACCCAGGGGAAGAAGTTTAGGTATCCTTTGGTCTTTCTTTCTGGACATTCAGGCACCTCCAGGCTTTCATACATATTTGGGACTCCTAAAAAAAGCATCTCTGCTGTCTGTCTGACACTTCATAGGTGGGAATTTGGACCAGACTCAACACTGTCTGCCATGAAAGGTGCCTCTGAAATCACTCCTGCCTGACTTTTCTTATGATTGTAGTATCACATTGCAGAGTTTCTGCACCCCTGAAATGATGATGAATTATTCTCTTATCTTTCTTCAGATCCCACCTAATGACCCACGAGTTAAAAACACCAGAGATTGCCTCCCATTCATTCGCTCAGCTCCTGCTTGTGACAGTGGTAAAGCAATTCGAGAACAGATCAACGCGCTCACCTCCTTTCTTGATGGCAGTGTGGTGTATGGCAGTGAGGTGCCTTTGGCCAACAAGCTGAGGGATCAGACCAACCAGCTGGGCTTGCTGGCTGTTAATCGGAATTTCACTGACAGGGGCATGGCGTATATGCCCTTTGACTACATGTCAAAGAACCCCTGTCTTATGGTCAGCAAGGGAGCTAAAATTCCATGCTTTCTTGCAGGTAAGTTGGCTGTTGAAACCCTTGTACATGTAGGTTCCCTAGTCTTGAGATCTAGAGTGAACAATTCCACCAGCTTGGGTTTAGTTCTTTTATTGCTTGTTTCTTGTATTTAAGTAGAAAAGGGAGCATAGCAAAACATGGTGAATGACTAAGGCAGGCAGGTAGGAGAAAGCACTTCACTTACTGAGTCTTTCTTGTGACCATACCACTGCTGTGATGTTTCTCCATCTGTGCTCAGCAGCCCTGCCCTGGAGTAGAGCCAGGGACACAGTGCTGCCATGGGTGCCATGGTACACCCAGGGCCCCATGTAGCTCCTGGATGGAGCCAAGCGAATGCAGCAGTAGCAGACTGGCTGGGATATATTGGCTTGTCCATGCTCGTCACTTGGCAGCTACCTCTCTACTATCTGGATAGATACAGATGTGTTTGTGCTGGGCTGGATCACTACCAAGAAATATTTGCTAGTGCTGCTGCACTGACAGAAGCTCAGATCCCAGCTGGACTGAGAACAGGACTGATTGCAGACTGAGGTGACCTGCCACCAAGAAGGCTGGGGTGCACTGGCAACATGCTGGCAGCGCAGACCTTTATACATTAACAAAATCTCCTGCTCCATTTGTCACCCTTTTGGCATCCTCTTGACCATTCCTTCAACTCAAGCTAAATCCTTTTGTCCTGTGCAGAGCCGGGACCTTCCGTCTGCTGTTGCTTGCTGCTTTGTCCTGTTCCCAGCACACAGAGGCCAATATATTTCATTTCCCAATGCCCTAAGCAGTGGTCTCTTCCCCCGGCTCCTGCTAGTGAGGAGTTGGGTGCTGCAAAAAGTGTGTGAGAACCCACAGAGGAAAGTTTCTCACCCCTTGGTCCTTCCTTTTGGCCAGCAGGACCTCCTGTCTAATACTTGATGGCTCTGGCCACACTGGGCTGTTCATGGCACCTGAGGGCATGACAGATCTCATCAGCTGTGGAGCTGATTTCTGTTCCCTTGCACCCTGTACATCTGGCCTAGGCTGCTTTGAACAACATCCCTGTACACCTTGGTGATACATCCAAGGTGACAGGACCAGCAGGAGAGCTCTGCTTGGTGTCATCCTCCAGGTCCCTCTTTTCAAGTTCTTGGTGTTTTCTGTTTTCCTTGGCCTCTCACACCTGCCTATCTCTCCCATCCATTGCTCCATGTCTCCAGCTGCTTCCCCAGTTCGTGCAGGTCCTCAGTGAGGGCCCTGCAGGGCCTGTGACAGATGCCCAGTGGGGAGCAGAGCAGGCAGGTGCATCGGGTGCTTCCTGGTGTGGGCTTCCCATCCCAAGCACCTCTGGGCTGCCTGAGCAGTTTCTGTTATATAGCTGGGTACACGGACATCAACAAAATTATAGTGAAGGGGTTCAGGCTTACTCAGAGGCTCCTTGCAGCTCCCCACAAACTCCTTTGAAAATTCAGTGTCTTATTTGTGACTTTTCCGGTCCCTGAGAACTGAGGCAGCTGTACATGTGCTGTTACCTAACAGGGTTCAGCGATTTCATTATTGGAGTTCCTTTGGAAGCCCTGAGTGGATGCTGTCTGCTGGAGGAAACCTCACAGTGCTTGTTTTGTTTCTTCTTCCGTAGCCTCTTACAGACAGTCTTTGATAGTTAATGAAAAGGGCTCTGTGCTGAGTGCATGAGCGAATCCCTCTATTTACTATGGATCTAGCGGACTAAACACTATGCATTTACTCTTCTCTGAGTGCTTCTTTATACTCTCATCACCTGCTTGCTTTCAGGTTTCCTGCTCTAGACATTTGAAGAAGGATTTAATATTTCATTGTTATGCCTTTTGTAATATATTCCTTCAAGTTGTGACTCATTTTGCTTTTACTTTTACTTTTCTGAGAGCTTGATTGTGACTGTCTTCTTGCTTTGGCCATGGTTTCAGCTGGTTCAAAGGATGTCTTCTGACTTACAAAGCTCCTGTCCTGGCTGTCCTGACTTCCCTCTGCCCATTTTCATTTCTGTCTTGAGCTCTGAGACTGTTGCTCTGATATACGAGCCTAGAGGAGACCTACTTGTATTTAACTCCTTAAGTTACCTCCCATAGACTTTTTTTTTTTTTTTTAACCAAAAAATGGGCACAACTGTGCTCATCTTGGCTATTGCTGCTTTGGCAGGAAATGGCTTTTCACCAGAGCTCTTTGGTCCTCTGGACTGCTCCTTCTCCTTGTGTGTGGTTCTTATCCATCTTCTTCATGATGCAGATATTGAGACACCTAAAAAGCTCTCTGTGCGTGGTTCAAAGCAGGATGTTTGCTTTCTCCCAGTGTGAAGCAGCCAGGCACATGCAGGACACTAGCAGTAAAATTAAGCACTCTTGTGATACTCATAGGTGACTCTCGAGCAAACGAGATGCTGGAGCTGGCGTGCATGCACACGCTTTTTGTGCGGGAGCACAACCGCCTGGCTAGAGGACTGAAGAGATTAAATCCACACTGGAATGGAGAGAAGCTCTACCAGGAGGCACGGAAGATTGTGGGTGCCATGATCCAGGTAGAGCCACCATGTCACACCCCAGCTCTGCTGCCTTGTCTTGCAGCCTTGCAGAGTTAATATGGTGGGATTGCTAGTGTGGGGTTTCCATAGGGTGCAGTGTTTTGGGGTGCAAATAATCAAATGCTTTTCACTAACTCCTTTAGTCTAAAGTAAAACCACCCAGAGATACCTGAAATAACATGTGCAGAGGGGGTCTCCCTGAATCTTTTATGTTCCTCTACTGTTACATTTCTGAATTGTTTGATGTGTTTTTAACTGCATATTTTTGTTTGATGAACATGAGGACAGAAAAGTCAGAGGAAAAGTTTTCCCAGTGTTTTGTGCAGGATAATAATGCTATTGGAGATTTGGGTTAAAATTCCTGTGGGTCATAAGTCTGATCCTCTCAAGAAGCCCTATGTGCTGGTGGGTGCAACCACCTGTGACATTCTGTTGTCCTTATGGTTTTAGAGCAGAGATGCTTGGGTCCATGCTACACTACAGATCTTCCCCTGGCTGAGATGGTAGGGTCACAGAAATACTTCTGTGCTTGGATGGGATCTCTCAGTGTCTCTAGTCCAGCCTCCAGTTCAGAGCAGGACCAGCTTCAAAACAGATGAGGTTTCACAGCTGGCAGAAAAGGCTGGCTCCTATGACAGAAGAAGACACAGGGTTACCAAAGGCAGTGCTTAGTCATATCTAATTGAAAACCTATTTTCTAAGTTGGCTTGGCAAATTCTTTCAGTAATATCAGAAGGTTTAAGTTTTTAAAACTGTCAAAATTGCATATTATGATAGTGTTGAATAAACAAATATTGAATAAGCCAATGTGGAGAGATTTAAACAATTGCAGTAAAAGCATTGCCTCTTTCGTCGTGTTTACATCAATGGCTTAATTTTCTTGCAATTTGCAGTCAATTAAGACATTTCCTGACAAATAATTTGATTTTTTGAGTTGTATGCTTCAGCTTCCTCAATAACCCAAAGAGAGAGGAAGCCAGGGCTGGAAACCTCTGCTCTGAGAGGACTAACAGCTGCCCATGGGAGGTGATATCATCTGTGTCAACACCATAGATCTTTTCTCTCATCTGAAGCAAGTAATATGGGAGGGAGGAGGACATGCAGTTCTACATGGCTGCTGGAAATGGGCTGTACCTATAGTTCCAAGAGGAAATATTTGAGAGGTTGTGGCAGGCAATGCTAGCTTTCATCCTGCTCTCATCTGTCAAGATGTAAGGCTAGAGGTGAGGACCATGTCTGAGGACAGCTGAGCAGCAGCAGCAACATGTAGAGAATCCCAGTGCATTACACACAAAGGTTGAGCATGGGTCAGGCATCAGCAGTGTCTGTGCTTCCTGATGTTGCTGAAGCTGTTATGAAGCTTTGCATTTTCATCCCCTTGTCAGTGCTAGAGAGTGCAGAGATCCCTGCACATGGCTGGAGCAGCACCCTGCAGTGCCTGTGCCTGGAGCTGCACTGCCAATGGCATGGGGCAATGGTCAGGTGCAAAAGCTGCTTTGAACCAAGGCTACAGAGCTTTAGAAATACAATTGTCACTCAACAGTGTCAGAAAGGATCCTCAACAGACTGCCAGAGCACTTGGGTCAAGGTCTGATGAGGTGAAAGGAAAGCTGGCCCTGGGGAGTCTGGTCTGCATCTTGTGTTAGCAAAATTTCCTACAGAAATAGCATCAGAGAAGCCCAGTCTGACAGCTCCTGTTTAAGATGTATGCAACAGCTCTCCCATTACTTTGTTTCCAAGGAAACTGATGCTTAAGCAATTAATGATTCACACTTTCCTTGTTTCTCCTTAGATTATAACCTACAGGGACTACCTGCCTCTTTTGCTGGGAGAAAGTTTACAGAAATGGATTCCTTGCTACCGAGGCTACAACGAGGCTGTGGATCCTCGCATATCCAATGTCTTCACTCTGGCTTTCCGTTTCGCCCATGCTTCAATTCCCCCATTTGTGGGCCGATTAAACAAAAATTATAAGCCCATAAATCCCAAACTTCAACTCAGCAAAACCTTTTTTGGTGTCTGGAGGATTGTGAAAGAAGGTAAAGCCTTTCTTGCATGTCTTGGGTGTACCATTACTTCATTTGGCCCTCTCTGGATAAGCTCCTGCATCAGTCAAACTTAAAAGCAGCTTGCATTAAATAAATGTATTAAATCATCTTTACTGCCAGAGTAGTTTTCCCAACATAGCTGTTCTCTGCAGTCAGATGCGACCCATCTTATTATGATGTATGCAGTCTGATTGCTTAATTGTTGTAGTTTCTAAGAACATTCAAAGTATTTTTTCTAATGCTTTATGTGCAGGAAAACTGATTCTCCTGTACTTACAATTAAATACAAGTTTTATTCAGACGTCTGGAGCCTCTTTCATACACACTTTGCACCCTATGCTGCTCACAAGTTGCTGTGTAACTGTTGCAGGCGGTATCGATCCCTTCCTGCGGAACCTGATGGCCAGTAAGGCCAAGCTGATGACACAGAAACAAATGGTTGTGGATGAACTCCGGGATCGGATGTTTGAGCAGGTTGAAAGGATTGGGTTTGATTTGGCTGCACTTAACATGCAGCGTGGCAGAGATCATGGCCTTCCAGGTAAGCTGGCTGTGGCAGCAGAGCTGCCAAAGGAGAACAAGTGAAAAGCAGGCAATCTTGTTATTGAACATTGAGAAACATCTCCAGCCCATGCTAGGCTGAAACTTGTCTTAGAGGACTTTTCCAAACCTTTTAATCTTTTCTGTACTACCATTGATAAGTAGGTTGCAGGTTGTGCAATGAAGTCAGAGCCTGGCTGGAGCTGGAGAAGACACATGGAGGCACACAACCACAAGTACACTTAGCATTGCACAGAGTCAAGCATTCAGTAACTGATGCATTTATGTTGTTGTTTAAATGCCAAAATTATGAAAGTGGTTCACCAAGGGTGTGCAGGAGTCATTAGCAGAGTTTGGGCCAGAAGCCCCCATGGCTTCTCTTCAGACATTTGTATAGGTCCAGCACAGCCCCAGAAGACCATATATCTGAAAAAAAAATAATCTCATCATATTTTCTCTACAAAGACAATGTCCCAGAAAAAAAAAAAAAAAACAAACAAACCAAAACAAAACAAAACCAAACAAAACAAAACAAAAAAAAACAAGCATGTCAAAACAACTCACAGGGAGCTGCAAAATGCAAAACCAGTGTAAAGACATCGCAATATAGTCTTGAGAAATAGATTGTTGATAGGACTTGACAACAGAATCAAGGGTGTGCCATTGCCTAACAATGTTTTTAGGCTGACGTAAGTGCCTGGAGCTGCTGTGTCAGTAACATCCTGGGAACTGCAATACAGCTCACTTTGAAACTGTGATGAAGAATGCCAGATTCACATGTTTTAAGCCCAGACAGAGGCTTTGCAATTCCTGCAGATGCATGGTCTGGTCACAGGATTTCTCTGCCTTTTTATCAACAGTAGGTTTCGATGTTCCATTCTGTCTCTGGGAACGCTGCTGCACAGAACCTCGTCTGAAATCAAATCCCAAATTTCTAGTTTTGTCTGCTGATCTACTGCAGTGGAAATGAAATGTATTTGTAAAAGTGTTTATTTGTGTTAATCTCCTTGTCTTTGGGTCTCAGCCTACCCCTGAGTGCTACTGTGCTCCTTGATGTTAGACAAACTATGAAAGTGGTGATAACATAGCAACATCAAAAAAGCTTCCTGATTCTTTTTCTGATACGGCAATATGTGGTTTCCTTGAATTGTTTGATAGTGGTACTATATGCTGTATCTTTTTCTATGAATTCTCACCAGCTTTTAAACATCTTGCTTACAGCTGAAATGTATGCTGCAGCATCATTCTCATCTCTGTACCCAGCAGTTTACTGGGCTGGAAGGTAGCAGAATGCATTAGTTCTCCATAGACTTTTCTTTTACTTAAGCAGTCATTTGATAAGATAGAGAGAGGATTGAATTGAGACTGCCTTTTGCTGTTTATGTGCCCAGATCAACAAGATGCAAAATTATCTTCCAGCTGTGGTCTAGTGAATTTCCAGCTATTTGCTGTAAACAAAATTTAATACAGCTGGCAATGTACAGTGTCCCTCTTCCACCCATAGTAGCTTGCCTTATGAGCTCTATTTGCAGTGTGGAATGGCTTGTCAGGGTGGCTAGACATAAATGTACGTGAGACCACCTGTGGGGAAGTACTTGGCCACTGTCCTATTGTACAGAGCATCAACATATTATCTAGATTCACTTTCAAAGAAATCAACATCAATAAGTTTTGTGAGGAAATCTCTCCTGTTTTTCCAAAGATCTCTGACATTGTCTGCTCACAGAGATACCTTAATGTTCCTAGGCTGTAATTTGGCATGCCCAGCCCCTTCATCTGGGTGTCCAGAGCAGAGGGGTAGGAGCAATCATAGCACACTCAGGATCAGGTGCCTGAACATATATCTCCTTTGCTATTGGAAATGCTTTGGCGTCACTCCTCTCGCCATCTGCTGCAGCTTCAGCAGGGCATGGGTCTCCCATATCTCCTCTGTCACGTCTTCATGAGGTTGTTCAGGATACACCGTGGTTCTGGAGCCTGCATGGGGATCTTGGCAGGGATCACTTGCAGAGACATCCACAAATAGCATGAAAATGCCAGGCAGGACAAAATGACCCTCGAGCAATGGAAAGGCAATAGCATTAATAGAAATATAGAAGAATTTAGAAAAAGGTTTTAAACATAATTGGAACCTACCTCTGCCCAGGGTACAGGAAAGAGAAAAAATCTTTCCAAAAAGGGAAAACAGTATTGACCACTCTTTGCTGTGATACTCGACTACTTGCAGGTTACATCTCCTGGAGACAATTCTGTAGGCTCTCAAAACCTCGTGGTTTGAAGTCACTTGCTCAAGTATTGAAGAATCACAGTCTGGCAAAGAAATTCATGCAGCTGTATGGGACACCAAAGAATATTGATATTTGGATTGGGGCGCTTGCAGAGCCCTTTGTGAAAGGTGGAAGAGTTGGTCCTCTCATGGCTTGTCTAATTGGCACCCAGTTCAGGAAGATACGTGATGGGGACAGGTAAGAGAGAAGATGGGTACACAAACCCCAGAGGACAGAGTGAGACTGGAGTTTGTGCAGATTTCCTAATGGAGATTTGGAAACTGCTTCCAGTTGTTTGTTTTTTTTTTTTTTTTTCATTGCTCCTCAAAATGTGTTTGGTTTTTGTTTGTTTGTTTGCTTTCCCTTTCTAGTGATGTTCTTATTCCCTGTCTAGATATATCATCCCTAGGTTGAGATTCTAGGCTGAGATCCCTTCCCAGCCAAGTGTTTTGACCCTCTGCCTGTTCACTATCACTAATTTTGCAAATTGTATTGACTTTTTCCATGCCAATGGTTCAAACACAGTGGTAATGTTTGAGCAATTTTTCTGCATTCAGATAAGTTGTTTTAAGGAGGCCTACATTACTACGTGTTCAAACACCCACTTGCTCAAGCAAAGGGAAACATGTAAGTACCTTAACAAGAAAAACAAGTATAGTTTTAAGGATGGGAAAACCAGGCTCCAGATGCATTGCCTTCACCAACTGGAAACAAGCTTCCAGGTTTAGTCAGACTATGTAGCTCACGCTGACAGAACTGTAGATGTTCAGCGTCTGCTGATGGGGTGGATAACACTTTGGGTAGTTTTTGAAAAATTGCCTGCATGCTAAGGGATGTTACTGAGGGACTAACACTGTCAGGCTTTGAAGGGAGTAAAGTAGATTAATTGTTCTCTTGGTTCTCTCCAAGTCCCAGCTAAGCTTCACTGCTTGCTTGGCACTGTCAGCATCCCTGATCCCTCTCTGCTGGGACAGATAGGCTGCTTCTTCATGGCTGTGCCCTGCAAAAGTCTAAAAACATCTGTCACCTTCACAGACCCTGTAATTACGGAACATGACCTTGCACAAATGCAGTGTCTTCTGTACCTCTTGGAGGTCTTAGAGGTGACTTTTCACTATTTGTCCATTCCACCCCAGTTATGAGGTGTACTCTCATGGGCATGTAGCAATTTAGGCTTAGTTTGCACCAGGAGATGGGTGGACTGGTGTTAGCTTGCCAACGAAAATCATTTGAGCAGTGTTGTGCTTTCAAAATACCTGAGGTCCTCTGCCACCTCCTCCTTGAAGTTGCTAAAGGACATCAGGTAGAGGAGTTAGTACCCTTTTCAAGGTACATTTTCCAGTCCTTTCTGAAGCAGGGTTCTTGCATTGTTTAGCAATATTGTCTGAAAATGGGATCATGATACCTGTTTCTAGGAAACTTTTCTGCCAAGTACATACCTAGAGAGACTTACAAGCTCAAAACACAGAGTTGGGAGCTTAAAGGCAGACAGTCTACTGCACATTTAGAAATCCTATTCATAAGGCAGGAATAGAAGAAACAATTTTTTAAAAGAGAGTAATTAGAGGGCTGTTCCCACCATGGCATCACAGTCTGTGTTGAGTTTGTGCTGAATATTCTATTTGAAAGAGGGTGTTTGTGCCTCAGTTGAAGAGACACAGGGCTAGGCTTTAATTCAACTGTATCTTTGTTTTATTTATATGGCAGAAATGCAATTCAAATTACTCAGCGGGTAAGACAGAGCATTTAACTTAAACACCAGAAATTTTAATTTGGTCTTAGTGAGGAAAAAAAAAAAGCGTTGGTGTTAATGGGAAATAATTTTGCAGGAATCTTGAATAAGAAGAAGATAGAAGGGAAAAATCTATAGTGTCATTTTCTGTCTCCTGCAGGTTTTGGTGGGAGAATAAAGGAGTTTTCACTCCTCAGCAACGCAGTTCACTGGCTAAAATCTCCTTGTCACGAATAATATGTGATAACACCCACATCTCTAAAGTGTCAAGAAATATCTTCCAGGCCAACAGCTATCCTCACTCCTTTGTGAGCTGCAACCAGATCCCAAAGCTGGACCTCAGAGCTTGGAAGTCAAAGAAGATGGAGGAAAGTACAGAGTAAGGTATAAACCTGAAACAGCAGTCAGTTCCTGCTTGAAAACAGGTGATATAACTGGGCTAAGCTCAGGCTTTAGAGGACTTTAAGTGTCTAAGCAATGCAGTCTGCGTTACACAGAAAACTTGCTTACCAAAATACTCCTGAGACTACCATGAAATGGCTGTTGACATATTAGGGCAGCCAAAGACCACTGCACCAGACACCCAGGCTCTTAAACAGAGCTGTCTATCACAGGCCTGAAGATATGTGCCAGGTACATGCCTAGCATGTGTTTAGATATATCATTCCATCAAGTCCACTGGGAGTAGTTCCTCCAGCACAGATTTTCCAGCATCAGCATTGCAAGGTGAAGCTAGCTTTATAGCTCTGGGATTTTTCTTATTCAATCTTTTCAGTTTAGCTCTGTTGTTGGTATACACACTTTTTTTTTTTTTTTCCCATCCAGCTTGTCTTTCTGTCCGGACCTGTCTAGGTCTGTCTTCTGCCCATCTCTGAGAATGCTGTCAGCACATCCAGGTCACACAAAAACCATCTCTGCACTTGAAAAGAGATTCCCAATATATGGACCAGTTTGTGGAGTTTGATTTATGCTAAGAAATATTTTACCTATATTTCTGGTATTTCCTTCATCTGCCTTCAGTTCTTGAGGTTTACTGCTTTAAAGTTTTAAAGTTCTTGAGGTTCAATGCTTTTCTTCCAAAATGATCTCTGAAATCTCTAGGAAGTGGATGCAGGCAAGAGCAGCTCTCCCCTGGGAAAAGTGGGCTGCTCTGGTTCATTAGGGCCTTTTCCTTATTAAACATCATCTTTCCCTTGCTCTAAGAGTCAGGCCCTGCCATGCTGTCATGCTGATAGCTGTGAGAAGGAGCAAATCACTGCAACTAGACGCAGTCATTAAGAGCGCAGAGAACTCCAGCTGCAGTCAGCTTCCAATTCCCTTGAGGCTGTTTAGTTACATTTTCCAAAGGGCTATGGGATTATCAGCTTGAAAGTGTGACAAGGTGCAACCATAAATGTCACTTTCTTGGTACCAGAAAAGTAAGGTTTGGAGGACTGCAGAAAGCAATATGTAGGCAGGGATCTCCAGAGGTCTCTAGAGCAATCTCCTGCTCAGAGCAGAGCTAATACCAGAGTTATTGGTCCCACTTTTCCAGCTTAACCAATGCAATAAATCACACAAGACAATAGGGAGATATGGTGCTTCCTTTTCTGGTCTGTTAACGCATTGGTTTTTGTCTCCTGTAGAAGAACCACGTGATTCTTAATGTTGAACACTGAGGATTCCCCAGAAGCTTGGATTTGAAGAAGCTGCTGAGATTTTTTTATTATTATTATTATTTTATTCCTGTGTCTATGTCTTTACTGCCTGAAATGTTTGGGCATGATTGCTGTCATTCACTCTATTTAGTTTGCTTGAAGCCTTTCAAGTGAGATGGAATCCAGTGATAAAAAACTTCATGAAAAGATGTTCCAGATCTGTGCAAATTACTCAATATCACAACGCAAAAGAAAATGAGTTATCAAGAGACTCACTCCCAAACATACTGCTTGCTCAGGCAATTTCACATACACTGGGTCCCAGTAAGCTTTACTGTCAAAAGACAGGTTTTGTACACTCCTTTTGTGTGAAATAGCATTAAGTTTCCAGTCTACACAGAAAGGCATTGGGGCATCAGAACAGATTGCATATTTTCGCTCTCTTTATTATTATTATTACCATTTCATTTTTATTTCTAAGAAGTACATACTTCGGTTTCCAGAGAAAATCTAGTAATTTCAGTGAAGCAGCAATAGCTTTCATGCACCCCAAACAGATTTATTAAAAACCCTCTGTTCCTGCTTTTGTTGGATATGGAACCAAGAAATTGTCCACTTGGAATAAAGCTGTTCTCTCATCAGTACCTGCCCCTCATCCAGAATGCCTAAGGCATCACACAGCATGATGGAAAACTGATAAATTGTTCTGCAGCCTGGCATGAGCCAGAATGACTTACCCCTGGGCTGTGGAGGTGATGGGATATGTCCTAGCAAAGACAGTACAAGAAAGTAAGACCTAATCTAGTTTCTCCCTTCAATAGCTTTTCCCGAAAGGAATCAAAATGTCTTTCTCTTTCCTCTCTAATTTGCTGTGCTACTGTAGTTGATCAATAAATTGCAATTTTGAGCTGAGGCCAAGACTTTCTTTACACTTTTTAAAAAGTACAATGACCAATGCCAGGTGGAGGGTGGTGATAGGTTTAATTTGGAGGTAATGGATTAAGCAGATTCAAGTGAAGAACCCATATATTTTTAAGGAAGGAAGATATACCTTGCTGCAGTCTCTGAGTCATTATCCTGTGTCATGTAGCACTACAAAAGCATTCCTCAGAAAAAGGGGCAGTGCAGGATTTAGCTCTAACAAACGCTTGACAGCAATCTCCTCCTTATCTCTCCCAAAAGGCAAAAAGCTCCTGTGAGATCCTCAGAGAAAAAGAAGAGGTGTAGGTACTGACTTCTGCCACCATTTGTCCAAGGTGTTGGGGTGATGCTGGGGTGACGAAATGCCCCAGGTGTGTAGGCTGACAAACATAAGCCTGGACATGTTTTGAACACAGAACGGTTCTTACAAGCAAACATCCCCTAGGAGTGGGTTGAAGCCCAGTGTTTCTTGGTTAAGCTCATGGTGCTGAGAGTTTCAAGGGAGTCAACAGATTCAATGGGTGTGAGACACTGACTACACCGGGGATGTGCGTCAGTCTCTCTGGCTTTATTTTTTTAGTACTGATTGTCTAACATGCAGCCCCAGCACTTACTCAGACCCTTGATGACACAGGAGGGCACATTCATTACCTTTTGATTTCAGCAATTAACTTATGAAGAGAAAATAGAAAACTTCAGTTGGAAGGGACTTACAAATATCGTCAAGTCTAAATGACTAGCTCAAAATCATAGAATCATTAAGGCTGGAAAAGCCCTCCAAGATCATCTGGTCCAACCACCCCCTACCATCAGTATCACCCACTAAACGCCTGCCGAGGCGATCGGCTCCGGGGCAGATGCGTTCTGCAGCAGAGCAGAGGATCGAGACAGGCAGGGCTTTTTTTTTGGCATAGAGGCCACTCAAAGCAGCCAAGGGAGCCACAAGGATCCAGCAGCCCTCGCGAGGGAGGCTGACGAGGCAGCCCCTGGGAGCACGAGCGACCAGGACGGGCAAACAGGGCGGGGCGCGGCAGTTCGCGCAGGGAGGGCCCCTCGCCGCTCTCTTTCAGCAGTCTCTCCCTTCAGTACATGTAACCCCCTTGTGAGGAACCTGGCCATGGTATAAACCAGGCAGAAAACCATGGCCTCCCCATCTCTTGTGGCCTCTCCAGCCACAGTCACCGATGTGGCTACTCAGACAGCGGGCTTGGGGAAACACACCGCCGTCTAGGTCTTGGGCTGCAGGGTGTGCCCAAGTCTTCTGTCTGTATCCAGCAGCAGCAAGGGGTATGCCTGTGGGAGGTGTGCCCAGGCTGAAGAGCTGCTCAGCCAGGTAGTGGAGTTTCAGGAGGAGGCGAGCAGATTCAGGAGCATCAGGCAGTCAGAGAGGGAAATTGACTGGTGGAGATGTGCTCTACCCTCTCTGAGACAGACTCACAAGCCTGCCACAGCACAGGTGCCTCCTGCTGTGCAGAAGACAAAAGTTCCCTCATCCTGCCAGGCAGTAGGAGACCTGGGCCAAGGGGGGGAATGGAGGTAGGTTCCTGTTCGGGGTGGTAGGTGAGCCCTGTCCCTGCCCACTTCACTTTCCCATCTACCCTTATGTAACAGGCATGAGGCTCTAGTACACAACAGTCAGAACAATGAGGTAGACAAAAGCCCGTCCCAGTTGGAGAAGGTGCCTAAGGCAACACAACCCCCCCCCCCCCCCCCCCCCCCGCATTGCTACATCGCCTGTCAAGAAAGATAGAAGGGTTATTGTCATGGGGAACTCCCTTTTGAAAGGGACAGAGGGCCCAATATACCGACCAGATGCAACCCACAAGGAAGTCTGTTGCCTGCCTGGGGCTCAGGTGAGAGTCTTTGCTAAGAAAGTCAAGCGCCTGGTACGGCCCACTGACTGCTATCTGCTACTGGTCTTTCAGGCTGGTAATGACAACGTAGCAACAAGAAGTCCGAGAGCAATCAAGAGGGGCTTTAGGGCTTTGGGGCAACTACTTAAAGGATCAGGGGCACAGGTTGTGTTTTCCTCTGTCCTTCCAATAGGGGGGATCAATGCTGACAAGCAGACTCGTCACATTAACACGTGGCTTTGGGACTAGTGCAACCGGCAGAACGTTGAGTTTGTTGATCATGGGAAGGTCTACGTGACGCCAGGCCTGCTGTCACCAGATGGGATGCACCTCTCTCAGAGAGGGATAAGGAGTTTTGCTCAGGAGATAGGGCTTTAAACTAGAGCTGAAGGGGGAAAGGGATAAAACCAGGCACGCCGGTGATGAGCTAAGGGATGGCGTGCTAGAATCAGAGGGACTGTGTGCTAGTGAGGTCCTTCGGTTGGCTTCATAAGGTGCTGTGTGTAGGGAAGCACATTTGAAGTGCTTCTACACAAACATACACAGTATGAGGAATAAAATGGATGAGCTAGAAATCTTGGCTCAGTCCCACAGCTATGACATCATCGGCATAAGCGAAATCTGGTGGGATGAGTCCTGTGGCTGGTGTGCTGCAATAGATGGTTACAGGCTCTTCAGGAGGGACAAGCAGGGTGGGTGGGGTGGTGATGTATGTGAAGCATGGGCTGGACTGTGTGGAACTTCAAGTTGGGAATGGCAAAGTTGACAGCCTCTGGGTAGGGATTAAGGGATGAACAAATAAAGGGGATATTGCTGTGGGAGTCTATTACAGACCACCTGGCCAGGACAACAATGCCAATGAATTATTCTTTGCAGAACTTAGAGATGCCTCGAGATCAACTTCCCTTGTCCTTATGGGAGATTTCAACTTGCCAGACGTCAACTGGGATCAACACACAGCTGACACAAGCAAGTCCAAGAGGTTCATAAAACACGTAGATGCTTCTTGGTGCAGGTGCTAAGGGAGCCACCTAGAAAAGGTGCCCTCCTTGATCTGTTGCTGGAAAACAGAGAGGGTCTTGTGGGAGACATGGCAATTGGCGGCCGTCTCGGTCGTAGTGACCATGAAGTGGTTGAGTTTAGAATTTATGGTGACAGAAGGAAAACTGCCACCAAAACTTCAGCCCTGGATATGGGGAAAGCAGACTTCAGGCTGCTCAGGGAACTAGTCAGCAAGGTCCCCTGGGAAACTGCTTTTGATGGCATTGGCATCCATCAGCACTGGTCAGTCTTTAAGCACTGCCTCCTAAAAGCACAAGATTAGGCAATTCCAAAATATTGGAAGGCAGGCAGGCGGGGCAGAAGGCTGGCCTGGCTGACCAGGGATCTTCTACTGGAGCTTAGATGGAAAAAGAAAGTGTACAGCTGCTGGAAGGAGAGTCAGGTGACAAGGAAGGAATGCAGGGATGCTGTTTGTGTTTGTAGGCAGAAAATTTGTGTGGCCAAAGCCCAACTAGAGTTGAAGCTGACCATGTCTGTGGGCAACAATAAAAAAGTTTTTTTTAGATAGGTGAACAGAAAAAGGAGAACCAAATAAAACATAGGTCTGCCACATGTTGGGGAAGGTCTCCTCACAATGACATAGGAAAAGCAGAGGCATTTAATGCCTTCTTTGCCTCTGTCTTCAACACTGATGACGAGCTTCAGGACCCAGGGTGCCCAGAGCTGGAGGACCATGACGGTGGGAATGCTAAATTCCCAACTGACCCTGAACATGTGCAGGATTTGCAGCTCCACCTGGATCCATACAAGTCCACGGGTCCGGATGGGATTCATTCCAGGGTGCTTAAAAAGCTGGCTGACATCATCACAGGACTTTCTCAATTATTTTTCAATGATCTTGGGAATCTGGAGAGGTTCCAGTAGACCGGAAGCTGGCAAACGTTGTGCCAATTTTTAAGAAGGGTAAGAAAGAAGACCCTAACAATTACAGGCCTGTCAGTCTCACGTCAGTGCCTGGTAAAATTATGGAGAAGATGATCCTTGAAGTTATTGAAGCGCACCTGGGGGACAATGCAGTCATTGGTCCCATCCAACATGGGTTCATGAGGGGTAGGTCCAAATTTGATTTCCTTTTATAATAACATCACCCATCTAGTTGACCAAGGGAAACCAGCGGATGTGATCTTTTTGGACTTCAGCAAAGCTTTTGACATGGTTTCCCATAGGATCCTACTGGACAAAATGTCCAGCATACAACATAACAAAAACATCATACGATGGGTGAGCAATTGGCTGATGGGCAGGGCTCAAAGGGTTGTGGTAAATGGGGCCACATCTGGCTGGTGGATGGTCACTAGTGGGGTCCCCCAAGGCTTCGTTTTAGGGCTAGTCCTCTTCAATGTTTTTATAAATTATTTGGATGTACGACTAGAAGGTGTTTTGAGCAAATTTGCCAATGACACCAAACTTGGAAGAGTTGTGGACTCTCATGAGGGTGGAAAGGCCTTGCAGAGAGATCTGAACAGATTGGAGAGCTGGGCGATCACCAACCGCATGAAGTTTAACAAAAGCAAGTGCCAGGTCCTGCACCTGGGATGGGGCAACCCTGGCTGCATGTACAGACTGGGCAATGAGACGCTGGAGAGCAGCCCCACAGAGAGGGATCTGAGGGTTGTGGTTGACAGCAAGTTGAATATGAGCCAGCAGTGTGCCCTGGCAGCCAGGAAGGCCAAGCGTATCCTGGGATGCATCAAGCACAGCATCACTAGTAGGTCAAGGGAAGTGATTGTCCCACAGTACTCTGCGCTGGTGCGGCCTCATCTTGAGCGCTGTGTGCAGTTCTGGGCACCACAGTATAAAAAGGACATTAAACTGTTGGAGAGTGTCCAGAGGAGGGCAACAAAGATAGTGAAGGGCCTAGAGGGGAGGATGTATGAGGAGCGGCTGAGGTCACTGGGCCTGTTCAGCCTGGAGAAGAGGAGGCTGAGGGGGGGACTACAACTTCCTCACGAGGAGGAGTGGAGAGGCAGGTGACCTATTCTCCGTAATCACCAGTGATAGGACCCACGGGAATGGTGTTAAGCTGAGGCAGGGGATATTTAGGCTGTACATCAGGAAGAGGTTCTTGACTGAGAGGGTGGTCGCACACTGGAAAAGGTTCCCCAGGGATGTAGTCACTGCACTGAGCCTGTCTGAATTTAAGGAGAGATTGGACTGTGCACTTAGTCACATGGTCTAGACTTTTGGGTAGACCTGTGTGGTGCCAGGAGTTGGAGTTGATGATCCTTATGGGTCCCTTCCAACTTGGGATATTCTATGATTCTATGTCCCTAATCAGCACGTCCAACCTTTCCTTGAACACCCCCAGGGACGGTGACTCCACAACCTCCCTGGACAACCCGTTCCAATGCCTGACTGCTCTTTCTGAGAAGAAATATCTCCTAATTTCCAACCTTAACCTCCCCTGGAACAACTTGAGGCCATTCCCTCTAGTCACAGAATCACAGTGTTAGGGATTGGAAGGGACCTTGAAAGATCACCTAGTCCAATTCCCCTGTAGGAGCAGAAACACCTAAATCATGTCACACAGGAATGCATCCAGGTGGGTTTGAATGTCTCCAGAGAAGCAGACTCCACAACCCCCCTGGGCAGCCTGTTCCAGTGGTCTGTCACCCTCACTGTGAAAAAGTTAGTCCTATCACTGGTTATCTGCGAGAAGAGGCCAACCCCCAGCTCCCCACACCTTCCTTTCAGGCAGTTGTAGAGAGCAATGAGGTATCCCCTGAGCCTTCTCTTTCCCAGACCTAACCCCAGTTCCCTCAGCCGCTCCTCACAGGACTTGTGTTCCAGGCCCTTCACCAGCTTCATAGCCCTTCTCTGGACACATTCCAGGGCACCAATGTCCTTCTTGTACTGAGGGGCCCAATCACCTATGATCTTTCTGTGTGCACTAAGCACAGAGTACCTATTTTTGCATTTTTAGCTAAATGCAAGGCTGAAATGTAGAAAATTTAATCGAGCTTATCAACTTGATGAAACTGCTTAGTCAAATTCACAAAAGTGCATGTGCAGCAGGATCAGGGCTGTTCTGATGAGACTTCAGAGTGTGCTTGCCCCATCTGGCAGAGCCACAGAGTGGAGGAGTGCAGCCTGAAGGAGCCACTTCCCTGGAAGGGGCCAGGACACGTTTGTTTGCCCTGCTCAGTCTCTGCTGCTGCTTTCAGAAACATGGCACTATCATGGCCTCTCATTCACCTTCTTTACCAGCCTCCCCCAGCAGCTTCAGCTCTGCAAATGGATGTCCATATTGCTCAGGACCATCTCCCAGCACTTACTACATTTCACTTGAGTGAAGGGCTACTAAGATGGTCAGTGGGCTGGAGCATGTGCTGTACAAAGACAGGCTGAAGAAGCTGGATTTGTTCAGTCTGGAGAGGACGAGGGGAGAGGAGGAGATTTCAGTCTACAGCTGCCTAATGAGCAGCTAGAAGGCCAAATGCTTCTCAGCTGCACAGTGAAAGAATGAGAGAGGACAGACACTTGCAGCAGCAAGGGAGATTCCCATTAGACAAAAACATTCTTCCTCGTAATAATGGTCCAGTGCCGAGACAGGGGCCGGAGAATTGGTGGGATCTCCATCCTTGGAGATACTCCAGACTTACCTAGACAAGGCCCTGAGCAAACTTATCTGGGTTTGGAGTTAACCCTGCTCTGAGCAGCTGGTTGGACTACAGACCTCCAGGGATCTACTCCCCCATCTTTTTATTAATATGATTCTTTCATTTACAGTGGTAAACTAAGTTATTTTCCAGTCTTCAGCTCATCTGGGTGTCCCCTGCTCTATTATCATGGCTTAAAGTCCAAGGCCACAAGTTATTCCAGCTTGTTGTATTACATTTCTGTCATGGACACTACAGGAAGTTTCATGAGTTGGTACACATTTTCTTGTTGAAACTCTTTTTCTGTCATTATGGGACTATTCTATTTCACTATTTCTTCACTCATAAGTATAAATGCAAAGCTAATCTGTGCCTTGTACAATTGAGTTATGTGAAGATTCATCATGGAGGTACAGCGGGAGCATGATAAATTCAGATTCCTTAGTCTTGATGACCTTTGTCTAATACTCTGGAATCCTTGTGAAACTTTTAACATCAGTGTTAATGTCTGTTTATCTGAGTATGTAGTAGGTGAATTCCCTTCAGCACTGCTCTCCATTACAGGACTGTCTGGCTGATACAATACAGCCCTCACAGTGAGCAGTCCCAATTCTTTGCCCTCTGTTAGCTAGCTCCAGTCTCTTCCAGTGGAGATATTTGTGTCAGTAGTTTCCAGTGGGATTCACTCCCATTTCAGAATCCAGTCCTCTTATTTCATCCTGAAATCATTCCTCTCTCACTTAAAAGTCAATCATAACCTTTAAGTTGAACAGCTCTCCCGACTCTCCAGCTTTGCTTTACTGACAATAGTCAGATCTCTTTTGACCCTTCATTTGCTTACTTTGGACAAGTTAATTTTCTTAGTCTTTTCCAGTTAGATCAGATCACCTTCCTGCCTCCACCTCTCTCTTCTGGCCAATGCATGCCTTAGAAGAGTCATTGAAGCTGCATGACAAAAGTTCCTGAGAACAGCAAGACCCTCCTCCCACTACCTAAGATTCATTTAAATTGGGCCAGGCTCTGAAGAAGGTGCAAATATCCAGGGGCAAGGGAGTCAGGTGAACATGGATACATTTAGTCTAAAAGCCAGGAGTTTCACTGGAGCTGTAGTTTCTAAAAAAAGCCTTGAAAGGCAAGAGCTGTCTGCTTTTGAAATGGAAGCATAATGGGTCTAGATGCTATGAATCTTTGTAATGGAAGAAAATGTTATCTGAGAATTTTAGTATCAGTGGGTTTGGAGCCTAAATGTGTTGTTAGATCTGAACTGATTCTCTCTCCATGATGAGTTGGGAATTGCATAATTTTTATTACCTCTTTTTGTCCTTTCATTTTCCCATACTCATAGGAGATACTAACTATTTAAAGCCCCATATAACCATGGGTCTATCTTCAAACTCTTGCATATCTGATGTGTTCCTGAGAGCAGCTGTCCTCAGTGATGCCCAGCTGATGCTGGTTACGCCCCTGTTCAGTGATGCCATGGATGCCAACTCCTCTCTTAACTTGGCCCTCTAATTTGAGGGCTAACAGATGCTTGCACTTGTAAATCTGCTTATGTCCTTCTCTGGCTGTGATTTATTTTGACCATGTGGAAACCATAATTTGTGCTGGAGACAGTTTTCTCATAGATCCATGGTGTTTTAGGGTTGCCATGTTCCTTTGGGTAAGAGACATCAACCTGCTATAGTTTGGTACCTGTTTGGTAGTGCACTGTATGCTAAAGAAATATAATTTCCTTATAGCCTTGATGAATGTATTTGTAAATTGCTGTCAGTGGCTTAAAAATAAAGCTCTTCAGTGGTTTGCAATGATTTCTTTTTGCTCCCTTTTTTGTCCCTAGATGTTCTGGGTGAGTTTTCATGTGTAGAGTTGTGTAAGATGTTCCTCTCTCATTAGGTGCCTGACAACAGCAACCTTGATTTGACAGCTACAGCTGTCCTTGCAGAACAGCCATTCAAAGACCCTTTCACTGGCATTACATTTTAGGATGAACCAGTTGCTTGTCAAAGCAGCTTGCACGAAATTTTGAAAGTCCATAACTGTTATTGATAGGATTCGTATGAGATGGGAGAATTTTAAAAGGCATTAGGAATACAACTATTGATGGACTAGAACTTGGCTTCTAGATAACAACAAAACAGCCATGGCTGGTCTCTGTGAATGAGCTCCAAACGAGAGCTAATCTCTGCAGCACTGGCACAGAGGGGTCACAGTGGCCAGGTGCTGTGCTGTGCCTGCCTTTAGCACTTGCTGGTGCAGGGCCAGGTGTCTCTCCTCACCATGCAAGACTTTCCTGGATGCTCAACTGATGCAACAGGAAACACTACAGAGTGAGGAAGCTGTCATTGAAACTCTTAGGTTTGGCTGCCTGTCCTGCGGTCACAGAAAACCTTGAGTATTCACTTATCTCCAGTTTTCCCACAAAAGACGGGAGGAGAAGAGGAGTCACTGGTTAAACCCAAGGAACAGGGAGCACAGCTGATGGCTTTCTTTATTGTCATTCCCTTCTTTTCTTCAAGAATTATTGCTGAGTCTTGCCCCTTTTACTATTCTTGGAGATTTGATTTTGTTCTTTAGGTTGTGGATGAAAACTGATGTTGCTTTATGGGTCTTCCAAATGTTCTTTGAGAATCTGTAGATCTCAGTACCGTTTGGAATTTAGTAATATTACTCCACTTAAGTGATAGCTGCTTGAGCAAGGCCTGTTGTGCAACTGATGAGACACAAAGGTTTTGTTTCTCAGCCTTGTCATTACGCTTGTGAAGATCCTCTTCATGCTGTGTTTTAGGAGCTAAAGTACTGCTGGAGCACTCCCACATTCTACCTGTGATTTCCTGATTTACCTCTTACATATGGAGATGTTGTCTAAACATGTGCCTGACTCTGGCCACGAAAACATCTGGAGTAGCTTTGTTTATTTTTTGTCTAGACAGGTGGCTTTTTTTGTCACTTTTCCCCCTCTCTTTGAGAAACATCCAGTTGCTAAGTTTGGTGCCTCTAATGCCTGCACGTGTGGGCAAGGAATTGGCTGGTATGATCACTGTTTTTCTCTCCATAATATTGATTCCTGATTTCCTGACCTCTTGCAGTCAGCTCACTTGGTGAAGTTTGATGCTTGCACAGGGTGAGGCATTCTAGACAGCACAACAGCTGGGTACCCGTGCTGTCCAAAACACCACACTCCCTCCTGTTAAAGATTTCTTGAAGTTCTTATGCACAGAGCTTGACACAAATGAATGCTTCTGTTAAAGATCCCTGCCCATGAAGGGGAACCCCCGTCTCTCTCTCCAAACAGTCATTGCTCTACCAGCTGAGAGCCCCCCCAGATCATTCACATACACAGCCTTGCTATTGCATGTTTGCCTCTGCTTGCCAGCCAGCTCCTACACACAGTGTTTCCACAGCTCCCTTGCTAAACCGGCTTTCCATGGTTATTTTAACTCCAAGATTCAGCCTTGCTGAAGATCTCCCAAATCTCATTCCAGTGCTGTGCCACCCACATGTAGCTGAACAAGGTTGCGCCACCCACATGTAGCTGAACATGTAGCTGAACTCTGCTCTGCAGCATTGGGTGCTAGTTACTCATTTACTGTTCTGGGCAACACTCCTCTGGTTAACACTGGGCTGAAAGGATGGAGCTACTGCTTCTTCGCTACCCATTTACTTTTCTGCTCATTGCATTTCTAATTCTTTACCAGATGTATCCTGCATTCAGATTCTTTTGCAAGATGTGCTTCTATAAGCTGTGGGTCTTCGCCATAAGCCTTCTGGTTATTACCGCCAGTATTCCTCGTGGACGTAACTGTGAAAACATGAAGTAAGTTGGCTGGGGCTTCTTTCCGCTCTGGGCATTGATGTAGTCAACTCTCTGTTTTGGAGAGTCCTGGGAACTGTGCTGCAGTGGGGAGGAATTAGTTTTATATTGATGTGCAGTATTACATAGTCCTGCAATTGAGAGAATGGAGGCAGTTTTGGGGATTTTACTTGAGTTGATAGAAAGAATAATTAATGATGAGGAAGGAAAGGATGTAAAAGGTGATGAATTTGACAAACCATGTAATACCAACAAACCGAATATAACGCACAGGTAAAGTAACCTGCTTTTTTTCAGTAAACCACTCCTAACTCGTCTTCAGAGCTGTTTCCTGCCTCCCTGTGGGTGGTCATTCCCCTTCTAAGCTGTGTTGAGAAATCTTCTGAGGTACTCTTCTCTTTTTCTCCCCACAACTTTATTCTCAGCCAGTGCCCACATTACCACGGTGCACTGCTGGCATGCACCTTTGAGTTGTCACTGATGTCCCCATCACTGAAATCGCCCAGGTCTGTCAGTCTCTGAGCTTCTGCCCTCATTGCCCATTCTGTCTCCCCATCCATTTCTGCCTTTGCAATGAGCCACGGGGCGGTGCAGCTGGGTGTACTTGTGTGAGCTGTGACTTGCAGCAGCACATGTTAATGGACAGCTTCTTAGGGCATGGGGTAAGTGGGAGCTAGAAGCCAACTGCTACACAGCAGCACTAGCACTTTGTAACCCCTAGAAGTGCTCCAGGGAAAGGATTCACTGCTTCAGAAGGTGTATGTTGCAGTGCAAGTTCCCAGCTTTTCATTTTAAGAAATTTTCTTGACTTTTGTGCCTAACTTTGATCTTTATTTTTTCCATTGACTGTGCAAATTGCAGTCTGTGATCCAGTGACAAAATCACCTCTCTTCCCACCATCTGGGCAATAGCAGTGTCAGATGCACAAAATGTTTACTGCAGCCCATATTCAAGATTAAGCAATATGGACAGGGGAATAGAGTATAAACAGGTGCACTGTGAATTTGGGCAGCTGGAAATGTGATCACTGAGGATAAGGATAAGGCTGAGGTTCTCCATGACTTCTTTACATCTGTCTTTAATAGTCAGATCAGTTATCCTCAGGGTACTTTACTCCCTGACCTGGACGTCCCCTGTGATTCAGGTACAGAATCCCCCCTTCATGTGATCCAGGAAGAGACAGTTAGAGTCCTGGTTAGATAGTTAGTTAGAGACCTAAATTCCTCCATCTGGAATGTCACAAGTCCATGGGACCAGATGAGCTCCACCCCTGGGTGCTGAGGAAGCTGGTGGAGGTGATTGCCAAGCTGCTTTCCACCATCTATCAGCATTCCTGGTTCTCTGGGTAGGTCCCAGAGGATTGGAGGCTTGCCAATGTGAGTCCCACAAGAAGGGCCATAAGAAGGACACAGGGAAATACAAACCTGTCAGCCTGACCTTGGTTCCAGGGAAAGTTATGGAGCAAATCATCTTGGGTGAGATCACACGGCACTTGCGTGGCACCCAGGGGATCAGGCCCAGCCAGCACAGGTTCACGAAAGTCAGGTCTTATTTGTCCAACCTCATCTCCTTCTATGACCATGTGACCAGACTGGTAGATGAGGGAAGGGCTGTTGACGTAGTCTACTTAGACTTCAGCAAAGCCTTTGACACAGTCTCCCACAGTACTCTCCTGGTGAAACTGGCTGCCCATGGCCTGGACAGGTATACTCTCCTCTGGGTAAAGATCTGGCTGGAGGACTGTGTCCCTCCAGGTAGTGGTTAATGGAGTTAAGTCCAGCTGGCATCCCATTACAAGTGGTGTCCCCCAGGGGTTGGTACTGGGGCCTATCTTGTTTAATATCTTTATTGATGACCTAGATGAGCAGATTGAATGTACCCTCAGAAAATCTGCAGATGACACCAAGCTGGGAGGTAGTGTCAATCTCCCTGAGGGTATGGTGGCCCTTCAGAGGGATCTGGATAGGCTGGGCTGCTGTGCCAATGGGATGAGGTTTATCAAGGCCAAATGCCAGGTCCTGAGCTTTGGCCACAATAACCCCATGCAACCCTATAGGCTTGGGCAGAGTGGCTAGAAGACTGTGAAGAGTAAAGGGACCTGGAAGTGTTGATCAGTACTCGGCTGAACAGGAGTCAGCAGTGTGCCCAGGTGGCCAAGAAGGCCAATGGCATCCTGGCCTGTATTAGAAATAGTGTAGCCAGCAGGAGCAGGGAGGGGTTTATCCTCCTGTACTCAGCTTTGGTGAGGCCGCACCTCAAGTACCGTGTTCAGTTTTGAGCCCCTCACTACAAGAAAGACATCGAGGCCCTGAAGCATGTCCAGGGAAGGGCAACAAAATTGGTGAGGGGTCTGGAGCACAAGTCTTATGAGGGACAGCTGAGGGAGCTGGGATTGTTTAGTCTGGAGGAGGCTCAGGGGAGACCTCATTGCTCTCTACAACTTCCTGAAGGAAAGTTATGATGAGGAGGGGGTCGGCCTCTTCTCTCAGATAACTAATGACAGGACTTGAGGAAATGGTCACAAGTTGCACCTGGTGAGATTTAGATTAGATATCAGGAAAAACCTTTTCTCTCAAAGAGTGGTCAGGCACTGGAACAGCTTGCCCAGGGAGGTGGTGGAGTCATCGTCCCTCCTGGTGTTCAAGAAGGGCCTGGACAAGGTGCTAAGATTTAGTAGTATTGGTGATAGGAGAACAGTTGGACTAGATGGTCTTGTAGGTCCTTTCCAACGTTGTGTTTCTATGATTCTATGATTAGCTGATATTTGGCTGATCCATGGAATTTCTGTAGCTGGAGTTGCTGGGCCATTGGTCTAAACTGTCCTGAAGAAAACCTACCAGGTGTATTTGTCTTCTCTAATGAGAGTTGAGGAGCCATACGAGTAGTTCTTCTCCAAGACAGACAATAATGGATCAAATCTTGGACTGTGGAGAAACAGGCTACTCTCCAGGAGTAGTCTGTAAGACGGGCTAGCATGGAAGATTGTTTTTTTGGCCCCTTTTCTCAATTTTAGCTTCTCTTTGTCTCACGTCTGCTTCCCTTTTCCAGGTTTTTCAGCATGTCATTTCTGCCACTTAAATACATCTTCGGTATCAAGATAGTGGTGAAGGGCAAGGAGAACCTCAGGACCAAGAAGCCTTTTGTACTAGTGTTGAATCACCAGACCTCCCTTGACATTATGGGTATGTGGAGAACCTAATCCTGTCTTCTGCTCCTGGTTCCACTGCTCTTGAAGGGATGGTATTTATGATATCCCTAATACCACAGACAGAAGGGCAGGAGTGGCTGCTACACAGTCCATCCCAGCTAGCCTCAAGGCAGTCTGTGTTCCAGGGCATTAGAGCACAACAGTCATTTTCAAGCTAAAGCAGCTTCATCCTTTGCAACAGAATTGGGATGAGAACATCAGCTGATCTTATTCAATAGTCCTGCTCTAAGTGGGTGGTTGATCTGGAGACCCTCAGAATCCCTTTTCCAACATGTTTATGACCCTGTGAAGTTGGGTTGGAGCTACAGAAGCTGTAGGTATGGCATTTCCCAGAGCAGAGGGCTGTAGCCCAGAGGCTGGAGGGAATGTCAGTGTAGAACACTTGTTCTGTCCTTGTTCTTCCCTTCCAGTGATGATGGAGATACTGCCAAGTCGCTGTGTGGCCATTGCAAAGAAGGAAATACTATACATGGGCACTTTTGGCCTAGCATGCTGGCTTGCAGGACTCATTTTCATTGACCGCAAGAAGAGGGAAGAGTCTATCGCTACTTTGACAGAGGTGGCACACTCCATGCACAAAGACAATGTGAGTGGGGAATACCCTTTGGTGGGGAGCAGGAGGCATTTTGAGCCACTGGAAAATGTGAACCTTGATGTACATGGAAGGTGATCTTGGTGTCTGGACTAGGCACAGAACAGAACAAAGAGCTCCTCTGGTGGGTTACTTATATTTTGTGGCCAGAAAGTGCTTGAAGTGGAGGAAGTGCATGTCTCTTCATGGCACCAGATCAGTCCCAGGACAGTATGCCTGTGCAGTGGTTTTGAATAGCAACTCAAGATCCCTTCATCTCAATGTCTTCTCCCTCCTGCAGTTCCGTGTCTTGATCTTCCCTGAGGGAACTCGCAATCATAGTGGCTCCATGTTGCCCTTCAAACGTGGGGCCTTCCAGCTGGCTGTGAAAGCCCAGGTGAGACCCACCTTCTTCCTGCCACTTGGGATGTAGTTTTCCTACCATGGTCCACCAACAAGCAGGACTACAAGGCTCCTGGTCCCTGACTTCCCTTTGGATTGAGCACCTGTCCAGGAGCCCAGCAGGAGCCTGCAGGTAGCACAGGAGGGAGACATGTCTGGGACAGGTAGAAAACCTTAGTGACTCTGCCTGGGAAAAAAAGTGGAAGAACCTTGACAAACGCACTGGACCTTCCGGGAGAGTTCCTGCTGAACAGGCCCCTATTTGGCAATCCAGCCACAGTTGACCTAAATAAAGAGAATAAAAATTAAAAACCAGCAGTGCAGACACTGGGTAATATGGTTAAATGATTGAAATATCCCTTTTAGTGTCTACTATGAAGCTAACTGGGATAGTTATCAGCAAAGTACATGGTTCATCTGAAAATACCATTTCCTTTTTGGGTGAGGAACAGAGAAATTCGCAGTTTCACTTACTGTAGACTGCTTCCCCTCCAGGTTCCCATTATTCCTGTGGTGATCTCATCCTACAGTGACTTCTACAGCCAGAAGGAGAAGAGATTCACTCCAGGTGAGGATTACTTGGGGCAAAAAGCAGGCTGGCTGCTTGTGTAGGCTCAGTCCTTGGATGGAGCCATGAGATGGGTGGGCAGAGAACCACATGCAATGTGGGGATTGCAGCTGGACAAAGGCAGTTTCTTTCTTTTCAGGAGGAAAGGGAGTGGAATACTTCAGGAAATACTCATCTGTTTGCTTTCTCAGAGCTTGTCCAATGAGGGAACCTGGAGAAGCAGCAGAGTCCTAGGGCAGATCCTGCCCTGGCTCCACTGCTGTCCTTGGATCTACAGGTGCATGGAAAGCTGGGGAGCAAAAGCAAACACAGGTCTCAGAAAAAGTTATGACTCCTATTTCCTCTCATTTACCCTGTTCTTTCACATGTTTCATACATTTATGATGACAAAATTTCTGCTTGTCACCGTTATACAATTTCACAGGGAAAAAAAGATGAGTCTTCATCTTTTTGACGGGTCAAAAAAATGGGTCTAGGTTTCAAAAGGAAAATGTGGAAAAAAAATCTTTCAAGTTCCTGCAGAGAAAAACAGCCTAGCGTGTTCTTCCCTGGCATCTACCCAAAAATGGGCTTCTGGCACTTCCTACCCTCTCCCAGGCTGGTCTCAAGCCCTGCTCTTTCCTAAGGGGAGGATTTGCAGCTGGAATTCTCATTCCTGTCATCATTTGTACTTTGAGGTAGTCATTCCCTTGAAGACAGACATCTGGAAGAGAGAGATAAACACTGAATTATCTGTTTCTATTCAGCTTTCAACTACTGGGTTTATTCTTTCTCTGTTGGCCACGCACAAGAGCTTTTCAGTAGTGGAAGCATTCCCCCATGTGGGCGTTAAGATAGGAGGATGAGCAGCAATTTCAGATGTATACCCTGCTCTGCTAGCCTGCTCCTTGCACTCCCTCTCTATGACATCCTTGCTTAGCTGGGCAATCAAGATAAAGCACTTCCTTGGGAAATAAGAGGAAGATGCATTGGGGAGGGACCTCTTTGTTAGGTGAACCTTTTACTTCACTCAAGACCATCTCCAAAGATAGATGAGTTTGCTCTGTGCCTTGTCCAGCCAAATTTGGTGTAACTCCAAGAAAGCAGATTCCACAACCTCCTCAAACATTTCAGAAAAGACTATTTGCAGTTGTATGTACATTTACCTTTATAATAACCTCCCCAAAACCTGGGAGTTTGTGGTTAGCTGGGATTTTTTGTGACCTCTAAGCACTCTTCAGGGTCAGTCATTTCCAAATTGCTGTTGAATAGAAAGGACTTTCACATCTGAAGAAAGGACCACAGAGTGCTTTTCCTGTACCTCTCTGCTTTTCCGATCTGGAAGTTTTGCCAGGGCTGATTCTGAAGATGTGCTACACATGCCCAAGATTTCTGCATGTTGAGCAGGCTGATCACCAGGCCAGGACAGTTCTCCATGTCTCCAGTGGCTCTGGGCATGCTGATGGACTTCTGGAAGGTCCAGCTGGTGTCCAATGTCTGCACATTGAAGTTGTCTATCATGCATGGAGCAAGTGGGGTATTGCTGGGGTTATACCCCAACAGCAGCACTTCTAGCACCACCTTGTCATCATTCAGCTTTTTCTGCAACACCAAGAGAAGTGTAGTAGACTCCTGAGATACAAGGCCTAGCTTTGCATTTAATGTGTTTTGTGGGTATATGTGCAGGCAGAGAGCATGCTCTCTTCTTTTGGGAAGCTATTCTCTGTGCTTTTGTTTCATTTTCCTTGCATGGCTCTGCCAGCAATACTCCTGGATCCTATTTCCTAGCACGCATATAAAGGCATGAAAAAGAAGTTAAAAGTAATATGGACACTCCCCAGATCTTTAGTTGATTGTCTGTGCAGGCAGTGTCTTGTCTCCACTGTCCAGAACAAGGGCGACTGGGTGCAAGAACAGAAGAGCATCATGACAATTCCCCTGTATATCCTTCCTGTTTACACCATTTCATTGCTAAGGCACTTTCTGAGACACATCTTGGCAAACTAAGTTTTTCTGGGCATGGTTCCTCTCATAACTAAGTGCGTTTTGGTAAAGATAGACTCTTCTGAATTCGTTATACATAGGCCAGAGCATGTCCAGTTTGGATGTGTTGTATTATAGACCTCTCATTCTCTTTACCCTGATTCACACAGAATCTGAGTTCTAGGGCCAGGACTTTTTGTGAGTGACCGCTTCCCACTGTGAAATCTTATGTTCCACTTGTTTTTTTGCATTGGATATAAATGAGTGTCCGTGACTGATGGTCTCTCTGCATGGGAAGAATCTGGTTTGGGCTTTTGCTGCATGCATCTGGAATATAACTAGGTTGCTACACAGCTGTTTTGGTGTGAAAGAACACATTTCCCTTAATTTTTGTCATGTCCTTTGATTTGCAACAATCCCTCTGCCGTAGTTTCTCTTGCTCTCCCATACCACTCACATATTTCATTCCCCTCTGACCCTTCTGTCTTACTCTTCCAGGGAAAATCACCATCCAGATTCTGCCAGAAGTCAAGACTCTTGGTCTAGGCCCAGAAGATGTTCCCAAGCTCACTGAGCAGGTCCGTGATTCCATGATCACCACCTATCAGGGGATATCAGGAATGACGAATGGGGCTTCGCATTAGTGATCCAGGAACCACAAAAAGGTCTGGAAACAGAAACAACCATGACTGCAACACTGAAACACCAGAGACAGGCCAAATGTCCACAGAGGAAGAAAAACTTTTACATAGAAGCAGTGAAATGGTTGTGTTCCTTTCAGAGAACTGTGCTGCCTCAGCTCTGTGGACAGACACATAATGGATAACAGGACAATTCTTCGTAATCATAACCCTGAGAACATCTCTCTGGCTGGACCCCAGACAGAGCTAGACCTTTCCTGTGATCATCTCTGTGTGCTTATGATTATCTTTTCCTGTTCAAAACCAACAAGGTGGAGGCATTTATCCCTGAACCTGTGGCCATCCTGCCTGGGTGTCTTGGGGATAGAAGGTTACCACGATCCCCTCACAAGAACACGCAGGGGAAAGCACTGTCTCCTACCATGGGGAGGACTTGGGAGTTACCTCTGCCACAAGAGGTGGAAGCCAACGCAGTTTATTATAGGGGAATTAAAGACCAACGCATTCTTTATGTGTGTCTGCAGGGGTCAGTGTTTTCTGTTTTTTTTTTTTTGTTTTTTTTTTTTTTGTGTGTGTGTGTGTATCTTCTCTTCTCTTCTCTTCTCTTCTCTTCTCTTCTCTTCTCTTCTCTTCTCTTCTCTTCTCTTCTCTTCTCTTCTCTTCTCTTCTCTTTTCTCTTCTTTCTTTCTCTCTCTTCTTCTTTCTCTCTCTTTCCTTCCTTCCTTCCTTCCTTCCTTCCTTCCTTCCTTCCTTCCTTCCTTCCTTCCTTCCTTCCTTCCTTCCTTCTTCTTTCTTTCTTTCTTTCTTTCTTTCTTTCTTTCTTTCTTTCTTTCTTTCTTTCTTTCTTTCTTTCTTTCTTTCTTTCTTTCTTTCTTTCTTTCTTTCTTTCTTTCTTTCTTTTCTTTCTTCAGCCTGCCTATTAAGCAAAGTAAGAATTTGCATTCAGTAGATGGGCAGACCTTGAAAGTGTGAAGGGAATGTGCCCAGGGGACTCAGAGGCGAACAGCAGAAAGGTATTGCTTGACACCCTTACCATAACATGATAATCTCGTGATTTTTAATACAACACATATTTTTCAATCCAAGTACACTCTGGAAGCTGCAGCTGCTCCCAGAATGAATTTTCTGAATACTTCCTAGTTCTTCTCTGTCTTCTCCATCTCCTCAACACAATTTCTGTGGCAGGTTAGGGAGAATAGAGCACCAGTAGACATCAAATTATCAAATATCTTTTTTTTTTTAAAAAAAAAGCTTGAGTTTCAGGCACTGAACTTCATTTTTACCATTGGCTGTTTGTGATTGAAAAAGTAAAAGTGTTTTGTGTTTGTATATGGGCCAGCCTGGTAGCCATGGTGTGGAAGAGACGCAGCTCTCCAAGACCCCCAAGGAGTCCTATGAGCAAGGACCTGAGAAGTGTCTGGGTCTCTGTTGCTGTAAAAGACCTGGATCTGGTCTATGCTGCCTAGGAAACCTGGCCAGGTGAGTCCTGGGGACCATGGGGAACAGCCACCTCTGGTAGGACTGCATTTATTTGGCTTGCCTGGCATCTTGGCCTCCTCTGCCCAAGGGCATCACTGCCTTACCCTGTTCCCAGCCTGCTGGGGGCTCATGAAGCAGCATGGTCCACATGCTCAATCACACACCTGGCAGCTATCAGTGTGAAGCGTGGGGCACTCTGGGCTGAGACACACATGCCTGCACACCCACTAGGCAAAGCCTGCATGCAGTTGCTGTAGCCATGGAAATTTACAAGCATCTCCTTCATTAGTCCTCGCCAGAGAGGTACCTGCTCCACCCAGAAACTTCAGGCATGATTCCACCTTAAACTGCTGCCTTCATGCTCCCATTCCCCTCTTTGCCTCCTGGTTGTGCCAAGGAGAGATGGAAACTTAACATAATTTTTGCATGTTTGGTATTTACTGATTTAATACAGTCTTGGGAGCGATCATTTAACCAGATGATTAATTTTTAGCCCTAATGTTTGTGGTTTACATACCAGTCAATTTACAGTTTGCTTTTTTTGTGCTGATAAGTTTAGCAATGAACCATAGTCAAAGAATATTTTGGGACAGATGTTTGACATACCAGAATGGATGCCAAATGCAGATGAGTGCATTTAATGTATTTTATTAATGCTCAGCACAAACACATCTTCACAATGGAGTTAAGTAAAAGTTGTCTCTAGGCTTCAAGATGCAGCTGCCATTCTCCAGCATCTTCCAAGAGTGAAATCTCACTGCTAACTAGAAACTGCACTTCTCCTCTCTCCCCCCCCCGAAGTTACACTCTTTAGCAAAACAAGGAGATAAGTAACATTGGGATAAAGATTATATGTTACATGCACTTGCTAGATTCTGAGCAGATACAAAGGATAAGGAATTTGATTTAGAAGGCTAAATTACTACTACTATAATTAGGAGATCATAAATAAGGACAATGTTTGAAACCTGTTTCATGCAAGCACCTTGGCTTCCAGATTTCCCTCCCCTTCAGGATGGGAAGCAGAAAATTCCTTCTTTGATTGTGCTTTTAAACATTCATAAAACAAAAGGCACCTAATTGAGTCTTGTAAACCTCGGAAAATTTTTAAGGCAATAGGTGATAAAATGTCACTACTTTATCTGAATAATTTAATTACAGAAAGCTTTTACAAAAGAATGAGAAAAAAAAATACAGTACAGTAAATGAAACAGTGGTCCTCAGTCTTGAGCTCCTCTCTGGGAAAACACATGCCAGATGCTCACTACAGCAGTTAGTTGAACATGACATACAGGCAGTATGCACAGCTTAGTGCTGTCAAAAGAAGTTTCCAGTACCTGTTGGAAGAGCGAGATTAGAAGCTATAAATGAAGCAGAAAAGGCTACTGAATAGCAAAAAGTCTTTGCTGGACACAGTATTCCCCTCCACATTTTTATTTGATAGTGTAACTTAAAATACTGTAATTCCTCGGGGAAGGCAAGAGGAAAGTAGGGGCTTAGACCAGCAGAGTAAGAGTTTGAAGCAGTTTGGATAATTCTGATTGATTTCTTCATAGACACCTTTCCTATGAAGAAAGACTCCAGATATCTTGGAATAACTTATCTGACTTGGAATGTTTCCTAGAGAAGGACACATTCACAGGGGCCCAAACAGATTGGACTGTCAGGGATTTTCCATCAAGTTGAAGAGGAAGAATTAGGCTGCTAAGGAGGGGATTATGAGAAGAGTAGGCTAACAGCTTGTGCGCTTCCTGTTGTGTCTGAGTGGGGCTGAATGGATGGACATACTATATTCTGGGGGCAGGATCACTATGATGACCTTAATTCTTTTATTTCTTTAGGTGCAGGAGAGTGTAGATCAGATTTAGTATTTTCGAGAGACAAAGGAAGTCCCCTGAGTACCTTTCCTGCCACTCTCAGGTTCATCTTTCCAGGCTGAGAGATTGAGCATGTCAATCTCATGGCAGTCAACGAAGTTCTCAGGATAAGTGCTGGCTTGGAACATGTCCCGGGGTAACTTTTTGATATGAGTATTATCACAGATCACCTTCGACAGAGAAACTTTTTTCAGTGCATGTAACTGCTGCAGAGTGAAAACTCCTGGTTTCTCCCACCAGAATCTGCAATGATATTTACAGAAGCAGCTTATAGTCTCCTTCAAGGCACTTGATGCTGTTTACTTCCCAAAATGGAAATCTGGCCAAGATGAATCCCAGTTCAGATCCACCTTAATTCATCAGGCCATAGGCACAACACTTTGGAAAGAGGTGTCTCCAGGTGTGACTTCTGCCACACTCATCTGCTGGTACACAGCATCACCAGGTTGCTGGGACACAGTGACTGATCCTCCTCCCTTCTGTACGTTGAGAGCAAATGTCACCTCAAGCAGAGCCTGCTGCAGATCACCCATGGCCTGGAGCTGGTGCTCCTCAGACACGTGGGTCTGTATGGCTGGGCTGTAAGAAAGAACCCTTTGACAACTAGGGCTAAAATCAAGGTGTGAGTCCTTCTGGGAGCACTCAGTGATGTGTTAGCGATGGGCTGGATCAGTGCAAGGCATAAAATGTAACCATTTTTCCCCATAATAAATGCCACAGGAGAGCCACCTACCTGTCTCCGTCACGCAGGTTCCTGAACTGGGTGCCAATGATGCAGGCCAGGAGGGGCCCGACTCTACCCTGGGGAATGAAGGGCTCTGCAATTGCACCAATCCAAAGGTCAATATTGTCTGGTGTCCCATACAAGTCCATGAACTTCTTGGCCAATTTGGAGTTGCCTAGCACCTCAGAGAGTTCTTCTACACTTTGAGGCTGGGAGAGCCCACAGAAGCGTCTCCAGGCATTGTAACCTGCAAAAGCAGAAGCTGGTCAGGACCCATGTCTCCCCACTATCTGCTTATGCTCAGAAGCTAAACAGACCCCTGAGGTCATGAGCAACATCTGCTTCTTCACATGGCATTAAAGAATTTGGAAGACATTCTTACCTAGGTAGAGACAGTCACAACAGATGTTCTCAAAAGTTGTTTTTATATGCACATACTAACATTTTGGGTTTTCTTTACACATGACTACCAGTTCAGCCCATCCTGTCACTTAGAGCTACCTGGTGCTGAGGGTGAATGCACCAGTTCTTGCAGGAGGCAAAATGCCTAGGATCAAAATTGTAGGAAAGACATTTTGTTGTGCTTATCCCAAAAACACCAATTCCTCTGCAGCACCTGGAGGCGATCATCCCCATGGGTAAAAACCACTTCTGCTCAGAGTTGTGGGTTGTCTGAAGACATAAAACGAGTCTTGATGGGCAAAGAACAGATGGTCTGTCCAGCTTAGATGAAAACTGAACTTTGTCACTTGGGTCTGTACCTTCTGTACACCACACGCTTTCTTGGCAATACACCACTGCTTCTTCCACCCTTTAATACATTATTCCAATTATCATCTTTGCTCTCCAGGTCCCTTGTCCTCTTCTTACTTCCTCAGAGAAAAATCTGTATAATAGACTCTTCTTCCCTGAGTCTGTCTATCCATTCTTCCACCTCAAATCAAAGTACTGGTTTTTTTTTTTTTTGTTTGTTTGTTTGCTTTTTCCCCATTGGTTTGGAAAAAGCTTGGTACATTCATGAAGCTGCTATAAACAACCAAGAAAAAGGAATTTTATTCACAGGATCTGTGGACTTGTGTCTCCTTACCTGGAAGGCCATGGTCTCTTCCCCGCTGCAAATTCAGGGCTGCTAGATCCAGACCCATTACAGCAGTCTGTTCAAAAAGGTGGTTCTGGAGCTCCTCAACAAGCAGTTGATTCTGTTTCATTAGTTTTGCATGATCAACAACCATGCCTCGTATCAGAGGGTCAATGCCACCTGCATTCATTGCAAATCAGGAAAGGACTTATCTTTTTACCAAGTTCCAGCTTTGATGGGCCCTTCTATGCAGCTGAAACAGTGCTGCATTAGATCATTTTTCTACTCTGAGCAGTGTAGTTCCACAATTCCATCTCAGCATATGCTAGTGCCTATGTACATATCTGCAAAGGCCAGCTGATAAGGCCCCCCTTCAGCAACCAGATTCCCTATCCCTTCCTGTCCCTCAACCTTCCTTTCTTCAACCTTAAATGAACTTGTTGCCAACCGGTACCCCCAGGTCCCTTTTTGCAGACCTGCTCCTTAGGCAGTCAGTCCCCAACACACACTGATGTACGGGGTTCCATCCAAAGTTTTGTTCTGCAATTTACTTTGTTTAGAATTAGCTATCAACTGAGAAATATTTACTGGAACATTAAATGAAAAAAAATAAAATCAATTCATGTCTGTTTATCTATGTCTTTTTCATAGCCATTAAGACAGAATTACAAAAACACAGTAAAACTGGCTGCATGCGTACATTTTCCATAATTAGTGAGATAATTCATTTTGGAGGAGACATTTGTCTTCCTTGGAAAGATTCATGCCTGCAGACATTAGCTGTATAAGAGCTGGATTCCATAATTCTCTTTAGAGTCATAAAGAGACCACTAGAAAGCAATTATCCTGTCTTAGCTCAGTTGGATTGATATGTCACCCTCTGGCAATGGCTACCAACTACAGGGGGTTATAAAAAAAAAAACTTGCTTAGTCTGGCCTAAATTTTGGTTGACTGATTTTTGGCACTGTGAATCTTGTGCCTCCCAGAACAGCATGAGCACTACAGTATTTGAGTGAAGGCACAGTGCTCACACTGTCAGGTCTCACTGAGATGATAGGCAGACGGCCACCTGAGACGCAGATTTGATCTGTTACATATTCTGGTTATTTACTGGCATGTTCAGAATACGAATGCAATGATGTAGTGGGTGCTCAATAAAATTCAGTGACTGGAGTATTACAACATGTAATTTTGGGCAGAGCTCCTTCCCCTGGGTACAGTATAGGTTCAATGTTCTTGTGATATGTTTGGAGACAGTTCTCCAGGACTGTTCTGATGTGCCACATCTAGCAGACCACTCATTTGTCTTCAGCCCCTTGGGTAGACATGTCATGAGCAACTTTCAAGCTCAATGGCACTATAATTTCTGTTAAAAATTAAGTAAATAGAGCTAGAGCAGTTTTTGGAGTCTAGGCTTGTGTGTCTAACCAGTGTACCTCCACCTGAGTGCCTACTTCAGGACCAGATCAAGACTGCTGGCTGCCCTATGTTCTTACCTTCTGTTATAATTCTCCAAGAAGCACAAAATGTCAAATGAAGAGGGACATGGGAAAGTTGACCCATAGGCTGAAAACTGTCATCTAAACGGGATACAAAAGGCTGTACTGAGGTATGACCAAATCGGAAAGCCAAAGAGAAAACATTTGATACCGTAGGATTCATAGTCTCATTGTAACCACTGTACGAGGGTATCCACCTGTTAGTCTCCTCTCCAAGCACAAGTGGAAGATAATCCCTGTATGTTATTATCTGAAAAAGGTATAAAAGCAGAGCAAGTGGTCAGCAGCTGTAGCAGAAATGCCATCAATGTCAAAGAGAACATGGAATCTCAGTGAACATAGAATCTTAGACCAGTGGCAGAGACATTGTAAGATATTCAGGGAAGAGAGAGAAAAAAAAAAAAAAAGCAAGCTGTAGCAATAATATGAGTCTGGCAGGAGATGCTGAGGTAAAGTAATTGATTTAAAAAAAAAAAAAAAAAAGGCAGCATTAGAGAAAGGGGAGGAGGATTTTCCATGATTTCCATCCTGTTGTTACTACACAAGGTGACAAAGAGAACAGCTGAATTGAACATCTTCATATCTGCTAAAGAAAGTACACGTGGGTTTCACAAAACCTCTGGACATGCATGCTGTCTCAGGTGGACTGTGCTTATTCATGAGTTTTCAGCTCCCACAAATATCTCCATGAGTTATGCAAAGCACTATTTTTCCTCCTTTTACAGGAATAAAACCAATTTCTAAGGATGCAAGTGATAAACAGTGAGTAGTGGTTGGTACCTGAGTCATGGCAACTACGATCTTTCGACTCTCTTGGTAAAGCTTTTCGCCATCCCAGTGAGGATTTAACTTCCCCAGCTTTGTAACCAGGCGATTGTGCTCTCTGAGGAAGACAGTGTGCAGAGCAGAAAGTCCCAGGTTTTCAGTTACCCGTTTATCACCTATAAATGAAAATATTTTAGGAAGTTTGTAAGCTGTTTTTTATTTCAACTGCAGATTTTGATGTTAGGATAGACAAGCAGCAACCAATAGTGCTACTGACAGTAATGCTTGTGGTCACACTTCCTCACACTCATGACAGATATTTGTTTCCATCACAGACAATCCAGATCATTTATCCAAAAACCTTGGAAAGGGGGCTTTGGGCAATTTAAGCTAAATTGCACTTGTTCATGAAGTACCTGTAAACATATCATTTTGTGAAAATCTAACATCTGTCTTCCTCTTGTACCTCAAGGCTTTTAACTATCTTCCTTTGTATCACTGTGAATGTTTGTTTTTGAAAATCTATCTCAGTTCACTCAAGTTATGAACACCTCTGAGAGGCTTGTGAATATACTTTCAGCAGAGATGCTGGAGAGAAAACTGAGGAGATGTGGCAAAGTCCCTCAGGCAGCTTACAGAAGAAGCATCGAGTCCCTCCTCATTCAGCAAGGGGCTCTTCTCATGTGGAAGGAAAGTGACAATATTATGTAATGGGTACACGTTATATTCTTATCATTACCTTTGGAAGCTTCACATTTCTAGTTTTTTGTTTTGTTTTAATATTGTACTTATTCTGGACTACTTCCCAATTTAAATCAGTACCTTTTGAGTCATTGGCTTGTTTAAAATTCAGATTGAAATTTCTAGACTTGTCTTCAGATATATGTTGGGATATTCTTAAATATTACAAATTTAGAATGTAGTATGAAGGAGTTACTAATAGAATTTAAGAGCTTTTAATTTTTAGTATTTATTGAATTGAAAACTGGTGAATTCTAGGTAGGAGGGAAAAGATCACTGAGAAGTTTTAAACTGTTATTTAAACTTTTGAAGGGGGTGGGGGAGGATTTGCTGTAACTCTTTCTGGAAATGAAAATAAAGTCACTTTTGTATTTAATTAAACAATTTAAACAATTTAATTTAAATAATTTATTTAATTAAACAAATTAAACAATTATTGTTTTGTTATTACTCTTTCTAAATTTAGGAGTGGTCTCTGTCTTTCACCTTATAAATTCACGTCTTGCAGCGCCTCATACAAATATAAAGAGACATGAGACAAGTGACCATAACAATCCTTTTTGGCTTTATGGACCATTAAAATATCACTGTTGCTCCCAGGAGAAAATTACTCCATGGATGTACCTTACCTGCTTTAAAACAGGGGATGTTCATACTCTTGTTTGTGAGTACACAAATACTTTTTGTTTTGTTCTCAAAGGGCAATAACTCCAACCCTGCATCAGTAAAGTTCTGGTTCACAGCCAACAAACCCATCCAGCTGGTCTGATTTCTAAGACTCTTTGCCACAGAGTCTTCGCTCCCATACACCATGCTGGCATCAATGAATGAGCTGACTGCATTGATCTGCTCGCGGGTAAATGTCCTGGAATTGCACACTGAAGCTGACTGGATGAACGGCATACAAGAATTTGATCTCAGCACCCGTGGGTCATCAGGGGGGAACTAAAGCAAACAAACGTAAGCAATGCCTCAGAGAAAGTTGTGTGGCTTTTTTTATTATTAAGGTGGCATGGGATGGAACAAAATTCATGGTACCTTGATTGGGAAGCAAGGGGACTTGAAGGTACAGTCGGTCTCACAGCGAAGATCCGGGTTTGCTCCTGCACCACTGGAAGGGGCTAAGTCTATATCGTGGCTGACCCACTGGCCCCAGTGCATGAAGAAAAGAGAGAGCTCTTGATCCTGAGTAACGTTCTCATTGCCTGTTCGAGCAAGTTCATTGGACACTCTTCGAACCTGCAGAAAATCAAAATTAACATGTGTGGACTATCTGTTCCAAGATAAATTTGCCTCTCAGCATAACACCTAGCATGAGAACATGGCTAAGATGATCTCAGATATGTTCATAAGAGTTAGTTATGGCTTTGAACAGCCCCATGCCATGTCTCAGTTGGACTAAAATTGATGTGATTATAGCCTCCAGCCCTTTTGCAGCACCATCTTAACTCCACAATCACTCAGCCAAGCCTCACTTCATGGCAGGCTCAATGTGAGGTATGTGCACATACCCATAAAGACAAGATGGCTTAGGAACAGCCAAGCCTCCTTGCATGTATAAAAATCCTGTTGTATCTGAGTACACCCTGGTGCTGTCTGCACCAAACCCGAAAATGCACACTTCTGAAAGTATTTTGATGTTGCCCTGGCTTTGCTTAGTGAAGTACTTGCGTCATTGTTTCTCATCTCTGTCTCTGACAAACACATGAGCCCATGCCACAACTTCATTTCAGAAAACAATCTCTAAGTTAGTACCTGATTTAGCAGCCAATTTACACTCTAGGTGTTGTCATTGTTTCACTTCTGATGAAAGTGAATAACTTTCTGCTTCCTGAGGGCAACGTTCACTACTATTACTCAGACAAGAGTAACTGTTCTCACCAGTGGGAGTGGAAATCCATTGTAAAGCTTTCCTTCACTTACTCCTCTGGGAACAGACACTCCATCTTCATATGCCGCTGGGAGCCAGCGAACAAATGCATGGTTGGAGGCCCCAAAATGAGAATGCTTTCTGGAACATCACAAGAAGAAATGCAAACACTGGTATTATTTCATAGATAATTTAATTATTTCAGGCATGTAGACAAATGCTTTCCAGGCCTTTAATCCATGTCTGATTATTCCAGTAACAAAGGTGATAGCCAGAAAACACTGAGAAGTAAACAATACCAAGATTATGACTGATTATTATTATAAATTCCAAATAAAATTAATATAATGTCATGAGGAATCTTTTCTTATTTTTTTTCTAAGTTTATTTATTGAAGTTTATCTAAATAAACTTTTTAAAAAAATAAGATTCCTCATGACATTAAATTAATTTTATTTGGAATTTATATCTCTCTAGCACCTTGCTCACACAAAATCACAGTCTCACAGTAAGGCCATCATCAATTATCAGGGTGGCCATGCTTTGTCCAGTTGAGGCTTGGAAGCCTCAAAGGATGAAGATCCTCCACCAAAGGATGAAGGTCCCTCACCTCAGTGGGGACCAGTCCCAAGGCTGCTCCTTCGGGAAGTTTTCCCCTTGTCCAGCATGAACAGCTCGAAGTGCTATCTGCAGTTATAGTAAGTATATTTTCCCACATTAATTAGAAGAATTTGACTCCATTGTTTAGTAACTACACTTCAAATAGCTGATGCAGATACTAGATCTGCTTTTGGCCTCCTCCTAGCCAAACTACAGAAGCCTAGCTTCCTTCACCCCTTCTCAGGGGCCATGTGCTCTAGGCCCCTGATATTCCTGAAAGTCCTCTGCTAAATCCTCACTAGTTTTTTTTGCATCCCTCATGAATTATGGACTATCCAAAACTGGACCCTCTATCTGCACGTCATGTTCCTCCTCCTCCTTCTATAGTCCAATATGTCATGGGCCCTATTTGCAGTACAAATGAATAGTTGCAAGGTGAGAGCATTCTTAAACTTATCTGTGTGCCTACCAGTTTTGAAGACAGGTTTCCTCAGCTGACTTGGCACAATAAGAGAGTTAGTCCTGGTTGTGACTTGAAACACTAAAAGCAAATTCCTTGTAGGGAGCTATGAAGCATCAGATTTTTTCCCCAAACATCCTTTGAAATCACTCAGTTAATAAACTCAAGGTTAACTTCAGTTAATTAGGCAATCTTGAAAGGAGGTAGGTCATACATTTCTACACTATAACTACGTTATCAATAACATTAGTAAAACTTGTTCAGAAGAACAATAATACTGGTTGAGCTAATGATCTGTGACTCTAGGGACACAGTAAAACAGGCTATTTTGATGAAGATAGTTACTGAATATCAGCTTATGCACATCAACTGTCTGTGTATAAGCTTTTAAATCAATAAACACAGGGTAATACCTGTCTATACTGAAAAAGGGGTAGTATACCCAGAATTCACACCAACGTGCTGTGAAATTAGAGCATGCCCTAGAACAAATGCCACACTATAGCTGAAGCAATTACAAAATAAATAAATCGGTACAGAGCCCATTACCACCACAGCTTGTTTTGATTGCTATTATTGTCCTTACAGGAAATTTTTGCAGAGTATTCAAGCACTGTCTCATGGTGTGCATCTCAAGCTGAGCAAGATCCATTTTAAATGATCTTTATATAACACAGAGTGCCTTTGTTACTGAGTATCTTGTTATCTCACTGGATTAGGAAGCCAGAAGACAACCCCACCGTGAGCCTAAGAAACAGCATGGGCATAGCTGCTCTTTGGGTGCTGAAGCCTCTGTGGATGGAGTGAAAGTACAGATTAACCATAATGCCAGCACTGAGTATGAGCTCCCCGCACAGGTCATATAGAGCTGTGATGTCCAATCATATCTGGGGTGTGGAGTTAGCACATCAGGCAGCAAATCTGTGGTAGACCAGGACAGTATGCTTTGCTTTCCAAGTATCAGGCTAGAAATTTTCTGCTCATCAAAAATCCCAACCAAACAAAAACAAACAAACAAAAAGCTATCAAGGAGAAACAAACCAAAGTATGATCCCAGGTTTGAACCAGGAAGTAACAATGCCCAGAAAAGTGAAAAACTCTTTTTTCCAGCTTAAAGTATCGTGCTATGCAGAGCTAAAAAGCCAAGAATGAAAGTCTTTTGATGCATAAGAATGGGAAGCAAACAAGAGTATGTACTTGGATAGCCACAGATATGCTGAGAGTTATAAAGATGTGTTTATACAAACCAGGCACTAAAATTAGTCTCATGTGCCATAATTCTTAGTGGAGTATAACAAACAAGGATTATTTATATTCGCAGGACCCATGAGACCTATGTTTTTAAAAATATTTTTTAGGTAGTATGTCCAAGAAATCTGAAGTTAAAAATTTTTATAATCAACACTCATCAGGTTCAAAACTTGGAGTCTCCCTAAGGCTGGGAAAATCAATATTACTAGTATTACAAAGGAGGAAGGGGAGGTTTTCTGGGACCTCAAACAGAGAGTGTGGTAGGATTCCATAGTCCCCAAATATTCTTTCCTCAACTTTTGACCTTCCCCACCCCAGGAATTCCTTTCCTTCAGCCAAAGCAATGTATGGAGAGCAGTGGACTTATATGCAAAATTTTCAAGACATGTCTTTTTTCCTGCCAGGTATAAGTAGAAATGAAACATCTGATACTGGCATCACTAAAAAATAATAATAATAATTAAAAAACAAACAAACAAAAAACAACAGACATTTCACTCTTCTTGTCCTTTTGAAAGGTACACAAATGACTTTAAGATTTCTAACCAAGTCAATGCATAAACTGGAAACTCCTTGCCCACACACAGATCCTACCTGTTGTTACACTCTCCAGTAATGGTCCGGTAAATATCATCCTCTGGGCATTTAATAGAATGATAGTCACAGCCAGTTTCTCTGGAAATCATCTCCTTCTGTTTTCTGTCTAGGAGGTCTGCAAAAGAAACCATGCAAAATAACATTCACTCTTATTGTATCTTTTTGGTATTCTAAGTTAATGCTTGAAATTTCTGTATCCCTAGTAAGGTCAGCATCCACTGCACCAACATCAAATGTTATTTAAAACTTCCTCTGATTTAAACTGTATTCCACAAGAAGAATGCATTTTCTGCCATTCTGTTACCAATATCTGCCTACTTCATCTCTCAGCAACACGAGAATCTTGGCATGGGAAACAGTGGGTCTATGCTGAAAATATCAGCAACTAACTCCCACCAGATAACACTTCTTCTCAGGGATTTAAACTTGTACAATGGCTTTAACAAGCTCAGTGAATTTTCTCTGAAGATGAATCACAAATGGAGAAGGTTCACGCACTGACTTTTGGTGTCTAGAGTTGACAGCTTTCCTGAAGTTACTTAGGGGTAGTTACATTGAAGTTCAGCTTATGATTCATCTGACCAAATGCAGGTCTTCACTTATCCCTGTTCTATTACAGATATTTATCACATGGCATTTATTGGCCTAAGAACACATACGCAAAAAGTTGCTGGGTACCAGCTGATATGCAGTAACTGGTTTCCTCATAATAACTTCTGCCTGTCTGTCTCTCTGTGCCACAGACCATTAGCTCATCCAGAATTACTCTGCTCTTACTAAGTCTAGTAACTACAAAAAAAAAAAAAAAAAAAGAAGAGGAGATGTGAGATACTATGAGAATAGTGGTAAGGCTGTGAGGCTTAGTAGGAAAGGATGACACCACAGAGCTCAGCACTAGTGAAGTTGTCTTAAACAAGAACTTCTTTGCACCAGCAAATTGTCAGCATCAGCTTGATGGTGGGCATGTTGCAGCTGCCAATTACCTGGCATTGCAGCCTGTGCTTTAGCAGCTGTGCTCAGCTCAAAGACTCCAGATGGCTGGTTCACACTCCTCAGCTGTGACACAATGTACCTCCAACATCAGCAAGGTCACATGACAATTGTTTTATTTGTTCTAGGAATTAATCCATTGGGAATAAAACAAGGAATACAGTCAGGACCACTGCAATAATTTGAAGAGCCCCGTTTGGTTGATATCTCAGAAACGTTCAGGCAGAATAGATGAGAAATTGCTCATCTGTATGTCCTTTATATTCTCTAGCACAGGCAAGGCTTGGTTGACTAGAGGCACACTAGCTGTGATCTGAGTCAGGACTGTGGAAATATAACAGCTGTGTTTCCATTGTTAATTTGATCCCTAAAACCTTTTGTCATCTCTGGGCAAGGAAAGCTGGGATGGCATGGAATAACTTTCCAGGAGATTTGGAGACCATCATCACCAGCAAAGTTTTACATTTGACTGGGAACAAAACCATGAGCATGTAGATGTGCTTCTGTCCTTGGAGGACAGAGTCTCCTGACATTCAGCATGGTTTGTCGCAGATTTATTCTACTTATTCTTAGCAACCTTGTTACTACCCCATTCACTCTAGGTTTTGTTTTTTTTTAATCATCAAAGATATGAGTTGAAAGAGGCAGTGCCAAACTGATGATTAATACACCAGGTGGTCTGGGTCTGCCTCTGAACACACTTTATCTTTCCACTACTTACAGAGTCTACTCACCCAGGACCATAAAGTCAAACAGAACCAGCTTTGTTTCTGTAGGGAAGGGCTTTATAACCAGTTGTTTGGATCATGGCAGAGCTGCTCTCTAATGTGCCTGCTGTGATAGCTTTTCTGCTGTTGGCAAGATATTTTGGACTAAACCACATTACCTGTAACATTGAATCTCCCCTTCCCAAGCAGCTGCAGCTTTCCTTTGAGGAGTTTCAAGGTAGTTTCCAAATAGTCAGCAGCACGGACTGCACATCTGGTTCTTCCTACAGGCTCCTTTAAGTGCTTCAGGAAATCCATGGAGCTGGCAACTTTTTCCTCTAGTTTTTGCTTTAAACTAAACAGGAAAGAGCCCCATGAAGTGACATCTTCTGCCCTGCAGGGCTGGTGTACTTAGTCATAACTGACTACTCATCAGGTTTGCATATCTCTATCTTAGGTAAATTTTGGAAAACAAGTCATTGTAATCCCTTTCAAGTTTGCTTTACATCCTTGTCACAATGAGTCCTGTTAAACTATATGAAAAGCTAGAAAAAAAAAATCTGTGGAAAACTGAGTTATTCAGTCACTGGATAAAACTTTACATTTAGGATGTCCTAATATATATTCTGTGAACAGAAACTGCCTTGGATATGCTGCTTCTGTTCCTGGCCCCAGGAATCTTTTGTAGAAAAAGGGACTCGTCCCCCAAACAGCCTGCTGCCTGGAACTGGCTTTCGGGGACAATACAAATGGTATAAACCAGTTCCTGGTTTTTGACTCCCTTTAACTTTAGTGACACAGAAACAGCATGCTCATACCACTAGACACCAGATCCAGCCATACTGAGGAAAAGGACCTCTTCAACTGTAACAGGGAGAGTCCTTAGATAAAGGTATCTCCTTAATAGACACACACTGGAGAGAAGAACAAATATATTTCCTCTTATTGCCTTATAATGTTGAAGCTGTTGTGCAAAAAAAGACTCACCTTTTTCGGGCACGTAAGTATGCTGAATCCACCAGCTGCCTGGCTTCATTTATGGTGCTCAGGAGAGATGAGTCTGATAGCACTTCCAAGTGCTCTACTCAAAAAAGGCAGAAATTGAGGATACTTTGATACTTTGTAGTGCACACCAGGAGCTACACATCCCACTCTATCTCTGGGTGCTGGGGCACGTTGACTCACTTTACTTGCAATTCTCACTATGTTTTTAGCACTACTTTGACAGATTTGTCTGTTCCTCCTGTTCACCTGCTTTGTCCCATCACTAAGGTCATGAAAGTTATAGGACAGTAAGTGACTATAAAGTGATAGCTTATTATCCATGTCATACTTGACTCTATTGGCTTTGGGACATCTTTAGAGAGTTAATTTTCACCCTTCTTTTTGAAGTTATTCTTCCCCTTAAGAAGGGACATTCACTTAAGATATAACATGGAAGAAGCCAAATATATGGTCTGTGACCAGTTTTACTGTCATAAAATGATACTCACGCCCTCAGAAGACCCAACAAGACAATCTTCTTAGGCATTGATTTCATTGTCAGTGGGCAAATTTGAAGGGTATTTCAAACTTATATTGGAGCTATGACTAACTAGGAAATCAGACTGACTGAGTTTTGACTCAAATGGCCAATAAAACATCACATTTTTTCAAGCACAATATCAGCAGGAGGAAAACAAACTTACGATTTAATGAGGAGTCCAATGGCCCAACTAAGCAGAAGGTGATGATTACTCCTTGCAGAGTTACTATCAGTTTTATGCCTAGAGAGAAACAAAACATAATAATTCTCAGTTCACATAAATGAATGGGCAGAGCTTCCCTGAACCATCAGAAGGGATTGACAGGCCTTGTTTGGTTGGAGTATTTCTTTCATGACCCAGGAATAAAATACAGAACCCCTCTGATCAGGTTTGTAGGTGGGATTCTGACTTGCAAAGACAGTAGCTGCAGGTCTTGGTGGGACACAAGGCTGTACCTGTGATGTAGGACATTTAATAAATTGCACTGAGTAATTGCCAAGGAGATAGCAAAATACAGTTCAACCTTCAGTGACAAGGGTTGTCAGGAAAGTGTATTGGAAGAGGGCAGTGTCCCACTGTACGGAGATTGGGAGGGTCCGTTGCAGGTGGCTGGTGTGAAGGAGACTCCATAAATTCATGGTCAGCCTGCCCCCTCTTCCCCTTCTCAGTCTTGTTACTGATGAGGAGGCAAATCTAGCACTGGTCCTCCAGACTTTATATATACAGTAGCAGAATGACTTCCTTGGAAGGAATTACTTAACAAAAAGGTTGTAATTATGTATATATATAAAGCCATTTAGTCAATATTTTAACAGTTTAGAACAGGAAATAAAGATAAAATTTGGAGGAACTGGTGAAATTCTCATCATGAGCCAGGCTATTTGTATTTGCAGCCTAGGGAAATTCTTCACAGGGAATGACAGCTGCTTATTCCTTGCAGTCTTTTACTGCCGTGTATTGCTATGTGAGGGAGGAAAACTCGTTTTTCTCACTTCTCAAAATATATGTATTTCAGGTATGCTGGGAGAAGTAAGTAGAGACACCAGCTCCTAATGCTCTACTCTGTGTCCTCATCTCCTTGGGCTCAGTTAAGGAATGCATCAATACCCACACCAGAAATACCAAACTGGTTAAATACAGACTTAAGATTAAAAAGCACTGATCTTACCTTCCATCTCTGCAGAGTTCAAAAGACTGGGAAACTAGCCAGTCATTTATAGCATCTGCAGCAGGGCAGAAATCAGCTGGGTCTGAGCTGGGTGTGGCGAAAAAGGGAGAACTTGGGACCAGGTTGAGCCAAGAGGAAATATCTGCTGGTTTACTTTCCTGAATTAAGAAAGGTGCACACACCTCTATCCCTTTTTGGTAAATGTGTACTTCCTTTTTGAAAAAAATAAAATAAATAAATAAATAAATAAATAAAATTGGGGGGGGGGGGGGGGGGGGGAACAGTAAAAAGGGAAAAAGAATAAAGGCACACATTTCTTTTCTGCAAGGTGAAAGGGAACATCTTAATTTTATGAAGGTATAAGATGATGGTGAAATTTGGCTTCTTTTTCCCTTTTGGTTGACGTGTCTGCTGGTTTAGAAAGCCAGAGATGTGTCATTTTGCCAACATGTGTTTGCGGAGTATGCAAAGGTCAAAATAAGCATGTCTGCCTGGTGGACCTGTGGGCTTGCATGCAATTTCTCTGTGAGTGCCCTGTATTTTCAGAATATGCGTTATGAACTGCTGACCATAAGTGTGCAGAAGAAGGCTGCATGCATTTGTCATAGCACTATACAAAACCATAAGCAGTAACCAGCCATCAGAATCTGTAGATTTGGCAGGAGTGAAGACATGATATTTATAAAAAATAAAAAAAGATTGCAACCTTATTTTAAAGTGACATAGTTGAGTAAGTGCCATTTCAGGTACTTGCCAAAATTTGTATCAAGGAAAACCAAAGTTGTATCCCATTTCAAATTGCTTAATAACATTATTAGTATAATTAAAAACTTGTCAGATCATCAATGATTTGGAAATTAAAATAAAATCTCTGTTCATAATTGTGGATGAAAAACACTGGACAAAGAACAAGGCAGTTGCACAGAACAAGGTGGATCAGTAGGAAAAAGGGCTGCACTTCAGTGGGCAAACAGGAAGGTAGAAGCAAGAATTTACTTCTTTGAACATCAGTCAGGATTATTTCAAAAGACAATGCTCATGATCACAATGTGGAAAAAAAAAGAAAAAAAAAAAGAAAAAAAAACATCCTACATAAGGCACTTGTGCCAGGTAAAGCTATATTCAGAAAATAAGAGTACTCTGTTTTAAATTCAGTTTAAGTAGCCAAATTTTTAGGCTCAGACAAGCTTTTTCAGAAGCCCATCAATTTACCGAAAAGAAAATTAAGTACTGACTTAGAGCGTACATATATCTGAACACCTCTACCAGTGGTGAAGTACTTAAAACATATCTTAGTGCGAAAATGAAGAGCACATATCTATCCTTCCTTTTCTTCCACCAGTAAGCCAAATGCCTACACATGGTCTTGCCTTCTTCAGTGCAGAAGCAGGCACCTCCATCCTGTCCAAGTCACTGGGGGACTTGAAATGATTACTTCTGCCACACTATGAACTGACTCTTCATTCTACCAGGAAAGATGGAACAAGTGCAAAATTATATAAATTAAACCCAGAAGAATAATCAAAAATAAGACAAAAATTTTGAAAGATAAGAATGAATCATCCACAAAAGATACTGCTATAATTTCTTCATCTTTGATTTCTTAATAATTTCAGCTTGAGATCAGATAGGTGAGATGGGTGAGTGTAAGAATGTTACTGTGGAATAATAAACTCTTTTCATTAGCAGCAAGGGCCCAGAACTCCTTACGATAGGAAGACTAAAGTCACCAAAAGACAGGGACAAAAATAAGCAAAAGGAGAGAGGTTTACACACAGCACGTAACTGTGAAACCATTGAGCATAGAATGAGTCCAGAGACTGATCAGACAAATTAATGGAAGAAAGAACCTTCCAAAGTGGATTAGACACAAAGACACCAATATAGTTCAGGTATCCCAGAACTACAAACTGCAGACAGGAGGTGGAGGAGAAATCACATGGTATGTTTTCTCAGCTGAATTTTCCGCTCCTATGATCATATCTAACTCTCTCTCTATTCCACATATGAAAACACTAGATATGAGTGGATGAAGAAGTGCTCCAGTGTTCAAAGAGAGATCAAGTGATTCATGTCTGAATAACAGGTTCTTTAGTTAGTTTTATACCCACTCTGAATTAGTTTCTTTGAGACCAGGCTTTGATAGTTTGCTTACAAGAATATAATTGGAAGCAGAGCCAAAAGCACCACTGGGTCTTATCTGTGGTATCTTTTTCTTTCTTCAAAGTACCTGCTGCCCTGATTGGTTTGGCATGGTTTCTTGAGAAGCCAGTGTTGACTCTTGCTCATCATCTTGGCAGTTAAATAATCAAACACTTGGTCAGTGTTGGTAGAACTTTATCCAAGAATTTAATGAATTTCCTAGTTCTTCCTTCTGAAGTGAGAAATTTGTCCTGTTCAGTGTCCTTCATTTTCATCCAGCCCTTCTCCTAGAAAAATGTCACAGGCTTGAAGACTCTATCAAAGAGTTTAGTTTCCTCAGTTCTTTAAAAATGAGGTTCAATATTTTTGAAAACATCTCATTTGTATAAATTCAATGCTGATAGATTGCTTTTTGCCAGTATTATGAAAACCACCTGATTTGCATTGACTTTTAAAGTGCAGACTGTTGCCAGAAGGGTAGTAAGTATTTTTGTCATCAGAAGTCACAGGCTGACAGCAGTCCAGTGCATTGTGCACCTGCTTTTTTGGTTGTCTTTTTTGTTTGTTTGTTTGTTTATTTGTTTTTACTCCTAGATGCATTTATTGAATGATCTTTGAGGGCAGCCAGGCTTTGTGGCAGGTGGTGGCAACAGGATCATCTACATGGGGGTGACAACCTCTCTTTGCCATTGGACATTAAACAAATGGGAATCTTGAGCCTCCATGTGTGGAAGTGGGAGTGGGGAACAATGGATGTCTCAGCAGGTCATACTAGAGGAGTGTTGCATTTTTTGTGTGAAAATCCCACAGGTTGTGCCCAGAAGCTGCAGGTAAAGAGCAAAACCATGGTCAACGTATGTTTGTGAGCTGTGTGCTAAATGTTGTACCACATTCACTTGCACTCCAAGGCAACCATAGCACCAATTCCCTGCCCTGTACTGGCTGCAAAGATTTCAGAAGCATTTCATTATTGCAGAATACTTTATGACACCACGATGATTTAGTGTCAGAATTGCAAAAGGAGTACATCACTGATCTTAAAAAAGTGAAATCTTACTTCTGAACAGCAAAAGAAAAATACGTAATGTACCAGGAATTAATTCTGTTCTGTTTGCTCAGAAATAGTTACTGTTCAGTGTAAACCCTTCTCTGTGTCACTACTGTTATTTATGATCATTCTATAGAACATTATACAAGCTGTTGTGGAGAGACTGACATTCAAGAGGAACTTCTTACTGATGATCAACCATGTAAATCCCAAAAGATTAAGTATCCAGTCCTTCCTAGTGTTTAAATATTTTCACAGATCTTACTAAGACAAAATAAATAGATAAATATACAAAGAAGAAAACTGCAAACAAATATGCATCACGTTAAATCAAACATTTATATATGTGTGAAGGTTAGGTTTTTGGGAACTGAAAATACAATGCCTTTTTTCCAGTCCTAAAATGAAATTCAGAATCAAAAGCAGAAGCTGGTACTAGAGGCGCTCTGCTCACCCTGACTGATGATCTACCATGTCCATCCAGCTTTCTACATATAAACTGTACTTATGCAGAATTCTAGGTATCTCAGGGTGATTTTGCTAAATTGCTTTTGTATTTTAGGCTATACATCAGGAAAAGGTTCTTGACTGAGAGGGTGGTTGCACACTGGAACAGGCTCCCCAGTGAAGTAGTCACTGCACCAAGCCTGTCTGAATTCAAGAAGAGATTGGACTGTGCACTTAGTCACATGGTCTGAATTTTTGGGTAGACCTGTGCAGTGCCAGGAGTTGGGTTTGATGATCCTTATGGGTCCCTTCCAACTTGGGATATTCGATGATTCTATGATTCTATTTTTGACACGTATCATTGCAGTTGCATTAGTGCCTCAGTGAAGCCTAAACCCCCAAGCTGCCCTTGGAACAGTGAAACTGCAAAGACAGGTACACTGTCTGCCTTCAGAGGTGTGCATTGTCACTTGCAGGTGGCCCAATGCCCATTCCCAAGGTTGAAGTAACCTGACATTTGCATTGCAAGTGTGACACTAGATGTGTCCTGCCAATTACTCCAGCTCAGGTCTAAGTACAGTACCCAGGGCTTCCAACTGCCCACAGGCAAGTTGACTCATGTCACCTGCAGCTAGGAGTTACGGTTCTTCAGTGCAATCTTTTGAGCTTTTGAGCATTGCCTACCAATGCTGATCACCATTCAGCAAAGCATACAAGACATCTGGGCAGCCAGGGCATTCATTATCCATTAATTAGCCTATCTCAACTGCAATAGCCTCTCTGTCAGATCTTCTCTCTGTTCTGAGTGAATAGAAGTTTGAGAATTCTTCTCTTTCAGACTCTTATTGTGTTATTCATATTATGTCTTGGTGATACCATTTAGGTTGCATATCCTCACCTGTAAATCTTAGTGTAAGTATAAAAATATATAGCTATGCAGCCACTGATAGTGTTTGCTAAATATGTCATCAAGAATTAGCTGTAGCAACAAGATCTTTAAACTTAAGTAACACACACACACACACAAAAAAAAAAAAAAAAAAAAAAAAAAAAAAAAAAAAAAGGCTTGTATGGACACAAGACTATGACAAGGATTTGGACAGGTTTGCTTGTGGATCTACTTGGGCAATAAGTAAGAGGCCAAACACAGCAACAGTGTGGTTTGAAATCAGGTGAATTAAAAACCAAGACGCTATGGGCTAAGGTGGGCTCTTTGGCTCCCCTACACGTAACACTTCCCTTCTGTCCATGGTTCAACCAATCTACCCCAACCACCAACAGTTCTGCAGTTCTCACTCTCCACCCAGGGACAGCAACTGGTAAAGTTTGCTGAGAAAATCCCCTAAGCACAAAATACTACCAGCAGGAGCTGGTACCCATCTCGCAGCAGCTGCATACATTCTTGAAGGCCCCATGGGATCTGACCACTTCAAACTCTTCTCTCAGTGGGCACTTTCAGTGCTGTTGGGACAGCAGTGTTGGACTGGCAGCAACACCATGGGACACTCAGGAGGTGGCACCAGAGGCCTTTACAGCATCAAAGGCCTGGTGGTGAGATTCCTACCTCTCTTTGAAGTCCTCCATTTCTCCAGTTTATATTATCTTCCTGCTCTGGAACCAGTTCCTATCTCATCTGGGCATCTGGGACAAAGTCAAAGCAGGAGCGGCTGTCAAGCACCTACAAAGCCACTGAGAAGACTTACAGGACTACCAGGTGATCAGGCCCAGTCAGCATGGGCTTATCAAAGGCAGGGCCTGCTTGATGAATTTGATTTCCTTCTACAACAAGGTGACATGTTCAGTGGATGAAGGAAAGGCTGTGGATGTGGTCTACCTAGACTTCAGTAAGGCTTTTGACACTGTTTCCCTCAGCATTCTCCTGAAGAAGATGGCTGCTCAAAGGTGTATGCTTCATTGGATTAAACACTGGTTGTGTGGTCAGACCCAAAGAGTTGTGGTGAATGGATTTAAATCCAGTTGGAGACCAGTCACTAGCGGTGCCCCCCAGGGCTCAGTGTTGGGCCAGTTCTCTTCAGTATCATTATCGATGATCTGGACAGGGGGATGGAGTACATACTCAGTTGGTCTACAGGCAACACCAAGTTAGGAAGGAATGTAGGCTCAAGGGTAGGAGGGGTCTGCAGAAGGATCTGGATAGGCTGGAATGATGGGATGAGGCCAACTGTATGAAGTTCAAAAAGGCCAAGTACCAAGACCTGCACTTGGGGCACGATAACTCCAAGCAGCACTACAGGCTGGGAGATGAATGGCTGGAAAGCTGCCTGGCAGAAAGAGACCTGGGGGTATTGGTCAATAGCCAGCTGAATATGAGCCAGCAGTGTGCTCAGGTGGCCAAGAAGGCCAACAGCGTCCTGGATTGTATAAGAAACAGTGTGGCCAACAGGTCTAGGGAAGTGATTGACCCCCTGTACTCGGCTCTGGTGAGGTCACTGTGTTCAGTTTTGGGCCCCTCACTACAAGAAGGGCATTGAGATGCTGGAGTGTGTCCAAAGAAGGACAACGAAGCTGGTGAAGGGTCTAGAGAACATGTCTTACAAGAAGTGGCTGAGGGAGCTGGAGTTGTTTAGCTTGGAGACAGGAAGGCTCAAGGGAGACCTTTATAATTAAAGTACATCAGGGAGGTGCTTTACAATTACATTAAAGGAGGTTGTAGCAAGGTGAGGATCAGGCTCTTCTCCCAAACATCAAGTGATAAGATGAGGGGAAATGGCCTTAAGTTGTGCTAGGGGAGGTTTAGGCTGGGTATTAGAGAAATCTGCTGGGCCTACCAAAACCAGCACTGGAGAAAAGCCATTATTTTCTGAACCTTGGGAGATAAAAGGGCAAAAAATTGCAGATAGAAGGAGTGTTTGAACATTTCTCTGAAGAAGAAGAAAAGTCTGTCTCATGAGTACTGCTTTTGTTGTAGTTTGCTGTCTTGCATAATATTGAAAAATGCCATTTGTTATATGAGATGAACTGTCATCTCTCCTCTTGTTCTCAGATTTTTCTTTAAATACATCCTGTTCTTATTAGGCAATATGGTTTTGTCTGTAAACATTCCAAGAACTGTAGATGAAAATAGGTGCTCACTGACAATGACACAAGATGAGATAAGAAAAAAAAGTCAACAACAATTAAAAAAAAAATAAATGAATAATGTTGTGGGAATTCTGACCAGAATAATGAAAGCCTGGGTCTAGCCAAGCCGCAGGAACCAGTCAAGGATGTGGTCCTCTCCAGACCCATCTGGTGTCCTGATCAAACCATATGCCCTCTTTACCTTTGTCAGACATTTTCTTCATGCTCTGGTCTGCTCCAATCTCCTCTGTTTAGCTGCCAATGCTCTCCAGACCCTCCACACCTTCTCTGATCCTCTCCAGGTCCCTTCATTGGGGTCTGGAGCCTCTCTGTCCTTTCCATATACACTGTGGATCCCTCCAGACCCCTCCATTTGGGGTCTAGTATTCTGTGCTCTGTGAACATAGTATCCTGTGCTCTGTGAACCTTGTCCTTCCAGGTTCCTCCATTTGCCATCTGAAGGGTGTTTGAACCCTTACCCTAAAATGAAGTGTCACTTCAACAGAGCTCTTTGGATACCAAATGCACAGTACTTCATGCTCAAAAGGAATAACAAGAAATAGCTCATTGCAGACCATAGACCTCAGCTTTACTAACTGTGCCAATCAGGACAGTAGTGCTTTCCAGCTCTGAAGGCTCTTCTCCCTTGTGCCATATCCTAAGCTGAACCCCACAGTCATTTCAGGAGATCTAGAGGATGCATCTCCTAGCTGCGAGTGTGAATATGGAGCCTAGAAGAGGGAAAGGACTGAATAACTGAAAGGGATGAATTTAAGCATAATTTTTCTCTTGAGTCTCTCCATAATTGTCCAAAGACAGCTTCCCCCCACTCACCCCTCTATTTAGCTCTATCACATTTGTTAGTCTTATTCTATTCACTATTTCATGTGTGCAGAGAGAGAGATGGTTTAAGGACCTGGTTTCCTTAGGTTAGATATTAGGAGAAATTTTCATTACTGAAAGGGTTGTGCAGCATTGGAATAGGCTGCCCAGGTAAGTGTTTGAGTCACCATCCCTGGAGGTCCTCAAGAAACATGTAGATGTAGAACTTAGTAGCGTGGTTTAGTGGTGGACTTGTCAGTACTAGGTTAAAGGTTGGACTAGATGATCTTAGAGGTCTTTTCTGATCTGAATGATTCTATGAATCCAACACACAGGTTCATGTGAGCAGGCAGGCATTCATGCCCAGGCATTCTTCCATGCATGTGTGACTGTGCCAAGCCTGAGTATGTCAGGAACATGCTCCTCCCTCCCTGGCCAGTGGAGGAAGAAAATCAAACCACAAAGACAGACGCCAGAGAGGGTGGCAGTGCAGTAAGACCCTACTTTGGGCTGGGAGCTGCGCCCAAACTGAACTGAACATGCAGTTCCTGCACAGTGAGGTTTCTATCCAAGCTGCTCCTGCTAATAAGTCACCCAAGGGAGGGGGTGGCACTGAGATACTGAAGCACTTGCACAGGTCCTGGACATAACACTGTGTTGTGGTTTAACACAGACAGCAGCTAAACACCACACAGCTGTTCGCTTACCCTCTCCCCCTCCCTCTCTGGGATGGGGGAGAGAAATGAGAAAACCGAAGCCTGTGGGTTGAGATAGAGACAGTTTATTAAGACAGAAAACAAAATAACAATAACAACAACAACAACAACAACAATAATAATAATAATAATAATATGTACAAAACAAGTGATGCACAATGTAATTGCTCACCACCTTCTGACTGATGCCCAGCCTATCCCCGAGCAGCTGCTCTCCCCCAACCCTGGCTAGCCACCCCTATATATTGTTTAGCATGACCCCAGATGGTATGGAATACTCCTTTGGCCAGTTCTGGGTCTGTCCCCTCCCAGCTCTTGCTGCACCCCCAGCCTGCCTGCTGTTGGGACAGAGCGAGAAGCTGAAAAGTCCTTGGCTTAGTGTAAGCACTGCTCTGCAACAGTGTTATCAACACTATTTTCATCCTAAATCCAAAACATAGCACCCTACCAGCTACTAGGAGGAAAATTAACTCTATCCTAGCTAAAACCAGGACACACTGGGAACTCAGGAAAGGCTTTGGATATCTAAAGATAGGCACCCAAACCAGAGATAGGCAAATGCTTCTAGGACTGTCCTCCAGATAGGATTTCTGTGGTACAAAGTAGAGACCAAGGTTGCTATAGACTGCTCAGCAAGGATTTCTACTCAACAGTCTCTTTTATTCCTTTCTCCAAATCCCTTTTGCCAAAAGCCAAAAGGCAGGTCAAAACCATGCAAATCTGGCAATATCAACCTGCCAGCTGTGGGACAGGACACTGCCTGGTCTGTGTGTCAGGTGGCCTCAATTAGCTAAGTCTGGACCCATTTTCACAGAAGCAAATGTATGTGTATCAGGAGGGACAGAGCAGGCAAGGGTGTGCCCAGACTGGGAAAGACAGCTGGGGCTGGATGTTCAGGGCCAGGTTTTTGCTGTTAGAAAGGAGATGAGATGGGAAACAGAGCTCCTGCCATGTCCCTCTACCACATCACAACCACTGATGTTGTGAATGGTGCCTGGTTCCCTTTCCCAGCACGGTGCAGTGCAGGTGACAGCAGTAGCAGAAATACCAGCACTGGATGTGCAGGAGGGACCCTGTCTAGTATGGGATTGGGTCCTTTTGTGACCCCCCAGGGCCAGGTGAAAGTCCCTCCTGACATCCTCCTGTGGAGACTCCACCATGCAAGCTGCTGTGATGGCCGAGCGGTGAAGGCGTTGGACTTGAAATCCAATGGGGTTTCCCCACGCAGGTTCAAATCCTGCTCACAGCGGGAGCTTTTACTGACAGCCCCTGTCCTCTTGTCCACAGGAGGGACAGATGGATGTGACCCCACCTGCTACTGACACCAGTCTCCTACTGGCCCCCTTCCCTTTAGGATGACGAAGACTATGTTCATTGGAGCAGCCCTGCACACCTACATCTCATTATCACAGGAAGAAACCCACACACACAGCTGCAGCATCACTGTGTTTGCTACAGCGGTAGCATTCTGCTCTGCATTGCCCTAATCCCTGCAGCCACATCACCCTCCCTGAAGCCACGTCACTCTGCTCCCTGCAGCCACAGGACAGGCTCTGGCTGCCTTCCATGCAGGACAGCTTTCTGCTGGAGGTGCACGCCTTGTGGCAGTGAGGGAGAGTCAGTTGCTGCTGACCCCAAAAGTTACCCAAGCACTGACCCCACATCATTCCAAACCCCAAGATCTGCTCCAGGGCATTGCAGGAAAAGGCTGGAACCTGCAGTGGGGGGAACCCCTTCCCTGGCTGGGAATCGAACCCAGGCCGTGGCAATGAGAGTGCCCAATCCTGCCCACTAGACTACCAAGGATAAGATGAGGGTAATGGTGACAGATTCTGTGATGGTGACCAACCAAGCTCTGAAGGGATATGGATACATGGACCCCACAGACAGAGGGGAAGACTGGTTGGTATGGATGCCACAGACTTTCTGTGGGACTTTGCAGGAACATCTGCTGCTTTCTGAGAGCTATGGTATTGGACAGACCCTCTGTGCAAGAGGATGCCATCTCTGCCAGGTATGGGAAGCAGAACTTAGCTATGCTGAGGCTATGATCACCAATGAAGGCAGGTTTGGGAAAGACAATGATGTCCAATTGCTCAAGAAAACAATCAGCAGTACCCAAGGAGGTTCAGCCCTGCTGCTGATGGAGCAGGCACCCCATTTGTGCTGCTGTGCATGGCCAGGCTAAGGTGACACAAATCACAGGTGATCATGGACACAGCAACCCCAGTTCATGGAACTCAGCCAGAGTGCCCCTGAAATTGGGTGAAGCAGAACAGCATAGGCACAGGCTGATGATTACTAGCAGAGCTTTCCCCTGCTCAAGGGAAACAAGGTTCTGAGTCCTTGTGCTGGTAGAGGGGCTGTGTCTGGGGTCCTCATTCCTACTTGGTGCACAGTAAAATCTGTATCTTGTTTTCCCAGGTGCCATCTTTTGAGAGTTTGGCTGGAGCTGCAAAGAGAAGGTGACCCTAGTTTACAGAGAGAGTCCTTCTAAAGGAGCAGAGCCTTTTGCCTTCATTTACCCCACAGAAGGAAGATGAGTAAACACTTGCCCACTTGCTCTGGGAACTGTGCTGCAGGAGGGGACAGGTGAGGGACACAGGCAGCACTACATGGGTATCATGCAGCAGTGGCACTTGTCATCCACCAACCCTTGCCCCAAGCACCTCACTTAGCATTTTTTATTTCAGAACAGTATTTTTTCTTAAGTGAAATGTCTTTTTCAGTCTTATTTTGTTAAGTAAAATTTATTGGACAAAATCCCTGGAGCTTAAGTGAGGTTAGGCTGGGACAAAAACAAAGCCTGACTTCTCCCCCAGTGCCTGTGCACATCCCCTAAAAAAAAAAAAAAAAAAAAAAAAAAAAAAAAAAAAAGACTTTCTGCTGAACAAAACAGAGAAGAGCAGAGGGGTTCGGAGTGGGCCCCCATTCCTCGGGTGGTTGCTGCCAGCGTGGGCAGCACCACGTCAGGCTGCAGGGAGACGAGCCCCACGCTTGCACCTGGGGCACTGCAGGGCTTCCCAGCAGACGGGCGAATGGTGACTACGATGCAGAGGAACGAAAAGGCTCCAGGAGCATTTCCCACAAAAGACAGCAGAGGGCTCATGCACCTTGCGCACTCATGCATGGTTCAGAAAAGTAAATGATGTGCAGGACAAGGGAGCTCTCTCTGCTCCTTCACCAGCCTATGCTACACCCGTGTCTTTAGCTGAATACACAAAGGAATGTGCCATCACAGCCTCTTCCTTCCTTCCTTCCTTCCTTCCTTCCTTCCTTCCTTCCTTCCTTCCTTCCTTCCTTCCTTCCTTCCTTCCTTCCTTCCTTCCTTCCTTCCTTCCTTCCTTCCTTCCTTCCTTCCTTCTCTCTCACATCCCCCAGCACAGTTCCTATTCCTGTCAGTGTTGGCCAGGGTCCCTTGACGGGGACTTGCTCACACAGAGTGCCCTGGGGAGGCTCCTTCAGGGCTCTCCCTGCCCCATGCAGCTCCCTAAAATGGCCACACAGCTCCCCTCTCCATCCAAACTCTGGCACGGTCCGCATGGAACCCCTGCAGTCCTTCCTTGACATGGTCTGGGGTCACAGAGGGACATCCAGGGACAGCTCCCCTGTCCCTATGGTGCCCTGGCCTCTACCCAGTCATGCTGTGCCCACTGAATGATGACTGCTGCTTGCTGCCTTTGCCTGAGGAGCTGTGCTGCAGGAAGCAGGAAAGGACAAAGGGAGGCAGTGGATAACACTGGAGGACTGACTAGTGAATTGCAGAGTAGGATGAAGAGAGCAGAGAAGAGTGTCACCTTCCCTCAAGAGCAAGGATGGAGCCAAGACAAAAGAACAGGGCCTCGCATCTTTGCAATTCTGCAGCATCTCAGCCATGTCCCCACCACAAAGACCTGCATAGGGCCAAAGCCCCAGTGTGAGGGATGAGGCTGGGTGTTAGAGGACGCATGGCCGAAAGCACGACAGACACCAGTAGAGTCAGATCATGCTCCATTTTATTGCCCGAATAGCCTAACTTTTTTAGTGAACTTAGCAGGGGCGGATAGTGTTTCACACAAGATTATTGGTCAACAGCACTCAGACAAACAACTACAAGAAAACAACCCCACCTGCAAGAAAACAACCCCCTTGTGATTAGCAGTCATGTAGACCTTGTCCTTGAAGCCAGCTGCTGGTAACAATATTTTTCTGAATTCCTCAGCTGGGCTGTGCAGTGGACTCCAGAGACACCTAACATTATTGCACCCCTTGTGCTCATTAGGGCAGAGGGGAGAGGGGAGTCGTGCTGGGCTGAGGTGCAGATACCCTGCATCATCAGAAAGATATGCAGATTTCATGGTTTTGGTTGCCTCTACAAGCTCCAACAGAGCATGGGCTCTGGCAGTCTTGTGGTTGGGGCAGTGTCAGTATCTCTCTGTGGTTTCTTAGATCTCTATCTGGGACTTTCAGATGTTTTGTCATAGGCAGTAACCAGTCTGCTGGCTGCAGCAGCCTCACTTGCATGACACATACTGGGCACAGTCTCTGGCTGTGATGGCAGAGGACTGGGAGGTGGGTGATTGCCACCCCCTGAATGCAACAAGGAAGCAATGCAGTCCAGAAGCTGCACCTTGTCAGCAGTGTGCAGGGCTGTGTGTGATGTGCAGCTGTGGGGGATGAAAATATTTTCTAAAAGCACTACTCCTTTGAAGGACAAGTCCCAGCCCCAGGGGCAGCCTTGGAGCAGCAGGCACAGGTCAGGACCCAGTACAAAAAATGCAGCCACCATTGCAGCAAGGAGATGGGGCTGAGATGCATGGCCTTGCTTTGTACCCCATTGTGGATCTAGGGTATATAATGCAATAAGTGCATAAATTAGCCAGAATATTTGGCTAAGTGCAATACTAAAATACATTCAGCAGAGGAGTAGCAATAAATAATCCCTCTTTCCAACTCAAAGAGTAGGACATCCCTTGGAAAATCCCAGTTGAGGTTTTGTCTCTGACAAAGCCCAAGTGCCTGTTAGCATATTGATGTTCTGCCCCAAATTGCTGCCACCAGGCATTTATGACAACCCCATGGTGCCAGTCACAGCAGCTGCACTATCTCTATCACTGGGTTCAGCTCCAGACCCTTCACATTAGTTTGAGGGCAGGAGTTCTTGGGGTCCCCAGGGCACTTCACCTGCCTGGCATCCCCCCTCTAGCCCACCGGGAGAGCTCCTGCCTGCTCATCTGGGAGGGAGGTTTGGGGAAGCCTTAAGTTCTTGCTGTCCTGTAGCACAGAGCCCTCCTGCAGCACCTCTCATTCTCCCAGTTTTTGGGGACATAATGGTGAAGGGGACACCATGCCGTGGGAACAGAACACAGCTCCTATGGCAGTCCACTGCACTGCAGGAGCCACAGGACAGCAAGGAAACCCCAGGGAGAGGGGCTCGTGGTGCCTCGTGAGCAGCATTTGTCTCTGGGAGCCAGGCATGAAATTCACGGAGAAACCACAGGCTGTGAGCTGGCAAATGTGGTGCCAGCTGAAGAGAAGAGGGAGGTGGAGAAAAGGGAAATGCTCCCTGCGGCAACCCGGGGAGCCCATCGCGAGGCCCATGACTGTGAGTGTGCACATGGTGATGGGGCTCTGCCTTGGCATGAGATCAGGTCCCAAGCAGGGGAGCCTCCTGCTCTGCCTTCTTCATCCCACCTTCCCCCAAGCCCAGGTTGGTGCTTGTGTTTGCCCCACATGTCTGGGAGAAGTCAGTGTTTGTAGAGGTGGACTTCAAGGTGGACTTACCAGGCAAGCACCCCCTTTCTTGGCTGATGCTGGTGTGTACTGGGAGGTCCTAAGCTCCATGCTGGGAGCACAGCTTTGAGGGTTTTGTGTCTCTCAAAGATTGCCCAGGGCTACAGCCTCCCCAGGGTGCCAGCTATCCTTGCTACCTGCACAGGCAGTGGTGCTTGGAGCATGCACACTGCCCACGCTGCCCCTCACGTGTGTCCCAGCCCACCACAGGACCCCCAACTGGACCTGGTCCCAAGCCATTCAAGGGGCTGAGCGCCTTTGTGATCAGGACTTGGGTTCTTAAAAAGGACATTGGGTTGACATCTTCCTGGCCCTGTGGGAGGCTGCTGAGATGAGCTTGTTGGGGTTTGCTGTCATCTTGGTGAATCTAAGTGCAAACCTGCTTCTCAAGAGCTATCGCATATCCTGTCTTGGTCAGTATAGCCCTCGTGAGGATGCTGGTTTGTTCAGACTTACCCCACCTTACACAAAGGCTATTTTAGTATTTCCTAAACCTGCTGCTTCCTCTTTTTTTCAGTATTTCTGAGGCAAAGGTGCCATGACATCAGCTCTGTTACGCTTTGGAAATTCCGAATACTTGCCTTGAAATCTGCTGCCACCCCTATAAAAAGCAAGGAGCATCCAAACCATCTTGCACCAGACGAAGGAGAAACCTGATCTGATCCTGCTTCTGCCTTGCAGCTCGCCTCTGTCCATAATGAACATCTTTAGTGCAGCCCTCTCCATCCTCCTGGTTGCTGGCCTCTTTTCTCAGGCTTTTTCTGGTCCAAGTGAGTACAACTCTCTGCTCTCCTGGGGTGGGATGTTGGCATTCAGGATTTTTGCTCTGAAGGCAATAATTTTGAAGAAGAGATGGAAAAAGTTTCAAAGATTAAAAACCTGTGTGAATGGCTTTTCATGCTTTGAATTGGTTTTCCTTTCCAGCATCCTTTTAACTTAGGGAGGTAATTATGAATTTTACATCGCAAGGATTAAAGGTTTCAGGTTTCACAACTCTGCTTCTGTTACCAGGCTTTAGGAGTGATCCTAGAGTGAACGAGGGGATTTTTATCATTGGTAATGAGAGAGAGAGCCTTTAGCAAGACACTCTAGCAGTGACCTTCATTAAGCACTGTCATTTTTTGCTGACTTTATGGTTAATTTGGATAAGAAGAGGGCTCCACAGCTGAGTAAGGGAATGGTTGCTCATGGTAGACTCATGCTGTCCTTCCTGATCTCTTCCAGTTGGAGCTGACACAACCATCTGCTGCTTCAGCTATACCTCACAGAAGCTGCCCCAGAGTCATGTGAAGGATTATTTCTACACCAGCAGCAAATGCCCACAGCCAGCAGTTGTGTAAGTACTGGCTCCTGCTCTGAGCTCTTTGGGAAAGGCTCCACCAGTCTTTGGGCTCTGCTCCAAAGTTTCCTGCCATCCACTGGGACTAAGAGCATGGTGGTGTGAGGAACCATGCATGGAGTCAGGGGGCAGCCACCACAGGCCCCACATGCTGTATGTGAGCACTCATCCTCCTCAGCTGACAAATAGGGCCATCCTGGTGCTGGGAACAAGGTGTGGGAAGGATATTCCTGCATAGCCAGCAGGACCTCCCTGTGGCCATGAGCCCAAGGCACATAACGTGCCACTTGTGAGACTTGTACCTGATGTAGACTAGGGGTCTGAGGCCAGCAGATGCTTGCCCCAGAAATGCCAGATGCCCATACACTGCTTCCAGGCTCACCTCCAGACTGGACAGGGACAGGAATGTCTGAGCATGGGGGCTTCTCCCAAGGGACCTAGAGCTCTCCTTGATGCATGGGTTTAGCTGGCTCCCCTGGAGCTTGTGGTTTATGGGAGGGTAAATGATCCCCTTGGGAGCCAGCACTGATCACAGGACAGGTCAGTAGGTGTCCAGAAAGCGACCCAAGGCCCTGGCTGCCACTTCGGCATGTCCCTTCTACCTCCAGAACTATAACACCTCTCTGCCTGGCTTGACAGGTTCATCACCAGGAGGACTCGGCAGGTCTGTGCTAAACCTGATGCCAGGTGGGTGAAGGAATATGTGAACTTCCTGGAGCTGCACTGAGCACTGGGAGCTGAGGGGAACCTGCCAGGAGAGTCCTGCAAGACCATCCAGCAAAGTCATGGCATGGACAAGAAATCCTGCTTGTTCTGAGCACCGAGGCCAATAGACGCCTCAGGGGCCTTGAATTTCCTTTCGTCTTGCAAGGCGTTGTTTATCTTTTACAATTTAGCCACCCCTACTGGGCAGCTATGATGCTGGGGACCTACCTCCTGGCCTTGCAGACATGGCCTGGCATGGCCTGCTGTGTGAGCTGTGACTAAACTCCATCCACTCCTTGCGCCTCTGCTGCTAGAATGGGAGGGGAATCTTATCTTAGGAGCTATTTGTGGGAAGTGGTCTGTCAAAACTAGGTGTAAGTGCTGTCATGTAAATGCAGTCTGACTACCAAGCCAGCTGGCTGAACCCTGCAGTACAGCAGATGCTGTGAATGAGATTCAATGAATGAAATCCTTCCTTAATGGAAGAAATGGTACACTGGATATTTATGGGATGCTGGTTGTGGAACCATGTTGTTCAGCCTTATTCTCAAAATGCTGTGTCTTGCTGGTACCAAAGAATAAAGATTTTCTCTCGCTCTCTTCACTCTGTGTCATCTCTTGCCCAGCCCCAGAGGAAGGCAGAAAGCACTTGGTCCTGGGAGTGCTGGAGTGTGACGGGACCTTTCTGCTACACAGCCCAGCACCTGCCTACCCCAGAGCTGGTGCTTGGAAGGTACTTGTCTAGGAGGACTCCACCACAACCACCTTGGGAGAGGCAGGAGACTGGCCATGACTTCCCACCTGGAAATACCTCATCCTTCTTTTTCCTAAGTCTTCCCTCCTGCATTGCCTCCCTAGTCTCCAGCACCCAGCACTGCCCAGGGCTGCATCCTCCCAGCCCCTGCTCTGCTGTGAGCCAGTCCTTGCCCCCATCACGAGTGACCAAGGCCAGGAGCTGGTGGAGCTGGTCCCGCAGGATCTGATGCTCTGCTCTGGCCCTATCTTCTTAGTGTTTTACCACAGGCACCCATTATCTGCTGCAGATCTGTCTGCAGCTGGTTTGCAAAGAAAACCTGAATTTGGTTTTAAAAAGCACACTGAGTAAAAACAAGAAAAACACTTTGTCAAGCTCTGGTTTGCATTTAAAGCTTGCTGATGTCTTTGTGGGTGGAAAGCGAAACTGCTGGGTCTGACCTCCTGCCACTGAAGCTCTGTGCAGGGGGGAGAGGACCTTCGCTATGTGCCCTGGGCTGCTTCCATCAAAGCTGCCTGAAGCAAGAAAGAGCTTTTGTAAGCTGACCTGACCTTGTGCAGGCAGTTTGTGCATGTCCATGTTTACCTCCCAGGCCATTGTTTACAAGGAAATGAGCTCCTCTTCACTCACTGGGACTTATTTCTCAGCCCTCCCCTCATTGCCATAATTTTCTTCCATAGTTTGGAGCAAGCAAACCAGTGTGAGATGATACAGTTTCTGTTAAATACCCCAAGCCCACTGGTGCTACAGTGGTCTGCAGGTGTTTGTGTTGTCTCCTGTCCTCCCCTTGCTCATCACCACCTTTCCACAGGTCTCCCTGATTAATGACCACACTTTCCTATGAAGTTCTTTATTAGCTGCCTCAAAGTCTCAATTTCCGGCAGAATCTGAGCACAGAGCTCTAACCCACTGCTCCCAGGGCTCTCTACAGACCGAAGCTGTGTTCCCTGCAGCCTGGGGCAGGAAACAGATGCAGAAGCTTCGCCAAGCTAAAGTGCACAGTGGACACTGTCATTGCCCAGAGGATGGTGGAGGTGGTTTCAGTGAAGAAGGGGCTGCCCGGCTCAGCACGAGGCCTTGCAGCCATGCTGTGCTTTCATCTGACTGGCTGAGCTGGCAGCATGTTCTTACGGTGAGAGCAGGCAACAGGGAGCCCGGAGACATTTGTGTATGTGTCCATGTCAAAATATCACAACCCAAAATGATCCCGTCCTTGAATCCTGGCAGGTCTCCTGCCTGTGTAGTGTCCACATGCTGAGAGGGTCCTGTCCCCGGGGGACCCAGCTGTGGAGGGATTCCAGATCCTTGGTGATGGGATACAAGGAAACAACTTCAGGCAGAACAGGGTGGCTCTCCCTAGGGATGGGGAAGAAAAGTGTAGGGGGTGGAGTTGGGTGCAGGGCACCCCGTGGGACAGGAACCATCAAGGAGGCACAGATGAAAGAGGCAGAGAGCTGGGAGGTTGAGGACAGAAGCAGAGGAGGGAGAGAGAGGTTGCAGTAGAGGAAGGGATGCGAGCACCCAGGCCTGGGATGGGAAGAGCCCTGTCTGGTCAGTGGTGTTCCCAGGCATAAGAGCAGGGTCCCCAGGTGTGCTGCCTCCAACCCACCTTGTCAGAAGCCTGTGGAATGTACAGAGACCTGTCAGCAGGAGATGGAGGACAATGAAATCCACATGGGTGTCAGGTCTGGTGCTCACAGCAGCCTTGTGGCTGGGGCCCTGCACATCCAGGATTCTGCAGGGCTTCGGGGTCCTAAAGGATGTGAGGTTGTGCTCCCTTTGCCCTGTCTGGCAAACACCATGAGTGAGAAGAGGGGGCCATGGTGTTCATGACACTGAAACTACTTTGCAAGAGGAGGAAAAGAAGCTGGGGCTGAGATGCCATGCTGATTCATGTGTCCCCAAAAACTTCACAAATGCCCTCACCCAGCAGTGGTGGAGCAGCTCAGACCATTTTTTTCCTGGTGGTGAAGATGTGGAGAGGACCAGGAAGCCTTTGTGGTGAGGAAGGGATGCACCACTGCAGAGCTGCACTGTGGTGCCACATCAAGGCTGGGAACTGTCTTTTGTGTGACCCCTGACCACTGTGCAGGCAGCCAGCCAAGGGGAGGTGCTGAGAAACCAGAGAAGGTCCCATGAAAGACTCCTGGCTCTGCCTCCACTTGCTGCAGGCTTTGGCAGGCAGGAAGGAGGACCACAGACTGCAGGCCTGAGTGGCTGCTGCAGAGTAGTTGGTGTTCGCCGGGGCAGGCATCATGTGGACATAGATCTCTGCACACCACACACATCACGCAGGGGCTCCTCCTCAGTCAGGCTGGGATGGTTTTGTGGTGGTTTATGTAGCTGAATTCCACCACAACCTCTCTATTTCTCTTCCCCTCCTTGAAGGAAAAAGGGGAGAAAATATGACTGAAAGGGCGCCACGGTTGAGATAAGGACATGGAGATTTATTGACAAACAGTTATTGTCATGGGCAAAACAAACTCAGCATAGGAAGATTTATGTAATTTATGCCCTATCACTACTGGATTACAACAGTGAGAAACTAAAAACAAATTTAAAAAAACCTTCCTCCCCACCCACCCTCTTCTCTGACCTCTCCTGAGTGGCACAGGGAAATGGGGAATGGGATCTGCAGTCAGTCCCTGACGCTTCATCTCTGCCACTCCTTCATGGTCACTCTCTGCCCCTGCTCCATGCAGGGTCCCTCCCACAGGATACCGTCCTTCCTGAACTAAGCCTGCGGGGGCTGCCCACAGGCAGCAGTTCCTCAATAACTGCTCCCACATGGCTCTGTACCACGGGGTCCAACCCCCATGAGCAAACTGCTCCAGCACGGGTCCCCCACAGGCAGCAGCTCACCACAGGCCCCTGCTCCTGCATGGGCTCCTCTCCACGGGCTACAGCTCCAGCCTGAGGCCTGCTCCTGCTGGGGGTCTCCATGGGCCACAGCCTCCTCTAGGCTACATCCACCTGCTCCACTGGGAGGCTCCTCCATGGCCTGCAGCATGGAGATCTGCTCCATGTGGGACCCATGGGCTGCAGGGGGACAGCCTGCTCCACCAGGTGCCTCTCCACAAGCCGCAGGGGAACTTGTGATGCGTACCTGTAGTACCTCCTGCCTCCTGCTGCACTCACCTTGGGGGTTGCAGGGCTGGTTCTCACTCATCTCTCTCCCAGTTGTTGTTGCACAGCAATTTTCTGTTTTGTTTTGTTTTGTTTTCCCACCTTTCTTAAATCTGCTCTCACAGAGGTGCAAACATCACTTCTTGGCTCAACTCTGGCTATCAGTGGGTCCTTTTTGGAACCAGCTGGAGCTGGCTCTGTTCTGACATGAGGTCTCTTCTCACAGAGGCCAACCCTGCAGACCCCTGCTACCAAAACCTTGCCACATAAAACCAAGACAGATTTCCCAGAATAACATCCCATCCTTCTACAGGGCTTGTCCCTTCACCAGTACAGGCAGGTCTTTCTCAGCCACCTCCCTGCAGCTGGAAAATCTCTCTCCTTGCCAGTGCAGAGTGATGGCCAGTCCCAGATAACACCCAACAAACCCAGCTCTTGGTCCCAAGATAGAGAAAGACTTGTGGGGTCAAGTCAAAAGCTTCCTGAATGGGCCCAGGGCTGGCTGCTGGCACCAGCTGGTAGTGTATGAAGGCTCCTTCTCACATTTCCCGGAAAGCTTCTGCAAAGCAAGCACGAAGCAGTGCACAGCTGTGACAGGGCTGTCTGAAAGAGATTTGGAGTGTAGGACTGAATCCCTACAACCAGAAGGAGACACATCAGGGATGCTGACCCTGCCATCCCACACACATGGAGAGTGAGAGCACCTAACCCTAACCATTCCCACCCCAGAGACCTTGGGACTTTCTCCCCACTGGGCAAGGATGGGCAAACAGGACACAGGCTTCCTGCACCACCAGTGAAGATATGCTGAAGTCTGTAGTGGGAAGGGGCAGTAGTTCCAACAGCTTCAGCCCCCCTTGCCCTATCTGGCTCTGTGGGCAGTCCCCAGTCAAGGAAAGCTCCAGCTGGACTTCCTGAAAGGCCTTGCCATTGCTTGCCTGTGACTGGACTCCCCAGGAACTTCTTGTGCTCTCCCGGAGTCCTCAGGCATAATAAGGAAAATCAACCATGTACTACCAGCAGAAAACAAACGCTCCTGCTGGGCCATGTTCCAGGCCAAAGATTCAGAGCATCCCATGCCTGTTTGTCAGGCCTTACAGGTCACAATGATGAGACCTTCTTCCTCCAGGAGAACAAAAACAACCCAAAGACAGAAGTGGGTTCACCTTGGGAGTAGAGGGCAGCAATAAGAAGAGCAACCAGAGAGACCCTTACTTTCCCAACTAGAGCTAAGCAGACGTACAGATCATTTCTGTGCTCATCACTGATCCAACCAGTCCTTGCTTTCCATAGGGAAGCACCAGTGATGGGTGCTATAAAAATGGGTTTAGGAGAAAGGTTTCCTGAGTGATGTGGAGCTGCCACTCAGGAGCTGCCACACAGACAGCATTACATAGCTTAGAAAGACAAAATTCAAAGACACTGAGTGGTGAGGTCAGATCCAAAACAACAGCTAACACGGAAGAGCTGCAGGGGGAGGCTGTGACAGGATATGCCTCCCTTAATACTTCAGCAAAGTTGTCCAGAAGTAACCACAACTCCACTCCTCATGGTGAGGACAGCTAAGAGAGGTAGGAGGCAAGAAGTGCCTCCTTACACTCTTTACCCCCTGAGGGCTGATGAAGGGGATAGCTGCAGAATCAGGTTAGGAAGAATGGCCATAGGGAGAGAATGCTGCCTGTGGGGTTGCTCACCACCTATCCCAGGGCTTTTCCCAGATTCACAGGCAGTAAGGGAAGAGCTAAATAGGGTTCAAGCTCCCCAAATGACCAGAGAGGACCAAGATACCAGGTTTAGCCTGCAGTAGTGCCCAAGGCTTGATGCTTTGCCCATGGGACTACAAAGGTCTTTTGACACTCTGGGTGCCTTCTGGGCATTACTGAGCACAGGCAGGGAAAGAGAAGCCTGTGCACGTTCAGCAGCCTCAATATGCCAGTCTCCTTAGTTTCTGTCCACCTCACTAAACACACAAGCCTTGTAGCAAGCAAGAAAGAGCTGGGAAAAATCTGGTGTTGTCCCAAGCCTCAGGAGAGGACCATTGCAGGCAGCTGATGCATCACCCCGCAGCCCTGCCCTGCCCTGCCTAGAGCTAGCGGCAGACAAGAGGCTGGGGGCAGGCTGCTCCCCTGCACCCAGGTGCACCCCATTGTTCTGAGCCTCCCCCCCCCAATATCTCACACTCGTACTGGCTCACTGGAAGCCAGGGCTGGGGTGTCAGTGAGCAGGGCTGGCATGACTGCTGCTCTGGGAGCTCCAGCAAGGAAACCGAAAGCAGAGAGTCTGAGGGAAATTCCCACAGAAGGCTGGGCTTCCAGCCAGGGACTGTCCGGAAAAGATCCAGCTGCAGAGCCAAGCTCCTCCTGCCTCTCCCGACTGTCGGGTCTGGAGCATAACCTCCCACCCCCCCAGGCTCCCTGCATCAGTGCTCTGTCCCCTCACAGAAAAGAGGATCGGGGAGGATTTGGGGAACAAAGCTAAAGGCATGTTGGCCGTCGGGTGGGGTAAGATTTTTGCAGTCATGCTGACCCCCCCGGTCCCTGCTTTAAGCTGCTCCTGTCTGCTAGAACCCTGCTGAGGAGAGAGAGAGAAAGGAGGGGGAAGCTGCTCATCCTCCCAGCTCAGCAGGCAGAAACAGGATTGCAGAAGACCCCTCCACATGGTCCCCATCACCAGCGCCATCTCCTGGGACACAGAACAACGCTCATGGCCAGGGACAGGGCTGGGTCTGCCCATGCTGCCCCTTGGGTCCCCCATGAGCCTTCCTGCCTGAGGTTCAGCAGGGAAAACACAACACTAGAGGGAAATCACAAGACAGCTGAGAGGTGCTTTCCCAGTCTCAGGGCAGCCAAGTCTGACCTATAAGCAGCAGGGAAAAAAATGAAACAATAAGAGACTTTTTGCATTAGGAAGAAGAAATACTGACTGAACAGAGCAGACGATGTGCTGAGCATGACACAGGAAACTGCGCCCAGCACTACACTTTCTCCACTGGGACCTGCTCTGCACTATTGCAAAGCCTTGTCCTGGGAACAACAGCTGGGATAAAGCAGGTTTGCTGGTGTTTTTTTTTCACCCCAGCAGCACAACTGAACTGTGTTTTTGTTTACTGGTGGGAATGTGAGGAGCAACTCCATTGGGATGCTCAGAGAGCCAGGGTGCCTGCTGTCTTCTGCTGCCAGCCAGAAGGACCCAGATATATGCTGGGGCTGGTGGCAGAGCTGCAGTGGTGTCCTGGAGGAGCAGGAATATGGGACAAGTGATGTTGCAGGGCTGCTGACAATATGGGTGTGGTGCCTGCAGGCTCCATTATGGGAACTGCGTCACCTTCACTGGCACAAAGCTCCAGAAGAGAACGCTTGTGGGCAGGGAGTGCACGCTTGTGGGCACATGGGTGGCTCACGTGTCCTCTGTGCCTGTCAGCTTCGCGCACAACCCCAAAGCCATGACAGCCTTCCCCAGTCGTGCCCTCTGAAGTGTGCCCAGCCACTGCCTTGTCACACAGACAGTGCCCATCTGGGGACCAAGGCACCTGAGGTGTGTGTGGGGCACCTTCTTGTGTGTGCGAGGCTATGTGTGTGCACTGGCGTGTCTGATTTTGTAGAGGATGTGGGAGGCAGAGGTATACGTGGTGGGGGAACAGAGTCAGAGGATATTTATATGTCTGTCGTATGGAAACAGCATGGTTTTACCTCAAACCATTTCCCATTATCACATGTCATCTAGAGTGTGTCAACGGGCTCAGTGGTGAGGTCTTGTCTCTGTGCTGGTGAAAGGGAAATAAAGGGGGGAAAAATAAAAACGCTTTATCCAAATCCATGTTTTATCCAAATTCTTTATTCTCCAGAATCATAATTTCACACAAGTAAGCCAGGGCCACTCGTTGTCCTATGCTGAGACTCTGAGCTGCCCTCCTGTAAATACCCTCCCTGCCACCCTCCTATAAATAGCATTATGATCCACCGATGAAAATACCATCTATCTCATATGATCATTTCTTAAATAAATTAAAATAATAAAAGAACAATAGAGGCGCAGTCCCATGGGCCTTTCTGGGCCACAGGCAGAGGTGTCAGGCTGACTGATGACGTTTCAGACTGGTCTGTGCAAGCTGAGTGCAAGCAGCAACACCCCAACATGGGGTGTCTCATGGTGCCCTTCCCACAGTCCCTGGGAGCTGCATGCAGACGGTGTGGTATCGTGCAGCTCCTGCCATCCCAAAGCCCTGCTCTGTCACAGGGGCTCTGGATGACAAGACTCATGACAGCAGCTGTGCTTCCTATCTGGCTTTGCTCAGTTCCGCTTCATGTTCTGCAGGTATCTTTGCACCCAGGTGTCACTCGGATTGGCACAGACTTCGCGCCCTTTCTTTGTGATGAACCTGTGGAACAGGGATGAGACACGTGAGGTCTCTGCTCAGACCAAGATCCCAGGTTTGGGGTATTGCAGGAGGTTCTCCCTTGTGTCCCAAGCTTGTGCCATGGCTGACAGTGATTTTCCCCCATTCCCATCTGCTTTTTCACACTACAGGAATATCCCTGGGAGTGCCCACAAAAGATTTGTTGGCAGTCCCTGCAGGAGCATCCCCCGCAGGTCCCTGCACATGAGCACGCACGTGCCAAAATGGCTGTGCCTGCGCTGCACCCAGGCGTCAGCCTTGATACCTACACGAGGGCTGGCAGGGAGCAGCTGGTGCTGGTGACGTAGTAATGCAGGATGAGCTTCTTTGGGAGCTTGTGGGATGTATAAGAGAAGCAGCAGGTTGGGTGGTCAGGTCCAACTGGAAGAGACAGGGAGAGACAGCATGAGCATGTGCTGAGCTGTGCACCAGGAGCAGCCAGCCCAGAAGTGCAGGAAGCTAGGCAGGTAGGAGGGAGTGAGGAACCAGGGAATAATTAAGGCTGAAAGGGACATGGGAGATTGTCTGGTCCAATGTCAACAACCATTGCTAGGGAAGGCAAGTATAGGAGAGATTCCCACTCAGTTTTTGGGCAGTGATTGGGAACCCTAAACTATAACCAGGAATAAGTATCCCAGGTCCAGGATGGCTGGACAGATGGCTAGTTAGATGGAGGGGCGGACGGATGGACGGAGGGATGATTTTCCAGTTCAGGGAAATTGTAATTGATTGCAGTGCAGAGTGGAGAGTGGCTGAAAAATTCCCAGCTATCTACCAGGGGATCTCAGTGGAGAAATAATAATGAAGGCTCAGCTCCATTTTTCCTTCACAAATAAGAAAGCAGGACTCACCTGGGGCAGAGGACATTTGGGAGCAAGAAGCTGCAATGAGGAGAAGAGCGAGAACAACTGAAGAGACCTTCATCTTCCCGTCAGACAAGGACAGTCGGAGCAGGACCAGGAGCTCTGGCAGATGCAACACAGACTGCATCAGCTGGATTCAGTTCCCTTTTAATAGGGAGTCCTGGAGGCAGCAGAGAAGCCCAAGTGGAAATTCCAGAATTATGATAGAGGATGTCACGAAAGTGAAATAGCCAAAAAATAATAAGGCAGAAGGAATGGGATATAGTTCACATTGGAGCCAAGAATGTTGAGCTTTGACTCAGCATTCATTTTCGTTTTTATCAAATCAAAAGGAAACTGAAGCGTGCCAAGTAGCTTGGCCACAAAGAAGGTATCTATTCATCCAAATTACAGGAGGGATTTTCCCTGTGAGTCTGTACAAAAAAAAAAAAAAAAAAAAAAAAAAAAAAAAAAAAAAACATTTACTTAAGATTATGCAAGTCTGGAAAAAAAAAAAAAAAAAAAGGCACGCTCGCGCTGTTTTTATGCCAGGTGTTTGCTAAACTGCAGTGCAAGGAGCTGAGGGGTGGCTGCACTGCAGACTCTGTGCTGTCTGAATCGCTCAACCCCTACCAGTTCCACCATGCCGGGTTTAGCAGGGACCAGCCAGGAGCTGGGGCTGGAGGCACCCCTGGAGGTCACCTGGCCCAGCCCCTGCTCGCAGCAGGGTCAGCTGGAAGCCCTGCATGGGCTGTCCGTGTTCAGCTGGTCTTTGAAAACCTCCAAGGAGAGGAACACCCCAGACTCTCTGGACAACCTGTTGCAGTGTTCAGTAATAAAGTTTTACCTGAGTTTTAAATAGAATTCCTTGTGTTTTGGTGTGTGCATTGCTTCTTGTCCTGTCATAGACACTGAGAAGAGTCTGATTTCATCTGCTTCTTTTCCCATCCACGCATGGATAAGGCCCCCCTGCGAGTCCCAGGTCTCACAGCCTCTCTTCCCATGACAGGTGCCCCAGCCGCTAAATCATCTCTGTGGCCTTCACTGGACTCTCCAGTATGACCGTACCTCTCTTTCGCTGGGGAGCCCAGAGCTGGACGCAGGACTCCAGCGGTGTCTCATCAGTAGGGGGGAAGAATCTCCTTGCTGGCAGCACTCAGGCAGCCCAGGATGCTGCTGGCTTTCTTTGCCACAGGGACACACTGCTGGCTCACGTCCAGTTCGGTGCCCACCAGGACCCCTAAGTCCTTCCCTCCCAGGCTGCTTTCAAGCCAGTCAGCTCCGAGCATGCCCTGGTGCACGGGGCTATTCTTCCCCGGGGGAAGGGGTTTGCGTGTCCATTTGCTGAACTTGATGAGGTTCTTGTCCTCTCATCTCTCCAGCCTCTCCAGGTCCTTCTGGCTGAGAGCACAACCCACTGGCATCTTAGCCAGCTCTTGCAGTTTGTGCTGTCTGCAGGCTTGCAGAGGGTGCACTCTGTCCCACTATCCAGGTAATTAAGATATTAAACAGGACCGGCCCCAGTACTGACACCTGGAGTGTCCCAGTGGTGACGCTAGCTGGACTTTGTGCCATGGATCACAATCTTGTGAGCCCGGATATTCAGCCAGCTGTCAGCCCACATTAATGCCCAATATCATCGCCCTCATCGGTTTGTCTATGAGGATTCTATGGGAGCCAGTTGAAAGCCTCGTTAAGGTCAACATAAATAACATCCCTGCTCTGCCAGGAGGATTATGGAAGAGGAGTTTTGCCAACCTGAGATGTTTTCCAGTCTGAACTGCTCCTCTGGCTCCAAGATGGATTGGTCTGGCTGAAAAGGTGAGAAACAGGTAGCAGAAAACCTGCCTGGCATGGGAGACACTCTCCAGCCCCGCAGGTGCCCAGCACTGGAGCTGTAACAGGGCAGTGCCACAGTGCAGCACGGGGCAGCTGGGCACAGCTGCAGCTCTGTAGGGGAACGGGCGAGCCTGTAATATCTGACCTCCTGCCCCAGCCTGGGGGTGCATGGGTGGGAGCCTCCTCCACGGCAAAGAGGAGACTTGGGGCTGTGCGTGGGCCCCTGGGCCTGGATCTTCATCCCCAGGAGTGCAAACCCCTGCTTGTCTCTCCTGGAGCTGCAAACGGGAGCAGTGGAGTCACTGATTTAACTCTGTTCTCCATCAGGAACAGGTATGAGATGCTTAGAGAGAAGGCTGACGGCTCCTGGCACAGGTGATGGTCTGCTCCACCACACCCTGACCCCTCCAGGGAGGATCCCTGTCACACTCCTGCTTCCTGCTTGCTCTTCCCCTGCAGTGCGATTCAGGATACTGGTGCTGTCAGATGCAGCGGGCTGCAGCTCACCTTGCAGCTGGGCAGATGCATCATCACAGAAGCTCACAACCACTTTTGTTGGTTCCAAAGCCTCTGTAGGATTTGACACAGGCATCAGGAAAGTGGAGTTTTGCTAGATTCAGAGCAAGGCCTGGCAGGACAGGCGGGGCTCTGCTTTCCATGGCTTAGCAGAGAAGTTCTGGACAGAGGTGCATGGCAGAACAAGAAGTGGCTCCAGCTTTCAGATGAATTGCTGTAGAGTAAAACTAAATCCTGGCTTTTTGCCACGGAAATAAAGTGTGCAGAAACCAACAGTGGGAGCTATCTGTTCCCCTCTTCTTGCAGCTCATAGGGTAGCATGTACACCGGGAAATGACAAATACTCGCTGCTGGTTCTGCAATTCTTGCTGCATTTCCATGACAGAGAGACTGCGGCTACAGAAAGGCAGTTTTGTGGCTAACACCAGCCAGAAAGAGCTTTGCTCATGGGAACTTTGCACTTTCTTCTCCCCAGCGTCCCCCACCTGCAGTGAACGAGCCCAAGAGCTAGAGGCTCGCACTGTGCCGTCTTGCTCAGCGCCCATAGCACCCGGGGCAGTGAGGAGGTGTGATGGAAACGTTCCACATCAGGAAGCTCTGCCCTCCATCCAGAAGCTCTGAGATGCTCAGTGGAATGAAAGGAGCTGTTGTTCACTGCTACTGAATTTGACAAGGCTGGGCGGCAGAGGAGGGTCTGGAAGGAGCTGCTGCAGCCACAGTTGTTTGCTTGTGTCATTGGCCCAGACTGATAAGCACTTACAAAAATGCCCTTTGAGAGCCGTGATGCCTTCTGCCAGGGTGGGCACCTCTCCAGCCACGCCTGCGTGGCACTGACCCCTGCTGCAGGTCTCCACCTTTGAGCTTCCAGCTGCAACCACAGCCACACGCTCCTGCCTGGCTGTTCCTGGAGCAAGATGACCCTGTTGGCCTCTGAGGCCTGCGTCTGTTTCCAGCTTTCTGTTTCTCTGCACTGTTTTCTGTCTGTCTGTTAAATCCTAGAGCCCTCTGCTGTCAGAAAGCTCCTGCAGTTTAAGTAGTTATAATTCAATCTCTCTCAAGCTTGCTTCCCTTATTATTCCTGGCATGGAGCTGCCTTTTATAGCTTTAGCCTCACCCAGCCTTGGGCATGAGGTTTGTTTGAGTAGCAAAAGAAAGCTAAAATTATTCAAAAAAGAAGATTATAGAGAAGGATGCTATAGTGGCTGCCAAGACTTCTTCCACTGGGATAGCGGTCCCAGGGGCCCTGGGACTCCCTCCAGTCCCCCCAGATCCTGCCCTTGCCAAGAGGTACCAGACGCAAAGCATGTGCCCCAAGGGGAAGGGACCCTGAGTGCTTCGCTTGAGGTGATGCTGAGGTCTCCCGGACTGGAGAAAGCCACATCTGCTGCACCAAAGCACAGCTCACCTGCAGGCACTGCAACATCCCCAACCCAGCTCTGCAGCACAGTCAGATGCAGTACACAAAGGGATATTAGCCTGTCCACAGCTAAGCCACTGCTCGATGTTCACTCCTGTTGTCCATAAGCCTACAAGTGGCTGTGAGCTCCAGCGTGCAGGCTGCTGTGTTTGGGGGATGCTGGGGGTCTCGCCCTGGGCAGAGGGCAGTGTCCGGGACTCTGTGCACAGCTGGGGCTAAAGGAGACCCCTCAGCACCTGTTCCCAAACTGTCCCTGGCCCAGGAGACCACAGGGGGAGGCTGCAAAGCTGCATGCAGCGTTCCCCAACACCAACCCCTGCCCTGTGTCTGCCAGCACCAGACAGTGCTCATGGCTCTTTTGAAGGGCGCAAACCCATCCAGGGGCGCAAGAGGCTCACATGGGAACTGTGCTTCAGAGAGGTGCTGCAGAGTACCCCAACCTGCAAGCAGTCTCCATGCATGGGAAGTGGTTTGCAGCCTTGCAGAGAGCCCAAACCAAAATAAATGTTGAGGCTAATAAACATCCGAGCATCACTGTTGGACTCTGTGTGTGGCCTCGCCCCTTGCTGTGAGAGCAGGGGCTCACACCTCCCACAGGGTTTTGCTGCCCCCAGCTCTGGGGGGCCAGTGCCAGACATACCCCTGCCACATGCTGCTAGGAGGGTGGTCAAGGTGGTGCTTGTGAGCATGGGGTCCTCAGGAGGCAGGGCACAATCGAAAGGCTCCTGAGCCAGGTCATGGTGCTCAGCCATCCTCAGAGCTCCCAAAACCCTCCCCAGCTTCCTGGAGAGCTGGGCATCAGGACAGCTTACAGAGAAGATGATCAATATATGGCTTTCATCTCCTCTCTGCTTGATGATGTCATACACACAAAGCCTAGTGGGTTCACTTACAAACTGGCTTTATTTTTCACCCTAGCAGAGCTCTGAATTTTCAGCCTGGTCTTCTTTGCTTTTCCTGGGGCACTCACCAAAGATCTGACTGATATGGCCCATCCTTCTGGACAAAGGACACAGACCAGGCAGAGACACGTTGTCATTTCCATGCATTCGTGGGGTTTGAGGGCCACCGAGGGGATGCTGAGGGGTGGGGGTGGGGGCGAGCCCCCACCACTCCAGCCAGGAGTACCCTGACAGCTGCAAACACTGCCCTAGGGCTCCAAAATCACTGAAACTCACTTTTCCCTGTTTCTTTCATTGGCTTTCATGACATGGATGGGGAGGGGGCTGGAGCAAGGAGAGTTGTGTTGTTGTGTGTGTTTTGTTTTGTTTTTTTTTTTTATTATTATACTTTTATTTGGTTTGAAATACCCTACATTTAATCCTCTTTTGTTTGTTTTATTTCAAAACAAAGGCCAGGAAAAATGTGAGGCACACATAGGAAAGCAATATTTTTCTCCAAAGCATTTTCTCAGAAAATATCCTTGCTGGAAGAAGGTTCAGCCTTTGATGAGATACCATCTCTTATCAACACTAACAGCTTGCTGTACCCTGCTTCTCAATGGCCGTCACTGTCCAGGATTCCTTGCATGACACGGTTTCAAGGAAACACGAAGCCGCTCTCTTGTGCAATGCAGCCACACTCGCCCATGCTGTGTGGCCTGGATGGCTGCACTGCCCTCACCCCAGTGCAGCTGAGGCACTGGTTCCCAGTCACTCCCACACGCACAGGTTCCCCCTGGAGCCAGTTCCAGGACATAACATCATCTTGAAAGTTCCGTTGTTTCTCCAGAAATGTCAAGAGTAGGGAGGAAAAGAATTTCTGGTTCCTTCAGGGACGTTTTCAGCACCCAAGCTCTGAGCAGGGCAAGACAAAGACTGCTGCAGGTTGTGCTGGAGGCAGTTACTGAACTTAGGCCATTTTTAACACTTCCTTTTCCAAGCGAATCCTGCCAGCTCAGCATTTAAAACTGCTATAAATAGCAAGTTACATCATCCAGTCTCACCATTTTTTGCAGTGTTCCCCTTTCATAAGGCAGATCTAGAATTTCTCTATTTCTGCCTCTGACCAAACTTATTTGGGGCATTTGCTTTATTTAGCATTTTCTTCTGGGATTTCCGTTGGCCTGCAGACAAGCTCTAACATAACCTTCCAGGCAAATCAGTGCAACATCAGACAGACTGCTTCAACCAGCCTTCCTTCTGACTCCAAACATTGCCTGCCCGTGGGGGGGGGAGAAGGGCAGACCATGTGCTGTGTCACAGGCCCTGAAACCAGCCGGAGCCAGAGTGGGAAAATGTTTATTTTCCTGCACAGCATCTTTTGCATGAACCTAATTTCCCTTAAGGAGCTCCAGCCTACTTTGGCCACTCTTCCATGGCCATCTGCCCATTCCAGAGCACCTCCCAGACAAACGTCCTTCATCCCAGACACCCAGCCCCACAGCTACCCTCTTTCCAAAAGGGAAAGGTGAGAAGAAATTACTTTCTCATTTCATCATGATAGGGCTGCAGGGGTATGGGTAAGCACACCGTTTTAGACACATTACCACATCTCAGGGCATTGACTACAGCCTCCCACTTCCACCCAGCCTGGGAAGAGCTGGCAGAGTCAGGGCTTTTGTCAGATTTCTAGGGAAAAAACAGACTCATAGGAAGCAAACACTCCGATTTTGAGGTTATTTTATTGGCTTTCAGTAGTGGAAAAGTTCCAGCACTTGCCTGGCCCCTGTAACACACATTATCTAGGCTAATCTGATCCTAAACTGACCCAACTAAACTGAAAAGGTGTTTTCTTTCTTTGTTTGTTGTTGGGTGGTTTTCTTGTTTGTTTGTTTGTTTTAATTTAAAAATTGTCCCTGAAAATTCAAAACATTTTTGTATCTGCTTGCCAACAGAGGTACAAATGCATGGAGAATTTCAGCTACCTGAAACTGAAAAAATATCTCACTGAAAGCATTCAAATAACCGATGCGTACTTACAAATAATTCTTCTATTCTAATGAAACCTGTTTTTATCAGAACATCTCTGCACCATAAATGGCATTTTGCCTGCCTGCCCTACCCACGTCATCTGTCTTGGGAGCAGGACAGGACCAGATGGCTGTAGGTGGCAAATCTCAAGACATGACCTATGAATGCCTGAAGGTACAATCACAGGGAATAGCTCAGAGGCAAACCACGCTCTTACGTATCTACAAGTTACATTCCCCAAGCAACCAGACAGAAGAGCCAAGAAAGCTGAGGCTGGCTCAGAGCTGACTTCTGGTCCAGCTGGCTTCTGGCTGAATGTCAGCTTCCCTCCCCCTTCCTGGCCAGGTGCCCCAAGGCTCTCCCAGGACTTTGAGGGCTCAGCACATGAACAAGCAGGGGGGGCTGTGCTGGTGGGGGAGCCTGCAAGGTGCTTCACCACCCTGGCCAGATGGCAAAAAGAAGGCTAGGGAGGGGACCAGCTTGGCATGGTGTTGCCAGGGAAGAGCTGATGCTCCATTTGGCAAGTGCCACATTTGCTCCATCTGCCTTCCATGCAGAAAAAGCGCTGCAGCCATGCCAGGGCAAGGGGCAGGCATCCCACCACCGTGGCTCTCTGCAGGCTCTGGAGACCACCTGGAGGGTGGGTCACCTCTGGGACCTCTCCCACTAAGGCCTTGGACCACATTGTCTCCCAGAAACCCCAGTCTGCTTGGAGGTCAAGCCCCCTTCACAGGGCTGCACTGCCTCCCTTCCCACCAACTGCAGACGGTAGAAGGACTGTGCACACCATGCGACATTGGAGTGAGGGTTGGAAAACACTGGGTTATCTACAGAACTCATCCAAGTCGACAGCCTAAAAGTTGCCTTTTACAGAAACATGGTGAGTCAGAGCCCAGCGCTGCGGCAGGGGTTGTTTGGTTGGCTTGCTCTACTTTTTGTCATATTCTTTCAACAGACCTTGAGGAAGCATCTGTTGAAACATCACTGAGTAGATGAAAATAATGAAATGGAGACATTTCCCTGAAATGCAGCTACCTTGCTGTTGAGAAGAGGTCAAATTCTCTTTTCCTGACTGACATCCCAGTTTATGCTTGTGCCTTCACCCCCATCTTGAGAGTTCCTGGTCTTTAGAACTGGTGACTTCTTCCTCACCCAGCTCCTGGAGCTCCTTCTGCTTCATCTGCAGGGTCACAGTCAACATCTCCATACTTTTCTGGATCTCTGCATCTCCAGGCCCATCAACAATAGGCCTCACCTCACCTATCAGTAGCCAAAGAAACTTAAGTGTCTAACCTAAATTGGTCATTTAAGGTCTTCTTGTAGGACCCGGAGTGAGGCAGGCCCCTCCAGGAGATAACACCCCATCTCAGCTCCCTTAAAACTGAGGAAAAAACTCAAGCACTTCAGCTTCTGGAACTCTTTTTTCCACCCTTATGCTCACCACTACCTGCGCTGGTGCCTGCAGTGCTGTCACAGCAGCAGGGCAGCTACTGAGTCCCCTCAGACAATATGAAGAGGGAGCCCACAGGTGACAGCCCCTATCTTGTGCTGCTGTAGGAGGGAAACAGTTCAGGGTAGAAGACATCTCTCTCCCCGTTGTTCCTAAGATGGCCTCATCCCATCTATACTCTTCGTCCCATTTGTGCAGTGCAGAGGCAGGATGCATGCTTGCCTCTAAGTTGCTGTTACAGGTTGGGTAATACAGGCCTGTTGACAAATGCAGGAACCTCCACAGGGGAACTTCTTACTAAAGGACATGCATGAAAGAAACAGAAATAGATATTGTGATAGTTTCATATCCTGTGTCACTGGGGAGGCACTGAATCAAGTGGACAGCTTCACGTTTCCGGGGCTGGGGCTACCACTTCGTTCCATCACGAGACTGTGCTGCGAGCCGCTTCTCTGGGGGAAATTCCACCACACCTACGCAAGCAACTGCCCAGACCTGCTTGCCCTATAAATTGGAGGGTATCTGAGTGTCTCAGCACCAAAGAGAAAAGAAGCTTTCAAGCTCACTTGCCTGCTTCAGCTCCGGCCACAACTTCTGTGTTGACATGAAGGTCTCTGTGGTTGCCCTGGCTGTTCTCATCGCCGCCTTCTGCTACCAGACCTCTGCTGCACCAAGTAAGTCTGGACTCTATGAATCTCTCTAAATGGGGACAGGGTCCTTTCTGCCAGCCCTTCCACCCCGGGTCCCTCCTCATGTCAGATCTCCTTCTAGCGGGTGCTCAATGGGTGCTATTCAGCCGTGGGCAGGCACAGCGCAAAGCACAACACGTGTGTGGTGTCAGCAACAGCTCAGGGTGAACCTAAATGAGAAAGAATTTAAGGAAGAAGGAAAAAGACCTTGCTTTTTGTATTCCCCCTCCACGTCCTCCCAGACCCATGGGGACTCCAGTCCCAGCTCCCTGCCCCTGTTCGCCTGTCACTTGCAACTGCTCACACCTGTCTTTCCTTCACAGTTGGCTCTGACCCACCAACCTCCTGCTGTTTCACCTACGTCCAACGGGAGCTGCCCCGTAGCTTTGTGACCGACTACTATGAGACCAACAGCCTGTGCTCCCAGCCAGGTGTCGTGTAAGTGTTCTCCTCCAGGACTGGGGGTTCTCACTTTGGGATGAGGATTCCTCCACGTTTTGGACCTGCAATGAGAAAGACTCATTTTCAGGGGGGACAGGAAAGATGTGGAGCCAAGAGATGCATGGGGATGCTCCATGGGCTCAGTGTACTTGGGGCTTACACTGGTCCTGCTCCAGGGTTTTGCAGGCTGGTGGCTGCCAACATGGTCAGCACCAGGTGGTGCTGCCCAAATCCTACTGACCCTCAGGAGAGGCTGGGTGTGGAACAGGGATGGTGGGGTCTCCCCCACATGGAGCTCTCACATGGAAAACTCATCTCGCTGCTCCCCACAGGTTCATCACAAGGAAGGGACGTGAAGTCTGTGCCAACCCTGAACATGACTGGGTCAAGAAGTACGTGACTGAGCTGGAACTGAACTGAAGCTTTGGAACAGGATGCACTGTGCCAGGACAAGCAAGCCATGGACTCCATCAGAAATGTTCCGTGTCATTTAGAACTAGCTGAGAAACTGAAAATGTCCCAGAACCTGACTTCAGTGTGCTTTATTTTTTTTTATTTATGTATTTAATTTTTATAAGGAAAGGGAGCAGGTGAAATAACAAGAAAATTATTTAATATATTTATATATTTTTAAATTAAGAATCTTGCTTATAGGTCTTTATATAGATTATATTTTCTGTATTTAATAATTGGATTTTTTATTCAATATTTAATTCAAATGTTTAGAAATAAATATTTTTGTACGAAATTTCTGTTTTTGTTTCTATTACAGTTTTTGCGATGACAATAGCTGAAATAATAATTGTGGTAACAAATTTATTTCTTCTTCTAAAGTGGCAACACCCATCCCCCCCCCCCCACCTTCAGAGGGCACAGGATGTCCCTCTCCGGGCATCCTGTGCCAGTGTTTCGTCACCCTCAAGGACATGAGGACACTTTGGCCACTGAGTAGCAGCCAGCCCCATACCTGCATGCCGGAGCCTGGTAGCTTCACCCAAGAACTGAGGTTGGCACAAAGCTGGGCACCCACAGCTGCCCTCACTCCAGGGACCAGCAGGAACAGGGGACAGGAGCTCCTGTCTAGGGGCATGGAGACCCACAACGGGGGCATCACACAATTGGCTTGACCCCCAACAGTCCCCTGTGGACACAGCTCCACCTGGTCCTGTGGCAGTGGGAGCAGTCCCACAGCTGTGGGGTGTCTTGTCAAAGGACACACCGCACAAGGTCAGCCACGAGCACCACCCAGCCCACACACGGTTTGAGCCCGTTGCAAACCACACCAAGCACTGATGTCCTTATCAGCCTGGGTCGTGTTGGAGCCACCCACAGCTGACACCTACCCCGGGTACCTCAGCTAACCCCTCACCACCGTTCTGGGAACCCGCAGGGAGTCCTGGATTGCTCACGTCTTTCTTGATCTTACAGCCACTCACGCGTGACAGCTCAGACGAGCCCTCGCTGAGCGTGCGAGGAACACTGTGCTCCCGTTAATCCACACCCACGGGCACAGAGGTGTGAGCCAAGCCCACGCCAGCAAGGCAAAGGCAGTTGTCAGCATGCAGCAAGTTGGAGGCAGCCCCCAGGGCCCACAAGCAGCACCGGGCGCATGGAGGAAGTATTCCAGGCCCTCTTCAGGGCCACCATGTCTGGCAGAAGAGGAGGTGGCATACCAGAGGGCACTGAGCTGGTTTGGAGACAGGGGAGGATGTGGCCCCATGGGAGGGGACTCATGTGGGTCACGGGTCTGTCTGGACTCAAACAGACTGAGACAAGAACAATAGCCTCAGCTGTTTCAGAGTTTGTGAACTGCCAAAGGAGAGACTCATCCTGAAAGCAGTGTGGCATTTACTGCATGTTTTGTGTAACATGTAGTTCAGGTCTTTAGAGTCAATGCTTTTTGTGTTCTGTTGTGGAGCAGGCTTTTAATACATTTTGGAATGCAACAGAGTATCATGTCTTCCAGTAGTATTGAACCATATTATTTAAAGGAAAGTCTAATTTTTTTAAAAATAAATATTTTTTATGAAAGCCATGTGAAAGCCTAAATGTGAACCAAATGAAAGGTATCATAAAAATAACAACATTACTATAATATCTCTACACGTTTGTTTTTTACATCACCCCACTGTGGACACAGGCATTTTGAGGGAGCTGCACATCAGATCCCAGCACTGCACAGCAGGAGGAGCTGTGCTGTGCTAATTGAGGCACCATTGACTGCACTGGTGGTTCATGGCCTGATGCTTTTCCATCTCTGCTATTTAGGTTCACGAGCACTGGCTCCATGCTGTCCCCACCACCCCAGGGAAGGGGGCCCTGGTTCACGACGGGTGGGGAGACTCCGTCTTCCACCCAAAGCTGCAAGCCTCCCCCGTGGCAGCACCGGGACAGGGGTGGAGGAAGGGAGGCAGTGGCCCAAGCCAGTGAGGACAAGGGCAAGCACAGGAGTAGGCATGGGTGCAGGGTTTGGAGGCAAAGGCACAACCCAAACTCAGAATCACCCGAGCTGCTGTGGCCACTTACATTGCCATACCTGGAGTTTTGCTAGAGAATGTTGCTCCTGAACTCAAGTGTTGGCAGGAGGCTCTTCACAGATAGCGAGAGGAGGACAAAAGGGAATATCAAAGCCCTCGGCGTTAGAAAACCCACCTTGGAACATCCTGGCTGATCCCAATAAGCTGAGATACTGGAAAGAAAAGACTAAAATTTCTGCAGGTATTATCTGGGCTTATTAACTGTAAATTTTAAGCCAGATGACTCACAACTTTTAAACATTAGGGAAGTAATGGTGGATGGTTTTGCATGCTGCAATATAACACTTTCCTTAAGTAACGATATATCCCTGACAGCCTGGGCTGAATACACAGAAGTATTTAGTAAGATGATGAAATGTAATACTAGAAATGGTGTCTGACTATCACACTGTCAGCCATGGCCAACAGAAAGCAGAAATGGCAATTAGGACCTGAAAGAACATTTCTGCTCTGTTCTTAGAAAGAAGCAGACGAGCACTCACATTCTGATGATGAAACAATTTCCAGTATACTAGAAGAGAAAGAAGGATGTTAAAATTTGTTGAGAAAACACATTGCTAGAATTGCAGGTCTGTAAATTTTACTGCTGAGATTCCCAGCTGGGACAATCAGCCCCTCTGGGTGACCAAACAGGAGTCAAACCCTCAAAAAGTGACAAATCCACAGATGACTCAGAAAGAATAGCTCACTGATCACCCATCTCCAAGCTGTGCCATTCACCAGAAGTGGCATCCTGAGGATGCCTTCAGAAAAAAACAGACACCTTGAACAGGAGATCAGCCCTGGGACCTGCCTCAGCAAGAGGCAGTCTCAACCCAAAATGTACCCGCAGAACTTACATACATACATACGTATACACCCATCTTCCTTTGGGATATGGAAATCAAGGGGAAACTGTGTGACTGTGATCACCCCGGTGCATACAGGCCAACCTCTTTGGGACTAAATAATCTATGTCTGAGTGTGAAGGTCACCAGCTTGCTTGGTGCTGGCCTGCAGGGGATCAGGAGCACAACCGCCATGGGAAAACCCAGATGCTCAGGCCAGACCACACTGTGCCGTGTAACTACTCCACATGGCCAGGGCAAGTGGTCTAAGCGGGACCTGGTCCTTCATGGGCAGGAACTCTATGGAGGCCAGAGCGAGGCAATACAGAAGGAAACACAGGGAAGTGGTCTCAAGTTGCACCGGGGGGTGTCTTCAGGAGGGGGGGGGGGTTATATTGGACATTAGGAAGAATTTGTTCATGGAAAGTATAGTTAAGCATTGGAACAGCCTGCCCAGGAAAGTGATGCAGTCCTCATCCATGGAGGTTTCTAAAACACGTGTAGAAGTGGCACTAAGGGACATGGCTTAGTGATGGGACTGAGTTGGTCAGGTTGGTGGCTGGACCTGATCTTGAAGTCTTTTTGCAACCCAGATGATTCTATGGTTCTTTAAACACACAAACACTTCCATAGAGGAAGTGGGCAAGCTCAACTTGCCATGACTTAGAGCAACAGCTTGTAAGCAGTTTTAGGAACAGCTCTAGCCTTAAACCACACTTGCCATCCAGTCCGGACACCTCAGGGCAGACTGGTGTCAGCACAGAGCAGTTTCTTAGCTGCAGATGATGCACAGATTCCATCAAGTGGAAAATTGTATAGCACATTCAGAGTTATCTCATACCGTGGACCTTTATTCTCCTTCTTTGGAGAAGCAGATGCATGACTTCTAAGGACGCACTGGGTGTTGCGGTGGGGTGACCTCACATCCTTTCTGCTCAGCCGTTCACTTTTTCACTGTCATCCCTGCCTATCTGGAAGACCTCTAGATTGTTGCATTTCCTCCTGCCTCTTCTGAAAAAGCTCTTTGTCGCTCCTGATCTGTGGCAGTGCTCTTCATCTGGCACCTTGCTGCAGTGATATTGCTGTCGTGGTTCCGCTCGAGTGGGCAGCCGAGCTCCACCACAGCCGCTCTCTCACTCCCCCTCCTCAAAGAGGAATGGGGAGAAAATATGTGAAAAGGGCTCAAGGATTGAGATAAGGACGAGAAAATCACGCAATAATTATTGTAACGGGCAAAACAGACTCGGCATAAGGAGATAGTAAGATTTATTGCCTACAACTAACAAGCGAGAGAAGTGAGAAAACAAAGGAAAAAAAAACAAAAGCACCTTCCCCCCATCCACCCTCTTCCACCTCCTCCCCCCGAGCGGCGCAGGGGAACGGGGAATGGGGGTTATGGTCAGTCTACAGCACTTCTTCTCTGCCGCTCCTTCTCGGTCACTCTCGTCCCCTGTGCTGTGGGGTCCCACCCACGGGATGCAGTCCTTGATGAACTGATCCGGCGTGGGCTTCCCACAGGCAGCAGCTCTTCCAGAACTGCTCCAGATATGGGTCCGTACCACGGGGTCCATCCCTCAGGAGAAAACTGCTCCAACCTGGCTCCCCTACGGGCAGCAGCTCCTGCCAGATCACCTGCTCCTGCGTGGGCTCCTCTCCACGGGCTACAGGTCCGGCCCAGAATCTGCTCCGGCAGGGGTCTTCCACAGGTGGCAGCCTCCATCGGTGCAGGGCCACCTGCTCCACCGTGGTCTCCTCCACGGGCTGCAGCGTGGAACCCTGCTCCACCGTGGTACTCCATGGGCTGCAGGGGGACATCCTGCTTCACCATGGTCCTCACCACAGGCCACAGGGGACTTCTGCTCCGGCGCCTGGAGCACCTCTCCCCCTCCTTCTACACTGACCTTGGCGCAAGGCTGTTCCTCACTCCTCTCACTCTCCCGGCTGCTGTGTGGCGCAGCGTTTTTTCCCTGTCTTAAATATGCTCTCACAGAGGCGAAAAACAACATCGCTTATTGGCTCGGATCTGGAAAACAATGGGGCCCTTCCCAAACATGGGGCAGCTTCTAGATCTTTCTCACAGAAACCACCCCTATGGCTCCCTGCTACCAAAACCTTGCCACGTAAACCCACTACAATTGCTCTTGCTTTCTGGACAGCTTCCATCCCACCATCTCCTCCTGCCCTGGTGACATTTAGCCTGGCCCCTTCCCAAATGCTGCTCTGCACAGCAGGTTTCCCTGGCAGCCCCCAGCTGCCTCTGCTTCCAGCCCTCTGCCAAGCCCTCAACGTTCGTGTTCTTTCTATAGATTCCCAGGCCACATAAACTCCCTTTGTGAAACCTCCATGGAGGTCAAAAAAAGGTGTGAGGCCAACCAAGGCCCATTGCCCTTCCTGGGCACGTGGCAGAGCTGGGACCACGCTCTCCCAGCCAGGCTCTCTTCTCTTCTGTGCAGCCTACAGAAGAGAGAGCAAGCAGACGAGGGGAGGTGGGTGAGGTTCACCAAAAAGTGACAAAAACAAGCCAAGAGGAACTGCTGAGTTGGGTCCAACACCATTTTTTACTAGGAGCTTCCTAATCAACATCGAGGACATCCCCAGAGAAACTGTACCAGGCATTTTAGATCATTCCTTATCAAATCATGTTTTATTCTAATTGAATTGGTCACTAAAACAAGAACTGTCCAACACACAGTGCAACCCCCACACACGCATCCCCTTGCCTTCACCCCTGGTCCCAGTGACACAGAGCTGAGGTGTGGTCAGCTGCACAGGCAGCTGCTGCTATCGAACTCTGCCAACATGGTGTCCCACTGTTGCCACAGCAGGATCTCCAGAGCAGTGGCCTCCAAACTTGCCTGATTACAAATCCTTCTTGTTAATTTTTTTTTAATCAAAGCCCCCAGTATATGTGTATTTATTTATGTATAAATTGTATACATATACTACTGAAGTTATAATATTTTCTTCCACATCCGAATCAATCATCTTGTGAACCCCACTTGGGAGACCGCTGCCCTGGTGGCCCCCCCTGGACTGCAAAGAGCCATGGCCAACAGCACCCTTTGGACACCACACGTGGTCCATAATCCAGCAACAAGCACATAGCAGCACCTTCTCTCCAAGCTACAAAATTCAGTGCTGAGATGCTGGGTGTCAGCCAGGGCTCGGGGTTTACCAGCAGGGATGGATGCACCACAAAAATTGCACTGCAGACTGCTCAGGGCTCCCCACATCATCCGTTTATTGCCTTGTGTCAGTACAGCTCATACCAAACACATGACAAAGCAGCATGGTGTGCAGACACCCACTACCAGGAGCCTGTGGGTGAGTGGCAAGACGGTGGTGGCCAACGGGTGCCCCAGTTTCAGCAGAGTCCTGGCAGGAGCAGGGGCTGGTGGGGTCATCGCTATGTGCCCCCCACGCACACAGCTGCTGCCCAGCCATCGTCCCCATGCTGACCCGAGCAGCCTATCGGGCCCCCAAGTCTCTGCTTGCCTCCCATTACAGGACGATGCAGCCAGTCCCCTGCATGTCCCTCATCCAGGAGATCACCAAGGGCTCTGCATTTTTGCCCCCCAAGAAGGAACCCAGGTAGAAAAGAGGACGGAGCTTCCCTGAGAACTTGTCAGTGAAAGTGTAAAGGTGGGAGCGGTCGGTCACATTGTAGAAGGAGATTTCTCCAGCCTTGTACAGAAGAGAGAGCAAGCGGTCGAGGGGAGGTGGTTGAGACTCACCAAAAAGTGACAAAAACAAACCAAGAGGAAGTGCTGTGTTGGTGTGGTGGTTTTACTCAGGTGGGCAGCAGAGCTCCACCACAGCCGCTCTCTCACTCCCCCTCTCCTCAAAGAGGAATGGGGAGAAAATACAATACAGAGAACTCGAGGTTTGAGATGAGAAAGGTTTAATTAAAGGGAAAGGGAACGGGGAAAGAAAGAAACCACCGAAACAGTAAGTCCGCGGGGAAGCACAGAGTGAAGTGAAAAAATTATTCTCTACTTCCCATCAATAAGTGATGTTTGGCTATGTCCTTGGAAGCAGGGCCTCAAAATGCATAGTGGTTGTTCAGGAGGAACAGCCCCCTCCCCCACAAGAGCCCCCCTTTTTATTGCTGAGTGTGACATCAGGTGTTATGGAATATTCCTTTGGTTGGTTTAGGTCAGCTGCCCTGGCAATGTCTCCTCCCCATCACTTGCCCACCCTCAACCTGCTGGCTCTTGAGGGCTTGGAAGGAGTCCTGATGCTGTGCCAGCACTATGCAGCAATAGACACAACACTGAGGTGATATCAGTGCTGTTCCAGCTACAAGTGCAGAGCACAGCACTGTGTGGGCTACTGCAGGGAAAAGGTGACTCCAGCTCAGACAGACCCAACACAACCTCCACCCCTTATTCCATAACATTTGTGTCACAATCAGGTACCACACAGTTTAGTATATAGATGCTCTCATCACCATTGTTCTCTGTCCATTGAAGTATTTATATGTCTGTACTTCCCTTCATTCCATAGGTCTTTTCCCAATATGTTCATAAAAACTGTTGATGATTTCAGCTTCAACTGTCAAAGTGGTCACTCAGGGCAGGCAAAATTGGTTTTCTTGACACCAGCACCAGCTTAGCTCACATCACTGTTGCACTTGCCCGGTTCCTTGCAAAGCTGACCTGTCGTTGGTTCTGCAGTGTCCTCCTACAACACATAACTTGGATTACAGATTAATTTTCTCCCAGTGTTAAATCTCCTTGAGGCACACACTTGATATCCCCATCTTTCTGCATCACCCACCAGGTATACCCTGATCCTTGGGCGAAGACAATCCCATGAGTGGGTTTGCCTTTTCCCATGGTAGGGGCAACCCACACCACCTTTCCAATCCACTTTCCCACATGCACTACAGGGACTTTAGATTCTCCCACAGTGTGTAGGGGTTTTGTTTCAGCAGGACCAGGATGGCTGTCAGACCCCCTGTTGTTAACTAGACAAGTGGCCTCAGGTAGATTTATATCCCAATGTTTCCATGTCCCAGCACCCAATGCTCGCAGCATAGTTTTTAACAGTCCATTGTACCTCTCAACCTTCCCAGAGGCTTGTGGGTGATAAGGGATGTGATACACCCACTCAGTGCCATGTCTCTTGGCCCAGGAAGTGACCAAATTGTTTCGGAAGTGACTCCCATTGTCGGACTCAATTCTCTCTGGTGTACCATGTCGCAGCAGCACTTGTCTTTCCAGGCCCAAGATAGTGTTTCGGGCTGTGGCATGGTTTACTGGATATGTTTCCAGCCACCCAGTAGTTGCTTCTACCATGGTAAGTATGTAATGTTTACCTTGGCGGGTTTGTGGGAGTGGTCCAGTGTAGTCAATCTGCCAGGCCTCACCATATCGAAATCCAAGCCATCTCGCCCTATTCCAGGGAGACTTTACCCTCATGTCTCGTCTGATTGCAGCACAGGTCTCACATTGATGGGTAACCTATGTGATGGCCTCAATGGTCAGGTCCACCCCTCGATAACAAGCCTATCTGTATGTGGCATCCCTCCCTAGATGTCCTGATGTTTCATGGGCCCATCAAGCTACAAATAGCTCACCCTTATGTCCCCAGTCCAGGTCTACCTGAGCTACTTCAATTTTCGAAGCTCGATCTACTTCTTCGTTGTTCTGATGTTCTTCGGTAGCACAATTCTTAGGCATGTGGGCATCTACATGACATACCTTTACAGCCAGGTTTTCCACCCGGGCAGCAATATCTTGCCACAGGGTAGCAGCCCACATAGGTTTACCTCTGTGCTGCCAGTTGTTCTGTTTCCATTGTCGCAGCCACCCCCACAGAGCATTTGCCACCATCCATGAGTCAGTGTAGAGATACAGTATTGGCCATTTTTCCCTTCAGCAATTTCTAGGGCCAGTTGTATAGCTTTCACTTCTGCATACTGACTCGACTCACCTTCCCCTTCCATGGCCTCTACAACTTGTCGTGTGGGACTACACACAGCAGCTTTCCACTTCCAATGGCTCCCTACCACACGGCAGGATCCGTCAGTGAACAACACATACTGCTTTCTGTCTTCTGGCAACTCATTGTATGGTGGTGTCTCTTCAGCACGAGTTACCTCTTCTGTTGGTACTCCAAAATCCCTGCCCTCCGGCCAGTCCATAATCTCTTCCAGGATTTCCAGGTGGTTGGGTTTCCCCATTCGAGCCTGCTGTGTAATTAACGCTACCCATTTACTCCACGTAGTGTCAGTTGCATGGTGTTTAGTGGGTATTTTCCCTTTGAACATCCAGTGTAACACAGGTAGCCAAGGGGCCAAGAGGAGTTGTGCTTCTGTACCAACAACTTCTGAAGTGGCTTAAATCCCCTCATATGCTGTTAATATTTCCTTTTCAGTTGGGGTGTAATTGGCTTCTGATCCTCAATAGCCCTGGCTCCAGAACCTCAGAGGTCGGCCTCGAGTTTCTCCTGGGGTCTTCTGCCAGAGGCTCCAGGTAAGTCCATGCTCCCCAGCTGCAGTATAAAGTATGTTTTGCACAGCTGGTCCAGTACAGACAGGCCCAAGGGCTACTGAACGAGCTATTTCTTGTTTGAGTTGTTCAAAGGCCTGTTGTTGCTCGTGACCCCACTCAAAAGAGTTCCTCTTTCAAGACACTCGATATAGAGGACTCACAAGCTGACTATAGCCTGGCACGTGCATTCTCCAAAATCCCACAAGGCCTAGGAAAGCTTGTGTTTCTTTTTTGCTAGTTGGCGGAAACGTAACTGTTATTTTGTTGATCACGTCCATCGGAATGTTGCGATGTCCATCCTGCCATTTTACCCCCAAGAACTGGATTTCCTGTGTGGGTCCCTTGACGTTATTCTGTTTAATAGCAAAGCCAGCTTTCAGAAGAATTTGAATTATTTTCTTCCCTTTCTCAAAAACTTCTCCTGCTGTGTTACCCCATACGATGATATCATCGATGTACTGCAGGTGTTCAGGAGCGTTCCCCTGTTCCAGTGTCGTCTGGATCAGTACATGGTAAATGGTAGGGCTGTGTTTCCACCCCTGGGGCAGTCGATTCCAAGTATATTGAATGCCCCTCCAAGTGAAATCAAATTGTGGCCTGCATGCTGCTGCCAGAGGGATGGAGAAAAATGCATTAGCAATATCGATTGTAGCGTACCACTTGGCTGCCTTTGACTCTAGTTCGTACTGGAGTTCTAGCATGTCTGGCACTGCAGCACTCAGTGGTGGCGTTACTTCATTCAGGCTCCAATAGTCCACCGTTAGTCTCCACTCGCCATTAGACTTTCTCACTGGCCATATAGGACTGTTAAAAGGTGAATGAGTCTTGCTGATCACTCCTTGGCTCTCCAGATGATGAACTAACTCATGGATAGGAATCAGGGAGTTTCAGTTGGTGTGATATTGCCGCCGGTGCACAGTTGCACTCACAATTGGCACTTGCTGTTCTTCAATCCTCAGCAATCCTACAGCAGAAGGGTCTTGTGAGAGACCAGGCAGGGTAGACAGCTGCTTAATCTTCTCTGTGCTCAAGGCAGCTATGCCAAAAGCCCACCGGTACCCTTTTGGATCCTTGAAATACCCTTTCTTGAGGTAGTCTATGCCGAGGATGCACAGAGCCTCTGGGCCAGTCACAATGAGGTGCTTTTGCCACTCATTCCCAGTAAGACTCATTTCAGCTTCCAATACAGTTAGCTCTTGGGATCTGGGATCCCCCCATCACTCCAGAGATAGAGATGAATTTTACCCCTTGGTGGCCTGATGGCATTAGGGTACACTGTGCACCTGTGTCCACTAAAGCTTTATATTTCTGCGGTTCTGGTGTGCCAGGCCATTAAATCCACACAGTCCAGTAAATCCGGTTGTCCCTCTCTTCTACCTGGCCAGAGGCAGGGCCCCACTAGTCCTGGTTGGAGTATCTATCAATAAATTCTTGCAAATATGAAGCAGAGGTCTCCTCATCAGGGTCAAGAGTAATACTAGCTCTTCTACTGCCTCTGGGGTACTGCCCAACAGAAACTGGGGCAGCAATCCTCCTAGGGGCCCCTTTTGTTGCTGCTGTATCTTTCCACAGCTCACATACCCGAGCAGCTAGGGCCGAGGATGGTTCATCGTCCCACTTCCTCATATCTTCCCCATAGTCACATAAATAAAACCACAAGGTATCCGGCGGTGTGCGTCCTGGATTCTCCCTTGCTTGAGCCAGAGACTGCTGGCACTTGATGGCCGAAAGATTCTTCTGTCTAGGTGAGGAGGAAGCTATGTGTTCTTCTAACCATTGGGACAGTCTCTCTACAGCTGAAATGCAGGCCCGTACTGGGGCAGAGAGATTTTCTTCATATTTATGAAGCTGGTTGGACACGTTATCCACAGTTGGCCCCATCCCCTCCTCCCAATCCATTGATGCCAGTGTGCTGGCATGTGATGAGGGTGCAGCCCATACAAACTTCTGACACATGGATGTTGTGCATTGGACTTCATCAGGGTCTTTAGGTGTCTGGGCATTGTTCAAATCACTATAAAGCATCTCCAGCACAGCTAATTCCCACAGGTGCTGTAAACCCTTATCCATAGTGGTCCATTGCCTGCTTGATATACAATATCTTCCATGTGGGGACACCTTTCTTTCACGGCTGTTAGGAGTCACCTCCAGAGGCTGAGAACGTGTGCCTCTCTCCCAATTACTCTATCAATGAGCCTTTCTCTAGAGAGGGATCTGCTCCATGCCCTAGCACCTGGGCACGAGGGCACATGGGTGGCTCACGTGTCCTCTGTGCCTGTCAGCTTCGCGCACAACCCCAAAGCCATGACAGCCTTCCCCAGTCGTGCCCTCTGAAGTGTGCCCAGCCACTGCCTTGTCACACAGACAGTGCCCATCTGGGGACCAAGGCACCTGAGGTGTGTGTGGGGCACCTTCTTGTGTGTGCGAGGCTATGTGTGTGCACTGGCGTGTCTGATTTTGTAGAGGATGTGGGAGGCAGAGGTATACGTGGTGGGGGAACAGAGTCAGAGGATATTTATATGTCTGTCGTATGGAAACAGCATGGTTTTACCTCAAACCATTTCCCATTATCACATGTCATCTAGAGTGTGTCAACGGGCTCAGTGGTGAGGTCTTGTCTCTGTGCTGGTGAAAGGGAAATAAAGGGGGGAAAAATAAAAACGCTTTATCCAAATCCATGTTTTATCCAAATTCTTTATTCTCCAGAATCATAATTTCACACAAGTAAGCCAGGGCCACTCGTTGTCCTATGCTGAGACTCTGAGCTGCCCTCCTGTAAATACCCTCCCTGCCACCCTCCTATAAATAGCATTATGATCCACCGATGAAAATACCATCTATCTCATATGATCATTTCTTAAATAAATTAAAATAATAAAAGAACAATAGAGGCGCAGTCCCATGGGCCTTTCTGGGCCACAGGCAGAGGTGTCAGGCTGACTGATGACGTTTCAGACTGGTCTGTGCAAGCTGAGTGCAAGCAGCAACACCCCAACATGGGGTGTCTCATGGTGCCCTTCCCACAGTCCCTGGGAGCTGCATGCAGACGGTGTGGTATCGTGCAGCTCCTGCCATCCCAAAGCCCTGCTCTGTCACAGGGGCTCTGGATGACAAGACTCATGACAGCAGCTGTGCTTCCTATCTGGCTTTGCTCAGTTCCGCTTCATGTTCTGCAGGTATCTTTGCACCCAGGTGTCACTTGGATTGGCACAGACTTCGCGCCCTTTCTTTGTGATGAACCTGTGGAACAGGGATGAGACACGTGAGGTCTCTGCTCAGACCAAGATCCCAGGTTTGGGGTATTGCAGGAGGTTCTCCCTTGTGTCCCAAGCTTGTGCCATGGCTGACAGTGATTTTCCCCCATTCCCATCTGCTTTTTCACACTACAGGAATATCCCTGGGAGTGCCCACAAAAGATTTGTTGGCAGTCCCTGCAGGAGCATCCCCCGCAGGTCCCTGCACATGAGCACGCACGTGCCAAAATGGCTGTGCCTGCGCTGCACCCAGGCGTCAGCCTTGATACCTACACGAGGGCTGGCAGGGAGCAGCTGGTGCTGGTGACGTAGTAATGCAGGATGAGCTTCTTTGGGAGCTTGTGGGATGTATAAGAGAAGCAGCAGGTTGGGTGGTCAGGTCCAACTGGAAGAGACAGGGAGAGACAGCATGAGCATGTGCTGAGCTGTGCACCAGGAGCAGCCAGCCCAGAAGTGCAGGAAGCTAGGCAGGTAGGAGGGAGTGAGGAACCAGGGAATAATTAAGGCTGAAAGGGACATGGGAGATTGTCTGGTCCAATGTCAACAACCATTGCTAGGGAAGGCAAGTATAGGAGAGATTCCCACTCAGTTTTTGGGCAGTGATTGGGAACCCTAAACTATAACCAGGAATAAGTATCCCAGGTCCAGGATGGCTGGACAGATGGCTAGTTAGATGGAGGGGCGGACGGATGGACGGAGGGATGATTTTCCAGTTCAGGGAAATTGTAATTGATTGCAGTGCAGAGTGGAGAGTGGCTGAAAAATTCCCAGCTATCTACCAGGGGATCTCAGTGGAGAAATAATAATGAAGGCTCAGCTCCATTTTTCCTTCACAAATAAGAAAGCAGGACTCACCTGGGGCAGAGGACATTTGGGAGCAAGAAGCTGCAATGAGGAGAAGAGCGAGAACAACTGAAGAGACCTTCATCTTCCCGTCAGACAAGGACAGTCGGAGCAGGACCAGGAGCTCTGGCAGATGCAACACAGACTGCATCAGCTGGATTCAGTTCCCTTTTAATAGGGAGTCCTGGAGGCAGCAGAGAAGCCCAAGTGGAAATTCCAGAATTATGATAGAGGATGTCACGAAAGTGAAATAGCCAAAAAATAATAAGGCAGAAGGAATGGGATATAGTTCACATTGGAGCCAAGAATGTTGAGCTTTGACTCAGCATTCATTTTCGTTTTTATCAAATCAAAAGGAAACTGAAGCGTGCCAAGTAGCTTGGCCACAAAGAAGTTATCTATTCATCCAAATTACAGGAGGGATTTTCCCTGTGAGTCTGTACAAAAAAAAAAAAAAAAAAAAAAAAAAAAAAAAAAAAAACATTTACTTAAGATTATGCAAGTCTGGAAAAAAAAAAAAAAAAAAAGGCACGCTCGCGCTGTTTTTATGCCAGGTGTTTGCTAAACTGCAGTGCAAGGAGCTGAGGGGTGGCTGCACTGCAGACTCTGTGCTGTCTGAATCGCTCAACCCCTACCAGTTCCACCATGCCGGGTTTAGCAGGGACCAGCCAGGAGCTGGGGCTGGAGGCACCCCTGGAGGTCACCTGGCCCAGCCCCTGCTCGCAGCAGGGTCAGCTGGAAGCCCTGCATGGGCTGTCCGTGTTCAGCTGGTCTTTGAAAACCTCCAAGGAGAGGAACACCCCAGACTCTCTGGACAACCTGTTGCAGTGTTCAGTAATAAAGTTTTACCTGAGTTTTAAATAGAATTCCTTGTGTTTTGGTGTGTGCATTGCTTCTTGTCCTGTCATAGACACTGAGAAGAGTCTGATTTCATCTGCTTCTTTTCCCATCCACGCATGGATAAGGCCCCCCTGCGAGTCCCAGGTCTCACAGCCTCTCTTCCCATGACAGGTGCCCCAGCCGCTAAATCATCTCTGTGGCCTTCACTGGACTCTCCAGTATGACCGTACCTCTCTTTCGCTGGGGAGCCCAGAGCTGGACGCAGGACTCCAGCGGTGTCTCATCAGTAGGGGGGAAGAATCTCCTTGCTGGCAGCACTCAGGCAGCCCAGGATGCTGCTGGCTTTCTTTGCCACAGGGACACACTGCTGGCTCACGTCCAGTTCGGTGCCCACCAGGACCCCTAAGTCCTTCCCTCCCAGGCTGCTTTCAAGCCAGTCAGCTCCGAGCATGCCCTGGTGCACGGGGCTATTCTTCCCCGGGGGAAGGGGTTTGCGTGTCCATTTGCTGAACTTGATGAGGTTCTTGTCCTCTCATCTCTCCAGCCTCTCCAGGTCCTTCTGGCTGAGAGCACAACCCACTGGCATCTTAGCCAGCTCTTGCAGTTTGTGCTGTCTGCAGGCTTGCAGAGGGTGCACTCTGTCCCACTATCCAGGTAATTAAGATATTAAACAGGACCGGCCCCAGTACTGACACCTGGAGTGTCCCAGTGGTGACGCTAGCTGGACTTTGTGCCATGGATCACAATCTTGTGAGCCCGGATATTCAGCCAGCTGTCAGCCCACATTAATGCCCAATATCATCGCCCTCATCGGTTTGTCTATGAGGATTCTATGGGAGCCAGTTGAAAGCCTCGTTAAGGTCAACATAAATAACATCCCTGCTCTGCCAGGAGGATTATGGAAGAGGAGTTTTGCCAACCTGAGATGTTTTCCAGTCTGAACTGCTCCTCTGGCTCCAAGATGGATTGGTCTGGCTGAAAAGGTGAGAAACAGGTAGCAGAAAACCTGCCTGGCATGGGAGACACTCTCCAGCCCCGCAGGTGCCCAGCACTGGAGCTGTAACAGGGCAGTGCCACAGTGCAGCACGGGGCAGCTGGGCACAGCTGCAGCTCTGTAGGGGAACGGGCGAGCCTGTAATATCTGACCTCCTGCCCCAGCCTGGGGGTGCATGGGTGGGAGCCTCCTCCACGGCAAAGAGGAGACTTGGGGCTGTGCGTGGGCCCCTGGGCCTGGATCTTCATCCCCAGGAGTGCAAACCCCTGCTTGTCTCTCCTGGAGCTGCAAACGGGAGCAGTGGAGTCACTGATTTAACTCTGTTCTCCATCAGGAACAGGTATGAGATGCTTAGAGAGAAGGCTGACGGCTCCTGGCACAGGTGATGGTCTGCTCCACCACACCCTGACCCCTCCAGGGAGGATCCCTGTCACACTCCTGCTTCCTGCTTGCTCTTCCCCTGCAGTGCGATTCAGGATACTGGTGCTGTCAGATGCAGCGGGCTGCAGCTCACCTTGCAGCTGGGCAGATGCATCATCACAGAAGCTCACAACCACTTTTGTTGGTTCCAAAGCCTCTGTAGGATTTGACACAGGCATCAGGAAAGTGGAGTTTTGCTAGATTCAGAGCAAGGCCTGGCAGGACAGGCGGGGCTCTGCTTTCCATGGCTTAGCAGAGAAGTTCTGGACAGAGGTGCATGGCAGAACAAGAAGTGGCTCCAGCTTTCAGATGAATTGCTGTAGAGTAAAACTAAATCCTGGCTTTTTGCCACGGAAATAAAGTGTGCAGAAACCAACAGTGGGAGCTATCTGTTCCCCTCTTCTTGCAGCTCATAGGGTAGCATGTACACCGGGAAATGACAAATACTCGCTGCTGGTTCTGCAATTCTTGCTGCATTTCCATGACAGAGAGACTGCGGCTACAGAAAGGCAGTTTTGTGGCTAACACCAGCCAGAAAGAGCTTTGCTCATGGGAACTTTGCACTTTCTTCTCCCCAGCGTCCCCCACCTGCAGTGAACGAGCCCAAGAGCTAGAGGCTCGCACTGTGCCGTCTTGCTCAGCGCCCATAGCACCCGGGGCAGTGAGGAGGTGTGATGGAAACGTTCCACATCAGGAAGCTCTGCCCTCCATCCAGAAGCTCTGAGATGCTCAGTGGAATGAAAGGAGCTGTTGTTCACTGCTACTGAATTTGACAAGGCTGGGCGGCAGAGGAGGGTCTGGAAGGAGCTGCTGCAGCCACAGTTGTTTGCTTGTGTCATTGGCCCAGACTGATAAGCACTTACAAAAATGCCCTTTGAGAGCCGTGATGCCTTCTGCCAGGGTGGGCACCTCTCCAGCCACGCCTGCGTGGCACTGACCCCTGCTGCAGGTCTCCACCTTTGAGCTTCCAGCTGCAACCACAGCCACACGCTCCTGCCTGGCTGTTCCTGGAGCAAGATGACCCTGTTGGCCTCTGAGGCCTGCGTCTGTTTCCAGCTTTCTGTTTCTCTGCACTGTTTTCTGTCTGTCTGTTAAATCCTAGAGCCCTCTGCTGTCAGAAAGCTCCTGCAGTTTAAGTAGTTATAATTCAATCTCTCTCAAGCTTGCTTCCCTTATTATTCCTGGCATGGAGCTGCCTTTTATAGCTTTAGCCTCACCCAGCCTTGGGCATGAGGTTTGTTTGAGTAGCAAAAGAAAGCTAAAATTATTCAAAAAAGAAGATTATAGAGAAGGATGCTATAGTGGCTGCCAAGACTTCTTCCACTGGGATAGCGGTCCCAGGGGCCCTGGGACTCCCTCCAGTCCCCCCAGATCCTGCCCTTGCCAAGAGGTACCAGACGCAAAGCATGTGCCCCAAGGGGAAGGGACCCTGAGTGCTTCGCTTGAGGTGATGCTGAGGTCTCCCGGACTGGAGAAAGCCACATCTGCTGCACCAAAGCACAGCTCACCTGCAGGCACTGCAACATCCCCAACCCAGCTCTGCAGCACAGTCAGATGCAGTACACAAAGGGATATTAGCCTGTCCACAGCTAAGCCACTGCTCGATGTTCACTCCTGTTGTCCATAAGCCTACAAGTGGCTGTGAGCTCCAGCGTGCAGGCTGCTGTGTTTGGGGGATGCTGGGGGTCTCGCCCTGGGCAGAGGGCAGTGTCCGGGACTCTGTGCACAGCTGGGGCTAAAGGAGACCCCTCAGCACCTGTTCCCAAACTGTCCCTGGCCCAGGAGACCACAGGGGGAGGCTGCAAAGCTGCATGCAGCGTTCCCCAACACCAACCCCTGCCCTGTGTCTGCCAGCACCAGACAGTGCTCATGGCTCTTTTGAAGGGCGCAAACCCATCCAGGGGCGCAAGAGGCTCACATGGGAACTGTGCTTCAGAGAGGTGCTGCAGAGTACCCCAACCTGCAAGCAGTCTCCATGCATGGGAAGTGGTTTGCAGCCTTGCAGAGAGCCCAAACCAAAATAAATGTTGAGGCTAATAAACATCCGAGCATCACTGTTGGACTCTGTGTGTGGCCTCGCCCCTTGCTGTGAGAGCAGGGGCTCACACCTCCCACAGGGTTTTGCTGCCCCCAGCTCTGGGGGGCCAGTGCCAGACATACCCCTGCCACATGCTGCTAGGAGGGTGGTCAAGGTGGTGCTTGTGAGCATGGGGTCCTCAGGAGGCAGGGCACAATCGAAAGGCTCCTGAGCCAGGTCATGGTGCTCAGCCATCCTCAGAGCTCCCAAAACCCTCCCCAGCTTCCTGGAGAGCTGGGCATCAGGACAGCTTACAGAGAAGATGATCAATATATGGCTTTCATCTCCTCTCTGCTTGATGATGTCATACACACAAAGCCTAGTGGGTTCACTTACAAACTGGCTTTATTTTTCACCCTAGCAGAGCTCTGAATTTTCAGCCTGGTCTTCTTTGCTTTTCCTGGGGCACTCACCAAAGATCTGACTGATATGGCCCATCCTTCTGGACAAAGGACACAGACCAGGCAGAGACACGTTGTCATTTCCATGCATTCGTGGGGTTTGAGGGCCACCGAGGGGATGCTGAGGGGTGGGGGTGGGGGCGAGCCCCCACCACTCCAGCCAGGAGTACCCTGACAGCTGCAAACACTGCCCTAGGGCTCCAAAATCACTGAAACTCACTTTTCCCTGTTTCTTTCATTGGCTTTCATGACATGGATGGGGAGGGGGCTGGAGCAAGGAGAGTTGTGTTGTTGTGTGTGTTTTGTTTTGTTTTTTTTTTTATTATTATACTTTTATTTGGTTTGAAATACCCTACATTTAATCCTCTTTTGTTTGTTTTATTTCAAAACAAAGGCCAGGAAAAATGTGAGGCACACATAGGAAAGCAATATTTTTCTCCAAAGCATTTTCTCAGAAAATATCCTTGCTGGAAGAAGGTTCAGCCTTTGATGAGATACCATCTCTTATCAACACTAACAGCTTGCTGTACCCTGCTTCTCAATGGCCGTCACTGTCCAGGATTCCTTGCATGACACGGTTTCAAGGAAACACGAAGCCGCTCTCTTGTGCAATGCAGCCACACTCGCCCATGCTGTGTGGCCTGGATGGCTGCACTGCCCTCACCCCAGTGCAGCTGAGGCACTGGTTCCCAGTCACTCCCACACGCACAGGTTCCCCCTGGAGCCAGTTCCAGGACATAACATCATCTTGAAAGTTCCGTTGTTTCTCCAGAAATGTCAAGAGTAGGGAGGAAAAGAATTTCTGGTTCCTTCAGGGACGTTTTCAGCACCCAAGCTCTGAGCAGGGCAAGACAAAGACTGCTGCAGGTTGTGCTGGAGGCAGTTACTGAACTTAGGCCATTTTTAACACTTCCTTTTCCAAGCGAATCCTGCCAGCTCAGCATTTAAAACTGCTATAAATAGCAAGTTACATCATCCAGTCTCACCATTTTTTGCAGTGTTCCCCTTTCATAAGGCAGATCTAGAATTTCTCTATTTCTGCCTCTGACCAAACTTATTTGGGGCATTTGCTTTATTTAGCATTTTCTTCTGGGATTTCCGTTGGCCTGCAGACAAGCTCTAACATAACCTTCCAGGCAAATCAGTGCAACATCAGACAGACTGCTTCAACCAGCCTTCCTTCTGACTCCAAACATTGCCTGCCCGTGGGGGGGGGAGAAGGGCAGACCATGTGCTGTGTCACAGGCCCTGAAACCAGCCGGAGCCAGAGTGGGAAAATGTTTATTTTCCTGCACAGCATCTTTTGCATGAACCTAATTTCCCTTAAGGAGCTCCAGCCTACTTTGGCCACTCTTCCATGGCCATCTGCCCATTCCAGAGCACCTCCCAGACAAACGTCCTTCATCCCAGACACCCAGCCCCACAGCTACCCTCTTTCCAAAAGGGAAAGGTGAGAAGAAATTACTTTCTCATTTCATCATGATAGGGCTGCAGGGGTATGGGTAAGCACACCGTTTTAGACACATTACCACATCTCAGGGCATTGACTACAGCCTCCCACTTCCACCCAGCCTGGGAAGAGCTGGCAGAGTCAGGGCTTTTGTCAGATTTCTAGGGAAAAAACAGACTCATAGGAAGCAAACACTCCGATTTTGAGGTTATTTTATTGGCTTTCAGTAGTGGAAAAGTTCCAGCACTTGCCTGGCCCCTGTAACACACATTATCTAGGCTAATCTGATCCTAAACTGACCCAACTAAACTGAAAAGGTGTTTTCTTTCTTTGTTTGTTGTTGGGTGGTTTTCTTGTTTGTTTGTTTGTTTTAATTTAAAAATTGTCCCTGAAAATTCAAAACATTTTTGTATCTGCTTGCCAACAGAGGTACAAATGCATGGAGAATTTCAGCTACCTGAAACTGAAAAAATATCTCACTGAAAGCATTCAAATAACCGATGCGTACTTACAAATAATTCTTCTATTCTAATGAAACCTGTTTTTATCAGAACATCTCTGCACCATAAATGGCATTTTGCCTGCCTGCCCTACCCACGTCATCTGTCTTGGGAGCAGGACAGGACCAGATGGCTGTAGGTGGCAAATCTCAAGACATGACCTATGAATGCCTGAAGGTACAATCACAGGGAATAGCTCAGAGGCAAACCACGCTCTTACGTATCTACAAGTTACATTCCCCAAGCAACCAGACAGAAGAGCCAAGAAAGCTGAGGCTGGCTCAGAGCTGACTTCTGGTCCAGCTGGCTTCTGGCTGAATGTCAGCTTCCCTCCCCCTTCCTGGCCAGGTGCCCCAAGGCTCTCCCAGGACTTTGAGGGCTCAGCACATGAACAAGCAGGGGGGGCTGTGCTGGTGGGGGAGCCTGCAAGGTGCTTCACCACCCTGGCCAGATGGCAAAAAGAAGGCTAGGGAGGGGACCAGCTTGGCATGGTGTTGCCAGGGAAGAGCTGATGCTCCATTTGGCAAGTGCCACATTTGCTCCATCTGCCTTCCATGCAGAAAAAGCGCTGCAGCCATGCCAGGGCAAGGGGCAGGCATCCCACCACCGTGGCTCTCTGCAGGCTCTGGAGACCACCTGGAGGGTGGGTCACCTCTGGGACCTCTCCCACTAAGGCCTTGGACCACATTGTCTCCCAGAAACCCCAGTCTGCTTGGAGGTCAAGCCCCCTTCACAGGGCTGCACTGCCTCCCTTCCCACCAACTGCAGACGGTAGAAGGACTGTGCACACCATGCGACATTGGAGTGAGGGTTGGAAAACACTGGGTTATCTACAGAACTCATCCAAGTCGACAGCCTAAAAGTTGCCTTTTACAGAAACATGGTGAGTCAGAGCCCAGCGCTGCGGCAGGGGTTGTTTGGTTGGCTTGCTCTACTTTTTGTCATATTCTTTCAACAGACCTTGAGGAAGCATCTGTTGAAACATCACTGAGTAGATGAAAATAATGAAATGGAGACATTTCCCTGAAATGCAGCTACCTTGCTGTTGAGAAGAGGCCAAATTCTCTTTTCCTGACTGACATCCCAGTTTATGCTTGTGCCTTCACCCCCATCTTGAGAGTTCCTGGTCTTTAGAACTGGTGACTTCTTCCTCACCCAGCTCCTGGAGCTCCTTCTGCTTCATCTGCAGGGTCACAGTCAACATCTCCATACTTTTCTGGATCTCTGCATCTCCAGGCCCATCAACAATAGGCCTCACCTCACCTATCAGTAGCCAAAGAAACTTAAGTGTCTAACCTAAATTGGTCATTTAAGGTCTTCTTGTAGGACCCGGAGTGAGGCAGGCCCCTCCAGGAGATAACACCCCATCTCAGCTCCCTTAAAACTGAGGAAAAAACTCAAGCACTTCAGCTTCTGGAACTCTTTTTTCCACCCTTATGCTCACCACTACCTGCGCTGGTGCCTGCAGTGCTGTCACAGCAGCAGGGCAGCTACTGAGTCCCCTCAGACAATATGAAGAGGGAGCCCACAGGTGACAGCCCCTATCTTGTGCTGCTGTAGGAGGGAAACAGTTCAGGGTAGAAGACATCTCTCTCCCCGTTGTTCCTAAGATGGCCTCATCCCATCTATACTCTTCGTCCCATTTGTGCAGTGCAGAGGCAGGATGCATGCTTGCCTCTAAGTTGCTGTTACAGGTTGGGTAATACAGGCCTGTTGACAAATGCAGGAACCTCCACAGGGGAACTTCTTACTAAAGGACATGCATGAAAGAAACAGAAATAGATATTGTGATAGTTTCATATCCTGTGTCACTGGGGAGGCACTGAATCAAGTGGACAGCTTCACGTTTCCAGGGCTGGGGCTACCACTTCGTTCCATCACGAGACTGTGCTGCGAGCCGCTTCTCTGGGGGAAATTCCACCACACCTACGCAAGCAACTGCCCAGACCTGCTTGCCCTATAAATTGGAGGGTATCTGAATGTCTCAGCACCAAAGAGAAAAGAAGCTTTCAAGCTCACTTGCCTGCTTCAGCTCCGGCCACAACTTCTGCGTTGACATGAAGGTCTCTGTGGTTGCCCTGGCTGTTCTCATCGCCGCCTTCTGCTACCAGACCTCTGCTGCACCAAGTAAGTCTGGACTCTATGAATCTCTCTAAATGGGGACAGGGTCCTTTCTGCCAGCCCTTCCACCCCGGGTCCCTCCTCATGTCAGATCTCCTTCTAGCGGGTGCTCAATGGGTGCTATTCAGCCGTGGGCAGGCACAGCGCAAAGCACAACACGTGTGTGGTGTCAGCAACAGCTCAGGGTGAACCTAAATGAGAAAGAATTTAAGGAAGAAGGAAAAAGACCTTGCTTTTTGTATTCCCCCTCCACGTCCTCCCAGACCCATGGGGACTCCAGTCCCAGCTCCCTGCCCCTGTTCGCCTGTCACTTGCAACTGCTCACACCTGTCTTTGCCTTTACAGTTGACTCTGACCCACCAACCTCCTGCTGTTTCACCTACATCCAACGGGAGCTGCCCCGTAGCTTTGTGACCGACTACTATGAGACCAACAGCCTGTGCTCCCAGCCAGGTGTCGTGTAAGTGTTCTCCTCCAGGACTGGGGGTTCTCACTTTGGGATGAGGATTCCTCCACGTTTTGGACCTGCAATGAGAAAGACTCATTTTCAGGGGGGACAGGAAGGATGTGGAGCCAAGAGATGCATGGGGATGCTCCATGGGCTCAGTGTACTTGGGGCTTACACTGGTCCTGCTCCAGGGTTTTGCAGGCTGGTGGCTGCCAACATGGTCAGCACCAGGTGGTGCTGCCCAAATCCTACTGACCCTCAGGAGAGGCTGGGTGTGGAACAGGGATGGTGGGGTCTCCCCCACATGGAGCTCTCACATGGAAAACTCATCTCGCTGCTCCCCACAGGTTCATCACAAGGAAGGGACGTGAAATCTGCGCCAACCCTGAACATGACTGGGTCAAGAAGTACGTGACTGAGCTGGAACTGAACTGAAGCTTTGGAACAGGATGCACTGTGCCAGGACAAGCAAGCCATGGACTCCATCAGAAATGTTCCGTGTCATTTAGAACTAGCTGAGAAACTGAAAATGTCCCAGAACCTGACTTCAGTGTGCGTTTCTTTTTTTATTTATGCATTTATTTTTTATAAGGAAAGGGAGGAGGTAAAATAACAAGAGAATTACTTAATATATATATATTTTAATGAGAACCTCCTGTGGGGCTGGAAGACCTGGGAGGACCTGTGTGTGTTTTCAGGAGGACGGCATATATTGGTGCCATCAGGAGCCTCGTCACTTCAGGAACTCAGCTCCCAGCTCTTCAGCCCACAGGACATCCTGCACCCCATCATTCATCCTGCGACAGTGCTGACTGTACTCTGCTTAAAATAGCAGCTGGGGGGGGGGGAAGACCAAAAGCTGTGCCCATAAGTGGGACCAGAGCCCATGTGCTTCTGGGAGGGAGCTGCATGGCCATGTGGTTGGGACAGGCATCGCCACATAGGCAGCTGTGTAAAACACGACATGGAGCCGGGGACACGACATAGAGACTGTGAGTCAGGGGGTGGCCTTGGTCACAGCCTTGACTCCAAAGGCACTGCACGCCCCCAGGCCAGCTCCATTTATTGTGACTGTGATAGACAGAATGGCTGAGGTCAGCAGCAGTCTCTGGGTCTGTGTGATCTGCTCCATTGGGCCACGCAGAACAGGGTGCCCAAGACCATCTCCAGGTGTCTTTGGACCATCTCCAAGGAGGAGACTCCAGCACCTGACTCCAGGACCAGACTCTCTGGGCATCCTGTGCCAGTGTTTCGTCACCCTCAAGGACATGAGGACACTTTGGCCACTGAGTAGCAGCCAGCCCCATACCTGCATGCCGGAGCCTGGTAGCTTCACCCAAGAACTGAGGTTGGCACAAAGCTGGGCACCCACAGCTGCCCTCACTCCAGGGACCAGCAGGAACAGGGGACAGGAGCTCCTGTCTAGGGGCATGGAGACCCACAACGGGGGCATCACACAATTGGCTTGACCCCCAACAGTCCCCTGTGGACACAGCTCCACCTGGTCCTGTGGCAGTGGGAGCAGTCCCACAGCTGTGGGGTGTCTTGTCAAAGGACACACCGCACAAGGTCAGCCACGAGCACCACCCAGCCCACACACGGTTTGAGCCCGTTGCAAACCACACCAAGCACTGATGTCCTTATCAGCCTGGGTCGTGTTGGAGCCACCCACAGCTGACACCTACCCCGGGTACCTCAGCTAACCCCTCACCACCGTTCTGGGAACCCGCAGGGAGTCCTGGATTGCTCACGTCTTTCTTGATCTTACAGCCACTCACGCGTGACAGCTCAGAAGAGCCCTCGCTGAGCGTGCGAGGAACGCTGTGCTCCCGTTAATCCACACCCACGGGCACAGAGGTGTGAGCCAAGCCCACGCCAGCAAGGCAAAGGCAGTTGTCAGCATGCAGCAAGTTGGAGGCAGCCCCCAGGGCCCACAAGCAGCACCGGGCGCATGGAGGAAGTATTCCAGGCCCTCTTCAGGGCCACCATGTCTGGCAGAAGAGGAGGTGGCATACCAGAGGGCACTGAGCTGGTTTGGAGACAGGGGAGGATGTGGCCCCATGGGAGGGGACTCATGTGGGTCACGGGTCTGTCTGGACTCAAACAGACTGAGACAAGAACAATAGCCTCAGCTGTTTCAGAGTTTGTGAACTGCCAAAGGAGAGACTCATCCTGAAAGCAGTGTGGCATTTACTGCATGTTTTGTGTAACATGTAGTTCAGGTCTTTAGAGTCAATGCTTTTTGTGTTCTGTTGTGGAGCAGGCTTTTAATACATTTTGGAATGCAACAGAGTATCATGTCTTCCAGTAGTATTGAACCATATTATTTAAAGGAAAGTCTAATTTTTTTAAAAATAAATATTTTTTATGAAAGCCATGTGAAAGCCTAAATGTGAACCAAATGAAAGGTATCATAAAAATAACAACATTACTATAATATCTCTACACGTTTGTTTTTTACATCACCCCACTGTGGACACAGGCATTTTGAGGGAGCTGCACATCAGATCCCAGCACTGCACAGCAGGAGGAGCTGTGCTGTGCTAATTGAGGCACCATTGACTGCACTGGTGGTTCATGGCCTGATGCTTTTCCATCTCTGCTATTTAGGTTCACGAGCACTGGCTCCATGCTGTCCCCACCACCCCAGGGAAGGGGGCCCTGGTTCACGACGGGTGGGGAGACTCCGTCTTCCACCCAAAGCTGCAAGCCTCCCCCGTGGCAGCACCGGGACAGGGGTGGAGGAAGGGAGGCAGTGGCCCAAGCCAGTGAGGACAAGGGCAAGCACAGGAGTAGGCATGGGTGCAGGGTTTGGAGGCAAAGGCACAACCCAAACTCAGAATCACCCGAGCTGCTGTGGCCACTTACATTGCCATACCTGGAGTTTTGCTAGAGAATGTTGCTCCTGAACTCAAGTGTTGGCAGGAGGCTCTTCACAGATAGCGAGAGGAGGACAAAAGGGAATATCAAAGCCCTCGGCGTTAGAAAACCCACCTTGGAACATCCTGGCTGATCCCAATAAGCTGAGATACTGGAAAGAAAAGACTAAAATTTCTGCAGGTATTATCTGGGCTTATTAACTGTAAATTTTAAGCCAGATGACTCACAACTTTTAAACATTAGGGAAGTAATGGTGGATGGTTTTGCATGCTGCAATATAACACTTTCCTTAAGTAACGATATATCCCTGACAGCCTGGGCTGAATACACAGAAGTATTTAGTAAGATGATGAAATGTAATACTAGAAATGGTGTCTGACTATCACACTGTCAGCCATGGCCAACAGAAAGCAGAAATGGCAATTAGGACCTGAAAGAACATTTCTGCTCTGTTCTTAGAAAGAAGCAGACGAGCACTCACATTCTGATGATGAAACAATTTCCAGTATACTAGAAGAGAAAGAAGGATGTTAAAATTTGTTGAGAAAACACATTGCTAGAATTGCAGGTCTGTAAATTTTACTGCTGAGATTCCCAGCTGGGACAATCAGCCCCTCTGGGTGACCAAACAGGAGTCAAACCCTCAAAAAGTGACAAATCCACAGATGACTCAGAAAGAATAGCTCACTGATCACCCATCTCCAAGCTGTGCCATTCACCAGAAGTGGCATCCTGAGGATGCCTTCAGAAAAAAACAGACACCTTGAACAGGAGATCAGCCCTGGGACCTGCCTCAGCAAGAGGCAGTCTCAACCCAAAATGTACCCGCAGAACTTACATACATACATACGTATACACCCATCTTCCTTTGGGATATGGAAATCAAGGGGAAACTGTGTGACTGTGATCACCCCGGTGCATACAGGCCAACCTCTTTGGGACTAAATAATCTATGTCTGAGTGTGAAGGTCACCAGCTTGCTTGGTGCTGGCCTGCAGGGGATCAGGAGCACAACCGCCATGGGAAAACCCAGATGCTCAGGCCAGACCACACTGTGCCGTGTAACTACTCCACATGGTCAGGGCAAGTGGTCTAAGCGGGACCTGGTCCTTCATGGGCAGGAACTCTATGGAGGCCAGAGCGAGGCAATACAGAAGGAAACACAGGGAAGTGGTCTCAAGTTGCACCGGGGGGTGTCTTCAGGAGGGGGGGGGGGTTATATTGGACATTAGGAAGAATTTGTTCATGGAAAGTATAGTTAAGCATTGGAACAGCCTGCCCAGGAAAGTGATGCAGTCCTCATCCATGGAGGTTTCTAAAACACGTGTAGAAGTGGCACTAAGGGACATGGCTTAGTGATGGGACTGAGTTGGTCAGGTTGGTGGCTGGACCTGATCTTGAAGTCTTTTTGCAACCCAGATGATTCTATGGTTCTTTAAACACACAAACACTTCCATAGAGGAAGTGGGCAAGCTCAACTTGCCATGACTTAGAGCAACAGCTTGTAAGCAGTTTTAGGAACAGCTCTAGCCTTAAACCACACTTGCCATCCAGTCCGGACACCTCAGGGCAGACTGGTGTCAGCACAGAGCAGTTTCTTAGCTGCAGATGATGCACAGATTCCATCAAGTGGAAAATTGTATAGCACATTCAGAGTTATCTCATACCGTGGACCTTTATTCTCCTTCTTTGGAGAAGCAGATGCATGACTTCTAAGGACGCACTGGGTGTTGCGGTGGGGTGACCTCACATCCTTTCTGCTCAGCCGTTCACTTTTTCACTGTCATCCCTGCCTATCTGGAAGACCTCTAGATTGTTGCATTTCCTCCTGCCTCTTCTGAAAAAGCTCTTTGTCGCTCCTGATCTGTGGCAGTGCTCTTCATCTGGCACCTTGCTGCAGTGATATTGCTCTTGCTTTCTGGACAGCTTCCATCCCACCATCTCCTCCTGCCCTGGTGACATTTAGCCTGGCCCCTTCCCAAATGCTGCTCTGCACAGCAGGTTTCCCTGGCAGCCCCCAGCTGCCTCTGCTTCCAGCCCTCTGCCAAGCCCTCAACGTTCGTGTTCTTTCTATAGATTCCCAGGCCACATAAACTCCCTTTGTGAAACCTCCATGGAGGTCAAAAAAAGGTGTGAGGCCAACCAAGGCCCATTGCCCTTCCTGGGCACGTGGCAGAGCTGGGACCACGCTCTCCCAGCCAGGCTCTCTTCTCTTCTGTGCAGCCTACAGAAGAGAGAGCAAGCAGACGAGGGGAGGTGGGTGAGGTTCACCAAAAAGTGACAAAAACAAGCCAAGAGGAACTGCTGAGTTGGGTCCAACACCATTTTTTACTAGGAGCTTCCTAATCAACATCGAGGACATCCCCAGAGAAACTGTACCAGGCATTTTAGATCATTCCTTATCAAATCATGTTTTATTCTAATTGAATTGGTCACTAAAACAAGAACTGTCCAACACACAGTGCAACCCCCACACACGCATCCCCTTGCCTTCACCCCTGGTCCCAGTGACACAGAGCTGAGGTGTGGTCAGCTGCACAGGCAGCTGCTGCTATCGAACTCTGCCAACATGGTGTCCCACTGTTGCCACAGCAGGATCTCCAGAGCAGTGGCCTCCAAACTTGCCTGATTACAAATCCTTCTTGTTAATTTTTTTTTAATCAAAGCCCCCAGTATATGTGTATTTATTTATGTATAAATTGTATACATATACTACTGAAGTTATAATATTTTCTTCCACATCCGAATCAATCATCTTGTGAACCCCACTTGGGAGACCGCTGCCCTGGTGGCCCCCCCTGGACTGCAAAGAGCCATGGCCAACAGCACCCTTTGGACACCACACGTGGTCCATAATCCAGCAACAAGCACATAGCAGCACCTTCTCTCCAAGCTACAAAATTCAGTGCTGAGATGCTGGGTGTCAGCCAGGGCTCGGGGTTTACCAGCAGGGATGGATGCACCACAAAAATTGCACTGCAGACTGCTCAGGGCTCCCCACATCATCCGTTTATTGCCTTGTGTCAGTACAGCTCATACCAAACACATGACAAAGCAGCATGGTGTGCAGACACCCACTACCAGGAGCCTGTGGGTGAGTGGCAAGACGGTGGTGGCCAACGGGTGCCCCAGTTTCAGCAGAGTCCTGGCAGGAGCAGGGGCTGGTGGGGTCATCGCTATGTGCCCCCCACGCACACAGCTGCTGCCCAGCCATTGTCCCCATGCTGACCCGAGCAGCCTATCGGGCCCCCAAGTCTCTGCTTGCCTCCCATTACAGGACGATGCAGCCAGTCCCCTGCATGTCCCTCATCCAGGAGATCACCAAGGGCTCTGCATTTTTGCCCCCCAAGAAGGAACCCAGGTAGAAAAGAGGACGGAGCTTCCCTGAGAACTTGTCAGTGAAAGTGTAAAGGTGGGAGCGGTCGGTCACATTGTAGAAGGAGATTTCTCCAGCCTCGTAGTCCAGGAAGATGCCGATGCACCGGGGTCTGATGCTCAGGGTCAGATGGGAGATGGGACAGGTCAGGGCCTCATAGTTGCTGCCATTCTGCAGCCGTAGCACCCAGTAGCCATTGTTTGGAGAGAAGAGGATGTTGCCTTTCCGGCTGGCAGCCTCCTTGCACAGCCCTAAGCCCCACTCCGGCTTGTCTCCCACATGCACCTCCCAGTAGTGGCGGCCTGAGAAGAAGAGCTGCACTCCCAGCACCACCGGAGCGGAGTTAAACCTCCTGGTGTTGTCGAAGAAGGACAGGAGCAGTTTCCTGCCCCCACGCCGCACGCTCTTGTGGTCTTCGGATAGGATAAGATCAGGGTGCGCTGTCTCAGGGTCTAGAGTCACGTCCACTGGTGTGAGAGAAGGGAGAAAGGACAAGCGGACTTCGTGGGCAGGCTGGGTGTCTGCCACCAACACGCTGGAGTGCTCCAGCTGCAGCCCTTGCTGCTGGCTGTGTTTAATTGCTTGTGCCTTTGACTGCACAGTGCCTCGTGCTGCCAGCCCCAGCATGCAGAAATGCAATTCATAAAATCATTTCAACTGTAAACCACATCAAATTATTTGGCATGGGACTGCAGAGCAAGAACAACCAAGGCAGCCCAGCAGATTGGATACAGCTTCAGAAGCAATACCGAAAATAAGAGTTTGTGGGCAATGCTCTCGTAGGCACCAGGGTCACCTCCCAACCATCTGACACTAGAAGGAGGAAGGTGTCATCACCATGAAATCAGCCTGAACCCACTGATATGCAAAACGGGACCATCTGGACCAAACTTGTTGGAAAAACCCACAGTTAGCGCCGGTGCTAACAAGAAAGCCTGATCTGAACTGGGGCATGGTCTGAAATCATGTCATTAAAGAGGAGCCCAATCATGGACGGACTCTGACACAGCCAACATCTCCAACAGCATTTGAGCAGCACAGAAGACATGGCTTCCCTCATGCAAATGTAACCTTCTCCAGAACCCGACAGGACCAAAGGCTTCAGCCAGGATCACTCCCAAACCAGTGTCTCACCCACATGTCAGGGGTATGCAACACCTCCTTGTGTTCCAGGTTATAGGGGGATCAGGACCACCTGCACCAGGAACTGGAAGCAGTCCCCTCACCTTTGAACTTCTTCAGCATTTCCCTCATGCCCAGACAGCGCTCCGGAATGCTGTAGTCCTCCTTCAGGGTCACAGACACAGCTTTAGGGGTCTGGAACTTCACCGCTTCACACCTGAAAGGACAGCAATGGGGGGGGGGGGGGGGGGGGGGGGGGGGGGGCAACATCCAATGCCTACAGCACAGCTCCTCCTGCATTTTGGGAGCTTTCTAATGCCTTTCTTCTGGCTGCACAGACGCATCTCCTCCCTCAATCTCCTCTGTCATCCCAGAGTACTGCTCTTGGCAGCAAGCATGATGGGACCTTTGCTCTAGAGCTAAGTGGTGCACCAGAAAAGGCTCCCATGGAGCTGCAGTGCCACTGCCATGCAGGAATGCCCAGAGTAGGAAGAAACCCAGGCCAGCCTGGCAGCATGCCCCTCAGGTGCAGACACATCTCTCACCTCACAGCCCATGGCACAAGGCGAGACTTCCAGGGCTCTCGGGCCCCAGGAGAAGAGGATGGATGGAGTGCTCTGCAGCCCACTCTGGTTCCAGTCCCCTCTCTTGTTAGCCCCAGTTCACTCCATCTCTGGAGGACAAATGAGACAGTGGGCAGGGAGGACAGAGGGTGGATGGCACATGGACATCACACTGACATGGACATCCCTGAGAGCCTGCAGGGAGCTGGTACTGTAGGAGGAACGAGCACGGGTGCCTACCTGCTCAGGATGCATTTCATGTCCTAGAAGGAGAAGAGAAAGTCATTCTGGGTTTTTCACTCCAGCCTGGCCTCAGCAACCCATCCAGACAACAGAGGTCTTGGGACTGAGGTCGGGGATGAGTTAGAGGGCTGGAGGCACAGCCTGACCTTGAGAAGCCCCTCGTCCGGCAGGTGCATTTTCTCCTTTATCTCCAGGATCAGCTCATCCAGCAAGGACTTCTGCTCCACCAGCCTAAACATGCTTTCAGAGATCATCACTAGAATCTGCTTCTCCTCCTCCTCCAGCTTCTGAAGAAGCAGCTTCTCCTCAGCAGCCAGCAGCCGATGCAGCTTCCCAAACTCGCTCACAATCCTCTCCCGCTTTTTCTTCACTGTCTCCTTGTGATAGGAAAGATGCAGGGGTGAAGAGAGGAAATGTTATCCAGACAACTAAGTCAGAACTATGCCCGACATCCAGGAAACCGCTGCATTTTTGTGTGTGTTTATTTAAATGAAGATCCAAAAAAAAATCATTGTGCTTTTATTTAGGCAGAGTTCCCACTGGACATCTTGAGTTTACCAGCAGTAGGGCTTTGACCACAGCAGTTCTGGTTGGGTGGACCTCCAATGCCCACCGATGTCTCGGTGCAGCACAGGGGGTTGTGGGGGCTGCAAGGAGTTGCCATGAGGTGTCAGGCAGGGTTTTGTTAGGAGTGGTGCCATCTTCCTACCATGGGAAGCCCCAGGGAAACGCACCAGCACCTAGGAATGGGAGGGCTGGAAGGGAGCTGGGCAGGGCTCTCTGGATTGCTAAGAGCTCTCACTAATCCCAGAGCTGAGGAGCAACAACAGGCAGGGGCTGTGGTGGTTTTTTTTTGTTTGTTTGTTTTTTGTTTTTTGTTTTTTCCTGAGCCCTGAAAGTTGTCACTTGGCCCAAAACCTGGAGCATGAAAGATAAGTGACTCCTGAAAAACACGCTGGGGTTAACTAGGACCAGGAAATCTCAAAGTCCAGGAGGTAAATGAAAGGAAACTGCAATGCATTTATTCTTCTGTCCAAGCACATGATTTTTCAGAACCTGACTCATGTATGCTTGATAAGCCAGGACTCTCAGACACTTCCTCCCCAGCACTCACAAGGGACATTTTTTCCTTTTTACTAAAGCAGTCCAATCAGCCACTGGGTCAGAGGAAGCTGGGGGCAGCCAGGCTGTGACCGCACAGCCCTGACTCAGGCAGGCGGGGTGAGGACCCGGCTCTGTCACAAGTCCTATCCCAGCCCATGCCAGTGCTTGAGGGGCACAGCAGGCACGCAGCAGCACCCCAAACACCCAGCACCCACAAGCAGCAGACAGTGGCAGCTCTCACAGGGAGCTCTAACTGGGCAGCTCTAACTGGGAGAGCCCAGAGAAACCTGTTTTCCCTGCCAAAGCTGATTAATCATCAACTCAGCTGAGGAACTCTCCATCCAGCAGTTTCTTTTCCTTTTCTGCAGTTACTTTTACTTTCCAGGCTAAAATGACTCTCTTTTGCTGGTGTCCTACTTCCCCAGGACTGCCTGGAGGCAGGCAGAGGTGCAGTAATTCAGCTATTTTGTTTTTGTAATAAAACCAATTCCAGTTCTTATTGCTGTGGGGCAGAGTTCACCATGTAGTTCACTCCCGGATTTAACTCAAGAAAAAAAAATAAATAATAAATTACTGTTTAACCGGTGCACAAGCCCCCATGATTTCATCAGAGATGGTGTGCTGCTTTTTTCAAAGCATTTATAGACCTTTCAATATTTTCTGAGCCATCCAAATTTACTGATCCTGGTTTCTATCCCAGTGGCATTGCCCACTGCAGTGGGTACCTCACCCCTGCTTGGCACACAGAGCCAAGTGGGCCCAGCACACTGGAAACTAAGCACTTTCATCGTGTGTGGGTCATTCACTCCATGGAAAAGGTCTTATGGCACTTTCACTGCTTCTCATGCTGCAGCCAGGATCATCGGTGGATGTGGGTCCTCCCCATGACAGCAGGACTTGGGACATGTCACAGCCCCAGAAAACTCATAGCACCAGATAAGATCATTCAGGATTATTATTTTTTTTTTTTTAATTCCTAATGTCATCTAAGCTAATTCATGAAGAATTAAACCAGGCACCTGCCTTGCACTCCTGGATTTTCATCTTTGTCACTGACTCACATTTCTTCATATCCTCTACTTCCTTGGAAAGATGTTCCAACACTTTCTGGAGTTTCACCTGAAAAGAACAGAAACAGATCAGCTCACCCCAGCAGCACCCATCCTGCTCTGCCCCATCCCTGGGCCTGCGGCTGCCAGTGCCAGCAGGCAGCGAGGGGAATGTGACCCAGTGCCAGGCGGTACCAACCCTGGCACCCGAACACAGCAGCTGTGCTCTTTGCTCTGCTAGCCTTGTTAACCCCCTCCACGCTGTATGGATTTCCCACTGCTTTCTTCACTATTTAGCTTCCGAGAGCGAACTGACTGCACCCACCTTGCTGGGGCACTTGCCAGCCAGCAGTGTGGTGCCGGGAGCGACTCCTGGACATGGCACTTGGGTGCCAGCAGCTCTGTACCCCACTGCCGAGGCAAAACATCCCCACAGCAGCACCCAGAGCCCCGTCCTCCTCCAGGGGCAGGGACCTCAGCTGCCCACTGTACCCACACAGACAGGGGCAAGGCTGGGTGTCTCCCTTCCCAGCTCAGGAGGCAGCGGGTCCAGCCTCATCCCCAGAATGAGCAGCTGGGTAGCTGTACCACCCCTCCCCTGCCTGCCTGAGGCAGTGCCCAGAGGTTGCAGAGGGGTGCTCCCGGCACCCCAGCCTCTCATACCTTGTACACCTGTGCAGCCTCCTCAATGGGGTAGACAGCGTGGGAGCGGTGGTGCTGGGACTCCCGGCACACCACGCATATGGCCTCTTCATCCACCTCACAGAAGAGCTTGAGGCGCTCGTCGTGCTGGGTACAGAGTGGGGTCCCTGGCGCCACGCCGCCCCCCAGCCTCAGCTGCCGGATGCTCTCCACGATGTTGGCCAGCTGCCTGTTGGGGCGCAGGCTGCTGCGGCGGCAGGGGGCCCGGCACTGCGGGCAGGAGAAGGGCGCGTCATTCCAGAGACACTTCTCCTGGCAGTGCTTGGTGATGCAGCCATGGCAGAAGTTGTGTCCGCAGTCGACACTGACGGGCTCAGTCATGTACTCCAGGCAGATAGAGCAGATGGCCTCCTCCTGCAGACGCTCCAGGGCTCCGGAGAGGGCCATGGCAGTCTCCTCACCCGGGCAGCCCGGCCTGCTGCAGCCCGGGGCGAAGACACTGGCAAGCAGGCGGCAGCAGGCAGGGGCGGAGCGTGGCACCCAGCAGCACAGCCTGGGGCTGTGGCTTCCTCGGGGCCCTCAGGGCTGAAAGTGTAAGGGAAGCCCTGCAGGGACAGCACAGAGAATCACAAAGCACCAGGAATAACCCAGGCTCCACGGCCTGGGCTCCCACAGGCTATGGAGAATGGCGGCACATGGTCTGGTAGCATCCACCAGGATGTTTGTGCAGCTGCTGAGGGTGGTGAGCCTACACCATCCTCTCTGTGGGGCTGCCAGGAGGGTTGGAGCACAGAGCCCTGGGACCACTAACTCTGCTGCTGCCTATACACAGCATCCTGAAGCAGTGGAAGAAGGTGCAGGTTTTGATCATTTTTATTATCCAAAAATAACTGAAATACAATCAGTACAAATTGAAACAAAAAGTTTGCCTGAAAATAACAAATAAATTAAGATGCTTTTTCATGCACTTAAATAAACACAGTACCAGTCTACAAAATTCACAGGTGACAAGAGGACAGGGACATGTCTCAGAGTTGACCACAAGAAGTTCTTCGGCAGAGGTGATGCTTGAAGGGAGCAGGGCATTGCTCATACACTGTCAGCCTGGTCCTTGTGCTGTTTCAGGATATTCTGGACCCACTTGTCTTGGGGGTTGCCACAGAATGACTTGCCCTTGAATGTGGTGAATCTGCAGAATGAAATCCAGTTAAAGGAGTTGGGAGAGAAGGGAGGATAGGGCAGGGGGACCGCCTGCTCCTTGCCACCAGGGAACCCCACCAAACCACACACCTCTATCACTGCAGAGCAGCCCCAGGGAAACACAGGGGGTGGGTTTAATGTCATTACAGGTATCCTGCCTTCTTCGTTTAGAGGAAAAAGCCACTTCATCCCCCAGATGTCCTGTCTGGGACCCGCTATCTTTGTGGGGGCAACCAGCAGAAGTTCTTTCAACTCAAAATCTAATGAAGACCACAGCTGGCTGTTTGGGACAGCCAACTGAGCTGGTCCCTCAGTTGTTTCCAGGCTGTTCTCCTAATGTGGTGGTTCCCCTGGCCGGGATAGGGTGTGCTGTGGGATTTCATGGCACTGTCACCCATCTGGGAGGCAGCTCCTGGCATCTGGGCAGATCTACTTACATCACGCCTGGCTGGGGACAGTGGCTACTCGTGTTCTGATACATTGTCACATGTCTTGAGGGAAAATTTTTGCTCAAGTATTTGACACAGCAGGGACCGGAGAAGTTGATAGCAGCTGGAAGAGAAGTTTCATGATTAAACCAGACCAGGAAAAGTGCCATCAGGGAGAAGCAGGGTGACAGGACCAGAATGGCCCTGCTGGAGGAGATGATGCTCCCACCACCGTCTCCCACCACAGTCATCCTTTCCCCAGTAAGCCAAAGATGTGCCTCTCTTTTCCTGCAGCAGATGCTCAGAAGAGAGAGTTGCCAAGCATTACTGGACCTAATATGGCAGAAAGAAAGAGTAGAGAGTTCCTTGGAGAATAGAGCTTGGACTCACCTGGAGAAGAGAGGACCTGGCAGCAGAGGGCAGCCACAAGAACAGCAAGGGCAGCTGTGGAGGACTTCATGCCCTTTGATGGAGATAGACTGTAGGAGTCAGGCTAGAATGTTGCAATGGGCCTGTTGCTGTGCCTGATGCAGGATCCCTGGGTTCAACCCACTTTATAAAGGGAACCAAGGCCGGAAATGTGTCGGAATTGTTGCTGAAGGAAAACATGACACAATGGAAGAAGTGCTGTATCAAGAAACGCTGTGTCAGGAGTGTGGAGTCCACTACCATACAGTGGAGGGAAGTAGTACCTGGAGCCCTGATGAGCAGTAATGCCCTGATGTGGCAAGTAGAATATGATGAAAAGACACTGATATGATAAAGAACAGGATATGACCAACTCTCCTTTCATTTCCCCAGACCAAACGGGCACCTAGAATACCTAGAAGTAATGTTTCAGGAGCTTGGTAGCTGGCCCTCTTGCCTAGAAGTCACATGATGGCAATGGATGGAGAATAAGCATGACTACCACACACTTGTATTTCCTAGAACACCTGCATCATGGAAAAACTGGGGCCAATCCACTTCCCTGCAGCCATGGCAGCAGGGAGAGCCTACAAGTCAGGCCAGCCTCCCCAGCTGCCTGCTCAGCGGGTCAGCAAGGCACACAGCAACCATGCCCTGCCTGCTCACAGCGCTGCCCTGCCACGATGGGGCTTTGTCTGTGGGACAAGGACACCACCAGAATGCAGCCATGTAGAGCTGAGGGTACAGCATGTATCCTAAGATGAGGCTCCTTTCTTGTCCTTCCCATCATTTGCAGGAAGTTATTCGGTAACTGGTTCTGTAACTATGATGCAGGTGGCCAAGAAGGCCGACAGCATCCTGGCTTGCATAAGAAGCAGTGTGGCCAGCAAGTCGAGGGAAGTGATTGTCCCCCTCTACTCAGCTCTGGTGAGGCTACACCTCAAGTAATGTGTTCAGTTTTGAGCCCCTTGCTACAAGAAGGACATCGAGGTGCTCGAGTGAGTCCAGAGAAGGGCAACAAAGCTGGTGAGAGATCTGGAGAACAAGTCTTATGAGGAGCGGCTGAGGGAGCTGGGGTTGTTCAGCCTGGAGAAAAGGAGGCTCAGGGGCGACCTTATCACTCTTTATAAGTACCTTAAAGGAGGCTGTAGCGAGGTGGGGGTTGGTCTGTTCTCCCATGTGCCCAGTGATAGGACAAGGGGGAATGGGCTAAAGTTGCACCAGGGGTGTTTTAGGTTGGATATTAGGAAGAACTTCTTTACCAAAAGGGTTGTGAGGCATTGGAATGGGCTGCCCAGGGAAGTGGTAGAGTCACCATCCCTGGAAGTCTTTAAAAGATGTTTAGATGTTGAACTTAGTGATATGGTTTAGTGGAGGACTTGCTAGTGTTAGGTCAGAGGTTGGGCTCAATGATCTTGACGTCTCTTCCAACCTAGATGATTCTGTGATTCTGTGAAATACCAGTGACAGCTAAAATACTGCTATGTTATCCATGGACATGATAATTGGCCATTAACTATCACAAAGAGCTTTAGAAGCACATGACTGTGTTGGCTTGGCAGTTTGGCTTAGATGATTATATGGCCCAGCAACATAGAATTAACACCCTCCTGGTATTGCTTTGCCATTGTCACAGCAGCCATACACACATACAGAAGATATTTGCTCGCTCAGCTGATACTGTTTGGGACAGGAATGGTGTCACTGCACTGGCAGGGAAACTCATCTTGGAAATGTCACATCCCCACAGAAGGACTCTAATGACCCCTAGGCTTGCGGATGAAGTTTCAGGCAAGCAGAGGAAGAGTTTACTACCCGTGGTGCTAGCACATGTATTTGGGCACTGGACAACCACGGCCACAGCCATATGAGCAGGCTGCTTTTTGTAATGGTCCGTGAAGAAAGTGACTTATCTCCTTTATTGGAAAGGATGGTTAAGAAAAGAGAAACCACTGCCCAGAGTGGTGGCCTTGTAGGAATGTAGAGGAGGAACTCCCAGGGGGGGAAGTGGTCCAGATTGGCTGCATGGTGTCACTCAAAGAGTTGCAGTCAATGACTCAATGTCCAAGTGGAAATCAGTAATGAGTGGTGTTCCTGAGGGATTGGTATTGGGACCGGCACTGTTTAACATCTTTGTTGGTGACATAGACAGTGAAATTGAGTGCACCCTCAACAGGTTTGAGGATGACACCAAGCTGTGTGGTGCTGTCAACACGACAAAGGGAATGCCATCCAGAGGCACCTGGACAGGCCTGAGAGATGGGCCTGTGTGAACCTCGTGAAGTTCAACAAGGCCAAGTGCAAGGTCTGCATCTGGGCCAGGGTGCTCCCAAGCACAAATACAGGCTGGGCGTAGAATAGATTGAGAGCAGCCCTGAGGGGAAGGACCTGGGGGTGCTGGTTGATGAGAAGGTTGACATGAGCTGGCAATGTATACTTGCAGCCCAGAAAGCCAACTCCACCCTGGTCTGCATCAAAACCAGTGCAGCCAGCAGGGAAAGGGAGGTGATTCTCCCCCTCTGCTCTGCTCTCATGAGACCCTACCTGGAGCCCTGTGTTCAGCTCTGGGGCCCCCAGCACGAGAAGGACATGGACCTGTCAGAGCGAGTCCAGAGGAGGCCATGAGGATGATTGGAGGGCTGGATCACCTCTCCTGTGAAGACAGGATGAGGGAGTTGGGGTTGTTCAGTCTGGAGAGGAGGAGGCTCCAGGGAGACCCTACAGTGGCCTTCCAGTACCTACCGGGGGCTACAGGAAAGCTGAGAGGTACTCTTTGTTAGGGAGAGTAGTGATAGGATAATGGTTTTAAACTAAGGAAAGGTAGATTTAGATTAGGTATTTTAGGAGGAAAATTTTCAATCAGAGGGTAGTGAGGCACAAGCTGCCCAAAGAAGCTGTGGATGCCCCATCTCTGGGAGTGTTCAAGGCCAGATTGGATGGGGCTTTGGGCAATCTGATGTAGTGGGAGGTGATCCTGCCCATGGCAGGAGGGTTGGAATTAGATGATCCTTAAGGTCCCTTCCAGCCCAAACCATTCTGTTACTCTATTAAGTAGATTCCCTGGACCAGCTGAAGAGCTGATTCTGGGCCTGGAGCTTGCAAGTGGAGAGGAGAGGAGAGGAGAGGAGAGGAGAGGAGAGGAGAGGAGAGGAGAGGAGAGGAGAGGAGAGGAGAGGAGAGGAGAGGAGAGGAGAGGAGAGGAGAGGAGAGGAGAGGAGAGGAGAGGAGAGGAGAGGAGAGGAGAGGAGAGGAGAGGAGAGGAGAGGAGAGGAGAGATGGAGACTGTGATGCACTGGAGTCATGATGACCTGCTACCCTAAGTGCTACTAATACTTGCTGCTCTCATATTCCTGCTCCTGCCACTTCTACCAGTGCTTTCACATCCAGCATTCACACACATTTCATATCTTGACCAATATTAACACACCTGTTGCACATCTCCACGCGGGGACTAGAATAAAACTGTGAGGAGGAGAAAAGGCTGGGGAATGAGTTGGAGACGTCCTTGCTGATGCAGCTCACACTGACACAGCCCCCTTAGAGCTGCTTTTAGCTGACTGTTCTGGATGTTCTTGCAATATTCAAATATGGTTTTGATGGAAATGTCATGATTCATTTTGAAAATCAATATTTTCTATCAGGAATATATATGTGCCTAGACTTTTTGAATGAATTTGTGATCCTTTCAGATATACCAGAATGTGTCTCCTGATTTCATTCATTGCAAAGGGAATTCTTGGAGCTTTTGACACCTCTGCTATTTCCCCATTTCACTGTTTTCTTCAACTCCATTCCTTCCTTGAAGGACAATTTTGAATTTCAGTCTTGGCTGCTCCTTCCTGCCAAGACAAATAACGCAAATCTCTAAATATTTTGATTTCTAAAACCTCCTCTATATCATACATCCTAAATAGTAGCTATTTATGGAATCTATAAAACCTCTGCCGTATGGTGTGTTTCAGCTTTCAATAGAAACCACACATGGTATCTTTGGATTCATTACCAGAACAGATTTGGGATACAGGAGAAAGTCTTTTCTTAGCCCTCAAGGTAGACTGCCACACCACACTGTCTCTCAGTTTTGGAGTTTCACCTGAGGGTCGCATTATCCCAGTGCCCCAGAAGCTGCTACATCACTACTGTGGGGAAATTGGGCTTAAACTGGGAACAAATCAGTAAGAAACAGAAGGAACATGACGGAGCATGTGGGAAGTCAGACTGCAGGGTGCTGCAATTCTGAGAAAGACAAGCAAGATCTCAGATGAGATCTTGCCAAGGGACATGGAGAACACAAGGAAATATCCATGTGTCTGAGCCAGGGCATGAATTTCAAAGTGATAAGCTCAAGAAGATTTGTAAAATGAGAATGGTTGGAGGCTGCATGTGCATTCAAGGGAGTCAGCACAAACATTTTCCTTTCTCTTCAAAGAGTCTGCCCACATCTGGAGACATTAGTGTTGGGCTAGATGGATCCTTGGTCTGCATCGTTTGGGACTGTTCATGTTTGATTCCAGCCAGTCCTACAGGACTGTATGATCTACAGTGCTTCTTGTGAAATTGCATTGAAATTCTTGGATGAAAATTTATATATCAGGATGAGTAATTCTGGTAAATGTCAGCAGAAAGACACCAACAGTTTCTAAGCACACTTCAAGGAAAAAATATATTCTTGCAGTTTGTGCAATTTGCCAAGATAAATTCAGGGTGCCTAGACAAGCCCCACTGAAGACTGGGAGGTAGCCAGCTGCTTTGTCAGGATCTGGCCCCCACAGACATTGGTAGCACTTCCAAGGACAGGCTGCCTTTGCCAAATTACAGCCATGCATGTGTATCCTGGTTTACCTGAGGATGCCCTCAGCACTGAGCACCAACCTGGCCGGAGATGAGATGGGTTTGCCCAGCAGCTGTAGCACTGAGTGACTGTTTTAGGTACAGCAGCTGCAGCTCAGAGAAACTAAGAGGAAATCATATGTGTGTCACCTTTGAGATACTCAGCACCTGATATTTCTGAACACCCGACATTACATGGTATTTTGTCCTCCTGTTGTCTTCACTGATGCTGAGGTACATGTGATATCTGCAGATCAGACTGTAGGATTTCACAAATGCAGAAAATCAAGGACAGTGCTCCACATGAGCTCTGGTGACAGTATCATAAAGAGAAGACAGGGATAACTTCTGGCTCTCTGGATCTACAGCCCGTGCTGTCCTGCAGCCACTGTCTCCTTCACTGCCCATGCTCTTCTGCAACAAGCACAAGGTCCTCCGCACAAACCTGCGCACCCCAAGTCATACACAGAAAACCTTTTCTCAGTGATCACGTTCTGGCAGTCAAAGGTTGACTCCTAATACAGAAGCAAAGCAAGCTTTTAATGTCCTACCCTGGGGGGAGAATAGCCTTTCCCACCCCCGGCACAAGTGGCACGCGTGAGATGGTCAACCAAGGGCTGGGTGCCTGTCTCAGTGCTCCTGCTGAGCTCCTGCCGAGCTGCTGCCCTGCAGTGAGGAAGCTCTCCAGCAGATGGCAAGCACTTCCCACCTCCAGGCCCCGTTCCTCAGCAAGTTCTTCACCTAGGCAGCCACCCCAGCAGCACTGCAGCCCAAGGTTCCTGTTGAATTCGGGTCTTCTCCTTAGGTCCATCTACAAACCATGCTCAGCTCTGCTTTTGGATTCTTGGATAAGCAGATACAGCTGCTGAGGCTTGGTGATGCTTGGGTTTGCATCCCTCCTTGAAAAACCTGGGCAAATAGCAGAGCTTACCCAAGATGGAGGTAAGGACCACATGGTGCCCTCACACTCCATAGCTAAGCTCTCCAAGACCCTTGCAACTGGCTGCTCTGTCTTGGCTGCTCCCAGGTGGGAGCTGGCAGTCCTGCATGAGATTCTTGTCTTCCTTTCCCCACTCACCACCTTGCACAGCTGGCCAGGGCTGCTTGCCACAAAGGCACTTTGATGGCACTAGCTGACAAGGATTCAGCAGCAGCATCTCTTTTGCCCAAAGCATTAAAAAAATGGAATCAAAAGATTATAAAGCCTGCATGTGTAGGCTCTACTTGCCCCAGGGGAAGACGCCACATGCCTTTTGCTCCGCCAGGGACACTCCTGCTGGATCTGGACCACCGCCCTGCACCCAAGACTTTGTCCTCACCCTGCTCCAGGGGGGCACTTTGGCTTGTAAAACATTTTTGTCCCAGGGTCTGAGCAAATAACCCTATCACCAGAGTTGTATTTCTGGTTACATGATTGCATTTGTGGAAGGCTTGTTTCAGCCACTGCCCTCCAGGAGATATGCCCACCAGGGACAGCTCATCCGCTCTGGTGGGCTCAAGGGCTTATGCCTTGGGGTGTCTACAAGGGTGACTGAAGCATGGAGGCCTGTTTGGGATCTCACCTCCAGGGGGAAAGAGAGCGGCAGGATCTTTGCACAGAGCTCTGTGCCCGCCTGCTCCAATACAGCCAGCTGGATAACAGAGGAAGGACTGTGGAGCTCTCTGTGCCTCTATTTTCTTGCTGAAACAAGGGATATCTGTGCTCTCGCTGAGCCTGGGCCAGGCCACGGGGGGGATGGGGGGGAGTGTGGCAGTGGGACCCTGGGAGTCTCCCAGCTCTGGCTGGGGAGGGCAGTTGGAAACCCTTGGGAACATAGCGTTCCTCCACCCCGGTCAGGGCCCGCAGCCCCTTCCATCCCTTCTGATCCTTCTGGCCTCTCTCCTGTCATTTCTTGTTCCCTGTGGCTTGGAGATCCTTAGGGCTGAGATCAAGCTGAGAAGCCTTGTCCCAGCAAAGAGGGAGCAGCATCCTCCAGGGCCATTATGGATGGACGGAGCCTCAAAGCGCTTGAGCAGCAAGGGGAGGCCACCCTGCAGAGCCCTGCAGTTAGACACAGACCAGCCCTGTCCCCTCTGCCCAGCCTGAGCCAGCGCTCACCAGGGGTCACCTGCTGCTGAGCACTGCAGTGCCCTAAGGAAGGGAGAGAGGGGACACATGGTCCTGCCCATGTCCCAGCAGACACCAGACCCATGGTCTTCATGCCACAGAAGACGCACAGGTGGCAGGCATCTCTGGTAGCTACTGAAAGGCAGGTCATCATGCTCCACAGCCCCAGACACACATCAAGGCCTCCTGCCCCAGATCTGCAAAATCCACTGCACTGGGCTGGGTGACAGTGGGGAAGTTGCTGTCCATCCCCATGACAGACTGCCCCACTGCCCTTTGCTTCCAGGCTGCAGCCCAACCTCTTGGAGCTGGGCAAGAGAACGGAGCAGCCCAGGTCCCAGCATGAGCACCAAGCCCTGGCTGTGGAAGGAGAGGAATTGACTCTGCTCTTCAGTAAGAGGAAGAAGTGAGCACAGCTCACAGCCATGGGGTAACTAGCCCAGGGCTGAGGTGCATCTAGCCCTCCAGCATCCAGTCCTGCATGCTGGGGGGCCATGTGGGAACAGGATGGCTTTAGCCACGCAGAGGGGTGTGACCTTTCTTTCCTTTTCCTTTTGTGTCCCTCTGTCCTTTCTTTTCTTCATCTCTATTCGGTAATGACTTCATTTCTTCAATTATTAATCATCTTGCTCTAACAGTGGCTGACTTAAACACATTAAACTTCCTCTGGGACCAGCCCCAAGAAAGGAGGCAGGTTTCCAGAAAGTGCATTAGAGAGAATGCAGACAGGGAGTCAAGATGAGCTGGGGTGGGAGGAGGTGGCCTTGCTGGACACACAGTGCATGCCGTTTCCAGCAGCTGAGAATCTGATATCCAAGGCACAAGTGTGGACATCTGTGAGGTGTACTGCACAGCCTGCTCACACGTCCCACAGGGCACCTGCAGGAGGGCACTTGTGCAATTGTTTCAGCTGAAAAGCTACAAAAGTGAGCTACCCAGGGTATTACTGCTTGCAGAACAGCTCACAACAACCCAACCCACATCCTAAGCAGCTTCTCCCAGATCGTCCTGTTACCTCCAACAGGCAGCAGCTGACGAGACAGCTGTGCCCAGCTACATCCCACCAGAAAGAGACACTGCTTTTATGCGGCTGGTTTTTGAGACCCAGGAACCCGTCTGGCACAAACCCAGCGCAGCCCCGCTGCTGCCCTTTGCCAAGGTCAGAGATCATCCAGAGATAATCCAGCCTCGGAGACACCGCGACCCACGGACACCGCCCCCCGCGGGCCCGGGCCGGGCGCTGCGCAGCGGGACCCCGGCCGCCAGGTGGCGCCAGGCGGGAGGGGAGGGAGGGGCAGAGGCCGTGAGCGGCAGGTGCGAGAACCAATCACCGCAGGGCACCAGCAGGGGGCGGGGCGCGCGCAGTTATTGTTGTCCGTAGAGGCGGGACAAGGGGCGTGGCTCCCGCGGAGGGGCGGGAGCTGACGTTGAGTGGCGTGGAGTCCGACCAGTGACGGGGGGGGGGGGTGCGAGAGCTGGCCGCATGCGCCGGCCCGGGGACGGCCCTCGGGGGGGAGGAGGCTCCTTCTGACTGGCGTTGGGAGCGGCCAATGAGAACGAAGGGGCGGGGAGTGGGCGGTGTGGGTGGGGCGGGCCCGTTCGTGAGTGGCAGGTAGGTGGGCCAATGGCGCGTGGCACGGACAGCGGCGAGTCGGAGCGGAGCGGTTGCGAGGGCGCGGCGGGGCCGGAGCGGCGGCGGGCGCGGCGGGGCATGGACCGCGTGAGCAGCTCCATGAAGCAGGCGGGCAACCCGCTGCCCAAGGTGCTCGGCCGGCGGGCGGCCGGCGGCGGCCTGGAGGCGGAGCGGGAGAGCTTCGAGCGCGCCCAGGTACGGGCGGGGCGGGGCGGGGCGGGGCGGGGCCGGGCGGGGGGGCGGGGCCAGCCTCCTGCCGGGGTCGGCGGCCGCCATGTTCGGCGGGGCTCGCGCCGGCGCTCGGCACCGCTGTGGTGCCCGGGGGCGCCGTGTCACTGAGCGCTGCATCGCAACGTCTGGTAAAGACCTCCAGGGATGGTGACTCCACCACTCACGTGGGCAGCCCATCCCAATGCCTCGTAACCCTCTCAGTAAAGAAACTCTTCCTAACATCCAACCTAAACCTCCCCTGGCGCAACTTAAGCCCATTCCCCCTCGTCCTGTCACCAGGCACGTGGGAGAACAGGCCAACCCCCACCTCGCTACAGCCTCCCTTGAGGTACCTATAGAGAGCGATAAGGTCGCCCCTGAGCCTCCTCTTCTCCAGGCTGAACAAGCCCAGCTCCCTCAGCCGCTCCTCGTAGGACTTGTTCTCCAGGCCCCTCACCAGCTTCGTCGCCCTTCTCTGGATCTGCTCAAGCACCTCCATGTCCTTGTAGCGAGGGGCCCAAAACTGAACACAGTACTCAAGGTGTGGCCTCACATGGGGGACAATCACTTCCCTCGACCTGCTGGCCACACTGTTTCTTATGCAACTAAGGGTTTAACGTGGAATGTGGCACTATGCAGAGGAAGGCTCCTGATGAGAAACAACACGGCATGTGTTTCTCGGAGGTGCTCTTCGAAGGGTTGGCTCGTTCCCTGTGTGACTTTTGGTTCTTGTGAGTGTTCTGCTCTGCAATTTCCTGGCTTACTCCTTTCTACTTTTTGCGTAATTCTTGCTTTCTCTCTAGTATGGGGAACTTCACAGGCACTGCTCAGATCTTCCACACATTGGTCATCCACAGTGTTTGTCAAACTTCTTCTTTTTGAGGTTTTATTATAGAAACCTCATGCTGGGTGGCTTTTTGAGTTTTGTTTTTTGGGTTTTGGTGTTTGTTTTTTTTTGAAAGTGACTTTTCTTTACAAAGGTTCATACATTTTCTCAAATGGCTTTGAAAATGAAGATTTTACCAGGTTTCCACATGCACACAGGCTCATTCCATCCTTGCCTCCAAAACCTGCAGGTCCCATAGCAGCAGTAGCAATATCTTGGGCTAAAAGAGCCCCTACAGATAGAAGGCATGTCAAAATAGGCTTCCAGTGAGCCTGGATGACACCTAATTGGGTTTGGTAGCACCCATTTTCTGTGGTCAAAGAGTCAGGTTGGTAAAAAGAGCGCCATATGAAGCTCTCATGGTGGGATGCTCTTGTGGTTGTCATCACATTGCACAATGGTCTGCCCTGTTGATGTCCATTGGCTTAGGGATATGTCAAAATAACTTTCCTGGTGGTCTCTTTTCTTCATGTGTGCTTGTGTCTTAGTTTTGCCAGTGATGCAAATGTGGAAAACGTGAGGCCACAGCAAAACATGATGTCTCTGATACGCTGCTGCCATGTGCTGGCCCTGGCTGGCTCCCTGCTGGGTGGTAGCTGCTCCACGAGCCCCAGAGACGTGGCTCCCTGGCTTTGGCACCTGCCTGACTGCTCCCCTTTTCTTTTACTGTCATTGCTGGTTGTTTTAATGGAAAGCTGAGTAACAGGGATGCCAGATCCTTCACTTGTGCTGTCCTGCCAGTGCATGGCCATATGGGGTGCACTGCTGCCATGGCTGTTGCAACAGCTTTCTCCCTTTTGTCAGTGTTTCCCTTGCTCCCTGGGATTCAGTGCTGCTCACTGCTTCAACCTCAGTAGAATAAATCTTCGGACAGAGCAAAGCTGTCTGAGCAAGGAGAAAAACCACCAAAAGTGAAAATTCTACCATATGTTGAGATAGATGCTTTTATTTCACGTGGCTGCTAACCTACTGTGAAGTTTGCATTCTCTGCAAATTCTTCTTTCTGTACTGAGCTTCTGAAGCTAAGACCTGCTCGCTTAGGTGGGTGCCCTTCCCTGCTTGGGCTTCCTTTCGCTTCTCCCTGCACCTGTCCCCTGTGGACATTTCTGTGCCTTGATGGGGCTGGCTCACTCTGCGTGGACACAATGTGCTGGTTTGGCGGAGACAAGATGTTCAGCACTTAGATGAGACAAGATCTTGAGAGCAGAAATGGTGTCAGAAGGAAGAAGGATTTCTGTGAGGTAGGGAGGATGCACACAGATGACACTAAGTGCAGAGCATCACAGCAGGACACAAAAACCTCCTGGTGCTGCTGCTGCGCACCATCTGCCTTGGCACTTCCCAGAGCCATTGGCTTTGTGTAGATGTGCCGAGCCACCTCTGCCCCAATCCCTTCCAAAGGATGGCCGCTGAGATGCCAGCACGGTGCTGTCACCTGTGCTGTGCCATATGCTGGCTGGTGCACTGCTGTTGTCCACTGTAGCTTCACAGCTTGCCTGTGGGGTCTTCTGATGACAGCAGGGGGACCCGGGAGCCCCTCCATGCTGGCAGTGCTCTGAGCTCCAGGAGCATCCCTGGCACTGCTGGTAGGGACGATCACCATCCAGAAACCTGAATGTATGGGAAAGTTTCCTTCCTCATCCAGAACAATTCTGGCTCACTGCCTTTTAGGGTCCTGCACAAGTCCCTTTCCGCTTTTGGGAAACCAAATGCTGGAGAGGGGCAAATGTGCTCAGAAAGGAGTAATGGGGGAAGTTTCCTTTGTGGGCGTAAGTGCCCAGAGCAACAGTGAGAAGCGGCTTGCTGGGCTTTGATGATGTTCCTGTCCTGTTATAAAGCTCTCCCTCTGGGTTACAGCCAGGTTGGGACAGGGCTGGTGGTTTCCGTTGCTCCTTAAGGCTTGAGCAGAGATGCAGAAGTTTTGTGTTCATCCCCAGAGACAGATCCCCTGAGGTTTGTGTCAGGAGATGTGTCATAGCTGTGTGCCACATCCACTACCCATCAGGTGTCTTTGGGCATTCGTCCACTGTGGTTTGTCCTGATAGTGGCCAAGTGCCGGGAGAAGACACTTCTTGTTTAAAACTCTTCCAGGAAATCTAAAAAGCTTTCACTTCATCTTCTCTGCAAGTTTTTTTTTCTAAGCAGGGCACCCAGTAGCAAAGAGAAACATGGATTGTTGATTGCCCACTGCATCCACCTTCTCTTCCTTGTTTGCAGCTATAGCTGGGTCCTTAGAACCACATGTTGGTGCAGGACCACCAAAAATAGCAATTTACAACTAAGTAATTCCCCTGGGAAGTCATATGTGCAGTTGCAGGTGATCATTGAGCTGTCTTCACTGCTGCTTGTACCCTCCAAGGTAACTAGCATGGTGCAAAACTGTAAGCTCATGGTCCCTGGGGTCTCTGTGGGTTCAGGCAATTGCCTGCTTGTGGATCCTCATATTCCTCCTTTGCATGACCCAAGAGCTTCGGTTCCATCCTGAGAGCTCTGCCCTGGTGCTGGTTCCTGTGGGTACAAGCACCACTGCTGTTGCCTTCTGCAGCATGACGCCACCCCACTGTCCCAAATCAGCACCAAAACCAGCTCGTTATTCTGCGGTGGCTTCCACCATTCTGCTGCTGAAAAGCCCAAAACACAGCACTGCAGGCTGCAAGGGCCAGTTTCGTTTTGGGTCGAGGGTAGTAGGGTTATTTCATCCCGCTGGCATGGGAGCTGCTGGAGGCTCGTGGCCCAGTGCAGGTGGGAGGCAGTTCCTGCAGCATCCCCGCTTTTGGCCGTGCCACTGTGGGGGGAACACTGTGTCCCTTCCCCACCCACGGCAACTGGGACGTGGCTCAGTGCAGCTTGCCATCGCAGAGGAAATGCCATTTTGCTTCTGACATCTTCACTTTTAGAAAACAATTTTTGTGGTTCAGATGCTGCAGCCGCCAGCAGTTTTGCCAAGAACTTAAGTTCTTGCACAGGAAATGAGGCTCCTTTCAAAAGCACCAGAGTGTTCCTATATATATAGCCTCTCTGAACAGATATTTAAAGAAACATATTGACACTGGCAAGAACAGGAAAAAATAGCTTCTGTCTGTGGAGAGTGAGGGATGAAGCCAGCTGAGCCCATCCTGGGGGAGTTGGTGATACAGGGGATTAATTCTCTGCTCTTTCATCTCCAGGAAAAAACGAGCTCTTGTGCTTTGTCCCAAGTGTTCCCCAATGCTCTTGGTGTATTTTATTTTAATAGGAATTAGAGGTGCTTGGGAGTGAATACAGTTTCAGCAGCAAAGAAATGAGTCATCTCGGCTCTTTTCAGTCTCACTTAGAAACTTATTTCCATCCCCACAGCTTCATCTGTGTGAAAGAAAATAGCTTGTCTTTTACCAGATTAGCTGTATGAGGTCTGTCTTTCTCTTTAATGAAAGCTGGGATTTAAACAAAAAAAAGGGGGGGTGGGGGAAGGGGCAGGGGGAGAAATAACTGAGGTTTTTCTGTGATCCTGGACTCAAAAAGTGGCTGAGCTCCAGGACAATAAATAGGTGTGGCATAGAAGGTGGGGACACCTGCTGCCAGGTTGCTTCAGGTGGGAATGTGACATTTATGGGCCAGCTGGCAACTAGCATGGGGGCTTGCCCCAGAACGCACCTAGGACTGCACAGGAGGACGGGGCTGGGGGACATCACAGCCATGACAAGCCTGATCCCCAGCTCAGCACCTGCTGTCCCCTTGGCTGGCAGTGGCAGCAACCCTGAGCCCAGAAAACCAAGGGGAGGATGGGGACAGTGGGTAACGGCGAGGCAGTGGGTGCCAGGCACGAGGAGGTGCCAGGTCTGCGGCACAGGGCTGGGTTCCTGCTGCTCAGGGCTGCAGGTGCTTGGGGAAACACCTCAGGGCAGAGCAGGGGCACAGGGCTGAAGCTGCTGCTCTTGTCTTGCCATGTTCATCGCTCATCCACAGTTTTGCAGCTCACTGTCTTCTCTGCTTGGTTGGCAGCTGGAAAGAAACATTTTAAAAGGTATCCAGGACAAAATAGTTTGAGTTCTTATATTTGTAATCATCTGGCTTCAGATGCTTCAAAGAGGAAGAAAACTGCGTGCTAAAACCAGCACCAGCCTTTGCATGAGGCTGAGGCTCCAGAGACTCTGGCTTCTGAAACGCAGATGTATTTGAGCCAGAACCTGTCTGGATCTGTGATTCAGAGAAAGCAAGAATAGGGCTTAAGCCAGATGTTGATGCATCTTTGCAAGCTTATTCTTACGCAAATCTGACAGTTTACCTTAAAATATATATTTTTTATATTATTTATTTATTTATTTATTTAAGACCGTTGATAGTTACAGATACCAGCATACAGTGAGCAACATTTGGAGGAGAGGTGAGCACAGCGCCAGGTGCCCCAGGCTCTGCTGGCAGGTGCTTTGCCAGCAGCCTGCAGGTGTGCAGGGCCGTGCCTAAGTACCCAGCATTTACTGGGTGCAGAGAATTCAACCAAGCAGTCAGGATTCTGCTGCTGCCAAGATGGCAACGAGAGCAATGCAACAGTGGGAGAAGTGGAAGAAAGGCTGGATTCTGGTCCTGATCACTGCCACAGGCTCACCTGATTTATTCTGCACTCACCAAAGAGGAAATCTTCCTGGGGACAGACTGTTCAAAGGGGACATGCAATGAGCAGCACAGACGGTATTTTAGTCCGGATGTGCGAGTCCCCAGCTGCTGCTGGATGCATTGTACATTGTTTGCTGTTCGCGGCTAATCAGGGTGGGAGGTAAATTACCCCTGGTCTGCATGCAGAAGGTGAAGTTACTGGCTCAAAGCTGCATGCGGACATCTAATATTTTACTTACTAGCATGCGCAGCTTCCTTGTGTAACTTCTGCAGCACGAAGGCTGTGGGGCAGCCGTGGCCATGGCTGTACCATCAGGTATGGGCTGAGCCTCATGCCAGGCTGCACACCCAGCTCACGGCTTCCGGCATCACCTTCAGGCCAGCAGAGGGGAGATCCCAGGTGTTCCCTGCCCCCACCATGGGCTTCAAGGTGAGTATGTCCATCAGCTGTGTCTGTGCCATCCGTGGGGCTCAGTACATGCTTGCTGAACCCTTTCCTGCTGTGCCTTGAGCCAGGCATGCTGCTTTGGTGCTGGGACAGGCAGGCATCATTGCATTCTCTGTTCCCATCAAAGCAAAAAGCATCAGCATGGTAACTGCAAAAACACTCTTTTTTTTCTCAGCAGCTACTGTGAAATCATGTAGCTCCAGCACTCAGTAAGCTTTATGCAGCTCATAGTGAGGTTACCAGCCTTTTTTCGTAGCTTGGTCATGAAACTCAGGCTGCCAGGTTGACTCGAGTTGCCCAGGTCTTCCATCCTTAGTCTTGCAGTGAGAAGACTATTTCTTTGCTGTTACCAAACTAACAAAACAGATTACCAAAGCTGTGATTACTTTATTCCAGGACTTTCATAATTTTGCTGCCTTTGGCATAGTATGACTGGTATCCAGCTTTATGTAATTACAGTTAATCCCAATTTAACAGCATTGCTCTGTACTCTTCCCAGATGGACCAGACTTGTGTGGTTATCGGTCCCACAGCACCAGATGCCATGGGCCTGGGGGAGTCTGTTCCTTGAGGTCCTGCAGTTTTTATCCCCTGGCTCTTGCTTTGCCAAGTGACCCAGCTCCTCCTGTACAGGCACAGACCCCTGCACCCCCAACAGCGCTATTCTTCCAGCAGCTGGGCTGCTGAAGATGGCACATTAAATATTTACCATGCAGAGGAGAGGCAAGTTGCAGTAAACAAAGGGACTCATTGGGAGAAGAGGGTTTTCTCATCAGGGCCAGGCTGGAGACTTGCTATTTATTGTTAACATTTGTCTCTTTTATTCTATGCAGGCAGCCCAGGGCTCTCTAGAGAGTGTATGGCATTGCTTTTTATTTTAATTAGCAGATGCTGGCTGGAAAACAGTGTTTTCCAGACATTATTTTTACGTGGAAGCGAGCAAGAATACAGGGTTTCGTAAGCGCAAATAGTGTTGCAAGGTGCTCATGGCACAACACAGGGGCACGCTGCTGCGGGAAGCCTGGAATTGTCCCTCTTCCACTAGACAGCCCATGGAATATCCTGAGTTGGAAGAGATCCCTGAAGATCAAGTCCAACACCTGGCTCCACGCAGGGCAACCTGAAAGTTAAACCACATATCTACGAGCATGGTCCAGTCACTTGTTGAACACCGACAGCCGTGACCACACTTCCCTGGGGACATGCTGCAGTGCCCGAGTGCCCTCTGAGCCCCGCGGCACCAGCGCTGAGGCCGGGCCCACAGCACCACCCTGTGCACTGCCTGTCCTTGGAGACACGTCTGGGGCTGGCAGCTCCACTTGGCTCTGACCTCTGGGTGCAGAAGGCACTTTGTGCATTTGGGGCGAGTGTAGCTCAGGGCAGTGGCCATAGGAAGGAGTCACAAAGAGCCTTTTGCACCTTCTGTACAAGCCAGATGCATCCCTTGGGTTTCTGGCCTGCTGCCCACAAGGCTCCCCACTGATTCAGGGTGGGGCTCTGCACACCCTCTGTGATCCGCAGAACTGAACAGCAAATCACGCCCTGCTTGGGCACTGGTAGCGCTCATACAGCTGAGAGGGCTGGGCAGCGGCCATGCTCACCCCCACGGGTCCCTCAGCACCACAGCTGTGGTCACCAGCACACCGAGCACACCGTCACTAGGCCACTGCTCGTGGGCCGCTCACTTCAGCAGTACAGCCTTCAGAATTGCTTCCAACAACAGTCATGTTCCACCTCTGAGTGATGAGTAAAGGTTTTTGAGGTTTTAAGGCAGCGCTGAGGTGGAGGCAGAGGAAGTTCTTGACTTCTGCGTGGCCTGGGAAAATCTCTTCTGGTGGCATTGTTCCCAGTTCGTAACCTGGTGGAGATCCTGTGTTTTCCCAGCAAGGAATGCTTTGTTTACTTCACAAACGGGAATGAAATGTTCCTACTGTCAGCAAGGCCTGACTGCTTTTGTGGAGGTAAACACTTCTCTGGAGAGGGCAGAGGTACGCACTTCTGGGCTTGCTGAATTCTGTGGCCTCACTCTGTTACCCAGAGCTTTCATGGTTCATACGGCTCAGCTGGAAGTGTGGATCTGGTGTCAGGGTCAGCATTAACCCCTTTAGGAGATAGCTCCAGTTTTCTCCCACACTGGTACAAAGTGCTCCTGGCTTCCTTTATCTGCTGGTAAGATGCTCTTGGCCTCAGCTGGATGACTTGCTCCTCACCAGCCCCATGCGCTCGCCCTGCACTCTTCATGCGTGCTCTCCTCTTATTTGTCTTCCCAGAAATTGCATTACCACTCAGGCACTTTTTATAGCTCAAAAAGAAGTGCTTTGAATTACTGAGTTGTCAGGGAGGCCAAATACACAGGGGAGGAGCCACAGCTAGAAATAGGGATAGTCTCCGCTTATGCATTCCAGTTTTATTTTTTTAACGGAGATGTCCAAGTTTGCTGCAAATGCCAAGCTGAGGAACACATCCCGTGCTTGTTCCAGTCAGATCATGTCTTCTTTCTTCTTTGTCTTATTCCCAGTGCACTCAAACCAGCCGTGGGGCTGAGCTCCTGCAAGGTGTTAGGAGATTCCTTTCCTACATTACACTGACTGCAGTCATCCAGCAAAAGCTGGAAATGTCTAAGGAGGGGCTCTCACCCAAACCCTGATTTCTGGTAGCCTCCAGATACACTAACAGTTTGCCCAAACTCTCCCTGCTGAAGCACTGAATGTCTCCTGCCCATGGAAAAAGAAATGTCAGAAGTGTCAGAGCCACTGAGCCCAGCGAGGTCTGCTGGAGCCTTGGGTGTGGGGGAGCTGAGGCCCTTGGTCTCACCTGAGCTGTCACCTGGAGATGCAGAGGTTGGTACTGGCTGCAAGGGGACACGAGCAAATGAATCTGAGCAGAAAGAAGACAACATCTGCTTAACAACATCTGGGTCTTTCATCCCCTTAAAATTACTTGTGATTTTGGCTATGCACGGGTTGCAGTTGACACATTTGGAGGTGTGGGTTGGAGGGGACGGGGTGGTGCGACGCTGCTGCCTGCTGGGGATGGGGTGGATGCAGGAGGTGGGACAGCAGTATTCAGGCTCTGCTTCAGTGAATGTTCAGGAAGCTGTGCAATATGAAACAAAGTCCCCCAAAGGGCAGCAGAGGCAGCTACGAGCTGAGCCTGCTAGGGCTCTGCTCCGCTCCTGCTGCTACAGGAGAGGAGCAGGTGCCTACAGTGGCATCTCTCTTTTTTTTTTTTTTTTTTTTTTTTTGTGAGAAAAATGCATTCAAGGTCAAATCTGAGACATTTTTTCTTTCTCATCAGCCATCACGTGGAAATGGCAATTAGCCAGCTTGTGTACTTTACATCGTTCATGGTTTTAACCCTTTTCCCTCCCTTTCTGCTGCTGCAGGAACAATTATTCCCTATATCTCCAGCTTCTTTTCCCCTCAGCAGAAGGGAAAGGAGATTTTGCACACTGTGGTAATGTTACGAACTGCTCCTATCAAGAGATTCAGAGGGAATGAAGTCTGCCGAGCTCCTTTCTTCTGATGAGTGAATTCTGAGTATCTGATCTTAGCACCTCCAAATGCCTGTTTCTTTCCAGCCTGTGAAGAGAAGCAGTGTGATTACAGCATCCTGCAAGCAGCCTGTGCAGCTATGGCTAAAGCTTACTCTTCTTATCCTGGGAACTTCCATCTTTTCCAGTCCTGCAGGATAAGGATGGTGCTCAGCTCCTCACACATGAGTACTGCAAGCAGTGGCTGCACCTCTGGGATGGTTGAGGCTGGCCTCAAGCAGGGGCCAGCATCCAAAAACATGTGTAAAGTTCCAATTTTCTGAAGGCAGGAGGAAGGTTTTTCTCCACAGCAGCACTGGGTGCTGCTCCCCCATGGTCCCAAGCCCGCACAGTGTGGTTGCTGCTGCTTTTGTGTCCCATGGGCTGGCTGACACCCACCAGCTTTCACAGGAGCCCTTGTCAGCAGGCCGCAGTGGTCACCCTTCGGCAGAGCACGTCAGCAACATGCACCCAGCACCAGGTGGGCAGGACGCTGCTGGCAGCGCTCAGGATGCTGTGATTCACTTTTGAGAGTGGACATCTCACTCTCAGGTTATAACATCTGATCTGCTGAAACCCAAGGGGATGCACACAAGTGCATCCCCCAGCTCCATCCACTGCCTCTCTGCAAGTGGGAGGAGGCAGGGAGCGGAGTGGCAGCTGCGGCCCCTGGCCTCCCGCACCCAGCACTGGTTGCTGCGAGCTTCTCCAGTGCAGTGCAGGAACACGCACAGACGGCTCAAGTGTGGGGATGTCTCCTGGTGCTGGAGAGGCTCCTTGCGTGGCTGCCTGTAACTTGGCTGTGTAAAGTCCAAGTGCTTCTAATCCATTTTCCATATCCTACTGGATGGCACAGGCATGTTTTCCACACCCAGAGCAGGGTTTTGCCTTCACTGTTGCTGGAGCTGTTGCTCCAGCAGTGGTTGCGAGGCTGGCAGGAGCACCACAGTGCAACCCTTTGTTCTAGGGCTGGGTAAATAAATTGGATTGCTAGTATGAGCTCCAGGCCAGCAGTGTTTGTTTTCAAAAATGAAAAATGAGTAAAAACTAATATTTAGATCTCGGGAAGGAACTTTGCAGCCTTTTGTGCCTGTGATTCCCCCATTTCTAAGCTTCAGAAAGGCAGCAGGACCACATGTGAAACACAGTTTCCTTCATATGCTGGGGTTTTTCCACCTCTGTGTTTGCTCAGATTTCATCCTGCTCCACCCTGCATCCCCAGCGGACATCCCTCCTCTGGCACCACATTCCTGTTTTCCAAACTTGTAGCAAACAAACATGCACATCCTGGCCAGCCAGCACAGACCACGCCGAGCGCTTGCAGGCAGGCAGGGTGCAGCTTTGCTGCAGGATGTTTGTGCTCCTCACCTGAGCATCCCCAGAGCCATAGCAAATCTCCTGCAGCCTGGGCAGAGGTGGATTAAGCAGGGAGAGTGTGGCCCACTGTTACATTTACAAGAGTTCAAGGAAAGCACGCACTTAGGTACGAGAATGGGGCTGCTGTTTTATTCTCCAGCTACAAGTCCATCAGAAAACATCACTTTTTCCTTCCTTGCCCCATCCTTGAGCATGCCTGCTCCACTGCATGGGGAATGGACACTGGGAGAGAAGCCTACACAGCTTAGTTATGTTACTGAAATGAATAATTATGCTAAAAAGGATGTGGTTGGAACAGCGTTGGGAACAATGCAGAGTGTGGCCAGGTCGGGCCAGCATGGTCCCTGCACCCTGGGAGGGGATCTTGGTGTCACCTTGGGCTTGGGACAATTCCCCATCTCAGAGGGGTGCCTAGGGCTGGGCTTCAAGCACTGCACTGGTCCCTTAACCAAGCTGGACACTCCTTGGGAGATCCCCAGGGACCCGTCAAGCTGCACTGCCCACAAAGCTTGGTCCTGCAGCCCTCTGTTGCCCATAGGCATAGCTCCTATGGAAGCACCAGACCTTCCAACAAAAGAGGTTTGGAGCCTGGGAATTAGTTGTTTCCTTGCTGGGCAGGGGCACAGCGCTCAGCCCCAGGGGGGCTCCTGTGGTGGGTCAGCACACCAAGCAGGGATGCCATCCAGAGGGACCTGGACAAGCTCAGTAAGTGGGCCCATGGGAACCTTGTTAAGTTCAACAAGGCCAAGTGCTAGGTCTTAGACCTGGGTGGGGTAGGGTCTGCGGTCTCCGCATGCTTTATTCAGACCTCTCAGTGCAGCCATGCACATCACATGGGCAGCAAGCCCACATCGAGGGGAATTTACTCGCAGCTGGAAACTTCCCTGGGGCTGTGAACAGAACACGCTGTCTGTGTCCTACCAGCACTTCTACCACTGCCTGTCCATCAGAAGCTGGCTTGGCTGCTGGTGTGGCCTGGCACCATCCAGCCCCAGGGGCCCAGCAGCTGTGGGCACAATTGCTGCAGCTTCTCCCAACCCCATGTACCAGGAGGTTTTGTATCAGAGCTCGTTCCCCATTTGTTACACAGTTGTGCCAAGCTGTCAGCATTTGGGGACTGCAGGAGCTGTGAGAGCTGTGGGCATCTGTCATGTCACAAATCTGTGAGCCTCCACTCAGCCACCTTTTCACCAGGCTTTTGGTTTGTGTGGAAATAAAGCTCTGGAGAAGACAGGAAATTCTTGCACTGTAAGGCGAGAGTGATGGGGTCCTGGTTGGGCCTTCGGCTGAAGCCCCTTGCACAAGACACCACAGCCAGATCTCCATCCAAGGGAGAAGCAAAAGGAGATAACCAAATGATTCCTTCCATGGGCCACCTCAGGGATCACCCAAGGCAGAGATTTGAGAGAGGTAAAAGGGAGGAGGCTCACTGCTCTGCAAAAGGGAGGACGGCACCGAGTGCAGCCCCATCCTGGAGCTCCGAGCAGCAGCCTTGCAGCTGGGACGTGTCACCTCCCACAAAGCCACTGAGGAATTCAGGAGATGCTGGACAGTGCTGGCAGCAACTCAGCCAGGATGCAACGTCTGGCCCTGTGAATATTTCCAGATACATAGTGAGGACAAGCAAAGCAGGGAAATGGATCTCCAGGTTTGACGTTGCCCGGTGTTGGCTGTGGGACAGGTGTCTAACAGACACTGCTTGGAGAGGGATGAACAGCCTGTCCAGGGTGATGGCTCTCCCCTCTGGGGATGTGAGAGATGCTGGCACTGCTCCCCAAACACAAAATGGAGGTATTTTGGCACTGCTTCCTCTGCAGCCTTGGATGCTCCCCAGGCAGCAGCCTTGCTGCCCGTGGCTCCTGTAAATGAAGCCAGTGCCTCTGAGGCAGAACTTAAGGGCTTTGAAAGGAAATTGATGGGATTTATCAACTTGTTTCCTGAATAATTTATGGCAATGATCCAATTATGGAGGGGTTTCAAAGTGAAGAAGTGAGAACAAAGTAGGGGCCTTTGATTTCTGCTTGGGAGCATTTATCTGAGCAGACCCCGGGGGCACACAGGGGAGCAGATGATGGAGAAGCACCCAGTGGTGGAGCACCCGGCTGTGGTGCCCACATTGTGAGCTGCCTGATGGGGGCAGCAGCATGAGAGCAGTGAGCACAGTGCTGATGTTTTGGTAGCACATTTATGATCTTTGCTAACCCTGCTTCCTTTTCTGGGCATTGTGCTTATCTTGGTAGTGTCGGTGTTGTGCTTACAAGAAGGAAGCAACTCAAGCGGTGCATTGTACAGACCAGGCTGTACGTGTGTGAAGGAAGACAGCCTCTGCTGGAGTCAAGAGGGGTTTCCAGATAACCTATACATACAAATGGGGACTCAGGGGACATAGAAGGCGTCTGCAAGTGAGAAGCAAGTGGTCATGCACGTATTTGCTGAGGTTAAGCGTGAAGTTTTAAATCCCTCTTCCACAATTCAGTTACAACCCTGTTATTGCTGCTACTACATGCTGTCCTTTTGGATCAAGCACTTGAGCTGGTGCCTGCCCTGTCTGCCCTTTGCAAGGCTCCATAACCCTTCACCCCACCTGAGGAATGGGACTTTCTTCTGCTCCGGTCCTGCAGCCAGGATCTGCCATCACCTTGCAGCACTGGCAGTGGGGGGAGCATATGGGGCAGGTGCAGCTTATTCTGCCAGTCTCTTTCCCTTGTGCATTTTTAATCCCATTGTCTTGGGCTGGCCCCATCTGCAGGCGCTGTCTGACCAATGTTACTCGAAGCTCCTGTGGTGGCTGTAACATGAGCCGGTATAGATTGAACAGACAGCTAAAAATAACAAACAGTCAATAACAGTAGCACAAACTGTGGCTGTATTTAATTTTTGAAGAAAATCTGTATATCGACAGCACAACAAAGCTGCCTCCCACAAGGCAAGAGTAATGAGGTCGGGCCCCCTTCCTGCACCAGGTGCAGGGCTGGCAGCACAGCATTTCTGTACGCTGGGGGCATTTGGTGCCTCTTCTGTCCAGGGAGGCTTGGTGCCTCTGGAGCCTCTATCACAGCCCAGTGCTGGGCTGGCTTTTTGCTGGAGCCTGGGCTGCCTGCTCCCACAGCTGCCTGCTCCCTGCCCCATGAGCATCCATGCACTGCGAGCCCTGGACCCGTGCCCACCTGCAGCTGATCAGCTTTTCCTCCTCACTTTCACATGCACAGGAAACTGCAGCATTAGAAAGATTTTTAAATTGCATTGAGCTTTTAAGTACTGCACTGAATAGGATATTTTCCTAAATCAAGATTTGCAAAGGTATTTGGGCAATAATTGTCCAGGGAGATTTTCAGGAGTATTGGAGCACCCAAGCAACTTTGAAATCCAACCTAAAGTGCAGATTTGGTACCAAAAAAAGCAGCTGATTCACCTCAGATTGTAACCCTTTCAGGGTTTTTACATATTTTTACATAACGTGTAATTGGGTGTTAATGGGTGTAGGGTTTTTTTGCAGGTTGCTCATTGCAGGGTCCTATCTGGAAGTCAGAGGTGTGAGGTCAGAGAGCATACATGCCTGCAAGCTGCAGCAGATCCTGCGGATTGCCGAGCCTGCCCCTACCCCTAGGGGTCCTGTGCAGGAGAGTCAGTGCTCACCCAGGAGACTGTTGAGAGGTCGAGGCCATGCATATAGGTAGCTGCTGGCTACAGGACAAGTGTCACTGGTACCCGAGAAAGGGTGGGAGGATTTGCGCCTGATACAAGCGTGTGAGGTTGTTCTGCATTACAAAGATCTGATCTCACAGTTCAGGGAGAAAAAAATAAATAAAGCCACAAACAGCAATAGTGAGGTGGGTTTTCCTACAAGTGGAAGTATTACAAATACACCCAGTGGCTGGCATTCACATCCTTCTCTGAAAAAACACAACACAGCCAATGCTCCTGGCACAGCCAGAGGTGCTCACCCAGTTCCACGGGTCAGAAATGAAACCCAGCACAGCAGATCCTCAACCAGCATGTCCCTTCGATACAGGCTGTGGTGCAGAGCTGTGCAAGGTGAGGAGATGTGCTGAGACCAGCCAAAGCCTGTGAAACAGAAAGCAAATAGTTTCATACGTGCTGGATGTCTCTCTGCTGAACCTGCTGCTCTGCCTTATGCAGAGAACTTGGGAAAGTCCTTCCCAGCTCCTGGAGATCCCATGCTGCTGGTGCTCCTGCAGGGTCCCGGTGTCCCCCTAAGTGGGCAGGGCTGGTTTGTTGTGAGCTGCGAGAGCTGCTGTGGGGTGGTTGGTTTGAACTGCTCCAGCAGGCTGATGCAGCTGGGAAAGATTGCATCCCCCGAAGAGAAATAATTGAGGAAACAACTCCCAGCACAGTGATGAAATGTGCTGCCCTGGCACACAGGAGCAGCCACCATGCAAGTACAGCTCCAGTGCTTCCCAAGCAGAAGCAGATGAGCCCCCAGCAGCATAGGTCAGCCTTGCACCCCTGGGAAGACAAAGGGGACACCAGCAAATTCACTGTGGGGAAGAATGTTGTGGAAAATCCTGCCATGAATGTACTGTGATTCCAAGCTGTGGGTGCTCAGCTCTGGCTTGGTTCTCTTCTCTCTGGGCAGATTTGGGAAATAGAGAAAGATCAAGAGGGAGCAACTGATATTATTAGTCATCGAGGAGGGAGGAGGCTGCAACGGAAGATGGTTTAAAAGGCTTCAGATTATTTTTAGACCTGGTAAAATGAACAATGGCGGGGGGGGGGGGGGGGGGGGGAAGGGAGAGACAAGAACTTTTGGAGACATGAATGGTTCATGCCACAGAGAGGACCTGGCTTCCACTTCATCTCACCTCAAAGCATGAGCTCAGACAGAGATTTGCTCAAATAGAAGTAAGAAATGTAAAACCAATAAAATAAAATGACTTGTAGATCATTACTTGACTAACCTTTGTTAAACTGTCTGTAATGACAAAAAGCTGCATTTGCCAAGACATTTTATGCCTAACTCCCTTCATCTCTGTGGGAGTCAGCTGCTGAAATAAATTTTAAAGATGCTCCCAAAGCCTCCCTCCAGCTCAGGGCAGAGGATGGACGCCTCTCCTCCCTCCTTGCCCACAGCGCTCCCAGCTGTGCTGCACCTCTCAGCCAAGCATTTTGCAGAGCCCTGAAGGAGCCACTGGAGGCTGGGGCTGATTCCCAGGGCTAGCCGAGGGTCTCTAAGTTCAGCACAGTGGAGGCTGAACACAGCTGGGGAGGAGGGGGCTCTGTGCCCAGAGGGGGCACCAGGACACAGGGACAGAGCAGGGGTTGCTCCCCCAAGCAGCACAGCCTTGCCTCCCCTGCTGCTGTGGGGGAATGTCACACCATACCCACAGCTCCCAGAGCTGGGGGAGGCAGGGTCAAGGCTGTGCATAAGGCTGTGCTGCAGGCATTATTGCTTGTGATGCCCTGCTGGCTTTTGTCCCTCAACGTGTGACCTCCAGGCACCTGTCTCCAGTACCCCTCTAGAGCCATGGTCATTTGCTAATGACCAGAGTGCATTGGCCCAAAAAAGGCTGCTGGGGAGGCTGTCTAGGGCCGGTTTTCCTGCAGCCCTTCCCAAATTGCTGGGAAGTGAGGCAGTTCTGGAGTGGAAAGGTGCTGGATGCTGACTAGTCTGCACATACACCTGCAGATCGAAGCACAGAGGTTGCTAAAAGCATGAGCCCTGCTCTCCAGGGCTGGAGCAGACATTGATTCAGCTGTGCCCAGTGCTACTGGCAGAGTGGGAGAGGCTTCAAGGTTGTGTGCTCCCCCTGGCTGATAAAACTGCACCCCTGACACTGTCCAGAGCTCTGCATGTGTGTGTGCAAACTGGCAGAGATTTGGAGCAAGCTCACTTAACGTTGCATAGTCCTAGGTGGATTTGGGTTGTCCCTCAGGCAAGTTGAGTATAAAACTGCTTTGTATGTATAGCACTTCAGGGAAACCATGCTGAAAGCGGAGCTGCTGCTCTTGCAGCTACAAAAAGTAGCAGATTCAGTGTTTTGACATCCTTATGTGAGCCACTGGGAACAGCTGTCCCAGTCACAGCGAGCACCATGTAGGGCAGGAGCAGCTTGCCCTGGGGCTCCTGCTTGGCAGGGGATCCACAGCAGGGAACTTGTGTGGGCTCAGATGAGCCCAGAAAGGAAGAAACTTGCACCCTGGGCCACTTCTCTGAAGTGTCACCCCTGTGGCAGGGCGAGGGGTCATCCCAGGGGTACAAATCGCCCTATGGCAGGGCGATTTGTCCTCACGGATCATGCCAGGGCTCAGCACGTGTGGCCATCTCCCTCCCTGCTTCATGCTTTGGGAGTGCAGCTTCCTTGGCCAGTGGGGAACTTTATTTTCCCTTTGTTCTGGAGACTCTTCTGAAGTTGCCTCTAAATTATTTTTCAGAGTTTTTTTTCTATAGCTGCCTTGGCTCTGATGTTTGCCCTTTAGCCAAGGAGCTTTGTCAGAGCCCTCCTTGCTGGGAAGCTCCAGGCCTGGAGCACTCCCTGTCCCCCGATGGCTACACAGTCCTTGCTCTGCGCTGTCCCACAACTGGGACATGAGTGAGACACTGACCTGTCTCTATCAGCTCTAGCAGCTCTTCAAGCCTCTGTACAAGAACTCCTCTAATGGCAATAACCGTGCAGCATCCAAGGCAGATGCTCACCCAGGGCCTGATCCCACATTGTGATGCTGGTTCCCTGCCTCCTTCTCTCTGTGCTAGCCCTAGATTAACATTCTGAAAGCCAAGGTTAAGGATGATGAACTGACAGGGTTTGCTACAAAATGCTGCCTTGCAGGAGGGCATGGTGGCATGAAGGGGGTTTTGGAGCCGAAAGCCAGCCACAGGAGGTAAAACAGCAAGTATGCAGTATGGGAAGCTCATGGGCATTGCATGGTGTCACCAATGTATCTGCTAAAGAGGGAATCCTACAAACTATTTTAAAAGCTGTACATTTCTGATGCAGGTGACATAGGGGGAAAATTCACATCTGTCCTATGCATGTTTTGGTGGGGGTCAGGACTGAGTTTTACTCCCAAGGATGTGAGTGGTTCTCTTTGTTTTCCACTTTACCTTTGGGTTTGCTCTTGCACACATGCCTTAAGGTCTCCATTTGTTCAAATGAGATATTAAATCCCCATGCAAGTGCTAATTGCAGGGCTGGAACCTCTTGGTGCTCTGCATCCACAGGGGGCTGTGTGATGGACCTAGGACAGCAAGCCATGCAGTGCTGGTGCCGTCCAGTTCAGAGCAATGGTAAATCCAGCTGATGCTGGATTAATTAATTCCTGGATCCCACTGACCAGGGGAAGATCAGGCTGGGGATGCCACAGAGCAGGGCTGTGTAGTGAGGACCAATGCTCTCATCTTCTGTGCTGGAGGCATTTCTAGGAGGGGGGCTGCAGTGGGTAGAGCAGGTTTCTTGCATCCAGTGGGTGTCCATTCCTATTTTGCAGAGCAGGCTGCAGTGCGAGCATAGTCTGAGGTTGTCCCCAGTGGCTGGGATCACCTTGCAGGCTGGTGGATATCTTTAGGTCTTCCTCCGCATGGGCCTGGACTGGTTCCCAGCAGATCGCTGATGACACATACCTCCAGGTAGGGAGAGCTTGCTCTAAAATAGGACTGTGCATGAAGTGCAGCAAAGCAGCCAGATGTGTCACAGCGTTAGGGAAAGATGCCAGTCGGTTTTCGGTTGTAATGTCTGTACTCAAGTTACCAAGATTTTCTTGGGGCAGATAATGAGCTTTTTCCCATATCCCATAACCAGCTGGATGTCGCTGACCAAAGGGCTTTGCAGCAAGGAGGGAGCAAACCCAGCTCCCTTTCTCAAGTCACAGCACTCAATTCTGGTTTTGCCTCCCTTGCTGCAGTAGGTACTGCGTCTTCCACCGCCAGCACCACAGGGGCCTGATGCACCCTTCCTGCCACAGGCCTACTGTGCATATGTGCTCGGAGCCCCGTCATGCCTGGCGTGATGGGGACAAGTGCCCACGATGGGGACTGGTGCCCACACCCAGCGTGCTGCCTTGTGCATACCCACGGGCTGGGACGAGGAGCAGGGACCAGACCACCTGCTCCCATAGGAACCGGGCGTCACAGTTCATTTAAAGTGGGAAATTCCTCTTTTGGCCTTTTTGTCACATTGCCAGGGTTCTAAAAGGTGAGGGCAGTGGGTGAAAGCTGCAAATGGATAAGGTGTAAAATTTGGCTATAGGTTAGAATCAGTCAGTCCAGCAAAAGGAGGAGGTTCATAGCTGCAGTGAAGCAGTGTGTCTGTGTGTCTGTCCCACATGGGAATCTCGGTGGAGACTTTGAGAGCCACCAGAGGGAAAACACTACCTGGTCTTGGCTCCAAAAGCATCCCCCATGGCTGGGACTTGCTTGGTGACTTGGGTCAGCGTGATCTGGGTGCTCCTGGGCCCAAGGGGTGGCTCTCAGTCCCCACAGGTCCCTGCAGAGTGCATGGGATGTCGGATTCTGTGATCTTGTTAAGAGCAGCCAAGTCACCATCCATTAACAAGGGGCTGTGCCATGACTAGACTAAAGTAGTAATCTGGAAGGCTTATTGAGTTAGTCTAGGGCTAGCATCACAGAACATTTTTTCGCTTGAGGCCATGAAGCTTCTTCTCTGCCTTCTGCAGAGGGTTAGCTGTGTTTCAGTGCCATGATGCTTTTCCTCCTACCTGCTTTGGATTTGCTTTTGGGAATTTAAAGAATGATTATAGAATTGTTTGGGTTTCTTTTATACCCCCCATCTGAAGATGCTAAAGAGCTTCTCAAACACTGGTAGCAGCTGGGAACAGCAAAGATACTGACCTGCTGTTGTGTTCCCTCCTGTCCCACAACGAAGGGGGATTCTCTGGTCCACGGCCAGGTGATGCCAGCCGGCACACTGTGCCTCCCCGAGGACGGGGAGCACGCGCACTGTACCAGCCTGATTGCTTTTTTGTTGCAGGAGAGATCACGGCCCATGAGCTCTTGTCTCAGAGAGAGCACGGACAGGTCACCTGCAGGACCACCGGGTGTAGGATCCCCAGCAGCGCCCGGGGGGCACGGAGAAGGGGCACAGGGATGGGGCGGTGCCCTCCCCAGGCGCTCCTGGCTGCCCCAAAGCCCGCAGCTCCAGGGTGCAGCCGGGCACCCACGAAGCTCCCCCCCGGCCACCAGCCCGGGGCCGCCTTTGTTGTCCAGCGCGGGGGCGAGCGCGCCCCCGCCGGCCCTCCCATCCCCCGCCCCCACCCCGCGGGGCTGCGCCGTGGCTCGCGGGAGCGCGCCGCGTGCGGGTGCGCGCTTCCAACTCCCCCCCCCCCCCCCGCTCCTCCGCGGAGCCTCCCGCGCCCCCGCCCCGCTCCCGCCCCGCGCCGCCGCCGTGGGAGCCGCGGAGCCGCTGCGGCCGGGAGCGGGGAGCGGGGAGCGGGGCCCGTCCCCGCCGATCGGGCTCCGGCGAGCCGGCCTCAGCCCGGCTGGAGAGGCCATGGAGGCGGGCAAAATGGTGAGTGCATCCTCCTCCTCCTCCGGGGCCCCCAGCAGCGGTGCGGCGCTCCGAGGGCTGCGGAGGGGGGGACCAGCGGCCCCGGGGGAGAGGGTCAGTGCTCCGGGGGGAGCTGCTGGAGCTGGGATTGAGGGCTTGCTCCCTCCCGAGGCGGGCGCTTGGCAAGTTTCATCTGTTTGCGAAACCCCCACCAACCCGAATTTTGGTGTTTTTTGCTGTGAAAGCAGGAAGAAACAGCCCGGTGTTACTGGACGTGTTGCAACGGGAACCGTACTCCAGCTGTCGGGGATTCATCCCCGGCGGGAGGCGTCGTTGGGGTTAAGCTGATCCCCGCTGCAAGGCAGCTCCCCTGTGTTGGGGTGCACTCCTACCCGCACGTTGCCATGCACCCCGCATTTGGGTTAGCAGGGTACAGGCCGTGCCCTGTCTGCTCAAGCTGCCACGCATGGCTAGCCGGGATGCATAAGGCCAGCCCCTGCTTGGTCACAAGGGATGGAGATGGGTTGAGGGAAGCAGGGCATGAGGAGCCATCCTCGCATGGAGGCACGGCCATCCCCTGCGCTGGTCACCTTGAGAGGGAGATTTTGCTTTTCACTACCCCCAGGTTGGGAGCAGCGAGGATGGGGGCACAGGTGCTCTGGCAGAGCAGGGCTGGGGACAGGATGAGGTGGCAGGGGTGTAGCAGCAGGGAGCCATCAGGGTCCAGGCTGTTCTTGGCTCCTGCACAGGATCCAGGTGTCCCCAAGGAACACCTGGACGTTTCTGGAGTAACCAGCTTGCAGCCATCTGTCTGGGTGGTGGCTGTTCGTTTAACAAACTGACGTAGGGAAGAGGAATGCTCCCTTAATTTTCTCACATCTGCCCACAGTGGCAAGGGACTCTTCATTCTGTTCAGAAGAGCTGCTGCTTTGCAGGAGGAGCTGCAAGGAAGGATTTCCACAAGAGTGCCTGTTGCTGCCTTTACAGCCTGGGGTTCGCCCAGCCAGGGACCATTCTGCTGGTGCTACCGCGCCGCGGGCATTCCTGCCAGGCAGGGTGACCCACAGCTCTGCGTCTGGTGCTTAAACAATCCGTGGCATAGTGCATGGGGCTGTCACCTCATCCCGGAGCACTTCAGGGTGCCTGTCACATGGGAGATAGCAGAGATTGCTGTACTCTGAGATGTGCTTTGCAGGCTGTCTCGCTGTTGAAGGGACTAGTTTCGTCCTGAAGACATCTCCATAAGATTTAACATTTCCCAAGCAAGTTTGGTCCTGGGATGGCTGCTGGTCACTACAAAGCTCAGCTGGAGATGAGCATGTGGCATTCTGGTTCTTCTCCCTGCATCCTCAGGCATCCTGTATCTCTCCCGTGATTCCTCCCCTATTATAAAAGTGCCTGAATGTTGGTATTTGTCAGCAAGCAGAAGACTCCAGTTGGGGCCACTGGGAAAGTATCAGGAGTATTTGAAGACTGTGGAGGACCTTCCTGGAACACTGACCCCAGAAAACATAGTGATCCTCCCTCCACTGATGCAAATCACCACTGGTGGAAGAGATTATCTTTGCATAAAATCCCCACTTAAAATTAAAAGCCTGGCTAATGGGACAGTGTGCGGAAAGGGCTTCTGGCCATGACAGAGCAGGCTGGGCAATGTGGGGCACAAGTGCAATTGGCTGATGATGATATCATGCCCTTATCAATAATTAAGTAAGAAGAGTAATGAGTGGTTGTCAGGGGGAGTGGCTACAGAGGAGCTGGGGAAGCTCTGCTGGTGGAATCCATGCTGCCCAGTGGGAGCAGGGCTCAGGTGCTCATGGTGCCCATGTCAACGTGTGTAAGGGCTCACTGCCATGTGGTTTTCTCACTGCTTCTGGATCTGGCAGGTCATTCCAGTGTCTGCTTGCACTGGGGCTTCTGGTCACTGCAGGTCTGATTGTGCCCCAGGGGGATGATGTCTGATGGGGAGCTCTCTTACCCAACCAGTGAACTGGCTCTGTTCTCAGCTACTGCATCTGGTGGAAGGAGGTGGTTTCTGGCCAACCTCATGGCCTGCCTCCTGGTGCTGACAGCTCTTTTCCCAGAGGGGCTGCAGGAAGGAGTGAGGCTGAGCAGGATCCATGCTGGCTCCTGAGGCAGCTGGAGCACTCCCCAGGTTCTGCTGCAGTCTCAGCTGACTTTTCATTTGACTACTTGTTTCACCTGGAGGTTTCAAATGGATCCCAGGCTTTACTGCGTAAACTCCCTGGATGGTCATTAGTGAGGTTTGGCCTATTCCGTAGCCTTAGTTTTTGCCAGCAATTCTCCCCAAAATTGATTTTCCTTCTGTCCTTTCTTTCCCAAAGCTTTTCTGTGTGTTGAAAGAGTCCATGTTCCTTAAGTTGGATTAAAAAAAAAAAAAAAAAAAAGGAATAAAATTCAGAGCTTGGAGTGTGTCCAAGTAATTAATCTGCATAAGCTGTTTATGGTATTTGAGAAATCAAGTGTCCCAACTGTTTGGGTTTTGATACCAGGATGGTATGAAGTGCTGTGTGAGGTGGTGTTTAACGCAGCAAGCTCTTGTTTCCAGGGTCGGTATAACCACAGCCTTCAGACCTATGCTAACAGCTCGGCTCTCCCTTCCTGGCATCAGCCAGATCTCCACTATCCACATCAGACTTCTCACTCAAGTCTCTGACACCCATCACAAGTCAACTGAGTGCTTTTCTTCATTCTTTCTCTTTGATTGGCTCAAAGGCAGTGGGAGCGATCAAATTTCTCTGTCTCTTCCCACCCTGCCTCTCATGATACTGTTGAGCCTACTATTTGAGTTGGAAGATCCACAAAGCCACCTTCTAGGAGCAATTTCTTGCACATACTGTTCATAGAAGCACGACTTGCAGATGCTTTCCACAAGTTTGATGCAACTCTGCTGCCCTCAGGAGTAGCTGGGAGCTAGTGGGATGGTCTCCTCTGTTCTTATGTTCAGATGCACTCAAAATGTGCATCCCTTGAATTATTTTATGTTTTCTATTGTGATAACAGTGCTGTGGCTCATGAGGCAGATGCCACAGATCTTGCTGAGGAGTCCGACAGCTGCTCAGCCCTCTTGTGTTGCCTTGTGGTGTGCAGAATAAGATGGAGACCTCTAAATATTGCACCACCCCTTCCTGTCCCAGAGCAGTAGGTTTTTCTCCTCAAAACACCACACATGCTGGATGTGCTGTTCTATAACACTCATGTCATGCTTTGACTTGTGCAGGTGAGCATTAATGGTTGGGAGGCCAAGCATCATATAGGTCTGAAGTCATTGTCTTCCCAGCCTCAGGAGAGTAGAACCAAAGGCAGTGGTGTTACATGGTGCAGCGTCACCTCTGGTCTGGCCATGTCTGTACCAAGAAGAACCTCACATGCAGTGCTCGCTCCCTGTAGCAAAGTGCCCTGCGCTGCCCCAAGCCATTGGCTTGTGCCAGACCATGCATGGCCTTTCAGAGAGCAGGTTACTTTGGGAGCTGAGGTTTTCTTTTCCCAAGTGAACATTAAGTAAATCTCCAGCCCTGGATGCAGTGTGCAAACCCTCGTGGGTGTGGTGAGGTTTCAGGGTGTCTAAAGCCAGAGGCAAGCATTGCTTTGGGAAAAATGTGGTTGTTTCTTACAGCCCAAGTGAAGGCAAATGATGAGACTTGTGCCTTTCTGGGTATTAGTCTGTGGTTGATTGGAGCAGCTCAGGGTGTGTGATCCCTGGAGTGGCTTCAGCTCCTCAGTGGGAGGCAGAAGAGCACTTTGTTTCTAAGTTCATGGGTCCAGGAATGGAAGCCCCTGATGCAGCCAAATTGCCCAGATTAAAGGTTGGAAAATATTTTTTATGTCTCCTTTCACTCCCAGGTCAAAGAGAGCATTTAGGACTATGATGGAAGGCTGCGAGCCACTCAGTTTTTGCTGGGCATTCTCTTATTTTGTACAACGAAATGTATACACATGTGTATACATGTGTGTGTATGAGGCATGCCACCTGGCCTGCCATGCTGCCTCCACAGCCTCTGTTTCTTCACTTCCCTTCCACTGCGGTTGTGTACAAAACCAGGGCTGTTCCCTGCCTGGGTGCTACTGTATAAGGCCATGAGGCTGAGCTGCGTGGTAGCTGCCTCCTTGGGCATGCCTGTGCTTTACTGCAGCTCTCAGGAGCTCCCAGTCCTGAGCGGGTCATGAATCACTGCAGGCGTTATCCAGCCCACTTTGCTTCGGGACGTCGCAGCGGAAAGCCTTTCCTGAGCTTGGAGAGCCTGTGTTTTGCTTTTGGCTGCTGCAGTTGAGTGATGTTTAAAAAGAGACATGTGCCCTTTGAGCAGCTGTGATTTACACCTCTGGAAGGCTCCCTCACTTCCCAGGGGGATTGTCATGTACTGCTCCCCGGCCCTGCTGCCCAGCGACCACAGTGGAGCTTTGCTGAGCTGGGATTTGCATTTTAATTAATTTCACAAATTTTTCCAGGCAGCTCTGTGCTGGTCAGATCTTCTCATTTGCTTCCCCTGGAGCCCCTGTGTCTGCAGGGCTTGGTTGAGAGCAGTTTTCCGGAGGTATGCTCAATCCCAGCTATCCATTTATAGAAAGGAATTAAGGAGAAATGAGGAGCATTACTAAGAGGATTTGCACTGCAACTTACTCAGTTTCTCCAAATAATTTGAAATAGCTCTGGATTCTTTAATCAACACTCATTTCCTTTTGGAAATGAAAGGAGATGTGGGAAGGCGCCATGCAGCTACTGTGCAGAGCTGAACTGTTCTCTGCATAATAGGAGATTTGCAATTCAAAGGATGCTAAGCTTGTAATTTGGGGAAATCTGGAAGGGGGATGAGGATGTGCATATCTACATGTGCATGTGAAAGAGAGGGACTGGTCTCACTGCACTCAGAGAGCCCTCTGTAGCTCTGTCTCAGATCCCACATGTGTTTTTGTGCCCCTTTGTCCCTCTGGGTGGTGCCTGCGGTCACACACCCGGAGCCATGTTTTGGTTGATCTGCTCCCGTCAGTGCTCACCTGAGCTGTGCCCCGTGCTCCAGCCCCATGGCCCTGCTGTGGGGATGCTGATGCAGTGGTGCAACCCCAGCAGCTCTTGCTGTGTGCATGGGGCCCACTGACGCTCCACCAGCTTCTCCTCTCACTTCCTCTCCAGCCCAAATTTGCGGCATTGCACCAAAGGATTGCACAAAAGAGGAAATGAGGGGGTACAGGGAGGGTGCATTTGCAGAGGCATCATCTCCACTGCATGCCTGTCTCCCCAAGCAGTCTCCCCATGTTGGCCCCAGTGCCAGCTCTGGCATCCCTCCATCAGCTCAGAGAAACCAGAGCAGGGCTGTGGCACCACCAAGGAAACATTCATGGCCTGGAGGTCAGAAACAGCTACTGCGATGGAGAAACTCACAATTAAAACACCATAGTGGCTGGGAGCGGTGCCTCGCCCATGCTTCTCCCTACCTGTCAGCTGGCATAAAAGGCATATAATCTCCTTTCAAGACAGCCCAGCATCTCTCGTGAGACACCTCAGCCTTTTTGACCCATTTTTGCAGCCAAAACATTCTTGCTGCTGCTCCACGTCTCTGTTTGCTTTCATGGGTACTGCTCCAGCCCAATGCCTGTGGCGGCTCTGCCTGAGCCAGTGGTGGCAGGCAGCACTGGAGCATCATTGGGCCATCGAGCCCAAAACCTCCCCATCATCTGTACTGGGCCTCAAAGGGACAGCAGGGCTTGGGGACGGGACTCCCAGAGGCCACCACGCAGAGCAGACCAGGCATGGTGTCATGGCTGCTGCCCCTGCTGTCCCGCTCCACTTGGGTTCCTAGTGCCAGGAGCCTGCCAGGCCTGCACCAAAGCCTTGTCCTTGACTCATCAGGAAAAGCCAACAGGAAGCGGCAGTTTAAGCTTGGAGCTCCACTTCCAGCTTTTCCGGGGGAACAGAGGCCATGCAGGACCCCCCCGGCTCCACTTCCCTCTGGAGCCAGCCCAGCCCAGCTGTGAGGAGGGCGTGAGCCAGGACTGTTGGCCTGCAGCCTCCTGTAGAAGGAACCATCTGGGTTCCCTCCACCATCCCTGCAGGGTCTCTTTCAGCTTCCATTAAGCAAGGCCGAGCAGCAGGCTCTGCCCTGTGCCCACACCTCAGCCAGGTTGGCCTGGTGCAGGATGCTCACAGCAGGCAGGGAGCACGGCAAGCAGCAGCGCAGCATGACCGGCGACTGATGTGTATCCTCAGCAGAGCCTGTGCCATATGGGTGGTAGTGAAAAAAAGCAAAGGGATAAATGGATTAGCCGTGCTCTAAAGCCCCCATGCTGTTGTCCACTGCTGGAATGAGCAGCAGTGTCCCCACAGCACAACCAGGACACACCGTTTTGTCTAAAGAGGGGTGCTTGGCCCTAGGCGGTTCCTCTTGAGGCTGCAGTTGTGAGTTCAAGCAGAAGCCATCTCAGCCCATAAGCATATTGTCCCCACTCCAGCTGGCGGGTGCCTGGGGGCAGAGATGTTTTGGGGGGAAGGTGGGTTGTGCTTCACCTTGTTTGCTGGGGGGTTGGGCCATGCCCAGCTGCACATGGGGTGTGTATGGCTGTGCCCTTGGTTGCCCTATGGTCCTGCTTCCCTTATGAGAACATTTTGGAGATGTGGAGTGCTGCGGGGATGCAGGACGGACTGTCAATGAGTAAGGCACTGGAATCAGTCCCACTGCTTTAATTGGCTTGCATCAGTAATTAACTACTTCTGACAGAGCTGAGCCAGCCTATTTCTTCCATCAATAGCATGGATCCTCACAGAGCACTGGGAACGCGAGTGTTCTGGTGTCCAGCAGGTGCTGGATGTTGCTGTGAGCAGAGCATGAGCCTGCGGAGCGGGTGGCTCCATGCCAGAACCATAGCACTCACACCAAGCAGCTTCCTTGATCCGCTTGGTTTTGACCACTGCCTGTGGCTGGGCTTGGAACAGGCTTAGTCCCACAAGGTTTGTGTGCCTGTGAGAGCCAAAACACCTTCTAGGCCCAGTCCAGTTCCCAGCCCTGCTGCATACTTGAGAAAGCAGATGCAGAAGGAGGATAAGGCTAAAAAAACACTCAAAATCCTGTAAAGAAAACACCTCCAGCAGCTGCCTCTCTGTAGGCTACAGAGCGCACTGGCTTCTCACTCTGTGCCTATGCTTCTCAATGTGGGCTTCACAAAGTCCACAACATTTGCATTGCAAACCATGCCTTTCCTGGCAGAGAGCTGAGAGCAGCCTGAGGGTATGGTGGGCTTGGCTGCACTGGGGAGGGTTGTGCCAGCTCCAAGTGGGGTGGGAGCAGCTGGGGAGTCCCTGGCTGCAGGGAGGAGCATATGGTGGGGCTGGGAGGGGGCACAGACGGAGCAGGAGCAGGAGTGTAGCTGGGCTGCGACGTGGAGGTCAATGGGTTCTGGCTGGAGGAGGGAAAGCTGCAGCAGGAAATGGGGAGAGCTGTTGGGGGTGCATCTCCTGCCCTCCTCCACCATGCACATGGTAAAACTATCCCATGGCTGAAGGTACTCACAAAGCTGCTCAATTTCCTCTGTCCAGTGCACACCCGTCACTCCACTTTGGCAGTGATTAAGCTGGGACCTGTTGTTTGTTGCCAAATGACACGGCCATCCCAGGTCCTGTTCTGCTCTGTACTGCTCATGGTGGTCTCACCGTTCCAGTACTGGATTTCCCCATCCTCCCTGAAACACCCTCTCTGCTCAGCACCCAGCAGAAAGCAGAGCTGGAGCTGCTGGCTGCTACCCGTGATCCAAGATCAGGGGAGAAATTTGTCTTCCCCTGCCTGAGCCACCACCTCTAGGGCAGGAGAGGGTCCTTTTGTGGTCGCTGCTTTAATTGCATCATTATTATGCTGAGTAAATGAGTTCTGGCAGCAGCTGAACCTGGCAGATGCCAGGCACATCCCAGAAAGGCATCCAGGAATGGGCAGTGTCCAGCTGGCACAGGCCAGCAGCTGCTTCGTGGGCCGGGGACCTGGATGGGACCCAGGCCCCAACAGGTGCTGGCAGAGCGGGGGTACTGGGGGAACCCAAATCCTTCCCATCTCATCCCCCCCCCTTCTGTTTTTCAGACTGTCAGCATCAATAAGGCTATTAATACACAGGAAGTGGCTGTCAAGGAGAAACACGCCAGAAATATCCTTCCGAGAGTTGGCCACAGGACAAGCAAGCGTGGGAGCTGGCTGGGGCTGCTTGGAAAAGGGCCCGCAGCAAGGCAGCACGTGGTGGGGGTGCCGGGCAGGCTGCTGGGGTGCTTGGGGGGGCTGGATGAGACCCCCAGGGGCTCTCCCTGCTGGCTAGGGCTTCCTGGCATGGCACCAACAATCCGTCCATTTAGTCCAGGCCATCTCATGGGAGCGGTGATGGGAGGGATGGAGGGGCAGATGATGCTGGGTCAAAGCACTGTCACTAAAAGCTGACCTCTGGCATCGCAGCAGGGTCAGCGGAGGGACCTGCCCACCTGACTCTGAGCATGCAGTGGCATTCCTGGGGAAGCGGTGTGCAGGGTGCCTGGGCAGCGTTGCCTGTGCTTGGCAGCCTATCATTGGTGGCTAGGCTTCCCTCAGCTCTGCGGGTGCTGGTTGGGAGAGGACAGCATGTCCCTCGTGCACAGCAGCCCTGCTTGCCCCACACTTGGCATCAACACTCTGCTGCCCAGCTTTGTGGGGTTCATTCTCCTGTCCCCTCAAATTCACAGGGATGGGCACAGATGCTCTGCAGGACCCCATGTTTTATGCCGATGGGGTTGCAGGGTTGGGAGTGGTTTCGAAGCAGCCAGCCAAGCTGTGGGGCAACTTCCACCCCCATTTCCTTGACCAGCCTCCACCATGCATCCTGGGCACGCACCACGAAAAGGGGGCACAGACCTTCTGGTCAGTGGTGAACAGGCTGCCGCTCTCAGGCAACGCCGTGCTCTGCTGGAAGTTCTGCCACGTCTTCCACAAGCTCCTCCGCGATGGCCATTCGAACGTGAGTGCTGTCCCACGCTCCCAACTGCATGAGGAGACCTCATATTCATCAGCACCCTTCAGACTCCTGACCCTTTCCTTGAATTTTGTGTGCTGGAACTGATGTCTGTCCCCAAAACACTGGAGTCCCTCCACTCCCTGACTTGACCCCAGCTGTGTCCTGCAGAGCTCTGGTACCAGTGTCCCAACGCTTATCAGTGCAGCAAGCTTGGCTCAGCAGCCAACCTGGGACCAAAGCTCTTCCTGGGGGTCCGCAAGGGACAGTAGGGGTGTCAGCCAGACGTTACCCTCCCGCAGCTGTGAGTAGTGAAAGGCAGCAGGGAGTCCTCAGCAGGGACTGGACAGGGCATCCCTCCCCATGTGCTTTGCAGGAGCCTTCATGGTGCCAGTCTGCCCACAATAGCCCGCACTAAGTCATGAAGAATAACTCACCCTGGTGCCTACCATGGCTGCAGTGATGGTGCTGGAGGAACCACTGTTCCTGGGGTATTGGCATGCATGCAGGAGCTGCCAAACAGGATCCTGCCCTATGCATGGACAGGGAGATGGAGGCACTCTGGGGCTGGGAAGTAACAGGGCAGCAGGCTGGCTGCAGAGTCAGGAACATGTCCAGGGCACCCATTCCTTAGACTAATTGCTGGGTCACGATAACACACACTTTGCCGTCAGTGCCCGGGCATGCCACCCTCATTTGCTGATTATTGTCTTCTTCATCTGTCCAGGTCCTGAAGGATTCTGTGAGGTACAAGAATGAGCTGAGTGACATGAGCAGGATGTGGGTAAGTGGTTGACCCTGCCAGCTGTGGGACACTGGGGCTGCCCAAACGGAGGGTGAATTGGGGCCAGCTCCTCAGCAGGGACTGTGTGGTCATCTCACCTGCAAGGAGCTAGATGCTGGGTTCTGAGCACCAGGGACGCACAAAATCCCTCGGGGCTCACTCTGCCCGTCAGCACAGTCTCAACACCTCCCCAGAGCCTCCTAGCCTGGAAGTGCTGTATCTGCTCAGTTCGCTTCATCATGCTGCAGAGAGGGGTGAATGAGACAGAGTATTTATAGCAAGAAATACTCACAATAGCTTAAGTGACTTTTTTTCCAGATACAGTAGGTTAAATCAGGCACCAGAAGTTCAGGAGAGCAGGGCAAGGCAGGCTGCAGGAGATGCGCTGGGAGTTGTGGGGATGTGTGAAGCAGGAGGATGATGCTGGTGGAGAAGAACATCACTGAGACAGCACAGGAGAGGGGCGCAGGGCAGCTGAAAGGCAAGCAGGACCCCCAAGGAGGGTTGAAGAGATGCAGCTTGAAACTGAGCTCAATGCGATGGGTGGGTGGCTTGAGCACACCAGACTTGGTGTGCAGGTCGCATTCAGTATCCACTTCCATCAAAATCAAACACGTTGGGCAAAACTAAACATATTCAGATACTGGAACAGGCTCCCCAGGGAAAGTGGTCATAGCACCAAGCCTACTGGAATACCAGAAGCATTCACTCTCTCAAAAATATAGCTTAATTTTTAGGTAGTCTTGTGTGGAGTCAGGAATTGGACTCTGATCCTTGTGGGTACCTTTCAACTGACTGCAATTCTGTTATTCTATGATTCTGTGATGTGCTTTCTGTTTTATGGCAAAACCCAGTAAAAGTGTTCTGACAGTCAAAAGCAGAACTGAAATCTGCAATATGAGAGACTGAGATGAGAAGATGGTGGCCAAATCCCCTGCCATGACCCTCCCCAGGCCCATATAGAGGGCCTAAACCACATGCAGGTGGTGGAAGTGCACAGAACTCCCCTTAGTATCCCAGAGGGCACAGCACACTTGGCCAGCTTGTATGGCAGTGGTATATTGAGGAAGAGGAGTAGGAAGATGAAGAAGGTGCTGGGCCTTTGACTGCTGCTGACCCAGGCAGCGTAGGGCAGAGGCATAGGTCAGTAGGATGGGGCAGGAGTCCAGGTAGGCAGGGGTCAGATCTGTCACTGCCCGCAGCAAGGCAAGAAGGCTTTTTTGAAGGCACAGCCCGCCCAAGGTCTGAACATCTTCTTGGTATCCCCAGGGCCACCTGAGCGAGGGCTATGGACAGCTGTGCAGCATCTACCTCAAACTGCTGAGAACCAAGATGGAGTTTCACACAAAGGTGAGCGTCCCGTCCCGTCCCGTCCCGTCCCATCCCATCCCATCCCATCCCATCCCATCCCATCCCATCCTCACCACCACGTGTCCCCAGCCTGCTTGTCACTTGGACCTTAGTGATGAGCTGCCTCGCAAAGGGTAGTTGAAGCATGTCAAGGGCACTAAGCCATGCCGTCTGGCTTGGTGGAGCCTGGCTGTCGCACTAGGCACCAGAGGTAGGACTTGCTGAGCCACTGCTGCATTGAGGGATGGGTACTGGGGAGCCTGGGGCTCAGCCCTGCTCCCAAAGCACAGCTGGGCTGTGGGAGTTCATGCTACAGGGAGCTGCAGGGGCAGAAGTTGGTGGCAATGCAGGACAGCAACAGGCAGAACTGTTGCAGGAGTGTCATCCTGGCTGTGACCCCAGCATGTCCTCTTCTGTATTGTGACCATCGTGAAACATGCCCCAGACTGCTAGTGTCTGGATCAGAAGTGTCCCAAGGACCACAGCCTCAGGGACAGCTGTTCTCACGGTGTCACCTGGCATGGTCTTCCTTGTGCTGAATGCAGGGGGCTATGCAAAGTACGGAGAGACCCCCAGCCTTGGAGTGCACATCCCCTCCTGAGCTCTGCAGGAGCCCAGGCACCTGGGCAGGCAGAGGGGGCAGAGCCGCAGTGTGCCGGGCTGAGCAGGGCAGGCTGAGGTAGAGCAGCTGTAGTGCACAGCAGGAAGGTCTCCTGCCTGACAGCAGGGCCAGGTAGGGGAAGCACAGGCAGGGCAGGAGCCGGTGCTGGAGTGTAAATGTCCTGAAAATCCTGCATGGAGCCCAGCTCTCATGTATCACCAGGAACACAGGGAGGGAAGCCGGGGCTTCAGGCCAGTGGGGTGTCCTGGTTTGTGCATGGAAGAGGATGAGCAGCAGCACCTGCTCCAACCTGCATACCAGCATTGAGGATTATTGGCCATGGTCAGCAATGGATGAAGCACAAAGCTCTTCTACAGCTGCCAGAGGGTCTGCCCCCATCTCTTGTAAATTACTTGTTAAACATCGCTGAACATGGGGTGGTGTGGGAGGGCTGGGTCCCAGCCAGAGTCAGCAGAGCAGCAGCATGGTGTCCCATCCTGTTCCACACAGTGATGTCTCCAGCTTGTGGTCTGGTAGCTCAAATAATCATTCTCACTCACTAAAATCCATGCTTTCTGGCTCTTGGACTCTGGGTGCTTCTGGCCACTCGGAGCAGGGGAACAGCTTAGATTTTTTTCCCCCCTCTCTTGTGTGCCTGCCTCGGGAGCTTGTTTTGAGCCTCCAGAGCAGAGTTGCTGTGCAGGTCCCTTGTCTAGGCTGAGTTTTGGAGAGGATGTGGTCAGAGTTGGCTGGCTCCAGGTCTGTTGCTGCAGCATGCCTGCACACAGCTCGGCCAGTGCTGGCTGCCAAAGGTGATGGGGAATATATTTATAGAAAGGAATGTGATGTGCCCTGTGGGGTGTTGGGAAGCAGTGCGCCCGTTGATGGAGTTTATTATTTAGGCAGACGTTCTCTTATGCTTGTGGCATTAAAATAAAGGCGTTCCTCCAAGAACAGAATGAAAAGTCATTGTGGGCTTGTACACAAACACTGCCTTGTGTGGGTTCAAGTGCTCTAATGCTTAAAGTAGTTGGCTGTGGCAGGTTTGGTACCTGCAGTGTTTTCTTTCTTTTTGAGCTCTGCTGAAAAGATATTTTCAGAAGCTAGGCCTGTACCTGTAATCCCTATTCAGCTCTGTTTGGAGCCATAGTATGGCGTACCTTGACTAGTAGGGGCAGTAATAAGAGGCTTTGCCCTCCGAGGTAAATGGCAGCTCCTTTCTGCCCTGCAGCACTTTCCTTTTCAGCCTTGCAGGAGCTGCTGCCCCATCTCTTCGCAGCTGGGCAGGTTTCTAAGCCCAGAGGGAACTGACTTTTCTTGCTAGAAGTACAGGCTGTATGGACCATGGAGGCTCTGGCTCCTGCTCACCCAGGGCTCAGCAGGCCTCTTGTTAGCCTTTTTTCAGCAGGACTTACCCCCTGCAGCAGCAGGTACCAGCCGCTCCCCACTGCTGCAGCCCCTGCCCTGAGGATGAGGGACTTTGCTGAGCGTCACTTTTCCTTCTGGCAAGGGATGGGGCTTTCAGGGTGATCACTTGCCTTTGTCCTCAGTCTGGAGTCTGCAGGGATGAGGTGAAGCCCCTTTGGGGCTCTCAGCATTGCTTTGCCAGGATGGAGGGATCTGGTGATGGACATCGAGACTTTAACCCACCGGCAGACCTGGGGGCAGCAGCCCCTGCTCAGCACTGAGGAGCCCAGCTCGGGATCCTTTGGTTCAGCAGGGACACCAGGCCAGGTGTCCTGGTGTGGAGCCACGGTGGGCACGGGAGCCCCTCCATGTTCCTGACTGCTTCTTCCCCCCACAGAACCCACGGTTTCCCGGCAATCTCCAGATGTCCGACCGGCAGCTCGATGAGGCAGGGGAGAGCGACGTCAATAACTTGTGAGTGCGGGACAGGCAGGTGGCAAGGGGGAGGATGGGGAGCTCTGCGCACCCTCGCCGGCTGCCCCTCCAAGCCAGGGACGTGTCCCTGTCTGGCACCTTGTCCCCACCACCTGCCATGGGCACTGTGAGCAGACAAAGCCACCTGCCAGGGCTGTCACGTACCTCTCAGGCAGGCAGTGTGTCACCTCGGCACGGGGTAAGGTTGTGCAGGGACACTGCCCAACCTTCCTGGCCCCTCTTCCCTAGCTTCCAGCTGACGGTGGAGATGTTTGACTACCTGGAGTGTGAGCTGAACCTATTCCAGACAGGTAAGCCCCTCATCACCCTAGTGTGTGGGCCTGGTGTGTGCCATGCGGCAGCACCGGCTCTGGGAAGGGAGTTGTCTGAGGGCATCAGGTCTTATCTGTTTTCCGTGCACTTCACCACGGTTGTTCTTAGATGAACTTATTCCATGTCAGAGCCATTCTAGCCTCATCACAGCCCTCCTGCAGCTCTGTGTGGGGTCAGCTGCAATGCACAGCTCCACTCTCCCCCACATGCCTCTGGTTTTAACTCCCCAGCTTCAGGCTCCCACTCCACAGCCTTCCTCAGCTGAGTTTCTTCTCATCTTACTTGTGAGCTTGTGACAGTTTCTGGCTTTTATTAGTGGAGAACACAAGTTCCCCCAGGTACTTGCAGTAGTGCTGGAGCTGGAAGAGGTGTGGGAGTACCCTCTCTTCCTCATGCTCTCAGAGGCTGTAATCAGGCATGGAGGTAAAAACAAGTCAATCTAAAGTCTTAGGACCGTAATGTGCTTCTGCACACTAGCAAGGTTGGGTTTGGGACAAATTAAAGAAGTACCAGAGCAAGGCCACCTTAGGATGCATAACACCAGACTCTGAAGATGGTCCCCAGACACATACGGCAGCAGCCCTTCCTTCCCAGCTGCCAGGCATCCCTTTCCTAGGACTTGCATGGGAACACATTAGATATAATTAGATGTACTGTGGAAACCAGAGGCTGTGGTGCTCAAGACCTCACTTCGCTGGCCTCCAGCTCCCCCCTTTGTACTGTCATGTACCTTGGTAAGTGCTTCAGTAACTCAGCTGTGTTAGTGCTTTGTGTAAATGCACATGAAGATTCTCTTGGTTAGGCACCCTACACATGACCCTGATCCATAAAACGTGCCTCTAACAGTCAAGGAGTGCAGTGGGATGCATGTCCCCTGCAGTTATGTGGGATGCTCCAGTGTGTCTTGTACTCTGCTCCCTGCAGAGGATCCCTGCCATCTGCTCCTGGGTATTTCTGGAGCATCTCCCCAGCAGCACACACGGTGCAGCAGGATGCTCCACACACACCAGGAGTGCAGCCCCTGCTCCCGCCTGCCTCTAAGTTGGAGAATATTTGTGCTGTCTGTTATTTACCCCGAGGCTGCTTGGTGCTTCCCAGCACAGAGGCTTGACAGATCTGTGTGCAGGAGAGGCTGAGCAGCACAGCCAACTGGGATTAGCACAGGGTGACCTGCTTTGTCTGCCACCGCAGCACGCTCCTGCCCTGGGGCTGCATCTGGCTTTGTGCACACTCACCTCGGATGCCGGTGATGTTCCTCCTGCTCCCAGAGTCATCTCCCAAAACAGGTGGTTGGCAGCCACCCCAGGGCTGGAGCATGCGCCAAGCTCCTTTCCACCTCTGCCTTTTTCTAGTATTTGTATCTGGTCTCATCCCTTGGGAGCTCAGCTGGGAGCTGACAGGAGTCTCAGGGTCCCTGCACGTGCTTGGGTGGGTTTTGTCCTGTTGCTCCCTGCTGAAGGCTGGCTCCGGACCAGGCACCCTCACTGTATGGTGCCAAGGAGTTCCCACACCAGTGTGGTGCCGGAGAGTCACAGGTGGGAGCTTCTGCTCTTGCTGAAGTTTCATGGCACAAACTGGGACGGAGGCAGCTACATGACGGAGGCTGCATGACAGGCCATCAGGTCTCTTGCTCTGGGTGGCATTTCCGTGGCTGCCCCAGCAAGCTGACCTGTGTCAAACACCCGGTTTGGGAAGAAATGAGCCAGCCACAGAGGGCTGTCACTATTCTCTGGCTGTAAAGGAGTACAGACCATTAGCTCCAAGGCAGTTGTCTGTTTGGTTTACACAAATCCTAGCTCTGACAGCCTGACATTCCCTCTACCCCTCTGAACCATGTCCTTGCTCCTCCCCACCAGTGTTCAGCTCCCTGGACATGTCACGGTCTGTGTCGGTCACGGCTGCGGGGCAGTGCCGCCTTGCTCCGCTCATCCAGGTGATCCTGGACTGCAGCCACCTCTACGACTACACAGTCAAGCTGCTCTTCAAGCTCCACTCCTGTGAGTACCCCCCATGCCTCAGAGGGAGCTCAGAGGGGTGGAGGGGATGTGGCGAGCCAGCAGGCTATGCATGGGGCGACTCCGGGAACCCACATGCCCCCAGCCCAGCTTGCTGGGGCATCCTACATGGAAGCAGCCTGGCTGGCCACTTAGCAACACCCGGGTGTCTGCACTCTTTGCCAGTGTGTGGCTGGGGCTCCCCATTTGGACACCGGGAGGAGGACAAGTGTCCCTGCAAAATGCTTGTCCCTGCTGACAGGCTGCCCCTGGAGCCCTGCTTCTTCCTGAGGTGGGGACACGGAGTGAGGTTTATATCTGCTGCTTCTCCCAGGTCTGCCTGCTGACACACTGCAGGGCCACCGGGACCGCTTCTTGGAGCAGTTCAGAAAGTAAGTGGAGACCTGGGGTGCCAGCTGCCACCCCAGGTGGTGCTCTGGCTACCGAGATCTGATCAGGGAGCCCTGGGGTGCTGGAGCCCTCTGCACTCAGGCTCAGCAGCTGAGCAATGGAAGCAGAGGAAATGCATGAATTTGTCTAGTGCAGGGCTCCAAAATCAGCCTGCTTCAAATTCACTGCCTCTGCTTTGAAGCTGCTTTGCTGGAGTAGGGATGCTTTCACCAGGACACCCACTCCGTTTGGCTAATCCAATGCTATTGAATTACCAGATAACTGCATTATTAATTCTAAAGAGGCATTCAGCTGCTAATGCCATTTTGTGCAAAGCGCCAGTTGATGATTTAAAACCCTCAAACCCTTTAATTGCAGTTTTAACTGCAATTTGCAGTTGACGTGCTGAGATGAATGTCTCTCCGTCGCTGCTGAGGACCCAACCCTGCCCTTCCTGGCTTCACTGGAGGAGTTTGAACTACACAGCACCACTGCACTGCTGCCACTGAAAGCACCTGCTTAGCAAGGACTGAGAAGCTGAATGTGGTGGGGTGCTCGTGGGGAGGTCCTAATTTTCCCCAGTTGCCATCCTTCAAGCTGTGATAGGCACAGCTTGAGGTACTGTTGCAGGCAACAGTGTCTGGTGTGCCCCTGGGTAGTCAATTTTGTAGTCTTTAAGCCCGTGAAAAAGAGATTTCCCTGAGTAGTGCTTAATTTCAAAAAAAAAAAAAAAAAAAAAGGCAAACCAAGACAGCTTGTTAAAAGAAGCAGCAGAAAGAGAAAATCTTCAGGTGTTGCAGAGCTCAGGGTGTTGTCCTCTGAAGACCTGACTTTGCAGGCAAATTCAGGTCATTCAGCCAAGCAGAGGTGGCTTTTGAGAGGGAAAAACTGTCTTTTTGGGGTACAGCTCAGAACAGGAAAAGGTAAAATTGCTTATGGCATGTGTCCTGTTGTCTGAGGCACTGTCCCAAATTAAAATATCAATAGCAGAGATTTTAATAGCAACAGATAGGAGTATAGGAGCAAATGGCCGGAGCCAAATCACATGTACCCAGTTACCTGGGAACTCACACATGCAATGTGCAAACACTAGTGAGCATGTTTATTTCCGAAAGCTCTGGAAAAAAAAGCTGCCTTGAGATGGAAGGACAGGTCTCCCCTGGATTAGCAACTGCTCGAAAGGCAGGTGACAATTGATAAAGTTTTGTACCAGTGGGGTTTTCAGGGTAATTCCCAGTGACTGTGCTGGAAGCAGTGCTGTTCATTGTATTTTAAATGAGATCAAGAGCGAGCAGGCAGTGAAGTGCTATGGCCTGTGGTACACAGTTATTTAGGGTAGTCAAAATGAAAACTGGCAACAAAGAGCAGCAGGGGCACATCACAGCACTGAGACTGCACAATATAGGACATCTCGATTCAAGGTCAAAAACTGCAAACCAGTGCCTGTGGGAAAAACACCAGGCACGACCATCAGTAGATGGCTAGGCTGTAAGCGGGTTCTGAATGCCCAGGACAGACCCAGGGGCAAATATCAACCATGCCAAGGGAATGGCAGCTCATGGTGGTGGCAGCACCAGGCTGAATGCCAAGTTGGCTGCAGCTTTTCTTCTTGCATAATACCAGGTGTAAAACCAGGGGTGGAGAGCATTTATCACAGGCTGCTCTTGGTGCCAGAACTGGAAATCAGGTTAGAAGGGAGGCAGGGCTGCTCATGGGGAGAATTGAAGATGATGGTGCAGATGTAGCCTCTATGCAGGAAGCCCTGACCAGCCAGTGGCTGGAGATATAATGGGAGCAGTGGGGCTGATTCACAGCTGTTCACTCAAAACTACTATTTTGGCTACTGTCAGGACAGTGCAGAGAGGTGGCAGGGCCTCTGGTACAACCCAGTGCAGTGGCTCTCCCACGGTTTGTGGTCTTAGGTCCTTCTCTCTGCTCGTCAAATCCTGGGTTTATGCGAGAAAGCCTCTAGCAATCAGTGTTTACCAGCGGTGGGAGTCTGGGGGCCAGGGTCTTCTGACAACCTGCCATGGGTTTGGTGGTGGCATATGCTCCCGTTCCTTCCAGCACAATGCGGTGACACTGCTCTGGAGCCTGGCAAGGGTTTGTATGGGGTGTGCAGAGGAGCTGCCTGATGGGGATGTATGAGAGCAGTGAGAAACTGGGGTACACGGAGAGCCTTCCTTAACCAGCCTCTGTCCCCTTCCAGGCTGAAGGACCTCTTCTATCGCTCCAGTAACCTGCAGTACTTCAAACGGCTAATTCAGATCCCACAGCTCCCAGAGGTGAGAGCACCACGGTGTTGGTGCAGCCCTCGCCATCCCCATGGCTGGGAGCAGCAGGGAGGGCTGATGGCAATGAGCAATCATTGTCCAGAAAGCATCGTGTGCCACCTGCTTTGCTTCGTGGGCATGGTGGCAACTCAGGGCTTGTGGGGCCCAGGGCTCATCCCTGCATCTTCCTTGGGTCAGGTTCTTTTAATGTTCCTGTGGGATGGAGCTGCTTTCTGGCTGCACGCTGTCCCTAGAGGGCTGGGGTCCAGGATCCCTCCTCACGGCAGCATAGCTGGGAGGGATGAGGAGTGAAATGATTTTTCAGGTGTGACACAGGGCCAGCCATATTGGTAGCCCTACTGTGGAACTGGTCTTACACCTTCCAGCTGTGCTCTCCTCCCTTCCCAGAACCCTCCCAATTTCCTGAGAGCCTCAGCACTGTCAGAGCACATCAGCCCTGTGGTGGTCATCCCCGCTGAGGCATCCTCGCCTGACAGTGAGCCCATCACAGACCTGGTGGAAATGGAAACAGCGTCACAGGTAAACACTGAGGCATGGCCCATGGCTGTGCCTATGGTGCTGCCCTCTGACTCCGCACCCATCACTTTCTCTCTGAACTGTGCTGTCGCAGGGTCTCAGGCAGCACTGAGCGTCAGCACAGGGTGCTGTGTGTCACTGGTGGGTGCTGCAGGGTGCCCAGTGGGGAGCGTGGGCTCCCTGCCTGTGTTTGAGTCAGGCTGAATGCATCCCACGGTGCTTCTCTTAATAGTTTGGTGCCCTCCAGTGATGGCTGGCTGGGGATGTTTTCCTTCCTAGCATTACCCTACAGCTTTCTGTGCTTGCATGGATGTTTCTGCTGGGAGAGGAGTTCTTTGCACCTCTCCATTAAGAGTTCTTCTTGTGCACTCAGCATTTTAATGTGAATTAATGTGAAATGACTTTGGGGATTTGCCCTCCAGGACCACAGCTGCCCCATAGGAAGTGCTGGGATCTGCCTGTGCACAAGGCTATGGGGGCTCTGGGAAATCCAGATGGGCAGCATTTGCAGGCAGCAGTCCTGCTGGCCGGTGGGATGGCTGTGCAGTCCATCCAGGGACAGCAGGGGATGCAGGCTCCTGTTGCACAAGCAGGGGAGCAGCAGTGCTCACCTGGGTCCCTGTGCTTCTCTTCCTGCAGAGTCTGTTTGACAACAAGTTTGATGACATTTTTGGCAGCTCACTCAGCAGCGACCCCTTCAATTTCAACAGTCAGAATGGGATGAACAAGGACGACAAGTGAGTCCTCCGATCAGTGGGTCTGTGGCTCCTCCCGACACTGGGTGGCAGAGGGAGGATGAAGCAGAGCGGGAGCTCCCCAGAACACAGCACCGCATCTGCCAGCAAGTGCTGTGGCTGCCCACACCCAACCCCTTCCAGGGACGTGTCCCCACTTGGGCCATCTCAGGGCCATGGCCAAACCCAGCACAATCCCAGGAGCCCCAAGCACTCCTGTCCATGGGTTTCGGTGTGGAGCAGGAGGCAGAGCTGAGCTCAGCTGTCCCTGAGGACACAGTGGCCTCCATGAGGACCTTCTCTCCTTGTCTCCACATCCCTGTGTCAGTGCCAGGAGTACTGAGGTGGTGCCTGGTGTCTCCTTCCCAGGGACCGATTAATAGAGCAGCTCTACGGGGAGATCAGGACCCTGAAGGAGGAGCTGGAGAGCTTCAAGGCTGAGGTGGGTGACAATAGCTGGTTGGTGGCACATGGTGCATGCTGGCCACATCATCTCCAGCACCCTGCAGCTGTAGGCCCATGGACCGCATGGCGATACCGGGGCAGCTCACACTGTGAAGGGGCCAGCAGGGTGGTGAAGGGTGGGAGCTGTGACACTGCTGCCCCAGGGATGTGAGGCCCTGACCCTGTCCGTGTCCTGCCCCACACCTGATGGTTCCAGCTCCTCTGCAGCAATCTGTCTGTACAGAGCAGCCGTGTGGGGCAGCCGCTGTGCATGGGGAAGGGCTCCCACGGCTGCACAGTGTGGCTTACCCCACTGCATAAGGTCCATCTGGTGCATTTGGGGCTGCCGGGCGCTGGACGGTGCCAGGAGCTGCCCACCTGCTGTATCTGCAGAACGAGCGTCGCACCCTGCAGCTGCGCGGGCGCATCAGTGAGCTGGAGGCTGAGCTGGCCGAGCAGCGGCACCTGAAGCAGCAGGCGCTGGATGAGAGCGAGTTCCTGCGCACTGAGCTGGAGGAGCTGAAGAAGCAGCGGGAGGACACAGAGAAAGCGCAGAGGAGCCTGACAGAGATCGAACGTGAGTAGAGGGCCCGGGGAGGTTGGCGGGGGACCACAGGGCGCCCCCAGTGCTCACCTCACCCTGTGTGTGGCAGGGAGGGCACAGGCGAATGAGCAGCGATACAGCAAGCTCAAGGAGAAGTACAGCGAGCTGGTGCAGAACCACGCTGACCTGCTGCGGAAGGTGGGCCCCACAGCCACCCAAGGAGCATGCATCCTGGGCTGGGCTGGCCCCTGAGCTCCCACTGCTATCCCCAGAACGCGGACGTGACCAAGCAGGTGACAGTGGCAAGACAGGCCCAGGGTGATGTGGAGAGGGAGAAGAAGGAGCTGGAGGACTCCTTCCAGCGGGTGAGCGAGCAGGCTCAGAGGAAGGTGAGTAGGGCGCATGGCACAGTGGGGTTGTCCTGGGGATGGGGACAGGTGGTGGGGACAGGGATGGGGTCTCACACCCCAAGGGACCTTCCTGGTTGCACTCGGAGGGAAGCGGGTGAGTGCCCCACAGGGGCCGGCTCGGGGCGACCTCTCTCCTGCCCACAGTCTCAGGAGCAAGCCGAGGTGCTGGAAATGCTGAAGCAGGAGCTGGCGGCCAGCAAGCAGGAGCTGCAGGTCCTACAGGGCACACTGGAGTCCAGCACACAGGTGAGAGCCCCTGCCGCGGCCATGCCGCTGCCACCCTGCTCAGGTTTCTGAGCCCAGCCCCATTTCCTCTCCACTAAGTCTCAGATGGGCTTGCAGCATTTATCTGTGCCCAGGAGAAAGGCAGGTCTGCCCATTGTCACAGTGCCTTGGCAAGGCATTACCCACCAAGGTGCCATTGGGCCAATAACCAGCTTTCTGTCCTTGTCCTTCCCAGATCTGGATGGGTTCAGTGATCGTACCATGGGGTTTAGCACTCATGTGTGAGGCTGCACCAAGCAGTGGTTTCCAGCAGCAGGGACTCCCAGTTCAGAAGGGACAGACTCAGGAGCTGATTGCCCTAGAGCCAGCAGGCAGCCTTGACCCCCATGTCCTATCTCCATAGCCTCTGATGGAGAAGCTGAACAGTCCACTCCTGTGTGAGTGAGGAAGAAATTGCTGGAATAAATCCTCACAGGTGAAAAAGCAGTCAGACAGGGTGTCGTGGTTTAACCCGGCCGGCAGCTAAACACCACACAGCGGTTTGCTCACCCTCCCCCCTCCCTCTCTGGGACGGGGGAGAGAAATGGAAAGTGAAGCCCGTGAGTTGAGATAAAGACAGTTTAATAAGACAGGAATATAATAATAACGATAATAATAATAATAATAATAATAATAATAATAATAATGTGTACAAACAAGTGATGCACAATGCAATTGCTCACCACCCGCTGACTGATGCCCAGCCTAACCCCGAGCAGTCCGGCCCCCTCACCCCGGCTAGCCACCCCTATATATTTAGCCACCCCTATATTTTTAGCATGACGTCAGATGGTATGGAATACCCCTTTGGCCAGTTTGGGTCACCTGTCCTGGGTCTGTCCCCTCCCAGCTCTTGCTGCACCCCCAGCCTGCCTGTTGGCAGGACAGAGCAAAAGGCTGAGATGTCCTTGGCTTGGTATAAGCACTGCTGTGCAACAATTAAAACATTGGGGTGTTATCAGCACTCTTCTCATCCTAAGCCAAAACACAGCATTCTACCAGCTACTAGGAAGAAAATTAACTCTGTTCTAACTGAAACCAGGACACAGGGTGACTGCCTGCTGCAAAACGCTGGCAGGCAGCATGCCCTCCTGTCAGAGGCCTTTGCTTTGGACTCACTGCTGTGCCAGAGGGTCTGTTGTGCCTGTGAAGACATGGCCATTCGCTGCACAGGGCTCTGGAGGTCTCCAGGCTTGTTGTAGAGGCAGGGAGCTGTCAGGGAAATGGACCTGCCCTTCCCCAGGGTGGGCAGACAAGCTGCAGTGGGTCAAAGAGCCCTTCATCTGCTCATGCATCAGGATGACGACAGTCATCAGCTGATAAAAGTGGAATGGCATCCAAGGGAGCTTCAGCTGGCCCCACACAAGGTTGTCCGCTGCTTCAAAGGTACTGCTGGGCTGCCTGGCATGGGTGATGCAGGGCTGCACTCTGCCCGCAGCTGTGTGGGTTGCAATGCATCAAGCAGCAGTGGTTGAGATGGCCTGGGCATGGACCACAAGCCACAAGCAATTCTCCAAATGCAAGGGTTCATCTCTTCAATGCCACGTCCTCAGCACAGTCTTGATGGGTGTTTTGTGCCCGGCCAGGTGGGAGCAGAGCAGAGCACCCGGATAGCAGACCTGGAGCAGGAGAGAGACAGCCTGAGCCGGGCAGCAGAGCGGTATGGTGAGGAGATAGCAGCCCTGCAGGCTGAGCTGCAGCAGCTTCAGGACACACTCAGCAGCGAAAAGGAGAGCAGCAAGAAGGAGCTGGAGACACTGCAGACACAGCTGCAAGACAAGGTACCCCAGGGGCACCACTGTTGCAGGCATCCCAGCATCACCGGCAGTGCACCCGGAGCCAAGGGCCACTCCACTACAGTGAGGAGCCACATGGGGAGCAGTGTTCCATGGCACTTGGCTGCCCACTGCCGCACTGCTGGTCCCCAGGGACAAGAGCAAAGCCCCCGTGCCAAGCCCTGGCTGTGGGTGTTCGCCAGAGCTGGAGGCAGTGGAGGGGTGTCAGGGTTTGCCAGCTGGTGCAGTGGGGAGGGAGCCTGACACACTGCCTTGGCAGGAGAGCATGGAGCAGATGCTGCAGCAGCGCCTCGCCAAGGAACAGTTTGCTCTGCTGCAGGGCAGTGCACGGGAGGCAGAGAGGATGGTGCAGGATGCCCTCAGTCGCCTCGAGGACCCTGCTCACATCAGCTGCACTGGCTCAGCAGGTGAGCTCCCCAGTGCCCACCAAAGCCAGCACGTCCCAAACAGTGGCCTTGCAAAGCCACCCTCCCCAATTTCTTCTGGGACAGCCCAGCCATAGAGAGATGCTGTGCTGTACTTTGTTCAAGTCTTGTCTCTTGTGTGCCTGCAGATTACCTCCTGTCCAGGACATTGGCAGCCTCTGAGTGCACAGAGAGGCTGCAGGATGCACACACAAAATACCTTTCCAATCATACAGGTGAGACACGGCAGCACTGGGGAAGGGCTCAGGTGGGCAAGAGGTGGCATCTCCAGGAAGCAGCAGGATGAGAGGCCTGGGCTGAGAGCCACAACCAAGGCTTAGGCTCTGCAGAGCCCAAGTGGGAACAGGGGAAGCAAAAGTGAGAGCTAAATGGGTTCCTAGGCCGCTTCAGCTGAGCCGTGCACCTTTTCTCTGTCTGCAGATGTGAGCAGCCTGCTGCCCTGTGTGGCCCTCTTTGCCCACCTCATCAGCGACACCATCCTGCAAGGCAGCGCTACCTCCCACATGGCCCCAGTGGAGCCTGCTGACCGTGAGTGCTTCCAGCTGCGGTGGGCAGGGGCCGGGGGTCTCTGGCCTCATGGGCAGCAGCACCCTCAGCCTCTTCTGTGGCGCTCACAGGTCTGCTGGAGATGTGCAAGCAGTGTGGCAGCGAGGCCATGAGCTACCTCAGCTCCCTGCAAGACCTGGATAGTGTGGAAGGCGCTGACTGCGCCGCGGTGACCAGCTGCCTGGGCCGGATCAGTGCCATTGGGGAGGTGGGTGCATGGGCATCACCACCAAGTGGGATTGGGGCATGGGGAGCAACTTGGGGCAAAGCAGGGTGGTGGCACCTGTGGAGGGGCTGTGCCTCCCTTAGGCATTTTTCTCCGTCCTGTCCCCAGGAGCTGCGACCCAGAGGACTGGACGTGGAGCAGGAAGAGCTGGGTGATCTGGTGGACAAGGAGATGGCAGCTACATCCGCGGCCATTGAGACTGCGGCCGCACGGATTGAGGTGAACCGGCACTGCAAGGGCTGCCCCACAGGGTCACTGCATGCCTTGAGGCACCCTTGGGCACCGTGCCTTGTGGGGCCACCTGCACAAGGCTGGGTATGGCAGCCAGGCAGTGCAGGTGGCTCAGCGTAGCTTCTCCCCTCTGCCAGGAGATGCTGAGCAAGGCTCGGGCTGGTGACACTGGGGTCAAACTGGAAGTGAATGAGAGGTGAGCAGTGGCCAGGGCATCACAGATTAAGGTACTGGTTTAAATCCAGGTGCTAAGAGAAGAGGAAGAAGGGTTTGGGGATGCAAGAGTGAGTTGGGGAGCCACAATGAGACACAGTGTTGCAGGGTGGGCATCTTCCTCAAGGCTCTGGGGTCTCTGCACCTCACCAGCTGCGTGGTTTGCACCCGTGCCAGCCTTCCCACAGCTCACTGGGATTTATCTCACAGGATCCTGGGCTCCTGCACAGGCCTTATGCAGGCAATACAGGTGCTGGTCCTGGCGTCCAAGGACCTGCAGCGAGAGATTGTGGAGAGCGGACGGGTGAGCAGGCGGGCAGGGAGTGAGGGCAGTGTGGGCGGGCAAGGACTTGGCCAGCACGGGATTGCCACGGGAGCGGTGCAGAGCTGTGTGCTGACAGCCAGGACAGCTGCCAGCATTGAGGCTGTCTGCCCCGGTCCTAGGTCTCTGTTTTGCACCCAGAGGTTGCAAATGCCATCAGCAAAGCTCTCATGCTGCACAGGGGAGCCCATGACACCTAGGGTTAGGTGTCTGCTCCACTTCCACATGTATCTCAGATGAAATCCTGATTTACTCTCGTCTCCTAAGAGCAGAGGTTTGGGGACCCCAGACCCTGTCACCCTGGGGTGAGGGCGCATCCCCTTGCTCCAGCATGTGACTGTTCCCTTCTCCTCTGCAGGGCGCAGCATCACCCAAGGAGTTTTATGCCAAGAATTCCCGCTGGACGGAAGGTCTCATCTCTGCCTCCAAGGCTGTGGGCTGGGGAGCAACTGTCATGGTGTAAGTGGCACCCTGTGGAGGGTAGCAGGGTCTTTGCCGTCCCCAAGGGGCAGGAGGTGAGAAGGGTGAGAGGGTATGAGAGAGCTGGCCCGAGGGATGCTCTAGCCCTTCTCTGTCCTCTTGCAGCGATGCTGCTGACCTGGTGGTTCAAGGGAAAGGGAAATTCGAGGAGCTGATGGTCTGTTCCCATGAGATTGCAGCCAGCACCGCACAGCTGGTGGCAGCTTCCAAGGTAGGAACACTGTGCCCTGTGTGGCAGAAACACCACTGCTCCCCTAGCTGTGTTCTGGGGCTCCCAGCAGGGTTGCTTGGGACCAGGGTTACCTGGTGGCAGAGTGAGGCTGGAGCTGGCATGCCAGGTCCTTGGCTTGGATTGTGGGACCTGGTGGGACATGAGCACGTACACCCTCTCGGCCCCGGCAGGTGAAGGCAGACAAAGATAGCGCCAACCTGGCCAAGCTCCAGCAAGCTTCTCGGGGTGTCAACCAGGCCACAGCCGGTGTGGTGGCCTCCACCAAGTCTGGCAAGTCACAGATTGAGGAGAAAGGTGAGCACGGGGCTGCAGGCCTGGCCAGCAGCACAGACCTGCCCCCAGATCTCCACTCTTTGCGCCCTCGGTGTTCGGTTGGCCATACCCACGTGCACAGTGGTTTCTGCCTGCAGCATGGGAGCTGCTGAGGAGGGCAGGTCACACTGGGGAGCAGCCCCCAAGGGGACACGGTGTTTTTGTCTCTGCAGACAGCATGGACTTCTCTAGCATGACACTAACCCAGATCAAGCGTCAAGAAATGGACTCTCAGGTAGGAGCTTCCTCTGCACTTTCAGAAACACAGCCAACATTGCATCTGGCATGTTTGGGCTGATGAGAGGGTGCCCAGGCTGTCCCAAGGAGTGGGAGCAGGGGAGAGCTGAGCCATTTTCTTGCTCCTGGTAAAGAGGCTCTTTTCCTCAAGCACCATTCCCAACTGCTGCCCAAGCAGGCCATGCAAGCACAGAGCATGACCAGCACCTGGGCACCAGGAGCTTGTGGGTGAAGCCCAGTGGACGAAAGTGAAGGCTGAGCTTGCCCAGGAGCAGCATGCATTTGTTCCTTGAGCTTTCCCCATCCTCAGATGCGTCTGAGCTAAGTCCCCTCTCCAGGAACTTTTGCTGTTGGAACATTAATGGGATGTACCTTGGTGATGGTGGGCTTGGTGTCAGGAAGCCCGGCACAGCTGGTGTGGAGCATGCAGGTGGCAGAGCTGGCTGTGCTGCAGGGACACAGAGTAGCGATAGCAGTGTGTGCTTTGTCCTTCAGGTGCGAGTGTTGGAGCTGGAAAACCAGCTGCAGAAGGAGCGGCAGAAGCTGGGGGAGCTGCGCAAGAAGCATTACGAGCTGGCAGGAGTGGCAGAGGGCTGGGAGGAGGATGGTGAGTACCCACCGGCAGGGGTTGTGCACTGCAGGAGGGCAGCAGCCCTTCAGGCTGTATCTGCTGCTCTGGCTGGGAAGCAGCTCTGGGAAGCAGGCAGGAGGGCAGCCCTGCCCACAGCCCAGGCAGTGAGCGAAGGCAGGGCAGGGATTTCACTGCAGCTGGAATAAAGCAGAGCCTGACAGCAATTAGCACGTGTGGCCAAAGCCATGGAGACTCTGGCCTGTGCAAAAGGCTGTGGAAGTTATCAAGTACCCAGGACCGGCTCTCCCTAGAGCCCCACCATCCCTGCTGGTCCCATTGTTCAGCCCTGGGCTCTGCAGCCAGCTGGCCCGCATGCCACTGGGGTGCTGCTGCCCTGGAGCCACAGCATGTGAAACCCTGGGGTCCCAAGAAGAGCACATTGCTCTACATCCCCTTACTGTCTCTCCCCTTTCCAGCCACCGACTAGATGCTGCAGCAGAAGCAGCCAGCAGCAGACACCCCTTCGGTCGGCTGGGACCCAGCTTGGTGCAGCCCTTTCAGAAGATACACAATAAACTGGTGCAAAATCCACCCCGAAGCACACGTCCTCTGCGTTCCCCAAGAGCCGCCTGCAGTGCTGGAGGACCGAGAGCCACGTCGCTGCCAAGGGAGACCCTGGGGCCAGGAGCGAGGGCTCCCCAGCCACCCAACCTCACGCCAGCTGCAAACTGCACGTGTATTTATTAGAGCTGCTTGGGGGGGGGTCTCTGGGGTGGTCTCTAACCCTTTAGTTTCATTTTTGCACAGATTCTCTGAACTGTTTGACCCAGCTCTGGTGGACCAGGAGCATTCGGGTTTCCTTCACCTCTTGCTGCTTCTCCAGCCTTAATGCGTTAACTGGCTCAGCGCAAACACCTCAAGGGAAGGAGCCTGCCTGGTGCAAAGGGCCGCAGGGATGCGGTGGGGTCAGGAACTGGCTCTGCTGGTGCTGCTGGGCTAGCTCGGGGCTTGGTGCTAGGCATGCTCCCCCAGCCCCAGCCCCCTGGCCTGCTCAGCTGCTAGCAGCAGCCAGGGTGGTGGGTGAGTCTGTGTGGAAGCAGAGTGCCTTTGGCCACCGTAAGGCCAGGGTCCCGTGCTGCTGCCAGGTCAGGGGCTCGTTCACACGAGGCAGCCTGGGTTGCTGAACCCTGGCGGTAAGAGCCATTGCTTCCTCCAAGCCCTGCAGAGCTCACTGGGCGCATTGGCAGCCCAGGCAGGTCCCAGCAGCAGTTCTGGGAGCAGTCAGCAATGAGCAGGGCTTGGGCTGGCAGTGAGAGGAAGGTTGTGACGAGTTCCTGTCCCCGTGTTCCCAAAGTGCCCTGTCTGGAGCAGTGCTTGGAGCAGAGGAGCTGGGCTGGCTGGCCCTGTGCAGCGCTATGCTGCCCTGAGAGATCACTGTGTCAATGCCAGCAATAAACCACTCTACAAGGTGCTTGGCTCACATTTGGGCAACATCTGCTCCCAGGCCAGCAGCTCCCAGAGGCATGGAGTGGCTCAAGGGCAGCAGCACGGAGGGGTTGGGGTGCAGTCGGGGTGCCCCAAAGCTGCAGCAAGCGGCCCTGGCGTGCCACTGTCCCTAGGGGCAGGGGCGGCTGTGGGGCTGGTGCTGAACATCCAGCCCCAGCCAGGGAACCTTTGTGCCTTGGAGCAGGGGACTTGCAGGGCAGGGGGTGACCTCCAGCCCCCGGCCCATCAGGCCCCCAGCTTGTCTCACCGTGGCAGGGATGGTGGGATCAGACCAGCGCACAGCAGCGCACAGCCATATCCTCACCCTGCCTGGCCGCCCCTCCTTGCCATCCCCAGGTTTGCTGGGATGTGCCCACAGCCAAGCCGGGTGGACACTTGTCTCCCTCGTGGGACTGGGGAGCCCTTCCCAGCAGGAGCGGACTGCGGCAGGGTGCTGTGGGGCAGCATTTGGTCACTCTCCCTTTAGGATGTGGTGACTGGTTGGCACTGCCTGGCCACAGAGGGGAGTGGGTGGCCTTGGCACCCATTGCCCAGGATGGCTGGACTGTCACCACATGCTTTCCTGGTGACACACATCGGCTGTGCCAGCCACTTGGACCAGTGGGATCTGCCCATGTCCCCCTGCCCAGCCACCCCAGCCAGCACCACGGCCCTGGGGCTTCCCCAGACACAGGAGATGGTGACCACCACCGTGCCGCCTGCAGGGACCCCGCGGCCCTAAGGGTCCTGCCACAGCGAGCTGCTGCCAAACCGCCCCCTCCGCAGCCCCAGCCTGCCAGGACCCCGACAGCCCCCGGCCTCCCGGTCCCTCTGGAAGCAATACGCGCCGCCCCTCTGCGGCGGGGACGCGGGGAGACCGGGGTGCCCCTGAGCCCCCGCCGGCTTCTCGGAGGTCTGGCCGGCGCGGGCGACCACCAGCTGCTACCTCAGGTTTCCAGGCTGGGCCCGGCTGGGCCCCGGGGTGGCGGGAGGGGCGCGGGGAGGGGGCCGCGGCGCTGCTCCCAGTCCCAGCGCTTCTCCCTCCTCCGGCTCCGGGCCCAGGACCGCCCGGGCCCGGCGCGGCTGCCCCGCGGGTTCCGGCATGGCGCGGCACGGCGTGCTCCCGGTTTTTAAATAAAGCCTTCGGCCCTGCTGCCAGCTCGGCGTGCTTCCCGGGAGGGGAACGGGGGCGGGCAGGGCTCCGGGCACCCGGGGCCCCGGGCCCGGACTCGTGCCCGTTGCCGGGGCCGGCGGGGCAGGGGCCCGGCACGCGGCGCTGCGGGCGGGCGGGGGAGGGGCGGGGCGGGGCGGGCGGGGGCGAGGCCGGGGCGGGGCCGCGGCCGCCGGGCTCGAGCCGGGAGGGGGCGGCCCCGGCCCCGGCGCCCGCCCCGCCGCGCAGTGCATGCCGGGAGCCGCGGCTGGCGGGCGGCTCGGCGCGGCGCGGCGCGGGATGGCGGGGGCCGGGCCGGGCGCGGGGCCCTGGGGGCGGCGGGGCGCGGCGGCGGCGGCGCTGGCGGCCGTGGGCCTGGCGCTGGCGCTGGCCTGCCTGGTGCTGCGGGGCGCCCTGGTGGGCGCGGCGGCGCTGGGCGCGGCGGGGGCCTGGTGCGCCATGCGGCCCGGCCCGCCCGCCAAAGCCGCCGCCAACGGGGGCCCGGCCGCCGCCTCGGGCCGGCCCCAGCGAACCCCGGCGCGGCGCCTCGGCCCGGGCCTGGGGTAAGCGGGGCGGGGCGGGGGGGGAGCGGGCCGCCGCGGCGGGGCGCGGTGTGTCTGACCGCCGTGTCTCCGCAGGACCCCGCCGCGCTGCCGGCCACAGGCGCCGCGCCGCCGGTACCCGCTGCCGCAGGCCCGCAGCGCCGTGCCCGGCGCCCTGCCTGCCGCCTGCTGGGACGCCTGCCCGCGGAGGAGCGCGGCCTGGGCGCGCCGCGCCGGCCCGGCCCGCAGCCCCGTCACCGTGAGGATCGCCCGGCCCGGAGGCCTGGCCCGCAGCCCCGCGTGAGTACGGGAGGGGCCCCGGGAGCTGCCCCGGGAGGGCCGGCCGCCGGCCCTCGGCTGCTGCACCCGCTGCCCGGAGCACCGCGGTGGGAGAGCGCGGCCCTGCGCTGGCCTAACCCCTGCCCGCGGCGTTGCTTTTGTGCCCTGGGAAGAATGCTGGGATTCAGACCGCGTGGGACGGCCCTCACCGCTCACACGGAGCCGCCGGGCAGCCAGTGCGAGAGGTTGTGGGGCTGGCCCTGGGGTTCCCCTATCTCTAACTCCTTGCTTTCTTCACCAGGCTGGAGCAGCTGACCTCACCTGTGGCCTTCCTGGCCAACAGCAGCCCAGACCCATGTGCAAAAGAGACTGTGCTGAATGCCATCAAGGAGAGCAGGAAGAGGGCTGTGGAGGAGGAGGAGGAGGACCAGGTTCTGGGGAACGATCAAGAGAGTAAGAGAAGGTAATAACCTTGTGGTGCAGGTTGCTGACTATGTATTGGGATGGTCAGAATGGGCCTGGCACTTCAGTGGTGACAAATGTGATGTGACACAGAGCCTGGGATAGAAAAGAGCACTGGAAACTGAACCAGAGGAATGCAAAGAGGAAGCATGTCCCATCACCCAGCCCTCTCAGCTGTGTCCGAAATTCTTCCAAGACTCCTTTTTGCCCTTGAGATCAAAGGGATATGGTTTAGGTTTTGCCTGGGCAAGCTCGCAGGTCAGGCATGTTCCCCTGCGTTGCTAGGGCTCGGAGAGGCCTGAATGTGGATCAGGGAAGTCTGTCAAGGCTCCTGGGAAGGGGAGTGATTTCTGTCATCACAGGGGTTTGTAGGCTGGGGAAACTGGCAGGGAAAACTTGGTATCAGCCATAGGCTGAAATGTCTATCCTTCAGTTGGCCCTAGTTGTCAAGGAGAGATGCAATCCACACGTCTTAGGTCTCCAGGTGGAAGCATTATGCTTTAAAAGCTCTGCATGGTTCCTTCACGCGCTGTAAGTACCAAAAGGAGGTAAAGACAAAAGGGGAAACAGAAGAGACTATCTTCTGCTTTCATTAGTCAAGGTCAGTGATCTCTAGCTCTGAGCTACAAGAAGTGAGGGTGCAGTGGCTTTGCCGGTGAAGGACAAGGCGTAAATCCTGGATACCAAGGTCTGCTGGAGCCTTTGTCACTGCTGGGACACAGCACTGCCTTGTTTTTCTCTTTGCTTCTGTTTCTTGTTTCTCCTTCCCACATACGTGGGGGCTGTTTGCATTGTACCCTTCTGCCCATCATGTTCCAGGACAGCCTTCCTGGGCTGAGGCACATTAATGGAGAGACTAAGGAGGAGTGGTTTGAGCAGAGAAAGGCAGTGCATGGGTGCATTGCCCTGAGTGCTGCTCTGGGGCTGCTGCTGGAGGTGGTCCTGAGCACAACAGGATGAGTGGAGTTTGCAGAGAGCTGCTGGCTGCTGTCCTGCTGCTGCAGGAGCAGGCTGGTGGTGGGAGCTGCAGCAGGACGTGTGGATTCTTCCTCCATCATGGGAGTTTCCTCTCCTTTTGAACACTTGCCACAGCTTGGTGAATCTGAGCCCTACCAGAGCTGGGAAGGATAACAGGCTGGTTACGTGAACAGGATCTGCCTTTTTTTTTTTTTGTTTCAACATGCCAATACCAATCTCTGCCAAAAAAAGCCAATTTTGAAGGGATTGATATCTGACAAGCATGAAGAATACTTGTAGGCAGAAAATACTGTGACCTTTGAGGACAGAAAGGGGTATGCATCAGCTGGAGAGCGCTGGATTGCCTGCGCAATGTGACCAACACATTCAGAGCTTGAAGGAAGGATTTCGGCTAAGTGACAGGATGGATCTGACGCCTCCAGCTCTGCTTCATAGTAGGGTTTGTTTTAAGACTTTCAGGCTTAAATTCTCTACTGAATCGTTGGGGGAAAGAGGGATCCCATTTCTGACTCAAATCATCCAAGGTGCTGGCTAGGAAGAGGTAGAAGACTAGACCTCTGGAGCTTAGGTCCATTCCAAAAATGAGCTGCAAAATCTCTCTGAAATATTTTAGCTTCAAATAACGTATTTGAGCAAATATTTTGTTAAGTGAAAACTGCTCTGCCCAGCAGGCAGCTGATGGAGCTGCTGGTGCTTGGGAGGAAGCAGCTGGGGATGAGAATTGATGAGGTAAGGATTGGGTGGAAAGAGAATCTGCAGTGGGCTGTGGATGGGGAAAACCCTTATCCCAGGTGTTGGCAAGAAAAAAGCAAGGTTTGTGCCTTCACAGTGCCTAGGCCCCTGGAAGAGGTCCTGTTGCCAGGCTGAGAGGGCAGCCCTCGTCACTTTTGCCTCCTCGCTCTCACAGGTTTCTGCCCTCTTTCCTGCAGGCGCCATGATAGCAGTGGAAGTGGGCAGTCAGCATTTGAGCCTCTGGTAGCCAACGGTGTCCCTGCCTCTCTCATACCCAAGTAAGTGCCCACTGGGCCAAAAACAACTGCTGTTGGCTGGGAGGTGAGTCTGAAAGTTTGTGTGCTCTGGAAAAGGTGCTTGGGTTTTGTTTGTGGAGCCTAGCTTCTGTGAAGAGGAAGAGAGGCCGTGACCGTGCCTCCTGGCTGTCACTCAGTATTAGAGCTGTGCTTTGTGAGTGCAGGCCAGTGGCTGTAGGGCTGTGCTGCTGCAGAGGCCTCTTCCCAAGCTCCGTGCTGTGTGAAAGCAGGGTTGCTTTCCTCCACCTGTCCTGCATTTAAAGGGCCTCTGGGTAGAATGGTGGGGAGCTCCTAAAATCGTCTTTAACTTTCTGCAGGCCTGGCTCTCTGAAGAGAGGCCTTGTTTCACACTGCCCAGATGACTGCTCGAACAAGAGGTCACGCACCTCCTCCATGAGCTCCCTCAACAACACATATGCTGGTGGGATACCCAGCTCTATCCGCAATGCCATTGCCAGCTCCTACAGCTCCAGCCGGGGCCTCTCTCAGGTAGGAAACACCCCTGCCAAAGGCACCACTGGAGCCCACAGCCAAGCATGGTGCAGAGTAGCTCAACCCTCCTTTGGGATCACCTGCGTAACTCGAACCCAGGGCTTGTAAGATGAGAGCAGTGTTGTGAGGTGCCTGGTGGTGAGCACTGCAGTGAGTCTCCAGCACAGCTTAGGCAGGCAGATCCAGCTCCTTGCACATTAGACTGGCTGCTGTGTCAGCAGCAGCAGGCAGTGATGTTCCTCATCCTTCAGTGCACGTTGCCAGGGGTGTCCCCAGGCTGAGCCGTCCTCCTGAAACCAGGAGGACACTCCCACCCCTCCCTGCTTAGACTTGGCCAGCATGCTAGGGTGGCTGGATCCAGGTGAAAGGAAAGAAGGAAAAGTAAATCCCGTTGCTGCACTGGCACCTTTTCAGCTGCAGTCAGCGTGTATTGGAACCATGTGTTCCCACTTTGACCCAGGCCCCCTTGGCAGCTGCTGAGCTATAAAATAAAACATTGCTCAAATGGCTCTTGGGTCAGGCTGCAGATCTGATGGAGGAACATAGTCATGGTTAATGAATCTGTGCTGTCCTTGTAGAGAAAGGCTTCCTCCATGCTATTAGTAAGGACAGGTTTCCCCTGATGGGAGTATGAAATCCTTGAAGTGGGATTCATCCTCTCTGAGCTCTGGCAAGGAGGTGCCCTGCTTCAGCCAGAGCCGCTGTAGACGTGCAAGGGTGTCTGGGGCAGCTGAGCAGCCTCTGCTGTGTGATGGCAAGAGAGCTGCACCTGACAAACAGCATCCTTCCTCCTGTCCTCTTGGCAGGACTGGCTGTTAAGAGCCTGGAGGCTGCTTGCTCTCAGTGCAGATTGAGTTGGGGGTGGCCAGATGCTGCTGTGCTCTACTGAACATGGAGGGGAGCAAAGTGGTGGAGAGAGTGAGGCTCTGGGCTTGTTAGCCATGGTCCTGGGAAGAGATGGCACTTACCGTGCAAGTGAGCAGGAGGATGGGACAGTTTCCTCTCTCCCAGCTTGTGCACTAAGTTACTGCTGGTCTCTCTCTGGATTCCAGCTGTGGAAGAGGAGTGGTGTGAGCATTTCCCCGCTGTCCAGCCCCGCATCCTCCCGCCCCCAGACACCTGAATGGCCTCTCAGGAAAGCCAGGTAACTAGCCACTCGCCTGGGGAGCGCCTGTTCATTGATGCCAGCTAGGGGAAGGGCAGGCAATGTCTCCGCTAGCCTGGTGACCAAATCCTGCTCTCCATGAGGCCGGGTAGTCCAGGCCTGTTTCTGAAAAGTGACTGTTGTACGACGCACCTGTGTGGCAGCCCTGTTGCTTTTGTCCACTTGTCCCTGCCACCTTGTCATGCTGCTGTCCCAGCAGGAGTTCTGGAGCAGCAGAGCTGCACCATCCTAATCCCCGCCGCATTCTGGGACTGGGTTAGAGATGCAGACGTTCAGATATTGCCACAGAGGCAGCGTTGTGTTGTGGCATTGTGATAGCCTGGGTTACTTGAGCCACCAAAACCTGGGAAGAGGCAGGTCCTGATTCTTGCTGTCTCCTCTAAAGCAATTCACCAGAGCTATGTAAAATACATAATATACAGTTGCCTTTTGGTGCCTGCCTTGTAGCGTAGGCCCATGTGCTCCTCTCTCCCAGCTGAGAGAAGGACCTGACTCCGCAGTAAGGATTTGTCGGAACTAAAACTGACGCCACCCTTGCCCTGAAAGGGTGGGTGACAGACGGAGACCTGTGCATGACAGACAGACACCTTTGTGTTTCCCATCCAGGGCTGCTGGGTGCTGCCCTTGGGTTGATTTGTCCTACAGAGAATTGGGGCTTCTGCAGACTTGCATCAAGCTGTGGTCTGGAGAGGGAAGCAGCTCCTGAGCCTTGAGCTGCTTTCAGGGTGGTGCAGGGCTGTGCTCAAGATGTCTCAAGGCACATTGTTTGGCTGAGGCCACAGGCCAGTGTTACTAATAGGAATCCTTAGTGTGTTTGGCCTGTCCTGCTCTCAAGGGATGGCGCCATGCCTGGGGCTTGACCCTAACTAGCTTTCTCCCACTGGCACAGGGAGGAGGAGTCACATCGCTCCAACACTTCCACTCCAGTGAAATCAGACAAGGAGCTGCAGACAGAGAAAGGTGAGCATGGGCTGGCAGCAGTTCTGTGCAGGGTTGGATAGGCTGTCAATACACACAAGCAGTGGGGACGTGATGTGACTTTATGTCTACAGGTGGGATTGGGTTGAAGTGCTACCTGGCAACTAGGAATGTGCTGGTGCTGAGGCAGTGGTACTTCTTCTGGCCTCAGCAACTGCCCTAAATGAATTTCCAGGCGATGAGCAAGGGATACTGATGATGTCTGCATGCTAGCAGATGTGTGGGAGCTGGCTTGCAAGAGGGAGCCCCAGAACCTTGATTGGCACGGGTCCAGGTGTCAACCTTGCACCAAGATGTGCCATGCTACAAGCAGCATCCCAATCAGATTCCAGGCTGAGCCTCTTCCAATGCTTCCTCATCTAAAATGGACAGGATATCCCGTGTCCATCATAAATAGCCACCTGTCTGCCATGGTGCAGCGCTAGATGTGGCTCGTGTAGCTTTCCTAGTGTGTGATTCAAGTAGGCAGATTGCAAGGACTGTTTGGAAGTGGTAAAAGGAGTTGCTTCTCTGCTGAATGCCAACAGGCTCTTGTACCAAACTGTCCCAGGATGTGCTGTGGCCAGCTGCTTTTCCAGAGTCTTGTAGCCTTGTTCTCAGCTAAAAGCCATATCTTTAGCTCTGCTCTTTGAGTTTGGGTCAGATAGGTGAGGGGTCTGGAGAACAAGTCTTATGAGGAGTGGCTGAGGGAGCTGGGGTTGTTCAGCCTGGAGAAGAGGAGGCTCAGGGGTGACCTTATCGCTCTCTATAAGTACCTTAAAGGAGGCTGTAGCGAGGTGGGGGTTGGTCTGTTCTCCCGTGTGCCTGGTGACAGGACGAGGGGGAATGGGCTAAAGTTGTGCCAGGGGTGTTTTAGGTTGGATATTAGGAAGAACCTCTTTACTGAGAGGGTTGTGAGGCATTGGAATGGGCTGCCCACGTGAGTGGTGGAGTCACCATCCCTGGAGGTCTTTAAAAGAAGTTTACATGTAGAGCTCAGTGATACAGTTTAGTGAAGGACTTGTTAGTGTTAGGTCAGAGGTTGGACTAGGTGATCTTGGTGGTCTTTTCCAACCTAGATGATTCTGTGAGAGAGGAGTTGTATCTGCTGATACAATTCCAACTCCTCTGCCCAGAGCTGGGTCTGACTTACCTTCTTCTGCAGTGGTGGAGACACCAATGAGAAAGAAGCGAAATTCCCTGAGCCCACCATCTGTGTCAGGGAGCAGCGGGAAGCGGAAGAGGAAGATCCAGTTGCTGTCATCTCGCCGGGGGGACCAGCTGGCGCTGGTACGTCACTGTCTCGCAGCCCCTTTTGCCCTCCTCTGGCAATAGAATGTGCTCACTGCAATTTCTGCAGGGCTGGGGGGAGACTGACCTGCCTGCCCTCAGGAAGGAGGCCCCGTCCTTGGCGGAGTGGGAAGTGACGCTATCCCCAGCCCCAGTGTCTGGTGGGCTGTGCGTGATTGTGCTGCCTGCTGCCGGACCAGGTAATGGCCTGGGGAAGGCCTGCCGTGCCCTCAGCGCCAAGCCGGGGTCACGATGAGTGGGGATTGGAGCTCCGCGGTAGCGTGCTGTGGCAGAACCACCTGCTTCACGGGTCTTGCGACTGCCTGCCTTCACCACACATTCAGAGAAGCTCTGCCGGCTTCCCTGAGAAGGAGCTAAGCTGCTGCTCTCTCTTGGCAGCCCCCACCACCTCAGCTGGGCTACTCCATCACATCAGAGGACCTGGATGCGGAGAAGAAAGCAGCGTTGCAGTGGTTCAACAAAGTCTTGGAGGATAAGGCTGGTAAGGGCTGCACCTCTGGGCAGGCTGGGCTCCTGATGGGGTTGGCAGGGAGCAGTGGAGTAGAAACCCAGGACTGGGGCTGGCAGGCAGTGGGGTGTCTGTAGCACAGGCTAGGGAAGCTCCCAGGCAAGTCTCTGCCTGGTCCTTGGATCTAGGGATGTTCTCAGTGCCTTGAGACTCAAAGAGGTCATGCCCCAGAGCCTGCAGTTTTACTAATGGCTAGTCCCCTACAGCAAGTTACGGATACTGATTTTTTGTCTCCTTTCCAGTAGATCCAGTTCCCAGCACCACTGCAGAGACTACACCTGTGTCCAGGCCGCTGGCATTCACAGTAACCATGGTGACGTCCCCAGGGCCTGCGCCTGCATCAATAGCTCCTGTCCTACCCAGCAGCAACTCGCTCCTGGACAGCCTGAAGAAGATGCAGAGCAGCCAGGCTGCACCTATGACAGCAGGTGAGGAGAAGTAAGGTCAGCAGGGTGGGATGGTGGCAGAGCAGTCCAGGCTCAGCAGGAGCCCTGCATTCCTTCTGTTGAAGGCAGGCTGGAAAAATTCCTGTTTAAATGTTCTGCATGCCCTGGCAGGCAGAACTTGGAGGACAAGTTGGGGGACACAGGCCATGGTCCTGTTGTGAGCTGTGTTAAGCATGGAGGACTGGGTCTCCAGGAACCTTTGCAGAACTAGGATGGCTGTCTGGGAGAAAAGCTGTCTGTATGTTAGGCCCATGTCCCTAAAAAAAAGCTCTCTTCGCCTTTCCAGACTCCACTGGAGCTGTAATAGGGTCCCAGCCTTCTTCATCAGCATCACAGCCACCTGCTGCTGCTGTGTCACTGGAGTTGAGTTCTCTGCCTGTGACCTCTGCTGACACCAAGCCTGTGCCTGTGTTAAGCACACCTGTGCTTTCTGCACCTCCTGCCTCGGGGGCACAGCCTCCCAGCAGTGTGGCACCTGCGTTCACAGAGCTGGGCCAGACCCCTGTTAAGCCTCTCTCCTTACCAAAGCCAAACATCTTATTTGGGATGCTGAGCACCCCACCTGCCAGCCAGCCAGCAACGACCACAGCCACTGCTGTCCCCACTACAGCCCCCGTCTTCAAACCCATCTTCGGTGCTTTGCCAAAAAATGAGAGCACAGCACCCTGTACAGCTGTCATCTCCTCTGCAGTCACTGTGTCTGCAAGCTCAGGCCCTTCCTCAACATCTTCCACCGCCACCATGTTCAAGCCTATCTTTGGCAGCGTGACAGCAGCTTTGTCTCCAGCAAAGGCCTCTCCTTTCACGTTCAAACCACTGTCACAGACAGCCTCGGCTGCAGATTTACCAGCAGCTTCCACTACCACCACAGCAGGATTCACAGGTCTCCCTAACGTCATCTTTACCACCGCAGCTACAACTGCCACCACTCTGAGTTCCTCCACAGATGCCACCATTAAACCAGTTTTCAGCTTTGGACTCAACCCACCTGCCTCCACCGGCCCTACTGCCAGCCTGACTGTGACCACTGCCACATCCACAAGTACGTCGCAGCCGTTCCTGTTCGGTGGCCTGGCCAGCTCAGCTACCAGTACAGATTCCAGCTTTGCTGCCCCAGGGCCAGTGTTCCAGTTTGGAAAGCCAACTCCAGCCACTGTCACTGCCACCACCAGTGTCCCTGGAGGCCCCACGTTTGGCCAAGCAGCTTCAAACTCAATGGCACCTACCACCACTGTGGGCTTCAGCATATTTGGGAGCACCACGCTATCGTCATCTACCCCGGCCACCACAGGTCAGTCGGCGTTAACATTTGGCTCCTCCATTTCAGCTTTTGGCAGTTCTTTCAGCACAAGCGCGAAGCCACCACCGCCATATCCTGGGGCAGCAAGCCAGCCAGCGTTCAGCACTGGTGCTGCAGAGAGCCAGCTGCCCACCAGCAAGCCTGCTGCAGGCCCCATCAGCTTTGGCCCCACGTTCAGTTTTGGAGCCCCCACAGCACAGTCCACCACTCAGCCAGCGTTTGGTAGCAGTGCACAGCCAGCCTTTGGCACAGGTGGCACCCAGAGTGCCTTTGGCACCAGCAGCACCCAGGCAGTGTTTGGGACCACCACATCGGTCTTCTCTTTCGGGACAGCCACCTCCACTACAGTCAGCTTTGGTTCCAGCACCCAGACCACAAGCAGCAGCACTGGCACAGCCGTCTTTGGCACCACCCCTTCTCCTTTCACCTTCGGGGCAGCTGCCCAGCCAGGCCCCTCTGCCAGTGCCTTTGGGCTCAGTGTGCCCACCCTGAACAGCGGCTCCCCTGCCGTTGCATTCAACTTCGGGGCTGGGCAGAGCGGAGCAGCAGCGGCAGCAACGCCATTCGGCTCTTCCCTGACACAGAGCACGCTGGGTGCACAGAACCAGAACACGCCGTTTGCCTTCACTGTGCCCAGCACCCCTGATACCAAGCCTGTGTTTGGAGGTGAGTGGCAGTGGTTGGGGCCTTCTGGCAGGGTGGAGGGCAGGGCAGGATCTAGGCAGCTGCTTTCCTTCCAGACCTTGCTGAGATCCTCCCCCAGGCTCTGCAGCCCTCAATGGGTTAACAGTAGTGCAGTGCACTCTGCACAGGTCCCCAGCCCTTGGTGGTAGAGGGGCAGATTAGTCTGTAGCTCTTCACTGCTCCTTGGCCCCTCTAAGCATGCCAGCTTTCTAGTTCCACATGAGCACTGAGCCCAGCCAGGTGCTCTCCTGCCCCTGAGAAGCCGAGGTCTTGCTGGTAGTTAGAAACAAATTGGAATTTCTTGGTGAGTGGAAACACTTCCAGCCAGTGAATACAGTCTTCTCTGTTGTCTCTGAAGCGTTCTAGAATCACAGAATCATTAGGGTTGGAAAAGACCTCCAAGATCATCTGGTCCAACTATCCCCCTACCACTAATATCACCACAAAGCCATGTCCTGAAGCACCACATCCAACCTTTCCTTAAACACCCCCAGGGCTGGTGATGCCACAGACTCCCTGGGCAACCCATTCCAATGCCTGACCTTTCAGCAGAAGAAAGAAATGTCTGCTAATTTCCAACCCAAACCTCCTCTGATACAACTTGAGGCCATTCCCTCTAGTCCTATTGCTAGTTATTTGCAAGAAGAAGCTGACCCCCAGCTTCCCACAACTTCCTTTCGGGTAATTGTAGAGAGCAATAAGGTCTCCCCTGAGCCTCCTCTTCCCCAGACTAAACAACCCCAGCTCCCTCAGCTGCTCCTCACAGGACTTTTGTTCCAGGCCTTTCACCAGTGTCGCAGCCCTTCTCTGGACACACTCCAGGGTCTCGATGTCCTTCTTGTAGTGAGGGGCCCAAAGCAGCACTCGAGGTGCAGCCTCACCAGAGCAGAGTACCTTCCTGGTCCTGCTGGCTGCTGGTACAAGCCAGGGTGCCCTTGGCCTTCTTGGCCACCTGGGCACACTGCAGGCTCATGTTCAGTTGAGTATCAATCAATACGCCCAGATCCCTTTCCTCTGCACAGCTTTCCAGCTACTCTGCCCCAAGCCTATAGGGCTGTCATGACCAAAGTACTACCACTTGGAACCCTTGCTAAACTACCTTGCCTACCATGGAGTTGCAACCTACATGCTGAGAAACTTCTGGTCTAGACAGATGCAAACCTTTGTGCTTCCCTGAGCTGCAAATTTACCCATGCTTCCCTCAGGGCAAGAGGGTCCAGGAATTATGATGAGAAAGCAAGAATGCAACGTCTTGCATGAAAAATGGTTCTTGGGTGAAGAAGCAGGACCTGGGGGCCTGCTTCACTTCAGTCTATAGGGGGAGATCTGTGCCTCCTGTCCCCCAAAGGCCAGGTTCTTCCTCTTTGCTGAACCGGGCTCATGGTGGTTATGTTGCTTTCCAGGAACTCCTGCTCCCACCTTCGGGCAAAGCACGCCTGTCCCAGGAGCAGTGGGGAGTGGAAGCAGCAGCCTTTCCTTTGGGACGCCCAGCACTCCTGCCTCAGCATTTGGAGGAGTTGGCACTTCCTTTGGTAAGGGTTCCTCACCAGGCCAGGGAGCTGTTGGGGGCTGGTTGGCCATGTTACTCTTTGGATTTGGGACAGCAGCAGGACCAGGCTGTGTTGTGGGAGCCAGGTTTGATGCAATTCCCTGCAACAGGTTGAGGTGGTATCTGCTGGGCTCCAGGGGAGGCAAAATCATTTCCCCAGAATTCCTCCTCTGCCAGGCCAGAGAGACCTATGCAATCTTTTTGCTTCCAGGTCCATCAACCCCATCGTTTTCCATTGGAGCAGGATCCAAGACTGGTGCTCGTCAGCGGCTGCAGGCACGGAGGCAGCACACCCGCAAAAAGTAACCTCTGGGGCTATCAGGTCCCTGTTGCTGGCCTGTGCAAGGAGCACCTGCGCCAGCATACACGTGAGGGCCTCTGGTCTGGAGCAGTCCCCGTGGTGGGAGCAGTGGTGACGGGGCCAGGCCCCTGACGGATGCCAGCTGGAGGCAGTGCTGGGTGGCGCTGACTGGGGTGGGACAACAGGATAAACCAAACTTCTTACTTGAACAGTTCCACAGCCAAGGCTGGATGAACCTCTGTACATACCCACAGTGTTTCCTCCCTCACTGTTTTGCCATGTTTCATAATGTGTAATTTTTCCCCGTTGCTTCCTATGGCTGTTCCTGTCCCCTCCTGAGCCCCCTGGCTATCAGCCCCCCCGTCCCCAGTACAGCAGCTGGCACATCAGTGGTTGGAGCCCAGCCATAGCCATGCTGCAGCCTTGCTGGTCACAGTTCTCTGCTCTGGGCTGCTGAGGGACGTGGTTTTCACCAGGCCCAGAAACCTTTCCCTGCCATTTAATCTTGGAGCCTGGTGAACACGATTCCTCTGGAGGACTCTGCTTTGAGCTGGTTATTGTCATCTCTGCAGAGATCCTGGGTTAGCACCAGCCTGGCCTTGCAAGTTTGGGCATTTTGGTGCCATAAATGGCTGACCCAGCTGCAGCTAGATGACAAGCCCATTGTCACAACTTCGCATCTGCTGTCGAACCTCAGACCTCGTGCAGCATGCGCTGGGCAGGCAGCTCTGTGCCACAGCACTGAAGTTCAGCTGGAAGAGCACAGTGGGCATGGGCAGCCCTTGACCCTCGCTGCTGTTTGTTGGGTGCTGGGCTTTTCCCCTTCCCTCCCCTCCCTGCTTGTGTACAGCCTTGTTTGTTTTGCTTTGTTTGTGCTCCTGTTTTAATGCTCTCATTGAATCGAGTTTGGAGGAAAAACTGAACCGTGTGTGTGGCGGCATGTTGGTTATGCCGGATTTGCTGTTTGGAGTTTTTTTTGGGGGGCACCTGTTCCTTTGCAGGGGATGTGCCCTAGCTAATTGGATGTTGACAGTAGCATCACTGCGTGGCTACTCTTGCTGGGTGAGTTCTGTCCGTCTGTCATTGTGACTGAAAGAAAGGCAGCTGGGGTGGGGGGATCTGGCCCTGGCTCCCCAGCATGGGGGCTTGGGCCCTGGCAACCTCTCCTCTCCCAACTTCCCCTCCCATGCCCTACTCTCCTGGGCTAGGAGCTGGAACCGTTTTGCCACCTTGGGGTCCTCTGGCACTGCCAAAGGAAGGAGCCCAGAGGAGGTGGGTTTGCACCTCCCTAGACCTGAATTGATTCCCACTTTTAGCTCATCCCCCATCCTTTTCTGTTTACCGGCTCCTAGGAGCTATGGTGCTCTCCCCTGTCCCCACCCATCTGGGAATGGGGCTGTTCCATCTTGGGGAGGTCTTACAGGAAGAGGCTGCCAGAGCTCAGGTCCGTGTCCAACAGCTACCCTGCCCAGGGAGAGGGACGGGCACCCCTGCCCGCAGGCTCCCCTCTGCTTCCAGGAGTGCTTTGCTGCCGGGTTTTTTTTACTCTCCGAGCCGTGTGAGTGTGTGTGTCTGCTGAAGTCTAAATTTAAAAACAAAACAAAAAAAATATTTAAACATTTTATAACAAAATAAGAATTTATTTTTATATTTAAGCTAAATTGCCTTTGAATTCCTTCAAGCTTGGTTCAGTGAGGTTGCTAGACCCTGCAGCGCTGTTGGTAGTTTACCTGTGCTGTTACGTTACAGCCTGGTGAGGAGGTGTGGGCCCACCCCACCTCTGCCCCAGGGGACTGGCTGTGCTGGGGAAAGGCAGCTGTGTCCCAGGGGCTGGCTGGAGCAGCCCAGCTGTGTACTCTGTGACTGTGTGCTCCTCCCAGGCTGTAACAAGTCATTATTTTTAAAATGTGATGTATGTGGATGTGACGTAACTTTTTTTTTTTTTTTTTAATTCCCCTGAGGATGAGGAGCAGGAGCTCTTGCGTGTTCCTCTTGTCTGCCAGGAACAAGGTGCCTCTCCCAGCAGGCAGAAGGAGAGTAGGTGACCAGGGTCTATGTGGCACAGCAGGGTTGCCCCCCTTTAGTGCAGAAGGGTGGAGGTGATGCAGGCTGGCACCTTCTCCCTTAAAGGGTCACAGCTGCCGGAGCTGGTGGGGGGGGTTGCTAGCATCTGTAAAAAACAAAAAAAAAAAGCGGCTGGGGGGATGTAGTAGTCTGTTGCGGGGCTGATTGGAGCATGGCAGATAGGTGCTGTGAAGAAGCCAAGTTGAGCAAACATGCCCTTGGAGGTTGAGAAAGTAGCTAATCATGGGCTACACGCATGTGCAAGCTCATTCTGGTGATTCATCCCTCTCCCCAGGTGTTGCTGTGCCTGGAGAACAGTCATGGGGCTCCAAAGGTGAGGGAGCATACGGCTAGGGTGTGCAGACTGCTGTTGCTTAGCCTCACAAGGGCAGGACCTGATCTGTCTCTCAGCCTTCCTCAAATCATTCCAGCTCCACCAAGGGCCAGTGGGCAGAGGGTGGCAGGTGCTGAACAAGGAGGTGAGGGCACCCTGTGGAGCATTGGCTGTTGGCTCTGCTGTTTCTGGGCTGCCCTGAACAAAACCAGAACTGTGCCAAGTCCCTAGGCAGGTGAAGTCCAAGCTGTTTCCCCTCTGTGCTGTACAGGCCCCTTCAGACCCCTGCTGGGAGATACCCCTGTGCCTGGGCTGCAGTAGGGGGACAGAGGGAAGCTGGGGTTTTACTCAAGACTTGGATCATTCCTGGTGTGGCTGAGGAGGATTTTAGTGTGAATGTGCAATTTTTTTTTTTCCTCTCGCTTCTTATGTCACTGATTTAAAATAAAAAGACTGTTCCTGTCTTGCTTGCCTTTGAGTCTTGGGCTCAAGCAGGGTTCTACATTGCTAGTGCAGTATATGGTACTGCTTTCTAGTTCCTTCCAGCTTGCATTTGTGTTGCTCTCCCCATTCAAACACAGGGTGATGAGTTGGGGGATGGCAGACTATTATTTCACCAACATGTTTGTTCTCCCACCTTTGCCTGTCTGTTAGCGTGCCTGTTATTCAGCTGTAAGACCACAAGCAGTGGCTGTTCCTGGGCAAGACAGCATACTGCAGGAATTGTGGTCTTCTCCAGCAAGGGATTATGTTATTTGCTTCATTACCACCAGTCAAAAGCCTTTTCCAAAACTACAGATTAGGCTGGGTTAAAGCTTTTTAGGGAAAAATAAGGTATGTCACTAATCCAGCAGAGGCAATCCAGGCCCCCAGGATACAGAAACACTGGTGTTGTTTGACTTCACTTCCTAAGGCTACCCTAGTCCAGGTCTATCATTGAGGGCAAGCTTTGTGCTGTGCGCTGGCTTCAAAGGCCCCTATACATACCCGGAGGAGCAGTTTCCTCCTGTGCAATGGCATGTGCAATACCCAGACCATTTGGTCCTGGGGAGAAGCAGTGAATTACAGAAGTTAACCACACCATCAGCTGGTGGAAAGCTTTTATTTCTGTTGTCTAGGCAGTACAAGGGCTGCAGTGCAGCAGGGCACGGGAGGAACAGCATCCACCAGCTAAAACCAGCCACTGCATGCTCCTAAGAAATTATTTCATGTCTTTACCCGCTGCTTTTTCCGTCTCCTCTTCTTGGGAGGAGCTGCTCCTGGCTCCATTTCCTCTCCTTGCTGCAGACTTTCCTCAGCTGATGCAGGCAAGGAGCTGTGACAGGAACAAAGATAGACGTGTGGTTCCTGCCTTCTCCAGCACTCAGGGCAGCTAGCCCTTCCGCCTTCCTTCCTTCCTTCCTTCCTTCCTCCTTACACCAGGAAGGCATCACCAAGGTACCTAGGCAGCCCTGGGCCCAGTTACACCCCTTCCACCACCTACCTGGGGACAGCAGCCTGGTCCCTGCAGCGCTCCAGGACAGCCACAAAGAAGCCCTGAGTGAGTGTGGCTTCAGGGGAGGCACGAAGGCAACACTCTGCCCCAGGGAAGGTAGGAAGTCCTCGGCAGGGCCAGGATGGGAACACGTTCACTAGCCTACAGCATGGCACAAGGGACAGCGCTGACCCCAAAGCAGCAGAACAGCTGCTGAGGCAACAACCTCCCAGCTTCCTGTGTTCTGTCCTTCCCCATCGCTTCCCAAAACAAGCACACCTGAAGGCTGAGCCCTGTTCCTGGAGCACCGCCTGCACCACATCCTCATTCTCTTCCCGGTGCACTGAGCAGGTGGAGTAGGCCAGGCGCTGGACCGCTGGGAAGCTCAGTGCATGGCTCAAGACTCTGCGCTGGAAGCCAGCCAGTGCCTGCAGCCGCTCTGCACTTGGGGCAGCTTCCTCCACCGGCAGCCGGTTCACCATCCCTGCAGAGAGTGCTGCAGTCACCCACCAAAAGCCCAGCTTAAGCCTGCTACCTTTGGCAGATGGGATGGCTCGAGCCCCCACATTACCTGAGCCACTGCATGATGGGTCCAGGAGGATATAGGTCACTTTGCTGTACTTAGGGTCATGGGGATCAACTGTCAGGAAGTCCTGCTGGGCCAGCTTGAAGCTGGTGACACCGGCTCGCGTCAGCATGGTGTTCATGGTGGCCAGGCGTTTAGCATCCAGATCAAAGGCAAAAATCTGTCTGAAAGCAGAACCCAACACCCAAGAGAAGCATGAACACCCTGCCCAGTCCCAGGGCCATGCTCACCACAGCTGCCACCAGCAGCCCTAAACACCTATCTGCAGGGCAGCCAGAGCTGAGAAGCTTCTTTCCCACATAGGTATACAGGGCAGAGTGCCAAGTCAGCAGCTGGGGCATGACCCTCTGATTCCACCTCCCCTCAGGCATTCCCAATGACCCAACATCATCAGATCCCCAGCCTGCCTCGGGAGAAGGGAGTGTCAGCCTGAGTCAGCAGGTAAGGTTACAGGCTGTAGCTCTTCCCACCTCAGCCCTGCCACATTCTCACAACTGTGACCACTCTCAGTCCCTCTGGGCCCTGCCACACACCAGCCTGCACTCACCCCTTGTTCTTCAGTATGGCAGCCAGGTGGCTGGTCTTGTTCCCAGGGGCAGCACAGGCATCAATCACATGGGAGCTGGCAACAGGGCTGAGCAGGAAGGCAGGGAGGCAGCTGGCCTGCAGGAGAACAAGTCACCCTGAAAGGTTCAGGCTGCATGCACCTTGTACACGAGCTACCCTTGGCCCCTCCTGAGGTCACGTCAGATGCTGTGGGTTCACAGGTGACCACTGGAACATGGGGCCAAGTCTGCACAGCACCTACCTCTGCTGCTAGAAAACTCTTCCTGCAGCATGGGAACAGCACTGCACAACCCAGAGTGCCATGTTCCTCCCAGCTGCTTGTCAAGCAAACAAGCAAAGCTGGGGGGGAACCCCGCAGACTCAGGCTGTGCTCAGAGTTTCTGTTTCGTTCAAGTGCTGCAGCAAAGCAGCCCCAAGTCCAGACATTGGGGGGAAAAGACAGCCTCCACTCCTGCCAGTGGTTTTCCCACCCCTGCACTGCAGCTTCCTGCTCCCCAGCTCTCTGACCTTGTCCTGCAGAATGATGTGTCCTGATGTATAGAGACGGTTGTCATGGAAGTCAGTCTGCGGAGGGAAAACCAGCAGCTCTGGGAGATGAAGATCCAGTAAGAATTTCTTCCCAGAGAGGGTCCTCAGCTCTTCCATGCTGTCCACAAGGAAAGAGATTGAGCACAATCCTGCTCCACCATGCCCAAAATCAGAACCCTCCAGGGCCCAGGCACAGAAACCCCTTCATCCCACACCTCCTCTCTCTCCACTTCAGCTCCAGGCAGCACCCAGAGAGGCAGAAGGTAGGAACGGGGAACGTGGCAGCAGAGACCCTGACCCAGCCACTGTGAGCAGCACCATCGCCCCTTCATCGCTCACCAGCCTTCATCCTGCAGGAGCTCGCTGCCTGCCCACCAGCACCCCTCCGAGACACAGGTTGGGGCAGGGGATCGCTCACCTGCCTGCCTTGCCCAGGAAGGAGTAGCCCTGGCGCTTGAAGAAGTCCACCACATCGTCCACACGCGTCTTCAGGGTGTTGACCCGGACGTAGCGGGGGACACACGGGGCTGGGGAGCACAGGGAGGGGGGAGTCAGACCCGGCCCCGCCGCCGCGGGGAGAGCCCGGCCCCCGCCCCGCTCACCTCCGGGGCCGGCTCCCGGGCCGGGCGCCAGCAGCTCCTCGTTGCGGCTCACCCCGCGCCGCACCTTCAGCCGGGCCAGCTCGGCCTCCAGCCGCGCCCGGTGCCGCCGGACCAGCGCCTTCCAGCGGCCCCCGCACTTGAGGCCCTTGCCGAACAGCAGGTCGTACACCAGCACCTGCGGGCAGCAGTCAGCGCCGCGAGGCCCCGCGGCCGAACCCCCCCCCCCCCCGCCCCGCGGCCCCCCTCACCTTGGCCAGCGGCAGCGGCAGCCTCCTCTCGGCCCGCAGCAGCGCGGCGCCGTCCAGCAGCGCCTCCAGCACCGGGGAGTAGCGCAGGGTCTCGGCCACCAGCGCGTACAGCTGCCGGGTGTGCTGCGGGGCGGCAGCGGCACCGGGCGGTCACGGGCGCTGCAGCCCCCCCGAGCCCCCCCGGGCCCTCCACCCGGGCCCTCCACCCCGCCCCGCCCCGCCCCGCCGCGCACCGGGAAGCGGCTGCCGTACACCAGCCCGCTCAGGCCGCCCTCGCCGCGCTCCAGCCCGCTCAGGACAGCGGCGGCCGCGCCGTACAGCGCCATGGCCGCCACCGCGCGCTGCCTGCGCCGCCGCCGCCGTCACTTCCGCCGCACGCCTCGGCTCGCCCCGCCCCTGCCCCTCATGGCCCCGCCCCGAGTGCTCGCATCGCCCCGCCCCTGCCCCTCATGGCCCCGCCCCTGCCCTACGGACCCCGCCCCTCGGCACCGCCCCTCCCGCAAGCCCCACCCACCACCGGGCCCCCTCCCAGTCGCCCCGCCCCGCCCCGCCCCAGGCCCCGCCCGCTCGCCCAGGTCCCGCCCCCAGGCCCCGCCCGCTCCCCCCCGCCCCGCCCCCCAGGCCCCGTCCGGCGGGCGGCTCGCAGCGGTCGCGGCGCGGCTCGGGCAGTGCTGTTTATTGAGCGGGGCCGCGGCCGCGCTCCCCGAGGGGCCGGGAGGGGCCCTCCCGCGGGGGGCCGAGGCTCGCCCCAGCGGCCGCGCTACGGCTCGGCGGGCGCCTCGGGGACCGGCTGGCGGCACGGCCCCTGGGGGCGCCGGGTGGCGCCGGGGGGGGGCAGGATGATAGGGGGCGAGTAGGGCCCCCGCTCGGGCCAGCACAGGTCCACAATGGGGTAGAGCTGGCCCTGGAACTCCGCCTGGAAGGTGTAGATGGGGCTGAGCTCGTCGGGGCTGTCGGCGTTGTAGAAGGTCAGCTCGCCCCGCTCGTAGTGCAGGTAGATCCCGATGCGCTGCGGCCGGGCGGTCAGTGGAAGGATGGCCCGTGGGGTGCTGAAGGCCTCGTAGACTTTGCCTTCCTTTAGGCCAATGAGCCACACGCCGTTCTCAGGAGACTTGCTGAGCTTCCCTTTGCGGCTGACTGTGCCCTTGATGATGCCCACGCGCCAGTGGCTGCGGGTGCCCACTATCACCTCCCAGTAGTGTTGGCCACAGGAGAAGCCCTTGCAGGTGAGGATGCAGCTGCTGGAGTCAAAACGCTTGGGGTTGCTGTCCCGGCGCTGGTAGAGTCCACATTGCACCACTGTGTCACCCTTGAAGAGTTCCAGGAGGGGATGCGCGGTCACCGGGTCCAGTTTCAGCATCTCTGGAGCTGAAAAGAAAGCAGTCAGCCTCCAGCCACAATAGCAGGTAGGGCTGTGGCTCCAGGTGACGCTGACTCTGCCCTGAGAGCTGGCACAGCCAGAGGGGCTGGTGCTGCTGAACTTTAAGCAGACAAAGTGTTACACAAGAGCAAGCTGCTACCAGCATGAGATACTGGGTCAGCCACTGCTCCAGGAGCTCTCCTGGAGGTGAGAAGAACACAACTGGAGAGCAAGTCAGAGGCCAGGGCAGCATGGTGCCAGCTGGGCAGCCTGTCCCAGCAGCATGTGCCAGTAAGCCAGGGCTCCCAGTGTGATGCCACATGGGGAGGTTGGTACCTGGCAGGACATGGCGGTGCAGCCGCTTCCAAACTGTCATCTTGATGTCATCTTGGTGGAAACATGGCTTGAAGGAAATGGGGCTAAAGATGCCATCACCTGGGAGCAGGCTGGGAAGCTCTGACCTGGAAAGACATGGGCAGCCATGACAGAGTTGATGTGTGTGTGGCCTCTTCTCACCTTCTACTATGTATGATGGAGCCACTGGCATCTCCACAGCTGCTCTTGACCTCTTCTGGGGCTGCATGCATGGCTCTGGCCGTGGCTCTCCGTCACGACAGCAACGACCACGGAAGTGAGCAGGGCAGTGTGTCCATGCTAGATTACCCCAGCAATGCTGAGGTGCCCACTGGCTTGGGCTCTTTAGCCCCAGTGCAGAGGTGCTGCTGTCCCCACTGGTTCCATCCCATCACTCACCTGAACTGGGAGGAGCTGTATTTCTGGAAAACACAAGGGAAAGAAAGAGTCAGTGGTGGGAGGCTCGCAAAATGGCACTTATCTGCATGGTCACACCTCCACATATCCGTGCCCCACACCAGAAAGGCCAGGCTTCTCCTCTCCTGGGCCTCTGCCATCTGGGGAGGCCCTGGCAGGACAGAGGGCACTGACATCTCACTTCTCTTGGTATTCTAGCTATGCTTGGTGGGGGTACTCACTGCTCAGGGGAAGGCCCAGGGCTGTGAGCAGTCGGATGAAGGCAGGAGAGCCTGTCTGACCCTTACCACCTTCCTGAAGCACACACTAGTTAGCATACTCACACGGATGAAATCAAGCTGACTTTCATTGCTGAGCATCTCCAGAGAGCTATGTATCTTCTTCAGCCTCTGCAGGGCATCTGATGTCTGCTTGACCTGGGACTCGATGGAAGTTATGAGCTGGGCTGCTTTCCCCTCAACGCTCTCCAGGAAGGTGGCCTTCTCCTCATCAATGTATCTGTGCAGCTCCTGGAACTCCTTCCGGATCACCCACTTGAAGACATCTGCCTCGTTCTGCAGGGAGACAGCAAGTGGCTGTGCAGGACTGCCTTACTATGTTCCCTTCACCTGCTTTCTGGTTTCTGAGGCGCCAGCGGAAAAGTCTGTGCATCCCAGCAAGCTGCCCTCCACTTCTGTTCCAAATCAAGAGCATCTCTTCACAGAGGCTAAATGTCTTTCCACCTTGCTGGCCTCAGCACCATGGCACCCCTCCCTTACACCCCGCCCAGATTTTATGTTCCTGATGCCCCAGCTGGCTTCGTCAGAACCTTGGAAAAGAGTCTTCAGATCCCTCTGCTGCCAGGGAACAACCTGTGTCCTGGGCTAAGTGGGGGAAGTGCAGCTCCAGTTTAATTTGGGTTCAGCCTTTCTGAGGATCCCCACTGGGAAGCTTAAGCCTCAGAAGGGATACCAAGAGGTCTCTTTGAGATGTCTACTGTGTGGAAAATGGACACACCTCTAAACCAAACATAAACTCAATGTGCAATTATCAGCGTTCTGACTGGGAAGCCTGCTCTGAGTAGGGTGTTTTTCACTGTTATCTCATCATCTCCAAGGACGTTCGGTCAAAAAAGCTTTGTCCTGCCAAGACACTCAGTGAAGGTTACATCACCCCTTTGGAAAACAAAAGCCACCAGAGAGGGCTACGTCACCTTTCCCAAAACAGGGCTATGTTTAATCCCCAAGTTTCATGGAGAACAGCAATCTCAGGGAACGGGGTGAATGATAAGCCCTGTCTGCTGTCCCAGGGAAGGGAGAAGAGAGGGAGAGGAAAAGAGGAGGTGAGCTGAGGAGACCCAGGAGTAGAGGTTGCTCCAAGAGTTGTGTGGGACACAAGGCACTACGCAGAGCAGGCTCCCTTGGCATGTGGCACTCACTGCAATGCGGCTTTTGTTGTTGATGAGCTTGCTGAAGTGTTCATCCAGGTTCCTCTTGTACTGGTGGACATCGGTTAACAGCACAGACAGCTCCTCCTAAAACGACAGTAACTCTCTCTAGGATGGTCCTCTCTGCCAGCCTACTTGATCAAAGGCTGTCCTCCTGTGCTTGCCAGCCCCCCAAGAAGCTGTGGCCCTGAGAAGCCATGCTCTTCCAAGCTTTCTGGGGTCCTGCACATCCTGCTGATCACTTGGATCTACAGGATTTGGGGTTGCCAGAGGCAGGAGAACACTCAGAGCATGCCAAGTACTCTTGCCAGGAGCACCACATCTCCGCTCCCATTCCTGCCCCTCCATACCTTGCACCCGTTGCAGCTCTGCACTGGTGAGTGGCTGCAAGCCAGTGCCAGGCCTGTGACACCCTGTCGGCACTAGTGCCCAGAGTCTGACTCAGGCAGGGTGTTTTTTTCTGGTGCGTCCCACTCTTATCACCCCAGTGTCAGGAGCTGAGGGGAACAGTGGCCCCGTGCTTTTCCATTCCTTGGGCTTTCATGTGATGTTGGGTAGGGGATGCCAGCTGTTTACTCTGCCTGGCTGGGGCTCCTGTTTCCCTGCCTCCTTGCTCTCCTGTGGCACCTCGCCTCAGCCCTTATCTCCAGACTCCGTTTGATAGTATTTGAAAGCAATCTTGAAAGGTCCCTTTGGCACTACCTCACCCTCAGCTCTCCCCACGGTGCTCTAGCCACCAAAACCATGTTGCCCCCTCAGCCAGGGACATGCTTGACCTGAGAAACAGCTGACCCCCAGCCAAGGTTCCCCTGCCCCACATCTGCCTGTGCTATGGGACCATGCTGCCCACACTGGCCTCATTTCCAGCCTGTCCCTTCAAGGAAAGGGGACACTTGTCCAGCTAGTACTGCTGTGCTTGGGGCTGGGACTGCTACAGACACCCTAACCCCCAGCCTGGGGAGTCCCTGCCTGCCAACCTTCATCCGGCAGTACGTGGTAGAGATGGGGGTGATCTTGTGCTGGCGGTGGTTCCCGATGGTGCCGCACAGCCCACAGATCACCTCTTGGTCAGTCTCGCAGAAGAGGCTGAGGGGGTTGTGGTGTGTTGGGCAGGACTCTGGGGTGGGCTCTGCCTCGCCCCGGCTCTGCAGTGCCTCAATGACACGGGCCAGTGTGACGTTGGGTGGTGAGGCGCTGCAGTCCACGGTTTGGCGGCACACGGGGCACAGGAACTGCCCGTCCAGCTCTCCAGACAGTGACACCACACACGACTTGCAGTAAGAATGCCCACACTGCAGCATCAAGGGCTCCTTGAAGACCTCCAAGCAGATGGGACAGAGGAGCTGGTCTTCCAGCTCATCGATGCTCATCCTCCGAGCCATGCTGCCACCTTTTAGCATGGCAGCACAGACCTAGCCTGGGAAAAACAGGTGGGAGATCACTCCTATTGCAAAGAGCAAAGTAAGCACATAAGAACAAAGAGGGCTGAGCATTTGGGTAAGGTGTTTGAGAGACACCTCAAACACCTTCATGCCCCAGCAGTAGCTCAGACAGTTACAAACTCATCATTAGGCTGTGCACAAATTTTAAGATGCATGTTTTAATAAAAGATGGGCTTGGGGTCTGACAACATGAGGGGTTAGGCCCTATTGGTTCTGCCTATGATGTCAGAAGTCACCACCAAGGTGACCCCTGTGGGGCCTTTGGGAGCTGTATCAGAGTGCATCACATCTTAGGGGAGACCTGTCTATGTGCCAGGGGCTGGCACAGCTGGAGACAGAGCTGAGAGGAATTTTTTGCTGAAAAATTCCAGTAGTGACCCTGGCTTGTATGAATTTCTACATATCTCTTTGGATTTGTTGTTTTAGCCCCTGCATGTCCTCACAAGGGTTGGCATTAGCTCAAGTGATACGTCTAAGCAAAAACAGAATAAAATCATAAAGACCATCTTCATCTGCAAGATGGGGACAGAAGCCACACAATAAAACCTGTAAGGCCAATTTCGACCGATATGAGGGTTAGGAGCTTGAGCCAGAGCTTTCAGAGCTGTACCTGCAGCTCACCCCCTTGAAACTCAACATGGTCCCCACAGTGCTCCATGCTCCAGGCCAGCACTCCTGAGAGACACAAGCTGAAACCCTGCATCTCCCGCTGGCTCTGGGGCCACACATGGCCGTTCTCATGTAAGGTTCATGCAGTAGTGGCTCCCCAGCACGGTGGGATGTAAACACCAAGATCCTGAGCCAGATGGGCTCAACTGCCTACACATTGTGGCCAGGACAGCTAGCAGCACACCCCCACTGTAGGGAGGGCATTGCCACCTGGACGAGCAACAGCAATATGTGGCCCAGGCCCTGGAGGTGACACTGCTCTAACTGTGACAGCCTGACAGCGTTGCGCATGTCTGCTTCTGAATATAGGCTGGTAGAACTTTTATGGTCTCCCCATTCATGTGAAAACAAACCTGAAGTCAAAGACAGACTCGGTAAGTTCTCCAGGGAAAGGAGAGGCAGTGACTTGAGCTCAGCCTTTATCAAGCATAGCATATGGGAGCTTGGTGAGGAATCAAGAAAAGCTCCAATGTCAGCCCAGGAATGGTCAGATACCCATAAGAACCCGCAGGGGAAAGCAGCTTCAGCTGCTACCTCTGCTCAGGGAGAACCCCCCTGACAGCCACCCACTCACCACACCACTCACGTGCCCCGCACCGTGTCCTCTCCTCACTGGTTCTTCTTGGCACACGGAGCCTGATGGATGTCCCTTGCCTTTTCCTGGCCTGGTGGAAGATTTCAGCGCCGGTGGAGGGGCAGATTTGGCAAGCAGCAGGGGTGGTAGCTTCTCAGCAGGAAGGGAGCTGCGCTGGCCAACCCGCTACTCCACTGATGTGGCATCAGCCCCGCTGGGGGTGCACCTGCTTGCCTGGGTGAGGCCAGGTAGCTGCAGGGCCAGCAGCAGTGTACACAGCAGCGAGGCAGCAAGTGCTGCTCGCCTGCCGCCTGATTCTACAGCGCTGTTGGCCCCTGTCCTCTCCTGGTACACGCCAGCCCTTTGTTTGGTACAGGCATGGTCATCATGTGACTGCGTGGGCAGCTACTGGAGCTCTGATAAGGCAGGACGGGGTGGTGCTGGCCTCGGGACTGGGTGTTTGCCACAGGAGGGGGTGTTCGCCTCGCAGAGGTGCTGGGTTATGTGCATCCCACTGCGGTTCTGGTCACCCACATCGCTTGGATCAGGGGACACACTTTCCCCAGAACACTTTCTTATCAACTAAAACTCTTCTTTGGTTAAAATAGGTTTCTTTGTTCGTTTTGATGGTGGCAGTTGGTTGGTTTGGTTTTGGTTTTGTTAAAACCATTTAATTCTTTTGGAAAAGACCAGGAGAAAACCCAAAGCGAGTGTCGTTGCTCCGATTTCGGACAAGGCATGCATGTGCTTTTCTGTGATTGTAAAAAAAAATAAATGTAGTTTTGTGTGTGTGACTGTAAAAACAACAACAACAACAACAAAACAAAGTATAATTTTGCGTTTACACAGCTGTGTTTGACTTACGGCCCCGCTCGCCGAGCCCCTTGCCGAGACGCGGGGGGGAGCGGGACCGTCCGGACTGCATCCCCCAGAGTGCACCGCGAGACCACGTGACGTCCCCATTGGCCAGCAGCCACACAGGGGCAAGAGGCGCCGGCGCGTGGCTTTTAGGCGGCGTGCTGGGACTCGCTCGCTCCTCGGAGCGCTATTGGCCGACGCCGCGGCGCGGGCGGTGATTGGGGCGGGGCTCCGCGGCGATGCAGGGCGGCGGCGGCGGCGGCGGCGGTGGCGGGGCCTGGGCAGGGCTCGGGGCGAGGCCGCGGCGCTGGGGGCCGTGGGCCCGGGGCCTGCAGGACCTCAGCGGTGACGGGGGGGTGCGCAAGGAGGAGCTGCGGCCCGGCACCGGGCAGCCCGCGCCTCCCGCCGCCACCGTGGCAGGTACCGCTCCCGGCCACGTAGGGGGAGCCCGAAGCGGAGCCCCCGGGAGCCGTGGCGGCCCCGTGCCGCTCGCAGCGCGGTGCGGGGCTCGGCCTTGGTCTGCGCGGCTGGGGCCGTGCAGGGCGCTGAGCCCTGGGGAGGCCTCCCGGAGCCCCGCCGCGGGGAGCGGCTGCGCGCTCGGCGCCCCCCTGCGCGGCTGGGCCGGCAGCCGGGTGCTCCTCAGGGCGGTAGCACGTGGTCGGGGCAGGAGCTTCAAAGTGCTCCTGGTTTGCCTCAGTAAGGCTTCATGTTTCAGAGACCGTCCAGGCTTTCTTGCCAGTTTTTGTAGTGCTTGGGATAGTCTGCTTTGCTTCTTGTGGCTGACCTTAAGTGAAAGGGCATCCTGACCTTGAGCAAAGCAGGTTTTCCAGGTCCCAGCTGCGTTCACAGTACAAAGAAGTTTGAAGCTGAAAGTGGTTCCTGTGTGAGGGCTTAGTTGTGCAACAAAGGAAGCCTATTATAGTACTTTATTTTATTTTATTTTTCCTATATTTGAATTACAACTGGAGTTAGCCGTACCATTCCCCAGACAGTGGCAGAGTTCTGAGGGGGTATACTTTCTCCATTGTTTTTCTTTTCAGGGCTCAAGCTCTGTTTGGGAATGACTTTGTTACATCCTTCCCCAGATGACTGGGGCATTTTAATTTCTCGGCTGGAGGTTTCCTTCTCTTCCTGCCCACAGCTCACCGGTTTTTGAGGCAAAATTGCATTTTCTGCTTCAATAGAAATTGAGAATGCAAAGTATCGATTTTATTTGGTGTTGATGTTAAAACACATTCAACACCACTTGGCTTCTTGTATGTGGCCAATTTTTTGGTACAAATGTGGGGCTGGTTGTCCCCTCAGCAGAAGTGTGGGGGGGGGGGTTGCAAAACTAACTCCTAGCATGCTGCTGCTGGTGTTTGGTGGTGGACATGAAATCAAACTCTTGCTTTTCTCTTCTCCCTGCTCCGTGTTTTGGGCTGTGCAGTGAAGTACTCTGGGTACCTGGAACATGCAGATGAGCCCTTCTGCACAAACTGTACTACGAAGCTTCCTAGGTTGATGAAACTTGGAGAAGGTAGGCTTGTCCTGGGATTCATGGGGTCATAAGGACCTGCCTGTTAAGACATGGTAATTTAAATGCACTTTAGTATCTTTAGGTTTGGGTTGTTTTTTTTTGTTTGTTTTTCTTTTTGGAACCTTTAAAACTACTGAAGGGGGTCAAAATGCATCCTTCAGGTAGGTGGTAGTTAATCTAGAATTGATAGTCATGCACCTCTCCCCACAATGGGAGTGGGCAGCAGGACTTACGCTGTTGGTAGTAGTGCAGGTGCTTACTGTCAGACCTACTATAGCAGATACAGATTTTGATGTTTTTAAATCACCAGAGAGGAGGCATTGCTCGGTTCCACAGAATGCCTTGATAACCTCAGTTATTCAAATATCAAGGTGATTTTGAGATGTGTGATATAGTGTTTGCTGTGAGCTGTCATAACTGTAGGGAACTGACTGTTGTAGGTGGTGGTATGTGAACACTGGGCCTTTTTTGCCTAGACCTTAAGAGAAATTATGTGGAGTCTGAGGGTAGATTCTGGGTTGGGGATTCTCATGGCCTTCCATTTCTTGTTGTGACAGACATTACACTGAGGGGCCTGGAAATCGGCCTGCTCACGATGAAGAAGGGAGAGGTTGCAAGATTTGTCTTCACGCCGGTTTATGCCTATGGCCAGCAGGGCTGTCCTCCTCTGATTCCCCCAAATGCTACAGTCTTATTTGAAGTGGAGATGTTGGACTTCCTAGATTCTGCTGATTCTGATGCATTCTTTGCATTGACTGCTGTGAGTTGCCTTAATAAGGCTTGAGGCATAAATCTGGAGACTCGGCCTTTGCTGTCTTTCCCTTCAGTTGCTGTGTATCATGTGTTACATATGTTTGTTAAGCTTCAATGGAGGTGAAGTTATCCAGGCCCTGGGCTGCTGGCTCCAGTCAGATGCAGACGTATGCCCGTTAGTGTTCCCCTGGCATGCCTTGCCCTGCTTACTGCCAAGTGTAGAGGGAGAAGCTGGGTGCTGCCTTTATTTGCTCCACTGTGTTGGAGCCAGTGAACAACTTATCTTTATTTTTAGCTGTACGAAAAAACGCATGGTTTCACTAGGGGGCACCAGCTTCCAGGAAGTTTTCTGAAGTGGCAGGAATAGTAACTAACTGTCACTTTAAAAACAAAACCCTTTTTAAGTCTGCAGTGTTGAAGTGTCCCCCACCCCCCACCTTTTGTCTTTACTTCTTGGCTGCTTTCCCAAGTGCTCCCTCACTGTTCACTTTCCTCCCTGGTGAGCTGTGGTGTTATTGTTAATTCCCCCTTTTCATGTGAAGGGCTTTGGGCTGTGGTTGAGGGTCAGTGATTGGGGCACAGGCAGCAATGCTGGTGGAGAGAGGCCCTCTTTATTCCCTCACTGCTCTTGCAGAGGCCACTTCTTCCAGATGCAACCCTGAGATCAAACCACTGTTGCATGGGGGACAGTGTACTCCCTGTTTTGCCTGTTATCCACCCTTTCTTGTTTGTTCCTCTCCTTGAGCTGATTCAAAGTTGCAAACCCAGGGGAAAACCTGTCCCTTTTTTTTTTTTTTTTTTTTTGTTTGTTTGTTTTGTTGCTGTTCTTTTTTTTTTTCTTTGCTGGCTTGGTGTCCTGTGTGGTATCAGGCTGGTCATAGAGTTAGCATGAGGCAGCCACCCAGGGTGATGTGGCACCACTAGAGCAATGCAGCCTGTCAAACAGCTTCACCTTTTGTGCCAGGAATAGTGTTTTTGTATTTATGGTCTGTTCTGTGCTAAGCAGATGAGAGCAATGGGCAGGATTTAAGAACAAATTTCTGACCCTCCTACCCTGTGATTTTTTTTTTGTCCTGTTGAGTTTCTTGACCTGTTCTGTAGCACTTCTCAGTGGGAGTTATTGACAGAACAGTGGCATGTTTCAGCCTGGAGAAGGGAAATACCATTGTGGTGGCCTGGCTGGACACTGCAGGGTACCTTGGCAATGGTCTGACTCCTGCCTTGTGAAGGGAAAGGGACTGGGCAGGGGCGTCCTGCCTGTGATCTCTGCTTGTTGTCTTCTATTTGAGCTGAAATTCCTGTGTTTCTTTATACAGGAGCAGCAGGATACCTTTCCTCTACAAAAGGTGTTGAAAGTGGCAGATACGGAGAGAGAGTTTGGCAATTACCTTTACCGTAAGCAGTGCTTTGAGGGTGCCAAAGAGAGATACAAAAGGGTATGACACTGGAAAAACGTGTTTTCTGTCTATGGGCTGTGAAAGTGGTAATTATTTAGTGCTAGTTCACAGTAATGAGTACAATTCAAAGATTACACAACTTAATTACATGTTCAATATATTCAGTTTGTTATTTAAGAAGTTATCTGAAACACTTGCTTTTGTGTGAACAGCAGTAATAAAGGGAGGAGGAGGGTTGGCAGAAATACGTAGAACCTTCTTCCTTCAGACTTGCTCCCTGTGGGCCCTAGCTGAGGCAGAGTGCATCTCAGTGTCTGTGTGAGCCCTGAGTGGCTTTTGTGATGGACTGCTAAAGTGGAGCCTTTCTCAGCTTTCATGGCAGCTCTTGCTGAGAGATGTTATAAGGCAGTACAACCTTGTATTGCAGCAGAATCCTGCTTAATGCTGAAAGTCATCTAGAGTCTCCATGTTCTAGGAATAGAGGTATCACCAGCACCTGGACACTCAACTTCTAGCCTCCCGTTTGGGAACCACAGAATACTTGAGGTTGTAAGAAACTTCTGGAAATCATCCAGTTCAACCCCCTTCTCAAGGTCGTCAAGAGCAGGAGGTTGCCCAGGATTGTGTCCATTCAGGTTCTGACCATCTCCAAGGATGTCACAGCATGTCTGGGCAGGAAAATACTCAAGTTCCCAAACTGGAATGCATTTGTCTTTGTTTCAGAAGCAGTGAGGCTTTGAGACGTTTTTCTTCCCTCCATTTAAGATTGTTTTCTCTTGGTATTTTTAACAACAACAACAAATTCTTTCTTCCTAAAATACTGCTTTTTCACCTTTATTCGTAGTTTGGGTAACAGGTGTATTTTTCTGCTGCTCTCTAGTTCCTCAGTAAGTTTGCTGGAGTCTTGTGTCTGAGTTGGCTAGTCATGCAGGTAATGCTGCGCAGTATATTTAGGGTTTTTATTATTATCTTTTAACTAACCAAGATAAATACAAACAGATGTAGCTGGCTGATTGGGATGGATTTATCACTTTCCATAGTAGATTTGCTGTGCACTTGTCCTTTTTCCTGTCTTCTCAGGCATACTCAATCCTTGGTCGCAGCCCTTCCAGTGTGGCAGAGCAGTGTCAAATTGATGCTTCCAAGTTGTTGGTGCTCTTGAATCTCTCAGTTACCTACCTGAAGCTGGAACATCCTGACCGAGCTTTGATGTATGGGGAAAAGGCGTTGGAGATTGACCACAGAAACACCAAAGCGCTGTTCAGGTGTGGCCAGGTGGGCAAAAATAAATTTCTCTGGTAACTGCATCAAGCAATGACCCGAAGTCTCTGCCTGTGGAGAGTACCTAGAATAAACTGAGAGCCACTAAATTAATGACTAAGCTCCTGCAGCTGTCTGATTTTTCTGCATCTGACCTTTCAGAAAATCTGGCTCTGTAAATCTGTCACAAGTCTTTGCTTGAGGGATTTCTGAGCTACCTAGGTCTGTCTTAGAAATGCTTGTAGTCATACATATTTCTGTCTGAAGAGCAGCAGTGAGTCTATATTTATCTTTTGGTGCATCTGTCTTCTTTCAATGGCAGGCTTGTCTCTGCATGACAGAATACAAAAAAGCCCGTGACTTCCTGGTCAGAGCTCAGCAAATAGAGCCGTTTAACAACGATATTAACAATGAGCTGAAAAAGTTGGCAAGGTGAGAACTCCTTTCTATCCCTGTGGAAGGAGTCTTTAGACAGGCTGGAAACCTCCACTCAAAAATACTTTGGTGTTCGTTTGATTTAACTTTTTTAAACAAAGACTGTTGGGTAAGTGACTTGGGAAAATGCAGAAGCTCCTTTAGTGTGGAGACGGTTGGTTCAAAGGTTCTGCACACAGTGGTTACAGGTGATATGTGAGAAGCTGAGAGCATCCATTCTTTCCAGAGGGTTTCTTGCACAGAGGGATGTGTGATACATTCCATCTGAGTAGGTGGATTGGGCTGATGGCAGGGAAGTAGGGAGCTGCTGAAATGCCTCAACTAATGAAATGCAGTAGCCTAGCACCCAAGATGATAATGTTCTGCATTAATACAGATTGTCACTTTCTTTAAGATGTGTTGGCTGATTACAGCAATTTTTTTTTTGCACTGCAAGTGCTTCAGAGTTTCACTGTACAAGACTACAAATACTGATGTTCAACTGTGGGAAGATCTTAAAAGTGAATTTCTTGCTGCCTTGGTGGTGATAAATGAGCAATCCCAAAGGCAAACTTTCCCTTTGCCCACAGGCTGAGTATAGCACAATCCTGCCAGCCTTAGTCATGCCCTCACCCCCTGAAAACATGACTAACACTAGTCTCTGTCCTCACTCTGTTCTTTTGTTTGAAACTGGTAAAAGCAGTTGCTGGTTCCCAAAAATGTATGCTGCACTTCTGGCACTGTTCAAACATAATGTGATGAAGACCCAACTTCAGAGATCCCAAAGCTTCCCCTGAATAGGAAGGCTCTTTTCTGTTGTTGCTAGGCATTTGCAGCAATGTTTGTAGGGAGCAGTCACATCTGTAATAGGAATAGTTGAAGTGGCTGGTGCAGCCAGTTGTGTGGGTCTTCCCAGGGTGACATTTTGCTAGAGCACTGTACTTGTACATCTGTCCTCTATGTCCAAATCACACGTAACAACACATGGCTTCAGATTTCTTCTATTACTTCAGGATTATGGATAACCCAAAGGTAGTAATAGCTGGTGGTCTGGAGATCTGAAGTACGCTACTTCCACTCATCCTCATCGGCCTAAGTACCTTGTTACCAAATGCTAGGTGAACGCAGTTATCAAATAGCTCTGGATGACTAGGTGGCTGCTCTTGGAGGATCAGTTTGCAGGTGGTATCAAAGACCCATGATACAGTATTAAATATCCTGATTCTAGAAGCCTTGTGCTTTGTCTTAAACTCGTTCAGAATATATTGGCTGGTAGAAGAAAAATCTTGCTAATAATTTTGAGCTTGTTCTGCCAGGAAGAACAAGGCATTCTGTCTTCAGAGAAGCAACAGGCAGGCTTGTCAGCTCTGAGTCTGGAGGTAGCAACATGTGCTACTAATGTGTGTTGCAGTAAGCTGGGTATGTGTTAAACATCTGTCTTGGAGTCTCTGCTTTGCTGCCAGTTAAAACTGGTGTATTTGTTGCCTTTACAATGACAAAGAGTGGAATTAGTATGAAATTGATGAGGATGATGATATTGGGTGGTGTTAGTCATGCCACACCTCAGTCTGGATCTCTGTAATGTTAACAAGCTGCCTAGCCTGTGAAAACCCGTAATGTCATCTGGCAAAGGCTTCAAAAGTGGCATATGAATCAAAATCTTTTTCTTAAAAGCTTTTCACTTCCTTTCTGAATACGCTTACAACACTCCTTTTTGCAAAGTTAATCAATAACTACCTTTTGGTGCATAAAACTGAACTTCAAAAAGGACACATTTAACAGCTAAGCCGGGTTCTTGGCAAAATTCACTTTGACCTGAGAAAAACAGGCAGAACCCTGGGCACATATCTTGTGGAACATATCTGGTACCAGCTGTAGCAGTCTTGGTGCAAATTCTGCTGCTGCCTTTGGCAGCTTTTTTTTTTTTTTTTTTTTTTCAGCCATTGATCCCTGGGACAGTGCCTAAACTGAGTTACCCTCTGGCTTAGGGATTCTGTATCAGTGAGTCCTTGTTGCTGGTGAGGTGGAGTGGAGGGTGCTGTGCTTCCTCTTGGCCATGCTGGTGCTGGGAGAAGCGGTGATTAAAATAGAGTGGTCTGCATAGCTTTTGACATGTGAATGTGATGCTGGCAGGAAGATGAGATTGGAGGTGGAAGCATTTGCCCTGGCATCTACACAGTCTGGGCATGTGTCATTGCTGTCTCTTACCTATCCTCTGCCCAGATTCAAAGGGTCAGTGGTAGATAGCCATTAGCAGCAGTTTGCCAAGTAGTGGAGCACCTGGACCACGTGTCCTGCTAGGCACTGTAATGGCTTGCACGAGGAATGGTGAAAATGAGGGGGCACCAAACTAGACCTCAGGATACAGCTGGGGGTTCCTCTGCATCACCTCACACTTGCAAAACTAGAGTAGAAAGCATCAGGCTTCCAGAAATCAAATGATTGTAGTAGCTAATAGGCACCAGCAGAGAAGGGACCCAAGGTCTGGGAATGAGGCAGAATTAATTCCTGGACATGGCAGAAAGAAGGGGCTGGAACAGCTGCTCCTTTTCTAGCAGCACACTCTTATACTAGGCTAGTTTATTTTAAAAGTGTGTGTGTGTATATTTTTTCTGGTTGTGGCACTGGCAGTTGGGTGGGCAGTTCACAGCCCATGCTTCCCATGTTTGTGCTCTGCTTTCCAGCTGCTATAAAGACTACATGGAAAAGGAGAAAGAAATGTGCTGCCGAATGCTTGCCAGTCTCAATTCTTCTCATGCATGACCAGAAAAAGGTAATCAAGTTGTGAAATGGCTGAGGTCTCCTAAAGTCTTCTCTGGGTTGGGTTTTCTGGTGGTAGTGGGGAAACCTGCTTCTCTTCTGCCTGGGAGGATTTTGGTGACAAAAGGTAAGTTAATGGGTATGTGTGGAGGGGAAGGGGTAGGACAGCAGGGTGAAATGTTACTGCACTGTGTGCTTGGGGAATCTTTCCTGCCAGGAGGGCTGGCGTGGGACAGGAACTTAAAACCAGCAACACTTGGGTAAGTTTGGTTTTGTTGTTTCCTGTGCTGCTCATCCCAGTTATTCCTTGTTAGAGCCAGGGAGAGAAATAGCTATGTAGTCTTGTTTCTCTGCCAATTAAAAGAAACAAAACAAACAAAAAAATTGTTTCGGTCAAACTTAAGATTTGGATTTCTCCCTCCCCTCCAGCATTCCTGTCTGGAGCTGCTGGAATGCCTTACTTCAGAAAAAAATCTAAATATTTAATTTCTCTCTTTTTTTAAATATTAAAAAACCTGTTTGTATATAAATTTTCAAATAGATGTTTTGGACTCTTTAAAGCCTTAAATCTTCTAGCAAAATTGACAGGTTTATAAATGCACAACGGCTCTTTGATCATTTATTTTTTATTTTATTTTATTTTTTTTTTGGTCAGAACCTTCACCAGGGTATAAGGGGGAGTGAAAACCTTCACTGGTCTCTTGCCTCAGGCTAAGCCCTAGGGAAGGGGTTGTGGAAAATGACAGCAGCCTTCTGTCAAAGCATCACCAGCTCAGGTCTGTCAGAGGTTATGTTGAGATAGAGGGATACTGCCTGTTGCCATTCTACTTGCTGAAAATGAGTATTAGCAGCCTTTCCATTATCAAAAGTATGAGTGTAGGATTCAGCTGTGGTATTTTAAGGTTGCCTCTTTCTCTTGCCTGTGGTTGTGAGGAAGCTAACCCAATATTTGAGGAAGAGGTTTGACTGCATGCCTGTTTCCTAAAGCAACACATCCCTCTTCTGGCTGTATGTGCCTCTTTGCTGTAGTCTTTACCCATCTTGTCTCCCTTGTGCCCCGATCATAGCTGCATGTTGCTGAGCTGCCTCAAAGCACAAATTCTTCTCTGGATTCAGGATGAGATGGTCAGATCTGTTAGCAGGTACCTACCCCCAGACACATCGCTATGAAAAGGGGTTTGTGACTGGCTGTGGTTTTACCACTGTGTGCAGGAAGTCTGTGGCTGCAGACTTGCAGAGGAGGCTCTGAGTCTCAGTTTACTGAATTTTATAGACTTGCAATTGGGAAGCCTGTATGACTTCTTTTGTTTTTGACTGTAGTACATAGCAGTGCCTGACCTGGGGAACTTCTTGTGTCAATCTGTGCATCAGCTGGCCCTGTGTCATAGTGGAGCTCTGAGCGTACGGAGTCATCTGCTGGGCCTGCAGGCAGGTCATCTGGTGGTAAAGCAATGTAACCTCTTCTTTCCCAAAGAGAGGCTGATGAAGATACTGATTTCTACGCAGTACAATGGAAAGTAGCTATTGTTGCAAGTGGGGAAAAAAAGTCTTCAGTTCATGGAGATTGAGAAGTGCAAAGGAGAAGCCTTTGTCTGAGGCAACCTTCAAAATTAGGTGTAACTATCCATCAGCAAGATCTTCTCCACTGGCTCTGTATATTTGCACTGATGCAAGTGTACAGCACTTTCCTGGAGCTCTGCCTGCTTCAACAGCTGATTGTCAGCTGTCAGTCAAAGATTCTGACCTTCCTTGAAGTTGTTTTTTAAAGTCTTCCAGACAAACTTACGTCATCACCCACATAACAATTCATTGTGAATTCCTTGTAAGAAAAATCTCTTGCTGCTGTGTGTTGCATGAGAAAAAAAAAAAAGAAATATTCAGAGAGGAGCACAGCAGGTTCCAGCTGGAGCTCCTTTCTCTGAAATGCACCACTATCTAGCCAGAATTGAGGCAAAGCATTCTTTAGTGTTTTCTGACAACTTTGTACAAGTTCAGTTTAGGGCACAAGCTTACCCAGTCAGTCTGGCATGCCTGTTTTATCATTTGTCTTAAGCATTTAGTGAGTAGATGGCCTGTGAATGCTGCCTGTAGCTCACGTTGAATGATCCAGTGGAATTGCAACAGTTAAGGAAAACCTCTGCATACCAGTTGGCAGGTCTGAGTATGGCAGTTCTGACCCCATGTCCAGCTTACCAGCTGAGTGACTCTGCTGTAGTTGTGGCATTCTCCCTGTCCTGACTCACTGCCATATCCTCTGGTTTGGTGCTCCTACCGAGGTGGCTTTGCTGTAAGCTTTGAGATGTGCAGTGGTTGCTCTGTTATGGGACAAATAGTTTGTCTCTACTGGATAACCCAGGGCTGCTGTTCTGTGTTTTCCACAATGACACTGAAAAAACAGATGCACCTGAGTATACTCATTCTGCCTGGTATGCGTCTCTCTTACTGTATAGTGTAGGTCCCATAAGTGCCGCAAGCATCATCTTGCTCAGAACATATTTTCTTCCTTTTTAGTGGAGTTTTATGTCAGAGTAAACATTCTATTTGTTGAAATGTGAGGCTGTTCCTGATGCTTCTTTGAGGAATCCAGAAATACTCAGGGGTAGAAACAGAAGCACAGATGCTTTTTTAAATCTGTCCTGCTGCAGTCCATTGCAAACAGTGACCTGGGGCCTCTTGCTTGCGTCTCTTCAAGTCTGGGCTATTTGCCTGCCTCTGTACACCTTGTGTTGTGCAGCATGTGTCAAGCCAGGTTACTTGGTACATGCATAGCTGTAAGTCCCATTTGACCCTTAACCGTAGAATGCGTAGACTGAGGACCACTGGCTTAGTGGAGTTTCTGTTCCATTGAAAAGTGAAGAGTTTTGGTGAAAGATTTTGTATTGCTGTGGTCCTTCACGATAAAGAGAACTTAGTCATGAAGCACAGACAAATTCCCTAGAAATGTCTGGAAATGTATGGAACCTATTAAAGGGTCCTTGGTGGTAGCTTCATCCCAGACTGGTGAATCTTTATGCTTTTTTTTTCTTTTTTTTTAATTAAAGATGAACCAAAGCTGAAGGCTTGCCTCTAATGTGTATCTCAATTTCAGTACACAGGAGAAGTAGTCTTGGTAGCTGAGAGCATGCAGGGAAATGTTCCAGTGCAAACAAGTAATGCTGAAATTATGGCAGGAAACTAAGGTCAAACTTGAGATTGCTATGAATAGCAGGGTCTAGCAATTCTAAAGCCATTAATTGGTGGGAATTGGCTGCAGAATTGGGGTTGTGTCACCTGGTAGAAGTGACTGTAATTAGGCTTAAAATCAGTATCAGTGCCAGTTAAACTGACCTAATAAGCTAAGAGAGACTTGCAAATAAACTGAGTAGTATGTGAATAGTAGAATCAAAACCGCCTGCATTGGGAAGGCTCCAGACTTCTAAGTAAACAGCAGCTTCCTCCTTCCCCTACTGCTCTCCTTTATTGCTAAGCTGAAGATCTAAAATGTGCCTCCTGCTGTTGCTGTCCCTACCTACTGTGTACAGCTTAACAACAGAACCAGCAATTTCACTTCCTTTAGAATATGCAAATTATTGTACCACTGAGATGGCCTGTGCTGCAAAGGAAATAAAGCATCTGCTTTATGCTGAGCATCATTAGAGCTAGTGGGTAGTCTTGAAGGATGACTTAATTAAGCATTCTCCTTACTAAGCAGAGGAAGGAGAAAAGCTTTAAGATTTTTGGTTGTTTTGTTGGTTGTTTTTTTTTTTTTTTCCACTCTAGATATTTCTTCCTGTAGCATCTTTTTTTTTTTTCTTTGACAGGAGTTCTGCAATTCATGTCTACTAGTATTTGTAATACTTCTCTTGAAGGTTGGTAGGCCATGGTCTCTTCCAGAAACCAGGAGTGGAGAAATGACTCCGCCTCCACATAGGGATCCCCTGCTTCCCTTCTGATGTACTGGACATGTGTCCCTGGTTTGTTATGCTGTGACAACAGGTTGGGCTAAAAGATGGTTTAGAGGGAACTGAGGGCAGGGACCAACAGGAGCTCCTGGGCTCTTTGAACTCTAATGTACTCTTTTGTGATCCCAGAATCACAGAACATTAGGGATTGGAAGGGACCTTGAAAGATCATTTAATCCAATCCCCATGCCAGAGCAGAAACACTTAAATCATGTCACACAGGAACATGTCCAGGTGGGTTTTCAATGTCTCCAGAGGAGGAGACTCCACAACCCCCCTGGGCAGCCTGTTCCAGTGCTCCGTTACCCTAACTGTGGAAAAAGTTTTCTTAATTTAAGTGGAACCTCCTGTGTTCCAGCTTGCACCCATTGCACCTTGTCCTATCAGTAGATGTCACCGAGAAGAGCCTGGCTCCATCCTCCTAACACTTAATCACAAAGGCTTGTTTACAGAAATCCTTGGTGAGGGCACTTATGGTACTAGAGGTGATGTTGCCCAGACTAGGAGGGAGATCCATGCAGTATCTCAGGTTGCCCTGCATTGCCCATCCTCCAAGGCATTAGTGAAGTGCTGGTACTCTAGTTTCATTGGAGGGGTGCCTCAGGGCCCAGCCCAAGCCCATCTGCTCTGAAACTTTGTGAATATCTAAAACCTGGTGTTGCCCTTCGTGTGCTCAATTCTGAGCCTCCCTGTTGAGATAGGAAAGTGTTCATGGCTGTGTTTCTCCTCGAGCTTCTGCCTGGGCCTGCACAGCGTTCTTGCCCTGGAAAGGACAGGCAGAGCCCCTGGTGAATATTCCTTTTATGGGCTTTTATTTCTCAGAGCTTCTGCCAGGAGCAGGAAGGTAAAACATGCTAACTTCAATGCTGCTGTTACAAACCAGTGAAAAGTGAAAAATATGCTGGGTTCTTTCTATTACTATGATAATATGTGGTTTACTGTGCAGGTAGAATTTGAAGGGCAGTGGTCTGTGTCTAAGATGTAAATATCTTTATGAAGAAAGCTTTAGTTTTGCAGAGCCTTCAGAGTTACTGGCCTTCACTTCCAGCAGCAAGGAGATGTGTGGTTATTTTAAAAATGGTATTTCATAGAAGAGTTTAAAGTCTCCTTTCTCTACCTCTTGTGTTTCAGCTGTGATAGGCTGTATGAAGTGTAAGTAGAAATGTTTTAGCTTGACAAGCAAAAGGGAAAATTGGAGAAACATTACCTCAAGTAAGTTGTAACCAAACAGTTTTTGGATGGCAGCCTACTGCAGGTGGCTGTGCCTGGGATCAGATTATTGCTTAATTGTACTGTTGTTGAGGCACAAAAGCCCCCACTGGTACTTCTAGTTCTTGCAGTATTACAGATGGTAAGCAGCCTCTCCCTGGGCTGCCAGGTGCATATGCCATCCCATACAGTAGATAGGCAGAACTGGCCACCAGTCCTCCTGATCTGGGGTGCTACAGACTTCCTCTCTGGGCTAGCAGAAGAAATGTCTTTATTGTATCTGTTTTAGTCTTAAATCTGAGGGTTTTAATGTCACACACAGCCTTGTACAGCAAAACAAAGGTCCCTTTTCCATATGCTGTTGTGTGCTTGTTCTTCTAGTCAGACAGGAGGAGTGTTGAGTGTGGAGAACTGTAACTATGCCTGTATAAAGAAACATGCATTGTTTTGGGTTTGAAAGACATTACTGCCTCCAAAGAGTAAAGGATGCTCTTTGCTGCTTGCTTATTTCAGTGACAACTTATCCTGAGCAGAAACACAAAGTGATCTAAATCTGTGCTTGGACTTGGGTCAGAGGTGGCCTGTCTGTTTTAGCCATGTGTACTGCCTCCAGTGGGATCAGTTGATCCATGGAGTGTGGGTGTGCCTGTTTTCTACTGCTTCAGCATGGTTCTGCACTGAGGACTCTGTCACTGAGACCAGACATCAGAGCCTCTGGTAGGATTCACAGTGCAGAGGAGCTGCAGCACACTATAAGTTAATTTCAACACAGTAGAAAAACCTCAGATGACGGTGGTGCAAACCATGCCTTGGTGGCTTATTTTTTATGGGCTTTCCATGTTTTTTTTTGGTTTATTTCGCAGACACCACTTTGTTCAAGTAAAACTAAACTTCTAGTGTCCTGACACCCTAGGCTCCTGGCAAGGTGCTCTCCTGATCATGAGGGGGTGCTGGCAGTGGTCAGGGCTCTTGTGAGCTTTCCATTCTAGTGGAGTACATGGTGAAACACAGACAAACTTCAGAGTAGTTTAAAATGTTCTAAGCAGGTGTCATGATATCTGTGATGATACAGAGACAGCTGAGAGTAAAGAGTGCTAACGACCCTCATAAGAGGGTCCTGTGGTTTTGGGAAATATTCCCCTGCTTGTGAGCTACCAAGCATTGTTCATGATGTGCAGCCTCGTAATGGGGTGTAGCCATCAGCAGTGGCACAGTGCAGCCTATTGTAAGATCTGAGGCTCATCACTGTTTGAACAGCACCAGGGCATTCACTGCTATGTGTGACACTGGTGATAGCACTTAGCAACAAGACAACTTTTGTGGTACTCTGTACCAAGAGGCAGGAGATATTAACAAGGCTTTCCAGTTTGGGGGATACTACTTTAGGGAAGGGTTTTTGCTTAAGTGTTTTGGCACTACTGTGAGTTAGTCTGCAGATCTGCAGGATTATTTGCAATAAGGGAAGACATGAAAGACGTGACCTTCATGCGCCTTTCCCAGTACCCATGATGCTTTATTGGGGAACTGTTGATTTGACAGAATGCGGAGCATTATTGACATGAAAGCTATCTGAGCTCTTGAAGGACTGGGAGCTGCTGTGTGGATCAATTTCACCCCACACTTGCTGTATGATGTCCTTACTGAGTCAGAAGTGTGTGCTGAAGAGATTATCTTTTTCCTTTCACCTTCTCATAATTGCCTGTTTTATGAGACCTCTTGCTCTCTGATGAAGGTTTGTTGCTGCTTTTAAGGGATTTTCCTTTGGAAATGCCTGGGAAAGAGCTCTACTTCCTGTGTTTCTCTTCTTTGCCTTAGGTATCCCTGTTGCACAAAAGACCTGAGCAGACTTGACAGACCCTTTCACCATCACCTCAGGTTAAGGGTGGTAGTACGTGTCATCAGCATTCAAGCTCTCTGTTGTCAAGACTAATTAAGGATCTCCGGTTAATTCTTAATTCTTCCTTCCACTGAACTGTCTTTCTAGTGTACGGGCATTGGACTCGTTGTGGATCCTTTGCAGGGTTGAGGATTATGGATCCACTGGCAAGAAAAGCTATCATGGGGGAAAAAAAGCACTTTAAGCACAGATATTAAGAAGACAATGAAAATTGATATAGCTCAATATAAGCAAGGAGTAAAGCATCTGTTCCTTGCACCTTCGCTTTTTGAATTTTGACATCTCTTGAACCTGTGTTGGGGTACTCCTGGCAGCTGTTGATCAGCCTGTTGAAACCTTCAGACCTGCAGAGCCTCTCAGCTTCTGCATGCTCTTGTACTACCTGAAGATAGGCTTCACAGTAATCTTGGCCATAAGTAATTTCACTTGAAGCAATATGATTTCACTTGAGGCAATAACAGGTGGACATCCCTAAACACCTAGGTGAGACGAAGGTATGGCTGACATCAAAATTGCTTTCATAGCAGATAAATGGTATCCTAATTAGGTTATCTTCTGAAGGAATGTTGCATGCTCCGAGATGGAATACGTGTCATGGGGATGTGTAGCATTCCCTTTAATAATGTTCTGACAAACCATGATTCTCTGGTCTTGTAAATAGCTGTTTCTTCTCACTGTATCAGGATGGATCACTCAGCACATCTTATCAGCTAGCTGATAAAGCTGTAGCTGGGCTTTTTTCTTGTGTTCAAAAGATCTGCAGCCTGTCTGTAACCTCTTAGGGAGTCCACATGATGCATTTAAGAAGGAGCTTGTTCATGTCCTGGTGGCAGTGTTTTTTCTCTAGACTGTTATTTCAGAGTGGCAGTTTCTTTTGGACTTGTCAGGTCTTGAATGAAGAGCACTTCTCGGGCAATTGCTATTGTAGAAGGTTTTAGCTCCTTTGCTGATCTGTGCTCTAAAAAATGTGCATGAAATGTGCTCTTTTGGAGTGCTCTTGGGGACCTGTGGTATAAGATGTACTATATCCTTGTGACTAACAAATCAAGACTGTTCCTTTCTTCTCTATAGTCAGTGACCATAAGGTTTGAGTTGAAGTGCTGAAAATGAGGTGTTCTGCCTCCTGTTAGAAGCACTTGTAGGCTGCATTTCTCTGAAAGTAGGTGTTGTCTCTTAAAGGCACTTCACTGGGATTTAACAGCCAGGCTAGCCTCCTAGGTTATCTGCTCTCCACAAAGCTGATGATTTGATTGCTTCTCTTGAGAAGTTCCTTCTCACAGTGGGTTATCTTAGTGCAGTGCTCTTGGGAGCAGCTGATTCAAAGCATGAGTTTAATGAGGGCTGAAAAGACAGGAACAGTGCTTTAAGTGCACACTTCGTGGCTTCTTTGTGCTTCAGCAAAAATTTCATCTGTTATGCTTGGTGCCTACATGTTCTTTCCTGTAGCCCTTCTGGAGGCTGAGGCAGGAGAGGGGGAACCAGGGAAGATGCAACTGCAGTTCTTCATGCAAGAAAAAGCAGCTTAAATTTTAAAGCTTTAGTTGAACATTAATAGTTAATTATGGCTTTAATGCAGAGTAAAGGCGATTGTGGTTATAAACGACCTGTGACCTGGCTTATTGTTCACTGTAAATTGGTGCTCAACTGCTTTGTCTTTCTGAAGCATGAATTAAAATAGCTGGTACAACAGACTTCTGTCTGAACTTCAAAGTGAGCAAGTGTTGCTGTTGTGTGGCTGAGCTGCTGCCAACCTGTTTTTAAGGGAAGGGAACAAACATTGGAGTGGAGTCCTGGTTGGAGCATGCCGTTCTCCTACCTGTAGGAACAGCAAACTCTTTGAACGCCTTCCAACTCAACATCTTCAGGGCTGCTCATTTCCCTTCCACTTCTCTTTTGATTGTGTAGCCATTAGGTGGAAATGAAAGAGATGAACTGATCAGACGCTCCTTGAAATGGCTTTAGGGTTTCAGTTTGAATATTTTTTTTTTAATTAGCTCTATGTAAAGACTTTATTACTTCAAATAGCAGCCATGAAACCAGAAGACTCTGTTTGTTCTCCTGTTTTTGTGGTGCATGAGAAATCTCAGTAACTGTAGGTTTTATATCCAGCTAGACACCCCGAACCGCAACTAACAGTAGAAACATAAAGTGATTATCTTTTAAGTATGCCTATCAGGGACACATAAAAGGAAGTGCTGCGTGGGTATAGTAGTAGACTGACAAGTAGCAACAGAGTAGAAGTCAGTTGCATTTTAACAAGAGCAAAGATGCTTTTCTCTAATAAAGCACAGAACATCAAGTATGCAGATTTTTTTTCACTTTAGAAACCTTTTATTTTTTGTCCTGATTGCTACAATTCTATGCTGTACACCAGAGCATTTAAGCATTTCTATCTCTGATTAACTTTCAAAGTTTCAAAGAAAAGAGATCAACTGCAGTGTCCTCTAGTAATTTTTTTCCATAAACTTCTCCCTTTTTTCTTGGTCAGGATATGTACTAGGTTGTCAGCACAAAGCCGTGAATGTAACACAAGGTACTCAGTGAACCCCTGGTTTTGGAAGGCTTGGCAGTAAGAGGTAGCCTTATAAATGAAGCTGTAAGATGAGTCTGGATGAACCAGGGCAGTGACTAAGTGCTGACTTGATAGAGTGACTCCTATTTTGTGCTAGACTAGAAATCTGCTGCTTGTGAATTTCCAGTAATCCTGAAAGTTACTTGACTGTTCTGTGTTTTTTTTTTTTAAATCCCAAACTGTAGTTGGGGCCAGCTTTTCAGAGAGGCAGATTGTCCTGATTCAGACTACTTTTTCTGGCATGGTGTCATTTGAGTCATGGGTTCTGAGTTGTCTTGTGTGGCTCTGAGTGTACTGACTGAATAAAATCTGGGTTCTTCAAAGTCATTGGGGGGAAGATGAGTAATCCAGTCAACCTCACAGCTAACTCTGTGAACAGGGTATTGAACTGGAGACCAGTTCCTTGCAACCCTAATTGTCCTGTGATCCTGTGGTGCCAGAGCAAAGTATGTGCCTTCCAAGGTTATGTAATAAATGAGGTGTGTATCTTAAGCATGCTTTGTCTTCTCATCCTTTAGTTGGTAAATGTCTGTTTTCCTTAGAATTACTGCTCTTCAACTTTCCGGATAGCAGTCTGTAAGTTGATATCCTCTAAGGAGCAGGCTTCTCTATTTTGTGAAGTTATTTGATTTAAATTTGCAGAGATCACTGCAGCCAAGCTAACTGAAAAAGCTCAAGTGGCTACAGCTCCTGAAAGAGTAGCAAAAATTGACTTGGGCTCCTGGTATTCTTAAGCTGAGAGAAGATAGGGCATCTTTTGAATGTGCATTTTTCTTTTGACCCCCCAGAACAGGAGAGCAAGAGACAGATAACGGGTTACTTTGTGGAAAGGTTTTTAAGGATTTTTTGCGAGGTTTTTGGTTCTTTTCCTTCTTTCCCTTCCACTGTTCAGCCTCAAAATGCTGGAGGCATGAGGCTGACTTCTCAGCAGTGTTTCAGGATCGTTTGTGCCCTGACAAATTAGGGGAACACCTTCCATATCTGTATTCCTCTGAGTGATCTTAGGGTTGTCAGTTGAAGAAGCATCGTGAGCAGCAGGATGCTGAAACACATAACAGGTACGTAGGAAAGCAGCACGTATGTCTTACCACAGGTGCTTAATGGCTGTGAGGAAAACAGGGAATCCCATGTTCTGCTTACATGCAACACAGCTGCACTAGAGAACTTGTGGTGTTGAGCCAGTACTAGAATACGGGCTCAAACAGCTTGTGAGGAACTAGGAGCAAGAGGTGCTGCTCCTCTCTGCAGTTGGGGAGGCAAAGTATGGCTGGAAGAGGCACTGGAGGAGCAGGTGAGCTGTTCACAGCAAGGTCAGTGTTGTGAAACTGTCACCATGTAGAGGGTGAGGCAGGTGATCTGAGTCTTGATCAGTGACCCAAGGGGTTCCACAGAGAGGGGGGGAAAAAAAATCACAGCTTAGAAACAGGTCTGCATTACATCCAGAGAAAATGCCTTATATCTAGATACTATTTTCCTTCCAGTGAAGCTCTACTGACCTTAAAGAGCTGGTGGGATGGGGCAGGAGTTGCAAGTGAGAGAAAGGCTTCTCTGGGTACAGAATCTGTCATTTGGTATATGTCAGGACTCCAAGACTGGTTTTAAAAAAAAAAAAAAAATGCCAAGTGAGAGTGATGGGGCAAGGGGAGATAACAAAGGATGAGATGCTGGGAGCACTGTGTGCCTTGATGCGCTGCAGGTGTTGTATGTTGCTAAGCCTCTTGGTGGAAATGACCTCCACATGGGACTAGGGTGTGAGGAGGGGATGAAGATGGGAGCAAACAAATGCAGTGAGAAGCAACAGGAATCTCAGAGGAGGAGCATGGTGAATCTAAAAGACAGAAGACTAACTTTTCAAAGGCAAAGAGTACATGTAGATGTCCAGTCTTGGGTTCCCAGAACAGGGTTGGAAAAAACACTGATTATGTGTAATATTATTGACTTGGTGTAGGAAGGAAGGTGGTCTGAAGGGCAATTTCAGGCCACTCTGAGGTGGGCTTGCTAATATTAAATTCTTATTGCTTAATAATCAGTTTCTTCCAAGTCCCAGGTGAGGAAGTTGAATTTCATAGGAATTCTACTATGCCAGTTCCACTTATGCTAATTAACAGAACTCTTTGGTAATTCTTTTAAGGCTACTGTACACATGGGCTAGTAATGATTGACTTCTTAATGCTTGGAGATGCTACAATGGAATAAAATACACAATGATCCCTGTGGGAACGTTGACTGGTATTTATTGTCCTAGGACTTCACCAGCTGATGAAAGAACAGTTCTTGGATGGGAAGATGACCTACCTCTGGGCAGATGAAGATTTCAGCATTGGATCTGTGCTTTGGGAAAAGGGGAAAGTGTGGTCCTGTTTAGAGTATAATGTGGAGTTTCTGTTGGTATATACACAACCTGGTTTTCCTGAATTTGGTTCTTGTTCCCCATGTTCTGGGGCTTAGTTTCTAGAACTAAGTACTGCTGTATAGAAGGATTGCTCTCTTCTCTGTTGCATACTCTTTGAAGAAAATTTGAAGCCTTACCTTTTGCAGGTTCTGGGCTGCTTTTATGGAATCTGTAAATACAAATGCCATGAAGTTTTGTATTGTTTATACAGATTGTTCTTTAAAAGTTACATTTCATACTGTTTTTGTTCTGAAAAATAAATCAGAACTATGTTGGCAGGACTTGTGCCTATTTATTGTGCAAGAGTGATTAATGTCTCTGCCAGTGTAAGGAACTGGAATTTGGAAATAGGCTCCAGTTTGTTAGTGTAGCTAGCTCCAGTCTGGGGCAGCAACATGTTACAGTTTTTTTTTTTTTTGACTAAACATTCCAGTGAGTGTTGATACTAAATGTCTAATGACTTAAGACTACCAGCTTTTTCCTTTTCCCCTTCAAATACCGCTGACTTCTCTAGATTTGATCAAGTTGGTTTCCTTTTTGAGTAAAATCCACTATGTGCTCTAATTCTTCCTGAACATAGGCCTTTGTGGCATGGCTGAGTTGGTAAGTGCAAAACCAAGTGCCTCTTAGTGAGAGAGCAGCAAGAGAATGTAGAACTGACAAGAAGCCACTCAGATTCTGTGGAGGAGAAGCCTGGTAACATGAAATGCTGTTTTAATGATACTTGTCCAGTCTGTTTGACTAGAATGGGTAATGTCTTCCAAACATGATTCAGTACCACATTGTTGACTTGCAGGGCAGGGAGAGTTGTTTGTGGTCAACATGTGTTCCAAGGTGGCCTCTTGCCTGGAGAGAGATGTACGAAGTGTTCTTGCTTTCCGCAGTTATGCCAGCACCTTTATGGCTTTTGGACTCCATATCACCACACTGATGGTATGTTAAAATAAAATTCCCTCTCATTAGGACATACTGAAGAAGGGGGGAAAAAAAAAAAAAGGAAAATTAGGAAAGCTTTGGATTGGCAGCACTTTGTAAACCCTCTTGTGGGCCTTTTTGCTTGTCTACTTGTTCTTGTCCTTTGTGCTTCTGGAGAAAGGATATCTTGGGCTCTGAGAAGGAGAACATCCAACCTGCTGTGCTGCTTAGTTTGAAGAAAACAGGTCTAAAGGGATTGTGAGGTTCGTTTCTTCCTCTTTTCCCTGACAAACAATATGCCTCTTTGCCAGACCTGCTTTTTCCAAAAGCCTTCAAAAGCATCAACCTGATGACCAGAAAATTATAAAATACTACCTGTCTTAATTATACCATGTAATGTTTTATCCTGCTTCAAGAGTCCTGATGTGTGGTAATAGTATGCAACAGAAAAGCAAGTGTTGCATGGAAGGTATTCAGTGAGACTGAAAGAACTGGCAGGTGACACAAATCAGGTTAAAAGGTCTTAAGCCTGGGCTGTCATTTGCTTAATGTGGCTGTCTTTTTGTATTTGGATTTCCATAGCTGTTGTGGCCAGAGTTTCCCAGCTGTTCTGTCCCACAGACTGCACAGGCAGCCCAGTCTCCTGTGCTTTGCATTGGTCTTTTCCAGTCCCCGTTTGGTTCATAGTACCATGATGCATTTTTTTTTTTTTTTTTTTTTTTTGCTGGGTCGACACTAGATGGCAATGCATCCTTGGTAATACTTATGTCAAAGGTAATGCAATTAAGGGGTTTGTTTCTGGTGGGTTTTATATCTGGATACTGTTTTTGTACAAGCTATTCCAATAGCTTCTTTTGATTGGAAGCTGATGCATTTTTGCTGTGTGAAGCGGACAATTGTTTTGTGACTGTTAGGATCAGATAAAACACCTGAAGACATAAATGTGGCAGTGTTTTCCAGCATGAGATAGCTATGCCTTTTACAGTGCTTTCTCAGCCTTTTGCTCTGTTGTGGGACATTTTAGCATTTCTGAGAGCCTTTGGGTGATAGGTCGAGCGAGTGTGACCACCATTTTGGATGGATGTGCGAACAGCACAGCTGTGCATAGACAACCTTGCAAAGGCTGCTCTCTAAACTTGTAGAGACAAAACTCAAGGAAGGCATTCAAGGTGTAAAATCACATATATGTAAGTAGATGTTGGTGGGATGGTGGGACTCCTATAAGTCTCGGAAAGATCTGCTTCTGTTGTCAGCTGCTGGCTGTGCACACTGCAGTACTTCCAGTAATGGTAATTACACATCTCCAGGCTGCTGCCCAAGGCCAGGGCTGTGTGGGGCATGTATTTGACCTGGAGTCTGTCTTTAGTTTGAAGACAAGTTTACTGATATATTGAAGACTTTGCATGATCAAGTAGAGATTGCTGAAGTGATTGTTTTTAGTCTTTATGAAATTAATGCCAAAAATTACTGTTGTGATTTTTTTAAAGGAAGAAATGTGAATTTTCAGCCTCTGGGCAAGATCAAAAATGTGCTTGAATCTTTACTTGGCATTAAAACAGAAATGCAAGTCCTTGGGCAAAACAGAAAAATCTCTGCAGAGAAACACAGTTTCTGATTGTTAATCAGAAAATGTGGGCTTTTGAGAAGTTTACTACTGGAATTTTTATTTTTGGCCAAAATGCTAATTTTTTCTCCCCTATTAAATAGCTTGACAAACATCTTCAGGGTGTTCCATGAAGAAACTGTTCCAAAGGTTGGTTACCACTTACAGCTCAAAAGTGGTCTTGTATTTCCAGTGTGGGTTTATCTAATGTCAGCTTGCAGCTTCTGAACTTGAAATTAAAATATCTGATATCATATGATGTTTTCCTGGTGTGGATGTGCTTGAGCTTAACCAAAACCCATGATGCGTGCCCTCACTCCTTCACCATCACTTTAGGTTTTCGGGCTTGCACATGAACTGCAAATGAGAACCCCTGCCTCTTGGGTGTCAGCTGCCAGCCAGCTCTCCTGCTTGTTGCCCCCCTGTCCTTGCACCACTGCTCTGTGCCAGTGAGCCCTGCAGTGAGGATGCTGTGCCCGTGCCTCCCTTGTCTGTTCTGATGGCAGCTGATGTGACCCTGGAGAGCATTGGCAGGTGTCAGTGCCCCTACCATGTTGTGCACAGAAGTGTGTGGGCTGTGCTTGCAGCACCTCTGGGGTTAGGGTGAGCTGGGATCACCAGCAGGTACCCAAAATGCATGGAATGTCAGAAACAAAGGCAGGGTGACATACTGAGGGCATGTGAGAACCTGTGGCCACTGGTGGTGATAGGGGATGTTTGCAGGTGCTCCGTGTTTTGGCACCTCTATTACAGTCCGAGCTGAGCTTTGTGGTCCTGGTGGCAGACCTGTCCTCAGCCCTGCAGGGTGGCGGGTGGGAGATGCAGAGAGCATCAAGGTGCAGGTGTCACCTACCTGAGACCCCATGGCAGGTATTGGAGGCTGGCTATACCAGCTCGGCACCTTGCTGTAGGGACACACTGCTGCCCTTGTGGTCCCTTGGGTCTGGTGCCATGGGGATTCCTGTCCCCACGGTGGCAGTACCCAGGTGCTGCAACCTGCCCTCTGCAAAGAGAGCAGCAAAACAAAATTTTACCAAAGCAGCCCTACAGTGTGGTGTACTCCCAAGGAGAAGCAGAAACAGGCTTGTGGGCCAAGCATCCCCTGGCATATTGCCACAGCCCGGCTGAGAGCCCCTGCATGTGGGGCTGCCCTGAGCTGTGCCGGATGGGGCCTTGAGCCTTTTTATTTCAGCAGCTGGGCCTGAAAGTCAGCAGAGCGGAAACTGCTTGGTGGCGCCAGCTGCCTGGCCGGGGCTGAGCTGCATGGGCACAGGGTGCTTCCATGTTCCCTGCCCCCTCGTTTGTGTTGGCACAGGCTAGAGAACGAAGCTGGTTTAATTGGCAGTTGTGTTTGTGGCCAGGGTGTTATGAAAAGGTTTTCTGTCTCCCTCTGTAAGTTACCCTGAATATGTTTTCATTCTTAATATAATATTCACTTCATTATTAGCTGAAAGAGGCTCTTTTGAGTGATTTTTTTTTTTTTTTTCCTCTTCCAAAAATATATTAAACAGTCCCTTCATACAGCAGTGCTCTGAGGGCTGCGATTGTCTGCTGGAAGGGAAGTGAGAAACCCGATGGTAAATGGGATTTATACAGAAATTCCTTTCTTTCACAGCACACCAGTGCACCAGAGTGGCGGCTGGCTATGATGTCCAGGCATTGTTGCTGCTGGCTGGGCACCACCATGGACTGGGCTGCAGGTGATGGATGAGAGCTCGCCTGAAGGGTGAGCTGGGTAGACCCGCTGGGGATCCACTGATTTGCTTGCTTTGCACCTCCATCAAACTTCTCCTATGCAAGGCAGGGGCATGAGAATGTGTCCTGGGGCTGCTGGCACCTGGAGCTGCAATTTACTGATGCAAGCTCAGGCCGTGGAGTCAGGGCCTGGCCTCAGGAAATCCTGCATGCATTTCTGGGTTCCTCAGCCTTGCTCCTGTATTCAGTAGCAAAGGCTTTTCTGGCACAAGCAAGTTTTCAGGGGCTTGTTCTTTGTTAGGTGTGTTTTGACGTATTGCGTACAGCCAGGCTTCTGTGTCATGGTCTTGCAATGCCACTCTTCTTAGGGGCAAGTTTTTTCTGTGACTCAGGGAAGAGCCCTATGACCTGCAGCAGCAGAAAGCTGCTCTCAGGGATGATAGCCAAGCACCCAACCTGCCTTGTGCACCTGCAGAGGCACTGGCTTAGCCCTCCTATGGGCACTGCAGGCAGAGGCCTTGCTTGGTCTTCATGAAATGGCTCTGCTTTCCTTGTGTGTGCTCTTCAGCACTCCTCAAATGGCATGCACATCTCAGACTTCCTCTTTTTGTTGAATTTAACACATTTAGGTTATTTTGTGTGAGCTTGAGGCCACAGTCTCTGGGCAATGTAGGTGTATGAGGCAACAGTGAGTGGCCATACAACCCCTAGTGGCCTCCCTCAGGTGTCCTCATGGACAGACAGTTCACGTGCCTGGGTCAGGCTGGTGCTACTGTTGTGCTTGTGGCCTTTACACAGCCCCTGCGTCCAGGGTCCAGGTTTGTGGGGTGCCCAGGGCTGGCCAGCACTTGCCGAGGGAGATGGAGCCATAGGAGCGAGCAAAGGTGGGTGGCAGCATACAGCTGTCCTGGACATCAGGAGTGGAGCGAGAGCTGGAGCTGGAGCAGGGTCTGGGCAGTGGCCCTGGGGCTGTGGCCATGGGCATGTTGGAAGTGCTGTGCACGGGTATTGTTTCACAGCCTGATGGGAAACAACAACCTGTACGACAGGAGGAGCACGTGGGGCAGGGACACAGTGCCACAAGAGAACAGCATCCCACCTTGTTGCTTTGCCCAAGGAAATCCGTGGGACTCCTTTAGCAATAGGATCACCTGCTTTGCCACTGGACCTCTGCTGAGGCAGCTTGTTGAGGAAAGTACGTGAGTTGACCTTCATCCTGGGATTGTGTGGGGTCCTGTGTTAAAGGCCATTTCTTCAGTGTGGATGTTACTAACCTGCATTTCTTGCTTAAGAAACCAGATAGTCTGCCTGCTGTTTTTTTTTTTTTTTTTTTTTTTTGCTTTGTTTTTTTGTTTGGCCAAATGAAGTTTCTCACTGGCTTTGGTGAGAAGCAAGGTCAGGTCTTCATCTACCTGTCTGAAAGGCAATTGCTGTATTAGGTACATCTCAAAGCATTAGGAGGGCTTGGAATAAGATTTTGCTACAGTGAGAAGTAGGAGGAATGCCTGGTGAGGTGGCTGTCGTGTCCCAGGGCCTGTCCTGGGAAAGGACCCTGCCCTGAGCCACAGCCTTTCAGTGGGGCAGCAGCATCCTTGCAGATCCCCTGGCATCCTCAGTCCTTCCCTCAAACACATGCAAAACATAACTCTGGCAGAGCTTGAGGTGCTGCAGTGAAAGCACAGAGTGGCACAGAGCAGCTGCCTTCTTGGAGCACGTTTTCCTTTTCTGTCAAAGGAGTGTGAAGACAAATCCCCCTCTGCCTTGATCAGCAGCACTGGAGCTGTGGCAGTGCTCCTTCCCCTGAGGTCAGCTGCCATCATTCCTCACCATCCTGTGAAATGCATTATGGATCATGCCATGTGCTGATGAGTATTCAAGACCTGGCTGAAATTGGGAACAATTAGCAGTTGTTTCAGTGAACATCTGTTTGCTGTTGCTCTGTCTTATGGCTGACACAGGCATCACCCTTCTTCCTGAGGGGGACCTCAGGAGATGCTCTTGAGTGGGACTGCAGCTCAGCGAACAACTTCTCCATGGGTCAATCTGTTTGATGCAAGCTATGGATGAAGGGTGCCATTGGAAGGGGTTTAATCTGCACAGGTTGGGAGATAGAGCATCCCCTAACTCCTTAGGTGGCTCTGCTTGTTTATCTGTTGTTGTGGCCATCCATATTACAGACATGAGTGTGTTGAAGGGGTCCTGCTGTCCTGATGCTTGATGGCAATGCTCTTATGGTGTGGTGAGCCCGCAGGCCCTGCTAGCCCCGGGTGAGCAGTGCCCGGGCCTTTGCACTCAGTGGCCCCACATCTGTGACCCTGGGGACCTGCTGCTGCCAGGGGCATCCCTGCTCAGCCCAAGTCAGGCTATGGAGAAGCCACGGAAGTGCTTCTGGAGCTGGCCCTGGATTGTGCTGCACTGGACCCTTGGAACCTCTCCTCCATTTGGTTATGGGATGTGGGAGTTGAAAGGCATGCAAGATCCTACTTTGAGTCAACAGGATGCTGAAGACAAGCTCTTCAGTGAGGAGGCGTGTGAGGAGCTGTGCATCAGGAATGGATGATGATGAGACTACTTTGGGGCAGAAATTCTCGTGGAGGAGCGCTTTGGGTGGTGGATTGCATCCCTTTTGGTGAGCTCCTGCCCTGAACACGGGCAGCTGTGTGTGTGAACGCATGCATGCACAAGCACACGTTTGTCCGGTTGGGCAGAAAGGAAGGGTCCAGGAAAAGGCTGGGGTTGCAGTTGAGAAATCTGTGAAGTGGGTGGGAAAAAGGAGGATCCGTATTTGACTTAAAATAGGGCTGAAAGCTGTGGCTGGGACCCTGCCCTGGCACGGGGAGTGTTTGACACTCTGCCCGACTTGGCCGGCAGCGGGGAAAGTGAAATTTACAGCTCTGCCTTCCTGCAGCAGGGTGGGGTAGAAATGCCAGAGCTTCCCACACCTGGGGGCATGGAGCAAGTCTTGTGTGAGCTGGGGCAGGCTGTGGGGGACGTGCACGTGCCAGGCAGAGGGGCTAGTCCTCCTGTGCAATGCTGGCTTTAGCCAAGACTGCAGAGCTACCAGAGGCTGGAGCCATGTACGTATCTGCAGGACAGGGCTGGGTACAGCACCAGGGAAGGGCTTGCAGTTGCAAGGCGCCTGCAGTCACCCTGAGCGTAGCTGATTCTTGGAAAGGCTAATGGGAAAGCACCGAGTGCCAGAGAGAGCAGGGGAAATTGCAGAGGTTTTCCAGGCAGCTTTGAGCTGGCGTTCCTGAGCTCTCACTCTCTTCCCTGCCTTAGGTCCCTGTGGCAGAGCTGGCTCCTTCCAGACAGCCTTAGTGAGTGCTGAAAGCTGCTCTCATCAGCAGCACGCACTGAGGGCTTGATGCTGGATACAGGGCAGTGCCTCTGTGCCATGAGCTGGGTGGGATAGGGCAGGTCCTGCATCCTAGGGGCAAAGGAGAACCTGAGAGCTGGACACAGGCACTGGAAATGTGTGAACTGCAAGGTGATGGGGGATGAGTAGTAGTAAGGTGGCATGGCTGCTAGGGAGTGGTTTGGTTTTCCATGCCTTCACATTTTCCTGCACTCACAGGATGGAAAATGTGGAGGCCCAAAGGGGGGAGAGGGTGGGAGGGGGGACAAGTGGGGACAGCAAGGAAGGCTTTCCTTTTCCAGGATGTTTGCGACATTAAATGCCTGCCAGGGCACAGACCAGCCTGTCCAGCTGTGCTTTGTAGGGCAGGGGTGCGGTTGTGGACCACAAGGGATGTGGGTTGGGTTGGCAGAAGAGATGTGATCAGGAAGCTGTTCCATGGCAGAGTGGCTGCTGCCCTGGAGCGCAGTGGGATGGGAACCTGCTGCTGTACTCTGGGGACCTCTCCTGGCCCTGCCTGCCCCCTCCTGCAGCATAGCACCCTTGGGGCTCCCTGTCCCCCTGGGTACGTGATGATGGATGGGGGGCCTCCAGTGGCCTCTCTCATTTCTGGGATTTTGGGGGAGGGAAGCAGTGGACAGAGCTCTGCCCTTCCATCCCACCCACTGCCAGCAGTGTGCCCTAGCAGCCGGGAGGGCCAACCATATCCTGGGATGCATCAAGCATGGTATCGCTAGTTGGTCAAGGGAAGTGATTGTCATCCTGCTCTGCTCTCTACTGGTGTGGCCTCACCTCAAGCACTGTGTGCAGTTCTGGGCACTGCTGTACAAGAAGGACATTAAACTGCTGGAGAGTGTCCAGAGGAGGGCTACGAAGATGGTGAAGGGCCTAGAGAAGAAGACATGAGGAGCAGCTGAGGTCACTGGGCCTGTTCAGCCTGGAAAAGAGGAGGCTGAGAGGAGACCTCATCGCAGACTACAGCTTCCTCATGAGGGGGAGTGGAGGGGCAGGTGACCTGTTCTCCATGATCACCAGTGGTAGGACCCGCGGGAATGGTGTTAAGCTGAGGCAGGGGAAGTTTAGGCTGTACATCAGGAAGAGGCTCTTCACAGAGAGGGTGGTTGCACACTGGAACAGGCTCCCCAGGGACGTAGTCACTGCACCGAGCCTGTCTGAATTCAAGAAGAGATTGGACTGTGCACTTAGTCACATGGTCTAGACTTTTGGGTAGACCTGTGTGGTGACAGGAGTTGGACTTGATGATCCTTATGGGTCCCTTCCAACTCAGGAGATCCTATGATTCTTTGCTGTGAGCCCTTGAGGCTTTTATAGGCTGGGGATGCTTGGAGGGTGGCCAGTGACCAGCCAAGCCTTGTAGCACAGGGTTGGGCTTGGGTTTGCTGTGCTGTTGCAGCTTCCTGTGATCCTCTGGGCTTTCAGGTGGGAAGAAAGGGTATCTCAGAAGTAAGACGTACCCTGGGGCAACAGCCATCTGAGAGGGCAGCCCCTGGCATGACTGGGCATGGCTCACCCACAGCCACGGCAGTGCAGTGGAGTGAAGCATTCACACAGTGTGGCTCACTGGTCTAAGCTGCACATCTGGAGGCACACTTGCATTCCTGTCCAGCTCTGCTTGCCATTGTCAGCTTCAGGGCATGTTCCTTTTCTTGGTTCTTTGCCCTTTAGACAAGGCAAGATGATGGCAGATATAAAGAGGTAAGGATGACTCAGGTTAAGTAAAATCCCTTTTTCTTGCTACTAATGTCTGTAAGAGCACCTGGAGAAGCCAGCCTGGAAGGGCGAGCTGGCACGGGAAGAGGCTGGCAAAGCTCCTGCCTTTCCCAGCACCAAGGAGGTAGCTGAGGAAATGCTAAGGATGGGAAGACACAGGTGGGACATCAGGGGAAGAAGACTTGGGTCACTTCCCATCCTCTGCGAATACTTCCATGAGTTCTTCTCGTTAAGACCTTTCAGCAGAGAGAGGGCTCACCCTGTCTTTAATCCTTTTCCTCTTTTCCTATCTCCATGGCTGTTATCATCTCTTCCCTGCCCTGGAGCTGTGGTCCCTTCCTGTGCAGCAGCTCTCCTGCCTCCACTGTGTCTGGCAGAAGCGAGTACTTCACAGGGCTCAGAGTGATCTGCCAGCACTGAGAGCTGGGACCTTGCTCTGGCTCCACTGCAGGATGTGACGTGACCTGTAGGCATTCCCCTGCCCAGTACTGCACATGGGCCTTTGCCCTTCTGTGTCTCCTTAAGTGCTCCCAGCTCACTTAAGCTGGTGCTGATTAGAGGGCAGCAGAGGCCCAAAGGGAATAGCCAGAGAATAGGAATGGGACAGAGCAAAGCCCTCCTCTAGCACACGAATGGGTTGGATCAGTGTTGTAGGGCGAGCCCCACACAGTGCCCATGTGTCAACTAACCTTCATGGAGCTGCTGGTGCACCAGCCTTCTCTTCCCTTAAAAAATCATGCCCAGATGCCAGTAGTTGCCAGAGTGGGGTCAGAGCCTTCCCTGCTGTTGTCTGACCTTTAAAGAAAGGTGGTTGAGAGGTGGAGGGAGGGGGGGTCCCTTGAAAGATTATTTGTTTCTCATGAACTATATTTAGGCACCATCAGCAAAACCCCAAACTGCTGAGTCCTGTTAAATAAATACTGGAGTTCTGTGTTTTTTTCCCTAGATGAGAACAGGGTTAGTAAGTGAATGGTAAATAATATTTTTGTTTAACATACCTGAGGGTTTCCATTCCAAGTTTCTGTCTTGAGCTCTCAGTGCCATGATGACAGCTGTAAGGAGGCACTACCCCAGCTTGTGAAAATCAAATTTTTCAAAAAAGAAGGAGGTGCTCTGATTACCCACCATCTGCACTGCTTTGTTTGTTTGTATTTTAAAACTTTGCATTCTTTAGTATTTTCATAAATATTTGTGTATTAGGATGTCTTTTACCAGGTGTGTGGCATGCTGCTGGTAGCAACGTCCTGCTGGGGTGCACTGCATGCTCTCAGGACCTGTAGCTGCTTGCACACACCAGTATTTGCCTGGGGCTTTAATTCTCCATTTTGGATACTCTGTGCCTGAACTTTGTCCCTGGGCCATCCCACTTGGGTCAGGTTGGGACATCCCTGAGGAGTGTCTTCAAGTGGGTATGGCACTGCCAGCGGGTGTTGGCAGGCGATCGATTTTTGCTGATCACTCATGAGTGTAAGTATCAGATGTCTGGTCAGACGGTCTCTGCCAGGCTCAATGAGGACCAGAGTGACTGGTGATAAGGAAACAATTGTTTGGGCATGAAGTCCAAAAGTCTGCAGGCAGTGAGGCAGCAAGGCAAGAAGGGTTCTGTTTTCAGTTGAATTGGAGCTGGAAATCCTCTGTCCAAAAGTGTACAAAACTCAGTGTCCACCTGGCTTGGCCAGGACATCAGTGTCAGTCCTGGCCTTGTCGGGTGCCGGAGTAATCCAGTTCCTTATTGCAGCAGCTCATCCGCAGCAGCTCAGCTCTAAGCACACTGAAATGAAGAATTGTGTGGTTATCAACTATGTGCTAAGGCTGGATGGAGATAGCAATGGAAATTGTTGAATGACCACGGTGCCCAGGTAAACAGATAAGAGACATGGCTGAAGAACTTCTCCCTGGAACAAATCTCTGGATAGGTTGGAAATGATGGTCTGAGCACACTCCACACAGAGAGGAGAAGATGAGGGAAGTACTGAAGGAAGATCTGGATGGGAGGGGAGGACATGCGTACCAGGTGGTTGGTTGAGAGCAAGAGGAGACACAACATTGGGTAGGAACTGTCAGGAAGAAGAAGGACAGTGACCTGAATGTGGGCTGACTTGGGTCATGGAAAGAAAAGAAGCAGTGTAGTACTGCGTTCCCCAGTGGCAATGAGCTCTGTTCAGTAACAGAGCATTGGGAAGGGGATGAGATCTCAGGGATGTGCACATATTCAGCTGCAGATTGCTTTTGTCTCATCTGCCTCAGTCTGAACTTTGCTGAAGGGCCTGAAGCCAGCCCAGCCCAAAAACACTGGTGGAAGCACCAAAACTCTTCCCAGGCCACCCCTGCCCCATGACAGTCTGTGGTAGCTGGGTGCTGGCCCTGGCTGCTCAGCATGGCTGCGCAGCTGGGAGAAAGGCTTCTGCCACAGGGGTGTTACAGTCTGCAGCAAGTATGAGGAGGACTCAATGATCTTAAGGGCCTTTTCCCATCTAACTGATTCTATAATTTTGTGACTTTCTGGCATGTGCACACAGGGCTGCCAAGAGGCCACCCACGCTTACAGGTAGCAGGGGAGGTTTTGGGGGCTCTGTGGGTTCAGTGCGTTCAGCTGTCACTGGGCACCTGCCTTGGTTTGGCCGAATGGGCGCTTTGGCCTACTAGGAAGTAGTAGGAAGTTAAAAGCATCTCCAGCCTAGTACAGTGTCTTGGCTATCCTCAGCTCTGTGAGGAGCTGGGTGCGAGGACAGGGCTGCTGCAGTCACTGGAGGATGAAGGAGAGGCACAAGAGTGGGGGAAGGCAGGGATGCCTGGAAGAGCCTGAAACTCTACCTGGGGAGCACGCTGCTCTGCACAGTGTGAAAGGCAAGAAAGCATAGGGATACAGACAAGGGGATGAAAGGATGGAAGGGCAGGAAGAGCATGTTCCCACTGTCCCATGCTATGCTGGGGTGCTCCCGGCAGGGTGAGACCTGGTTTCGTCTCCCCCTCTCCTGGCCCCGCCACAGGGCTCTGCCCAGCCCACGTCCTGCCTGGCTCTAAGCTGCCCCATGGTTCTCGTCTTCTCCTCTGAGCCGTATTTATTTATTTATATGGAGATGTAATAAAACTCCAGCAGGAAACGGAGGCGATTCCCTGCCATTCCCCGCAAGCAGGCCCTGGGACAGGGCGAACAAGGAGGCACATTGTGCAGTGCAGGCCCGCCTGCCAGCACTGGGCTGTGTGCGGGGCTGAGGGGCCTGGACTGGGTGAAGAAAGAGCCGAGTGTGTGCCTGCACTGGGGCCGCTGCTGACACTGGCATGCTGGGAGCACAGCCCGGTGGCACCACAGGGCTGTGGGATACGGCGTCCTGGGGAAGAGCTCCTTTTTGGCAAAGCAAGCGGGTGCAAGAGGCAGGCAGCAGAGCTGTGGATGAAAGGGCTTCTGTGCTAGCCTGGGAAGTCATCTGAGAGCACAACAGAGCCAGCTTCAAACACCATGCTTCTCCTCTGCCTGTTCTTGGTCTGCCAGGACACTGGGGAACACTGAAGGTCAGCTGTGGGGCAGACAGTCACCCCATGGCGTGGTCTGGTGGCTGTATGATCCATTGTTCCCAGAGCTCAGTCTGCTGGCAGCGAGCTTCAGTCCTCCACCAGCCTCTGTGAGGCAGCTGCTGTGAACTGCTGATGTTGCCATCAGTAGGGTTCAGAGTAAATGCCTGATGCTGAGGCCTACCTGTGTCCTGTCCTCCCTGTGGTAGGGTCTGCTGGGGTGAGCAAGAAGGCTGGGGCAGGACATAGCTCAGCCCAGCTTTCTGAGGAGGATGCTGGGGCAGGCTGGGGTCTCCAGGCCAGGCTTGTGCGTCCCAGCCCTCCAAGGAGGCTGGAAGCAGCTGGTTGTGCCACCAGCTGCATTATCAGCCACACTCACCAGCTAAAAATAGTGTCTGCAGGAAAAGCAGCCAAGGGAGATGGTGGGGGACAGCCTTATTTTCTCACCTGTCCCTGTGCTAGCCACCTCCCCATTGGGGCTCCCCCAGGGGCACCCCACTGCCATCCTGCTCTGACCCCTGAGCATGGAGGCTGGGGAGCCACCAGTCCCATGCTGCACATGGTCCCCATCCACGTGCTGGTCCCTCAGGCTCCCAGGGCTCTCAGGGGGCCAGGGCCTTGCCCTGTGCTGCCTGTCCCCAGCTGCTCTAGGGTAGGGATGGCTGCCAGCAGCAGGGCGTTTCTTCCGAGCTGTCCCATTGTGCTCTGGAGAGAGGCTGCTGTTGCTCTAACGAGGCCTGATGCAGCTGGGATGCCATCCCCCTGCCCACATCCCCTCTACTGGTAAGGATAAATCCTGTTCCTCTGCCACCCCTGGGAGCAGTGAGGGGAAGCTCAGAGCTAGCAGTGGGCACTGAGCATCCCCAACACCCTGCTGACGGAGATGAAAGAAGAGAGCACAAGGCAGGAGCAGCCTCGAGCCAGAGTCTCCATGCAGGGCTCTTAGCCTGTTCTCTCTGCCCTCATACCACGCACCCTGATCCCAGGTGTGTGTCTCAGCACCCAGTACCCTGCTTTGTCTTTTTTTACAACATTCCAATAGCACCTCTTACTGTCCAGGGCTGCACAATCTCCCTTTTAGGTGGGGAATGCAAACAAAGGACCACATCCACAGCTCCCAGCTGGGCAAGATGTGTGGCTGGCATGGGTGGAGACATGGACATACACAGAGACATGTCCTCAGCACCTTCACCTCCTCCAGCCCCAGCCAATGCATTTGCTCCCTCCAGGCTTGCATCTGGTGCAGACATGCCTGGCCTTGCCTGTGGCTCCCACTGACCTTCTTGAACATGGCTCTTGCAACTACTGAAGTTACCAAAACCACACACCAAGGGGAAAGGGGAAAAAAATCCCAAATCCTCCAGGAAATGTTTGGAAACCTTCTCTGCAGTGTGGCAGAGGCGCTGGCTCTGCTGGCTGTGAGCATGCAGTTTATGTCCCACACAGGGACAGCAGCATGGCAGGGACATCCCCTGTCCCCCTTTGCCAGGGGTCAAAGGCCATGGGGGCATTTGCAAAGAGGTTTTCTTCCCCACAATGCAGTGTTGGGTCAGGCCCTGGCTTGGCTCAAAGCTGGAAGGGCATGGATGGGGCTCTTACAGGCCCTTGGAGACCCTACAGAGCCTTTGGCATCGCTTGCCTACCCCACACCAGCCTGGCACCAGGACTGGGAGAACGTGACATCCCCTGCCATTACAGCCTGGAGAGTGAGTGTGCAGATGGAAGGTGAGTGAGACAAGGAGGGGACAAGCCCTGTCCTTTAAGGGTACATGCCAGGGCCCAGGTGTCTCAACATGCAGCCTTGCAGGGCTGTCAGGTAGTGTCTGGGGGACAGCAGGAGCCCCCAGGACGCGAGGCCATGCCCACTGCTCACTGGCTTGCCCTATGCCATGTTCTGGTGCTGCCATGTCCACAGTGTCCTTCCTAGACAGGGCTGCCTGCCCAGTGACACACGCTGTAGAGTCCCGTGAAGCCATAAAAATAGCTGCAACTTGGGAGCAGGATGAGGGGGGTTGTTAATCCGTCCCCTCCCCCCCTCCTCCCCCCGGGGCTCTCGTTGCATTGCTATAATTAATGCCTGAGTCAGGGAAGAAATGGCTTTTCCCTTCCATTGGTGCTGGCTGGAGCTGGGGCAGGGACAGTGCCACGAAACTCCAGCTGCTTCACCCACCTCCTCCTGCTGGTGCCACGTTCCTGCCCCCATTTCTTTGGTGTCTGTCCCCAGAAATCCCCAGCTTCCAGCTCCACTGCCACATGCCTACAGTGGGGAGTCTGGTGCTGAGTGGGGGGCTGCTCATGGAGGCCACAGGGTGCAGAGCATCCCATGGCCTGCTCCAGCCTGGCGGGCACATTGCAGCACACACATATACGCATTTGCCTGGCACGGGAACAGAAGGGTCCAGTCTTGGGGTTCGCTTGTGGCCACCAACACCACTGGTGCAGGGAGACCCAACCATCCACACAGGTGCCCAGGTGGGTGCCAGCCTGGGGCCCCATGAAGTACCTGATGTGGGGCACAGCCTGGTGGGGGCTCTCCCAGGATAGCCCCCTTCAGCTGCTCCCCAGCCTATCCATGCCTGGTGCTGGCATCCCTTTGAAATTGAACCAGTTGGCCTTTCACACCAGCTATTCCTGTGAAATTCTTCAGGAAGGGAAAATTGACTGGATCCCCACACGGCTGTACCCTCGTCCTCCCTCCAGCTGGTACCAAGAGCACAGGGTCCTTTGGTGCTGAGGCTTGCTCCTGGGCACAGCTGCTGGCCTGTCCTTGCTTTTTGGGCTCTAATTCCCTGCCACAGCCCCTGCCTGCGAACCTGGCACTGCAAAGAGCTGAGACCATGTGGGCAGACCTGAACCAGCTGGCAAGAGTTGGGGCAGAGGTAGCACAGAGGGCATGGGGCCCCCATGTTCCTGTGCACATGCTGCCTGCCCCTGCCAGGGCTTGATGGTGCAGCACCCCAGGCCCCTTCCCAGCTCCATCCCCCTCTCCCCCTCCATCATCCCTTCCTGTGCTCCATCACAGCCTCACCTTCTCCATCACCCCCCCTCCCCTGCTCCATCACTCCCATTGAGACTGTCCCTATCACTGGTGCCAAGGGATCCCGCCAGACCCTGTGCCCATCCATGTGGATGCTGGGGGAGGGGGGAGCATCTTGCAGCCTTTCTTTGCAGCCAGGCAGCAACATGGGATTATTTTCAACCCGTGGTCTTCCTGCCCTCCTTCTCCCTCCCCTGGCTGAGGATCTTGCACAGGTCTGCAAGCCCTGTTGACGGGAAGAAAGGAAATGGGGCAAAGCTGCTGCCAGGAACCACAGGCTCCCGGGCTCCTGTGATATGGCCTCACTCCACCAGCCTGGATGCTTCCTGGGCAGGATTTCTGTGCAGTCTCTGTGATTTCTTTATTCAAGCTATTGATATTGGATTCTCAGCCCAGGGACACTTCCAAAGCCATAAATCTGCTGTGTTGCTCTAACTGGTGCTCTTGTTTTCACTGCAAGGCTTCCAGACCTGCTGGAGACCTCGGCTTCTGTGCATGGCCATGCTGCTCGCTCTCCCAGCCATGGGCATGGTGCTTTCAGCGTGTCTAGCCCCCCCCCCTCCTCCCCCAGCAGCCCCAGTTCTCCCCACCCCTCTCAGCTGTGCCACGGGGGCTGTGCTGGCAGGTACTGGGGGGCCAGCACTGCCATCCACAGCTGGGCAGGTTGCTTACCAGTGGGCGGGCATAGTCACCACTGACTGCCTCATTAACTGTCAGTGCACCAAAAGGTCAAGATTTGGCCAAGTTTGGGCGGGGGGCAGTGGCACAGTTGTTCCCCCCTCCTGCCCCCACAGCAGGGACTGAGCCTCCATGCAGTGGGTGTGTGAGGTGCTGGGGAGGCCTCATGGATCCTCTGCTCTCCACATGGGGCCCTTGGGCCCCCTGGGCATCCCGTGGGGCACCTGAACAGGGTGGGGGGCTTCCCAGGGTGTCACCCTGGAGTGCAGGGCGGAGTTGAGCAGTGGCCACTGCTCCGCATTGAAGGGAGCCCCCTGACTCTGAAAATCCACGTGTTGCTCTTGGCTGGGCTGCAGCACCCCCTGCCAAGAGCAACAGTTTTACATATTAAAGCAAAATTAAATTAAAAGACATTTATTTGTGAGTTCGCCTCCCCCCCCCCCCCCCCATTAACCCTTCACAGTCCAGGCAGCAGCTCTGGGAGCTGCAGGGGCAGCAAGAAGTGTCCAGATAGATTTTTTTTTCCTTTTGCACAACCCCACTGGATGAACGTGCAGGAGGACCCAGTGTCAGCAAAATGGGAGGTGGCTCAGGCAAGACGGCGCTGCAAAGGCTCAGGCACCCTAAGGCCCTGCCAGCCGCCTCCTGTGGGCACTGCTGTGCCCGCTGCACACCCAACCCCCTGCTGGGCACTCAGAGCTGTTTTCTGACTCGTGGTTCTTGCCATGTCATGTTTCCAAGTTTTTCTTAGCAAATGGGTCTATAAAGGGATGCTGGGTTTGCCTGAGCTGCAAGAAGCCGGGAGCTGGGCTTTGGGGTGTAGGGTGCCCTGAAGTGGTGGCAGTGCCACCCTTGGGTCCCTCACCCTACGTGGGACACACAGCTCAGACATGGGGCCACATCTTGGAGTGGCCGAAAGGGAGGAGGAGACAAGAAAAAGACAAGGGACCCCAGGGACATGTCTTGTACCCATTATGCTGGTGCCACCCTAACTCAGCCACAGCATCATTCCTGGGGACATGGTTGTTCCTGCCAAGTGGACCATGGGTGTGGATTTGCCCCCAAATCTGTCCTGCAGCAGGGAAGAGGAAAAAAAAAAAAAAAGCCAACGACACATGCCCATTTCTTGGAGCACACAAGGAGAAGTGTGGCATACCTTACCCAAGGCACGGATGGCCTGAACCTGGGTGCTGTTGAGTGCCAGCTGGGTGTGCGAGCCAGTGCTTCCTGAGAGTAACCCCAAGCCGATGGGACACGGCTCCAGTGAGCACCCCGCTATCGCTTTTCCCTGATTGTCATCTCCCAGTGGCACCAGAGCTGGGCGAGCAGTTGCCCTGTGATAGAAGGAAATTCCAGCACTCTGCTTATCTCCCACACTGTTATAGTAACTGATAAGCGGCTCCCATGGAATTTCCTTATATCACAGAATTGGGTATGTTTAAATAATACACTGCTGGAGTGTCAGCGTGTGGATGGCGATTAGGAGCAGCGCTGACAGCCTGTTATTTCGTTACTAAATAAACAGCGGGGCTCAGCGCTGTCTGCAGGAATGCCTGGGAACAGCGCTGCGCCCCGGCGCCAGCCCGCACCCCGTGCGCCGCGGGCACCCCCGGTTGCTGGCCCCGCTCCCGGCGGGCGTCCCGGGGACCCCGCCTGCATCGCGCCGGCTAACGGTACTGCCCCGCTGCGCCCGCGGGGCTGCTCTCCCGGCAGCCCCTCCCGAGCGATGAGACCGGGCCACCGGCCGGCCCCCCCCGGCGCCCTTGCCCGGGCGGCACCGGAGCCCCTCCCGGGGACGCCGGGGCGGCCGCGGCACCGGCCGCGGGGCTGGCTCCCCCCCGCCGCCTCGGGCGCGGCTCCCGCGTCCCCCGCGCCCCCAGGCGCGCGCGGGCCGCCCTCGCCCCCCACGCGCCGGCGGAGGCGCGGCCCCGTCCCCGTGCCCGCCCCGGGGGCGTGGCGGCGGCGCGGGGCGGGCGGTGCTGTCCCGGGCCGCCGCCTTGCGCGGGGCTCGGCGGGGCTCGGCGCGGCGCGGGGCGGCCGCCGCATGGGGCGCGGGGCGGCGGCGGCGGGCGGGGGGCGCTGCCCCGGGGCGGCGCCGCCGCGGCAGCGAGCGGCCGGGCCGGGGGCCCGGGGGCGGCGGAGGGCGCGGGCGGGCCGGGCCATGGCGGCGCTGTAGCCGCGGGGCCGGGGCCGGGGCCGGGGCCATGGCGGCGCTGCGGCTGCGGCTGGCCCTGTCGGTGCTGTGGCAGCTGGCGGCCGCCGGCCGCGGGCTGGAGCTGGGCGCGCTGGAGGCGGCGCGGGGCCGGGCGGCGCGGTGCCAGCCCGTGGACATCCCCATGTGCCGCGGCATCGGGTACAACCTGACCCGCATGCCCAACCTGCTGGGACACGAGAGCCAGCGCGAGGCTGCGCTGAAGCTGCACGAGTTCGCGCCGCTGGTGGAGTACGGCTGCCACGTCCACCTGCGCTTCTTCCTCTGCTCCCTTTACGCGCCCATGTGCACCGACCAGGTGAGCGCCAGCATCCCCGCCTGCCGCCCCATGTGCGAGCAGGCCCGCCATAAGTGCGTCCCCATCATGGAGCAGTTCAACTTCGGCTGGCCTGAGTCGCTAGACTGCGGCAAGCTGCCCACCAAGAATGACCCCAACGCCCTCTGCATGGAGGCCCCCGAGAACGCCTCGGCTGCTGAGCCCCACAAGGGCCAGGGCATGCTGCCTGTGGCACCCCGGCCCTGGCCACCGGGCACTGCTGAGGGCCGGGGGCCCGATGGGCTGGGGGCCTGCGACAACCCCGAGAAGTTCCAGTATGTGGAGAAGAGCCTCTCCTGTGCACCCAGGTGCTCCCCTGGGGTGGATGTCTACTGGTCCCGGGAGGACAAAGACTTTGCCTTCATCTGGATGGCTGTCTGGTCTACCCTCTGCTTTGTCTCCACTGCTTTCACCGTGCTCACCTTCCTGCTTGACCCGCACCGCTTCCAGTACCCTGAGAGACCCATCATCTTCCTCTCCATGTGCTACAACGTCTACTCAGTGGCCTTTATCATCCGCTCGGTGGCAGGGGCTGAGAACATCGCCTGCGACCGGGAGAATGGGGAGCTCTACATCATCCAGGAGGGACTGGAAAGCACGGGCTGCACCATCGTCTTCCTCATCCTCTACTACTTCGGCATGGCCAGCTCGCTCTGGTGGGTCATCCTCACACTCACCTGGTTCCTGGCTGCTGGGAAGAAGTGGGGACACGAGGCCATCGAAGCCCACAGCAGCTACTTCCATATGGCTGCCTGGGGCATCCCAGCTATGAAAACCATCATCATCCTCACCATGCGGAAGGTGGCAGGGGATGAGCTGACAGGGCTGTGCTATGTGGGGAGCATGGATGTCAGCGCCCTGACTGGTTTTGTCCTCATCCCACTCTCCTGCTACCTGGTCATCGGCACCTCCTTCATTCTTACAGGCTTTGTTGCCCTCTTCCATATCCGGAAGATCATGAAGACAGGCGGTACCAACACAGAGAAGCTGGAGAAGCTGATGGTGAAGATCGGTGTCTTCTCTATCCTCTACACTGTCCCGGCCACCTGCGTCATTGTCTGCTACTTCTATGAGCGGCTGAACATGGATTACTGGAACCTCAGGGCCCTGGAGCGTGGTTGTGTGCCCCTTCCTGGCCGGCGTGCAGCCAACTGTTCCTTGGAGACCTCGGTGCCCACCGTGGCTGTCTTTATGCTAAAGATTTTCATGTCACTGGTGGTGGGCATCACCAGTGGGGTGTGGGTATGGAGCTCCAAGACGCTGCAGACCTGGCAGAGCCTGTGCAACAGGAAGCTGGGCATGAGGACTAGGGGCAAGCCCTGCAGTGGGGTCAGCTGCAGCGGGGTGCACTGCCACTACAAAGCCCCGACGGTCATGCTGCATATGACCAAAACAGACCCGTATCTGGACAACCCAACGCACGTCTAGAGCAGGGTCTGCTTCTCCCTGGGGACGGCATGCTGGGAGAGCGAGTGTCACGGGTAAGGGACGGGGGAGTGCAGTGGAGCCTCCCGGGAGTCCACGCTGGAGCGGGAGCTGCTGGGTGCAGGGAAGGGGCGAGGGCAAAGGCAGAGTGGCAGGAGAGTGAATACACACTGGTTTGGGGGTGATGAGGTCTGCGGGACCCGAAGGGAGCTCCCTGGGCACCACTCGACCCTGACAAGTAGCTGCTTTTTCCTAGAGATTGTTTTGTTTTTGTTGCTGTTGCCAAATCCAGTGACTGTTCTAACGCTTTCTTTGGGGGGGTAGAGGGGAGGGCAGCAGGGGCTGGGGCAGGAAGGGGAATAATCCAGTTTGTGTTTATTTAATTCTGTAATTTATTTTAGATTTTTTTTTTAATCATTAGCTGCAAGGAATGGAAAAAACAATAAACCCTGGATGTGTTATTTCAAACTGAGCCTCATGCTGTTTGGAGGAATTTGAGGGGGTTGAGAACAACCACATGGGAGCCCCCAGGCTTGGAAGGAGCTGAGGTGGCAGACCAGGGGCCATGGTCCCCGGGGATGGGCAGTATGATGGGTGCATGACTGGCAGCCTCTTCCCAGGCTGCAGGGGAGCGTCCCCTCTGCCGTGGTTGGGACCGGTCACCCCATGCCCTTCTTCAGCATCCCAGGTGCTGGGCTGGGGTGGGCACCTGGGGGCTCCCTGCACCCCACACCTGGCATGGTGACCCTCAGCATGGGGAGCATACTGCTCCCTCTGTCTGGCTTAGCCCCACTCAGCACTGTGGCTTCTCCATGTCTGGGCTTGGCGCCTGCTGCCTCCTACTGCAGGTTTCTTGTGTTGCCCTGATGAATAATCTTTTCCATTCTGTTGCTCGGTAGGTGATTCGTGTTGGTACCATGAGATGCTGGGGTGTCTGTGCCAGGTGGGGGGGCTCGGGGCACAAGCAGGACCTGTGGGGCAGTGCAGTGTCCAGGCAGTGTGGCTGGTTGGGAGCTAGGGTGCTGGGCTCGGGGTGGGGGTGGGAAAGGGCTTGGCTTTGATGTGCCAAACAGAAGCCTGAGGTGTGGGTAATGGAAACTTCTGGGCAGCTTTATTTATCCCATGCTCCAGTTACAATCCCATCTCGCCTTCCCCATTGTCAGGAGGGAAACTCAAGCCTCAGCTGGTGCTCGTCATGGCTTCTTGTGGGGCGGAGCTGGGGGCTGTCTGCACCACACTGTGGGCAGGGTGGAGTGGCTGGGGCACTGGGTGCACTGCCAAGCCTGGCTCGGGGTAGCTCTGCTGGGACTCGGGCCCAGGGGCTGCTGCCCCGCGGAGGGAACCAGGGCACGGCTCATTGCAGCGGAGGGCAGCACTGCTCTAGGCCTGCTGGGCTGGGCTGTGTCTGGTCTGTGCCTGGCACCAGTGGGGAGCTGGGCTCAGACCTCTTCATCTTAATTAGCCAGCATGGGGCCTTCCCGTCCCTCTTTCAAGAGCAACAAGTCTGTGAGTGAGCCTCCTTAGCACACCCAGGTTAGCACCAGCTCCGACAAAGGCCTTGAGATCAGAGCCCTGACAAGAGCTGCGAGCTCAGGAAGCTGCTTGTGGGGGCAGCCATTTCCCCTCCCCACATCCCCTCTGTATAGGTCTCCCCACTGCCAGCCCCAGCAGGGCCAGGCTAACAACATGTGCTTAGCATGAGAGCAGCCCTTGTACCCTAACCCAGTCACTGGGAGGCTTCCTCATCCCTGCCAAGCACCCTTGGGCAGAGGCAGGGGCTAGTGCTGACCCCAGCCTGTCCTGGTCCGCCTGTCTTACTGCCACCCTGCAGAAGGCTGCTGCAGGATTGAAAGAGACAGGCAGAGCTTGGCCGAGGGAGCTGCACCCTTTGCCCAGCTGTAGTTGGAGGAGCAGTGGCAGGGGCCCATGGCCAAGGGCCAGCTGTGAGCAGCCAGCCCTAAGGCTGCAGCACGGATGGGTTACGCAGCCCCAGCCCCTTGCCTGCTGCAGCCGCTGAGCTCAGCAGGGCATTGTGTGCCAGGGTCGTTGGTGTGACTGATGAAACAAAGTGCCTTTAATCTATCCCCCCACCAGTGCTGGGGGGACTGGGACACTGGGAGAAGGTGAGTGATACTGTCCGCCACCCCCAGGAGTTGGTGCTGCTGTCAGCCACACCTGAGCAGAGCTGGAGACAGCACTGACATGCAGTTGCTGGCATGCAGCTCCTGTGCAGGGGCCCTGTGGTGCTAGGGCATCCCTTGGCACCCAGTGGTGGGTGCCCTGAAGCTGGGACGTCTTCTTGTGACGCTGGAGCCCAGCAGGTGCTGAGCAGGCAGGTCCCACTCCCATTCCCAGGCTGGTCACAGTGGTCCCAGGCCAGGGACCCCCATGTTGTTACCCCTGCTGCAGGGCTTGGGTGGGTGGGGTTGTAGCCTCCTGGGATCTCTGGCCTGCCATGGAGGGTCTGTTTGGGCAGATAAAAGGGCCATGACCTGGGGCAGGAGAGTCAATATTGGCTCCAGGACAGGCTCCAAAGTCCAGCACAGGGAGCTGGGCAGTGGGCAATTCACCCGGGTGCCACATGCCTGCACCAGAGGTGCAACCCATGAACCAGCCATGCTGCTACTAAGGGTCTTTCCAGACCTCTGGTGTGCAGGGAAGCATGTGGTGCCAAGGCCCAAGCTGGCTCAGCGCAGCAACAGCATGAACACAGACACACAGCACAGCAACAGCAGCAGTCCATGTTCCACCTCCTTGGGTGGCTTGTGGAGTCTGGTGGGGACACCCTGCCCTTGAGCACCCTGGTGCTTGCCAAATATCTCACTGCCTCTCAAGCACTCACCCAGATAAGTGCATGCTGCTGGGCCCCAGCTATCACACAGTGGTGGAGCTGCCGGCGCCTGACTACTGCCTGCTATCAGGCCCAGCAGCCCAGCTGGCTCCACTGCAGGCCCCAGGAGCTCAGCAGGGCTGGCCCTGCTAGTGCCACAGAGCCAGACCAAGCTGGAGATGCCCCTCTGACCTACCTTCTGCTGGGGACCCTGCCTTTGTCACAGCAGCTCTCAACATCGTGGCACAGACCACTTTGGTGTCACTGCTTTTCTGCAGCTCCTCAAGCCCAGGGTGTGCTGGGGAGAATCAGCTGTCCATGCCCCCACACCCCCAACTCACCCCAGACCCTGCAGGCCATCTCCCCTCCCTACTTGGAGCAGCCACAAACACAACCAAACCATAGCAACCCCCCCAAACCACTTGCCAACTCTTGTGCACTCAGCCCTCACAGGATGCGAGCTGAAGCTGGTCTGGTTTTAAAGACCAGGCCGAGCTCGGCCCTGTCCCATCCCCACAGGGAGCCCTTCTGCTTGCCTGTCACAACTGCCTGAGGCACAGGAGGCAAGGCTTCAGAGGCTGAGGCCACCCCAAAGTCCTGGCCCAGGCTCCTGCTCCCCAGCACTCCTGGAGCTGCAGACATTATCGCCCCTGCCCCACAAAACAGGAAGGTCCCGGGTCCCTTCAGCAACAGAAATAAATTCTCTGTGCTCTGAAAAGGTGCTAAAAAAATCCCAAGTCACACGGACCATTAGTTGCTTAATATTAATCATTAAGCTTCAAGGAAGCTGAGATGGGACCCAGGCAGAGGGTCCTTGTAAGCCACTCCCTGAGGCCACGCTGCAGTTCCAGAAGACGCAGGCATCCCCAGCCCTGGTTTGTCACCCAGAGCAACAGTGGGTGCAGCTGGGACTGCCATCACCCACCAGCCTGCAGCACCAGGGGTGCCACAGCTGCCTGCCAGCACAGAGCAGGGACAGCTATTTATAGGACACTAATGCCATGCAGGAGCTGCTATAAAAAGCGAATCTCAGAAAAGGTCTTATAGCAGATGCTGGTGTGAGATCTCCACACTGAGGCCTGGACCCATCCCAGCTTGAGTCATGCTCTGGTTCACCCAGGTCCTGTTGCACATCCAACAGGCAGAACCTTCGCTTGTGGTGTGGGGATGAGGCTTCTCTGAGGAAAGCATTATTTCTCTCTTGTCAGTAATCTGAAAGCCCACAAAGCCCTGGAAGGAGGAAGGGGTCTAAAGCCCGCTCAGCCCAGCAGATCTGGACCCCACTTGGCTCAGATCAGCTCCTGAGCACTCCCAGCTCTGCTCCTAAATATTCAGGACAATGGCAATGCCCAGGAAGGCATCACACCTCTGACCTTATGACACTGGTAGAAGTACAAACTTTGACCAACACCTTCATTGTATAGCTGACTGGTTGTACATCAGCAACAACTGGTTACTTGGCCTCATGCTGAAGCATGGCAGAGCAGCATCCCACTCACACTGGGAAAGAGCTGATGGCTCCCCTTGGGAGCCATGCTTTTCAGACACAGCAGGAACAGTCCTCACTGATCTCTGAACTGCAGCAAACAGGGCTGTGGTTACAAAATGCACATTAACAGACCTAGGGAGGAAGTTTTGATGGCAATCCAGCCACACAATGCTGAGGTGAAAGAGCAGTTATTTAGCTCCCCTCATCACTCCCTTTTAGTCCCTTCAGAACAACCCACAGTGCCATGATGCAGTAAAGAGCCCCGCATCTTGCTGCAGGAGCAATATCTGCAGTCCAAAGGAAGAGAACGGAGTGAAAGGGGCAGCCAGCTCAAGGACTGCTCCCTCCTGACCCTTTCACTGTCCAGGAGGAAAAAGAACACATCCCCTTGTCTTTGGGGAGGACAATCAATAGGGCCAGCTCAAAGCACACACCTCCATGCCAGCAAATAACCTTCTGCCCAGCAAAGCTTAGGAAAAGGCATCGTGCAAAGACAGCCCCATCACAGAAATGGTAACAGCAGCACAACCCACCTGTCTGAGCAGGTACACCACCTGGACCAGAGGCACAGACCAAGAGCTGGTATAACCAAATGTGAGCAGAGCTCAGCCTAGAAGATGGTTCTACAGAGTTGTAAGCTGACCTAACCCAGACTCAGTGCTCCTTTGATCCTTTTCTCTGTGCCTCCTTTTTCCCTCCAGAATTAAGACAGCTGTATCACTTCTGATGCAGGCTCTGAGGAAAGCAGAGCTCTGTGGAACATGAGATGTCTCAGTCTTGCACAGAGGGCACCTACAAAGGACTTGATGCAAGCCAGTTTTACAAACACAAGTACATAATGTTTATTTTTTAACTTTCCAATTTATTACAAGTACAGCCCTTAGCAGACCACCCCTCCCGCCACAAATGACATTTATTTTTAAAAAACATACAGTTCCAAAGGTTTCACTGTGTAGGACCTGCAGAAAATGTTCTCTATTAATAGGACAAAACATAGCCTCTGAAGGGGACGTGCGAAATACAAACGTCAGTGCTATTCTGTGGGGCATGGAGCTGAGGCTGGGGAGAGGGGAAGAGGGAAGTGGCTGGAAACCTGTCTAGTCTCAACAGCCATCAGTCCAGAACTGAAACAAATACCTGTTAATAAAAAAGTTCACAAAACTAGGCTGCAATTTTTTAATCGAGGATCTCAATTTTATTCTCAAATCACAGGAGCCATAACAGCTGCTTTTGTTTTTCTGTGTTACAAAACCAGTATAGAACAGCACTGTGACTAGTTCGTTCTAAACTGAAGAATTCTATAATAAAAAGTTCAAGCCTTAATTGTATGATCAAAACCTGTAATGATGGAGAGGGAGAGGTGATTAAAGAACATTATTTTCTTAGAGAAAAGTCAGTATCCCAAGTAGCAGAACCCACTGCTGGGGCCATGGCAGAGCAGCCTCCCAACAGGATAGAGCTTCCCCACTGGTCAGCCTGTGTGGGACGGTCCTCATGGTGCTGGGGGGGTGCAAGAGAGGTGAGCTAGGGAAGGTGTTACTACAAAAGGAGATGAGAGCATGGCTAGAGAGGGACTGGGAAACCCCCACCAACAAGTCCCCCAGTGTAACTCCAGCTACTGATAGGAAAATGAGTTTTCAGAGGAGGGAAAATATACAGCAAACACAATTTGATATAAACTGTACATGTGCCAAAGCAAGACAACAGTATCTTACAGATGTTCTTTATACAAGATCACAGCTAGAAACAAGCCACTTTTAATAACTAGAAAATTATTTTAAAAAGTTACACAGAACATGTTTCTGCTGTTCCCCTTGCCCTGGAGTGCCCTACAGGGTGTGCAGAAAGACATGCTCTCTGGTATACTTCTGGCACTAGGTTCATCCAAAGGGCTACATGATTGTGTGCTGTTCAAGGTGAGCAGGGAAACCAACTGCCTATTCTCTGCAACTTATGTGTGGAGAGCTGATCTCAGAAGAACTCTTCAGAGCACAACCTCCAGAGATTGCTCCCCAAGGGTGAGGGGGAGTGGGGGGGGGTGGGGAGCAAGAGCACCTTGAAGCCAATTGTATTAGGATGCTGGTGAAAGCTGTGTCTCTATAAATTTAAGTGCTTGCTCGCCCTACACAACCCTTCAGTGGGGGCTCAAAATTAATACCATATAAATATATACATACAAGAACTAGCAGCCCATTGGCCTGATCACACTCAGTCTATCTGTGAAGCAGTAAGATCCCTCCCTACACTAGCTCAAGGCTGGTTTCACATCACAGGCAGCAGACAGCAGAGGTTCCACCATGCTCCAGTGCTGGCTGCTTGCAGAGTGGAAGAAGTGGCTCGTTCCAAGAAAGCCAAGAGCGCCCAAGCTAGATCGGGCTTCACACACTTTGGCTAGGCCTTTCCCTTGCCCTCCCACCTTCCCCTCCTAGCAGGACAGACATGTATGAGCTTTGTGTATTTTGTAGGAAGCAGTTAAGTCATCTCCGCTCACTCAATGGATGACCAAATATTTGAGGAAATTGCAGAAAAAATAAAGCTAGGACAGGCCAAAGGAAAGGCTGTATTAATAGAGAAGTGCCTGCTGCTTCTTAACTCCCTTCAGACAACCCATCCTGCTGCCCAGCAGCACCAGAAGGCCTGCTCCAGCTCTGGCTCTCCCCCTAGTTCCCTCCCATCCCTCATTTCTTCCTTTTCCGCCCCCGGGAATGTTCAAGGGGCTCTGACTCACTGTCGCCTTCCTGCTCCTCCAGTCCCTGGCACCTGGCAGAGAGCTTCTTACGTTTCCTGCGTGCATACGTGTGGCCAGGAAGGTGCTTGTGCACCATGTCGATCAAACATTGTTCTGTCTTCTCCAGGCAGGACAGTACATGACTCCCATTCTGATTGTAGCACTCAGCATTGGAGAACACCTGTTTGATGTCAGAGAGGAACTCCTGCACCGAGCGGTAACTGCCACAAGAGCACTTGCTCTGCATAGTCTGGAAGTCCATAGGGTTGCTGATGACCTCAAAGTAATCTTCGGCTTCTTCTGTGGTCACTGGCTCCCTGACGAACGAAGAGCCACAAAGATTGGAGGAAAATGACGGGCCCTGGCACTGTGCAGTGCAGAGCTGTGGAGGTGTGAACCACCCCCACCCCCTTTGCTGAGCAGTAGCCCCAACCTGCACCCCCTGCAGTGCCATAGCAAACCCACAAACCTCAACAGCACTACAGTGTTAGCCCTGTGCTGGCTGCAGTGCTGAAGACAGGAATGACAGCAGCTCATCCTGCTGCCCAGAGTACTGGCCCAGGCATAGGGACTGGTACATGGCAGGTAAGGCTATTTTGTCTCAGTCAAGCCTCCTACAGAGCACCTGCAAATCCTGGGGGCTGCAGAAAGCACTGATCCCATCCTCCCCTCTCTGGCTCATAGCCTACCACCCTCTGTTATGCCACCTCAGAAGGGCCCCAGGTCTTCAGTCCAGCAGAGGACTGAGAGTATGGTGATTTCTACTGGAGCAGATTCACTCCGATCTGTAACTTGCTTTTGAAACCCAGGTCTCACAACCAGCAAGTGGATCCAGCAGGACTGCATCATGGCTATCCCACACCTACACACAGCCCAGGTACAGTCCTGTGCACATGGAGGAGGAAGCCACCTGCCCTCACCTGAAGGGCCAGCTGAAGCGGTATTTGATCAACTTGCTGAGGATTTCCTCACACTTCTGCAGTTCAAGGCTTTGGCGACGTGTTGTCTTCTTTGTTTGAAGGACCTGCCCACACAAAGGAGGGATGCTGTTAAAAGGAGGGGAACCACCATGGGCTGTAGTATTCATTAAACAGTTTCAAGGCCAAAGTAGTTGGTTCTTAACAGACATTTTCTTTTCAATTCTCTTGCTTACAAGCCAGTGTCTTTTGGGGTGGAGGATACGTAATACTGCTGCACAGAAACAGCTCAGCTCTTTCAAATGCAGACATCTTCCACAATAACCAAGAGGCAAACGGCTCTGCTACAGGACCATGTTCATGGTAACAGCCAAGACACATGGTGGCAGCTTGAGTTACAGAATGGGAGCCCCATCCATAAGCTCTGATGGGAATAGCTCACAGGCTGCTTGTGTTTTCTCCTGGCACAGCAAGCTTTTTCAAGATAGGTTTAAAAACAACAGGGTCAAAGGAAGCAGCCAAATAATATGGACAGCAAATGGAGAGTGTAAATTCCCTCTCTGAGCGCCTGGTGGACAGCACGTGAGAAGAAGAAGGGGAAAGCACTTGTGCTACTGTACTGAGGGCCAATTCCAGAGCCTACTCTGCCATTTTAAATACCAAAGAGCAGCTGATGCCTCAAATGCTGCTGTCCGATACAGAGGCAGAACACAAGGTCAGCCATTTGCCCACAGATCTATAGGTCAGCCACCAGCACAGGGACATCTCAGCTCTGACCGTCCACAGCTCACGAGGCACTGATCTGCTTAGGGTAAATCAGAAGGCTCCACAACACAGGGAGCCATTCCTGAGAAAGCTTTGGTCTCTTTCCAGAACAAACAGTAAGTGAAAGAGCCCTAGTCAGAGTTCCTGACCCAGCTGTTCCAGTAAGATTTTTCCCACTTGAACATCTCTCTAAGCAGGCTGTGGCAGTCCATGCTGGGCTTGCTGGTTTGGTTGCCCTCCAATCTGCAACAAAAAACAGCTAAAAAGGTGCTGCAGATCAGCACAACCAGCCCACCCACACCCAGCACAAGAAGCTGTGAGCCCAAAGACCCCAATCAAGACCACTCGAGAGGAGTGACAGGATACAGCCACAGCAGTGCTGCTCAGCAGACATATGGCAGAAGCTAGTGACGTGATCCACGGGGCTAGAGTATCCTCACATATCCCCTGTGGTGCATCCCTCTTCAGGATAAACAGGACAGTATGCGGCAGCTCCACCCCAACTAGCACGCACGCACAAGATTGCTCAGGAGCAGAAGGTTTTATTCTTTAAATGTCAAGTGAAACCTAAGCCAGCCAAATTATATCCTGGAGGTTGGGGAGTGACCATACGGACAACAACTGCCAGAGAATGGCCAAGGCCGGGGAGTGAGCGTCCTACATTACTGGCATTCTCTGAACATGCAGGACCGCCTTCAGTCCCCCCATCTCTCTGTAGAGACATATGGATACTATTTAAAACCCTTTAACAAGCTGCAGGCTGCCTGCTAATCAAGGAGGGACAATGTGTGGAAGCGGCTGGGAAAGATGTCTGGCATATCTCTGCTCCGTTTGCACCGGGCCCTTAAGGATATGCCTCCTTTGTTAACCCGCCTCCAGCCCAGCACGGGTTACACAATACAATTCAGGGCATTTCTTTGGGAAGGGGAGGAAGTGTGACACCTGTTTCGTTTATAACTCATGATGTGAGCAGCCCCCAGGGAGCAATTTGGCTCTTACCAGCTCATCAATGTCTGCGCTGTTGACAGGTGCAGCCCGCTGCTGGGGTCCCCTGGCAGGGTGCAGCAACTGCTTCTTCCTTTGGTGCCTTCCCTGCCTCGAGGAGTACATGGCTGTGCTCTGCTTGCCCCGGGCTGCCTTTCTGGGTCTCACTGAAACACATAAGCCATGGGCTTAGAGGCATGGGTTAACCTGGAATCAGAGATCACAAGCCTTTTCCCCAGACATACACACCAGGTAATCTCACTCACAGCACAGAGAAACTACTGAACCCACGGATGAGGGGAATGACCCAGCTTCTCATCACCATCCTCACCCAGCACATGCCCATGTCAGCTGTGCTCAGTACCCCTCTTCAGATGAAGTACGCACTTCCCGTCCAGAGGCCAATGCTGTCTGGCAACAATCTTCTAACTAAGGGTGGTCACACAAACCAGCCCACAGTCCTCTACTTCTAAGGGACATCTGTGGGATTCCAGATACTCTGCCACAGGTACGGCTTTGCTTGCTTCCTACGTGTTGTAATAGAAAGACCCTCTGCCTGCAGAATTAAGTGCCGAATACCTGACACATCAAGACTTGAGGGAGGGTGGGAGAAGTAATGCAAGGATGGACAGTTGTTTTAAATAAAACTGCAACATCTTTTTTGAAAGCACTGGGTACAGAAACCTGCACAACTGCTCTGGTTTCCTGCTGCCCCCTTGCTCCTCAGCCATTTGTGGATGGGTTCTTTTCCAAACATTTATGAGCGGCCCACACAGTGGGATAAACCAGTTGCTAAGCCCCCCTGAAAAGTGAACTGTGTGCAGAGGGAGTGTCAAGTTACTGCAGCAGGGAGCTGCTCCACGTGCTGCAAGTGGGAAACAATGGGATTTTATCCCCCAAACCAGGGCTGCTGCATTACGTCCCACAGTAATGTTCCTGCTCGTTTGCTAAGTCTCTCTGTCAGAGCCTTACAATGATGGAAATGCAAGTGTGCTGTTCAACTCCCTTGTCTGAAGTTTCTCTCATGACCCCTGTGTATCAGGAGAATATGCTGGTTTTCGTCCCCAGACAAGCTCCTTCCACCTGGTCACAAGTGCTTCAGCAAGCTGCATGCAGCATGCTGTAGCACTTTATCTGCAGCCTCTAATCCAGCCCTGTCCAATAAATCATCTTGCCAGGCTCCCCCCGCAGGATAAGTGTGCGTCAGGGCAGTGGGACGTCTGTCTGCTGTCACTCCTGCTTGTGTGTCAAGCAGGAGGCACGTGCTAGATGTCTGACAATCCAACATTCTAAGTTATATCCCTCAGGATAAACGCCACATGGATTAATGGGACTTGTCTATTAAAACAAAAGTTTTCCACAGTGACCTTTCCATGTCAATGCTCTTTAAAACCAGGAGTTGCATTTAGTGCTTTATTTTTAGCGACTGTAACTCTTCCGCTATTGTTTGGAAACCTTGGCTTTGCTCCTGACTTGGCCATGCAACATGGACTGAACATGCTCCAAGTGTGGACACAGATACACCACAGAACAACAAGCAGCATACATAGCTAGGGTATCAGTGAACATCCCTGAAACTATAATGAAGCAGGGGAATCAAGACTGATAGACACAGATGGAAACCCTTGAAAGAACATGGGATAAGCCTTTAGGTCCCAGTCTCTGAATTTCACCATCTGCCCTGGTTAAGACAGTCTGAAGCTAATTTTATGTTAGTCAAGGGCATTTTGACTGAAAGCAAATGCTGGGAGTATACCATTCCAACACTGAGCTTTTCAGTGTACTGAGTTGCCCAAAGGGGACAGAGTCAAACTCTCTTAAAAAACAAGTGGATACACTCACTAATAAGTGGTAAGTGATCACACTGTACACTAGAATAGAAAAGTAGTCACTGAAGAGTCTAGAAAATGCTATTTTATTCCATTCAGCTGACCAGGAACGAGCTAGCATGCATTCTGAGTGCATGTATGCATGCACTCTGTATGCAACTAACAGGTGCTGGCAGTTCAGGCCACACTACACCTTCAATACTGTGCCTTCCCAGTGGAATGGATAGATGAAGTACTGTTCTTACTACTTGATAATGGCACCTTGCCACTAGAAATCCTATATTTAAGAGGTTACAACCTGGTGGAAAAGGAAAAAGTAAGGAGAGAGAACTGTGATTAAAGCTTCAGGAGAATCTATTAACAGTGTTCAGTTTAGCAAAAAACTCTCTAGGCACAGACTGTCAGTACCAGTAACAGATAATGCCATTTAACCCTTCCCTGATGCAGCCTCTGCTGACTGCCAGGCAGTGTATTATTAGCAGTGTACCCAGGGGAGCAACCAGCAGTGAGCAAGAGCTCACTACAGTTTCAATCTCTTTAAGTGCTGTCTTTGTACAAAGGGAAGAGAGCTACTTCCAGCTCCCCAGGTAATATACGACACAACCACAGCCTTCCTTGTGAAATCTCCCAATTTTCCAAGAACCTGTTCTGTATGAGGAGAAGTACAAATCTGAAATTGGATTAATTTTTTGGACATGGAAGGCAGAGTCTTAACATTTTCTGTTACTTCCCTGCATGGTCAAAGCCTTACGTTTCAGTCCAGCAACTTCATAATTTTCTTCCTCCTCTTCTTCCTCAGCATCTTGTTCATCAGAAGCTTCCTCACCTTCTTCACCTTCATCTTCAGCAGAATCCTCTGTGTAGTTCCTAGAGCAAGGCAAGTAAAACGTATTTGTTGTACCAGAACCTGGTGTGAGAAGCCCTAGGCCTTCTGTACTGTTTGTTCACAGACTTGCTGACCAACTCAGTGTGTAAAATAAAAATCCAGACTCAAACTGAAGCAATCTACTTTATTTCCTAGAGTATCAAGCTGTGGCTACAGCTAAAAGAGCGCTTTCCAGACTACAATCTGAACGTCTGGGCTGACAATTCCCAACAGACGAATCTGTGCATTCCTTCCCCCATCCCCCATCCCAGGCACCTTGACCACTTTGATAAAATATTTTTTGATACTGACTGCTATGCACTTACTTCTCCCTGAGAGGAAGTGCTGCTGTTTTACACAGGTCTGCCTGCAGGCCTGGCCTAAGGAATTTCAGATTTTTTATTTTGTTCCTGCTGGAATATTTCCCCGTCATCACCTTCCATTGTCAGGCTACTTGCATGTGCACTATAGGAAACAGACCTTGATTAGTGCTATTCATAGCTAAGCTTATTACTGAGCAGATCATCAGTTCAGGCTTCTCGTGTGCTGATGTCAAAAGCCACAAAGACTCTGCCCAGGAGTTCCAATTTTCTGCAAGTGTTTGTTAAACATTTAAACCATAACAAAAAGTAGCATGCATAGGCAGAAGGGGACAAAGGCAAAGCTATTGTGGGAGTCAGTCCTCTGGAGAAAGAGGATCTTGGGCAGTAAATGGAATAAGAATCAGCTCCCACAGGAGCAAAAGCAGGGCAAAAGTATTTGCAGGCCAGCATTTTCTTCCTGCCTCAGCTAGGAATAGCAGAAAGCAGATAAGACAGGTGTTGCTCCACCTGATGGCTGTCATCCAGGAGCCAAGCAGCTTCCAGGTGACTCCACCACATCAAAGTAACTATGATCTCAGGCTAAAACAGCTGCATTAAGACCCTGTAATTCTTGTACTACTCTGATGAACTCTTAAATGGTGCCCAGGGAGCTAAGTAATACTTTCAAACCTGTGTACCACCTGCACACTACAAGCTAGTACTCCTCTTATTGTGCTGCCACTTTGTAAGGGAGAATCAGTTGACTGCTTATGCATCAGGTGTCATTTGATAGCCTCATCTTGCTGACAAGCATATAGATGCAGCACAGAGTCACAATTAGCTTACTTTGTAAGCAAACAAAATACATTCTGCATACAGTTAACTTTCAGCCTGCAATTCACAAAACAATTCAACCACTTGCTGTCAGTGGGCAACTACTCAATTCTGCTGCATAGAACAATTTTGATTCCTCCTCAAATCATGTTCCCTCTGAAGTCAATAAGGGCTCTTGCCTTAAGGTGCCAATGTTCATCAGGTCCAGAAAACTGACAAGGTGGCATTTCATAGTCAGATTTTTAGTCACCCAGTAGGGTTTGAGCTGCAGCCTGGAGTAATGTCTGCTTTAATTAGACAAGGCCACAAGAGTAACTTAGCTCAGGGGACTACAGAGCTGTAGCACTACCAACTATACTCCCACATAAAAGCAACCCAGCAAGATGCTCTGTCAAACAAAGCAACAGTCTTTATTACATAGAATTTTGGTTCATGTTTTGTGCATGATTCCACTGCTACACTGAAATTACTTATTAAAATGACTGAAGTTGTCATGGGTCAGTACAACACAGGCGCGCTAAAGTTACAGCCTGAAAAAATTGCTTTTCTATTGTTCCGGTGCTATTGAATTAACTTGACTATTTCAATCCTTTTAAAGAAGCTGTTAAATGCTTTTTGTGTTATTTTGTGGAAGCATGGCTAGAACTCTGCATCAATGATAGCACGAAGGAAAGGAGCACCACTTACCTGCCCCGTGAACCGCGCCTGGCAGTGGAAGGCTGACAAGCTGGGCACTGCCATTCACCATCTGGTATCTCATAGAGTGCCGGTCTCAGACAGAACAGGTGGAAGGCTTTGTTACACTCATCGCACAGGATCAGCTTGTCATCCTCACCTAGAAGAGTGCAACTTACTTGTAACCAAGTGTCATAGCCTTGCTCAACCTGTGATGCAGAAACTGCCACAGGGCTAGAGATCAGAAAGCAAGAGAAAAACACAAAATGCCCTCTCATGACAGGGACCCTTCCTCTCAGTTTCCACTGCAGTGGAAACAAGCAGCATTTGAATTACATACAACAGTGTAACGTCCCTCAACTCAAATGAAATCTTTGCAGGCCAAAGGCAGAAACCTGCCAAATACGTTCCACCCAGACTAAATCTCAAACCAAACATAGGGAAAGAATTATGCTGCAGAGATGCCCAAAAGCCTAGCAAGAAGCTAGGAACATAACCATTCTTATTCTAGCCTCAATCTGATCAACTTGCACAGCTTCTTCTTTCTACTTAAGGCAGCAAGCCCACAGGGGAAAAAAAAAAAAAAAAAAAAAAGTGTATGCAGCAGAACTAAGTTCTCTGTGCTTCTCAGTGATACAGGGAAACAAGAACGTAGTTCTGAGCCAGTTACTTCATTTACTGAGAAAAAAATAATAATAATAATGCAGAGAGCTTGACAGCATGTCTCTAAAATGCCAGTTTTCAAGTTCTGTGAAACTCTAGTCTGTTAGTCTCAGGTAAGCCTCCCCTTACATCTGCCTAGACTCCCCTTCTCAGCAGCAGACAGGACACTTTACACATTGGTTTGGATGAGGCTCCATAGTGAAGAAGGACATTGCACCAATTCATCTCTAATTTCTTGAGAGATGGACAGCATAGCCAATTGGTAAACAGAAGTGGCCTACCATTCCCCCAGGGGTGTCTGCTGCTAGTGTTTCAGCAAATACAGAATGATACAAAGAGCACACAATGAGGCAGAACGTGCTACCAAGCTCTTTTGTCCAAGCTTCCATCCAAAAGGAGGTTATGGCAGAACAATTACTAGTACTCCATTACTGGTGACACCCTCCCTAGCTTTCCCCTCCACCTGCATGACTCCAAAGCCCTTCATCATGTCAGGCACACAGAGAAGATGGTCTCTTGTCACCTGTTCAGGTATTTCCTGAACAAGAACAACTTCTTTACCGAAAGGGTTGTTAGACATTGGAACAGGCTGCCCAGGGAAGTGGTGGAGTCACCATCCCTGGAAGTCTTTAAAAGACGTTTAGATGTAGAGCTTAGTGATATGGTTTAGTGGGGACTGTTAGTGTTAGGTCAGAGGTTGGACTCGATGATCTTGAGGTCTCTTCCAACCCAGAAATTCTGTGATTCTGTGATTCCCCAGCCTTACCAGAGCAGCAGCCAAAGGCAGATAGATTCATTTCTCTGCTCTCACACAAGAGACATTTTGCTTCTTCTAGCTCAGCAAGCACTTCTACTTCCACTATAGCCTCAAACTAGCATCATTCCACTTCTCTCTCCTATTGAGTTACAAAATGCATTAATCTTCCTAACCTCTTCTTGCTTGTTACTTCTGTAAGAGATAGGAATAGCTGACAAGGCTCAGAGACCCATTGACTATTTCAACTCAAAAATTAAACAGGGAAATGGACAGTGGCACAAAAGTTCCCAGAAGTATTTGTAGATGACTTGTGTCCAAGTACTGTAAATATTCAGGGAATAGCAGCTCTGCAATGTTCTGCAAGACTTTTTACTGGTTTCATAAGAATGGTTTATTGGAGTCAGGGTCAAATGCTTCTGTGAGATGAATGCTTCTGTGTAAATTCTCATTTTTAAAACTCAAAATACAGCCAAAGCAAGTGACAACAACATGGGCATGTTGCCTAAGCAAGGCATGGAGAGGTGTCAGCGTCCGACTGTTACGCAGGCGGGGGGCAGGAATGCATACCTTTTTTGCGACACACTTTGCATCTGGCATTCTCTGCCGACATATCCCACTTGATACAGGCATCCAGCATCCCGAGCAGCACATGCATACGGGAGAAGGTCTGGGCCTCTCGGATTGCTGTCTTCCACTTCTCCATGGCTGAAGCAACCTGCAGACAGACCTAACAACTTACAACGAAGCACACAGACACACCTCACTACAGTCTGAAGATGTTTTTAACATCCTTTATCTGGGGCCCTTAATAACCAAAACTCAACTTTATTTTTTTTTCCTTCTCTATAGCCTCTGCAGTCCTATTTGTGGTTTATCCATAGTCAGCCTTACTGGAATAGGCAATTTGTTCATAGTAATACAGCCCCTCTGCATTTTATAGCCAAGATAAAACAACCTATGTGAACTGCACCAAATTCTTATTCTGAAAGTCTAACCCAAATAATCAGCAAGCTAAGAAATTAAAAAGCAGAAATCTAGCACTACAAAATGTAGGATGAAAGTCAGTAGACAGCTGGCAGCACCACTTGAGCGTGGTGGATTGGAGCAGCCTGTACTGCCCTCCAGTGGGTACTGCAGAGAGGCTCGAGCCCATCAGCAAGATCCACCACTTGGTCTTCTGAGCTGCTCAGCTGGGAAAGTAGACTGTGATAGCAACTACTACCAGATTTGACAGCCCCAAATATGAAAACAGCACCTTTCCTGAGACAAGATGTCCTCAGCACAAGTGAAATCCCATAACTAGCTGCAAGTGAGGATGAGAGCATTAAATCTGAGATTTATACCTAGTCTGCACATAGCAAGCTTCATATGAAACCTCAAACTCAGCTCTGAAGGTTTAGAAAAAAACATTACAGTGGATCGGAAATGCACCAGAACAGAGAAGTAATCCAGAGCCATTGCATGTTCAACTCAAATATTAATCCTCTGCTTTTTAACAATGAGGTGATGGCCTAGACATGACAGGGAGATAATAGGACTCAAGTTAGTGTTGTAACACAGGAGAATGAAAAAACAAACACTGAAGTGTCAGATGGGAAAAACTAAACTCTGCAGCTGACAGCAATTTGGGAGCCAAACAAAACCCAGGAATTTTGCAGAGTTGCACATTCTCCTCCCACTGAATTTGAGGAAGCACAGTGTATATTAGATGTTTGGAAAAACAAACTGTTCTAATAAGCCAACATCCTTGCTGTCATTGCTAGTGTAGAACCTGGAGCCCAAGACATTCAAGACAAATGGAAACCTCCACAGCCTGCTGTGACAGATTACACAGTGCTGTGCTATTTCTTTGCAGAACATTGTTGAGGTGCTTCACATACTGTGTAATTGATTTTCCAAGTAACTGTTCCATGGGTTTTGCTCTTAACATACTGGGTAACTGCTGGGCCAAGATAAATCTGCAAAAGCTGTTGGCACGTTTTGCTTAGATTTTTCTCCCCAAGCCTACAGAATTTAACAGATTTTCAGCCTTGCTTCCCAAGCACCATGAGACTCAGGCATTTTAGCAGTACCATTATCAAGGGAGTTCAAATTGCCAAGTAGGCAAAACAGGAGACTGAAACAAGTTACTTAAATAACCTCCCAGCTGGAAGGGAGTGTTCTAGCACAGAAAACAAACGCAAAACAAAACAAACAACAACAACGTAAAACTACCAGAGGCAGCCTCAGTCACATTGCAACTTGAGACTGACAGAAAATGTCTACTTTGGTAAAGATGGACAAACCTCTGGCTAGGATACCAGACGAGAGGCTTCCTAAGACAGTAAGAGAGAAAAATCCCTCTGAACAGTTGAAACCATGAATGCTTGATTGTGAAGTTGCTCTGAGATCTTGTCTGCCACCAGGGCCTGGTGCACTCCAGTGATACAGGTGAAAAGTAGTGCTCTCCAGCCTGCTCCTTTGTGAACATTCCCAACCAGCAAGCGGCAGGGGTGGATAACCCAACAGTTCCCTTTGCTACTTCCCTGTCCTATTCTAGGGCACTGCAGAGTGCTACCACCTCCTGAAGTGGGAACATTTGCACAAACTTGGAGGCAAAAGATACATTTTCAGAAACTGCCATAAGCCAGGTCTACAATGTAATCTTTCGCCACTCAGCAGTGGTGCTTTCTAGCTATGTAGCCCAGCCAGCAGGAACCCTTAGTATAGACAATTATGTCAGCAAACGGGTGCCTGTTAAGCCATAACTTGCTTCTCACAGGGAAAACGAGACAGAATGATGCCACAAGACTGCAATTTCTCTGGTGTAGTCAGCAAGCACACTAAGTTTTTTGCACTACAGCTATACTATATTTTACCCGCTGTATACTCAGTGCAATTCTGGCTCTAAAAGACTTCAGAATTATTGTCCTGTACAGGACATTTGTTTTTAAAAGCCTACCAGTCAGGCTTCTTCAACAGATAACTGCATCTAAAATCTGGGCTGCTCTTTTAAGGTCATGTATAACAGTTTTCTGCAATGGTAAAAAGAAAGCTTATTCCATGTAATCTGAGGTAAGGAAAACAAACAAACAAGTTGAGCATTCCCTGTGCAACCATGATTGTCTAGGAAACTCTGAGCCAGTTAAAGAAGTCACTGCACTACGTAAATGTTCCAGAGACATCAGCGCAACACAAAAGCCAATGCTCCAGAGGGGGATCTGCAACACCACGCACTTGGGCAATACTGAAATCTATGCCATGCTGCTATAAGGCTGAGTTGTATAACAAAGTATGCAGCCACATTAGACAAATTGGGTAATACTAGAAAAAGTAGTAAGTTATTTTGAATTTAAGTCTTGCAATATTCAGAAAACCTACTGTTCTAGCTGGTTTTCAGATGAAGAAATTACTAATCAGTATGTTTCAGTCATACAGAGCATTTTGTCTAACCAGGCTACTGTAGCTGAAAGTTATGAAATTGCTAAAGTGAAGCAAATTACAGAAACCTGGCCTTGCTAAAAAGAATGATGCTCTGCAACCACATCATCAAGTAAGGGAGCAAATTTCTAAGGTAGAATGGAAAAACTAATCAAACACTCATGATTAAAATGGACCAATTTTCTGACAAGTAAGAACTCAGGTTTGAAGTCTAACATAGCTCTAGTATTAGAAGGGAAGTGACAAGGGCTCAAATACAGAACTCACATAGCTGAATTACTATTCATTTAGATATTGTAGTAAATCTGATGTTATCCTTAAAGTATACCCTACACATATAACCCTTACAGTTACAGCTGTAAGACACCTGGGAGTAAAGCACAATATGGTGTTGCTGTAGATAAAGGAAATGTCATGATCCAGATCCTTTCTGTCCCAGAGATTACTGATTCTTATAGCTCTGTATCCTGCTGAGGGCTTTCAGGATAGGGTAGCCTCCCATTCTCATTATAATAAGGACCTGAAAATTCAACAAAGTTAATAAAATTTTAATACTTCATTACAGCTGAAGAATGTGAAAATTTCTAGTGCCTATTCAAACATCCTGCTAACATGGCAATGCCACGGCATAACAAAGACTTAATGTTCAAACAAGGGTTCAGCATATGCTGACAAGAGCTTTTAAAACAGAAATAAAATAAAAAAAACACCAACACTAGTCAAGCACCCATTATTTAATTTCAACCTGCTGGTTTTTTTTTTTAACCTGTTGTTCCAGTTCTGGTCTTGCCTACTTCTGCTTAAGTCTAAGTATCCTCAGCACTCGTATCCCTCATAGGATGAAATACTGGTACAGCTCAACTGCCTGAAGGACCCTACCAAAGCCTCTGCAGTTCCCCTCCATTCCTTCTCAGCTTTGAATTGGGAGGCTATGCCAGTACCCCCATGATATCACTTCTCTCACGCAGGCAACATAAAGCTCTTTCACCCAGATGTCCACACAAGTTGGGTGTAGTCCCCAGGTTAGCATCTTCTTCTGTGGGTGTCTCTACACATAAGACTTGGTCATCTTCTTGCATAACACTGATATGTACCTGAACCTAACTCCCTTGCAGTCACTAAAACCTCAGCATGTCTCTTTCTTTTTATGGAAGAAAGCATTAAGCCACCATCAGTCCTCTCTAATGGATACAACTCCTGTTAAGTTCTCTACAAATGTTTTGTAATATGCTTTTATTCAAGTATCCAGTTTTTGTGAGGAGCTCCCCCCAAAAAGTCAAATACTCGACCCATTTCCTGTTCATAGAGAAATCATTAACTGCAGTTACACAGTACGATTTTTACTTTGGTAATACCTTTACTTCTCAAAATAACCGGGAAACATCTGGCCCCATAAACAAACCCACTGCACTCTAAGCTTGCAATGGGGAGAAGCTGCACGGGATATAGTACCATATGAAATGTAATACAACTCTTCTTTAAGCAGGAGCACTACAAGACAGAAACAGAGCCCTGAAATGAACAATACCTTAGCTTCTTCTGCCATTTTCTTGTCTTCATCAATCTCCTCAGCCTTGGCAATATAGTCCTCTCCTTGATGTTTCCTCCTCTTCTGCTTGGGGGCCATGAAGCCTTGCAGAAACTTCTTAATAACACCAGCTTGGAGTGCAATCACACACTCTCCAAAATCCTTCAAGCTCTCTAGTGAGTGTACCTGATAGAAAGAGCATACAATCACTTAACATTTGGACATCACTCTCTGTGCTTTTTAGGTGTTTTTGTCCTGCAAATGGATATGTAGGATACTTAATGCAGCATTGCTAATCCCATTCTTGGTTATGGAATCAGCATATTACCACTGCTTCTGCTAGAGTTCACACACAGCATACACGCATTCATGTATAGAACAGGAATGTTTATGTTAGTTCAGAAAAAAGCATGATGCTTTGGGGTGTGTGGAGGGGAAGCAATTCTTCCATTCTTTTAAACCCTTCACTTTTCCCATCATTCACTTAACGTTGAAGGTCCCATATAGAAAAAGAAGTTTCTGCAGTGACTCAGAATGTAATTTAACAGATTATTAACCATTCCAAGATAGACACTGTCATCCTTTGGTACAGGAGCATACAGTAGATATAAGACTGTGTATTCTACCTATACCCATGACAGGTTTATCATGTCCTAAAGGCACACAACACACCAGAAATGCTTATGTGATTAAGGCCAAACATAGTAACTTCCTTGTGCTGACATACTTCTTGTATGTAACATAGTAACTTCCTTGTGATGACTTTAACTTCTGGAAGTGGAGCACAAACATTATCCCAAACCTGAAGTGGTCTGAATTTATGAAAATTGACAAAACAGAAAAAAGCTGTCTCAACAAAACATTCTGGCTCTGACACAGAAGCTAAAAAGCAGCTACAAAGAGCTCTGCTAAAGCTCCATAAAGAAGTCCTCCACCAGATGAGGGAAACAGGACAACTTCACAGCTGAGCAGGACACCTACCTTCAAAGTTATAATTCACCTACACCAAAAGGACCTCAAGCCAGTAGCTATGTAAACTTGAAACATCAGTTAAGAAAGAGAGAATATACAAGAAATTTGATTTTCCTGATCCTCTTTTTAAAGGAGAACCAAAGAGTCAAAACCTTCCAAAGATAGTATGAACTGAGTCTTTCCTAGTACTACTTTGTTCACTCACTCTTGCTTCAAATTCTGGTGTCACATCAACATATCCCAGCCCTCCTTTCTGCAGACGAGTTGCGACCTCAATTAGATCACTTCGGAGGTAGTTCAATAGTTCCTGGTTGCCGTCACAGGATTTGAGGCCCAGGTTCTGTTTTCGAGCCAAATGGATAGAATGTGTGATGTCCTGATACCTGGAAAATCAAGAAAAAACTTTGAATACATGCAGACCAGTGTCTTGCAAGGGTGTTGGGGCATTCAGTGATCTACATGCTCCACCAGTGCAGAACGTTCTTTGAAAGATGCTTTAAAGCATGGGGCAGTTCTGCTTCTGCGGGTAAAACAGCACTGCCTTTGCTTCCAGTTGCAGGGAGCAACTTAAAGAGAGACCAACCTCTTTACAAATTTAAGCTTTGCTCATCAAGTAATATTTACAATATCATCTAAGAAGGAACAATTTCTCAGTATCCTCCCCTCTTCAGCAGATACACAATGAAAGCAAAGTGCTGAATGCTGCCCCAGGAATTGAAAACTTGGTACAATAATGATGTGCTTTGACATTGAGAAGAGACACAGAAAAGAAACAATAAATAACCTTTTCTCCAAACGTTCCTTCAGCTGACTCTCTCTCACTCCTTGTGGGTGTAGGCAATCTAGCAGCTCATCCAAATCCTTCTGATTGTCACATAGAAACCTGAAAGATACATTACCTGATTTTGGTGCATGTTCTATCTCTGTGGCAACGATTCCTTCTTTTAAACAGTTCTCAAATATCAGTAGACAGGAATGACAATTAACTTATATCAAACCCCATGGAGTAAGGTGAAAAACTTCCAGTAATGCTGGCATAAGCATTCTAAGAGAGGCCTCATTTCAAGGTTCCCAAATGTAGCTAATTCCAGAGTAACAAAAACACAAAACTGATTTGTAGAGTTTTTTTCCTGCATTAAGTTTATTCAAACATTGGCATCTGAATTTAGTCATCTACCCTAGGGATTAGATTCACTAAATTGCAGTCAGTTTAAGTCACCCAAATCACATTTTTGATGCACTAGGAAAGATTAACATGCTTTGTATTGCATAGTATGACAATTTAATCATTCTTTCTGCAGAACTTTCAACTTATGTCATTCACTCAAGAAGTCTCTAGAATGTCAGTTTATACCATGACTGCTGATGTTACAGATTTGAGACAGTGAAGGCTATGCCCTCTGCAAGTGTAGACCTCCTTCCTAAGAAACCTGCATTAACTTGAAAGCTTTAATATAGCACGTGAAAACTATATTCATTAGCTTTAAACCTTTTTGCTCAGAAAGTCCCTCAGGAGAGCAATGTTAATCTGCAGTTACCTGAATCTAACAGGGCTACACTTATGCAGTTCTCTACACAAGGCATTTTCAGCAATTCCAGAGTACAACCAAAACACTAGTTTCAATGCTGGTTTGTAGATTTAAAATAGCTTTGAGACAACCTGAAACCCTGTGTCTTTTTTCTTTTTTTTTTTTTTCCCTTCAACACTTTTCTGTGATGTCATGGAGCCTTCTCACCTCAGACATGCATGTGTGCTGGACAGAGGTGGGAGAATTAGTATACAATCTGAGTTCCAAAGCACATTTACAGAAAATATGGAAAATATGCATCTAATAGATGATCACTCCTTAAAACAGGGATCTAATGGGATAGCAAAGTCAACCTTAAATGGAATCAACTGCAAAGGATCACTATGTGATCCTTACCAGACACAGAGAAGACTCCAGTTTTAGTTTTTCTTCTTGGGCACAAGCTCAGATGAACCAAGCAACAACTAGAGAAGGATGCTGTCCTGGCTCTTGTAGAATAACAGTATCTGCAATAGTTTCTTTTTCTGGCAGAAATACTTACTAAATATTGTATCTGAAACAGAAGTATTTTGGAATTCTAGCATGCTCATATTACGGTAATGGCCTGACAACCTGCATTTCTTTGGTAAATTAATCACTCTAATAAAATACAGGATTGATTGTTTAAAAATGGAAGAAAAATGGTTCCTTGCCAGTCATCTGCTTCAGTACACTCCAACCCTGCAAGGCATCCTCACTGTGCACAGAGATCAAATCTTTTGGCCACCTCTACCTTTTGCACACCCTCTCTACAAGAAACAGGACAGAGCAGGTCCAAATATCAAAGGTATTTCACCCACCGGAGCCTAGTGCATGCACTTCAAAAGCATGAGCTTTTGGGCTGTTCATGGGATCCAACAGACATTCACACAAACCCTTAACAGCCCTAAGTCAAACAATGTAACTCCTGTCTTTTGCTAACAGATACCACTCATGGTAACACATTAGCATTCCAAGGTCTACCGAGAGACCACTGCAAAAACTAACATTTCTAACTCTACTGGACTTCATTAAATAGAGAAATTTCGCTAGAATATTTGATATCAAATTGCTTCCAAAACCTTGGGGAAAATCTCAAGATTAATCCTAAACCATATTTCAGTGTGAAGAACCTGTCACGGTATGGGAATGGCATAAACCAAGTTTCAAAACAGTTGTCCTGTAGATACCCAGCAGATTACTGTTTCTCAGCATGTTGAGGTTGCCTAGGTCATGATGAAAAAGTATTGATTGCTGCAAGTGATACACCATGGGATCCAGTTAGAAAATACCTGAAAAGACACTACTGCCCAAGCTTTCTCAGCTTTCCCTCAAGAGTACAAATCTAGAGAATTCCCTGCACAGTTTTCTTCTCTAATGAAGATGGAAGGGCACTGGAAATGGTTAACATATGGCACTTAGATTCTCCAGTTACATGGTTTGGGGAAAGACAACACAGGCTGCTGGCCAGAGTGAGAAAGCAGATAACATCCTTCTAAGAAAGGTAGGAAGGGCTAAATCCTAGCACAACTTTGTTTCTGCTGAAAAGGAAACGGGACAGGAAAAGGAGGTCATCTGCAACATGCACTTGAGCTTTCCCAGTCCTCCCTGTGAGTAAGAACTGGACTTCTAGGAGCAGGTACTCTTCTACATCAGGTTGAACTCAAATGCACATACTATAAACACATTAAAGAGGTACCTGTGTTTGTCTGGTGGTACCTTGCTGCTTTGTACAGCCCCAGCTCCTGATTCTCAAACCAACGCCATACATTCCCTACCCCCTGAAGGAACCACGTACACCTCCAGCTAGGGCTCAACCAGCATGACTCTGGGAGCATGGACATGATAAAATAGGGCTAGCATTTTAACTGGGGGAGGCAACAAGGCTGTGAGACTGCGAGTCTTGATAAGAGGGAAGGGGAAGTAATTGGTGCCATTAATGTGGCTTTACACAGAGCTTATGCATAGTAACACAATCCAGAATATAGGGAAAGACATCTGTGGTAGAGTCAAGACCAGATGAAGGCCTTCAAACTGACCTGAAAGGGGGAAACCTGTCTGGGGTAACAGCTTCCTGCATCCCTAACAGCCGTGATTCTTTTCTTATGTATCTGGAAGAGCAAGCCACCAGACTGGTCAGCAATCGTAACAGAAGGGACACAAGACACAAGTCAAAAGGAGCTATCAGTATTCATTCAGGTTGAATATTCCCACATGTTCTCGGGCTACAGGCTGCAAGGGACAGAAAGAAAGGTATAAAATCTGGACTGCAGACTAGGGAATGAAGAAATCAAGAGGACAACATCTCGAGGAGCCCAGGATCAGTACCTGCTCTGGAGGGTTGGTAGAAACAGGGAAACTCCAACTGTAGAATATAGTCGTGAGAATGGAGTCTGTCAGCACCCACTCATGGTTAACTCAAATTGTCTGCTGAGGGGAGCCGCCATATCATGGTGTATTCCTAATAGATGAAGAACAACGGGAGTTACTCTGCAGAGATGCCACTATTTTTAAAATTCAACTCCTTTCTGACCAGGATGAGTGAGAAGTCTCCTGCACAGTAACACACCGCAAAGGTTTAAATTAACTTGAGTTTCTTGCAGGAAAGGCAGACGTGTACATTTCAAGGACCATATGTCCAGAGGCTTTATAAGATTTTTCTTTTTTTAATAAGCATCAACATCAGTGAAAGTGGTGTACGATATGGTACTGGTTCTTCCATCTGGATAAGACAGAAGCTAGACAAATAACCACACATTTATGATTCTGAATGAGAACAATGACTCACTTCTAGGATGGAACAGTGAGTACTCTTCTTCTGGGTGCAAAGTACTGAAAGCAGAAACCACTTCCACGAGACACTGTTTCTACAGCTCTTGGTGGAAATATGGATTCTATTGCACCCTTCATCAATATCCTACAAGCTCCCAGCCTCAATGAGAAAAGAGGCAGGACTGAATTACAACCATTCATGGAGTTAATTTGGTTTTCATTCCAAAGACTCAATCTAAGTATAGCAGGGTAAAGCTAAAGGTATTTATTCTACATGAGGCTAAACTTAATCCCATTTTAGATATTCTACTACGAAAGAGACAGGTGACAGGAATTAAAGAAGAACACAAAGAAATGGAACTTCCTATGTACCACATGCTAACATTATGAATTCAAGATGAACCAGCCCTTGCATCCAAACAACAGGGCATGTAGGTATCCAAGGACTTCAGTACGGTTTGAGGTCTTCTCACGCTGTGCAAGGACAATGTGCAAAATGCAGCCAAGGAGGAGACAATTCCCTAATCACCTATGCTCATGGGAGTCCTTGAGACAGGCAAGATTGATGATGGCAATCATCAGAGAGTAAAAATACTACTATAGTAGGAATATGGATTTCCTCAGAGGGAAGTTCTAGTTGCTGACTATAACAAGTGATCTCAGGCTGTCACCTTTTTTGGGGGAAGGTACGTCAGCTGATCAGAAGTAATTTCCCCCTTATTTCAAAAGAAAACCAAAACCAACCAACCAACCACAAACCACCGTAATTTGCTAGTTTGGTTTTCTGACCTGTTGTTTCTGCATCAAAAGAAAATACTTTCTTAAGGAGACTTCTCAATTCTCCTCTAGCACTACTCTCTATCTCCCTGTTGAACATACACAGAGTATTTCTATAATCCTTATATGAACCATAGTGAGAATGTTTTCTTATTGTTGCTACTGTTCCCCCCCGAAAGTTTTCTCAACCTTTTTTCACCCCAATGGTAAGAGTCAGCACCTAGTATGGAAACTTTAAGATGATCTTTTTGAAAGCATTCTAGGCTTTTAGCTGCCAGTTTAAGCTTTATAATAATCATTAAGCTTCTTAATTTTTTGTTCTCTTTGTAATACAAGAATGCTAGATCTAAGCATCCTGTGGTCAATTCTTACAAAGTCTCTCTTCAACAACACAATATAATTCAGTCCTGAGACTATACAGGAGCTGGTTCAAAAAAGCTTTTTCTCCTGATTTGTATGACTAGTTACTCCATAAGACACTTGTACCTAAATCAGTCTTTCTCAGCATGTGAGTGAGAGTTGCCAACCTGATTAAGCAATTCAGCAGTGTAACTTCAAGTGCTATGCTTTTTTAAACACAGACTGGTTACAAATTATAGGGATTCTGTGTTACTTAGCTCATCTGATTTGGCTGTATGTTGTCTTCAATTCATAGCAACATGCACTAATAGTTTAAACTATGGTTTTCTATTTATAATTTGTCCTTCTACTGGTAGGCACCTTCCCAACTCTGCTAAATGAATTAGTATTAGAAGAGGTAGTTAGAAGGAGCTGAAAGAACTTTCTTGTGGATCATACAATCTATGATCTTCTGTTCAGCACCCACACCCTAGGAATGCTCAATTTCTTGAACTTTGGCAATACGATGAGATGTGCCAAGGACTAGACTGAGAAAGGGGTGGAGATTCCCTATGGCAATGTTAGACAGAGTGAAGGCATGCAGAGGGAACTGCTATCTCCTACACGTCCCTGTCAATGGAAGAGAAAGGATACAGCCATATCAGGAATCAGTGATTCATCTAAACCATCAGCATTGACCAAGATGTCCACTAATTTCAATCTCTTTGATAGTTCCTGATGGGAGAGCATGAACATGTAAAGTATAGTAAAGTATTGCTGACTTCAGTGGAACTACGCTTTGGAGCTAAACTCAAAACTAGTGAAATTTAGCAAAAATGAAGTAATCCCACTTTGTGAGTCACCAATGGAAAACTCCGGAGAAAAGCCACTGGTAACAGAGGAGCTGAAGGAACAAGTACTTTGTGAGAATTACTTCTCAGGCTTACCTAAAAACACCTTCACAGTCTTTCACAGGTAGTTTAAGTAGGTAAAGATGTAGCCAATTTCTCTTCTCTCGTGGGAACACTGCTAATCACTCCTTACTACACAAGGCAAATGGTTGACAGATTTTCTTTAAAGACTTTACTAGAGCCAATCACTGGATTAAGTCACAATCAAACACACTCAAAGGCAAACTGTTTAGATTTGATTCACTTAGAAGACATGTTGGTAGCTATTGCTTGGCACTGGGAATTATTAAAGGGAAAACAGACTGTTCACATGTAATAATAATTTCGCTAAGCTAAAATAATCATCAGTAGCAACAAAAACAAGAAAATCAATTCCATGATACGGTGCTATCGGAGAACAAATGAATTCCACCAACATGCTATGCTGGTGGAAAGCAAGAAAGCTAACACTAAAACAGAACTGAGGAATGACTCCACATCGTAGTGCAAGAACATGCAGGATGTCTGGCCCCAAACATATCAATGAAAACTAATTTCACATGCTCGAGGACCCCATGTACTACAATTCAGGTCTGCTGAGACAAGCCACGAAAGAAAACCTGGACAGTTAGATAGGTCACTGCTCCCCCAGCTTTTTCAAAATACCACAGCAAATCTTTTCAATTAACAATTCTTCTGATTATAAAATATATAAAATCAGTGGTATTTTACTAGGTTAATCTATACTGGCTCTAAGTCACATTGATTAGAATGGTTCTACTGCCTCTTGGATCAGGTGCTCTATTAGCCATTTGCTACTAGCAACAGAGGCCTGACAGCCCAATAAACTCATTCGACTGTTAAGTACTGAAAAAACATTAGGTATATAGGCGCTATTAAATGACATCTGTTTAGTTTCCTTGACCTTTATATTTTAATTACTTTACAGATATAAAGCACGTATTACCATAAGTTCTGTCCCTGCTTGGGCGCTGTGGTCTCTGCAGGAAGGTCCACAGCATGTACAGATCGGTGAAGTGCACTCCCTCTGCCGTCTGTGGCTGTGCTCTTCCGCTTGTCTATAAAAGAAGAGCACAAGCTCAAATGTATTCTCATTCATGCTTCTCCTCAGACACAAATTTTATTTTTCAAAAACTAACCTAACTTTAGTTAAATATTTATGATCAACACCTAGTCTAGCAGTACATTTTCCAGAGAAAACTACTCCAGCACTAGTTTGCTAAAGCTCACAGTATAAGCATTTGTAGAAATACAGATAAATAAAGAAAATATTATTGAATCATTAAGCATGCACACAGAATTATAAAAAACATTCCTACTATTTCAAATATGTACTAGTTTCACTCTTTAGCTATACACTGACAACATACTTTTAAATTTGAAGGTGATACAAATAGGATGCATTTATATTTCTGAGCATCTTACCCCAACAGTCTGATATGGATCTAACACTTTGCTCATTAAGTTTCAAATGGAAAGTGTTAAAAATCTTTGCATAACAGCTCAGTAAATACATAGGCAATACTTGATAAACTAATACAGCTGGAAGCAAGGTGGTATACAGGAACATTGGCAGATCAATATTTGAGCAAATTCACATAAGAAAATAAACCCATTGAGCATCACTGAATGATACAACTTCTAACACAACTCATCAAGACACAGGAGGCTGGAAAGTTACACTGGATGAAATATCACCGTATGTTTGCCTTGTTTTATTACAGATGTCTACTCTGACCAATGTATAAGACAGGATACCACCAAAGAAGGGCTCTCTGATTTAATTCAGTATAACCTGTTGCATATAGTATTGCTGTAGATGAACTCAATGACAGCCTATGTTTCAAATGCAACAAATTATCAGTACTGAAACTGCAACTATTCTTACACTACAGTATGTTCTTCTGTACCACAAACACATAACGTTATGCTTCACCCCCCCAACAGAAGAATTTTTGAGCATGTCCAAATTTTGCCTGCAATACTCAGCTACCCAGGCTTGAAGTCACCAAGACAAAATTGGTGACTAGGAGAGAAAGCACTGGAACTTCAGTTTATCATTGCCCCTCACCAGCACATTCGGAACAAGGTGAACAGCAGGCTGAGATGACATGTGAGAGGGACTCTTTGCCAAAATGTCCTCAGTCAGTGAGGTATAGGCATCCAGACACCTGCTCTGCTTGACGTTATTGCAGTGGAGTATGTGTGAAAGTGCTGAACACGCCTATGGTGAGAAGTTTGGCTCATTGCTCCTCCAGATAAACAGCATGTTTGTCCTCTGTGACAAGAAAGCTAATCTGGAAGTTGTGCCACTGGTGGTGCATTAGCATGGTGCTATTAGCATTAGCTGGCTATCCTCACTCCCTGCAACAGGCAATCAACTACTTGTCCGAGAAGTTTGGTACACTGTAGCCCAACAGGTACAGAGTAAAACAGTATGGTTACTACACAGTTGACATCAAATGCTTTTAAAAGATAGGTGATCATATCCCACAGTCCTTACATGGTACAGTGCAGACAGACAGTCTCAAGATCTGCAGCAGTAGCAGGAAATCATAATGAATGAACTCTCCCATGCGCAGGTTTTCTGAGTTCACAGTAAGTTTAGATCAGAGGAAGCCCACAAAGACACTGAGACTAGCCAGTTCTCTCTCAAGTTGACAAACCCATCCCAACAATTAGATAGCAACAAAGGAAACACCCAAAGAGAAGCCAGATGATCATACCTCCTGGGCTGTAGTCCTTCTTTACTTCTTCTTTTTTCTGATGGGGAAGGATGAATCTGTAGTCTATACTGTCATGCACCCAGCCTTTCTCAATGAACAAGCCAGGAACCTCATCCGAAAACAGCCAATACCTGCAGGGCATGGCACACATACATGTTAACAGGTACCTGTCCCCTTTTTTGGCTGCATTTACACACATCCATCATTATATGCACAAGGAGGAGAGCATGTGTGCCCTCGACTCAAAAGAAACTGAGAAAATCTTTAAGAGCACAGAAATCTTTGAGAAACTAGAAGAGCTTTTATTAAAATCCATTCTAGCAGTCTTTCAGTGTAACAAACAGGAAGAAGGGAAGATCGTAACTAGATTCTTGAGCACTTGAAGTTCTGCTGGCCAGTGGATTGTAACCTCCACAGTCAGCTTTTTCCTTTCCTATGTAAACAAGTGAAAACTGGTACACTCTATATACACAAAAACTAATTTCTGCTCTCCTTCACAGTCCAATGCAGAGAATACTCTCAATATGATACTCCATACCTATCAATTATTTGGAGCTACTATCTGCTAAAGCTACTGTCAAAGGGAGCAGCTAGCAGAATGGAATCATTTCTTTTCCTACCTGTTATGATTACGGTCAGTGCCAATTGGGGTCCTGCGCATCACAAGCTTCGCCTTAGCAATTCCATCCTGGAATGTTTTCTCAGCTGCAGCTTTATGCTTCCGGATTCTTTCTTCCTCTGCTTCTTTCTCCATCCTCACTGTTGGAATTAGCATGGAGAAGTATTAGCATTCTTTTACTGTATTTAGACATCAATACTATCTTTTATTTTACTAGGTCAGGTGGGAAAAAATAATTTATTGGTGACTTTACTTAATATTCTTTTAATGCAGCCAGCCACCTTTCATACAATCTTCCACTATCCTTTCTAGAAGAAAAAAAAAAAAAAAAAATCAAAAGTTATCAAGAAGTTGAGGCATAAGGATGAACCAGCTTTTGGAAAGAGGAAAGTTTGGATTAGAATAGATTGGAGAAAGTATTCATTATTTTTCCTCATAATAGATCACTGAAGTAGCATTTGCTGCTGTGCAACTCTACATAACAAAGACCTTTCTTTAATTACAGCAGAATGTACAATAACAAATTCTGCTCTAGCCAGCTCAAACATTGGGAGCAGTGCAGCAACAACATGACTCAAGTCAGCATGGCTAACAGACATCTGCATCTCTATGACTGTAGCTATGAAGAATGGTCACCCAACAAGCTGACCTACTGAACAAACAGATCTGGCACAATAGAAGCCTCTTCCAGGCACCAACATCTCACAACAGTGACTTAGTCATGTCTCCTAACCATCTCATTCTTTTCCAGATATGCTATGATGTGGAAGAGCATTAAAACAGAAACCGCAGGTTTCTCCCCTCATGGCAGAAGTACTACAATCTCAGTAACTCTCAATAAGCTTTTTTTTTTTTTTTTGTCAACAAACAATGAAAAACTCAACAACCCTGAAATGGCCTAAATCCTGGCATCACAGGCTCCTTGGGAGAGTCTTACACACAAAACACATTATTTCATATCTCTAGGTAATGAGCAAGAAGAAACACAGCTACTGCCAAGACGCAAAACATTAAGGTCAAGGAGATTTATGTTTCTTTTGTTAGTTCAAAATTCTCTCAAACAACAGGTATACTTCCACAGTGAAGCAGGTGTAACAAGACCATATGGAAAGGGTGAGCTGGAAAGCGGCAGATAAAAACTGGAACAGAGAGGTTGCATGCTGGTTGCTAGCTCAAGGAGACAGCTGACTTCTTGCTAGGAAGCAGCCCTTTTCCCAGGACTGTTACCTACTCTCTCTTGCAGCCATCTCTGTATCAAGATAGATTTGATAACAGTTGATGAGTAAATACCTGGACCATCTCTGAAGTCCTGCCAATGTAATCAATCCTGAGTGATTAGAGGAAACATGCTGAAAAACACACCCTTGCATTTGTTACACCAGCTCAGTTGATCAGCTTTTATATAATAAAAACAACTATATAATAAAACTAACTCTTGGCAGTCTGTGAGATCGTGCACCAACCAGTGTCCACTAGGCATAGGGATCACTCCAAAAAGTTTGTGACAACCCAGATGGAGGGCCTGCCAGAGACTTGGAAGTTCAGGCCTCTGCCGCTGCTGTGGGAGGGCATCAGGGAGATTGCCTGTTCTCAGGGGGAAGGTCTGCTCACCATAGTGGCTGACCTCAAGGAAGAGGTAGAGAGACTGACGAGCATCAGGGAGAGTATGAAGGAGATTGCCTGGTGGAGTAACTCCCTGTTGTGCCAGAGAGAAGGGCACTGGGGGAATGCCCCCCAAGAGGCCAGTGGAGCCCCCACCCTGTCAGGCAGAGGGAGAAGACCAAAAAGACAGAAGGGCTGGAAGCGAGTCCCAGTTCAGTGCCACAGGCAACCCCCCTCCCTACCTGCCTTGCTTCCCCAGGTGCCCCTCTGTAATAGGTTTGAGGCCCTTGATCTTGAAGGAGAGGTAGGCAAGGACATGGTAGAAGGCCCACTTATGAGGTCACGTAGGAAGAGGCAGTTGACACCATGCCTCAAGACCAAGACTAGCTCCAAAAAGAAAGAAAGGGTAATCGTAGTAGGAGATTCACTTCTGAGAGGAACAGAGGGACCAATATAGAGAGTTGATTCTTATCACAGGGAAGTCTGCAGTCTACCTGGAGCCCAGATCATGGCTATCACCAGGACATTCCCCAACCTGGTGTGCTCCACAGACTGATCTTCCAGACAGGTTGGGAGGAAGCTGCGTCCTGTAGTCTGAGGGGAATGAAGAAAGAGTTCAAGGCCTTGGGATGGTTGGTGAAAGAGTCATGCTCAGAAAGAAAGGCCAGCAAGGTGAGGTGGTGGAGTTGCTCTTTACATAAGAGAGCAACTACATTGTATTGAGTACTGTGCAGGGGCGGATGAGGAGTGAGTTGAGAGTCTGTGGGTGAGAATTAAAGGACAAGCTGGAACAGGCGATACTGTTGTCTGTTGTGGGTGTCTATTACAGGCTACCAGATGAGGAAGGTGATGAGGCCTTCTACAGGCAGCTGATAGCAGCCTCACAATCACAGGCCCTGGTTGTCATGGGGGATTTCAGCTACCCTGACATTTGCTGGAAGGCCTACTCAGCCGGCCATCCACCATCCAGGAGGTTCTTTCACTGTATCAATGATAATTCCTGATGCAAGCGGCAGATGTGCCAACTATGAGACGAGCACTGCTGGATCTTGTCCTCACTAACAAGGAGGGGCTGGCTGAAGCAGTGAAGGTTGAGGGCAGCCTTGGTTGCAGCAACCACAAGATGGTGCAGTTCAGGATCTCACGTGGCAGGAATAGAATACCAAGCAGAATCACAACCCTGGACTTCAGTAGGGCCTTTTCAAGCAGTTGGTAGGGGAAATCCCATGAGACAAGGTACTTGAAGGTACCAGGACCCAAGATAGTTGGTTAGCATTCAAGGACTGCTTCTTCCGAGGAGGAATTTGCCTTTGTTGATGAGGACTGGGTTAAGGACAAATTAAGCAAGCCAGACATCCATAAATCCATGGGTCCTGATGGGATGCACCAACAGGTGCTGAGGGAGCTGGCTGAAGTCATTGCTAGGCCACTCTCCATCATCTTTGGTAAGTTGTGGGAAATGGTAGAGGTGCCTGAGAACTGGAGGAAAGCAAATGTCACTCTGGTCTTCAAAAAGGACAAGAAGAAGGATCCAGGTAACTACAGACTGGTCAGCCTCACCTCCATTCCTGGAAAGATGATGGAACAACTCATCCTTGGCATTGTCTCTAGGCATATTAAGGATAAAAGGGTCATTGGGGGCAGTCAACATAGCTTTATCAAGGGCAAGTGGTACTTGACCAACCTGATAATCTTTTACGAAGAGTAACCACATGGATAGATGATGGTAAAGCAGTGGACATGGTCTATCTTGATTTCAGTAAAGCTTGTGATACCGTCTCCCACACCAACCTCACAGCTAAACTGACTATATGTTATCTGGATGATCAGGTAGTAAGGGGGACTGTGAACTGCTTGAAAGAAAGAAGCCAAAGAGTTGTGGTCAATGGGACGGAGTCTAGTCTGTATCCCTCAAGGGTCAGTACTGGGACCAGTGCTACTCAAAACCAGTCACCAGTGGGGTCCCTCAAGGCTCCATTTTAGGGCCGGTACTTTTCAATATTTTTATAAACGATCTGGATGTAGGAATAGAAGGTATTTTGAGCAAGTTTGCTGATGACACCAAACTTGGAGGAGTTGTGGACTCGAATGAGGGTGGAAAGGCCTTGCAGAGGGATCTGGATAGGTTGGAGAGCTGGGCGATCACCAACCCCATGAAGTTCAATAAGAGCAAGTGCCGGGTCCTGCACTTGGGACGGGGAAACCCTGGCTGCACGTACAGACTGGGCGATGAGACGCTGGAGAGCAGCCCCACAGAGAGGGATTTGGGGGTCGTGGTAGACAGCAAGTTGAATATGAGCCAGCAGTGTGCCCTGGCAGCCAGGAGAGCCAACCGTGTCCTGGGGTGCATCAAGCACGGCATCGCTAGTAGGTCAAGGGAGGTGATTGTCCCGCTCTACTCTGCGCTGGTGCGGCCTCACCTCGAGTACTGTGTGCAGTTCTGGGCACCACAGTATAAAAAGGACATGAAACTGTTGGAGAGTGTCCAGAGGAGGGCTACAAAGATGGTGAAAGGCCTGGAGGGGAAGACGTACAAAGAACGGCTGAGGTCACTGGGCCTGTTCAGCCTGGAGAAGAGGAGGCTGAGGGGAGACCTCATCACAGTCTACAACTTCCTCGTAAGGGGATGTCGAGAGGCAGGAGACCTTTTCTCCATTAACACCAGTGACAGGACCCGCGGGAACGGGGTTAAGCTGGGAAATTTAGGCTGGACGTCAGGAGGGGGTTCTTCACAGAGAGGGTGGTTGCACACTGGAACAGGCTCCCCAGGGAAGTGGTCACTGCACCGAGCCTGTCTGAATTTAAGAAGAGATTGGACTGTGCACTTAGTCACATGGTCTGAACTTTTGGGTAGACCTGTGCGGTGTCAAGAGTTGGACTTGATGATCCTTAAGGGTCCCTTCCAACTCAGTGTATTCTATGATTCTATGATTCAATATATTCATTAATGACTTGGTTGAGGGACTGGAGTGCACTGTCAGCAGGTTTGCTAATGACACTAAACTGGAAGGAGTGGCTGACATGCTGGAAGGCTGTGCTGCCATCCAGCAGGACAGACAGGCTGGAGAGTTGGGCAGAAAGAAATTTAATGAAGTTTAATGAGGGGAAATGTAGAGCCCCACATCTGGGCAAGAACAACCCCAGAAACCAGTATAAGTTGGGGACTGCCCTGCTGGAAAGCAGTGAAGGGGGGATGGCACCTGGGGGTCCTGGTGGACTGCCAGATGACCATAAGCCTGCACTACGCCCTTGTGGCCAAGGCGGCCAATAGCATCCTGGGGTGTATCAGAAGGGCTGTGATTAGTAGGTTGAGAGAAGTTCTCCTCCCCCTCTACTCTGCCGTGATGAGACTACATCTGGAACATTGTGTCCAGTTCTGGGCCCCTCAGTTGAAGAAGGGCAGGGAACTGCTTGAGAGCAGCACAGAGCCACAAGGATGATTAAGGGAGTGGAGCATCTCCCTTAGGAGGAAAGGCTGAGGGAGCTGGGTCTCTTTACCTTGGAGAAGAGGAGACTGAGGGGTGACCTTATTAATGTTTATAAATACATAAAGGGGGAGTGTCAGGAGGATGGAGCCAGGCTCTTCTAGGTGACATTCAGTCGTAGGACAAGGGGCAATGGATGCAAGCCAGAACACAGGAGGTTCTGCTTAAATATGAGATGAAACTTTTTCATGGTGAAGGGGACAGAGCACTGGAACAGTCTGCCCAGGGAGTCTCCTTCTCTGAAGACTTTAGAAACCCACCTGGACATGTTCTTGTGCGACATGATATAGGTGTTCCTGCTCTGGCAGGGGGATCAGACCAGGTGATCTTTCAAGGTCCCTTCCAATCCCTAATGTTCTGTGAAAATCAAATTAAAAGGGCTCCACAAATTTTAATTTGTGATCGCAAGCTAGTTTCTGTCCTTTCATCTCTAGCAGGCTTTGTTAGCTGTGTAAAATTCCAGCTCTCCATTTTCCTTCAACAGACTGTACAGGAGATATTGCTTTATCATGTAGTGATAAAGTAAAAAACAATTAGTTAGTGCTGGGGTAACATGGAAATGGAAGTGACTTGACTTCTACTATCAAGAAGAAAGTACAGATATTAATCACATTATCAATACAGGAAGTTATGTATTGACTTAAGCAAAGAAAGAACAAAAATATATTTATGCTTTTTTATACTAGTGTTTTTTTAAAGCTGAGAATATCTTGGTAATACTGGCCACAATCTTCATAGGCTTAACTTGAAAGTAGTTAGCACTCAGTTTTATGGATGTGAGTGGTGACAAAGACACCTCTGACTGCAATACATACACACCCACCCACCAGCTAAACCACTGCACTGTAAGTGTTGTCTCAACTGCTCTTTTACTTTCCCCAGAGATATTATCATTATTAAAAAGTAAATGCAGCTGAAATGGTGCAAAAGCTGATACACTCACACAGGCCACAAAAAGCCACAAGAGACAGCTCTCACCGTGGTTATCAGGATTTGTTTTTCCACAAACTGTAATTGCACCAGCCCCTAAGTCTGAAGTCCTTACAGGTTAGCTCAGAGCTGCTAGCTTTGCAGCCCAAACTAGGCCTGCATCAACATAAACCAAGATCTTTGGTACTTTGATGGTACCTTAATGCCTGATTAGCAACTGCTTAACAGATAAAATGTTAGGGTTTGTTGTGTGGAAATTAAGCAATAGGAATTCAAACCTTAATGAAAGGCTGAATCCTTCCTTCCTTGTCTGCCAGAAAAAAAGAGTTTGCTCATAGAAAAGAGAATATTCAGAATGTCTGTGATCTGGGCAAAAGAGTTCAAGCCAGAGCAGTGAAATTCCTTACATTGAATATTAACAAGAGGCTCCTAGACAGAAACTAATATGTGGTAGAAGCTGTACAAGATGTAGCACAAGCGAGCAAGCATCTACTGAATTATCTGCTGACTTCCCTTTAGAGAAGTCATGTGAACAGTTACCTCATTTTATCATTATTACTGAGACTCATTGATTCTGTTGAAATTATTATACTTCTAAGACTTACGTCACTTAGAAGATCTGAAAAGTCTAATTACTTTCAATGCAAGGCACGGTTACTTCCTTAGGAGCCTCAGGTTATTCTGTTATTTATCTATTCTTGTCTGCCTAGAACAAATACTCACAGATTCTAGCTAAGTCATGTAAGCCAAGCTCCATGCAAAATCTTTGTCCCTCAGCTGTCTGAGGGTCTGTCTTATAACATAGACTGCCTATGCTGTTTACTTCCATCTGCCCTGTACCCCCATTTACAAACCAAAGAAGCTGTACCCTGAGGTGCAATTCCATTAGTGTTTCATAATCAGTACACCTTAGCATACACATTCAATACACCACTACATACACAGAGATATTCAAAGTTTGGTATTGCAACTGATGATCTACAGAGGTTTTCAGTTAATGGTTTGTATTTAAAGAATTAGTTATGGAGTTGTATAAAGTGAAAAAAACGTAAGCTGAAATTTGTTACCCATGTCCCAGGAGAAGCCTGCTAGCATCAACCTGACAATGTGCAGAGCAGCAGGGCCAGCAGAACTGTGGGAACTAACTTTTAGGCAGGAAACATCTCCTAGTATATATAACATAGCATATATGTTATATATAACATAACCTGAGTCAGAAGCTGCTTGAACATGGATATATACCTTTTTTTGTTTTCTGCCCCCAAAGCAGTTTCTGTACTCCATCCTTCCCTAGCCTGACAGAATTAGAAAGGTACTATTCAGAAGATATACAAATACAGAATACTAAAATCAATTATTACTTTTTAACATTCCAGATTTTGAGCCACCATACAAACACCTATAACTTCTCCCAACATGTCAGTAATAAAGTCCTACAGTAGCTGAACTATACTTCTGTAAGCTAATCTCTTAAAAGCAGCTAATGCTTTTGGAAACAGACTGATGATTTTGCCACTAATTTATTCTCCCCTACTCCAAAACACACAAATGTTCTACTCTCTCCTCTATTTTTCTTACCTCTCATTTGTCTTTCTTGTTGCTCTCTCTCTTTCTTGGCTTGGATGGCAAGAAGGCGTCTGCTTTTCACAGCACTGATCATATCATCAGCTTCTATTTCTACCCGATGCTCTATTTTTACCATTTCATTTTTTTTCTTTTCATTTCTTCCCACTGCATTCTCATCTTTCCCATTCTCCTTGCTTTTGGCCACCATTTCTTTCCGTTTCTGTTTTTCTGCTCTCTTCTTGTCATTTTCTTCCTTCAAGATAGCTAAGCGCTCCTTCCACAGCTCAGCTGACGTCTGCTGCTTGGCCTCCACGTGGTCCTGCACTGAATAAGTCATTAGAATCCGGTGGCAGAGAGCTCCGAGTATCTGTAATTTCTCTTCAGGAGTCAACTCAAAGAACTCAGAAGTCTCCAGCTTCTCCAAAAATTCATCCTGTACTTCATTATCCTCAAAAGTTGCCGAATCCTTGCTTTCATCTACATTATCTGAGACCTCACTTTCCTCTTGTACATCTGACTTGCGTAAGCAAAGGCGGACCAACTCAGATGCAGAATGCAATGTAAGCGGTATTTCAGAAAGCTTCATTCCCAGCTCAGCATAATCTTCAGCAATTTCATCCTGCAGCAGGGTCTGCAGAAGAATGACCAGTACCCGGTTCAAATAAAGGAAGCCTCCCTTTTCTGCGCAAAGCGCTTCCATCAGGGAAACTGCTGTAATGGGATATTGAGCATCTGGCATCAATAAACCTGAGTAACAGCTCAAGAATTCCACCACCATAGCAACATCCCCAAAGAGTGTATTAGGAAGTCCTTCTGGAGTATCAACCAGCTTAAAAGTGGGCAAGTTCTTCCCTTTGAGATCTTGGTCCTCAAATCTTTTCTGTTTTTCCAGTTTTTCCTTCATCTCCTTCTCTTTCCGCTCTTTTGCTCTCTCCTTCAGTTTCTCTTTCAGCTTTTCCCTTTTCTTCTTCAGATACTCCTTGCGCTGCTCTTCTGTCATGGTGGCCCATTTCTTCCTATGTTCTAGAAGCTCATAGCGTTTCTGTACTAGTCCTCGTAAATCCTCAGGGAGACGGGCACGATCCTCGTTTGAGAGTAACCTGGCTGTTTTGGAGATGATACAGGAAAGTGCACTTTTTTTGTCTTCCCGGTCTTTGTTTTCTTTGTAATAGGCAATGAGATGGAGTGCTGCAGGAGGCAGATGCTTCTGGGGTTTCCCCGAAGACCTAGGGGTGCCTCCAGAATTCCTGGGAGCCCTGGACATCTTAGTAGTACCTTTAGCCATGTCTAGGAGTGTCATTTGCTTCATTTTCATCTTAGGGGTCTTCAAACCTTTCCTAGGAGACTTTGATTTCCCTGATGTTTTCTGCCCATTTAAAACCCTTTTGCCTCTCTGCTTTTTGTCCAAGGATTTGTTGCTGCCCTTTCCCAGTCGGCTCCTCTTTGGAATGTGAAAGTTAGAACCAAGTTTACCAGGTGACATGATTTTCATCACCTCTTCCAACTCCTCTTTGGGACATTTTGAGTTCTTAGAATTTTTCACCTTCAGTGGAGAGCCAATAATAGATTTCTCCAGGTGCACATGACACCACAGAGTAGGGCTCAGTGGCTGACCCAGAGATGTACCATCAGTTTTGGATTTCTTGGAAGGTTTTCTGTCAGGTGATCCAGAGCTCTTCCTCTTGGTTGAGGTGTTGAGTGTCATATACTAAAATTAAAGATTTTATATTAATATTTCAAGGTATGTAAAGGTCATCTAGATTCGTTACATTTTTCCCTTCCATGAACAAGTAGCACTCAATATTTTAATGGTAACGAAGACTTCTGCAGTAGCTTTCAATAGGCTTCATTCACTAGGTTGCTTATGAGGTTATTAGCTCATTCCAGAAAGTTACCATTTGACTTCATAAAATGTAATACTAAAAAAAGTATTTTCAATATTTCTTACTGCATTGCATTAAACCACTGTGTTTCTACTTAAAAGGTTGTGGGGAGAGGGTTTGTTGGGAAATGCTGACAATTTCAAAGAACTATTCCTCTGCTCAAAGAGATTTCTTAGCAGGTCCTGTAGGGTTCAGTCCTGGACCCCACCCATGTCTCCATCCAGATGGAAACTGACGGAGCACAGATGTGATGGGCAACAGAAATTCAGAGACTTGTCTCTGAACTGCCTGAAAGTTTCAAGATCTGCATTTTCATTGCTTTTTAAATATGAGGTCTGTAATGAAAGCAAGAAGAAAGAAAGAATTCTGATTTAATGTAATTGAATATCTGATTGTTTTTAAGCTTTTGAAATGACCTACCTGACAGCATACTTTTAACACAGAACAGTTTAACATAAAGCCAAACAGACTGATTTCAGCATCTCAATTCAGTTTCAGGAATCAGAATACCAACTCATTTGAAGAAGTGAAAAAGACGTAAGACACTTATAAGAATATTACCTTTAAGATATGGATAAAATTATCAGAAAACAGAAGCTGAAAAGTTAGAATTACTCAGCAAGAAAAAAAATCTGCAGTGGTAAGCACAGCTAAAAGATGCAAGCACCTAAGAAGTATTTACATAAGAACAGATGTGATCAAGTTAAGCCTGCCAAAGAAAATCAGATTTGCTGGCCTCTGAATGTTCTCTTGAATGTCTTATGCCAATTTAAGTCCTCATTAGCTGTTTAGAGATTTTTATTTTTTTTTTTAACTGAAGACAGCACCCAAGCTGAATCCAGCATCTGCATTACTTCATTCTACAAAAATTGTGTTTAATTCTCTGCTGAAGAGAATTACTTAATCTGAAAGCAACCAATATTAATTGGAATTATCATAATTACAAACAAATATTAATATACAGTATATGTTGTAAATCTAAACTGTCACTTATACGAAGTTATTTTGCTAGAACACTAACTTTGGATTAATAAATTCTCCAATCACTTCTTGGTGTTTAAAATTCAATGTAAATTCAATCTCTGTGCCAAGGGGAAAAAACTACAGAAAGTGCCATCCTTAAACACAAAGCTAAGGAATTCTGTAAGTCACACAGATGTTACCGTTGTGTATTTTTCCTTATACCAAAAATATGCCTCTATCAGTGTGCTCAGTAAAAGACTGTAGGCCATCAGCAAGTGTTTTAATTTCTATCAAGACAGTGACCTGAAATCTGTGAGCTTTATTTACCCTTGCTGCAATACGAGTAATTTCTTTTTCTCTTTAAGCACATTTACAGCATTTTAAAAGAGCCCACAGAAGCTTGCTTGAAAAGGGCAGTATCCTCCTGATAAGGAAGAAAAATATAGCAAATGTTTCTGGTTCTGTTTTAGAATAAAGCTTGATGAAGACTGAGTCCATGAAAAAGTGAATTTACTAGAACAATAATTAGTGTTTTCTACACCAAAGGTAAACAGAAGATTTCGTGATACTGCATTTACTTAGCTAACAGTAGATTTGGCTAGTCATTACAGTGGACTGGAAAAGAAAAACACCAAAATACTCAGTATTCAGTACAAGATTTGAGATGTGCCATTTCTCAGTCCAGCACCATAAAAAACACTAAGTACCAAGTAAAACATATTCTGCTCTTCCACTGTAATTAAGAAAATTGGGCAATAATTCATATTTACCAGGTAAGGAATATAGATCTTCTGTTTGTCTTAGACCAGGAATCTTGTCACTACTTACAGACAAGTAATGCAAATTGTTGCTGAAAGAGTTAGGAAAAGTCAAGTCTCAGTACATGACTCAAATTTTCAATGTGAACCATTGTTTCAGAAATTCAAGCTGTGTCACCTTAGGGATAAAAGGTTAATGATCAAAAGAGCGGATGTTCCTGCTCTGCATGTCTCTAGGAGCACCAAAAGCGAACCAGCACACTGAAGTCTTGGCCAGGGCCACTTTCTCACTCACTCCCCACTCTTAAACACAGGAGATACTTTTAGGAATTCTTACCTTATGTGGGTCAAGCAAGAAGTCACTAAATTTACTAGGGAGAGAATATTTCTTCACTAAGTCATCCTCTACTACCCATGGGGCATTCTCGCCTGTGCCAGCCCGTAGAGCATTATGCCGGATGAAGTACCTCAGGATCTCCTTGTTGGGAGGACGTTCTGTACGGACTAAGCTATCTGCTGGTACATTGCTAATGATCTTGGAGATAAAGAGACAGGATGTTAACATTAAACTTCTAGACACATTATAGATATAGATTTAGTCATATCACTAAAAGGAGCGTGGGCTGTTACACTGCTTCACATCCACAAACTCTCCACTCCACTCTTTTGAAACTCTTACAAATATTCAAAACAAAACAGACAGAACTTGCAGAACTGAGATGCATAATAGAGATTGAGGATTCAGTTAGACAAAAAGCATCAAAAACATTAGTTTGTTTCATACTTCTTGCCAAAGCCCATCACTTTACTTGGCAGCAATGAAAGTCTCTGACCTTCCCCAGCATGTAGCATGTGTTTGCTACTAACTTAGAAGCTTTTACACGAGTGTTTATTTTGTTTTGATTTTTTTCCTGATACCAGAGGAATATGTCTGCAAGCAGTACTCACTGAGGTCAGCTTTGCCTCTCTGTCAAATTAGCAAAGTGATGACAAAGCACTCAGCAGTGCTGCAGCTACACAAAGCTTCCTGAAGTACAGGATGCTCAAAGAGGTACAGTCAGAGAAAAGCAGCAACTCCCACTCAATTATCAGCAGCCTACCTCTCACCAAGTTTCATTAACAGCCTGACCAGAGATCAGCTAGTCAACAGCAATGACTCAAAACTAATGAAGCACTGTGACTCAGCTTCCCTGTGTGGTACCAGGGGATTGTCAGGTGCCTTCATACACAAAATGAAATTACATATAGCAACAGTGAGGCTAGTCAGCCTTGCTGAAAACCACAGCCATCTTGCTTCCAATACCTCAATTCCATCAGAAAGTACTACTACATTGTGCTGCGTACACATAATGGTTATTTAATTAAGCTTGCATGTTCACTGTGTAACAGAAAAGATTCAAGCAGTCATCTCACCTTGTCTTCATTTTTCAGCTTGACATCATATTTGTGTGGCAGGAATTTAGGTGGAACCCACTTTCTTTCCTCCTTCTTCAAAGAAGTGGGAAGCTTCCGAGGAGACCTACGTGCTCGATCATCTGACAAAAAAAAGACAAGACATTAAGTGTCTTAGAATTAGATAAAAACAAGAATCAGGATCATAACTGGGACTGGACACCCCCCACATCACCCATACAGTGTTTGGATAAATATAGCATAAGGAAAAAAAATCCCCAACTGGTTTCTAGACACATCCTGAAGACACAGGCTGGGAAAGAAGTCCTTAAACAGGTCTGAAACAGAAGACAACAAGCTTCATCAAGCAGCTTAACCACTTTAATGTTTTTAATGCATCTCTTTACAGAAGGCAAGCTGCAACTACCTACAGGGAGGGAGAGGAGTTTTATGAAGCTTACAAAGAAAAGATAAGCTTCATAATGTAAGGAGCAATCTTAGCAAGTTGCGGCTGAGAGCCCTGGTTGCATCTGCCATGCCACATTTGAAATAATTTTCCTGTAGGAATTACCAACTTCAAATTGAAGCAATTTTTAGTACCATTTCATTTTCATAGCCATTAAGTGACTTCCAGTTATATATATGCTCCTGTGCATAAAATCTTCAGCTAAACTAGCTTATAAGTATATTTATACAACTATATATATTTTTTTAATTCTCAAGACAGACGTGACTGAAGGAATACAAAATCAAATCTCCTTGCCAAGACAAAATCCAAGCTTACTGAAAAAAGCAATCCCCAAATGTTTTTGTGGTTATGACTCAAAGAAAACCCTAAAGCAAGCACGATAGATGAGAAAAATTATCTATTAATTATACATAGAATACAAGTTGTAAATTCCTAGATGTAGAGTTAGATTTTTAAATTTGTATATTGTTGTAATATTATTAAGCCCTACAGCATTTGAACTCCAGCAACATTATAGTTTACATGGTGTAAAGCCAATTTTTGCCACACATCTCTTCCAAAATAAGGACTCTTGGCTAGGTAACAGATCACAGATGCCATGGGCTCCCCTGCACCATATACATGTGTAGTTACTTTCTGCATTATTGATACATTTCAGATAACACACGAAATTCTCTGTTGCAATCATGGATGTTTTGTTTTTTTTTAAAAAAGCAAAAACAGAATTAAAACCCTGAATTTTCTAACAGTAGTAGCATGCATGAAAATAGACTAGTACTTTCATCACAGATCAGGCTAAGACATGACTTCTATCAGCTGTTGTTCCACATTTGTATTAAAAGTCTCAGTAAGTCAAAAAATACTAAAATATTTTTCTGCTCAACAACACAATTGAAATTGCATACAAGACACTTCAAACTCTGTAAAAGATCTGCTTTTAGAGATCTGCTTCAATGTCTTAAGTGGTTGAATGTTATCTTTGCTGGATGTGTGTACCATGCATGCTAGGTTTATATTTAAGAATTAAAAATGTGTTGCTTAGCCCTGATTACACTGCTCCCTCTGCAATAGGCCTGTAAGTGACCTCTCCTTCAGTGATTTACTTTCTAGATTCTAGAACTAGGAATATCTATATTGAAGTCCATCAAACACCCCCGGAAATCTAAAGGTGGGAAGAAGAGTAGGAAAGGGGGGCTAGAACATCACTACACACTCCTTCCTAAAGTTATTTTTATAAAATGCATATGTCAAGTAATTCTTTTGTTTCATTGTACTGTAATAAGGCTTACATACTGGAATCTCATAAAACATCTGGCGTCTCCTCCTATTCATCAATTATTTGGGATTTTCAAAAGCTGTATTAGCTCTACATAGAGCTCAAGCCGCAGAACCTGACTTCAGCAGCTCACTATCCGTGTTCAGGAAAATCTAGCCTTTCTTCTTGCTTCTGCAGATTTTCCAGATCACTCTCCCTAAAGGTACTAAACTAAAGATACAAAGCTACTTCAGACTCCACATCTGATACAGTAATTCTGGTGTAAGGGCTTATTATTATTAACTTCTGAAGCACAATAATCTCCTATACAAAGCAACCCGAGTTCTTTCTCTGCACATTTCCTCCTTCAACAAAACCTTAAATTTTGATATATGTATTACTAGGAATGACAAGGTTAACTCTGCCCCCTTGTGTGTGCATGGAAAGATACATCTCTTACACCATGCAGTTATGCTGTTACTACATCTAAACACACAACCTTGTTTAGTGACCTCATCAGGTATCAACAGCAGTCAAGGATGTAACGTGTTAGAAAGAAAAAGTCAAAGTATGTGTGACTAGGTCACCCCCAGATACTGTATACAGCCTCCTGACCCCTGCAATTCCAGGCCCACCAAATGAAAGCAATAGTGCTGCAGTATGCTGTACAAGTTTAACAAATGCTATATAGTTATTGTAACAATCTCCAGATTTTGGAAAGAATTTCCTCCTATTAATCATGTTCTGTTATAACCCAGGATATAAAAGTTTTAGCAGTAACACATCCTTTTTATTAAAGTCTATGCACAAAAGAAACTTAGACTATTTTTAAACAAGAGTTTAAAAAAAGTACTTACTACTTCTACTAATTATGTTACAACTTGACTAGCATCATTGATTTGAAAATTTTGAGGTTTATCTTCTACAGAAAGGGAAGGACAGTCCCAATTTAAAGAGAGGCAGCTGAAGAGAGGTCAGATAATCAGCCGAGTCACAGCCTGAAAAAAGAATACCTATTCCTCCAATATTCTTGCAGTCAAGGTGCTACACTGCTTCTCAGAGGGCTCTAATGGCAACTTCAGTAAGGCTACAGCTGAACACAGCTGGTTAGAGCACTGCATGCCACAGAACAGAACATGATGGTACTCTTTGCAAGACATCCAAGCCCAGAAATGCTGCTGCAAGTTTGAACATTCTTAAAATAAGAGCTACTTCCCATGACTATTATGTTCAATAGTCATGTTGTTCAGTATCACTGAACAACAACAAAAATAAACAAACATGTACCCATCCCTCTCCAAGCACTCCTATGTTTTCAAAGGGCCAGATTGTTGTAACTTTTTCCAGTACAAATCAGAAACAGTTGGAAATTACTAAACTTGGGACAACTTGTATTCTACTCCTGACTTTGCTGTTAGCTTGCTGGGCTACTTTCTAAGTTCTCTCTTCTATGTATTAAAGGAGGCTATACAATATAGGCTATACATATTCTCAGATGCTGGGTGGCAACTTGCAAATGTAAGCAGCTTGGTACATTTATGTGCCTTTAAAATTAAGCTATCCAGATTACAGCTATGCTGTGGGGTCTCTTATTTTTAAGCACACTTTTTCATATCTTTGTTAAAGAGTCTTATAATTCCATTTAAAAAAAAGTTAGAAAGGACATTAATTTGTTTTTTCTTTCCAGAGAACCTCGTCAGAGACAAGAAAAGCCTTAGACAACTACTTTTTCTGCAGCAAGGAGGAACAGATGAAAATGGGAAATGCTATTTCATAGCATGCTTTATCCTGAACCTTTTGAAAAAAGTTTACTATGCATTTTTCTGCATGAATTTTGACTCAGCATTTGAACATTGGAATGGGGAGAACCAAAATAAAACACTTTATAACAACCTTTAGAATCAGAGATGTTTGTTCAAAGGATTGCATTCAAAGGTATGTTGCAGCTAAATTTTTTCTAGCTTTTTTCAGCTGCACAAACTTTTGCTGAGGATTTTTCCTCCTCTTTTTTAATGCTTGTTGTATTTTCAAATCTTTATACATTTCATGCATAGCATTCTGTACTTAGAATCATAGAATCATAGAATATCCTGAGTTGGAAGGGACCCTTAAGGATCATCAAGTCCAACTCTTGACACCGCACAGGTCTACCCAAAAGTTCAGACCATGTGCCTAAGTACTTACACCTTAGAACCACAATACGTTTTCTGCTTTAAAACCAACAAGAACAGTTGAAAGCCAACAGCACTGATGCCGCTGAAGCTTCACCATTAACAATGAAAATCTCAGGATTTTGATTACGTAATACTGTTTAAATATCACATACAACTTTCACAGCCCAGATTCACAATGTATATGAATTGAAATACTCATTTCTAGTTGTTATCTCATTATGACTTGTTGTCATGCTGCCTTACTACTTACTCATACTTTCCCTTCTATTGTCATCTTCTTTTAGGATGGATTCCTTCTGATTGTCCTGGGCTGCCTGGCTGGAGTTCTCTTTATCACTGGACGGGGAATCACAAGCTCCATCAGACTTCTTTTCAGAGGTCTCTTCATCAGTTTTCTCCAAGGGATGTATTTTCACAACTTTCACAGGCAACATTTTCTCCTTACCAACCTGCAACAAAATATTAATGAAAACTGAATCTGAGCAAGACACATGAACTAACAACCTTTAACATTATGGGAAAAAAAATAAATGAAAACCAACAAATCCCACACCAAAAAAAGGAATTGTAATCTGCAGTTTGGCCAAACACTTGATGAGAGAAGCTTATTATCCCTGTCATGAAACAACTACAGGATTTCTTTCTACTATTCCTATCTGGCAGCTCTGTACAAATTGCTTAAAAAATAAAAAAAGAGAGAAACCTGCCAACCCACTAGTTTCTTCAGCATTTAATTATGTTGCTTTCTCAACCTAAGGAAGGAGTATGTAGGCAAAATGAATGTGTACTACCTTTGTAGCTACAAATGAAAGAATATGTCCTAAACAAAATTGAAAACAGAACTTTTTTTTAATAGTAATTTTCCTTACTTTTAATAAGTTTGAGTTTTCCCTATTGATCATAGTTCTGGAGGAATTTTTCTAATTACTAGAGTATCGTTAGATATTTCTAAGCAGTTGACCTCAAGGTACATCAGTTTAAGACTATCACTCCTTCTGAGGACATGTTATGTGAAAAGATTACAGCAGATTATAATTTTAAACGACTGGTAATTAAAATATAAATGTATTTTACATATAATGAAATACATACACAAAGACCATTGCATGTTTAAACTATAAAACAAAGCTGTTGTGTCCCCGTTCTGCTCCCCCATCCCCCCAAAAAAAGTCACTCCTTTTTCTCATGACATTTGTATGGGTCATCTGTGTGCTTCTGTTCTATCATAGAACTGTTTCACATTCAAAAGCAGGTGATGTCACTAGGATTCCAAAAAAAAAATCTCACCATCTTTCTGATATTGCATGTGGCTAACATATTGTGGTGATTTTACCGTGCTGGGCAGCTAAACCCCACAACCGCTCTCTCACTCCCCCTCTTTTAGATGAGGAGGGGGAGAAGTAAAGCAAAGAACAACTCATAGGTTGAGATAAGGATAATTTAATTAAAGGGAAATAATAATAATAATTAAATAAAGATTATTATGAACTAAACAATTTAACTAAGGGGAAATAAAAAAGGGGAAGGGGAAAAGGGAGGGGGAAAGGGAAAAAAATAAAAAGAAGGGAGGAAAACAAACAAATAAAATAAATGAAGGCTATATGGAAGTCCAGAGGAAAGAAATTACTCTCTACTTCCCACAAATGAGCGATGATTGACCACGTCCTTGAAGCAGGGCCTCAACGCGCGTAGCTGGTGTTCGAGAGGAGGACCGACGTTTTCCCAATGAGAGCCCACCCCTCCCCTCCTCTTCCTGTTTCCACCTTTTATTGCTGAGTGTGACACCACATGGTATGGAATATCCCTTTGATTGGTTTAGGTCAGCTGCCCTAGTGATGTTTCTCTCCTCACTTTTTGCCTACCCCCTAGGAGGTTTAGAGAAAGGCCCGATGCTGTGCCACTGCAGCTCAGCAGTAGACACAACACTGGTGTGATAACACTGCTGTTCCAGCTACAAATACAGAGTACGGCACTGAATGGGCTGCTGCCGGGAAAGTTAACATTCCAGCCAGACCCAGTACACGTATTCTTACCCACCTCTGCCTTTAGATATACAAAATTAGTTCTGTGCAAAAGCACGGGAAAAAATTGAAAATGGATGCTTACCTCAAAGTCACACTCTTCTCCCACTGCAAATTTGGTCATGATCTCCAGCCAAGCTGCATCCACCAACTTTTCCAAAGACACAGTGTTGTGGTGGACTATTTCCAGTACCAGTTTCTCATACCAGATGGGGAACTCCTCCTTCAAGCTGAGCAAGGAGGTAAGAAGCTTTCATTATTCAAGGAAGAAAGGCCAAAATGCAAAGTAACCTCCAGTTTTGCAATTCCAGGAATGCTTACAGCTAGGACAATGTTTTAGGCAAATGCCACACTGGAATGCAAAGACAGAAAGGCTTTTTCATGCCCTCCCCATCTGCACTCTCCAAAGTGTCAATTGGCATGACAATACTAATTGTGCTTGTCCTTCCCAGAAGAAACACTGTGAAAAATTCTGGGAAGAGTAGCACTGACTTTCTTGCTGGTTATTACTGCCTCCCAATTAAATGGGGAACGTATACCAAAAACTTGTCATTATTCTGGGACTTGTTACTTCAAGGTTTTTGTTTCCAACAGTAAGATGATGCTAATGAACACTGAGCTTTTCTTTCTTCCTAAACGCTGGGCTTACACACTCCTAATGCAGGAAAGAAAGCAGGTCTAGGCTTACACAATCAAGTTATCTTTCCAGAGAAAAATGTCTTGTGTGTTTCATGCCATGGCAAGATCTTAAAGCTTTTTCATTTAAAGAAGAGAGAAGACTTACAAGTTCACTTGACTAATTTACTTACTAAAGGATCAAGTCAGTTCAGTTAATTGATAGGAGTGCTGAGAAGTATATTGCATAAAGATTTTTGGCTCTGCAAATATTGCGAAAATAAAATCTATTTCAAGTTACTGTAAGAATGAACAAGATACTCCACTTTTCCAGAGCCCTTTTAGCTTTCTCTGCTGTACTTGCTGTTCTACAACTGCCATGAACAAACTTATCCATTTTGCAAGCCTTTTTTTTTTTTTTTTTTTTTTTTTTTCCCTATCAGCAGCCCATAAACCACCTAGGAAGCTTTTAATCCTGTTTCAGAGAGACAAGTCCAAAATTTCACTTCATAGGATGTTTCCCACACACACATTTCAAGAGACTACAGCTAAATGTTATTGATACATTTTTCATTTATGTTCCATTTTTCAAATGTTTTCAGAAGTGCACAACCAATTAAATGTCACTACCCAACAGGACATGACACTAGTCAGCTGCACACCCTCCTCACAGGCAGGAACGTTTGTGAGGAAGGATGGGTGACAGTAGTACTTCAAGCCTCATCAACATTAGGACTATTAGGAAAAGAGATTTTTGTTTGTTGCCTTTACGGATGCGTTTAAACTTAACTGATGGATAAAACTTAAAATTTCTCCTCAAACTGAAGCTATTAACTATTTTGCCAGTCAGAAACTTGGATTCTTCATGAAAGAGATGCAGCTGAAACTTTCCTCTCAATTTTCCTCTCATATGCTTACAGTATGCCCAGTTTAAATCCGGGGAAACAAAAAAAGTTACAGAAATCCAAGTCATCAGTTCACAGAAGAGAGAAACATACCATTTGCCTGGCATTATTCCTACAGTTTGATATGCACAAAATACATTATGTATGTTAGTTCAGCCAACAGCTTACACCTTTCAAGAGAATTCTCTTACGGCAAGGGTCACCATGGATCTCAACCAAGGATTCAGGGCCTATGCCGTTCACTAGAGGGGGAGGTCATGGACACACCAGCAAGGAAGAACAATGGTGGTCTGAATTGATTAATTATTCTTGCTGTTGTCCCTTTGTTATTTATCATTTCAAATAGAGTAGATCCCCAAATGCTTACTCCAAAGTAGCTGCATTTAGTACAATGAGTGATTCCAATACAGATGTGCCAAAAATAATTACAGCTGTGGAGCTCACTGATGTGAAATTCCAAAAACTTATTTTTAAATTGTTTTTTCCCCCTCTGAAGAATTTCCATTACTCAAGGAACTCTAAAATTCATCAAGTAGCATATGCTGAACTATTTTAGTTCAAGTAATACCAAGATACAGCACAGAAGTACATTACTCAACTGCATTAGCAATGGCATCAAATTTGGATTTTGCTTTTAACTCCAGAATCCCCAGATCTAGCCAAAGCCAGTAAAAAGTTACCTACTTCAAAAACTAGCAATCATATCTCATTTCCAAGTCCTCTCTTTTGCCCCTAAGACAGACACATACCAATTTTTTCACTGGTACTTACAGCTCAGCAACTTCCTGCTCCTCCTCCCAAGCTTCTTTGTGCGTCAGCTGGCTGCTTCCTGTGCTTTTGCATGTCCATATTCGCTCACTGTATCTCTCCAACCGCGCTTCATATTCTCTGTAGCAGTAGCAGCTCAGGAAAACAGGATTTATGCAGTAGAAAGCATAGCCGGTGTAGCACAAGACTATCTAATTCAATTAAACTCTTTCTATTTGAGTGCACAAAGACTAAAGGTAAGGTTTGACTCTGCATCTACCATGGAGATGCTGCACTAAATCTGATAGGTTATTAGACCAGGACCCTTTCAAACTTTCTGCAGCTGAAATGTCTGTCCTCTTCTGTGCTGGCATACAGAAGGTGGCACACCACCATTGGTTCAGCTGAAATGCTCCAGGGAAATACGTACCATTAAGCACTTCTTGGTTTTGCTAAGTTTTCAGCTATTCCAGTCTGATTCATTGGAAAGCAGCACCAACATCACAGGCAGATGCAGGAAGCATAGATGAACCATCACTAATTGCCTGAGAGTAACTGTTGGTGAACTACCACTCCAATGCTTTAGGGTGATATTATAAACTACAGATGCAAACTAGTGGTCTACCCAGTATCCCCAGTCTTTTGGGGAGAAAAAAAAAAAAAACAAAAACAGAAGCCTTGAAACTGAAGTCACGTGGAAGGCCATGTTTGCCGTAGTTTCCAACAAAAGCAACCTCCTGGGTTAGCACAACATTAGTATCTTCATCATCATCTCCTGCTTCCTATACCACAACCAGCCTCAAAGTTAAGTTATTCTGCCCATTAAGTTTAATAGTTGCACAGGTGAGTTGCTGTAGTGCAGACACTCGTATGAAATACAGCATTAGCTACTCTGTTATAAGCATCTCTGCCTATGCTTTACTCATTCCACCTAAGAGGTAGTTATCTGTCAGTAAAACCAGATAAGCTACTTCATACTTCCTGTGGACTGTATAGGCAAAATTGTCAGAAAAGCTAATACAGTGTAAATTCTTAACAATTTACTCTGTGGCAGCCTGTTTAGTTTGATGTGTATTTAAATTATCATTGGAAAGCAAAGAAATTATAACAGAGGGGCAAAAAAAAAAAAAAAAAAGAAAAAAGTCTCTCTCTCTCTCTCTTCTCCTTTGGTGCATTTTCCAGCAGAAAGCAAACAAAGAGCTCAAAGCATACATGTAACAACTACAGAGGCTCGGCCCACTGCAGCACAAGTGCTAATTACAAGTGAGCTGCTGTGGGAGCATGCAGATTGCTCCACTCTCCTGCGAAGGCAGAGCCACCAATCACAGCAAGCCATGCTTTGTGCTTTGCGTACACTTTGTCAAAAAATTTTAGCATGACTCAGCTAAAGTTTTGTTGTAGTTGGTGGTTTTAAAAAGAGATTTGTATTAGGAAGGCGAGTTGCAATTCCAATGAAACCAGTTTTCTTGGACATAAGGCACAGATGCTACTCTGAAAACACTGACAGGCACATTATAGCTACATCAACCAGAGCTATACAAGAATACCAAAACACAGCACTGCCACTGCTGACAGCACTCTGTCTGCCCAGAACACGTCTTAAATCTGAAAAATCCCCCATTTCCCCAACAGCCCTTCTTGGAGTGTTTCCTGCTCCTTGGCAGATGAATTTGCATTAGACAGGGCATCATCCAACTAAGCTTTGAGTCCTCTGGATATTTCTTATCCCTCTCAACTGTGAAGTTTCAAAAGCACCTGAGTTTCCTCAGCCTTTATCACAGCTGAGGGTACTTGTTTCTCAGCCCAGGCAGCAGCCTGGGGCTGCAGGACACAAAGCACTGGGGCAGTGGCAGGAGGCAAGGAGAAAGCACAGCTTAGAGCAGCTCATTGCAAGAAATGCTGACCAGGCCAGAAGTGTGATTTTAGTAAGCTTCAGTAACAATATCAAGCTGAAAAAAAATCTAACCAGAAGCCAGGAGTCCTACTTGTATTTACAGCAATTGGAGATTCTAATAATGACTAAATTGAAGTCATAATGTTGTTCTTTCCTATGCCTTTCCCACAAAAAGCAGAAGTCAAAAGCAAATTCAATCCTCATCATAGACAGGAATCTGAACATACAAACAACATTGGTCTTCAGTTTCCTTCAGCAAGCCACCTTCCCTCTCCCATGGATTTCCTTAGACATATCCATGGACACTACCAAAGACTTGCAGCTGCCTAGCACGAACACTAAAGGAAAAATACCCTTATTAAGGGTTCACCACACTGCCTTAATAAGCTTTCAGTATTCTAACTATGAAGAAATGTTTGAGATAAGTGAGAAATAATGTTCTACTTCCTGCACTTAAAAACATTCTATGTCCCTGTGAGGAGATAAGTAATCCTCCCAGCAAGGAGAACAAAAAAAAATAAAAAAAATGCTCATCTCCAGTTGATATATACTTGAAATGTATGTATTGCTTTACCTAACACCATCTCCCATATTAACAGGAAGGCTCACAAGGATTTTCCCTAAGCATTCTGCCTGTACATACTTATGAAAACATGTGAAATCCCACCATACTACAACTCATTTTTCTCATATCAACGCTGAATTTAAAAGTGGCAGGTACAGCAATTCCCCTGTCCAGTTCAACTCTGTCCCTCAAAATGCAATTTAATTCCACCTGCAGCTGGTCAGCTCTCATCTAACATTGACCCCTGGCCACATTCTTTAACCAGCGCTCAAGACTCACGGCCACAATCCTCATCCTTCCTTTGTGCTCTGCTTGAAGCCTCTCAAGTCAGGTTCTACTTTTAAATCCTGGGGTGAGCACAAAGATGAACAGCAGGAGAACGTTTTTGCAGTTTGCTGTGGCTCAAACTTTCCACTACACAAGTGCTGTTTGTCCTTTCAACTCAGACTGGAAACAAACCCAACCTATTTCAAACTGTACAACAGATCTGGTATAGGGCTACAAGCAAGGGCTCACTGATATGCCACAACCACCCCATCTTTCTACCAAGAGCACAGTTGGAACTGCTTTTGCCACAACCCCCCAGCATGCTAACTAAAAAACCCGGACAAAAGCTACTTGTGAACATTCCCCAGAAAGCTGTAATACATTAATACTGATGACTACCCACTGTGCAACAGTTAACAAATCACATTCCTTTTTTTATCCTCCTGACATGACTTCGATGTTAAAAAGTCAGAAAACAAATCTAAATTAAAAACAATGGACCATTTTAAAGAAAAATGCTTAAAAGTACACAAGAAGACTATTAAACAGATACAAAGTTTGCTCCTTCCCAGATTAGTGATACTCTCATATAAATTAGTATCAACTCCAAAATAGCTTTACAGTATCATAATTGTTTCCACATGTAACAGCCAGAGGCAAACTTACCAGGAAGTACATTTACAAAGTGGGTGGGAGACAAAGTTTTCACACAATTGCAGAGCATGACATGACCATGTTTTGGTGCTGCCACCTTTCATCCAGATTTTAATTTTCTGATATTACACGTCAAGATGTAAACTACAATGGAGTCCAATTCTTCATGTTTTCTCTGCAGTTCACTGTACACACCCATAAACTAAAGATAGATGTGTGCAATCACAGCAAACTTTTGCCTGGGGAGAAGAATACAGCTTCCCAAGAGTCACTGAAGGAAAGCTTTGGCTGGAACAGTCCATCTTGCCAGCCCTGGTCAATGAGCTCTCCAAACTGTGTCTTCTCTTGAACTAGCAAAGGAGTTTTCCCAACTATAGCCAGCACAACAGAACACACTACAGCAGTTCCACACATTAATGGAAGAGATCACCTGGTGTCAACAGCATGAATTCTGGATTTTGATAGACATCAAACTCACTGTACAAGCACCACAGACAGTTCACCTTCCCTGGTGCACACATGAAATAAACAGGACAAGACTGTCCCATACTTGAAGCAGGGATAATTTATTTGCTTCATACCTCACATGATCTCAGAATAGATCCTACAGAGCTCGAGCCATAAGGAGCCTATTTCTGACCATTCTGTGATTCATCCATCCCCACACAATGAACAAGTCTCACTCTGAAACACAAGGCTTCTCTAGCATGCAAGGGACTCTACACAGCACAGTTGCTCTTAAAAGATTTCCAGGGGACTTAGCTAGAGAAGAAAGCCATGTAAAACTAGAAATAAACTTCACAGACAAATAAATATCTGAGCTCTGATGACTAGTCTATCCATCTGCCCACTGCTTTTAGACACTTTCTTAACCCTTGCCCACAGGACAGATGTCTTCCCTCACATTTACCACACAATACCCCCATTTCCGTTCTTATTCAACCTAATCTACAGCCGCAAATCTTAAAGATTCTTAAAGTTTGTGTCTTTCAAATACTGCATTCATAGCTGTGCAGTGTAAGAGCCTGCAAACCTTAAGGGCAAGAGCTGATCAATTGCTTTTCAAGGTGGAAAAAGGTCAGGCAACCACATTCTGCCAGGCCCTGGCACTACCCACACCAAGAGCTGTTCTGGGTAAAGGCTCCAGTACAGCCCTCTCTGCAAGCTAGTGCAAATGAATGGCTTTTGTGGCTATCCAGGGTCAACAGAAGTGACAAAAAAAACCCTCCAATCTTCCTTAGGTAACATCTCCCTTCAGCCTATTGACTCATTTGCAATTTTCTGTTCCACTTTTTGCCTAGCTTGTATTATACACATAGGCAACAAAGTAAGATAGAAACCTAACATAACTTAGTTTCTCTTTTTAGCTTCTTGACATGTCTGGCAACACGAACTTTCTAGAACAGGCTAGGCTGTCAGCCTCCCACTGCATTCCATGTAGTACTTTCTCCAACAGAAGAGCATCTCTGTAGGACCTCTGTGCTTGCACGTGCTTTCTTTCCTTCTGACCCTGCAGCTACCAGCATCCTCTCCCAGGAGAGAGAAAACATCATTTCTTTTTTAAGGCTAATACCATCCAAGTGTCCAGAGAAACATGTCCTACACCTGCTCATCGATCCACAAGAGCCATGCTACCAGACTGGTGTTCTCATAAGGTGCGCCTAAACACCTCTGAGCTATTCCTACATCACAGGTGAACCTTAAAGCAACATCTACAACAGCAGTAATTAGAATTAAACTCTTATTTTTGACCACTGATAGTTCCATGAAGAGGAAGAGAACAGGTCTGCCTCTGCCTGGCCAGTTGGAAGACTGAGCTCCTTTCAGTTTGTTTACACAAACATAGTATGCTGTTTGGTTTCAAGTGGAATATATTTGAATTTACAGTACTTTTAAAAAGCACGTATCTACCTTGTATCAAACACTCAATTTTATTGAGTGAATTTTATTGGTCAGACTGCATTAATAATGCCTATTTGCACTCATATATGCATTTCCTCTTCAAAAGCGAGCTAATCCTTCCTAGGGGCTTTTGCATTCTCTTCTTCGTGCTGAAGTAACACGACACTCTTACATCCCCAATGCCAGGAGGGTCTGTGTAAGTGCTCGAATCCCTGCGTCTTGCACGCCAACAAGATCTCTGAGGTACATTTCTTTATTTATGCATTTCTGCCATGGTTTCAGTCCTTCCTTCGGTTCTCAGTTCCTCAGATTCTGAGCCATATCACACAAGCAACAAACCAGGCTCCTGAGGCAGCGGTCTGTAGGTTACGGCGCAGAAGTCCTGCCCCCTCAGCCCGGCACAGGGCCCAAACGCTAACGCTGCCCACGCAGCCGCACAGCTCCCGTCAGTTATCTGCCTTGCCCACGTCCACTTCCTGCCTCCCGAAGAGCGACGCGCGCCCGCTTCCACGGAACCCAAAGAGCCGCTTGTCTCGCGAAGGCGGCCCTGAAGAAACCTCTCCCGTTGGAGCTGAAGCCCCCCGGCTGCCCGCGGGCAGGTTGCTTCCGCCACTGCCTCATTCCCTCCCGTGCGGGAGCCCCCGGTCCCTCCGCCCGCCCCCCCCCGCCCGCAGGACGCAGACCCCACAGCTCTCCTCCAGAGCACGGCGCCTGCTCCGGGCAGGCAGGAGCCCGCCTGCGGCACCCACCGGGAGGCTTCCGCCCTGCCCGGGGCTGTCTCGAGATGCGGCGTGCACGAGGCTGCTCCCGGGCCCCTTCAGCCCGTCGTTCGCCCGCTTTTAGCCGCCTGCGAAGCGGGGAGAAGCCCGCCAGGAGCCCCGGCCCGCCCGCGCCAGCGCCGAAGAAGAGGCCGGGGCCGCCCAGCGGATACCGGCGGCCTCCGCCTCTCGGCCCGGCTTCGTTCGGCGCGGCCCCGGGCTCGGCCCCGCCGCCGTCTCGCACGGGCCCTCCCCAGGAGGCCCGGGACGGCCGCGGAGGCCGGGCCCGCGCCCACCCGGCGCTGACGCCGCTCGCGCGGCCGTCCCGGAGCCGCCGGCGGGTGACAGCGACGCCGCCCCGGGGCTGTCCGGGCCGCCTCCTCCCCCCCCCCCCTCGGCCGTGGGGATACTCGCGGGTGCGGAAGGCCTCCTGCGTGTGCGGGATGATGAACCGCTCCCCCGGCTCCCCCGCCGGCAGCGGCTTAGCCAGCGGGAAGGGCTTGCGGCCCAGCAGCGGCGCCATGGCGCGGCGAGACAGGCCCCGGCTGGGGCCGGCGGATCCGTGCGGCGGCGGCACCGGGCGGGAGGATTGAAAAATGGCGGGAGATTCCCCTCCCCCTCCCGGGCGGGCGGGCGGCAGGCCCGGCCTCGCCGCGCGCACCCGAACCTGCCCACTCCGCGCCGCGCGGCCCGCCCCCGCCCCCCGCGGCTCTGAGAGCCTACTGGCGGGCCGCCGGAGAGGCCGGCTTCCGATTGGCTAGCTCGCCCGCCAATCGCGCCGCCTCGCCCCACCCCCTCGGCGCAGCACGCTGCCTTGCGCCGCGCGCAAGGTGAGAGGTCGCGTTATGTAAGGGGCAGGGAGCGGGCCTCCATTTTGTGCCCCGGTCCCCTCCCGCCCCTCCCCGCCGCGGCCAATCGAGGCGCGCCCCCTCTCCCCGCCCATCCGGGTACCGCGGCGGGGCCGTTTGCTGGGCTTTGTCCTCCGCGCTCGGCTCGTCCCGCTCCCCCCTCCCCCGGCTCTTAAAGGGGCAGGGGCGGGCGGGGCGTCGCGGAACGGCGGGCGTCGCTCGTGTGGGGGCCGCTGCCTTCGGGAAGGGGTCCGGCCGGGGAGGTAGCGAGGGTCCCGGTCCCGTTTCCTCGGTGCGGGGCTCAGTCGGTGACTGCGGGTCGCGGTGCTGCCAGGCCCGCCCGTTCGTGCCGGTAGCCGCCGGGCTGGCGTGGGGCCGGGTCTCGGCTCTGAGGCACGGCGCGGGGCTGTGCCGGCGGCCGCCGCGGTCGGGGTGCCGTGAGGCGGAAGGCCTGGGCATCCTCTCGGGTGCTGCTTCTGTGCGAGGATGTAAGTCCAGGAACTGTGTGATTTTTTGTTGTTGTAGTGTGCTTGTTTTTAATCCAAAATCGAGTGTTGTTGTTGTTTCTTTTATTACAATAAAGCATTCGTGCCAAGTTCATGTTACATGTGTTCTTACTAGTGATCCCAGGGGCAGCAGCTCAAGTGCAGCCTGCCAAAAGCTGTCACATAAACACGAGCCCAGGAGTGCACCTTCTAGCCCCTTTTTCAGTGATCAGGAATGCTGATTTTACCTAACATCTAGCGTATTAAATAAGTATGTTTTAGCAATCCCAGATCCCCACTGCCTCATTGCACTGAGGAATATGTTTGCTTTGCATAGACCTGCTATTACTACTTCAGAGTGAAAAGAAGAAGCCTTAATGAACAGTGGGATTTGTGGGACAAATTCATCTTTTCAGACCATAAAGTTAGGTGAAGTTGGACACCAAGTTAGGTGCGTGTGTCGATCTGCTTGAGGGTAGGAAAGCTCTGCAGGAGGATCTGGATAGGCTGCACCGATGGGCTGAGGTCAACTGCATGAAGTTTAACAAGGCCAAGTGCCGGGTCCTGCACCTGGGGCGCAATAACCCCAAGCAGAGCTACAGGCTGGGAGAGGAATGGTTGGAAAGCTGCCAGGCAGAGAAGGACCTGGGAGTGATGGTGGATAGTCGGCTGAATATGAGCCAGCAGTGTGCTCGGGTGGCCAAGAAGGCCAACGGCATCCTGGCTTGTATCAGGAACAGTGTGACCAGCAGGGCTAGGGAGGTGATCGTCCCCCTGGACTCAGCTCTGGTGAGGCCGCACCTCGAGTACTGTGTTCAGTTTTGGGCCCCTCGCTACAAGAAGGACATCGAGGTGCTTGAGCGGGTGCAGAGAAGGGCAACGAAGCTGGTGAGGGGCCTGGAGAACAAGTCCTACGAGGAGCGGCTGAGGGAGCTGGGCTTGTTCAGCCTGGAGAAGAGGAGGCTCAGGGGCGACCTTATCGCTCTCTATGGGTACCTCAAGGGAGGCTGTAGCGAGGTGGGGGTTGGCCTGTTCTCCCACGTGCCTGGTGACAGGACGAGGGGGAATGGGCTTAAGTTGAGCCAGGGGAGTTTTAGGTTAGATGTTAGGAAGAACTTCTTCACTGAAAGGGTTGTGAGGCACTGGAACAGGCTGCCCAGGGAAGTGGTGGAGTCACCATCCCTGGAAGTCTTCAAAAGACATTTAGATGTAGAGCTTAGGGATATGGTTTAGTGGACGGCTGTTAGCGTTAGGTTGGAGGTTGGACTCGATGACCTTGAGGTCTCTTCCAACCTAGAAAATTCTGTGATTCTGTAACGTGGTACATCAACACTATATCCTGCCATTATGCATCTCCACTGAAAAAGCAGCACTGCATAAAACAAGGAGTTACTGTTTTATCATGATTCCTTCCTCTACCACAGAAAAGCATAAGTAAAAACAAGTCCCCTCTTCGCCACCTTGCAAGCAATCAGTGAAAGCACACAGAAATACAGTGCTCCCTAAATGCTAGCAGCTGAAGCTCTAACAAGGTCCTCAAGGGTGAAGCCTCTCCACCTCCTCAGGCCAAAGAAGCCTGTCTTAATGGCTTGTTTTTTGACCATCTGACTCCAGCCACCTATTACTTATATGCTAGAGCAGTGAGAAACTCAAAACAAAGAACACCTTCTCCCCATCCATCTTCTTCCATGTCCTCCCACTGAGTGACTCAGGGGAATGGGGAATGGAGGCTGAGGTCAGTCCTTGATGCTTTGTCTTTGCCGCTCCTTCACGGTCCCTCTCTGCCCCTGCTCCCTGTGGGGGCCCTCCCATGGGATGCCATCCTTCCCAAACTGAGCCTGTGGGGGCTGCCCACAGGCAGCAGCTCTTCAAGTACTGCTCCCACATGGCTCTGTACCACGGGGTCCATCTGTCAGGAGCAAACTGCTCCAGCACGGGTCCCCCACGGGCAGCGGCTCCCCCCAGGCCCCTGCTGCTGCGTGGGCTCCTCTGCACGGGCTGCAGCGTGGAGATCTGCTCCATGTGGGACCCATGGGCTGCAGGGGGACAGCCTGCTCCACCAGGGGCCTCTGCAGGGGAACTTGTGCTGTGTGCCTGGAGCACTTCCAGCTGCACTCACCTTGGTGGCTGCAGGGTGTTTCTCACTCCTTTCTCTCCCAGCTGCTGTTGTGCAGCAGTTTTTTGTTTGTTTGTTTGTTTGTTTGTTTGTTTTTTTCCCTTTCTTATACATGTATGTCTGCTCTTGCAGAGGCACGAACAGTATCACTTATTGGCTTGGCTCTGGCCAGTGGCAGGTCCCTTTGCAGCTGGCTGAAATGGGCTCTTATCTAACACGGGGCAGATTCTGGATTCTTCCCACAGAAGCCACCCCTGGAGCCCCCCACTGCCAAAACCTTGCCATGTAAACCCAATACAAGTAGGCATGGGTTTTGACACAAATAGCTGTGCAAAATGTGCTGTTCTCAAGCAACAGAGCCAAAACTGTTATCCATTTCTGTAACAGACACAATAGTTTCTGTATCACACCCTTCACATGGGAAAATGTATTTACCAGATTATTTTAATAGAAGAAGTATCACATCATTTCTGCTGGTGGAGTGGGAAAAGAAATTAATTTCATGGGGCATTTATTTGTTTAAGGTACTTGTAACCTCAGAAAGCTTTGAGCCTCCCTTGAACATGTCAGTTACCGTACTGAACACAGTGCCAGTTGACATACAGAAATCAGCTGAAAGTATGTTTAAATGATTGTTTAACAAGCTGGAGATAGTGGTAATGCTGTAATGTAAGGATAAAGTTAATTAACAGAATAAGAGTGCCTAAGATGCAGCTACAAATGCATCTCTCTCTCTAACTCCACAAGGTGTAATGCAGGGATCAAATAGCATGCTTAGAGAAAGGAGACAACAGAAATCAGCTGTGTCCTAGATGCTCTCATGGTGCCAGGGAGGATCCAGGTACATGGTGATGGACCTCACTTGGCAATGGGTGCTGAGGAGCGCAGAGCTCCTGTTATTCCCCTGTGCACATGCTGTGCCGTGCAGGAGTAATTGACTTCACAGGGTAACTTAATAGCAGAAATGCAGTCACAGAGGGGGCATTCAGTTGGCTTCTCTTTCTCTCTTTATCTGATAGTCTGTATACAGTTGCTAGAAATAGTCTGTCTCTTCACTGCATTGCTACACTTGTTGTCTTTAACCTGGCATCTGTGTTTGGACTAAATTTGGTGTTGTCCTTCGTACATCAAAAGGCACATTGGTGTCCTGCTGTGCTTGGCTACATCTCAGCCCCTCCAAGATCAGCCACCCCACTGTCTGCTCTGTGGTTCACCCTCTGCTTATGCTCAGATCGGTCCCAACAAACACAAACAGTTCTCACTTGGTTCCTACATCCTGCTTTGGTACTGCCAACCCCCAGGCCTGTCCTGCCAGTGTGTGGGGCAGGACCCACCAGGGTTTCCCCCCACTCCATACCTGGCTCCCTGCACACATTAACAGAGCACAGAATTAATGCTGAGATAAGTGAATCTCTATTATGCTAACACTTGTCCTTATTTACTTCTGCTACCAGAACTGGGATTTAATGCCATAAATATAATGGTGAGTTTAGGAATTTCTGTTGAGGTTTCTCTTTACCTTGGTCAGGTGCTGTAGGAGCTATAGGAGTTATTTTCAAAGCAGAGTGGGATCACAGCCGTTGAAAGAGGATTGTGTGGTACATCCCATAAGTGTTGCTTTCATTGCTTGCAGCTTTATCAGACCTCAGTTTCTTGGGCTGAAATTTCCTGTCCACTTCCACGGGCTGCAGGGTAAAGTGAGGATGAGAAGGAAAAATGGTGTGTAAGGAAAGCAGATGGGAGTTTGGGTTTTGCGGGGGTCAGGTGCAGATCTGGACCACAGCATAGCTTGGGGTGAGGGGGCTGGACCCATGGGGAGGGGTGGGAGCAGAGCTGCGGTCCCCTGAACCCAGTGCCAGTCCAGTGCCTCTGTCCTGCCAACACCCTCCAGCCATGGTGCAGGGCCACCCAGCTCGGCCTGGTGTCTTTCCGCCCTTCAGGAAGGGCAGAGGTGTGCAGGAAACTGCTCCAAAGAGGCAGGCAGGGATACAGCAGTGCTGAGCACTCAGGAAGCAGCCTGCTTGACCCATCTGGCTCTCTAATTTCTGGTTGAGAGCCCAAAGACACTGCTCATGCTCTGCTTAGTGCATGGGTTAAACACAGAGAAGGCCAGATTTGCTTCCGAAGTAACCCAATGCTGTGTCTCTCTTCCTTGGGCCATACCCACCATGGCTGTGGCTTCTTGGTCACATGGCCTCTGAATTATTCCAGGGTGGTTTTCAGGGGCTGTTGTAGACTGAGTTTCCCAGCTGCCCAGGAGATGGCAGTCCTGCATTTGGACAATGTATGCAGGCATTCCCCAGACCATGCTTGAGATTTTTTGAAGAGTGGTTTGAAGCTTGGAATAAAACCCAAGTTGTAGGTCATGTGCTTGTCTCTGCTGAGGAAAAGAGAGGGCTATGTCTGCAGCAGGTGATGGTCCATGCTGTGGGATATAAAGTGATAAATCAGGGCAGTGAGCCATCAGCAATGAGTACAGTAGGCTCATCAGAGAATGTATTGATGGTGCAAACATCAGGAATGGCACAGCATCCTTGTCACGGAAGTATCACCACAGAGGACCTGGAGATGGGAGGCTTGTGCAGCTTCAGTGCCTCCAAGTTTGAGGGCTTTAATCAAAGCCAGGTAAAAGCCTTATTGCAAGAACTTAGCTCACACTAAAAAGCCTTCCCAGTCAGAGCCATGGCTACTGCCATTACCTGTTTGTGCAGGGAGTACATGATAGGAACCTTCCCTCCCCACCCTTCCTGACAGCCCAGTCCCCACCAGGAGGTGTAGGAGTTCCCTCTGCTCCACGCTCCCACCCCTCAGCCACTGTCACACTTCCCTTTTGTCCCTGTCCTCCCTTGCCTGCACCAGCAACCCCATGTAATCCTCTTCCTGTCCAGGGCTTTCTGTCCCCTTTCCAATCCAACTCAGGGGCTGCATCCTCACTCCAACTCATGTCCCATACTCATTCACCTTTCTTGCCCTTTGGTCTAGGAGAGGTGACAGTTTTTTGCTCAAAGCAAGAAGAGTGGAGATGAGCAAGAGGCACAGTTGCTGGAAGGGTGCCAGGGGCAGTCTTGGATGAACAGCCCATGACAGAGGCTGCTGGACATAACTAGCATCAGTTTGGGATCTAATTCTGGTCATCCTCCTACACTTAGGTGTATTCAGGTAGAATGGTTCCAGTTGGAAGTGATCTACAGTGATCATCAAGTCCAATTGTCAGACTACTTAGGTGCTATCACAAAGTTAAAATATATTATTAAGGGCATTATCCAAATTCACAGACAGGCACAGGGCATCAATCACCTCTCTAGAAAGCTTGATCTAGAGTCTAACTACCCTCTCAGTGAAAGATTCTTTCCTAGTGTTCAGTGTGAACCTCCCGTAATGCAACTTTGTGCCATTCCTACGTGTCATGTTACTAAATACCAGGCAGAAGAGACCAGCACCTCCCTGTCCACTTCCCCTCCTCAGGCAGTTGTAAAAAGCAACGTGGTCACCCCTCAACCTACTTTTCTCCAAGCTCAACAAACCCAGTGTCCTCAGCCTTGCCTCACAGGGCATGCCTTCAAGCCCTTCTATGAGTTTTTTTGCTCTCCTCTGTATGCTTTTAAGTATCTTAATATCCTTTTCAATTTGTGGAGCCCAGAACTGCACACAATACTCAAGGTGAGGACACACCAATGCTAAATACAGTGGGATATTCTGAGCTACTAAAACTTGCCTTTGGCTGTACGTATTAGGAGGCAACTAAATGACTTTTACTCTTGGGATAATGGCAAATGTTCTGTCTGCTAAGGAAAAAGCTTAACCCATCAAGGAAACCCTTCATTGAATCAATTTCAGTTCTCCCTGGGTACAAGCAGATGTGTCTCACATTCCAGGTGCCTGTCCTAGGCTGCAGCTTCAAAATTCTTTTTCTCTTTGTTGTTCTCCTAGAAATACATCATCAGTGTTAGGGTTCATGATGTGGTGCTGCACACAGCAACTGCAAGGCGACTTGAAGAAGATCCCTAGCAAGAGAAGTCATCTAGGGACCTTCAAGGCAAGAAAGCAGACTTTGTAGGATTATTTATAGGGTAGAAACAGAACTTCATAGTGGAAAACACTGTCAACAGTGCTCTGCTCAGCGCTCCAAAGAATGATGGTGGCAGTCACGTTTCAGAGCTATAAAATCCTTCGGGAAATGAGGCCTCTTCATCTCATTTCTCTTTAAAATCACAAAAGCAACTCTAAAAATCCCCTTCTTGAAATCCTGTTATTTAATAGATGCTTTGTAGTCTTTATTTTTTAAACTATGCAAATGTTTATGGTTATATAATGCTGTGCTGATGTTATCAGTTACTTCTTAGTACTCTTCTACTTAAGGATGGGAGACTTCATTGTTCTTCAAACTTTTTTCAAGCCTAAGAGCTTCTTTTCAAATGTTTCTTTGCAAATGTAGGAGAGCAGTGCCTTTATACAATAGCTGCCAGATGACATCTCAGTATGAACAAGGAAATAACTCCATGTACAGACACACTCCCTAAAACCTCCTGAGAATGGTTACTATGAAGTAACCATTTTAGCAAGAAATATTCCCACTAGCTGGGGGAATCTATAGCTATCTGCTATCTTGTGATTCTTTTGCAAAACCAAGACAAGAAGGCAGCCTGCTCTCCTGACTGGTCAGTTCTTCCATTGATGCCTGCCTCAGGCTGAAGGCTCTTTAAGAATCACTGGCAATTAAACAGTCTGTTTTGAAGTTGAAAGTTGTTCATATAGGAAATAGAAGTATTTGGACTCATTTGAAACAGCCTTCAACTCCTGTTAAACCCTGGTGGAAGTAAAGGGATTTATCGAAAAAAAGAGTTGAATAAAAGGAGATAAAGCTGCCTCTCAGAGGATGTTCTCAGATTTCTCCTCTGCAGAGACAAAAGCAGATTTACAGATCTGGCAGATGCATAGAGTATGAGTCTAAGCAGCAGGTGATCCACAGGAGCAAGCAGCCAGCTACCAGTGGTGGAGGTGACACGTAGGGTGTGCCAGAGTGATCCTGGCAGCTTTCAAACACAGGCTTTAGCTTTCATCTGCTGGCTTGCAAGGTCCTTCCTTGGGTCACTTCCTCCCTCCCTGAATGAATCTTTATTTACACAGGATCCACAGATGTGGCATCCTGCTGATCTTTCAGCTGTTCTTAGGATCTGCACTTGAAAACTCTTTCCTCCTCTGTCTCTACACCATGATCCATGATGAGCAATTCTTCCTCAGCTTCTCCATCTCTCCCATGACTAATCAGACATCCCAGCCATCCCTGCCTAGGCTGGTGGCAGCACCACAGCCCTGTGGCAGCAAGACTGGTGCATGTTCTGCTGCCACCACTCTCACAGTGGACTGCAGCTTGGCACGTGGACCCTGGCCCAGCCTGGAGCCTGAGAGCACCTCATGGTGCCTGCACCCAAACTGAAGGCTGCAGCAGAAAGCCCTGCTGGGCTGTGAGTCTTGGTCTTGCAGACTTTCACCTTCCTGAACCAGGGGCTTGATTGAATGAAATCCATGGACAGGAAGAAAGAGGAGTACAAAAAGACCCAAACAGCTCTGCCGACAGAAAGCTGGAGTCCTGCAGCAGCTCCCAGAATTTCTCTCTGTGCAGTGCTTTGCTTAAATGTGCACTGATGTAAAATGGCACATCTTCCTGTGGTTCATGCCTCAAGCACAAATCTTTATGGTCCTTCTGGGGCCCCTTGGCCTTTTATCTCCACATATAAGCAGATGAGGTTACTGCGGATGTCTTTTCAACCCTTCTTTGTGAGTCTCTTTTTTCTCCTGCCCTGTGTATCCAATGGAAGACTTCTGGTTTTTTTTTGTTTTTTTTTTTTTGTTTTTTTTTTGGGAGGGGGGAGGGGGGAGAGGGGATGCACTGACTACCAGAAGTCAACCCTGCCAGTCAGAATGACCCTGGGCCATGGCATGCATGTTGCCTGCACCCTGAGTAGGTATTAGCAACCAAAATCAGGGCTTGCCACAAATCCTAGTGGCTGCTGGACCACACAGTGCCAGTATGAGGGCTGAGCACCAGCTTGCCAGGCACTGCGCAGGGCAGGAGCTGCAGACAATAATGCATGACCTCTCCACTGTGCTCACTGGGAGGGCAACGCATGCTCCCTTGGTGCTTTGTGTTCACAACCATGGGCAGCCAAGGGCCTCATGTCTTTCAGATAAAAACGAGAGAGATGATTTATCCTGAAGCCAGAAGAGCCACAGAAGAGGGGACTCTGGGGAGGATTTAGCTAGCAGTGGCCCAGATACATCAAACTGTCACCTGCATAAAGCAATATCCCATTAGAGCTCCTCTTGGAGTAACAGCTTACATTGCTTATCACAGAATCACAGAATTCTCTAGATTGGAAGAGACTTCAAGATCATCAAGTCCAACCTCTGACCTAACACTAACAAGTCCTCCACTAAACCATATCACTAAGTTCAACATCTAAATGTCTTTTAAAGACCTCCAGGGATGGTGACTCCACCACTTCCCTGGGCAGCCCATTCCAATGCCTCACAACCCTCTCAGTAAAGAAGTTCTTCCTAATATCCAACCTAAAACACACCTGGCACAACTTTAGCCCATTCCCCCTCATCATATCACCAGGCACATGGGAGAATAGACCAACCCCCACCTCGCTACAGCCTCCTTTAATGTACTTATAAAGAGCGATTATCCTATTAGATGACTGATGCTTCTTTGATATGTTCATAGAACCATAGAATCATAGAATATCCCAAGTTGGAAGGGACCCACAAGGATCATTGAGTCCAACTCCTGGGTCCACACAGGTCTACCCAAAAATCAGAATTCAGAGTGTATGACTGAGAGCACAGTCCAAATGCTTCTTAAACTCCAACAGGCTCGGTGCAGTGACTACTTCCCTGGGGAGCCTGTTCCAGTGTGTGACAACCCTCTCAGTGAAGAACCTCTTCCTGATGCCTAGCCTGAACCTCCCCTGCCACAGCTTGGCAACATTCCCACGGGTCCTATCACTGGTCATTAAAGAGAATAGACCGGCACCTGCCCCTCCACTCCCCCTAATGAGGAAGCTGTAGACTGCAATGAGGTCTCCTCTCAGCCTCCTCTTTTCCAGGCTGAACAGGCCCAGTGACCTCAGCTGCTCCTCATATGTCTTCCCCTCTAGGCCCTTCACCATCTTCATAGCCCTCCTCTGGACACTCTCCAGCAGTTTAATGTTTTTTTTTTTGTACTGTGGTACCCAGAACTGCACACAGTGCTTGAGGTGAGGCCGCACCAGCGCAGAGTAGAGCAGGACAATAACCTCCCTCGACCAACCAGTGATGCAGTGCTTGATGCATCCCAGGGCACGGTTGGCTCTCCTGGCTGCCAGGGCACACTGCTGGCTCATATTCAACTTGCTGTCAACCACCGCCTCCGGATCCCTCTCTGCGGTGCTGCTCTCCAGTGTCTCGTCGACCAGTCTGTACATATAGCCAGGGTTGCCCCATCCCAGGTGCAGGACCCGACACTTGCTCTTGTTAAACTTTGTGCGGTTGGTGATTGCCCAGCTCTCCAATCTGTCCAGATCTCTCTGCAAGGCCTTTCCACCCTCAACAGAGTCCACAACTCCTCCAAGTTTGGTGTTGTTGGCAAATTTGTTCGAAACACCTTCTATTCCTACATCCAAATCATTTATAAAAACATTGAAGAAGACTGGCTCTAAAATGGAACCCTGGGGGCACCCCACTAGTGACCATCCACCATCCTGATGCAGCCCCATTTACCACAACCCTTTGAGCCCTGCCCATCAGCCAACTGCTCACCCATCATATGATGTTTTCGTTTAGCTGTATGCTGGACATTTTGTCCAATAGGATCCTATGGGAATCTGTGTCAAAAGCTTCACTGAAACCCAAAAAGATCACATCAGCTGGTTTTCCTTGATCGACTAGATATCATAAAAGGAAATCAAGTTAGTCAAACAGGAACCTACCCCTCATGAACCCATGTTGACTGGGACAAATGACCACATTGTCCCCCAGGTATGCTTCGATAACTTCAAGGATCATCTTCTCCATAATTTTACCATGCACTGACGTGAGGCTGACAGGCCTGTAATTGCCAGTGTCTTTTTTATTGCCCTTCTTGAAATTAGGTACAACATTTGCCAGCTTCCAGTCTGCTGGGACCTCTACAGATTCCCAAGACTGTTGAAAAATAATTGAGAGAGGTCCCGTGATGACGTCAGCCAGCTCTCTACCCTGGGATGAATCCCATCTGGACCCAGGGACTTGTATGGATGCAGGTGGAGCAGCAAATCCTGCACACATACCGACCCTGGTTGGGAGTTTATCATTCCCACCATCATGGTCCTCCAGCTCAGGGCACCCGGGGTCCTGAAGTCCATCATCAGCATTGAAGATAGAGGCAAAAAAGACATTAAACATCTTTGCTTTGCCTATGTCCTTGTCTGTGAGGTGACCTTCCCCATCAAGTAGTGAACCTATGTTTTATTTAGTCCCCCTTTTTCTGTTCACATAATTAAAAAACAGAGAAGCAAAAAAACTTTTTATTGTCTCCCACAGACATGGCCAGCTTCAACTCTAATTGGACTTTGGCCACACGAATTTTCTCCCTACAAATGTGAACAGTGTCCCTGTATCCCTTCCACATTGCCTGACCCTCCTTCCAGCAGCTGTACACTTTCTTTTTCTGCCTAAGCTCCAGCAGAAGATCCCTGGTCAGCCAGGCTGGCCTTCTGCCCCACCTGCTTGACTTCCAATATTTTGGAGTTGCCTGATCCTGTGCTTTTAGGAGGCAGTGCTTAAAGACTGACCAGCACTGATGGATGTCAACACCTTCAAAAGCAGTTTCCCATTGGACCTTGCTGACTAGTTCCCTAAGCAGCCTGTCTGCTCTTCCCATATCCAGGGCTGAAGTTTTGGTGGCAGTTTTCCTTCTGTCACCATAAATTCTAAACTCAACCCCTTCATGGTCACTATGACCAAGACAGCTGTCAATTACCACAACCCCCACAAGACCCTCTCTGCTCTCCAGCAACAGATCCAGGAGGACACCCTTCCTAGTTGGCTCCCATAGCACCTGCACCAAGAAGTTATCATCAAGGTGCTTTAGGAATCTTCTGGACCTGCTCGTTTTGGCTGTGTGGTAATCCCAGTTGATGTCTGACAAGTTGAAATCTCCCATAAGGACAAGGGCAGTTGATCTAAAGGTATTTCTTAGTTCCTCAAAGAATAATTCATCAGCGTCATTATCCTGGCCGGGTGGTCTGTAATAGACTCCCACAACAATATCCCCTTTATTTGTTTGTCCCTTAATCCTTACCCAGAGGCTCTCAACTTTGCCATCACCAACTGCAAGCTCCACAAAGTCCAGCCTCTTCTTCATGTACATTGCCACCCCCCCACCTTGCCTGCCCTGTCTGTCCCTTCTGAGGAGCCTGTAACCATCTATTGCAACACACCAGTCACAGGACTTATCCCACCAGGTTTCGCTTATGCTGATGATGTCGTAGCTGTGGGACTGGGCCAAGACTTCTAGCTCATCCATTTTATTCCTCATACTGTGGGCATTTGTGTAGAGCACTTCAAATGTGTGTCATAGCATGCAGCACCTAGTAGAGCACACTGAAAGACCTCACTAGCACACAGTCCCTCTGATTCTAGTGTGCCATCACTTAGCTTATCACCAGCATGCCTGTTTTTACCCCTTTCCCCCTTCAACTCTAGTTCAAAGCCCTATCTATCACTGCCAACTCCTGAGCCAAAATCCTTACCCCTCTCTGAGAGAGGTGCATCCCATCTGGTGACAGCAGCCCCAATGTCATGTAGACCTTCCCATGATCAACAAACCCAAAGTTCTGCCGGTTGCACCAGTTCTGAAGCCATGTGTTAATGTGACAAGTCTGCTTGTCATCATTGATCCCTCCTATTGGAAGGACAGAGGCAAACACAACCTGTGCCCCTGATCCTTTAACTAGCCGCCCTAAAGCCCTAAAGTCCCTTTTGATCGCTCTTGGACTTCTCCTTGCTACTTCGCCATTACCAGCTTAAAAAAACAGTAGTGGGTAGTAGTCAGTGGGCCGTACCAGGCGAGTGACTTTCCTGGCAATGCCTCTCACATGAGCCCCAGGGAGGCAGCAGACTTTCCTGTGGATAGGATCCAGATGGCATATTGGGCCTTCTGTCCCTTTCGGAAGGGAGTCCGCCATGATGATAACCCTTCTTTCTTTCTTGACAGAAGATGATCATTAATGATCTGGATGATGTGGTAGAATGCACTCTCAATAAGTTTGCAGGTGATGGCAAAATGGGAGGAGTGTCAGACATAACCAGGGGACTGTGCTGCCATCCAGAGGGACCTGGCCAGGCTGGAGAAATGGAACCTCCTGCAGTTCAGCAAGGAGAAGCACAGAGTCCTGCTCTGGGTAGGAACAAGCCTAGGCCCCAGGACAGGCTGGGGCACCCAGCTGGAAAGCAGCCTGGCAGAGAAGGCCCAGGGAGTCTGGTGGGCACCAAGCTGACCATGAGCCAGCAGCGTGCCCTTGGGCAAAGAAGGCCAGTGGTATCCTGGGCTGCATTAGCCAAAGTGCTTCCAGCAGGTGGAGGGAGGTGATCCTTCCCCTCCACTCAGTGTTGGTGAGGCCACACCTGGAGACCTGTGTCCAGTGCTGGGCTTCCCAGCACGACAGAGACCTGGAGCTACTGGAGGGAGTTCAACAAAGGGACATAGAGATGCTGAAGCCCTCTGCTGTGAGGAGAGATCTGGCACTGCTCAGCCTGGCTTGCACAAGGCTCTCAGACATGTGGCTTAATTTTCAGGTAGTTCTATGTGGAACCAGGAGTTGGACTCAATGATCCTCATAGGTCCCTTCCAACTTGGGATAATTTATGATTCTGTGAAATCCTGCCCAGATGGATAAATCCATCTCCAAAAGTGTTCACACTGTCAGGGCAACCAAGGGCTGGCCCCATCTACAAGTACAGCAAGCAGAGAAGTGAAGCCCTTTAAGCATGATACAGCAGCATCACCACAACTGGGACTGTCACAAGGTGTCAGCCCTCCCCAGATGGCTTCACTTGCAGAGGAGAGAGGACTTCCAGCAGCAGCTAGGGACAGAAACAGGGCCAGATCCCCACAGTGAGTTGCATATCTTCAGAATTAAGAGGAAAAGTCCCCAGTGATTCTGACAAAGCCATCGTCCTTTGCCTGCAATTTCTCATTAAGGTCATATTTGACTTCCACTACTCATAATTACAAGGTCTCTGTTTCTAGCTGGAATGCTGTACTTTATCTGGGTGCTGTAGCTGTGCATTTCCCAAGCAGACCACAGAGACATTTTTGGTGATGTGCAAAGTTCATGCAAGGTGACCTTCTCACTTATGTGGTGGTACTTGGCCACACCACAGGTGAGCCTGCCTTGGTGTCTGGACTCTTCAGTGACTTTGGAGTTTGTCATAAGATTATAAGATTAAGGGCTGATATCCAATCCATATAACAGCACTAAGCCAACTGGCTGTACTCTGGGTGGGAAAACTGCAGCAGTACCTCCTGCTTCCACCTCCTCCAACCTCTGCTAATTGAGCTCTGGGACAATAATGGCTTCCGGGGTACTTGTTGACATTTTCTTGATTACAGAAAATCCTAGGAAACAGATAGCAACAGGCACAGTGTATCCGGTTCCAGGCCATTTGGGATGTATGTGATTACTGCTACATCAATTTGGAGATCCAGCCTTCCCAAATTAATGTTTTTCACAGCAGTATTGCAGATGACAATAAACTGGAACACGTCACCATGGGTCCTCAGCCTTACATGTGACAGTATCTCAGCAACACCTTTGTCAGGATTTCCCTCCTATGGCCATCTGTGGCCTCATACACTAGGGCCATGTCATGGTTTCAGCTAAGATAGAGTTAATTTTCTTCTTAGTAGCTGGTGTGGTGTTGTGTTCTGGGTTTAGGATGAAAATATTGATTGATCTTCTTCTTCTTCTTCTTCTTCTTCTTCTTCTTCTTCTTCTTCTTCTTCTTCTTCTTCTTCTTCTTCTTCTTCTTCTTCTTCTTCTTCTTCTTCTTCTTCTTCTTCTTCTTCTTCTTCTTTTTCTTCTTCTTCTTCTTTTTCTTCTTCTTCTTCTTCTTCTTCTTCTTCTTCTTCTTCTTCTTCTTCTTTTTCTTCTTCTTCTTCTTCCTTCTTCCTTCCTTTTCTGTCCTATTAAACTGTCTTTATCTCCACCCACAAGTTTTACTTTTTTCTGATTCTCCCTTCTCACTGGGGGCTGGTGAGCAAACAGCTTGTATGGTGCTGAGCTGCCTGCCAGGTTAAACTACTACAGGCTGTGGAAGGTCAAGGTATTCCCAGCAATTCGGGGACAGACACGCTAACTCCTGTTGAAGAGCCTCAGCTCCATAGGCAAGTGGGCACCGTGAGTCCATAACAAGAGATTTCAGTCTCTTTCTCCATTCTTCAACTGTCCAACATTCTCCAACAATGAGGAGACAGCGACCCAATGTGCCAAACATGCCATCACCCCCAGCCCTCCTTCCACAGCTCCCTCATCACTGCTGGGAGGAATACAAACTGTTGGCTGCTATAGTGTGAGTAGCACCACCATTTCCAAGGAAAGGCTAATGCCACACCAACTCCAGGCCAAAGTCCATGCACTGTCTTAGAGAGCAGTCTGCTTTGTTGGCACTTGGCTCCTTATAGATGCTGGTGGCAAGGCAGATATTTGAGTTCTAGTCTGAATTAATGCTGCAAGAGAAAGAAGTGCCAAACAGCACTTCTGGGACATGTGGCTAAATGGCATGGCACCATCTCCTTTCATCCACACCTACAAGGAGAACCTCTGGGTGGTGGACTGCATCCATTCTTCATTTGCCAGCATCCTGCATCCTTTAATATTAATCTCATCTCCTCTGTTGGCCACCATTTGGTGTCAGGGATGTAGCCCAACTACAGGAAGTTCATCCACATCCTGTTGGAAACATGGGTCTCAGAATCATGTTCTAGGACATGTGTCAAGCTTTCATGAGCAGGTGTGATGGATTCAGGAGTTCAGATCCCAGGCTATCTTCTGTTACACTGTATTGGGTTGTAGAGGCAGAGGCACCAGTATGGCAGTCAAAAAAGAAGATTGGAAAAATTCCTTACTGCTTGTCCCAAACATCCTTCTCACTTCAGTGAAGTAGAGAAGGCTGAGAGAAGTTCTGAAGGTCAACAGCATCCATAGCACCATTACTTGTTCATGTTCTGGGTGAGATAGAGCAGTTCATTTATATTTTACAGCAAAAAATACAGGGAAAAAGAGAATGATAGAAAGATATATATATATATATATATATATATATATATATATATATATATACATGTATATTTCCAGATCATTTATGCATCTGCAGCCAAAGGAGAAAAGTACAAAAACTTTCTCTGCAGACTTTTGCATGGGCCTGTGGAGCAGATCTCCATGGTCAGTGCAGGCAGTTTTGACAAGATGGAGATGCCTTGCACTCTTAAGTGTTTGGAAGGTCTCATCCTGCACTCACCAACTTCTGTCCATGCAACAGGAAACTGAGTGCGAGCTTGTACCCATGCCCAGAGTTCCCAGGAGGAAGCTTTTATTTGTACATGCAGCATACAGAGACTGTCTAGTTTAATAGTTCCAGTGCTACACCAATTTATCTAATTTCTGTTTGACTTTTAGATTCACAATGCCATGAGATAAACTCACTTGCCATTCCTTTGCCTCGTGCCTGTGGCTCTTGGGTTGCTAAAACTGCCAGATAACCATTCTCCAATCACTCTTTATTCCTACTGCATCAGGTTTATACATCTATAGCACTTACCACCTCATTTGTTTCTTCATGGATAGTCCTAATATATTCTTCATGGATATATTCAGTTTTTTATTGCATGGATTTCATTCTCACCTCTGATTGCCCAACTTTCTCATCTCTGGTGACTTTTTCCATCTCTTCTAGATCTTTTCTTTGGAGGCAGGCACCAAAACAGTCAGTATACATCTATGATTACCTTCTAGTTTATACAGTCACAAGTGATGTCTTCTGCTGCCTATTCCTTTCCTTGCAGTTTTTAAAGCCTGTATACTCTATAATTGGTTGATGTTTTCAGAAAATTGCCCATGATTACCCTAAAAACTGACTCTCCAATTGTAACAGCTAATTTAGAGTCCCTCGTGGAGCACAGTTAGGGATGTACTATCAACATAGAATTTAATTTGCCATTTTATCATCCACTTACTCAGCAGCCTGAAATCCTTCTGCAGCTTTCTCCAGTCACCTCTAGATTTGACTGTTCCAAACTATTTTATCCACCAGAAAATGTTGGCATCATGCTGTTTACTCACTTTTCTCCCTCATTTATTAATGTGCTGAAAAATTCAGCTCCAGTACAGGTACATGTAGCATTCAATAAGTTATCTGTACACTGTGAAAACTTTCCAATTAGTCTTACTGTTGCTTCTGAGCTTTGTAAGACATCAATCTATTCCATCTCAGTGTCGTTGGAGATTCTATGACAGATATTTTTAAAAGCTTAAAAGCTTTTTTTTGATTACATTATATTAGTCAGATCACTGTTGTCCACATACACCTCCTTCCAAAAAAATTAAACTGATCTCCTTTATAAAATCCATATCAACTCTTCCTCAAGTTATTGGATTTATCCAAGAGTTTCCATTAATTCTATGTTTATTGAAATTTCCGCTGCTTTGGTAGATGTAGAAATGAGACCTCTGACTCTGGAGAGCTTTAGATTAATGACTGAGACTTTCAAGCACTGACAATCTCTGTGTCATCTCCATTCCCTTAGTAGCTAAGTAGCAGGTCACAGCCCACTATGAGCAGATCAGAAATGTCCTGATGGAGTTTGGTTAGAGCTCCTGGCAATGTTCATCTAATGAGTGAGGTTTGTGACTTCTTTGCACTGACTTTTCAATCTGAATTCTCACCACCACCTCTTACAAGGGCTCAGATGAGGGAAACCCTCTCCACTGCCACTTCTGCACTGTGAGTAGTGTCCCCATAGTGAGCACTGCAGCTGTTTTGCCCTGCCTCAGTGCTCAGTGTAGGGATCATTCTAGAGAATTGCTCCAGGGACTTGGAGCTTTAACCTCCCATGTGGCAGTGCCCCTTTGGAACATCCCTTTTGCATTGCACCAAGGACCACAGCTTCCTCACCATCTCTCTCAGAGACTGTGTTGCATCCATATAGCTGTAATTGGCATCACATAGTGTGAGATCCAAAGGGCCAGTTACAAAATCCCTCAGCGATTCAGATGGCTCATTCCTGTGTAGGATCGTTGCTCCCACAGGGCATACATCTGGGCCATACCTGGGCCACTGTCTGATGGGGAAGGTCCCTCTGTGCGGTCTGTCTCTCCTTTCCCCAGCCTGGATGTACTTCACTCATAAACTTTCCCTCCTCTGAAGTGCAAGTACTGTTGGACTGGGGATGAGCACGTTATAATGTCCCTAAAAGCCTCACTGATGTACTTCTCTGCTTCCCTTAGACATCTGCTGTTCCAGAAAAACAAAGTCTGCCTGCAGCAGGTGAACAGATGGCAAATGATCCTGAGGAAAAACCTGAAAAGTCCCTTTAGCACAGTGTGGCCCTGGCACAGGAGAGCTCTCAAAAATCCTCAGTGTCTCCAATATTTTTGTTTCTTTTATTTCCTTGCCTAATTCTTAGTTTCCCAGGAAATCCACATGACATTATTGCTCTCAAATGACTGCACACAGTAATTTTTAAATTGCTGCTCTCTTCAGCATTGACAGGCAGCCTGGGAGAAGCTGACACATTTGTAATCAGTCACAAAGGGGAAAAAGAGAGCTACAGAGCAATGTAGACCTGCCTAGATAATGAAGAAATGTCTCCTGAATGAGGTTTGCATCAATCAGTGAGAAAAATATCCAAAGCAACTATTTGTGCATATTCTTCTTCCAGCTCTACAAAATATTCTGGATGGCTGCTCACTCATCTGCAGCACTGGCAGGACCCACCTTTGTGGTACAAAGGGTGTTCAGCTCCAGCTGAGAGCTGGATTAAAGTTCAGATGCCTGAGGCCACCTGATGTTAGCTTTATGCAACTGTTTATCCCAAGTTTTCATTAGGGGCATCCAAAAGCTATGTCTGGGTGCTTCCTATGCACCTATGCTTGTGTCGGATTATGGAGCTGTGGGAAGAAGTTGCCAGATACTAGATATAAAACAGATTATTTAAATTTAAAATTATATCTACTTTATCCCCATGTGACTGACCAGTGAGGATGTGCTTGTGGCACAGGTCTAGATGGCTTGGGAAATGCTAAGCCCTGGCAAAAACTCCCAGCATTTATCAAAGATCAGCTACACCAGGTCAGCTCTGGGCCCAGAAGAGGCATGAGCAAGAGCCCTGCCTAGCTGCTTCCCTTGGGCCACCACAGCCACAGAGGGAATCAGTCGGCTTTAAGGACAGCATGCCTACAAGGTATATGAATCCTGAGCACCTGAGCTCATCATAGTCCTCTCCACGGGTCTCGCACACAGTGTTTGCATCCTCTCTCCTGCTGGGTCATGTCTTGGAGCCGGCTTTTGCCTCAGTTGTTCCATAGCTTCGTGGCACGGCTCAGTGACTTGGTGTGCATTGTGCTGAGCTGGATGCCCGTTGCTATAATTTTACTTGTTTGTGTCCCTTAATCTGTATTTGTTCCCTTGGAAGTGCAGGGAGACACGTTAGGGCAGAGGCACTAGGTAAATAACATGTGCTCCTCTCCCCACCGGTGCTCTGGGAGCAGCGATTAGCCCAGGGTAAACAGAGCTGACTGTGCTCCTCCTGCCAGCAAGCCCTGCTGGCAAGGGGTGGGCCAGGGGACCTGGAACTGATCTTCCCCAGATCTGCGGGGGAAATAAAAGTCAGGGCAGTCGGGCACACGGTGAGAACATGGCAGTGGCACAGAGCTGGAGCACCTGTGGCTAGTGGTGGCCTGTGGCAAGCGCTGCAGCCTGGCTGTGGGTGCGCCATGGGCGGGATCACTGCCACTGCTATAAATAGGGCTCACAGAGAGCTGGCCTGGCAAACCCAGAGCTGAACCAAGCAGCGTGGAGGAGACGGCGTGGGACAGGGGTGGGGCGAGCCACACTGAGGAGGAGGTGCCTGTGCAGTGCTGGGGAGGGCAATAGTGCGTGCTCCATGCCAGTGCAGCATCTGTAGGGCTCGGGCACTTGCCAGAATATGGACTGCAGTGCTGGGGCAGACCACTAAGGGCTTCCCAGCGTGTGCGGCTCCTGCAGCAGGCACTGGGCAATGGCACAAGCTCAGGTGGGGCTCCCAGGACCCTTCCCGGAACCCCTCGTTGGGTCATGCCCTGACTCCGACTTCGACTCTGACTCTGAGGATGCGACCACGGGTGGTGCAGGGCCTGGTGCTGGGGTGCAGAAACCCTCCCAGGTCATCCATAGTGGCCACTTCATGGTGTCGTCGCCGCACAGCGACTCGCTGCCCCGTCGGCGCCACCGCCATGCTGATCCCGAGGCGGCTGATCCACGGAGCATCGACCCGACCCTGACCCGGCTCTTTGAGTGCATGAGCCTAGAGTACAGGTGAGTCCGAGAGTCTTCGCGCCCAGCATGCATCTCACTGATCCCCCAGTTCTCTGAACGTGTGAGTCTGGCACGCTGGAAAAGCTGGGTTCCCCCAGCCCTGCTCCATCTCCAGGAACCTCATCTGCTTGTCCATTGGGTTGTAGTGGGGAATCTGCTCACAGAACACCATCCTGGGAGGTTTCAGGGAAAAAGAGCTGGTGCTGGAGAACTGCTATGGAGCCAGATGAGTTCTTCCTCTCTTAGCACATAGCTTAACCATCCTCCATCAGGAGATCTGGAGTTACTGCACTTGTATGCAGCACCCTGCACCCCAGCCTTGCACACTCTGTAGAGCAGCAGTAACCTGTATGCAGACAACACTTAGTCTTTGGCAATCCAGGACAGAGCTGTGCCCACTTGTCCCAAGGTTATTCTAGGTCATGTGGCAGTGGCAGCACTCCAGCCTGGACGGCTACACAGGGCTTTATCTACGACCTGCTGAAAGCTTCCCCCCTTCTCTCCAGCAAAACCAGATGGGTGACTGTGTCGTTCCCCCAAACATACAAATCACCCAAGCCCAGGGTGCAAGGGACATGCTCAGCCCACATACAGCTCCTCAGTGACAACAGGAGAGCCTGCAACTTGTTTCTTAGCACCTTGGGCCATGTTCTTGGAGGTAGCTCCCCTCTTCCACAAAGACCTCAAGGCTTTGCAATCTCTCAAAGGTTGACTTGCTCTACAGACCTCAGTGCAAAATTATTTGCACAGCTCCCAAAAATCCAAGTGAAAACCTGGAGTGATGATTACCTATTGATACCTTGTGAAAACAAAACCCGGACAAAACAGCCTTGAAGAATTGCCCATGTCCTGGTCCCACGTTGGCCTCTCAGGTGTGCCTTGAAGTCCTTTGGAGCTTGGCATGATGGAATATGTGGTCAGTCTCAGAGTAGTCCTGGTGATGCCAGGTGCTGTGACGGTACTGCGCAGGGTACTAGTTGCCACGTAGCTGTGTACGTTTGGCCCATCGCCATGCGTCTGTGTGCCAGCCTGCATGGTTTGCTTATAGTTGGTGAGGCACAGCTCTCATCTGAGGTGCAGGTGAGGCTGATGCTCTACAGAAATATGGTAAACTTCAGCATAGGGTGGCCCATCCAAGGGTTGGTTGCACTTACTGCCAGCTACTCAGGCAATTAGTAGCCTTGCTTTCCTTTGCTCTCCCAGCCCCACACTTGCCTTACTGTGAGTCTTGCTGCATGGGGCTGGAGGAGCAGACACTGCTGCACCCCAGAATGTGTAGGCTCCTGGCTCCTGAGCAGCCTCCATGTGCTCCTGAGCAATGAATGATGTGTCCCAGGCAGAAGGGAGAGGGGCAGGATGTGAGTGCTTTGGTGGGTGGAGAAGACCAGAAGAGCCAGGACTGGCCTTTTTGATGCAGACATGACTCCATCCCTCCAGATATCTGTACTCCTTAGACTCCTGGGCCTCACTTTCTTCTTGCATGACAAAGCATGAACCAGCCCCAAGCCCAGCAGCATGGCAAACCATAACTGCAGTTGAACAGTAGCACTCAGTGAGGAAGATCCACATCAGCTACAAAGTTTTACTGCCACCACTGTTGGCTACCCCAGAGCCCAGAACAGTAGAGACTTCTCTTGTCTGTCTTGGCGCAAGAGTAGGTCTTGCTCAGCACCTGTGAGAGCATGTCTTTGTCAACCCTGGAGCCAGGGCAGCTGCCAGTTGTGGAATACAGCAGGGAGATTTTGACATTAGATGATACCCAAATTCATGCTCAGTTCTTCTCTTTCTTGAAGGCCCTTCCATGCTTACATGCTCCCCTCCTCCATCTCACAGCCATTGTGCTCTACAGCTTTGGAGCATCCTAAAAACAGATCGACAAGAAGCATTGATCAGAGCTCAGGTTCAGGTGAACTTGGACCTGCAATGCAGCGCTGGATATGCTTCTCCACACATGAGACTGGACCCTGACTGTGGAGCCAACCACTCCCCAGGGTGGGGAGAAGCAGCAAATCTGGACACAATATCCAGACATGGCCTTAGAGGTGCTGAATAGAGTGGAACTATCACTTCTTGACCTACTTGCTGAGAGGTGTCTGTTGCAGCCACATACTCCTTGTTGTTCAAGGCCTGGCTCACACCATATTAAAGGAAGGTAAATAATGCTAAACTGTCTCTAAAAATACTGTTTTGTTTTTTTTTTTTTTACAACTGTTTTTTAATGACTGTAGCTGAACAGTGTTTTGACTAGCTGTAACTCCACCCCTCTCCATCATTCCTCTGTGGTACTTCACACATGTTTATGGCAGTCCCATCTCAGCTTGAGCCATTGCCTTGAGGATCTCTCATATCATCCATGGGTCAGACAGTTCATCACCTCCTTTGTGAGCAAGAAGCACCCTCTCCACATCAGGGCTTGCTTCCAGCAGTAGCTTGTTTCTTCAGCTCCCTCAAAAAGCAGCATCTCCCCCCACCATGGTCTTCCTCTTGGTGCTAGGGGCTGGCGTGAAGCAGTTCCAAGGCTCTTTGTAACCATTTTTCAGGACACTATTCTCTTTTCAGCAGCTCTCCTGCCAAAGAGTTAAGGATTGTCATCCACTCCTTCCTTGCAAGTAATCATCTTGCTGCTTTTCTTGAGTCCCTTCCTCAGACTGCTGTTTCTCATGTCTGTCACGGGTGGACCTCCCTGCAGTAGTACACTTGGATTCCCCAGGTTTCCCCAAGAAGCTGCACGTGTGGAGCCAAGCTCCTTCAGGAACTGTTCACACCTTCGCCCCAGCATAATCGCCCCAGCTGAGCAAACTCTTTCTCCCCACAAGCACGGTGCTACTCCCCATCATTCTGCCTTTCAGGGTCTCCTGGGCTCACACACCATCCCACCTCATCCTGTCCCACCCCATCCTTTAAAGAATTGGAGGGAATCACTGGGTGGCTGTCCTGAGGAACTGTCCTTCTAAGGGAGAAAAATCGAGTGCAGATGGGAACTGCAGACTGCAGGTTTGTGTGGTCCCATCTTGTGCAGGTCTGTCTTGTGCTTCAGGAAAAACAAAACAAAACAAAACAAAACAAAACAAAACAAAACAAAACAAAACCTCTTGTAGTTTTTTCCAGAGTGTGTTTTAGAATAACCTCCTCTTCTTCCCTGCCTGTACTGGAATGGGAGATTTAGCAGGTAGGGACATCGGAGTGGAGTATCAACTCTGCCACTCTCATACGATTTAAAACAAGACAGGCTTGTTTTGTCGTCTTGGCAAGCTAATAGCAGCCTCTAAGGCTTTCCTAGGAGAAGTGGAATTGCCGCTGTAGCTTTGCCATTACTGATTCTCTAATTCACATTGTCTTAAACACTGATGCACAGAGCAGGAAGAATACAGCAACTTAGCAGGCAGGGACCACCCCAGTGATGAACACACTGAACTATCCTCTTCCTTTCTCTTTCTGTCAGGATTAGTCTGCACTTTCCTTTGCCCTCCCTCCCGGCAAATCACTCAGAATCAATTCACTACAATTCACCAGCATTTGCCTGTGCAAAGTGCGTTCCTATGAACTAGTTCAGGCTGGTTGGAAGTGGCTAGTGCAGATTTGGTTGCATCCATCTGATGAGGCTGCAAGACCGAAGACTGTCTCAATGCTGTGTATGCCTGATCTGCAAGGAGCCAGGGCACTCTGGCCACAGGAGCAGAGCTCAGTGCTGACAGCAGCCCCAGCTCTGCAGATCTCCACGGGCTTTGCAGCAGTCGGTGCAGCTCCTGCTGTGAATTGTCAACATGAGGGGCAGCAGCGGTCCTGCAGAGGGGGCAAGGTTTGGGCACGGCTGAGCCTATCTGTGCTGCAGTGTGGGTGTGCTGTTGTTTGCAGCAGGAAACTGCTTGTGTTTTCTCAGCCATTTCCCAAAGATTTGGGGGCTGTTCATGCCCAAGCAGAGTGTGGAGCGCAAAGGAGTTGGTCCGGTGTGCAAACCTGTTCCCATGCTGAACCTAGCCTGACTTGCAAGCTGTCCAGCTTCCCAGACAATTATTTGCAAGAGGATTTAAATGAATTCCCTTCTCATCTGGGGCACATTGTGCTTTCTTTGCACTGAGGTAAATGGCTGCCCACAAAGCAGAGCTGTAAGGATGTAGTCACTCCTATCTGCGAGAAAATACACAGCGCACCTCCATATCTAATCCTCAGCATTACCCACACTCTGTTAACACCTCTGTCACAGCACTGCCCTCAAATCATCCCAGATACACCCACACCAGCCTCCACCACACGCCTGCCAGGGCAAAGCACATACTTCCCTGGAGGCAGTAGAGCAAAACAGACAAGCTGGCAGAACATTTTTTTTTTCATCAATACAAAAAAAAAAAAAAAAAAAAAAGCTCATGCAGATAGTAGAGGCATTTTCACAACTGTCTGATTTGAGCACAATCACTTTTTGCTTTGGGGCAATTTTTGGAAAACTGTGGCGCTAGATTTTTAACTTTATCTCCCAGATTCTGGATTATCTATGTTAAAAACAAACAAACAAACAAAAACACCATGATTTTGGTACCAAAATTTGCAAGAAATGGTGTACGAGCTGTTAGGACTTACAGGAAAGGCTGTCATTTTTCAGCCAGCCTGGGGCCAATGGGGTCCCTGCTGCCTGTGGAACAAGGGGGTTCTGGTGGCCCCAGGGGGGCCTGCTTCTGGCCACTGTTTCTGTGTACTTGGGAAGGTCAAGCAGTCTCGTGCCTGCAGGAGGACCTTCAGCTTAGCCTTTCCCCTCCTGCTACAGCCCATTTCCTTTCATGCAGCTCTGCATCTCACGAAGTCATTCCTTCCCCCTCTTCTTGGCATTGATGGAAAGCAAAACACTCATTTTGCCATGGAAGTAGGGGCTGCAATTCTTAAACTTCTGGGCAGGCTAAATAAATCATAGAACAAACAGGTGCTACTGGCTGAGCCAGAGGTGCTGCTGGCCAGTGCCAGGGTTGGTCACAGAGCAAGCTCCACTCCCTGTCACACAGAAACCCCTTTGCCAGTTATGGGATCCAGGTCCCCATTCCTCAAGCTCTTCAGGGCAGCAGGACACATGAACTGTGCCAAGGCACACCAGGGCATCCCAAACCTTTCTCATGTCTCAGTGCAGTGTTTCCATCCATCTCCTTGGGACATAATTTCAGGAAAGGGTGGGGCTTCTTTCAAGGCAAACCAGTGAGCAAAGATCAGCGTGATAAGCTCCAAAACTGAAAGGATCGTTAATGGAAGAAAAAGGCAATTTGTGGTGAGGCTCACAGGCATTCTCTTTCTGCCTCCACGTCCCATGGTGCTTGGTAGCCATGGCCCCACCAGCCTCATGCATGGCCAAGGCACCCAGCTACAGCCCTAGGGCTTGGGGCCACAGTTTCTGGCTGCTCCTTTAAGCTGGCTGGTGACATGGGCAGCACTAGCAAGGAGTGTGTCTGGGTAGCCTTGACCAGCAGGAACTGGCCACGTGCCCAGGAAACCTGTCCTTTCCATTGGCTCCTCTGCTTGGCACCACCGCGCTGTTTGCATTGTGCCACTGGGGAAAGTTCAAAATCCCTGGTGATAGTGGAGTGGCCAATGCATAGACAAGTCCTTAACTCTCTATGGGCCAGAGCCATGGGGATGTGGGTCCTTCTCCAGCCCCCTGGGGCCATGGGTCAGGGCTGGGTGAGTGGCCCGCAACCATGGCTCTCCCTGGGGATGGTGTCCCCCCTTGCACCCCTGTGGCTCAGAGCTCTAGCTCCCAGACATGTTCCTACATCAGGCTCTGGAGTTGTGGGGCACCTTGGGGGTCCCTGCGCCTTCTCCCAGCCCCAGCCAGAAGGCACAGGTAGCGCTTACCTCCCATACACAGAGACAGCTGGGGACAGCATGGAGCATTTTGCTATAGGTACTGCTGCCTGATTGGGACACCTGTATGTAACAGCAGCGATGTCTCCCTGTTGCCCAAAAAGCCACCTCACTCTGTGGGGCAGAGGGACAGGAGCACCCTGGAGTCTTAGCCACCATGTCTGGCAGTAGGTGGGTCTTGAGGGAAGCACCATGGGGATGTGGCTATGTCACTGGCTCTACTGCACTGAGCTCCTCCTCGCCAAGTCGCTCAGCCGTAGAGGGAGGGAGCCTTGCGGGCAGGACTGAGACAATTTCTGCCATGGGACTGAGCTGAGTCAAGACATGGGAAGCAGATTTCAAGGCACAGTTAATGCAGTATTGGCCAGAGTCTTCATTAGAGCCTGCACAACAGAGCTTTCAGGAGTTTGAATAGGAAGTGTGCTGCTGCTTAAAGCATTGGTAGGGCCCAGCTCTCCTCCTCCAGCACCTCCCCGTGGACACCTGTCCCATCATCTGCAGGGTACAGCCAAGGAGATGTGGCAACAGGGGAATATGCCCACACACACTCAAGCCCAGCCTTTACCTTTCCTCTTCTTTGCATGTATAGGGGATAAGAGGGACCTGAAGCAGCACTGAGATTTTCAAGGGAGAAACTTTTAGCTGGAGAGGGACAGGAAGAACTGCAGCTGTGGCCTTTCACATGCACTGTGCTGTGTGTGTGAATGCTGCCCATGGGGAGCAGCCCAGCCTTCGTGAAGCTGTGGGTGAAGCTGTCATCACCCAGGGCCATGTGCTGGCAGGTGGGAGAGCAGGAAGAAGAGGAAAGGAAACAGTTGGGATCCCAAACCTGCGACAGAGAGGCTGGCCAGAGGATCAGGAGAGCCAGGCAATAAGAGACCCTGGCCTCTCTCACAGGGCCCCATGGGACAGCATGACTTTGGGAACCTTTGTGCAGTGCAGTTGGGTGCACAGGAGGGTAATGGGTCCCTCAGATGGAAGGAAATGAGCTGCACTGCTGGCTTCATGAAAGGAAGCTTCCCACACTGCAGGCTGTGTGAGGGACCTCACCACCACCATGGAAAGCTGCACAACAAACACCGCTGCCTCCAGAAGCCTGGAAACATGGAAGGAGGGAGCCCAGGCTGGGCTGGGAGATAGGGTGAGGGGGTGCAGAGTGGCACCAGGTGTAGGGTTGGGTGGAAAAGGAGCCCGTGGCAGTGCTGGGCTGAGGACAGGGCTGGTCCTGTCTCTGCCCCTCCTAGGGCAGAAGCAAGTGTCCCGTGATGTCCTCAAGCTGCATGTCCTTCTGTCCCCAGACCCACACAGACAGCTGTCCCTGCCTGCCTTGCTGCCCATGCCTGATGCTGGCTGAAGGCAGAGTTTCCAAACCTTGCCTGGAGTTAAAAAGAGGCAAAAAAATAGCAGTCCCAATGCTGCGATGAGGCAAGAGCCACAGTAGCACATGCTCCCAGTGACTTGGCTGGGTGGGCGACTTCCCTTCCTGTCCCCTGGGGAGCTAGAACACAGCTCGGGGAGGATGGGGTCCCACCTTGGAGCAATGTTTAGAGTCTCGGTCAGTGAATTCTCATGTATGCTGTGCTTTAATCCCAGAGGCTCCAGAAGCCTAATGTGGGTCTGCAAAGCTCCTGACTTAGGCCTGTGCTGCTCTCAGTGAACAGGAGCTCAGGGTGCTCCTGTGGTGCTCCGATGGGTCCCTAGCAAGAAGCCTGCAACAGAGCTGTGAAGCTGAGCCACATGGCTGTGCCTGCTCCCAGACCTGCTGGCAGCCCTCAGTCTGTCTCAAGGCATGGCCTCCTTGTAAGGCCCCAAAATGGGAGGGCTCTAGCATGGTCCCCTTCAGCCTCTCTTTTGCCTGGCATTTTAGTGGGAAGCTGGTGTCGCCAAAGTGGAAGAATTTCAAGGGGCAGCGGCTGCTTTGCCGGGATAAAATCCGTCTCAACAATGCTATCTGGAGAGCGTGGTACATCCAGTGTGAGTACGGGGCCAGACCCTGCTGCCCATGTCGAGTGCCGGGCAATGCCATGTGGGGTGGGGCTGATGCTGGGGCAGCAGAGCCACAGCAGGCACCCAGCCCTAGAGCGTGCCGGCTCCCTCCCCTGTGCAGGGAGGAGGCTGTGGGCAAAGCTGGCTGTTTTCCCTGGACAGATGTGGAGCAGAGGAAGAACCCCATGTGTGGTTTCATCACCCCCCTGGAAGGATCAGAGGCTGACGAGCATCGAAAACCAGAGGTAGGGTGTGGGCCCTCATTGCTCCTGTAGCCAGGAGCAGGTTGGGAGGGGCAGGGGTTGTGCAGCTGGGAGATGGGGACATCAGAGGAGGTAGAGCCCCCATCCCAGCTTGCTGTCTTTGCAAGATTTGCTGGGGAAGGCATTTATGATGTGGCCCAAGGAAACCAGTCCCATCTGTGGGGGGCCTGGGGTTGGCAGGGGCTGGCTGTGGGGTGCCAGACTGGGGGATCAGCTCCCAGGGTGCTGCATGGCAGTGATGCCCCAGTACTGTCCACTCCTGCAGGCTGTCGTGCTGGAGGGCAATTACTGGAAACGCCGCATTGAGGTGGTAATGAGGGAGTATCACAAGTGGAGGATCTACTACAAGAAGCGGGTGAGTGGCCCTGTCCCTGCTGCTCCCTGCCCCAGTGCGACGATGGTGGGACAGGATAGCGGCATTCCTGGTGCAGAGACATGGCTGCCTGGGAGCTGGCCAATGGTTGCCCCCATGGTGATGGTGGAGGGGACTTGGCAGGGTCCCGTCCCTGGCTGCCTGTGGTGCTGTGGCATACTCTCGCAGTCTGACCTGAGCTGGTTCTGCCTTGCCTGCTGCATGGCCTGGGGCTGGGCTTGGCAGCACACCTGCAGTGCACGTGCTGGGGTGGGACAAGCGGCGCTCACTGCATCACCCTGGCTGGGCCACGATTCGCTGGCAGCAGCGGCTCAGCCAGGCAGCACGTGCCAGCAGGCCGGCTGGCCCAGTGTCACCCTGAGAGTCATTCCCGGGCAGAATAATCTAGCGGTGGCCCGGGTGGCACCGGCCTTGGCCACCCGCCATGCAGGGAGGAGCATGATGCCAGCCTCCTCCCCAGCCGCTCGCTCAGCCTGAAAAAGGCCAGGGTGCCACGGGAGGCAGTGTGCAGGCAGCCTCGCACCGCCACGCACCTCTCCACCAGCCTCACTACTGTCCTGTGCAGTAAAGGCAGATGTGAAGGGGTGGTGGCCAGGACCAGACCCTAGAGCAGGCAGTGCGCGTGGTCCTGCTCGCTGGCAGGAAGTGACTGAGGGGTAGGACCCACTGCCCTCGCTGCCCTGCCCTGGATCTGCCCACACCCCAGCTGTCACCTTCTTCTCCTTCCAGCTCCGAAAGTCCAGCCGGGAGGGAGAGCTCTCCAGCCCAAAGCAGGTGAGTCTTCTGGGGAAGGATGGGCAGTGGTGAGAGGGGCATGATGTGGAGCCCTGTGCCAGGCAGCTCCGGAAGAGCATAGTTGAAAGCCCCCTGTCCCTGATGTCTGTGGTGGCCACTGGATGGGAGGGAGCTGGGATGTTGATTCACCCTCCAGAAGCACCAGTGTGCCAGGCTGGAGGCCCTGGGATGAGGGAGGCTGCAGTTGTCTGGGAACTGCCGGGGCAGCAGCCAGGGAGGCAGGCATGGGCCCTGCCTGCAGGAGGTGCCCACCAGCTCCTTTTCTCCATCTCACCCAGGACGAGGATGCCTGGAGACCAACGGAGAAATGGTGCAACCAGCTCTTCTGCAACGTGGTGCCCATGCTGCTTGGGAACGAGGAAGAGGAGCTGGGGGGCCGGCAGCACTTCGACTTGGACACCTTCCTATCAGACATCTCTGACACGCTCTTCACCATGACACAGACACCCAGCACCCACCAGGCACTCCCAGAGGATGGTAGGTGCCCCAAGCCATGCTGGAATTGGAAGAGGAGGTCCAGGCAGACAGCATGCCCAAGGCAGATCTCTGCCTCTTGGCTTCAAACTGAGAGCTGCTGCCTTTGGCAGACAGGGCCCCCACCAGTGCTGGACAACCCCAACACTGCTGCTGCCCTGGAAACACAGAGCTCCCAGTGGCTGCACGTGCTGTCCAGGGCAAGATGGGCTGTGGTGCCACAGGTAGCTGCCAGGGAGGCCAGGACTCACCTCATACCAGACTCCATGGCAGCACTGCCAGTCTGGGACTGCTCCTCATTGTACCTACTGGCCCGGTTCCAGGCAGCTCCTGCAGCACCAGCCAGCGCCAGCTCCTGCACCTGGATCAGCTGTTTTTTCTCCTCTTTCATGGAGGGTTTTGGGTGGATGAGGCCTCAGACGTGCTGGTGGGCAGTATGGTGGGATAGGATGGACCTGGAGGCTGGGTTCCGGCAGGGAGAGAACCCATCTGGCTGGCTTTGCTCTGCTGTGGGGCAAGGTGCAGCAATGCAGGGTGACAATGGTGTGTTGGCAGTGGCAATAGGGCAGGTTTGAGGACAGCCCTGGGGGACAGAGGACACAGGATGACTGGGGGTGCAGTGCCCTAATGCTGTATCTCTGCTCTTCCAGCATATATTGGGAATGCCGACATGATCCAGCCAGACTTGGCTCCCCTGCAGCCCAGCCTGGATGATACCATGGAGATCTCAGGTAAGAGCCAGGCTGGATGCAGAACCACATCCATACAGCCTGGTGCACTGTGCACACCATGGCAGCCCAAAGTGAATGTGAGAATTCTGGCCAGGACCAAGATCTGATGGGGCCAGAAAGTGCTGAACATAGAAAGAGCAGCAAGAAAGGGCTGGGGTGCCCTGGTCTGCTGTAGCAGCTGAGGAGGAGCTTGGCCAAGAGCTGGTGAAAGGGACTTCTACAGAGTGTCTTTCCAGGTGTATGAAAACACATGAATTTGGCTGCAGACAGAGGAAGGACAATTGTCAAAGAAAAAGAAAAAAAGAAAGAGGAAACCTCTAGAGAGCAGGTTCTGTGCTGCCACGTCCCGCTCCTCAGCCCTCTCTTGCTGGCCAGCCCCAGGCACTGCAGCCTGCATTGGAGCTGGGCCCCTATGATGGGCTGTGCTACATCCCTTGAGGACATGTCACTATCCCTGCCAGGTTGGCCCCAAAAACCAAAACTGCCACTGGTGTCCAGGCCAGACAGCTGGGGCAACGGGGCTGCTGAGGAGGATGAGTGAGCAATGTCAGCCTCTTCCCATGGGATCAGTGCTGCCAGTCATGGTCTGCCTGCGACACAGGACATGGTGCACTCTTTTGTAGCAGTACAGTGTCTGTGAGCACTAGTTGAGCGCTAGTTGAGCACTCTAGTGAGCACTAGAGTATCAGCTGGGACATGTTCTGGTCCCATCTGTGCTGTGCTGTGTACCCATGGGTGGTGTAAGGGCCAGGCACTGCTGGCACACACTGCACCAGAGACTACCTCTGCCCTTGAGTGTGCTGAAGCCAGTAGCCTGGGAGCACTTTCTAGGGGGGGCAGCTGATGTGGCCTGGTGGCTGCAGGCCTCCCATGTAGCTGGTGGCCTCAGACAGCACCAGCATCTCTGGACCCCTCGGTGTGTCTTTCAGTGCCCTGTGAATGGAGCCTGGCTGGGACTCCTGGAGCTCCCTGGCCAGCCTCTCTATTTCCTCCTTCCCTCCACTGGAGGAAACAAAGTGGCTTGCGCCATACAGCTGTGGGCTGATGCAAGACCAGATGCTGACGGGGAGCAGAGGCAATAGTGGGCACCCTCATGTGCGGGGGCAGGTGGTGGGATGCCCCAGGGGTAGATGGGTTGGAAGAGCTCTTGCCAGCCCTTCCAGCACATTCGTTCCATGTATCCCATTGGGGTGAGCCATGCTGGGAAAAGGATCTGCCCTCACTGCTAGCCGTTGGCCTGTCCCTGGGTGCCCCTGGTGGGCACCAGTTGCTGGGTGGTGGGACAGCTCTGAAGGGGTCAAAATAAGACTTGCCATTCCACAAGGAGGTCCTGCATGGCATTGGAAGGCTGCACTGACCCCTTTTAAGCAGCACCTCACAGCAGTGGTGTCACAACAGCAGCCCCAGTGCCTCTTTTTCATGGGCCACACTGTCATCTATGCTGCTGTTGTGCACCCAGTGTGGCCCAGCCTCATGATCAGCAGGAATTGTCAAGTATCACTATGGTACCCATCTGAAGCAACACATTTCTATGAACAGCCAAATTGTCTTTCTTTTCCTGGGGTAGAGGCCTGCATTTTACTCCAGGGTGCTGCCTGCAAATGGGCTGGGTCTTACCACAAGCCACTAAATGGCAGGAAAGCCTCCACACCAGGATGTGTGAGTGTGCCAGGGAGCAGAGAGGAGTGCGCACCTCAGGCTGGGCTGGGAGTCTGAACTTGTATTAGGCAGCACAGCTGGGGTGTGCAGGGCCCTAAGTGTGACCACAGGGCCATGGGGTGAGTAGGGAGAGGACATGGTGGTCCTTTTCCAGGAAGGGGAGGCTGATGCTGAAAGCTGGGTGCCGGGTGCCAGAGTAGCAGGTGCCAGTCAGCTTAGGACCCAGGGCTGCATTTGCAGTGTGTGTGATGGCTGATGGTGGCTTGAGCAGGGATCCCCCGGCAGCCTTGTGCAGAGCAGCATGGTGTAAGTGTGCGGGGTGGACACCACAACAGCCCTACTGGGGCTGTGCCCAGAGTCTACACATCTCATGAACAAGGCAAGCGGAGCAGAGATGGGGGCTCAGGACTCCTCAAGGGTCACAGGACTGTCACTGTGCCTGGTGGCTGTCATAGAGCTCAGTGCCTGTCAGTCAGCAAGTGCAAGCCAATCCCCAAATGAGGAACCACCTCATGTCCCCAGCGGGTGCCGGAGCATGGTGTGGGGCAGATGGAGAAGTCCTGATGGCAGAGGCAAGGGAACAACCCGGTGCGGTGCCCGAGCTCTGCTGGCACCGCACTCCAGGTAGGACCTGCTCTGGGTACTGGGTTACAGGGGCCAAGTTGGCCAGCTCGTGGGGTGGCATCACCTTGCAGTACCGCAGGGCTTGCCTGGAGCCCAGGGTCAGTGCTGGAGGGTCCTGTATTTGGGAACAGGCTCTGTAACCTGGATCCCTTTGGAGAGCAGCTCCAGGATTGAGAATGATGCCAAAGGCTTAGTGTGCTGACCGCACAGGCTCTTGTCCACCAAGCAGCAGTGTGTCCTGGACACACTGCACAGCCCGTGAGCAGATTAGGTCAATGTGACAGTGGAGAGGAGCATGGGCGAGAGCTACAGGGTGGGTAAGGGGCAGGAGAAGGGGAGGACAGAATGCCCAGGAGGTTGCCTGCTGCTGTGCTGCGCAGGATCCACCATCCATCCTGGCAACAAAGTGAGAGGCACAAGAGGAATCGAATCTGCAGTGCTGGGCACCAGAAATGCCTATAAATACACACAGAGCTGCGGTGCTGGTGGCAGGGGACAGCTTGGCATGGGCACAGAGAAGGGCCAGAGGCAGCAAGGAGCTGGGTGCTGCACCTTGGGGAATGCTGAGACCCTTCCTGGCCATGCCACAGCCCACACCATGTACTGGCCCTGGAGGGGCAGGAGTGGCTCTGCTGTGCTCCCAGGCATTTGCCATGCCCCTGGCCTCGGTCCAGGTGGGACTGGGAACAGGGTCTGAGGAGGATGTGCTGCAGCCTCTGAGGACAGTGGGGCCATAAGGACCTGAGCACCTCAGAAGCCATTTCCATCATGAGGGCTCTGGTGCCAACAGCAGCCAACTCTGTCTTGAAACAACCTGTAGCAGTGGGTTGGGAAGAAGTGGAGTGTGAATGTTGCTGCCCATCCCTGCAAGAGACATGTAGACAAATGCTGTCCCCAGCCTGGGGTACGTGGGCTGCAGCTCCTCTCTGCAGGGCTTATGGGGAAGGGGAAGAGTCAAGGAGAGCAGGGCACCTGCCCTGTGTCACACCAGTGTTACCCTCAGCCAACAGTGTGCTGTGCAGTATGGCACTGCTGGGATTGCCACGGCATCCCTTTCTGCTGGCATTTCCTCCTCCAGTGTAGACTCAAAAGGGTCTCAGGCCCAAAGGTTTTGCCTCTCCCAATGAGGACACTCCAGGCACTGGAGCCTGTGCCAGAGCTCAGAGGAGTCATTGCAGGCCTCCTGGTGCCCAGAGCACAGCTGGGCAAGCTGGGCAGGCAGGGTCAGCCTGGTTGTTCTTGAACTGGCTCTGCTGTCAGCAGCACGAGGGCCTGAAGGCAGAGGTGCCCATGTCAGCTGAGGATTTGGCCCTGGGCTGGAGTTGCTCCCCAGCAGACATATGGGTGCTTGTGTACTGGACCAGCTGCTTGGATGCAGAACCTGTGCCACAAGCTGTCGGGCAGCTGCTTGCAAGCCCGTCCAGTGCTCCTGCTCCACCTTACAGGGAAACGTACATCCAGCAGCCCCATCCCCACCCCCTAGTCATTCTCACTGGGGAAAAACCCTCCTGGTGGTCATGTTTGGTCCAGTGCTGGCACAGGCGATGGTAGCCCCAGCACAGAGCTGAAGTGTGTGTGGGGCTGATGTGCCCATGGAGCATGTTTAACAGGGGAGGTGATTGCCCCAGGCATAACGCCAGTGCTTTGTGCCGTGGTGTCTGGGCCTGCGGAAGAAGCAGGGTTGTGGGAAGGAGACAGGAAGGGAGAGGGAGTCGCAGCAAGGTCACGGGGCTCGGCTTCGGGAAGGCCATGGGATGTGGTTAGCCACAGGCTGCACGCAAGGCAGCACCAGACCAGAGATGCAAATGCTTGCCTCAACCCCAGCAGGACTGTGTCGCGTGGCTCAGGGACAGTGCGACCTGATCCTCTGAGTTATGTTGTGTTGGCGGTGAGACCAGCGCCACAGCTGCCCCACAGCCTGGGTGGCATGGTCCCAGCCACCAGGGCTGGCTCAGGAGGAGTGGGAAGGGCCCAAACCCCCAGGGAGTAGCTGGAACATGCAGCTCTCAGCTGGGTGTCAGGGACAGGGACAGGGATGGGGTCCCCACCCCTGGGTGGCGTCCTTGGGTGGGTTTTCCTGTCCCAGTGCCTGTGGCAAGGCTGGGCCTAGGCGCGTGAGTTGCTTCTTCCCTCTCACCATGTGAAACTCCAGTGTTTCACAACAAGGGCACCAAATCTGCCCATGGAGCCAGCAGCTGTCATGCCCCCCCAAGGTGAAGGTGAAACAGGCAAATCTGCACCGGCACCAGGCATGGAGTCTCTCTCCAGTATGCCCTGGGCTTGTCACCCCTCTCCAGGAGCAACTCATGGCAGCAGGAGCACTCCTCTGGGCCCTCACTGCCCATCACCACCTCTCCACTTTGTCCCGCAGATATTTTCATCAGCCATCGGCCATTGCCTGCACAGACACAACTGGGCTACCAGGAGCCACCCTGCTTTGTGACTATGGCTGAGCCCCTCTATGGTGGCGGAGGGGCCATGCCTACCAGCCCCAATGCCCTGCTCCCTCCCAGCACCCTCCTCCAGGTGAGCGTGACCCCAGTTCATGGCCCATGGCTGCCAGTGTCCAAGCCACCCCTCCTGACATTTCCCTATTTCCCACAGCCTGGCAGTGCCTCCCAGCTCAGCCTCCATGGTGCCTTCCTCAGCTCCGAGCAACCCCCGCCACCCCTGGCCCCCGAGCCCCCTGCTGCAGTTCCTGGCAGCCTCAGCCCCCAGCTCAAACACAAGCCCTTGCTGCAGTACAACTTCCCTGGCAAGTGCATCGGCATGGAGCCGCTTGGCCTCCCCTACACCCCCCCCAGCCCATCCCCTGGGCCCCCACTGCTGGGCCCAGAGCCCTCATTTTCCCCCACCTCCACCCCCCGCTCCAAGTTTCCCTACACTGCATCACCCAGCCCCTCACTCCTTGCCCACCCTGTGTCCCCACTCTCCACACCATGCTTTGCCCAGCACACCCCAGGCATAGGCTATGCTGTAGACATGGTGCCCCCAGGGTACCCTGGCCCAGCTGCCCCCCAGCACCTGCCCCACACCACACCGGGCAGCCCCAGGTTTGCCACCCCAAAAGGGCCATCCCCTGGCGGGAGCGGGCGGTCGAAGGCAAAGGCTGGCAGCACCAAGGCGAAGAGGCTGCCAGGATCCTCCATACCGCCACACCTGGCTGTGCCCAACCCCTGCCTGACCCAGCTGCTGACCACAGGTGAGGGGCCGCAGGAGACCCTTGGGGGGGGGGTTGCAGGGTTGGGATGAGTCAGTGGTGGGTGGGGGTGCTTGAGGGTGTTGGGAGAGCTGCTTCCTCCCTGGGATTTGGATGCTGGGGATGTGGAACTGGGTGTGTGGCTGTCCCCATGGTGAGGCAGGGAGTGGGCAAACAGTGCCAAGCCCATAGGCAAAGACACGTGGGTGAGCCCCCCCGCCCTTTGCTCCTGGGATGGAGATGGGGACCAGTTGGCTCCAGGGCTTGACTACCAGCACTGGTGCAAAGTCCCTGTGTCCCCAGCCCGGTGTCTACAGCCTACTTGGTGTGAAAAGGCTGAGGGGACGGCTGTGTCTGCTCACCCTGCTGCCCATGTGTGTGATGGGACAGGTGCCATGGAGGATGTTTTGTCCGTTCCTTTGTTTGGCCAAAACTTGCTGGGGGTATGTGACTGCACCAAGGCTCCCAGGCTCACAACACATGAGGATTTAAGGGGCTGGCTGTAGCCTAGTGGTTGCGCTGCTCGCCTCCCCCTTAGCAGCATGCTGGGGTTGTAGGTTCAAGCTACACCCTAGGATGCCTTGCGGGCTTCTTTTTTGTAGGATGATGGTTGGACCAGATGATCTCAAAGGTCTTTTACAACCTTAATGATTCTATGATCCTATAATTCTATAGAATGTCCCCGATGCAGGGAGCAAAGGCACCTCTCTCCAGTGTCTGCTTCAGTCTTCCCTGGAGCAGATGGGCAGTGAAAGGGCTGCAGCAATGTTGGTGCTCAGGGCTGGCACCCCCATGGGGCAGGAAAAGTTCACCCAAGCACTGGCAGCCTGACGCAGAAGCACCCTTCTAATCCCCTCTCTCTTGCAGCCAAGCAGGAGCCAGCCCTGGATACCTCGCCTGCGCATGGTCCGTCACTCCTGCCTGCATCCCCTGTCTCCCCGGTAAGCACTTGCATACCCTTTTACCAGTTGCCCCCTCTCCCCCTTCCAGGTTGAGAATTGCCCTTCTGGTTGCTGGGGAATGGGTAGGGCCACCACATAGCAGGTGGAGAAAAGGGGGCTTCACGGGGACCCCACTGCAAAATGGAGCTGGATGCAGATGGGGCATGTGGCTGGGGTGCCAAGGAGGCTTAGAGCAGCACTGGGTGGGAGTCGCCCAAGCATCTTTTCAGGTAAAAGAAACTGGGCAGAGCTCGCAAACGTCTCACTTGCAAGGCCCCTGCAGGTCCCCCTGCAGTGTTTGGCTGTTAGTGCTGGGGCGCTGACCAACCAGAGGGGCTCTGTGCTGCGGGTGAGGTTTGGTCCCTGATGCACACAGGACACTGGCCTCCAACCTCTTGCTTCCTTCTACCTTCTCTCAGCAGCAGAGTAGTGTCCCTGACGTCCCTGTCGCCTTCCTGTCCAGAGTGGCCCAGCTGAGCCCAGGGCTGTCTCCTGGCTCCAGCCCTTCCCAGGCAGTGCCAGTGCCAGTGATGCTGGCAGGTGCTGCGCCGGGGCCGCTGCTGGTCCCCAAGGTGGAGCGGCTGTCCCCCACATCATCTTGCGGTGAGTCTGGGCGCCCCAAGGAGTGGGGTGACTGGGAACTCCCCCAGGGCACCCTGTTTCCTGCAGGGAGCCTGGGCCAAACACAAATTGCTTCTGGGAAAAAATAATTTCTGCTTTGATTCCAGCTTTTTGCAGTTACCTATCTGAGTAAGAATGACTTCTTTCTGCTGAGGAGGGCACAGACCTTTTTATCTGGCTCTTTCTCCAGGGGAAAAAAAAAAAAAAAAAAAAAAAAAAAAAACAAACAGAAAGAGGAAAAGACAAAAGCAGAAAAAAGTCAGAGTGTGGCTTTGAAAACCCAGAGCTTGGTTTTCGAGTGGGAAGCACTCTGCTTTCACCCACAGAAACCAGAGTGGGGGCTGGAAAACCGGCTCCCATGTCATGTCCAGTTTCAGTTTGGTGCTGCAAATCACAGCCTTACTGCCCTCAGGACTCTATCCTGGTGGTTCCCACCCAAAGAAACATTGGGAATTTAAAATATCACTTACCAGATGTTCCCATATTCTGAGCAGTTGTAAAACGAATGTGATTTGGACAAAGACAGGACAAGAAAAGGTTGGGAACTGGACCATCAGCTGAGGGGGTAGCTGCCCTGGAGCCAGGGCAATGCTGCAGATTGCTCCCCACTGCCCATCCCAGCACAGGACCCTGGTGTCAGCCTGTCTTCCCTAAGCATCCTCTTTTATTATCCAGGCAGTGACTGGCCCAAGCCCAGACAGGCCTCCTTGGGACCCAATGCAGGGCTTGGCACTGGCATCTCCCTGCATCACCCCACATCCCGTAGGGGCAGACCTGAGTCCAGCAAGGTATGGCAGGAGCAAGCGCTGCCTTCTTTACGGGGGCAGCATCTCCATGTGCACCCCCTTCCCTGCTGCCCAACCAAATTCACCCCCACCCTCACTGCAAGCTTTGGGTCAGCCCATATCCAGTGTGGCAGGAGGCCCAGGGCCACCTCCGCTGCCAGGAGGTGCCTGACAGTGCTGGCCCACAGATAGAAAGCCGGCGTATCACACACATCTCTGCTGAGCAGAAGAGACGCTTCAACATCAAGCTGGGCTTTGACACACTGCACAGCCTGGTGAGCACGCTGAGCACCCAGCCCAGCATCAAGGTAAGTGTGCAGGGCAGAGCAGACCAGCTGGCCAGCTCTGGGCACGCAGGGGCACAGGGCATCTCCTGGAGATCGTGTGCCCCCAGGCTGCACCAGTATTCATGGAGTCATGCCCAGGTTGCCTCAGGTCTGCAGCCTGTTGCAGAGACTTCCAAGGCTTGGCAGTGGGGCGCACAAGACCTCATGCCTTTTGCTGCCTCAGCCCTGCTCTCCTGCAGGTCAGCAAGGCCACCACCTTGCAGAAGACAGCTGAGTACATATGCAAGCTGCAGCAGGAGCGGGCAGCCCTCCAGGATGAGGCACAGCGGCTGCGGGAGCAGATCGAGGAGCTCAACAGCTCAATCAAGTAGGGAGACACAGCCAGGGGAGGTGGGAGGGAGCTGCTACCTGTGTCGGGGAAGCAAGGCGGGGCAAGCAGCAGTGCCATGGCCAGCAGCCACAGCAAATCTTCTGAGCACCTCCATGGACCTCCATTTGTCTGTGTCCCCCTCCCCCCCCGCCTCAAACCCTACCTGGGGGATTTGCTCAAGAAGTAGAGCTGTGTGGGACGAGTGTGTGGGCACATGCCCCACCACTACCCTGAGAGCAGGACAGTACCAGCTCTAAACAGGCAGAGCTACTGAGCCCCGCTGAGAGCTGATGGCCTGCTGGAGCCTCTCCCTACAGGGTGGCTGCCACAACTCCCAGCCTCCTGACCACAGACTCATACTGCTGCTTGTGCACCACAGCCTGTGCCAGGAGCAGCTGCCAGCCACAGGGGTGCCCATCACACGCCAGCGCTTTGACCAGATGCGCAGCATGTTCGACGAGTACATCCGCTCCTCCACACTGCAAAACTGGAAGTTCTGGATCGTATCCTTTGGGGCTGGTGCCTGTTCTTGGCTCTGCTCCCTCCACCAAACACTGGGTCCACTGGTCTGCCCACTCAGCCCACTGCTATGTCCCTCCGGCTCAAGAGGCTCTGGGGATGATGCACGGTGGGAGCCCATTGAGATGCTGTGGCTAAGGGGAAGCTTCTTTTACAAGGGAGTGAACAGAGTAGGAATAAATGATCAGTCCTTGGGGAAAAGGGAGGTCACCAGTGGAGCTGAGCTCACTGTTGCCATGCAGGGAAGAGCTCCTGATGACCTGAAGAAAGGACCAGGCACAAACCTGGTGACATGAGGACTTCACCTTGGTGGCCAGTATAGCACACCCTGGAAACCAAGTTGTGCCCATGCCTGGGATACAAGTCTGGACTCCACACAGTGGAAAGGACAAAGAGGGCCAAAGGCCAAGGAGTGGCAGACAGGATGGTCAAAGACCTGGGCCAGCTTCTTCATGAATGGGGATTAGACACACTGAGACCATCAAGTCTGCAGAAACCATGAGGTCCACCAAACCCTGGGTAGCAGAAGCAGCCAGGGCAAAGCAGAGGTGGTCCCTGACACGGACTGGGAGAGGGCTTTTTGATTCCTTCCACACAACAGTAGGGATCCTGAGGCTGACATGGGCATGCTCATGGTGGAGGAGGTGCCTCCCGTGGATTACTACACACACATTCACCAGCCCCCGGTGTTGTTCCCTGAAGCTGGGTATAGCTTGGGAAGCACATGTGCTGGTGTCATGTTCTGCTTTTGGGTACCTGCAGAGGACACAGCACAAGTCAACTCCTTGATCTGGTCTGGAAGAGCTGTGATGCAGATTGTGCAGCTCTCCTGTTGCCTGCCCTTAGCTGTGTGGTGCAGGCCATAAGCTGGACCTGGCTCCCCAGGGCGCCCACATGCCAGAGCTGCAGTGCTGCAGCACCTGGCCTGGCGGGGTGGTTGGGATGGTGGTGCTGGGCCCTTTCCTGGTCCACAGAATGGTCCTGCTGGCACTCACATCCCTGTCACCCCAGCGGGAGGCCTGTCCTGCCACCTGTGGGAGGATGCTACCCACACCAGGAGCTGGTGGGTGGGAGACCATGACCAAGCTGGCCCTTAACTCCTCTGTTCCCCTCAGTTCAGCATCATCATCCGGCCCCTGTTCGAGTCTTTCAACGGCATGGTGTCCACAGCCAGCATGGAGAGCCTCACCCAGACATCTCTCGCCTGGCTGGACCAGCATTGCTCCCTCCCAGCGCTTCGGCCCAGTAGGTAGCCCCGTCCCCGCCCAGCGCCCCAGCGGCAGGGCCGGCCAGGTGGCCCGCACCGACCGGCTCTGCAGCTCCTGGGGGAAAACCAGAGAGACAGCGGCCGGGGCACGCTGGGGCCGAGGCTGCGACACACGCGGCACCTCCGCACGGGAGGGCGGCGTGCGCCGAGCTCGCCGCCGGCCGCGGGCACCGACGAGCCCCGCGTCTCCCCGCAGCCGTCCTGAGCTCCCTGCGGCAGCTGAGCATCTCCACCTCCATCCTGAGCGACCCGGCGCGCATCCCCGAGCAGGCGACGCGGGCAGTGACCGGGCCGCCCCGCGGCAGCTCCTCGTAGCCGCCCCGGGGCTGCCGCGCGGGCCCAGCCTGAGGCCGCCCGGACGCCCACCGACGGCGGCGGGGAGCCCCCAGCGGGACTGCGGGGGCGATGGCGGGCGGGGGGCGGTGTTCGCGTGCCGGGGCCATAAAGGAGCGCGTGCTGAACAGCCCAAAGCCTCTTCCTGCCGCGGGGCGGGGCGGGGCGGGGCGGGGCGGGGCGGGGCGGGGCGGGGCGGGGCGGGGCGGGGCGGGGGTGGACGCGCACCGGGGCAGAAGGGGCGGGGTCAATCAGCGGGGTGGGAAGGGGCGGGGCCAGGCAGCGGGACGGAAGGGGCGGGGCGGGGCCAGCCAGCGCGGCGGGAGGGGGCGGGGCGAGCCTCAGCCTCTCTCGCCGTCCGGCGCAGGCGCACTGGGCCCCGCCACGCGCGGTGGGGCGGGAGGATGGAGCCGGCGGCGCTGACGGGGTGGGGGCCGTTGGGGGCCCTCGTCCTGGTCCTGGTCCCGGTCCTGGTCCCGCTGCTGGCGGCCGCTCTTCGCCGCGCCGCCCCGCGGGGGCTGCCCGCCGCGCCGCCAGCCGGTGAGTACCGCGGGGGGCTGAGCTGGGCGGTGCTGCCCCCGTAGACCCCCTCCCCGCTGATTCCCCGCTCCTCCCAGGCCCCGGGGCGAGCAGCGCCGCCGCCAGGCCGGAGGGCCTCAGGAAGGCGAAGTTGCCGGCGCGGGCCCGCAGGGACAAGCCGCAGCCGCACAGCTTCACGCACCGGCTCCTGGTCGCCGCCCTCAAGGTACCTTGCCGTCCCCGCAGCGGCGCTGCCGGGCGCCTCTTGCTCTCCTTCTCCTGACCGCGCGCTCTCCGCAGGGCCACAGCGGCTCCGTGTCCTGCCTGGACTTCAGCAGCAGCGGCAAGTACCTGGCGTCGTGTGCTGACGACCGCACCGTCCGCCTGTGGAGCACCCGCGACTTCACAGCACGCGAGCACCGGTGTCTGCGTGCCAACGTGGAGCTGGACCACGCTGAGCTTGTCCGCTTCAGCCCAGACTGCAGGTGGGGCCAGGCCTCCCTGCACCTCATCTCAGCCCAGCCCAGGGACTGTGAGAGGTGCTGCTGCACCCCAAAGCCCCGCAGATGGAGCTGCCAGACACATGACCCGAGCCCTGGTTGAAGTCAGGGCTGCATCACCTAGGCTGCAAGGAGGCTGTACCCCTCTAAGAAGTCTTGCAGGGTTTTGACGGTACCACTGATCTGTGGCTTCTCCCGAAAGCAGCTGGCACTTCAGTACGGTGCTTGGGGCATATATCCCAATGTCCAGCTTGCTGCCCCTGTGGGAGGTGCTTGTTAAGGTCTCTGTCAGCAAGCCAGCTTGAACTGCTAGGCCTCTCTGGAGAACTGGGGTGAGAGCTCTTGCTGCCTGGGGAGGTTGCTTGAAAAGCCTGCCTTGGCATTTTGCAAAGTGGCCTCCTTTAGAGAGAGGAAAGGATCTGGTTTCCAGATGTTGTTTTCCATTCAGTGTTGCAATTGAGCTAACACAGGGAGAACTTGATACCCTCATAAAAGAAAGCTTTTTATCCATCACTGTGTATCCCTTTCTCCAGGTGTCACTGAATGACCTGTTAACTTACCTTATAGATAGACTGAACTGAGGTATCTTGTTTCTTAATGGTTCAGAGTGACATGTCCTTCCACTTAGGGCATTCATTGTCTGGCTGGCGAATGGCGAGACTATTCGTGTCTACAAAATGACTAAGAAGGATGATGGTACCTTCACCTTCACTGCGACTTCTGAGGACTTCCCAAAGAAACACAAAGCTCCTGTCATCAATATAGGAATTGCAGAGACAGGTATGGTGATGACAATCTGCTCGCTTGTCAAGGCTCTCCAGATCTGCTTTGATTTTCCTTTAAAGCAATGGGTGCTGGGTTTAAAGTGTTAGGGTTTTTGGCTTAATTAAGACCCACTTGATTCTCTGTTCTTCTAGATGTGATTTTTTAGCCTTTGTTTACTAGTAAGTAAATAGGAAGGCATAGGTTGCAAAGAAACAATTTTCATGTAAACACAGTGTTACCTCCCTGATACGCACAATCTTTTAATTTAGATTTTCAAGGATACTGTTGCAAAGAGGTCTTGTCTCAATATTGAGAGCATTTCTGTTCTCTGTCTCACCTGTCTCTTTAACCAGTCAGAAATCTCCCCAGTAAGTTCATAGATTAGGAAATGTAGGATCTATCTTGGACTTCTCGGATTTTTCAGACCAGAGCCTGGGAGGGAGTTTGTTAGCAATGAGGGAACTGATGGATGGTTCAGGTATGTGACAATGGGCAGTTGAAAGTAGGTAGATACAAGTTCTCCTCTGCAATAGAAGAGTAGAGAAAATGTTAACTGAGGCCCTTGTTCAGCTGCAAAAGTGAAAATGGAAATGGGCTCGAAAGGTCCTGGGGTGAGAAGCACGCAGCGTTGCCAGCTGACAGCTGCTGAAGCCACAGGTTTGAGCATTAAGTTATTAACCAGGAGCTGAGCCTTCTGACACTGCTTTTCACTCTGTGTCAGGAGATCAGCACTCGAATTCTGGTGTTACTTTTGCTTTTCTTGATTCTTCTGGTGCAGAGAGAGATTGCTCTGCTTAGGGACTGTCCTAGTCCTTTGGAAAGTCTGTGACAGCTTTAGGCCTAGATGCTGTCCTCATCTCTGTCTTTTTTCCCCAGGAAAGTTTATCATGACAGCTTCCAGTGATACTACCATCCTGATCTGGAACCTGAAAGGTGAAGTCCTTGCCAGCATTAACACTAACCAGATGAACAATGCCTATGCTACAGTGTCACCCTGTGGGAGGTGAGGTGCATGCAGGTATTCCAAGCTGTTCCTGCTGAGAAGTGGGAGGCCACAAGAATAAACAACCTTACTCCTTCTCAGAGGAAATTATCAGATCATCTGCAGCTTGCTGTTACTATAATGCAGTTTTCTGAGGGTTCCACATTATTTTATTTTTATTTTTTTAAAAAAGATTCCTGCCCCCAAGAGCAGTCCCTCCAGGAGTGCTGATTCCCACCTGCACGATCTCAGACACTTAGTGGTTTGTCATTGTGTCTCAGGAACTGCTGTTCCCGTTAACCATCTCTTGAAGAGCTGAGGGAGAGAACAGCACTGGCTTTGGGTGGCAAAGTGGGTGGGCCAATGTAAACAGTGTGTACATAGCAAATGACATTTTTAGTGCAGTTTTTAACCTTTTAAATGTTAATTACAAAATTAAAATCTTTATTACCTAAAGGTTGTTTATCAGGAAAATCTTGTTCTCAGCGCTGTCTCTAACCTGTTGCTGTAGCAAGCCTGTTAGTATGCACTGATCCCACTGAGTTCGGGGATCACAGCACTTAGGTTTTTTATTTTGTCTGAGTAGTTTCTCAACGTTAAGTTGTTGAGTTGCTGCTCTTGTCCCTGGTGGCCTTCCTTGGCGTTCCCTTTACTAGTCTTCCGGTGAAAACTTTTTCAGCAGATCAAAGCAAAGTTCCGAATGTAGGTGTCCAGATAGGATTGACTTCACAGAGCCCTTTCTTATGCGTTCCTCTGCGAGGCACCCTGTAGGACTGCAAGTGGCCTCTGCCTCCCTCAGGAGGCTAGAGGAGAGCTCTGTGTGGCTGTGGCTATAGAGCTCCATGGCCCAGCCAAAATAACAAATTTGTAACAAATACCCTGTCTCACTCTTTCTTCTACCCAGGTTTGTGGCATCGTGTGGCTTTACCCCTGATGTAAAGGTGTGGGAAGTGTGTTTTGGCAAGAGTGGAGACTTTCGGGAAGTGATCAGGGCTTTTGAGTTGAAAGGCCACACTGCTGGCATACATTACTTCTCCTTCTCTAATGACTCGAGGCGGTAAGTTAGTGTTATTTCACTGCCTGAAATAGCACCATCAGGACATGTATGCTCACCCCTTCCAGTGTGCCTGAGCAGCTCATCCGAACAGGCTGCAGCCCTGCACAGTGTGGGGGAACTCTGCTGTGTGTGTGCTCCTGGGAGCACAGGGAGTGCCTTGGGCCATCTTTGCCTTCCACAGGGGTTTCCTCCTGGTGGGTGACCATTGCTCTAGAAAGGAGGATGAAGTACACATGCATACAGGCTCACACTGCCCAAAAGAGCGCTCTATCCACAAAGGAAAGGATTCCTTCTTTGCAGATGTGGAAGGGTATTAGGGGGATTTTTCCTTGCAGTCATGTGGTTTATGTCCTGCCTGTAGGATGGCAACTGTTTCCAAGGACGGTACATGGAAATTCTGGGACACAGATGTGGAATATAAGAAGCAACAAGATCCATACCTGCTTCTGACAGGGAAGTGTGAAGTAACAGAACCATGTCACATTGCCCTGTCCCCTGATGCTCATGTCGCAGCCATCTCTTGTGGTACAAGCATTATGGTGTACAACACTCGAAGAGGAGAAGAGGAGGAGCGCTTTGTTGGTGTTCATGGACAGTGTATAACAGACTTGGCTTTTGACACTAGCAGCCGCTACCTGGTGTCTTGTGGAGACCGGGCCATCCGGGTGTTCCACAACACCGCTGGCTACCGGGCGGTGGTGGAGGAGATGGAGACCATGCTGAAAAAAACTGCCAACAAAGCCACCCGAGAGAGACTGGAGCAGCAGATCACCAGTGCCAAGAAAGCACTGGCAGCAATCTATGGCAGGAAGCACTAGTCCTCTTTGCCCACAGTAGCATTTTCCAATTCCCTGCAGTTGTAGGGAGCAGTGTGCTGCAGTTGGTTTTTAATAACACTGAACAATTTGTAATAAAAGAGCACTTTGACTGCTCACGCAGAGCCTTCCTTCTGTGCTTTCCGAGTGTGGTAATACAGAGCTGGATGATGCGGGGCTGACGCGGGGGGGGGAAGGGCGGTGCGAGAGGCGGTCTCGAAGGGCCTCTGGCTGTCTCCAGCTGCTTGGTCCCGCCCAGCAGTCGCTGTTGTTGCCGGGGGGGCCGTCGTAGTCTCCCCGGCTTCACGGGGCGGGCTGTTTCCACTCCAGAGGAGAGCCGGCGGCGGCGGGGGCTGCGTGCCGGCAGCGGGGAGGGAGAGCAGCGCCGGGCCGCCTCCCCGGCCCCAAAGCCGGCAGCGGGGAGGGGCGAGGGGGCGCTCCACCGCACCGGGGGCTGGGCGCGTGGACGCCTCCGCGGGCACGGGGCCCCGGGCCGCGGCCCCGCCCCGGGCCGGCCACCGTTCAAGATGGCGGCGGCCGCCTCGCCCCACCTTCGCGCGTCCTCCTCCTCGCGCGCCGGCGGGCGGGGCGAGCCGCGCAGGCGCAGTGCGCGCCGCTACGCTGAGGCCTCCCTCCTCCCTTCCCCCGGGCACGGCGTTACGCGTTGACGCAGCGCGCGGGGCGTAGGTGGGGCGGAGCCTGCGCATGCGCAGGGTGCGGCGGCGGGTGCTGCGGAGCCGGGGCTGCCGGGGCTGCGGGCGCCATGTCGGGCCGCTCGGTGCGCGCCGAGACCCGCAGCCGCGCCAAGGATGACATCAAAAAAGTGATGGCGGCCATCGAGCGCGTCCGCAGATGGTGAGAGGCGGGGCCCGGGGGGCGGGGCCTGCCGACCCGCAGCCAATCACCGCGCCACACGGCTGTCGGCGGAGGTGCTCCGGGGCCGAGCCTCCAATCGGAGCGCCGCGCGGGGCGGCGGGCGGTGCTAGGGAAGCGGCGGCCAATTAGTGCGCTCGGCTGCTCGGGAGCGGGGGGGGTTGGAGCAGAAGCGCCGCTGACGGGCGGGCCGCGGGACCAATCGCGAGGGGGCGGCGCGGCGCTGACGGCCGTGTGGCGCAGGGAGAAGAAGTGGGTGACGGTGGGCGACACCTCGCTGCGCATCTTCAAGTGGGTGCCGGTGGCCGACAGCAAGGAGGTGAGCGCCGCCCTGCGGCAGCCCCCCCGCCGGTTTCCTCGCGCTGCCCGCGGCCTTGCCGGCCCCGCAGGAGCCGCCCCGGCCGGGCTCTGCCGCCCCCCCGCATCGCCTTTTCCCTCGCTCCCGGTGGGGGCCCGCGGGCTGCCGGGACGGGGAGGGAGCGGGCCTGGGGGGCGGCCTCTGCGGGGCGTGTCCCGCAGCCCGGCCCCGTCGCCTCGTCTTGTGCTTTTTTTTTATTTTTTTCCTCAAGAAAGAGAAATCCAAGTCAAGCGGCAGCACTGCCCGAGAGCCCAACGGTTTCCCAGCTGACACTTCTGCCAACTCCTCGCTCCTCCTGGAGTTTCAAGGTGAGCCTGGCAGAGTCCGCTTCCCTGCCGAGCTGGGGGAAGACTCTAAGGCCTTACAGCAGGGGGGATGTTACTGGCTGATGCATGCTGCCTGTTGGGAAGAGCAGCACACATCTTCAGTGCAGAGTTGTGCTGTTCCACTTCTGGACTGTTCCTGCTGAAACTGCTGACTCTTGCCGTCAAAAAGAATCATAATCAGCTGCTTCTGGAATGTTTCTGTGAGCAGTTTAATGGGGAACTGGAGGAGTGGGGATTCCTATTCCCACTTTGCAGTCCCTGCTGGGGGACAGATGAGTGGCTGCCTGCAGCTGAGGCCCCTGCTTACTGTAAGGACTGGCACAGACTTTGGGATGAAAGCACAGAGGACCTTTAGTTGCTGCCAGACTGAGGGAAGGCAGTGTAAGATGACAAAGGAGAGGTTTTCTGTGAATGTAATGCTACACCTCCCTTGTTGCCGGATGTGCTGCAGTGGCAAGATGGGCTTGTTTCCTCTTCCCTGGTACTGTTAGCGTGCTTTGGCTGGGTTGGCGTGGTGATTCAGGGTTTTGCTTTCAGACCTACTCAGACCTTTCCTTGTGGAGCAGCATCTCTGTCCTGCGGGTTGCTGCTTGTGATCCAAGAGTGCTGTAGCAGCAATGAGCAATCTCTGATGGAGCTGATCAGTGCACGAGCCCACTGCTGGAGCAGAGTGTATGCCTGTCCCCAGACAACACAATCAACCCTCATTGTGGCTAAGGGACATCAGGCATTGTGTTGGTGCTTCCAGTAGATGCAGTTAACAAGCTAGCACTGCAGGTCTGCAGTTTACCCCCCATGGAACAGCTTTACCTGGAAAAACAGGATTGTCTTCCCTTGTGGGGCAGGTGTGGAGTCTTGCTCTGATGTTAGTTTGCTGCCTTGCAAACAGAAGAGGTACAAAACTCTGGTACAGAAGCAAGAGGCCTCTTGCCCTCAAATGCCCAGGTGCGGGTGCCCACCACAAGCTGCAGATGTGAGATTTTGCATTGCAGAGCTTTGTGTCACCCTTGCATTTTGTGCTCATTTTTTTTTTTTCTGAATAGACCCAGGTTGCTTTCCTCTGCCTTACTCAGCCTCTCCAGTTCCCTGGGCAGAAGCTCCCTCTCTTCTGTGGGGCAACTGTGGATCTGGTGCTAGCTGTGTCCCAGTGGGGAGTGCTGCGTCAGGATGCTCTGACTGTTGATGAGTGACTGTGAATCCTTTGTGTGAATGCCACTGACTGTTCTTCTGTTTCCATGAGCCCTCCATGGCCCTGGATCTCAGTGCTGCCTTTGGCTGCTTGTGCTGCTGGATCAAGGTACTCTTCTTCACTAGGTGCTGTTTCTGCAGATGAGAACAGTAACCAGAGCTCCCTGTCGGATGTCTACCAGCTCAAGGTGGACAGCAGCCCCAACTCCAGCCCCAGTCCCCAGCAGAGTGAGTCCATGAGTCCTGCCCACACATCTGACTTCCGCACGGACGATTCACAGCCACCCACACTGGGACAGGAGACTCTGGAAGGTGGGCTCTGGGACACCTGGGCATGGCTGCTGGGCTGGGAAGAGAGGAGGTGGCCAGCTGAGGCAGGGGAAAGCACTGCTGGAAGGCCTTGTGACAGGGCTTGTGTCTTTCTTATAAGGCGGGTGACTGAGGCACCTCTGCTGGAGGTCTTCTTTCCTGGCTCAGTGGGCTGGGTACCACTGTGCTTCTGGGTCTGCACTGTTGTTAACCCTTCTGTTCCCTCCAGAGCCATCCCTGCCTTCCTCAGAAGTTGCAGATGAGCCTCCCACTCTCACAAAGGAAGAACCGGTCCCCCTTGAGACTCAGGTAAGGGAAGGAGGATTGATACCATGTTAAAATGTGCATGCGTCAAGCTTGCCCTTTTTTACCAGGGCACCTTTACTATTTCATTAGTTGTCTATTGTAGCAGAAACATGAAGATGTATAGACTTGATCTGCAGTCCCAAACTGCCCCCAGGAGCTCCCCAAACCTCCTGGCTTCCTGCAGGGTCCTGTGGTTTAGTTCATGTTTTAGGGCATAAATTGTGTGTGGAAAACGTGTGGAGATGGAGTAGAATAATAATTATAGCTGACTCCAGGACTGGGGTGGATTCTCACTGCTAATGCCCAGGAGCTCATTAACAGCTTGGCTCCTGCTGAGGCTGCCTCAGGAAAACTCAGGGTGTCCCCGCAGGGTGAGAGACAGCCTTGTCCAGCAGGTCAGCACGACCTCGTGGGTGCAGTGAGCTCCTGTCACTGCCAGTGACCTCTGGGTTTTGCAGGTAACTGAAGAGGAGGAGGACTCTGGTGCGCCACCTCTGAAGAGATTTTGTGCTGATCAGAACTCTGTGTGCCACACGGCCTCGGAGAGCTAGCCTGCCCGTCCCTGGGGAGAGCCTTCGCCAGCCCCTCGCAGAGCCGCCTGCCCTCCCCTGGGGGCCGGGGTGCTTCCCCCCAGCCTGCCCTTCCTGAAGGACAGGGCCCTCCTGCCACCTTGCTATCCAGCCTGCCCTGCCCTCAGGGGCAGGAGCCTCCTGCCAGCCCCTGCAGAGGCAGCCTGCAAATGATTCCCCCAGCCAGATGGGGCTGCCACCAGTACCTACAAATTTGCCTCTATTTATTGGCTCCCACTCTCCCTGCTGACCTGTACTATAGTGGTGTGGGGTCTCTGGTGGGTGGTCTGCATGTACAGAGGGAGGGATCCTTGGGGCTTCCCAGTGTCTATCACCCCTACGGCGCTGGCAGATGCTGTTTGCCTGTTTCTGGATCTCATGTCTGCCCTCCACACCAGCTGCTGCGTGCTGGGAACCAAAGAGCTGTGTTCTACCTGCACGAAGTGATTTGTCTGCTCCCTTGTGACCGTAGGCTGGGGTGTTCCTGCCATAGGTTTAAAGTGCAATGAAGGGTGGGGGGAGAGCACCCTGGGAATAAAGACAACAGCCCTTCATGCTGCTGGGCAGGGATCCCATGCTGGGACGCTGTGCAATAAGCTGCTAGTTTAAGCCATTAGTATTGGAAGAGAGAGGAGCGCTACCACTGTGGAGGGCAGGTACTGAACACATCAGTGCAGCTTGCTGCTGCTCTGCTGCCGGGTCCTCACAGAGCCTCTGCTGCCTTCTGCAGAGGGTGAGCGGGGGCTGGAGCGCAGAGAGGCTGGCAGGGGAGGGGGCAGCCAGTGTGGCCGTGTCCTGACTAGGTTTGCACCCCACTCCCCTCCTGCTGCCCTGTACCCTGCACCTGGCTGGCAGAGCAGGGGGAGCTGCCCCTGAGGTACACCCTGTCCGGGCAAGATGTAGGAACCCCCAGGGAGCCCTCCCATGCCCATGTCCCTAAGCTCCCCGCACCAGCACCCTGGCCCACAGCACCACACCGGGCCTCCCCGCCACCACTGCATGTCCTGCCGAGTCTGTCTGTGATCGAGCCTGGCGAAGCCGAAGGTGCGGCCGCGTGTGGAAATGAAAAGATATTTTAGCACTGAATAGAATATTTTTAAAATTAAAACTATTTGAAATACAGTGCTGGGTGACTGTGGGGGCAGGTGGGAGATGAGTGCTGGGGTGGGAGCTTGGGAATGGGTGGCGGGCAGCACTGGGATTTGTGTCCACCCCCCAGCCCCACGGGACAAGCTGGTGTGGAGCCCTCACTCCACCAGACTGGGACTGTTGCCCCCTTCCCACACCACAACTTGCAGGCCTGCTGCCTATTGCCTGTCTTTCTAGTCAAGCCCAGTGCCCCTTGTCAGGAGGTGGGCTGGTGGCCATGGGGCATGAAACCCAGTGGGGCACAGAGCCTGCCCTTCCCAGACCCGGTCCCAGCACATCCACATGGTGCTGCCACCCCCACATGCAGCTGCAGGGGGCTCAGCCAAGGGGCTCGGTGCGGAGGCAGCTAAGCTTTACCATTGCCAGCGCTGTGTGGTGCATGCAGTTCCAGTGGGCTCATGAGCTGCTTCTGCTTCACCACCAGGCTCCAGTCTGTGTTCCTGCAAGCTGCGCCTAAATCCAGTGGTGTCCCGCATGGCCCCACAATACTGCCACAGTCATGTCACAAAACTTGTGGCATTTATATCAAATGGTGATGAAGAGGAGGTTCAAGGTTGCTCTTCAGTTATGACAGTCAAAATGGCTGGATTGCGTTTTGCACGCAGCTTTAAGATAACATTTAGAGATGGATCATGGATATACTAAAGTGGCCACACAGGGCCAGGGCAGCTGGATTGTAATAATTCATCAAGGACACAGCTGGGGAGTGTCGGATCACCCAGCCAAAGGAGTTGTGGTGCAGAGGCTTGCAGAGGAGACCGTCACCTCTACCTGTACAGTGACTGGCACATTCAAGAGCCTTGCCTTCCCACGTAAGCCTTACCTTATGCAAAAGAGCCCAATAAATTAGGTTAATTAACATGATGTCCCTGGGTATCTTTGCAACAGTCTGATTTGTCTTTGTGCATTGCAAGTAATGGTTTTTATTTTCCATTTATTAAATGTAGTGTATAAGCCTGAACTATGGGTGTATGGTTCCTTTTGTTACACTGCCATGTATAATTGCCAAGTGTTTTTAATAATTTCTCATTTCAGGATCCTGATGGCCAGACAAGAAGGGCAGCTGCTGGTAGATTTGAAAACAAACCATCCTGATGTAGTTACAGATATTAGGAAAATAGTTTTAGGAGAGAGATACAGAGGGAAAGCTTCTTGTAATCAGAGAAAGCAGAGATGAGCTTTCTAAAGCAGTGTGTGTATTGCTGAGTTCAGGAGGAGGAGGAGTGAGGATGGAGATAGAGGACGATAATTACTGTTGCCAATAGCATTGTATTGGCCTGGACATATTGCTCAGGGAGTGCATTGTCTGCACGGAGACCGGCAAATACTTCATGAAGATGCAGCAGTAGAGTCGCTTTCTGTGTGTTATTAAAATGCAGAGCTGTGGAGGTCCAGAGCATAAAAGTGCATTCACAAAGCCACATATCTATAGCATGAGCACTGGTTTGTCCCACAGGTCTGTCATTTCCATTTTGCCTATTGCTCCAAGTAGAGCTGCTAGACTTCTCAGGCAAAGGGAAAGCTGTGCCAATGAGAATGAGTGAAGCACTGAGAAAGTTCTGCTGAATTTTGAAAGGAGAGCGAATGAGACTGCTTTGAGCACTGAAGAGCACTACATGCAAGATGCCATTGCCAGGATTTTAAGGAGAGAAAAACTGATGGGTTGGAAAGGTCCTGGATTTCAATGAGACAACACACATTGAATTTATGAACTCTATAGAGAATGTCTTGGAATATATTAGCAAAAAACATCCAAAGTATGTTTCTGCCTTTGCAAACACTCAGGGTGGTGGTTTGTTTTGTTGTTTTTTTGTTTGTTTGTTTTGTTTTTTTTTGAGCAGGTGACAGCAGAAAAGTGGAAGCCATAGTAAAATACAGGAAAAAGCTTTAGAAAAAAACAATAGCTGATATCGAGATCAAAGCCCATCTGTCACTTCAGACATATCCTAAGCATTTATGACAAAGAATGCTTGCAGGACCACATATGTGCATTGAGAACTGGTTTGTTCAGCTTGGAAAAGAGGAGGCTGAGGGGAGACCTCATTGTGGTCTACAGCTTCCTCATGAGGGGAGGGGCAGGTGCCGGTCTATTCTCTCTGGTGAACAGTGATAGGACCTGTGGGAATGGTGTCAAGCTGCGGGAGGGGAGGTTCAGGCTAGACATCAGGAAGAGGTTCTTCACTGAGAGGGTTGCCACACACTGGAACAGGCTCCCCAAGGACATAGTCACGGCACCGAGCCTGTTGGAGTTTAAGCAGTGTTTGGACTGTGCTCTCAGTCACATGGTCTGAATTTTTGGGTAGACCTGTGCAGTCTCAGGAGTTGGACTCAATGATCCTTGTGGGTCCCTTCCAACTTAGGATATTCTGTGATTCTATTCTATGAGAGCTAAACCATTTTGCTGTGTTGTTTTACATGACAACCCTGAATCATGGATTGTGATAGGTGACACAGTTGAAAGACTGAGCAGCAAAAAAACAGATGGAGTTCATGACAGCTGCAGATTCCGGTAAAAATTGTGGGAAGTCCGCATTTATGTTAGTGCCAACTTAATTTCTGCCTCGGTTTGTAAACATTTGGGAGTGAAGACCAACTTCTTTTGTTCTGTGTTCTCACCAAATCTAGAAAAGGGGCTTTGCCATGTAGCATAATTCTATGCAGTAGTGGTCAATGTATTTTAAATGGTCCCCAACCTCAAACCATTCTCTGAAGCACTGCTCTCTGAACTGTCTCAGCAGGACTTTCTGAAGCACTCCCAACTGAAAGAAGACTTTCTAGGGATCCCATATACCTTTAAGTGAAGTTGATAGATTCAAAATTGCGTAGGAGCTTCCATTAATTCTTAATGAGAATTGCAAAAGACTTCTGAAACTATCTTTGTCTGTTCAGATGCTTAGCATGTTGGAAATCTGGCCACTTTATCTGCCTAAAATTATCTATTTTGGAAAAAAAAAAAAAAAAAATTAAGTCCTTACTGGCGCTGAGCACCATGGAGTGAAATTCCCAGTGCTTGATGCACTAGTGAGGATTAATCTCCATACCCTGGCTTGGTTAGTGTAGATGCAACAACTTCCCACAAGCTGTTTGGTGCCAGCTGTAAAACAAAATAGTAATTTTAGCTGTAATGATTGTATCAAAGGACCTGCCTGCAACTTTTCTTCTCCTTTGCCACGTCAAGTACTAATAACATCTGTAATGATGTTAGCAACACTGAAGTAGCTACTAAAGCCTCTTCAGTCCTCTATTCAGAGAATGGCTGGAGGTAGAGGAAAGTCCTTTTAATTCTACAGCACAGCAAGCACAATGCTCAGTACACAGCAGGTTGCAAACTGCTTCCCCTTTTGAGGTGCTCACACATTTCAGGTGTCAATTGAAATTCATTTTGCATACCCAGTGTGGCTCCATAGTTGTTAAGACCCGTGTTTTGAAGGAGCAGGGATGTAAGGCTCTGCTTGTTTTAATTGTGTTGTCCCACTTCATTTTGAAATTTTTCCTTTTCAAAAGCTGTGTCCTGCATTTTCTTCCATCACCCCATAGCAAGACCCGTATAGCAGGTCCTACAGATCTTAATCTGTTATTTGATAGTCCACAGGTTTGGATAAGAATTTTTCAATTTAAGACAAAACTAGCCGTTCTTTCCCTGTGGTTCCCTGTAACATGAACCTCGCACCCGTGTGTGTGCTCATGGCAACAATGGAACAAGTAAAGAATACACTGTCCAAATGGCACCTCTGTCCCAAGCAGACCCCAGGCAGCTTCTCATGTTGTGCACAATCTATCCTGTACTCACTGTCTGCATGTAGATCTGAGACATCTTGTCTCTGCAGATGGTTGTTTCCTGGCAGTGATGATCAGAGCTGCAGATCTTTGACCAATGGATGCTGTTCACAGACCAGCACAGGATTATTCAGAGGCTCAGGTCTTTTATCAAAGGCAGCAACTCTGTCCTTGCTGCAATCCCAGCCCACTGAGAGAAGGAGGTTTAAAGGACAGAGTCAGGTAAAACACCAAGAGATTGATGCTGATGGGAGAACAAAACAGCAAGGTCTTTAGGAGAGGTATATCTACTGAAGAAACTCGTGGTACATGCAGGTAATTCCTGTAGGATGCTGGTGTGCTGAACTGGCATTTCATGTGTCTCTTACTTGTGCACTGGAGTCTCAACAAACTCATCTTATGTGGGCCTAGATCTTGCATTTGAACTTTGTCATCTGTGCTTTGAGCCCTCTTCTACAGCAAATCAAGATCATGTTGCTTTGACACAATATTACAGAATCACAGAATTTCTAGGTTGGAAGAGACCTCAAGATCATCGAGTCCAACCTCTAACCTAATGCTAGCAGTCCCCACTAAACCATATCCCTAAGCTCTACATCTAAACATCTTTTAAAGACTTCCAGGGATGGTGACTCCACCACTTCCCTGGGCAGCCTGTTCCAATGCCTCACAACCCTTTCAGTAAAGAAGTTCTTCCTAACATCTAACCTAAAACTCCCCTGGCTCGATTTAAGCCCATTCCCCCTCGTCCTGTCACCAGGCACGTGGGAGAACAGGCCAACCCCCACCTCGCTACAGCCTCCCTTGAGGTACCCATAGAGAGCGATAAGGTCGCCCCTGAGCCTCCTCTTCTCCAGGCTGAACAAGCCCAGCTCCCTCAGCCGCTCCTCGTAGGACTTGTTCTCCAGGCCCCTCACCAGCTTCGTCGCCCTTCTCTGCACCCACTCAAAATATTGTCATTCTTAACTATGTATGCTGTATTTTCTTGAGCAGGATTGAGAAGGGAGGTTTCAAAATATTAATTTCAGTTATTTAGTGTTGTGTTTTAAAAGTTCCCATGGAAGAATGTTGATAGATATAACATATTTTTCCATCCAAGATATTTCAAATCTGCATGAGGAACTTGCAAATAAACTGAGCTTGGCAAATGGTCCTCCATATGAGAGATATGTGTATTCAAAAGCACATATCAAATGTGTGTCTGAACTCCAAGAACACCCCTCTCCTGGTATGCCATTTATTCTGGATATATCTTGGAATTTAAGATTGTGTTTGAGAGAACTTCTAAGAAGATAATGCAGCATAAAATTTAAGATTTTATGATAAAAAACAAACAAACAAAAACTAAAAACACAACCACTGTTGAGGTATTTAAAAGTTAAAGTGCTCCAAGAATGTTGATTTCCCTAACTTTTCAGGTGTTTTGATCTCTTCTCCCTCATTTTTTCCACTAACTATGATCACAACTATGAGAATATACTCAATGTCACAAGGGCTTAGGCACTGGCTGCCACCTGCTATGCTTAGAAATCTTCTCATGGGCAAAATGTAAACAGAAAAGAGAATAATTTATTTCTAGTAAGTGAGATTTCTATAGTCTCATCAAATAATTATTATTAGTCTAGATCTAATAATTATAGATGAAGAAAGGGGCAATATATGAATACCACTACATAAATAAATTATCAATAATAATAGTTGCCTGCACTTTTCCTAATATCCAATTCTGCTCTGGGTGTTATGCTCAGCCTTCCTCTGCCACTTGGGGTCCTAATGTTACAGCTTCAGTCTGCTGGGGTCTTTATCGCAAGTTGTCAGCATCCACAGTTACTTTCATGAGGAGTAAGTACATAGTTGAGTAATGAGTTGAGTCTTTTGTCAGGAGTAAGTACATGCTTTTTCCTCATTCCAGGTTCCACTTCAGGTCACTTGCTATTTGTTTACTAAGACACTTTTACACCTTGTTCTTTCTTCACTGGTCTGCAACTTCACCATTGCATCTGAATTTAGTAAGCCCAGTGTGTTTCACAAAAGTTTGATGCTTGTTCTTTATTATCCTTAGAAACAGTTTTGTTGAGCTCTGGGACAGTTCTTTGTCATGTTGCAATCAGATAGCTGTTTCTGGCCTTGGAATCTCCTGTGCCCCATCTCTTACCATCCTGCACCTATGCTCAGCGCCACATCCTGTATCCTGCTTCTCAAGGTATCTGCTTTCCTACCAGAGCTGTATTTCCCTACTCTATTATGGTACAGGCAGAAATATCTCATGATGCACATGACACAGAAAACTTGCTTGTTGTTAATGTCTGTATAAAGCCATGGTTGCACTGCATGAAGATAAACAAAGTGAAATAAACTATCCACAGCCACCTGGCCATTAGAAAAATTGCTATTAGAAGTCCCTCGACCTCCTGTCAACACCCTTCCTAATACAGCTCATTGGCCTTCTTGGCCACAAGGGCACAATGCTGGCTCATGGTTAACTTGCTGTCCACCAGGACTCCCAGGTCCTCCTCCGCAAGGCTGTTTTCCAGTAGGTCAGCTCCAACCTGTAATGGTGCATGGGGTTATTCTGCCCTAGGTGCATTGGCCCTTGTTGAACTTAATGAGGTTCTTCTCTGCCCAATGCTCCAGCCAGTCCAGGTCTCTCTGAATGGCAGCACAGTCCTCTGGTGTGTCAGTTTGCCAGCTACTCTTCTCAGTTTTGTGTCATCCACATACTTGCTGAGGGTTAACTCTGTTTCATCATCCAAATCATTGATGAATAAGTTGAACAGTACAGTCCTGTACCTCTAGTGAGAGAGGGAGTTAGGAGAATACAATAAATCACTAACCTTTTAGCAAAAGAATTTACTAACTTTTAGAAAAGGTGGAACTGAGAGAGGAAGTTAGAGGAATCTTATCAAGTAGAGATTGAGTGATAGACAGCATGAAACTAGGATGCTCAAATTAATTAAAGCAAGAAGCCTTGGGTCCCTTTACCAAGGTCAGTCTTCTAATAAGAGTGTGAGCCTGTCTTAAGAAACTGTTCCTGCGGATGGACAAGAACCAAGAAGCAACTGAATCTGCACAGAGACAAGAGGTCAACTAGCAGTGATGAGGAAGAGTCATCAATCTTCATCCCCATGACCCCCAAAGACCACCACCAGAATACACTGCGCAAGCACAGATGGGAGAAGTTTATGGAAATGACTCCTTGGAATTAATTTTAATATGAAGCGGGGACAGGTTATGAATATGTATAGGCATAGTGTGAAACTTCATGCATATGTAACTCTTTGCTGCATATAACCATGGCAAGTTGCCACGTCAGGTGTGCACAATTTCGGTGGGGCTACCCCCCCCCCCCGTTGCCCAGCACTGAATAAACATACCTACTTTACAATCTTACTAATTGTGGAGTCCATTTTCCGCATGTCACTAGGTTTGATTGTTGAACAGTGTAGTGAGCTGGGAACTCTTTTTTTTTTTTTTTTTTTTTTTTTAGTGGTGTTTTTGTTTGTTTGTTTGTTTTGGTCCTTTTTGTTTTGTTTTGTGGTTTGTTTTTTTTTTTTTTTTTTTGGTTTTAGCAAATTAGTCTTCAGATGGGTCAGCTGCACCTGATCATTCAGCTGTCCAAGTGCTAGAGATGGCATGAAAGTCAGCAGGAATGTACTTCTTGGGGAAGGAAGCACCACAGGATCATGGGCTGCGTTAGGTTAGAAGGGACCTCTGGAGGTCATCCTGCCCAAACACCTGCTTAAGCAGGGACACCTGGACCCAGGATCTTGTCTAGATGGCTTTTGACCATCTCCAAGGAGACTCCACAGCCTCCACAACTGGCAGCCTGTTCCAGTGCTCAGTCACCGGCACAGCACACAAGTGCTTCCTGACGGTCAGAGGGAACGTCTTGTGTTTCGGTTTGTGCCCATTGCCTCTTGTCCCAGTGTTGGGCACCACTGAAAAGAATCTGGTTCTCTCAGCCTTTCTTCATACAAGAGATGTTCAACTTGGACTCAGTCCCAACAGGACTCCCACGGCCTTCTCTGCCAGGCTGCTTTCTAGCTGGGTGCCCCAGCCCGTCCTGGGGCCTGGGGTTGTTCCTCGCCAGGGCAGGACTTTGTGCTTCTCCTTGCTGAACTGCAGAAGGTTCCTGTCACCCATTTCTCTAGCCTGGCCAGGTCCTTTACTCAACATCTCCATCATGCTCCTCACTTGTTACCTGCTCACATTTCTACTCACTCAAGCTGTTTAGAAACTGCAGTGAGTCATGCAGATTTCCCATCTAATCGGGACTATTGAAGTTAACAATCTGTTGCAATATTGTGTCTATGTTGACTGCCCAATTCTTACTGTCATGTCAAATTTGACAAAAGCAATATAGCTATTAAAACTCCAATTGTGTAGAAACCTGTTGAGAATCTACCACATACATGTAATTATATCTTTTCTTTGTCTCAGATGCCAACAGTTGCCAGAGCTTTGCCAAAGTTTTTATTATGACATAGTTCCTGTTACCACTTTATTAAATTTTTAAAAACTGAAAAAATAGTCGCATGATAATGTCATACTTGCCCAGAAAAAAAAATAATATAATATATATATATATATATAGGATATTTTGCTGTGACTTTTGTACAATTGTACCAGTGTCTGTTATATATATATATATAAATATATATTTTTTTTCTTTTTTTTTTTCTGATTTTGCATTTGTATTTGTAATGGCCAGCATTCCAGGTCTGAAAATGTAAGGGCCTTACAATACCAGCAGGAACTGCTGAGAAATTTCTGTAACAACTAGTCTGAGAAGGTGAGATATCTGAATCCTATCAGGCTTTATACTTCAAACTATGTGTGTGTGTATGTGGTGGCTTTACTTTGTCAGGCAGCTGAACTCCACCACAACCGCTCTCTCACTCCCCCTCCTCTTCTGAGGAGGGGAAGAAGAAAAGGAAAGAAACAACTCATGGGTTGAGATAAGGATATTTTAATTAAAGGAAAAAATAATTATTAAGGAAAAAAAATTATTAATTAGATATTTTAACTGAAGGGAAAAAAGGAAAGGGGAAAAGGGGGAAAAAACAACAAGTAAAGGCTATGTAGAAGTGCAGAGGAAAGAAATTACTCTCTACTTCCCACAAATGAGCAATGCTTGATGCAGGATGCAGGGGCTTGAAGCAGGGACTCAATGCACATAGCCATTGTTTGGGAGGACAGACGTTTTCACAACGGGAGCCCACCCCTCCCCTCTTCTTCCATTTTCCACCTTTTATTGCTGAGTCTGACATCATATGGTACGAAATATCCCTTTGGTTGCCTTAGGTCAGCTGCCCTGGTGATGTGCCTTCCTTACCTCTTGCCCACCCCCAGCCTGCTGGCTCTCTGGGGGTTAGAGGGAGTCTTGATGCTGTGCCAGCACTGCTCAGCAATAGACACCACACCGTTGTGATACCAATGCTGTTCTAGCTACAAGTGCAGAGCACAGCACTGTGTGGGCTGCTGCAGAGAAAGTTAACTCCATCCCAGCCAGACCCGGTACAGTGTGCCAGTTTGATGTGGCACGTCATGTCAGCATTGCAGCACATTTAAGTGAATATGCCCTCCTGCAGTATTTAAACTTGCCTTGACCAAAACATCCCAAGAGTAGCAGTGGGAAGCAACTCCTACCCCAGCAGGCCTGTAACAGGGGAACTCCTCAGAAGTGGGGCCCTGGCTGGCGGAGGTGGGTTGCTGAGCTGGGCCCCGCACTCAGGCATGCCAGGCTGGAGGTAGAGACTTATCTGAAGAATCATAGAATCATCAAATGGCTTGTTTTGGAAGGGACCTTAAAGATCACCTAGTTCCACCTCCCCTGCCATAGGCAGGGATGCCACTGACTAGATCAGGTTGCTCAGGGCCTCATCTAACCTGGCCTTGAACACCTCCAGGATTGTGGAATCTACAACCTCTCTGAGCAGCCTGTTCCAGTGCCTCACCACCCTCTGAGTGAAAAATTTCCTTCTAACCTCTGATCTAAATCTCCCCTCTTTTAGTTTAAAACCATTCCCCCTTGTCCTGTCATTATCTACCTGAGTAAAGAGTCCTTCTCCATCCTTTTTATAAGACAACTTTAAGTACTGAAAAGCTGCAATGAGGGCAATGATGTCACCCCTGGAGCCATATCTTCTGAAGGCTGAACCGTCCCAGCTCTCTCAGCCTTTCTTCATAGGAGAGATGCTCCAGCCCCTTTATCATCTTTGTGGCTCTCCCCTGGACTTGCTTGAACAGGCCCACATCCTTCTTGTGCTGGAGGCTCTAGACCTGGACGCAGTACTCCAAGTGGGTCCTCACGAGTGCAGGGTAGACAGGGGCAATCCCCTCCCTTGATCTGCTGCCCACTCTTCTTTTAATGCAGCCCAGGATGCAGTTGGCCTTCTGGGCTGCAAGCGTGTACTGCTGGCTCATGCTTTCATCCATCAGAACACCCAGGTCCTTCTCTGTGGGGCTGCTCTCAGTGAGTTCTCCTAGCCTGTTGCTCATGTCCAGGATTGCCCCATCCCAGGTGCATCACCATGCATTTAGACTTGCTAAACCTCATTAGGTTCACATGGGCCCACTTCTCCAGCCTGTCCAGGTCCCTTTGGATGGCATCCTAAACAGCACCGGTCCAAGAACAGACCCCTGAGGGACACCACTTGTCACCGGCTTCCACTCGGACATAGACCCATTGACCACTACCCTCTGGGTGCGACCTTCAAGCCTTATCCACTGAATGGTTCTCTCATCAAATCCATCTTTCTCCAATTTGGAGGCCGGGATGTCATGTGGGACCATGTCAAAGGCCTTGCAGAAGTCCAAGTAGATGACATTGATTGGTCTTCCTTTATCAACTGATGCAGTCACTCCATCATAGAAAGCCACTAGATTGATCAGGCACGATTTGCCCTTGTTGAAGATCTGCTGGCTGTCTCGGATCACCTCTTTGTCTTGCACGTGCCTTGACATTTTCCATGAATATGCCAGGCACAGAGGTGAGGCTCACTGGTCTGTAGTTCCCCGGTTTCTCTTTTCTACCTTTTTTAAAAATGGGAGTGAAACATGAGAGACCGAGTGAGTGGGCCTCCAGTTAAATCATAGGATGGGGAAAGGTGGCAGCGGGGCAAGAGGCTGCAACTCAGGTGAGGCCACAGCAGCTGCCTTGCAGTAGGACAAGGAGTAGCAGCAGTCCTATGAGAAATAAAAAATAAACCCAAGGAAGACTTCAAGAAGATACAGAGAGACCTGAAGTGGTGGTATGCAACTTCTACAGGATGCCAGGCAGTCTGGGAAAGGAGTCGGGTACTTGAATGCAAGTTGCTGCAAAGGTACTGATATGCCAGGTCTGTTGGAGATGTGGTAGAGGAACAAGGACCAGGGAGATGTGTGACCATAGCTAGCTGTGCTGCGCAGCATGATGTTGTGTGTCGGAAAGTATTTGGAGTAAAATCAGACTATCATTGTGAGCATGTCAGTGAGCAGCACAGCCCCAGTGGTTGAAATCCCAAGGCACAGCAAGTGCAGTTTGAGCAAAATTGCGTTGGACTGTGCTGCAAACTCTGACCTTTTATAAAAGCCTGAGCAATGTTTCATGTCCAGCTAGGCATGGAGCTGTGAAAGAAGATGGCTACTTTGCAATGGGGGACATCACACTGCTAGCGCCAACAGCATGCTTGGCCCCTGCCTTCTTGCAGGAGCAACACAACCCCACAATCCCCTCTGTGCTGCTCCCCTTCAGAAACTGCAACTGCATAAAGTGAAGTTTGTTTAACAGGTGCTGCTAAAAGGGGCTCATTTAGCTATTAACTCCTTGCATGCCGCATGCACACTGCCCAGAGACCTAAGAAAATGGCAGACCTGGTTGCCACAGACCAGGTGGGTTTCCATGACGTTTTCACCAGATCCCACCGCAAGCCACGCAGACAGGGCAGGCAGGAGGCTAGGGTGGGTGGTACTGGGTAGGTGGCTGCGAAATGGCAGTGATGCTTAGTGTGCTGGCAGCAGGGCGCAGCACCAGCTCACATCAAGAGAGAGAGAGGCCCACTGCTACGTGGTAGTGAGGCCCTAGCCGACAGCAGTGATGTCCCCTTGAAGATGTCCGTTCCTTAGTAACGTGGTGGGCAGGAGCAGGGAAACAAGCAGCGAGAGGCAAAGGTTCGCAGTCGGCTCCTCACAGGTCTCACAGCCTTCAGCTCCGCGTATCAGGCTCCGTGGCGCGCAGCCCATCTTCTCGGCCAGCATCGCCAGCGGGCGGCTGTGGGGGCTTCTCTCTGGGGGGCCGCGGGGGGGCTGCGGACACCGCGCTCGCGGGAAGCGCCCTGCCGCGGCCGGGCCGCAAGAGCGCTTCGAGGCCGAGCCGGAGGCCCGCGGGGGAACGGGCCCTGCCGCAGCCCGGCCGGGGCGGAGCCACGGCCGCTCGGCGCCCTCCGGCCGGGGGGAGGCGCCGCGGCCGCCACCGCCCCGTGTCTATGGTGAGGGGCCATGGCGGAGCGGCTGTGGGGCGCTGAGGCGGGCGGCGCCGTGTACCGCTCCCGCGACCCAGTGCGCAACCTGCGCCTCCGGTGAGCGCCCGGCGTGGCTCGGCCCGGCTCCGGGGGTTGCTCCCTCTCACTCTTCCTCCCTGTCCCCCCGCAGGGTCCGTATCCAGCGGGTCACGGCCGCCGGGCCCCTCCCGGCTCAGGCCTCGCCGCCGCCGCCGCCGCTCTCCGCACCGCGCGGCCCCGAGCTCCTGGCGCTGGCCGCCCGCGCCTCGCCAGGTAAGTGGGGAGCCCCGCGGGGCGGCGCTCCTGGGCGCTGCCGGTGGTGACCGACCCCTTACCGCAGATGCCCGGCGGCCCCCGGACGAGGAAGAGGAGGCCGAGGTGGGGTGGCAGGAGAAGCTCTTCAGCCAGGTGGGTGTGCGGCGGCTGTTTCTCCTCGCTGTACCGACCGACGGCTCCCCTGTGTCGGGGCGAGCGGGGCCCCAGCAGGGGGACAGCTTTCAGGCAGATCTAGAGAGTGATGAGTTCTCTCCTTAGCGTCTTCTTCTCCAGACTAAACGGCCCCAGTTCCCACAGCCACTCCTCATAAGTCCTGTTTTCTAGCTCTGTTGCTCTTCTCTGGATGTGTTCCAGCAGCCCAGTATCCTTCTTGTAGTGGTCTTACCAGTATAGGGGACTATCCCCTTGTTCGACTCAGTGATCTTGAAGGTCTTTTCTCCCTAGTCCTGCTGGCTATGCTGTTTCTGATGCCGGCCAGTCTGTTGTTAACCCTCTTGGCCACCCGGGCACACCACCAGCACCCCCAGGTCCTTTTCTGCTGGGCAGCTTTGCAGCCGCCCTTCTCCAAGTCTGTATTGCTGCACTGGGTTGTTGTGACCCAAGTGCAGCATTTTGGTGTCTCCACAAATCTCAGCTGAAAAACTTTGGCCCTGAGCTTGCTGATGAAATGCAGCTTTTACGTTTTACCTGTGGTGCTCTCAGTTTGAGGTAGATCTTTATCAAAATGAGTCAGCCTGTCAAACTCACCTGGACCGGCAGTACCACAAGGAGATCCTGAAACTGGAGAAGGCTGGGGGTCGGAAGAACTATCGCATCTTCACCTACACTGATCATGACCGATTCACCAACCTAGAGGAGGTACCAGCTTTTTGTTTTGCATAATCTTTACAGCAGTATCTGTCAACAACACTAGGCCCACTGCAGAGGGAATGTTTGTCATTTCTTGGCCATGGAGAAGCAAGCCATATATCTTGGGAGCAGGAGAACATACTGCTTCTGCAGGCAGCTTCACCTGGCATCCCAGACCCAGCATGAGGTCTCCCTGTTTCAGTGCAATGTACAGGTTGGAGGGACTTGGCATTGTAGAGTTGCTCTGTTAGAAAAATGCTGGCTTGTTACCAACCAAGGTGAGAAGTCTGGACACAGAATACAGAATTACAAGGCACACGTTTATTCATATGCATGAGGTGATTCATGCACAATGCTTTCTAGCAGTCTTGATTCATGCTGTCTTAATGGCCCAAGGATGGCAAGAGACCCCTTTATCCTGTTTACTGTTCAGCCTCACTGGCAGGAAATTGTGAGGGGCAGCATGACCCTGCCTGGAAAACTGGGGATGTTTAGATGGATGATTTGTAATGTAGCTGAGTGAAACTTAAAACAGCTTCTGATCCAGTCATTCCTGGATTGATATTGTAATAGTTGTGACCCCAAATGTGGGGCGTGAGGTTTCAAGTGGATTTTAGAGGGGCTTAGGGTGCTAGGATCTTGGTTGTCTGCAGTTCTGCTTCTTTGATCATCCAAGTAGCAGAATAGCAAAGTACTTACCCCAAGGTTGGGTTGTCTCTGGACCTTGTGATGAGCAGGTGTCTTTTAGTTTGCTTACTGTATGAACAAGAAATTCCACTCATGAGCATAAAATGCAAACTAATATATATACATACATGCCATATGCATACCAACAAAGTTAACACACATTCCTATTACAAGGACCAATCAGTAAAATAGGGAGGGAAACTTTCATCACATCTGTACGTAACTTGCTGGATGGACTTCACCTCTGCTTTTCCACAAGAGCAGTGAATCAACTCTATGGTCTTTTAGCAGTTTGTCCATGTATATGTATGTAAATACCTGTTCTATTCTCCAGGAGTGGAGATGTTTGAGAAAGAAGTCCTGTTGTATTTAAGCTGTTTCTATTCTGTTTCTCTCCTTCAGCACTGCCAGAAGGTAACTGACTCAGATCATGAGGTGCCGTCATATCTGGCAGAGAGGATGGCCAATGTGAGGAGGAGAAGACAAGACCGTAAACCAATGTGAGTGCAACCGGGTTGGAGCTTGCTAATGCAGGTTTCCTGTTGTCCCAGCTGCAGAGCAGCCTGGTCCGTGGAAGTTGGTGGCTTGAGCTGTGTTGCACTCAGAGTCTGGCAGTTTGACTCCTCATTGTGGGAGAGTTCATTGCTGGCTACCGCAGTGAGTTCTGTTGACAATAAGTTGTGCTTGTGTTGTTGACAGAGAAGCGAATTCTCTTAAGTCAAAAATCATCACCTGGGAGCCCTCAGAAGAATTTATAAAGAACAATCATGTGATTAACACTCCTGTTCAGACTATGTACATCATGGGGGACTTGGGACCTTATGGGAAGTAAGTAAAATTCCCAAATGATCTTAATTTCCCAGAAACAAACCCATCTCCTCTCCTTACTCGACTCTGTTTCTCTCAGTAGTTAAGGGGAGGGAATTCAAAGAGCACAGTAACTCAAGCTGCTGTTTTCTCTCTACTTCTTGGGAGGTATGGAATGTATCCCTCCAAAAGGCTTCTTAAACTAATGTAGGGAAGTATTGGTATATTTATTCCCTTATGTACCTCCATGTGCTTTTACCAGCTCTGCTGTTCCGGAGCAAGAAAATGTCCATGTGCTCTGTTTAGACTGTCTTTGTGTTTCTTGATGTCTTCCATTAGGCTTGGTCAAAGGGAGTATGAACGTGTTCTTTGTACAATCAAGGTGGATGGCAATGGGGTGATCACAGTGAAGCCTGACTTTACTGGCACCAAAGGAGCCTACTGGTGAGCGGGACAGGGCTGGTACCACATTTGGGACTGGTATGGAGGGCTGAAATTGCTGTCTCCTGATTACCCCTTAGGCAGTGAGTCTGCACTTAAATTGAGGGCTATTATTTAGGTTTATTCCAAAGGTTTCTAAGACAGGGCTATTGTTTCCTTGTGCTTGGTGTTACTGTGCATATGATGTGTGGGGCTTTGGAGCCAGTTCCTAGGAATACAGGTTATGTGTACAATGGACAAAAGCAAGTCTCTCTGAGTTATTGATGCTGTCAGGCACTCAAGAATGAGGAGAGGGCTGTTAGTGACATTTTGTTTCTGTTCAGGCCTTGATGGGGCGATTGGTGTTTTATGATGGAACAGCTGATAATATTGCTGGGTCTGTTTTCTGCATAATGGGGTTTTCCCCATGCATTTTGGGGTTCTGCAGGATTGAGCTGGATAGACAGAAGCGAGAGCTGTGGAAATACACCATTGAGAATGCATCCATCCAAGTGCAGCAAGAGGAGGAGGAACGTGAGCAGCGTGTGTTCAGAGATGTAAGGACTGGCCTCTGTTGATTATATTGGCTAGTCGTCCTGATTTGACCAAGGGAATAAAGACCTTCAACTAGACATAATTGTTAGAGCTACAAAATGAATGTCGCTTGCAGTGAGTTTCATCATGTTCAGTGATACAAGAACTCCAATAAATACTCCCTGACTGTTTCATTCCTTAAACTAGGTTGAGGGCCTTGTCTTTTTGCCACTGGTAAACTTGTGTTGGCTATTGACTGTAGTTGATATATGTAGCAGGAGCTGATGAAAGAAACCATCAATAGCGTCACCTGCCAGTGGTTTTTCTTCCCTTTCAAGCAGTGGGCAAACCCTTTCATTGGGTTTCCTTCTGCTGCCTGTATATTTCCTGAATGATTTCTCATGACCCATGATGTTCCAGGATACTTGAGATACTCATTTTGTGCCTTGACCTTTTTTAATTGTCTTTTTGCCTGTGGCAGTCTATAAGGATACTTAGTCTGTTTTCATTTTTAATTTTAGTTTGTACAGTTCCTTATTGGTTTTGTGGCCAATTAGGAAATCCTGACCTAGGTACACTAATCTCCCATTATGTCACATAAGAACTGCTGATTCTTTGGAGCTTCTTTTTACCTCATATTGACCTTTGATGAGGTTTCTTCTGAAGCTGGAGCTTCATGCAGTGCTAGCAGTTATGCATCTTTTGTTCTATTAAATTCTTACATTCTCCGTATCTACTATAAAAGCAAAAAACTGTTAGCTGAGCCTGTCAACAGTTTAAGTTGGTTTTAAGTTACATATCCATTACATTTTTTTGCAGTAATATAAGTAAAAACCTATAATCAAGAAGACACTCTAATCCACTTGTTCTGTGTTTTCAGCTGTACAGTCGACACAAGGAGTACCTCAGTGGTCTTGTAGGCTCAGAATTTGAGACGGTGAGTACCAGCAGCACTCAGCAGGGACCTGGAGCCTTTGCAGGCTGTTCACATGGCTGACTTCTGTACCAGTCTCCAAAGATTGTGTTGTTCTGGGGGTGTGTTGGCAGCTTTTACCTCATGGCCTCCTACTGAAAATTGGGTTGAAAGAGTATGATTGCAATGGATATGGGGCCTGAGAAGGTCCAACATGCATCTGTCAGACCTGTAGCAGAGCATGCTGAATGCTACAGTCTCAGTGAGACTGCATCCGTTGTTTGAAGGTCTTTGACTGTAGTAAGACAGAAAGAGGATTTGTATCTTTTGGGATAGAGATTGCTGTTAACTTCTTGAATATCAAATGTATCCGTGTCCCACTTTGCTCAAGTAAACAGCTCCTCCCAACCTTCAAACTCACTAAATTTTTCTTTTCTCATGCACAGTTTGTGTGTTCTTGCTCACTAAGTTACCTAGGCTGCAGCCTTTTTTTTTTGTTTGTTTGTTTGTTTTTTGCTAAAGTATTGTTTGCCAAAGTAGGAAAGTTGTTGTACTCTTTCCTGCAGCTAGTTAAGCTAAGTGTGTTTCAATTTGTCCTATGGATTTTTGGCTTTGTTATTTTGGTTGTTGTTATTTTTTTTTCACACTCTTGAGCATATGCAAGAACACTACAGGAGAACCAGGACTATGATTTTATGATTTTTGCAAGTGACTTCTCACTACATTTTTATATCCATCTAGAAATCTGTAGATCTGCTTTACAGAGTAGTGAATTCCCGCAGTACAGGAATTTGGTCTTCATAGGGAGCCTCTATCCAGAGGGACTGCTGACTTCTGGAAAGGATGACAGGTTGATGCAAGAAGTGATGATTTCTCCCTGACCAGCAAAGCAAAGCATTCAAGTACAAATGTCTGTAGGATATCCATGTGAGACCCTGAAGGGGGGGGGGGAACTGAAAGAGGTTCCACCAGCGGTCTCTAAGCCCTTTATCTGCTTGTTTTTACAGACTCTTCCTGGTACATTGCGTCTTTTTGTGAATGGAGAAGTAGGTGAGTCCTCATTATGAACAGTAACTGTAGGGGCAAATCTAGGTGTGCTGGGATGGCTGAGGCTATGAAAGGTCTAAAGATTTTTGGTTCACAACCTGGTCTAGAGTAGGTGATTCTCTCCCTAAAATTCTTTACTTACTCCCTCTTCTCCACTGTTTTTGCAGACTAACCCTCAAGTGGCATTTACTGATTGGAGGTTTATAGATACTGCAGCTTTTCTAGGAAGACAGAGTTCTGAATAAAGGACAACAGATAGGGGAATTAACAGACATAGCAAAGAAGGCAATTAATTTTGTGATCTCTCTAATCTGGTTAGTTATATGTGGATAGGCTAGTCTTGAGAAAATCTTTTCTGAGGTCTTATTCTTTTACTTCAAAGACCTTGCCTTTTCCCAGCTTCTAGCAGTAACTGGTTGTGCTGAGGTTATTTGTGATGCCTCTCCCAAAAATCTTCAGTGTATAATGGAGGAGTTAGTGTGGAAGTTAGCTGCTGAAATTCATTCTCTCTTCTCAGTTTCAGCTCAAGGCTATGAGTATGACAACCTCTATGTTCATTTCTTCCTGGAGCTGCCTGACCGTGAGTATTCATGCTTCCAGCCATATCACAAAGAATAAAGCATGCTTAAGCTAGTCAGTCAGATCAGCTTTGCTAAAAGTTAGTAAAAGGTAATGTAGGGTCTGAGATCTAAATAGAAATCTTCAGAGCTAAAAGTGCAGAACTCGGTGGTTTGAACTAAACTGACATGTTTGAATATGTCAGCATCTTCCCCTCTTGTCTGTTCCAAATTTGGCTGGATTTGGTCCACAGACTTCTTAACCAGAGGTGATCGTTTCCAGCAAACTACCCCAGGTTCATTCCTGATGCTGCAGAGAAAAGCCTTCCTGTCTTTTCTGCCTCAACAATGACCTTGTCTGATTTTGCTGCCCAGCATTGTGTTTTTATGTTTTGTGTTGACACTGATGTATTCAGCTTTGACTGATAAATAAGCTTCCCAACACTAACATGCACGTCCTGCTATGTGTTTAATCCTCCTGAAGCTATGGCCCTGGCTCCCTTCTGGTTATAGCCTGATGTTTGCCTGAGATGCTGCTTTTGCTTCTATGTGCATTTCGAAAAGGTTCTACCATTGTGCAAAGATGGAGTTGGTGCTCTCATATGTCCAGGGTGTTCTGGAGAGCACCTGGAACAAGATGGGGCAGGATGCCCCTAGGGAAATTCAGTGTGGAGGAACATCTGGTTCTGACTTTCTCCTTTGAGCTGCTCTGGTATATGAATCATTCCTCTTACCCAAAGTATTCACCCCCTGCGCTCACATTCTCTTCTCCCAGACTGGTCAAGCCCCGCATTCCAGCAGCTATCAGGAGTGACACAGACCTGTGCCACCAAGACAGAGGACTGGGTAAGGATGCTTTCAGACCTGCAGAGCAGAGTTTGAACAGTCATTCTCTGAACTGAAGTGTATAACAACTTACAGATTTATTCAACCAAGATTCTAGCATGATAGCTCCCTTCAAGAGCAGAGCATATTTGGAATCCTCCTTGTTGTTATACTTGAAAAAAAGCATGAAAAACATCATGTTTTACATGTTCCGCTGTATTCAGATAAAAGGTCAGAGCAGTTTCTGGAACCTTACTTTTTCCTTTCTTCTGGCTGATTGCCTTTGGATCTTTGATTTTTGTGTTCTCAAATGTGCAGAGTTAATGGAGAATTGTTCTGGCTTGCCTGAGTCTGGAGTGCAAACAGTCTCAAAACTGATTTATCAGAATCAACCTTTCTTCCAGCTCTTCTCTGAGAGACAGTAAAATCTGAATTTTATAAAGTTTTAATGTATTAATATAATCAATAAAATTTAATGTATTTTTATGTATTTGATGTGAACTGACTTGCATATTAAAATCATTATCATACAACATTTTGGTAGGACTGTTGTTTGAGGTATTTTGCTTGGCTCCTGTATAGACTGTAGCATTCTGTAATAGTTATGCAAATGGCTGAATGATCATTTGAGGTGTGTTTTGCTCTTTTTCATTATTTTCATTATTTTTATTTTAGCCTGTTCTGTCAACATGGCATAGGATTATGTGCAGATCCATTGTGCAGTCAAGTGTTTCTTAGCGTGATGAGATTGATCTTGTCTGGATATCATTAGTGCTCTACCATTATTTCTTTTCTCCCTGCTTTCTGTACCCCCTGTGATACCAGTGATGGAACTTTCTCCTCCAGGAATCTGATCTCTGTCTCATTCCTTTTCTAGGATAATGTGGCGTACTTCTGCTACCCCTTCACTTTGGAGATGTTTTTCTCCCAAGAAAATGAATCAGAAGGTACGTCTCCTTGTTTCTCTGAAATATAAAGCTCTGACATCTCTTGGTTGCAGTGTAGGCATCATGCTGTTTGACTTGTTGATGACTTGTTTGACTTGTTTGACTTGCCAAGGTGAAAGGACATCTGTAAACAAAGGGAATCACAGAATTGTAAAACTATAGAATCATAGAATATCCCTAGCTGGAAGTGGCGCACAAGGATTGTGTTGTCCAACTCCACACAGGACCACCCAAAAATCAGAGTATATTTCTGACAACATTGTCCAAATGCTTCTTGAACTCCAGCAGGCTTAGTGCCATGACCACTTCAGGGAAATGTTGCTCAGTCAGAAGATGTTCACCCCATCACCGCGTAAGCTCAGGACACATACTAAGTTTGCCCTCCCCAGCAATGTGTTAGTATTTGTATGTATTCATTGACATTGTTCTGCTTCCAGGTTGTAGTCAGCTTCATCCATATGCAAAACTACTTGGGTCTTAGCATGTCTGTCTCAAAATGCCTGACATGCTGGTCTGCATTGCCGTGCATGTTGTACTGCATAGAGCAGTGGAAGAAATGGGCCTATTTTTGTACACAGCTAAAACTATGTGCTGAATCTTAAGTTAGTAGACACACTCAGTGACCTGTTGTCGTGGTTTAACCCGGCTGGCAGCTAAATACCACACAGCCGTTCGCTCACCCTCCCCCCTCCCTCTCTGGGACGGGGGAGAGAAATGGAAAGTGAAGCCCGTGAGTTGAGATAAAGACAGTTTAATAAGACAGGAAAATAATAATAACAAAATAATAATAACAATAATAACAATAATGTTACAATTATGATAATAGGAAAATAATAATAATATTTACAAACAAGTGATGCACAATGCAATTGCTCACCACCCGCTGACCGATGCCCAGCCTAACCCCGAGCAGTCCGGCCCCCCTCCCCCCGGCTAGCCACCCCTATATATTGTTTAGCATGACGTCAGATGGTATGGAATACCCCTTTGGCTAGTCTGGGTCACCTGTCCTGGGTCTGTCCCCTCCCAGCTCTTACTGCACCCCCAGCCTGCCTGTTGGCAGGACAGAGCAAAAGGCTGAGATGTCCTTGGCTTGGTATAAGCACTGCTCTGCAACAATTAAAACATCGGGGTGTTATCAGCACTCTTCTCATCCTAAGCCAAAACACAGCATTCCACCAGCTACTAGGAAGAAAATTAATTCTGTTCTAACTAAAACCAGGACATCTATATAATCTTCATATTGTCTATGTCACTTCGAAATTTCCATCTCTATTTTAGGCTGGACTTCTCTGCTGCCTTTTTCTACTGCTTCATTGTGTTGCTACTGTTTCCTCACCAACCCCTCTGCTCTTTGTTTTGCAATCACCAGGGACAGCTTTACAGCATGTCTGCCACTTGAATCCAGTGTATGCATTGTATTTGAGTATTCAGCCAACACTTTGGATTGGAGTATTCAACATTAACAAACTTTCAGCCTAGAATAAATATGATGAGTTTGTTTCACCATGGAGAAAATAAATGAATGCTTGGAGGCGGGTAGGGCAATCCAAGTTAATAATCCCCCAACAATGATGAGAAAGGTCAGAGATAAAAAGGTTCCCATGTTTTGCATCAATTGTTTGCAGAAGAGTGCCTTGTCTGCCCAAACGATAGAGAAACCGGTTTGGACTTGCTGTCAGAGACTCATCAAAGCAAAGAATTTTCCCAAATTTTTAGCAACTTACCAATAATTCTGTTTTCAGTCTCAAGTCTGAGGGTTCAGCTTTTATAGGGGAAAATAATCACCCATACACCTATGTCTGTCATTTTAGGAGAAATACAGAAAGGGCTCCTTGCTAGCGGAGTTAGTGATTTAGTATTTTTTTCCCCGCTATGATGATCTCCCTCTGCAGCTTTTAAAAAGTTGCAATCTGCTCCTTTTCCTTGCAGACTGTCTCCCTCAATGGCCTGTTCTCTACTTTGAGGTTCTGTCCCTTGATTTCTGGCAGAGATACCGTGTTGAAGGGTATGGTTCATTGGTGCTGCCAGCATCTCCAGGTAAAACATCCTTGGGACATTATGTTAAGTGTCTAGGGAAATGAGAGTTGAATGGTTCTCTTGGGAACGGATGCATCCCGTCCTGGCGTTGCTTTACCTTTGCATACTGAAGGGAATAGCTAGCTGTCTGTGAGGCAGCAAAGAGAGATTTTATGTATCGTGCACTGTTATACCTTGTTGAGAAGCATCATGTGTTGCTGTCCTTTCTCCTTCAGTGGTTCCATTGCAAAATTGCATGTTATGATGCTTTTGTGTAGTGCTGCATGTCCATCTTTATACTAGCAATAGACTCCCTTTGTCCCAGATGGAATCTGAGGCTCACAACTAGTCTGACATTCTCATGTATTAATAAGTAGATGCTCCTCATAGGCAAGGGTAGTTTCAATGCTGTCTCTGTGACGGGGGCTTGCTTATTGGGAAGACATTGGGGATCAGTAGGTATCCATCTACTGTGATGACCTCTGTGACTTTACATTGTTGGTCAGAGCAGCTAAATTGTTCTGCTAAATTGTTCTGTTGTCTAAATTGTGCTGTCCTGTGGTCAGGTCTCCATATACTCACCATCCCTACCTGGCGCCCTGTGGAACTGGGGACTGTTGCTGAACTGAGGAGATTTTTCATTGGTGGATCTCCTGAGTTAGAGGATATGACGTATGTCAGGATACCAGCAACCTTCAAGGTAGGCTCAACTGCAGGACATTGCTCTTGCTGGGAAAAGGTGGATTACGCTCTTGAAACTGCAGAATCATAAACTATCCCAAGTTGGAAGGGACCCACCAGGATCACTGAGCCCAACTCCTGGCTCCACACAGAACTACCTGAAAATTAAGCCATGTGTCTGAGAGCCTTGTGCAAGCACTTCTGGACCTCTGGCAGCTTTGGTGCCGTGACCACTTCCGTGGGGAGCCTGTTCCAGTGCCTGACAAGCCTCCTGGTGAAGAGCCTTTTCCCGACAGCTCCTGTCTGAGCCTGCCCTGAGGCAGCTTCCTGCTGTTCCCTCAGGTCCTCTCACTGGGCACCAGAGAGAAGAGATCAGTGCCTGCCCCTCCGCTCCCCCTGGTGAGGAAGATGAAGGCCGCCATGAGGTCACCCCTGTGCCTTCTCTTCTTTAAGCTGAACAAACCAAGCCACATCGAACTCTCTTCTTACGCCATGCCCTCTAGGTCTTTCATCATGTCTGTTGCCCTTCTTTGGGACCTCTCTGAGAGGTTGATGTCCTTCTCTCATGGCTCCCAAGGTAGCCCACAGTCCTCAACGTGAGGCTGCACCAGTGCAGAGTGGAGCAGGACAAGCACTCCCCTTGACCGGCTAACTCTGCTGTGCTTACTGCAGCCCAGGATACACTTGGTCCTTTTGGCTGCCAGGGCACACTGCTAACTCAGGTTCCACTTGTTGTTGACCATAACCCCCAGATCCCTTTGCATAGGGCTGATCTCCAGCCTCTCATTCACAGGCTGTACTTATATCCATGGCTGCCCCATCCCAGGTACAGAATCTGGTGTCTCTTGACTTCAGATGTCTGTGGACAGTTTGGACTGGACTTGAACAGATACTCTGGTGGTCATGTCCCTCTGACTAAATAAATGGATCCCCTTTGATACTTATGAGTAAGACAAGAATGGGCAAACCCTGAGATAGAGCTCTCTGCCTTTTGAGGTGTGTGTAACCTAGAGAAGTGGTTGTATGTGTTCCGAAATCTTGCCTTGCCCTTGCTTGTGCTGTCCTTGTCTGAAAATTGTCTGTCAGGTCACCATTTTTTTTAATCAAGTATGAACTTCTGGTGGGGCATGCTCATTTTTGCCAGGGTCAGCCTGCTGCAACAGGTTGCAGGCTGTTAGGAGAACTTTTGCTGTCTTTGCAGGGAGAGCGTCTGAGCCGCTTTGGTTTTCACACAGAGACAACAGGGAGTGTCACGTTCCGGCTTTACTGCCTGCAGCAATCCAAGTGAGTGCTGCAGTGATTGCAAGTTCCATCTTCACAGCAGTGTTCTTCCAGCCCTGACTTCAAACTGTACTTCTGTGCAGAGCCTTTCTGGAGACCAGTGCCTCGAGGCATCGCATGCAGAGTGTACTGGACCGGCTTGGAGGCTTCAGCCAGCAGAGCTCTGTCTACAATGTTTTGGGTAGGGCTTTTAGTCTCATTCTGCCTGGGGAGCCTCGGGCTCACTTTTGCCCATAGAGTGGGCAGAGAGAATCCATTGCTGTGGGGTTGATTGTCTCCCACTGTGAGCTCTCTTGGGTCTGAGTCCATAGCAGAGGTTAAATGTTCTGACCTGAAATTGCTGGAAACTTGAGGCATCAGCCCTCAGCAGGCAGGAGGGATAGTCACTCCATGACGGCAAAGCCTAGGCTGGGTTGCCTGGTCGTTCCTGGCACAAAACATAGCTTGTGGCTGTGGTGCACAGGCTCTGTCTCTGATTCCATTATGCACAGAGCAAAGACAGGGCTGGAAGTCAAGAGAGCAGCAAGATCCTGGTGCTTTGTTGGTGGTACTTAGTGAGACTCCTATTCTGAGAGAGATGATGTTCAGTGGGCAGACTCATCCTTCCTCTTCTCTGAGGCTGTCTGATGCATTCTGACTTGCTGTCACCTGCTGTGTTGCAGAGGCTTTCCAGAAGGCACGGTGCCGGATGCAGGAAGCACGTGAGAGCCTTCCCCAAGACCTCATCAACAGCTCTTTCTACACTGTGCACAAGACACAAGAACCGTGATTGACCACCTCCACTGCCTCTAGCCTGGGAGCACTTAGCATCTTCTCTCTGATACAAGCTTCCCTTGTTCAGGAGGAGTCCCAAGGCCAGTGCCTGCAAGCTTTTTGATTCCCTTCTTTTGTAGCTTTCTCTGGATGGGGGCAGGAGTCTGCCTCACATCTAGATCTAGAGTCTTTGTGTTTCCATACGTATCTGTGGAAGGAACCCTGTTTTTTCAAGTCATTTTGTTACCAGGCCCTAACGGTACAGCTAATTGTTCCCATTTCTGAGGAGCAGACTAAAATGGGACATGGGACCTGTGAAACCTTTAACACATTTTCAAGTATTGAACAGTAAGTGATTAGAAAACATTTCAAGTCTACTTGACTTGGTAAATGTACTTTTCTTCTTAAAGAAGAGGTTACTGTTGAAGGTCAAGGCATGAATATTGTTTGGTATTTAATTAAATGAATAGTTGACTTCTTGAGAAATGCTGATAATTCTTGTCAGGTCAATCTTCAGTAAAATGAATCTGTCCAACTGTGTTTTTAAGATTTATTCATTCCTAGAGAGAGGTCTCTGCCACCTTTGTGTGAAATCAAAGCAAAGTGATGTACGACAGATTCAGAACTGGTGAAAAGGGTTACATTCTGTATTTCTTTGTGTCTGAAATTGCTGGCTCTTGCGTCTCTGTATCAGTTAGCAGAAGGACTTCAAGAATACAACTGACAACATGTGTTCCCTTTAGCTCATAGCAGAACTTTGGCTGGAGCTGGACAGTTTGCAGACAATGAGAGCAGATTGTAATGTTTGCACAAGAGCTGAACTTTGAACTGTTCAAGCTATTCTTTTTAACTATGGTTCATTGTATCATCTCTGCTTGCAATTCATTGCTTTGATTGTTTTTACCCAGGTTCTTCTCCTGTTCTTTTCTCAGCCTATTTCATTCCCCTATTTTTGTTCCTCTCTCAAATCCATGTGAACGAAGCTACCTGCAGACTGACAATACTGCGTAGATTTGTACACAAGTCACATCTCCACATGTTCTACTCTGCTCCCAACAGAAGGGATAGGAAGAAAAATCTCAGGATGAGATCACAGATGTATCTGTAAAGCTAGAAGTCACAGGCAGAATAAGAAATAGGAACTGGCTTTCTTTTGCATGTTCCTCACTAGCAGGGGATGTGAGACTCATGGTTGCAGCCATGTGTGTGACTATTAGAACATCGCACTCCTTCCTCATGCTCCGTTGGTATCTTCACCTCATGCTTTCCGTTTTGATCTTGTTATCAGCCTTCACTAGGAAAACCAAACTCCCCAGTTTGTTCGTCTTTGTTTTTTCTCATAATTCCTGGCAGAATTGTCTGGCAACTTGAAATGTACCTGGTAATTTCACTTACAAAAGAGGACTTTTGCTCATCTGCCTTCCCTGCTACCCCTGCTTTTTCATGGAAGAAACTACCAGAATGTATTACATAGCTTGGCCTGTTAAGCAGAGCAGTGTCCTTGGCCTAGAGCTGGCTGCTGCATCTTGTGCATGAGTCAGATCTCCATTTATGCTTTTTGGTGTGATGTGGCAGATGAGGCATTATAGTTGTGAAGGTAAACACCCAGTTCTGTAACAGCAGAATCAAGGCTTGTCAGGGTAGGGTGTATGTGTGTAGTGGATTTACGTGGCAAGGTTTTGGTAGCAGGGGGCCATAGGGGTGGTTTCCGTGAGAAAGATCTAGAAGCTGCCCCATGTTTGGGAAGGGCCCCATTGTTTTCCAGAGCTGAGCCAATAAGCGATGTTGTTTTGCGCCTCTGTGAGAGCATATTTAAGACAGGGAAAAAACGCTGCGCCACACAGCAGCTGGGAGAGTGAAAGGAGTGAGGAACGGCCTTGCAGACACCAAGGTCAGTGCAGAAGGAGGGGGAGAGGTGCTCCAGGCGCCGGAGCAGAAGTCCCCTGCGGCCTGTGGTGAGGACCATGGTGAAGCAGGATGTCCCCCTGCAGCCCATGGAGTACCACGGTGGAGCAGGGTTCCACGCTGCAGCCCGTGGAGGAGACCACAGTGGAGCAGGTGGCCCTGCACTGACGGAGGCTGCCGCCTGTGGAAGACCCCTGCCGGAGCAGATTCCGGGCCGGACCTGTAGCCCGTGGAGAGGAGCCCACGCAGGAGCAGGTGACCTGGCAGGAGCTGCTGCCCGTGGGGGAGCCAGGTTGGAGCAGTTTTCTCCTGAGGGATGGACCCCGTGGTACAGACCCATATCTGGAGCAGTTCTGGAAGAGCTGCTGCCTGTGGGAAGCCCACGCTGGATCAGTTCATCAAGGACTGCATCCCGTGGGAGGGACCCCACAGCACAGAGGACGAGAGTGACCGAGAAGGAGCGGCAGAGAAGAAGCTCTGTAGACTGACCATAACCCCCATTCCCCCGTTCCCCTGCGCCGCTCGGGGGGAGGAGGTGGAAGAGGATGGGTGGGGGGGAAGGTGCTTTTGGTTTCTTTCCTTCGTTTTCTCACTTCTCTAGCTTGTTAGTAATAGGCAATAAATCTTACTATCTCCTTATGCCGAGTCTGTTTTGCCCGTTACAATAATTACTGAGTGATTTTCTCGTCCTTATACCAACCTTTGAGCCATTTTCACATATTTTCTCCTCATTCCTCTTTGAGGAGGGGGAGTGAGAGAGCGGCTGTGGTGGAGCTTGGCTGCCCACTTGAGCGGAACCACAACAATGCGCTATCAGTCTTTAATGATATGGTCACATTTCACAAGAGATTGATTCATTCAGTGCCCAGGATGAAAAGTGTTCAATGAATTTGTAGCCACTCACCTTCTTTTTCTTTTTTTCTTTTTTTTTTTTTTAATCACAGTTCACTTCATGACTCTGTATGTTTATTGCATGTTTATAAGCAATGCTTAATTTCCTTTAGGGTGTTTCTATTGTGCTTATCACTAATAGCTGAATCTCATGTATCTGAAACATGTTTCAGGATTGAGTTACAAGGTAAGAGAATATGCATTTTAGCAGTAAAGTAATAAAACACTCAATTGAGTGAGATGATGCTGAAGGCTGACCCTGAGAGAATGGGCTCTTCTAATTAGGTGACCATTTCCCCAGCTTGTGCTTGCTGCTCAGAGTTTATATGGCAGGATTTGGTGGGTTGAATGTTAAGGTTACACAGAGATACAGTAAGGTTTACATAATTATACTAGTTTTGATAGTTAAAACTCTGACTAGTATAAAATTTTACAGAAACTCAAGAGCAAAATTTAATAATAAAAATCAGTTACAACCAAATAAATATTTCAATACAAGAGTGCAGCTGAGAGTACAAAAGAATACAAAATCACACTTCATTAGATCAATCAAAAATAAGTGTCTGTATATTCCTTTTCCTGTATTGAAATCACTGGTTTAGTTGGAATGAATTTCTTTTACTGCTTTGTTTCAGGCAGTATTCTAAGTGAACCCTAGTACTGTGTAGACCACAGGTACTTCTCTTTCTCTCATCTGTGAAGATCTTGTTCTAAAGTAGCACAGAAAATCAGAAAGTCTGTGATTGTAGCAGACCTATAATTCATTCACAGTTTCTTAAATGTTGAAAAAAAAAAAATGACTTCCAAAACAGTTGTGAGGATGTCTGTAGTATGTCAAAGAGAAACTTTTGTGTTCTTTTATGCTTTCCAGGTGTTTGAGAATGTGAGGATCAGCCTTTTGGGTAGGTGGGAAAGGTGTATTTTTTATGATTTGTTCTGACCTTAGAAAGACAGAAAGGTCAAGTTGGACACCGAGGTCTAGTCCAGGCAAGGTCACCTTAACTTAATATCAGCCTGAGATGTTTGTCCAAGCTATTCTTTAAATGAAGATGGAGATCACAGAATCACAGAATTGTCTAGGTTGGAAGAGACTTCAAGGTCATTGAGTCCAACCTCTGACCTACACTAACAAGTCCTCCACTAAACCATATCGCTAAGTTCAACATCTAAATGTCTTTTGAAGACTTCCAGGGATGGTGACTCCACCACTTCCCTTGGCAGCCCATTCCAATGCCTCACAACCCTTTCAGTAAAAAAGTTCTTCCTAATATCCAACCTAAAACACCCCTGGCGCAACTTAAGCCCATTCCCCCTCGTCCTGTCACCAGGCACGTGGGAGAACAGACCAACCCCCACCTCGCTACAGCCTCCTTTGAGGTACCTGTAGAGAGCAATAAGGTTGCCCCTGAGCCTCCTTTTCTCCAGGCTGAACAAGCCCAGCTCCCTCAGCCGCTCCTCATAAGACTTGTTCTCCAGACCCCTCACCAGCTTCGTCACCCTTCTCTGGACTCGCTCAAGCACCTCGATGTCCTTCTTGTAGCGAGGGGCCCAAAACTGAACACAGTACTTGAGGTGCGGCCTTACCAGAGCTGAGTACAGGGGGACGATCACTTCCCTAGTCCTGCTGGCCACACTGTTTCTTATGCAATCCAGGATGCTGTTGGCCTTCTTGGCCACCTGAGCACACTGCTGGCTCATATTCAGCTGACTATCCACCAATACTCCCAGGTCCTTCTCCACCAGGCAGCTTTCCAACCACTCATCTCCCAGCCTGTAGTGCTGCTTGGGGTTATTGCACCCCAGGTGCAGGACCCAGCACTTGGCCTTGTTGAACTTCATGCAGTTGGCCTCAGCCCATCAGTCCAGCCTATCCAGATCCTCCTGCAGAGCCTTCCTAGCCTTGAGAGATCAACACACACACCTAACTTGGTGTCATCTGCAAACTTACTGAGGGTGCACTCAATCCCCTCTTCCAGATCATCGATAAAGATATTAAAGAGAACTGGCCCTAATACTGAGCCCTGGGGAACGCCACTAGTGACCAGCCTCCAGCTAGATTTGACTCGGTTCACCACAACTCTTTGGGTCCGGCCATCCAGCCAGTTTTTAACGCAACGAAGTGTACGCCTGTCCAAGCCATGAGCAGCCAGTTTCTTGAGGAGAATGCTGTGGGAGACAGTGTCAAAAGCCTTGCTGAAGTCAAGGTAGACCACATCCACAGCCTTTCCCTCATCCACCAAGTGCGTCACTTTGTCATAGAAGGAGATCAGGTTCGTCAAGCAGGACCTGCCTTTCATAAACCCATGCTGACTGGGCCTGATCACCTGGTTGCCCTGTAAGTGCCGCATGATGACTCTCAAGATAATCTGCTCCATGAGCTTCCCTGGCACTGAGGTCAAACTAACAGGCCTATAGTTTCCTGGGTCTACCCTCCGGCCCTTCTTGTAGATAGTCATCGCGTTTGCTAGCTGCCAGTCGACTGGGACCTTCCCTGATAGCCAGGACTGTTGATAAATGATGGAAAGCGGCTTGGCCAGCTCCTCTGCCAGTTCTCTCAGTATCCTCAGGTGGATCCCATCCGGCCCCATTGACTTGTGTACATCCAAGTGCCATAGCAGGTTGCCAACCATTTCCTCATGGATAGTGAGGGCCACATTCTGCTCCCCATCCCCTTCCACCAGTTCAGGGTACTGGGTATCCAGAGAGCAACTGGTTTTGCCACTAAAGACTGAGGCAAAGAAGGCATTAAGCACCTCCGCCTTTTCCTCATCTCTTGTAACTAACTTTCCCTCCGCAACCGGAGGGAAAGTTAGGACTAAGGAGATTCTCCTTAGTCGTGTTTTGCGTTGATATATTTGTAAAAATTTTTTTTGTTGTCTTTAACAGCAGTAGCCAGATTGAGCTCCAGATGAGCTTTGGCCTTTCTAGTTTTGTCCCTGCACTGCCTTGCAACATCCTTATAGTCCTCCCTAGTGGCCCGCCCTCTTTTCCAACGATTGTAAACCCTCTTTTTTCTCCTAAGCTCAAGCCATAATTCGCTGTTCAACCAGGCCGGTCTTCTTCCCTGCTGGCTCATCTTTGGGCACATGGGGACAGACTGCTCCTGTGCCATTAAGATTTCCTTCTTGAAGAGTGCCCAGCCTTCCTGGACTCCTCTGCCCTTCAGAACTGCCTCCCAAGTGACTCTGCCATCCCGAACAGTTCAAAGTCAGCCCTCCAGAAGTCCAATACAGCAGTTTTACTGGTCCCCTTCCTGGCTTCTCCAAGAATGGAGAACTCTACCATTTCATGGTCACTCTGCCCAAGACAGTTTCCAACCACCATATCTCCCATCAGTCCTTCTCTGTTTGTGAAGAGAAGGTCTAGCGGGGCACCTCCCAAGGTAGGCTCACTAACCAGCTGTGTCAGGAAGCTATCTTCCACGCTCTCCAGAAACCTCCTAGACTGCTTCCTCTGGGCTGTGTTGTGCTTCCAGGATATGTCTGGGAAGTTGAAGTCCCCCACAAGAACAAACGCTGATGATTTTGCAACTTTTGTCAGCTGCCTGTAGAACTCCTCATCAGTCTCCTCATCCTGGTTCAGCGGTCTATAACAGACCCCCCACCAGGATGCTTGCTTTGTTGGCTTTCCCACTGATCCTAACCCATAGGGACTCAACCTTATCATTCCCAGCCTCAAGTTCCATGACATCAAAACTCTCTCTGATATAGAGAGCCACACCACCACCCCTTCTGAAGAGCCTATAGCCAGACATTGCAGCACTCCAGTCACGAGAGTGGTCCCACCACGTTTCTGTGACAGCAAACAAGTTGTAGCCTGCCTGCCACACGGTGGCTTCCAGCTCCTCCTGTTTGTTACCCATGCTGCATGCATTACAGTATCACAGAATCACAGAATTTTCTAGGTTGGAAGAGACCTCAAGATCATCGAGTCCAACCTCTGACCTAGCGCTAACAGTCCCCACTAAACCATTTCCCTAAGCTCTACATCTAAACGTCTTTTGAAGACTTCCAGGGATGGTGACTCCACCACTTCCCTGGGCAGCCTGTTCCAGTGCCTCACAACCCTTTCAGTGAAGAAGTTCTTCCTAACATCTAACCTAAAACTCCCCTGGCTCAACTTAAGCCCATTCCCCCTCGTCCTGTCACCAGGCATGTGGGAGAACAGGCCAACCCCCACCTCGCTACAGCCTCCCTTGAGGTACCCATAGAGAGCGATAAGGTCGCCCCTGAGCCTCCTCTTCTCCAGGCTGAACAAGCCCAGCTCCCTCAGCCGCTCCTCGTAGGACTTGTTCTCCAGGCCCCTCACCAGCTTCATTGCCCTTCTCTGCACCCGCTCAAGCACCTCCATGTCCTTCTTGTAGCGAGGGGCCCAAAACTGAACACAGTACTCAAGGTGCGGCCTCACCAGAGCTGAGTCCAGGGGGACGATCACCTCCCTAGCCCTGCTGGTCACACTGTTTCTTATGCAATCCAGGATGCTGTTGGCCTTCTTGGCCACCTGAGCACACTGCTAGTGTGCTAGCATGGGTAACAAACAGGAGGAGCTGGAAGCCATCGTGTGGCAGGCAGGCTACAACTTGTTTGCTGTCACAGAAACGTGGTGGGACCACTCTCGTGACTGGAGTGCTGCAATGTCTGGCTATAGGCTCTTCAGAAGGGGTGGTGGTGTGGCTCTCTATATCAGAGAGAGTTTTGATGTCATGGAACTTGAGGCTGGGAATGATAAGTGCATCTATTAGTGTAGATGCACTTCAGTTGGGCCATTGCCTTCTCTCCTGGCCTTGCCATTGTTCCCCCTGGCACAGCTCTAACAAGCCTTGTTTCAGCCCCGTCCCCCTTCTTACCTAGTTTAAAGCCGTCTCAATGAGCCCCATCAGCTCCTGGCCTAGGATCCGTTTTCCCTTTAGAGATAGGGACCCGTCTGTGGCCATCAGGCTGGGTGCCGAGTAAAGCGCCCCACTGTCAAAAAAAAACAACAAAATTTCTGTGTTGGCACCAGCCTCTGAGCCACGTGTTTACCAGGTGGGCTTTCTGTGTCCTCTCTGTACCCCTCCCTGCCACTGCAGGGATGGACGAAAACACCACCTGTACTCCTGCTCCATCCACTAACCCTCCCAGTCCCCTAAAGTCCCATTTGACAGTCTTCAGGCTTCTCTCTTCAGCGTCATCACTGCCAGCCTGGACTATTAAAAGAGGATAATAGTCAGAGAGGCGAACCAGGTTGGGAAGCTTTCTGGCAATGTTCCTGACCCTGGCCCCAGGCAGGCAGCAGACTTCCCTACGGGTAGGGTCAGGCCAACAAATAGGTCCCTCTGTTCCCCTGAGAAGGGAGTTGCCCACAACAATCACCTGTCTTTCTGTCTTGGTGGAGGCAGTCCTGAGGTGTGGAGTCAAATTCCTCACCCTAGGCATCCTCCTGGGTGCACTTCCTACCTCTTCCTCACCTACCAGTCTCTCAAGCTCCAGGGCCTCAAAACTGTTGTGTAAGGGCACCTGGGAAGGTGGGGCCAGTAGGGGGGGGCATCATCTGCGATGTCGAGCAGGGACCTGTCTCCATTCCTCCTCAACTCCTAGGTCCCCTGCCTCTGCCGGACAGCAACAGGGCAGGGGGTCCACCCCCATTTGGGGTGTCTCACCCCGGTACCTGTCCTTCAGGCCGCACAGGGAGTTGCTCCACCAATCTATCTCCCGCTCACACTCCCTGATATCCCTCAACCTCTCGACCTCCTCCTTGAGTTCTGCCTCTCCTATGATGGAGACTATCCATCGTCCCTCACAGATTTTTTTTTCTCTTGTGAATTTTCTGGGGCACAGCAGTTGACGGTGTCAGCTTGTGGATGAGCTGAGCAAAGCCTGTTGTAAGGCTGCTGGTGGAGGTGTGCAGAGGAGGGAGTGTGTGTGTGATTCCTACTCAGTGGTTATTGTTTCTCTGGGGTGTTCCCATCCCAGGTTGCCAATGAGTCTGTGATACATTGTTCTCTCTGCTGTAAATCTTGTGAGCACTGTGGTGCTCTCATGGCTCTGAAGACCGCATTGTGAGTCTGAGAGATCAGGCAAGCTGTTGACAAAAGTAAATGGCCATTTTTCTTGCTGCTGCTGGAAGCACATTGAGTCTGGCTTGCTGGATTCTCTCTAGTTCTGTTCACAACGTTTTCCACCTTAGCTGTACCTGCAAGGGCTGGATTCCCTCCATGTTCCTTGGTCACTTCTCCTCCATCCTTTATCTTCTCCAGTACCATGTACATAGAAACCTGTGTTTATTCCTTTCTGGAATGAGTAGTGGCTTTAAACTAAAAGAGGGAAGATTTAGATTACACATAAGGAAAAAAATCTTTACTCTGAAGGTGGTGAGGCACTGAAACAGGTTGCCCAGAGAAGCTGTGGATTCCCCATCCCTGAAAGTGCTCAAGACCAGGCTGGACAGGGCTTTGGGCAACCTGGTCTAGTGGCAGGTGTCCCTGCAGGGGATTAGTACTGCAACAGTCTTTAAGGTCTCTTCCAACCCAGACCATTCTGTGATTCTATGAAGGTTTGTCTCTGCTTTGTCTTTTCTCCCAGCTACCAACCCTTGCCCTGATTATTAGCAGAAAAGCCAATCTGACCCCTTCTTTTGCACCACTGAAGCATTTCCACTCTGAGAGAGCACTGAGCTGCGCTCACCATGACACCAGCCTCTGCCATCAATGCCTTCCTGTGGTTCCTTGTCTTGCCGAGCATTGTGGATTGTGCAGAAACACTGAGACAGTCCAAGGTGTGCAGAACAGCCAGGTGATGTGGATCTGGGATGCCCTACCAGCATGGGCTAGGCAAAACAGCAGCCTGGGGAGGGATCCCTCAGGGGCAAAGTTTTTCTCATATCTGGCACAACAGATATTTACATAAACCTTCCCTCAATCTCTGCAAGTCTTAGCACAGATTCTCTCCCCTCCTTACCTCCTTTCTGTTTTTGCTGAACTCCCCCACTCCTGCCAGGCTGGGCTGGACTCTTGCCCCAAAGGCAGTGTTAAGACAGAAATCTTGCTATCATAAAGAAGGTGGCAAAACATCCTCCTGTCACTTGGGCATATGAGACAGTAGACAATATTAGCTTTTCAAAAGCAACTTTTTAATGACTATTGGCATGGAGGCAAGCATTTTGTGTAATCTCTGTTCAAATTATCTCTGCTCTCCTAGCATGGGGAGTGGGAACCTGCAGCTCATTGGCTGGATCCACTTGTGACTGCAGTCATGTATGCCCTTCTCTGCACTGCTCCTCCCCAGGATGTCCGTGCTGGCATGGGCACATATGGGCAGCAGGGCACTGGTGTGAAGCTTACCGTGCATGGGGCAGCAGGTGGTGCAGAGTGGCCTATCTTAATGACCTACTGCCTGCTCTTGGCCTGTGTTCTTGGCACTAAGTGAGTCTAGTTGGCTCTATCAGCACTGCTGTGCTTACTGGCTCCAGTCTTCACCCTCACCGAGCAGTTTTCCAGTATATTCCTTGACATACTACTTCTGGCAACTGTTGCAGGACTTCTGTCCTTTGCCTCTGAAGACAGTAGTTCCCCTGAAGTGGCAGCAGTGACTGCAAGATGAATGAACAGCTTCAGCTGCTTTCTAAGTCTCAGCCAAGCTGCAAGTCCTGCAAGCTCCTGCTCCTGTCATGCAGAGTCCGTACTTCAGTCTTGTCTGCACCTTCAGCCTTGCTGAGGGCCAACAGCTTCCTTTTCTCTGCATGTCTGCATGCTTTGGCGAGAATTTATTCTGCACCACCTTGTTGTGCACATCCAAGCTCATCACTCCATTTGCAGTCACAATCCAGTCTCTATGGATACAAGTCCTCAGAAACAGCAAGATCAATCTTAGATCAGTCGCATACTTCAGCAGCCATCCTCCTGCAATCTCTGCTCAAAATACCATAGTAATTTTTCATGTATGAGGAATATATGAGCTTCCTTGGGTTTCTGTGCTGCATTTTCAGTTGATGTCAGGTGCCTGACTCACCTGACAGCTCTTACATACATCAAGTGCTGCAGAAGTAGGCACTGTTAGAATTAAGGGGATGTCTGACTTCCTTTATCGTGGTCCCTCTTGCTTGTACAAATGAAGTGCTGTTTGAGCTTCTTCCAGTTAGTCTTTGTGTCTCCAGGGCTCTTAGGAATCTAGTCCCCCCCCACATCTGAGTCTGAATTCCTGGGGTCAGATGGTGCTCTGAGAGGGTATTTGAAAGGTGTTTGTTCTGTTGTCTCGGTTCCAGTTCTCGCTGCTCAACAGAACAAGTTCCTGTAGCATTCTCTAGTGCCACAGATGAGAGAGAGCTCTGCACCTGTGAGGGCACGTAGCACTGGAGGAAGGGTGCATGGTCCACAGCTGGCTGGAAGGGAGAGGGATCTGCAGTTTTTAGTGGAGGGAGCCCCTGCTGGGCTGCACATGGGAAAGGATGTGTAGGAGACTGGAAGGGACTTGGTTACAGAGTGGGAATATTGGCTTCTATGATTCTCTGCGGAGCTTAAGAGAGGAGGGAAATGTTTATGTGGGATCCTCTTGATAAGACTTAACTAAAAAGGGTGCTTCACATGGAAGTTCAAAGGCTGTCGTGAAGGAGGATGCTGAGCTGTCTTGCTGGCAGGGGTCCCTGCTCTGACATCTTGAAACTGGTACTGGAGATCTTCTGGGCAGCAGCAAGGTGGAGAGAGCTGAAAGCCATGCGGCCACCACAGTGCCATGAGATTACAGGCAAAATGAGCTGTTCAGCATTAGCTCTAGCAGGGAAAAGGACTCTGCAGTGTGATGACACACAAAAGCATGGTCAGACCAATCCATGATCTCAGCTGGGACAAGCAGAGCATGGCATCCTGGCTTTTGTGAGAGGTGAGGATTGAGAGCTGGGTTTGGAAGGCTTTTGACCTGCCTCAGGGAGCAGTGAGCACAGGGCATGTGGAATTGTCCCAGGAGCAGCCAATTCCCATAGCAGGAGGCAATGAGCTGCTAGCAGTGGTGGAGATAGGGACAGAGAGGTGTGAGGCCTTGTGGTGGGCAGTTGAGAGCTGAGCTGCCACAGTGTGCATGGACAGCAGGCATGGCTAAGCCAGCAAAGAGTCTGCATGAGCCAGCAGGCTGGGCTTTCTTTGCTGCATTTTGCTGGCTTTGTGTGTGTCCTTCCAACAGTGGGTGAGACCACTCTTTGTGTTAGAAGGATTGGCAGCAACTAGGCCTTTTGTGCCACCAGTGCATGAACACACAGTGAAGTGAGACCCTGCCCTAACAAGCTGCAGCAAATCAGTGCAGTACAAAAATATGAGAGGTGCTGTAACAGCTGATTGGTACAAGGTAAGACATACAGTTAAGCCCAACACTTAAGCTCCACCAGTATGACCTTTCCTTTCATTGAGACCCTTGTTTCTGTGCTCCCAGCTGAGGTGTCTACAATTTTTCTTCGATTTTAGAGCTCTTGAAAGGTACATGGATGTCTAATGACACAAAGACAGACCCAGATGTGTGTTGCACTTCTTTCCAATTGACTAAAGAACTGTTTTTGGAGCTGGTAGGTGTTTGTGATGGGAGCAAGAGCTTCAAATCCTCTGAGAGAAAAACTGGTCCCTTTACCTGCAGGAACACCTTGACCAAGACTGTCCCAGCTCTCCACAGAAGCCAATGGGCCACAGCACACTCTGAAGGACACTGGCCCTCTCAGAGTGATCAGAGCCCCAGTATGCATGGAGCAGATCTGTCTATGGAGGAGAGAAGGCTGCCCATGGCAGCATGGGCTCTGGGGGATGTGAGAAGGCACCAGCAGTGTGTCACAGCATGCACGCCATGCTCAGAACTGTAAGCGGGAACCCTCGGGGTGGCTGGAGAAGGTGCTGAGGATGGAGTGCTGAGAAAGTTGCACCAGGAGTGCTTACAGCTGTGTGCATGCTCACATATAGCACAGGTGGGAGCAAAGCAGCCAAGCTGCACAGATTCCCCTCACATGGAACCGGTTTCATGTGCAGTTGGTGGATGAGTGAGTGGGTCTGCACTCACTGCTGCAGCTCCTCCCAGATGAGAAGGGAGCTTGTGTGGGCAAGTGTGAGCCTGGGGACTAAATCAGTGCTGCTCTTCAGGGGGAGCTGCTGTCAGTAGAGACAGCTCCTTGATGGGCCTGCCCAGCCTCCCCAGGCACATTTTGGGGGTGGCAGAGAGAGAAGACAAAAGAACAAGAAGGTGGGCTCCACAGCTCCAGCCATGGGGAGGGCTCATGGGGGTGATGGCAGAGGGGGTGATTTCTCTTTTAGAAATGCACAGCGCTCTTGTAACTTGATTAAATTAAGCCTTGTTCCTGTTGAAGAGAACTCTCCCTGCTGGTAGGTTGTGTGGTAAAGCTCCTCTGCACACCCACAGAGGAGCACAGAGACAATGGCAGGCGGGGACCCCAAGTAACACCCTGCAGAGCTACTCCCAGGCCCCTCAGAGGGGCTGCCAGCCCGTCAGAGTCTATCTCCAGGAACCTGGAGGAGCACAGTGACACAAAGGCAGGCAGGAGCCCAAACTAGGGCTCAGGAAGGGCTACCTTCTCCAGGCCCTTCCTGTGGAGCCTCGGCCCCAGGGCTAGGGCATGAAAGCACAAAGTGTTATTTCTGCCTGAGGGCAGGGAATACAGGGGAAGAGCATGTGGACATTGTACAGAACATGGTATATGATGTTTAAGAGAGGAACCAAAGGTGGGGAAAGGGGTGGATCTGAATGATGTGGAGAAGACCAAGAATGGGAAAGTAGAATATGGGGGCAAAAAAGGCTGGTTGCATGTGGACAGGTTGCTGGCCAGAATGCTTGTCTGGCTGTGCTCTATGCCAGTGATCAGCATAGTCTGTCTTATTAAATTCCATTTCTAACTTTGTTTTGGGTGAGGGCTCTCTGTTCTGTGTACACATATGTGTATGGGGTGTGAGTGCAGCAGCCAGGGTCAGATGCAGTGGGGAGGGCTGGTGTGTTGGCAGTGCATCCCCTGGAGCGTGTGTACCTGTGGAGACATGTGGAGATGTGGGTGGACCTGGGTGATGGGTGGGGTGGCCCTGAAGCAGGGGCTGATGGTAAGTGTGAGAGCTGTCTCTGGGGGACCAGCTGTGTGTCAGGTGTGTGGGGCCAGCCGTGCATGTATGTATGTGCTGTGCATGCATGTGCTCAGCAGAAATGCATGCTCAGCCTCACTGCTGGCTAGAACAGGGGCATGGGGCTGCAGCAGCCTCACCACCAGCAGATGCTGGATCCAGCCCAGCTCCCTAACAACTGCTTTCTCCTGTCACTTCTCCTCCCGGGTCAGTCAGGCCTCCACCTGTGCCCCTGCCATGGTCAGGGCTCTGAGTGTCCCCAAAGACTTGCAGAGCAGACAAGTCCTGGGACAGTCTGCTCTGTCTTGCTCCAGGCATGGGACTGGGAGCAGGGAGGGGTGAGATGGCTCACCTGACAGAGCAACATGGGTGTGATGGAGGCCCACTGTATATCTTGTCTGGTCAAAATTACCTTTTTCCTAAATCAACAGTCACTGTTTCTCTGGCATAGATTCCTGCCCAGCACTGGTTCCATTCTCCCTGCTATTTATCTCATGCCCCTGGCTAAACTGCCAAACTGGCAACAGACCCAAATCCACAGCACCAGGATGGGCAAAACCCTCCTGCTAATGTCCCAGCAAGGTGTCAGGAGGGATATAGCCAGAAACCAAGCACCTCTTGTCTGTCCTGCAGAGCTCCCAAGGCTCCTGGCTTGGGCCGCAGGGCTGAGGGTTTTCCCAGGCCCTTGCCAAAGCTGGGACAAAGCTGGCAGGAGAAGAGCTGTTGGCCAAGTCCTCCCGTGGGCTCCTGAGCACCCTGCTCTCCTCCACACACCTGCAGGAGAAGCCTTGCAGGCTCTGGATGCAGTTGTGCAGAGCAGAGGCCTAATATCCAGGCTGCTCGTGACAGGGCCCCGTGCAAAGGTCCCTTTGCCTCGTCACAGAGCCCGCTGCTGGGCCCGCTGCCGCTCATGTCCCTGCTCCGGAGGGGCCCCACTCCGAGGCGTGGAGGGGGAGAGGCCGGGAGATGGGCACCGGGCTGCGCGGCCCGGGGGCTGAGCCTGGCGGCCCGTGGCCAAGGCGTTGGAGCCGGACCGGCCCCGCTCGGCGCCTCAGCAGGGTTTCGTCGCGGCCGCCAGAGGGCGCCATGCCCCAGCACTGCCTCGGGGGGCTCGGCCCGGCTCGGCCCCGCCGCCGTCCCCGAGCGCCCCCAGCGGGCCCTCGCGCTGTAGCCGCGGGACGGGGCACGCGCAAGGACGCGCGCACGGTGCCGGGGCTCGCGGAGGCACTGGGGAGGTCACGTCCCCTCGTCGGAGCTGAGGGCAGCGCTGAGCGGAAGCGGGCGGCAGGGAAGAACCGCAAGTATCCCGCAAGACCGAAGTCAACTGACAAAAAAAGCTGTGGTGCAGTAGGAAAAAAAGAAAAAAAGCTCGCAATGGCTGCACGGGGCACAAGCCCCGTGGGCAGTGATGTGCCCCTGTTGGGGTGATGGGAGCACTGCAGGGGACCCCTTCTGTGTCCCCCGAGCACCTGTACGGCACGTGGCTCTTGCCTGAAGAAGGCTGCAGCTCCCGAAGAGCCACCACAGGAGCAGGCCCGTGGAGAGAACTTGTGCTGGAGCAGGGGGAGAACTGAGGGAAGAATGGGCAGCAGAGACAAAGGGTTATGAGCTGACTGTCACCTCCATTCCCCTGCACTGCTTGGGGGAGGGAGGCTGAAGAGTCAGGAGCGTGGCTGGGGAAGTCCATCTTCCTCAAGCTAAGTTAGTTTTGCCCGTGATGGTAGTGAGCAGTCTCCAAATACATATCACAAGCTACCAGCTTTATAACCTTAATTTCTCCCCCTGCCCTGCCGAGAAGGGGGAATAGTGCAGTTCAGGGACTGTCTGTATGAAGTCTCTGTCATGGCACTGACTTGTGATGAGTGGACATTTCCCAGGGAACAGGGGCAGAGTTTTGCTGGGATGATAATGCCTGGCTGACATATGGCTGCTGCAACACCCAGAGGCTGTTCCTGTAGCATTGCCTTTTGCCATGGTGCCTCTGGAGCTTCTCCCTGGTGAAGGACTGCAGGCAGGAGCAGATCCAGCCATCCTCACCGGGTGTACCCCAGCGCTCTGCTTGTCCCAGGAATCCTGGGGAGCTCTGTCCCACCTCAGGCTGCCCCAGAGCCTCCTATTGTGCCCTGCTGGCAGAGTGAGGTGGGCGGTGGGCACAGGGGAGCCTCCCGACAGTGGCAAGGCCCCTCCCCCAGCAGCCACCTGGCGCCGTTGTTTTGGGCCTGGGTCGCCTCAAGGCTCCTCCAGAGCCCAGCTCCAGGGCCCCCGGGGACCCTGCCCTGCCCCACTGCTGTCCCAGCCCCTCCTGCGGGTGCCCTCTGGGCTGCAGAGTCTGCTGCACCCCCCGGTACGACCCCTCCAGGTGTGACCCGCTCCCAGCGTACCCCCACGCGTGGCACCCCTCAGCGCCACGCCGCTCTCGTGAGACCCCCCCCGCGAGCTGCGCCCCCGCCCTGGCCGCTCCCAGCGTCTCGGGGGCCGCTCCGCTCCGCCGGGCTGCGCGCATGTGCCGCGCCCGCCCCTCCCCCGAGCGGCGGCCGGGCTGAGCGGCGGCGGGGCGCGATGAAGGACCGGACCGGGGAGCTGCGCGCTGTAAGTGGGGGGCACGCGGCAGGACGGGGATCGCCTCGCCCCCGGTACTGAGCGGAGGCGCCGGGGGCGTCCTGGGTTCCCGGGGCCTGCGGAGCGCGGCCGCGATCTCCCCTCCCCCCCCCCCCAACCCCTCCGGGCCGTGTCTCTGCACCGGCAGGGGGCCCCGGCCCCACCCGCCCCGGGGCGAGCCGGGTGCGGGGGGCGCGGGGCACGGAGCGGTCCCCGCGGGCCGGGCAGTGCGGCCGTTCCCTGAGGGCTCCCGCGGCGCCTCTGTCCGCCGCTGCCTCGTTTCAGGCCTTGGTGCCCGGTGCTCGTTCGAGGTGCTCGTCCAGCGCCCGCCGCCGCCGCACCTGCGGCCCCGCTGCTCGCCGAACACTTTTGGCTGTCGCGGCCGCTGCGGGACGGCATCTTGCCTTGTGGTCCTGCCCCGTGTGCCAGCTGTTCGGGAGGCCGGGTGAGCTCCCGTGGCCAAAAAACGGCTCGCTTCCACCTGGACTGGGTGTAGGCTATGTGGGCTGCTGGGTGCGGGGGCTGTCCCATGGCCCCTGCAGGCGGTGGCCTCTCCTTTCCTCTCGCGTTTTGCTTTTTCATCCCTCTCGCTCTGCTGATGTCATCTGGCCTGGGAAGAGCCTGGAGCTGCGCAGCCGTTCAGGTGTGGCCATGCGGGTGGGTGACATGAGTTGGCACCCTTGTCATGGAATGGGTGCTCGTCCCCCGTGGCAGGGCACTGCAGGATGCTTTGTGAGAGAGGAGGGAATGAGATGGGTGATGCGGCTGTGACACTGCATGAGGGTGACTTGAAACAGTATCAGAAATGCACCAGGAGCGTCAGCAAACATTCACCTGGCAGGTCCTGTGCTCTAAAAATAACCATTCCCAGCTTGGCTGTTTCAGGTTTTGCACTGTGCCATAAACCAAGGGTTTTGCTTGGGCTGGCAGGTCTCGTAGCTCCAGACAAAGATGCATATTGGGGCTGAGTGTTGTCTGGAGAGACCTAGCTGAGGCCACCTGAAATGGGAGGCTGGCTTTGTCTGGAAGGTGCCAGGAATACAGAGCTCTCCTACCGGTGACGCCAGTGAGGTGAAGAGGGGGTGGCTGTAGATGCTTGAGGAGAAAGGGGCTATAAAAAGAAAATCTGCACCCTTCCTGCTCAGCCTGGGTGCTTGGAAAGCACCCAAACAAGGGACTCTTTCTCCATGAACAGTGCAGGCTGTGGAAACAGAATTGGAAAATAGGCTTTTTAATAATAATAGTGAAACCCAGCTCTGTAAGTGTCTTCTTGGCAGCCAGTGCTGGCTGAGAAGTGATGCTGTAGAGTATTTTAAAATCTCTCCATTCCTTTAAATATCTTAAACAAAAACAAAAACCATGCTGCTTTTTGCATTAGGAGATTTTTGCATCTCTCCTGCAGATGATCCTTACTCAGCGGTGGCATGAAGTACCTCCAGCCATAACACTGAAGGGTCTGCAGCCCCTGCGTGCAGGAGCGTTTCTGGGGCTGTTTCTGGCACCTGCTGGGGGGGAGGGTAGGGGGACACACTGCCTGTGCCCCTGCACTCAGAGGGGTCCGCGTGGGGCTGCTGGGTACAGTGCTCGGCTCGGGGTGTGTAGGTGCCCCGGGGCTGAACAGAGGTGTGTGCTGTGGCTGGCTTAGAGCCTGCCAGGGCTGCATGAGCAGGGCAGCACATGAGAAGTTCTGGTATAGAGCCGTGCTGGCAGGAGGGGTGTGTTCCGGTATGGGGCGTTGGGGCCCACTTTGTGCTAATGATCTGCTGCCTGTAGCCAGCCTTGTTAACAGCCTCAGGCAATTCCTCCCTGTTTTAATACAGCATCTAAATTCTGCCAGGGAGATGATTTAAAAGAAGAAAAAAGCTGTTTTTTTTGGAGTTGAGGAGGGGATGCAGGGCTTTTGCTGCTGTGCAGAACATGAGCTTCCTATCTTAATGGGATTTTTAAAATGATGCTTGACGTTCAACATGCTGATCTGTGTCTTTTCTGAACCTTTGGACCCTGATTGTTTTCAAACTCATTTTAGCATATCTGGTGCTTGGAGGTGGCAGCACTCCCAGGCCTGCTCTGAACTGCCTTGGAACAGGGAAACTTACATTTGCAAAGTGTACTCTGCTATGGAGGAGGAACAACCTGCAGGCCTGATTGTGGAAGATGACCAGCAGAGCTCTGTGCTCTTTGTAGGTGGTTCCCACATGCCATTGAGGCCAACAGGAGCAAACCTGTTTGCCCTGAGCCTGGATTTGGCCCTCTGCTTGACGAGTGCAGATTAACACCTGCCCCGTAGTGTGTTGAAGTCCTGGCATGTGGGGTGTCCTTCGTGGCTGATGGCACAACCCTATCTCCTGAGTACTCCCGACCTGTGCTGTGTCAGCGCTGTTCTGCTTTGTTGGGTGTTTTAGGGGCTGCTTGGCAAGCCAGGTCCTCTTGTCGTGTTGTCACCTTATTGTAGCTGGGATTTGTCCCTGTGTTACTGGGCAGGAAGAAATGCACCCCGCCTTGCTGCATGAAGAGATTCAACATGACATCTAGGTCAGCCCTAAAGACACTCTGGCCTCCTGCAGGAGGTGTGTCCTCCCAGCAACAGAACTGCATCTTCTCTGCAGCGGTGTTTGTTGGGGATCCCCAGCTGCTGGAGTGGGGAGCAGCTACCTGTGATGGGGCCAGGCTGCTGCTGCAGGGGGTGAGGAGGAGCCTTCAGATCCCACCAATGTGAGTCTGAGCAGTGGTTGTTCAGGGGGATAATGCCAGCAGGCCATGATGGCCTGTCACTGCCGCGTAGTACGTCTGTGCTAAATGCACAAAGCTCTGCTGTCAGCAGGGCTCAACATCAGGGGTGCCGTGGGGCCGTGAGACCAGGGCTGGCGTGTGTGTGCAGGGCTTCTAGAGTCACGTGGTGTGCCATCCCCCAGGGAGCCAATGGGTCTACTAGGGTGTGAGGCTTTGCGATCTCTGGGGTGCAAGACAGGTCCAAATGGTAAAATGAATGTGAGGAGAGCAGGAGGAGGTGAGGGATAGCAAGCATCAGGCCATGAAGGTGGTGTTTGGGAATTCCTGGTCCTTGAGTGCTCCATTTCTTGCTGAGTGTGGCTTGCTTCCCCCCTGTTGAAGTAGAGAGATGGCTGCGCAAACCTGGTTGGGTGGGGGTCCCTGTCTCTGGACAAATGCCATGTACTCGGCACTGTGCGCAGTTAAGAAATGTGTGTCTAGGTGATTTCAGGAGGACAGGACTCAGCTTTCAGCTTTTCATGCAGACAATTAGGTTTTCTAATATTTATAGATCTTTGATGACCATGTTAGTTGTTATTCTCTAACAGGGCTGGGAAGGACCATTTGTCGGTCGACAGATCCTTTCCTTGTTTCCTACCAGAAGGTGCTTGCCTGATGTCTTATTATGCAGTGGCCTGAGAAAGTGGTCCTTGAGATGTTGAAATGGATGCTGCTCAAAGAGCATGTTCAGGTGCTGAGTGGGGAGAGGTTGACAAGGAGACTGCGCTTGTGGGATGCTGTCCAGGCTTGTCAGGTTTCCATGCCAGCAGAAGCTTCACCAGTGTGACAAAGACCTTCTTTGGAGCAGCATCAGGAGAGAAGAGCAGCCTGTGTCTGGCTGAACCCTCACCCCAGAGGCAGAGATATGGACCTCATGTACATGGCATTTACCTGCTGGTGGGACTGTGTGTCTGTTTGGAATTGGGTACACATGCAGGGGTTTGTAGGGCCAAAGCCTCGGTGGTTGCTTGTAGCCTACAGCAGTACATGACGTGAGTGTAAAATTTCTGGTGATCTTCTGATTGAGTCTGAAGACCCTCCTTCCTCAAGTGACATTCATTGAGAACAACCCCGTGGGAGGTAGAAGAGTTGCTCTTTAATGTCTAGTGTTCATTTCCCATCATGCTGCGTTTCAGAGCCGAGGCATGTCCCAAACTGTGGCAGTCACTTTCCTGGCGCTGGCTGGCAGTGGAGGCAGTGCAGCCCTCATGCCCAGCCTGCTGGCAGTGGCAGCAGTGGGACTTTGTGTGGCTGGGAATAGCACATCTCTGTGGGCTTCTTCCATGTCAGTGGGAGAGATGTGGGGATGTGGCCCGCTTGTACACGTTTCTGTTCCATAAAACTGGGTTTGCCTTTCTCAGGAGGTGTCCATGCATTTGTATGATAGCATCCTTCCCACAACAGGATGGAAGCACCTCATTCCTGTCAATGTTGCGTCCCTATTTCATGTGGCCTCCTGTGTGTGGAAGCTGTGGGGAGGAGTACGTTAAAATAAAAGCAGAAAGCAAGGCCAGCCTCAGGTCTGGCTCTGCAGATCCACACTGTTTTCTTCTGCAGCAGCTAGAATCTGCATCTCAGCCCCCTTGTATGCTTTGACTTGCAACTGGGCCTTGTGCCATCTCTTGTCATTGGTAATACATTGATGCTCCTGTAGATGATTTTTTCTCTTGCAGGTACAATAGTAAAGTCGTCTGAAGTTGCTCTTTTTAACAGGAGTTGTGTGCCTTTGTTCTCTGTTTGGACAGGGAGATGTTTCCGTAGCACAGAATTGTCAAACTCCAGTATACAAAACTCACCATTGACCCTGTGAATAGATGTATTTGCTTATTTAAATACTGTCTTCTTTTCCTTAATTTTTAATAACCCTAATAACCCTTTATGTATGTATTTATTTATTTATTTTTACTCCTCTTGGTTGCATACCATGCTTTCAAGCTCTTCTGTTTGACCAGAAGGGTGATGTCGATAATTCAGCTCCACTCTGTCCTTCACCCATGTTGGAGCCGGGCTTGTTGCGTGGAGCACCAACAGAGCTGTGTGCTCCATGTGACATCTGCAGCAGCCAAAGCTGCACAGGCTGGCTGCAGCTTTGTGGCGCAGCTGGGGAGGCAGGTGGTGGTCCTTTTGTGGGATCTGAAGGGAAGAAAGCTGCTCAGGAAGGGTGTGTACTGACCACCTTTGGGCCATGCCTGGCCCTGCTGTGTCCCCGCGGTGCTGCTGTCTGCAGCAGGGCAGCTGCTACATTGGCTTGTTTGTGAGGTCTGCAGAACTGGAGGAGGTGAAGCATGGGTAGTCACTGTTCCTTGGGGTCTACTGGCTGTATGAGCAGGATGTGTGCTGAGAAATGACCGATGTGACATGAGCGAGCCCACAGCAGTGCGTGCGCCACCGGACTTGCGTGCTGTCCTTTTGGAGCATAGTTCTGCTCCCCAGCAGTTGTGGGATCCCACATGCAGGCATGTCTCTGCTGCTGTGACAGCCCTGCTTTGGGCAAGCCAAGGAACAGCTGAAATCAAGAAGACCCCCTGACATGCTTTCCATAGTCTGGTATGCAAAGCCCATGTTGAGACCCCAGTCTCTGGGTCATCTCTGGACAATGTTTCATGTCCCCTTCCTGGGAGGTTTGCAGAGAAGTGGGAACACAGGAAGTAGGATAGAGGCACAGGGGGGTATGGAGTCATGGAGGCCTCAAGGGGCCTGCCTGTGCCGTGCCCTCGCAGGAGGCACAGCACAGCCAGCACAGGGCATGCATCCCTTTCACGTCTCACAGTCCCCGGTGAGTATCACACTGTCACTGTGGCCCCTATGGATCACAAGGAGTGGCCACATCCAATGGGCAGCCGCAGCCTGAATCCCGAGGTGCTTACGCTGTGCAGGGCAGCAACTGGCACTGTCCTTGGGGTGAGCTGAGGGCCCGTGGCAGAGAGGATGCCTTTTTCCCTGTCTCAGCCTCTGCTGGCACCATCCTTGGAGGGGCTGGAAAAGCAAGACGCTTAGTCCCGGCGTCCTGGGGAAGGGTGGCACTGTCTGCTTGAAAGCTCTTGTCGAGACTCTGGGGGCTTGGTGGTGCTGCTGAATTTAGCCAGAGGTCAGAAATATTCCTTGCCACCTGAAACTTTGTGCCACAATGTGAATGTGATGTGATCTTTTTGGGCTTCAGTAAAGCTTTTGACACAGGTTCCCATAGGATTCTACTGGACAAAATGTCCAGCATACAGCTAAACAAAAACATCATACCATGGGTGAGCAGTTGGCTGATGGGCAGGGCTCAAAGGGTTGTGGTAAATGGGGCCACATCAGGCTGGCTGCCAGTCACCAGTGGGGTCCCCCAGGGTTCCATTTCAGGGCCGGCCCTCTTCAATGTTTTTATAAGCGATGTGGATGTAGGACTAGAAGGTGTTTTTGAGCAAATTTGCTGATGACACTAAACTTGGAGAAGCTGTAGACTCTGTTGAGGGTGGAAAGGCCTTGCAGAGAGATCTGAACAGATTGGAGAGCTGGGCGATCACCAACCGCATGAAGCTTAACAAGAGCAAGTGTCGGGTCCTGCACCTGGGACGGGGCAACCCTGGCTATATGTACAGACTGGTTGATGAGACGCTGGAGAGCAGCCCCACAGAGAGGGATCTGGGGGTTGTGGTTGATAACAAGATGGACATGAGCCAGCAGTGTGCCCTGGCAGCCAGGAGGGCCAACCGTATCCTGGGATGCATCAAGCACAGCATCACTGGTTGGTCGAGGGAGGTTATTGTCCCGCTCTACTCTGCGCTGGTGCGGCCTCACCTCAAGCACTGTGTGCAGTTCTGGGCAGCACAGTACAAAAAAAAACCATTAAACTGTTGGAGAGTGTCCAGAGGAGGGCTACAAAGATGGTGAAGGGCCTAGAGGGGAAGACATATGAGGAGCAGCTGAGGTCACTGGGCCTGTTCAGCCTGGAAAAGAGGAGGCTGAGAGGAGACCTCATTGCAGTCTACAGCTTCCTCATGAGGGGGAGTGGAGGGGCAGGTGCCGGTCTATTCTCTTTAATGACCAGTGATAGGACCCGTGGGAATGTTGCCAAGCTGTGGCAGGGGAGGTTCAGGCTAGACATCAGGAAGAGGTTCTTCACCGAGAGGGTTGTCACACACTGGAACAGGCTCCCCAGGGAAGTAGTCACTGCACCGAGCCTGTTGGAGTTTAAGGAGCATTTGGACTGTGCTCTCAGTCATACGGTCTGAATTCTGATTTTTGGGTAGACCTGTGTGGACCCAGGAGTTGGACTCAATGATCCTTGTGGGTCCCTTCCAACTTGGGATATTCTATGATTCTATGAATGCAGAAAATGAGGCATTGCGTTTGCAAGCCATATATATTTGCTTGAAATAAAGCCTCAGGCAGAGGCAGCGATGTAGCTGGCACCTTAGCCCCCTTGGTTGATTTCACCAGAAGAGATGAGAAAATCAGTGCAGTCCATAAAAACGACAACTGTCAAATGAGACTGCACTGGCTATAAACATGACAATGAATTTCTTTGGTGCCTTTGTCTAGATTGTAAAGGAAGCTTAAGCACGATTCAGGAGAGACACCAGTCCTCCCAGAAGGCAAAGATGAAATGTCTTCTGGAAAAATGAAATGAACATTTGTTTTGTACATCACATACTGCATGTCTGACAGGACTTGATGGAAGATCTGAAAATAAAAGCAGACAAAAAGAAAGATTTAATATTAAAGAATTTCTAACAGACATCACAGCAGGATGGGAAATGGCCGAAGCTAACATCAGAAAACTCACACAACATGGACAGAAGATTTATTTTTTTTTAAGTTAGTCCTTATGAAAATAAGCTTGAGCCTGTAAACATCCACTAAAAACTGAAACACTGCACTATTAAGGGAAAGACTCATGAAGAAAGCTTATTTCTGCCCTGCAGCAGACTGATGTGATGCAGACTCAGTCTGTTCTCTTGTGCCAAACAGCGGCAGCAAAGACAGCCCAATGGCTTCCGCACAGAATGCGGCAGGGAGGAGAAACCTCTCCCAATTAAAGGGAAACACTGGTGTAAGAACAAATTAACATTAAACTCCTCACAAATAATTCTGGGCAGGAAATTTGGAATTTGTAACCCACTCAGGACTGTAGCACAGCAACAACAGTCCAATAGCAGCAAAGCCAAACCACATTGTTTGTGGCTGTGAAACAGGTCAGTGAGGTCACGGGCAGTAGCACAGCCTTGATGTGCCCATGTGCACACAGCAACAGCCTCAGGGAATGCACTGAGGTGCCTCGGAGAGCTGTGCAGGCCAACAGACAGGGTCAACGGACAGGATGAGCAAAAATAACCAGGAAAGCTGGTTCCAAGACAAAATGGACTGTCACACCTGGCTCAGTGTCTTCATTACTGTCACACGTTTGGTTCAAAGGCAAGAGTAGCCAGGGTTGCCCTTCAGGAACATTTTCACACGGCTCCTCCTCTCCCAGATTTGCTGTGCTGCCATCCCTGCGCCCAGCAGCAGAGAGGGCACCGGCCTCCAGGGTGAGGGGACAGCCTGTTGCCTTATGGAGGACCAAGGAAACCCAGATGTGGACTTGGTAACCCCCTGAGCTGGGTGGCTTCACTCATCCACGTGAATTGCCTCTAAAAACGTGACACACTCTCAGGTTTGACAGGAGGTCAGGGAGGACCTCATCAATGTCCATAAATACCTGACAGGAGGGTGCAAAGAGGACAGAGCCAGGCTCCTTTCAGAGGTGCCCAGTGCCTGGACCACAGGCAGAATAGGCTCTGTCTGACCATCAGGAAGCACTTGTGTGCTGTGCGAGTGACCAAGCACTGGCATAGGCTGCCAAAAGAGGTTGTGGATCTCACCCTTGGAGGCCTTCAAAAGCCACCTGGATGTGGTCCTTGACAATGTGCTCTGGGTGGCCCTGCTTGAGCAGGGTTGGACCAGAAGTACCCAGAGGTCCCTGCCAACTTCAGCCATTCTGTGACCTCTGCCACACAAGTCACCTCAAGCTACTGCTGAAGCCACTTCACCAGAAATGCATCAGCTTTAACACACTCTCTACAAATCTAACCCCCAGTGCAGAGGTTTGCCATCAGCTTCCCCTGGTTTACAAAAAGAACCTGGACAAGTTTGTCCTTTCTCCACTGGCAGTGCCAGTACCATAATACCGCAGCTTGGCGACTGAGATCTGACACCCAAAGGAAGATGTTTGCCTAAAAATACACCATACCCAATCAGCTAAATCAGCTTCCCTGTACAGCAGCACACAGCTTTCCCAGAAGATAATGCCAAGAGTCACACTGCTCAGTGTCCTACTCAGCAGGCAACCCACTCACAGCGAGGCCAATCCACCCCAGCTGGAGTTGACTGGGATGGCAGTGCAGGTATTCAGAATGAGGCAGGACAATGCGGGCTCCTCTCAAGGCTGCCCAGCTCACTCAACACCTCACAGAGAAAAGCACTGCAGGAAAGCCAAAATGTTTTTAGAACTTTGGCTGGTGCTGTGAGGAAGGCAGAGCTTGCTGTGCTGCTGTTTTGTTTTGCAAAAGAAGCAAATAATAGTATTTATTTATAACATTCCTAATGGACAACACAGGTATGCAGTTCAAGATGGGTGCCAAAACTAAGTAAACCACAATGAACCCACTCATCACAAACCAAACCCCAAAGATGCCACTGGATGCTTCACCAGTGAAGCCTGTCACCTGAAGCACTGTGCACAGCACCAGTGTCAGTCCTGCAAATTTGAGGCTTCAAAGAAGCTTTCTCCACAATGTGACTTGCTGGCTTTCACAATCAGTAGCACAGGGAAGGTGCAAAGAAGTGTAGCAAAGAAAGGCAGCACCTGCTGCAGGAGTGGTAGATGGTGCCTGTGTATTCACACCTGCACTATCCAGATGCCACAGTGAGATGTGCCACATGCCCATCCTCAGCTGTCAGCAAACACACTGGTCCCCACCTGGGGGAAAGTGCCCACCCTTCAGACAGCACCACCTGCAGCGAGCCAGAAGAGCCCAACATCAGCTCACTGCCACCACTCTGCTCCACGCTTCCACCCAGGCAAAGCCAGCAGTGCTTGCTTGGCCATGGGCTCATCCCCTGTCACTCAGTGCCACCCCCAGGGGCTCATCCTTTGCAGCCACAGCCAGCCATTCCGCTCGCTGATGGCACATGCACAGGCTGTTTGCAGCACATTGCCCCTGCTGCTCTGAAAGCCATTCCAACCTTTGCCCTTCCAGAGTTGGCTCTTTATATTTCTTTAAGTAAAAACGCTCTCCTTGGCCTTATGCCTGGTCTGATATTCACACCGCATTGCCCTGTTTCTGTTTCCCAAGCCACCTGCTCCCCATGTGTTTGCCTTAAGGATGATAATGCAGACTCAGCAGTCAGAGGACATCCAAATGACCATTCCTACATTTTCACTCAGGTGACCATCTGAAGCCAAGGCAGCATGGCGCACTCAGTCTTCCTGGGTCCTGCACTTGTGCTTACTCTCCTCCTTTTTGTTAATATACATAATTTTCTGGAAGTAGCAATTTATCATAGTATTTAGCTTAATGAGCCCTACCATACATGTTCCGCCTGTAGTGGTAATTTTGCATATTTCCTAAGCAATCTTGTTAACTGGGAGATACATAGCAAAATAAACATTTGTATAGCTTCTGAGTAGCTCACATAAAGGAAATGACACTTGCAATTAGAACAATGAGAACTGGTCTAAACCCCCTTGGCTCAAACCATTTTAAACCTCCTCTGCACAGCAAATATATATGGCTTGCAAACGCAATGCCTCATTTTCTGCATTCATAGAATCATAGAATATCCCAAGTTGGAAGGGACCCACAAGGATCATTGAGTCCAACTCCTGGGTCCACACAGGTCTACCCAAAAATCAGAATTCAGACCGTATGACTGAGAGCACAGTCCAAATGCTTCTTAAACTCCAACAGGCTCGGTGCAGTGACTACTTCCCTGGGGAGCCTGTTCCAGTGTGTGACAACCCTCTCGGTGAAGAACCTCTTCCTGATGTCTAGCCTGAACCTCCCCTGCCACAGCTTGGCAACATTCCCACGGGTCCTATCACTGGTCATTAAAGAGAATAGACCGGCACCTGCCCCTCCACTCCCCCTCATGAGGAAGCTGTAGACTGCAATGAGGTCTCCTCTCAGCCTCCTCTTTTCCAGGCTGAACAGGCCCAGTGACCTCAGCTGCTCCTCATATGTCTTCCCCTCTAGGCCCTTCACCATCTTTGTAGCCCTCCTCTGGACACTCTCCAACAGTTTAATGGTTTTTTTTTGTACTGTGCTGCCCAGAACTGCACACAGTGCTTGAGGTGAGGCCGCACCAGCGCAGAGTAGAGCGGGACAATAACCTCCCTCGACCAACCAGTGATGCTGTGCTTGATGCATCCCAGGATACGGTTGGCCCTCCTGGCTGCCAGGGCACACTGCTGGCTCATGTCCATCTTGTTATCAACCACAACCCCCAGATCCCTCTCTGTGGGGCTGCTCTCCAGCGTCTCATCAACCAGTCTGTACATATAGCCAGGGTTGCCCCGTCCCAGGTGCAGGACCCGACACTTGCTCTTGTTAAGCTTCATGCGGTTGGTGATCGCCCAGCTCTCCAATCTGTTCAGATCTCTCTGCAAGGCCTTTCCACCCTCAACAGAGTCTACAGCTTCTCCAAGTTTAGTGTCATCAGCAAATTTGCTCAAAAACACCTTCTAGTCCTACATCCACATCGCTTATAAAAACATTGAAGAGGGCCGGCCCTGAAATGGAACCCTGGGGGACCCCACTGGTGACTGGCAGCCAGCCTGATGTGGCCCCATTTACCACAACCCTTTGAGCCCTGCCCATCAGCCAACTGCTCACCCATGGTATGATGTTTTTGTTTAGCTGTATGCTGGACATTTTGTCCAGTAGAATCCTATGGGAACCTGTGTCAAAAGCTTTACTGAAGCCCAAAAAGATCACATCACATTCACATTGTGGCACAAAGTTTCAGGTGGCAAGGAATATTTCTGACCTCTGGCTAAATTCAGCAGCACCACCAAGCCCCCAGAGTCTCGACAAGAGCTTTCAAGCAGACAGTGCCACCCTTCCCCAGGACGCCGGGACTAAGCGTCTTGCTTTTCCAGCCCCTCCAAGGATGGTGCCAGCAGAGGCTGAGACAGGGAAAAAGGCATCCTCTCTGCCACGGGCCCTCAGCTCACCCCAAGGACAGTGCCAGTTGCTGCCCTGCACAGCGTAAGCACCTCGGGATTCAGGCTGCGGCTGCCCATTGGATGTGGCCACTCCTTGTGATCCATAGGGGCCACAGTGACAGTGTGATACTCACCGGGGACTGTGAGACGTGAAAGGGATGCATGCCCTGTGCTGGCTGTGCTGTGCCTCCTGCGAGGGCACGGCACAGGCAGGCCCCTTGAGGCCTCCATGACTCCATACCCCCCTGTGCCTCTATCCTACTTCCTGTGTTCCCACTTCTCTGCAAACCTCCCAGGAAGGGGACATGAAACATTGTCCAGAGATGACCCAGAGACTGGGGTCTCAACATGGGCTTTGCATACCAGACTATGGAAAGCATGTCAGGGGGTCTTCTTGATTTCAGCTGTTCCTTGGCTTGCCCAAAGCAGGGCTGTCACAGCAGCAGAGACATGCCTGCATGTGGGATCCCACAACTGCTGGGGAGCAGAACTATGCTCCAAAAGGACAGCACGCAAGTCCGGTGGCGCACGCACTGCTGTGGGCTCGCTCATGTCACATCGGTCATTTCTCAGCACACATCCTGCTCATACAGCCAGTAGACCCCAAGGAACAGTGACTACCCATGCTTCACCTCCTCCAGTTCTGCAGACCTCACAAACAAGCCAATGTAGCAGCTGCCCTGCTGCAGACAGCAGCACCGCGGGGACACAGCAGGGCCAGGCATGGCCCAAAGGTGGTCAGTACACACCCTTCCTGAGCAGCTTTCTTCCCTTCAGATCCCACAAAAGGACCACCACCTGCCTCCCCAGCTGCGCCACAAAGCTGCAGCCAGCCTGTGCAGCTTTGGCTGCTGCAGATGTCACATGGAGCACACAGCTCTGTTGGTGCTCCACGCAACAAGCCCGGCTCCAACATGGGTGAAGGACAGAGTGGAGCTGAATTATCGACATCACCCTTCTGGTCAAACAGAAGAGCTTGAAAGCATGGTATGCAACCAAGAGGAGTAAAAATAAATAAATAAATACATACATAAAGGGTTATTAGGGTTATTAAAAATTAAGGAAAAGAAGACAGTATTTAAATAAGCAAATACATCTATTCACAGGGTCAATGGTGAGTTTTGTATACTGGAGTTTGACAATTCTGTGCTACGGAAACATCTCCCTGTCCAAACAGAGAACAAAGGCACACAACTCCTGTTAAAAAGAGCAACTTCAGACGACTTTACTATTGTACCTGCAAGAGAAAAAATCATCTACAGGAGCATCAATGTATTACCAATGACAAGAGATGGCACAAGGCCCAGTTGCAAGTCAAAGCATACAAGGGGGCTGAGATGCAGATTCTAGCTGCTGCAGAAGAAAACAGTGTGGATCTGCAGAGCCAGACCTGAGGCTGGCCTTGCTTTCTGCTTTTATTTTAACGTACTCCTCCCCACAGCTTCCACACACAGGAGGCCACATGAAATAGGGACGCAACATTGACAGGAATGAGGTGCTTCCATCCTGTTGTGGGAAGGATGCTATCATACAAATGCATGGACACCTCCTGAGAAAGGCAAACCCAGTTTTATGGAACAGAAACGTGTACAAGCGGGCCACATCCCCACATCTCTCCCACTGACATGGAAGAAGCCCACAGAGATGTGCTATTCCCAGCCACACAAAGTCCCACTGCTGCCACTGCCAGCAGGCTGGGCATGAGGGCTGCACTGCCTCCACTGCCAGCCAGCGCCAGGAAAGTGACTGCCACAGTTTGGGACATGCCTCGGCTCTGAAACGCAGCATGATGGGAAATGAACACTAGACATTAAAGAGCAACTCTTCTACCTCCCACGGGGTTGTTCTCAATGAATGTCACTTGAGGAAGGAGGGTCTTCAGACTCAATCAGAAGATCACCAGAAATTTTACACTCACGTCATGTACTGCTGTAGGCTACAAGCAACCACCGAGGCTTTGGCCCTACAAACCCCTGCATGTGTACCCAATTCCAAACAGACACACAGTCCCACCAGCAGGTAAATGCCATGTACATGAGGTCCATATCTCTGCCTCTGGGGTGAGGGTTCAGCCAGACACAGGCTGCTCTTCTCTCCTGATGCTGCTCCAAAGAAGGTCTTTGTCACACTGGTGAAGCTTCTGCTGGCATGGAAACCTGACAAGCCTGGACAGCATCCCACAAGCGCAGTCTCCTTGTCAACCTCTCCCCACTCAGCACCTGAACATGCTCTTTGAGCAGCATCCATTTCAACATCTCAAGGACCACTTTCTCAGGCCACTGCATAATAAGACATCAGGCAAGCACCTTCTGGTAGGAAACAAGGAAAGGATCTGTCGACCGACAAATGGTCCTTCCCAGCCCTGTTAGAGAATAACAACTAACATGGTCATCAAAGATCTATAAATATTAGAAAACCTAATTGTCTGCATGAAAAGCTGAAAGCTGAGTCCTGTCCTCCTGAAATCACCTAGACACACATTTCTTAACTGCGCACAGTGCCGAGTACATGGCATTTGTCCAGAGACAGGGACCCCCACCCAACCAGGTTTGCGCAGCCATCTCTCTACTTCAACAGGGGGGAAGCAAGCCACACTCAGCAAGAAATGGAGCACTCAAGGACCAGGAATTCCCAAACACCACCTTCATGGCCTGATGCTTGCTATCCCTCACCTCCTCCTGCTCTCCTCACATTCATTTTACCATTTGGACCTGTCTTGCACCCCAGAGATCGCAAAGCCTCACACCCTAGTAGACCCATTGGCTCCCTGGGGGATGGCACACCACGTGACTCTAGAAGCCCTGCACACACACGCCAGCCCTGGTCTCACGGCCCCACGGCACCCCTGATGTTGAGCCCTGCTGACAGCAGAGCTTTGTGCATTTAGCACAGACGTACTATGCGAGAAGACCGAGGGAGACCTCATTAATGTGTATAAATATCTGAGGGGAGGGTGTCAAGAAGATGATTTTAGTCTCTTCTCAGTTGTTCCCAGTGACAGGACGAGGGACAATGGGCACAAACTGAAGCACAGGAGGTTCTGACTCCAAATGAGGGGGCACATCTTTACTGGGAGGGTGACAGAGCACTACAACAGGTTGCCCAGTGAGGTTGTGGTGTCTCCTCCTCTGGAGATAATCAAAACCCACCTGGATGCTATCCTGTGCAAGGTGCTTTAGGTGATCCTGCTCGGCAGGCATTTGGACCAGATGATCTTCAGAGGTCCCTTCAAACCCCGTGCATTCTGTGATTCTGTAAAAGGAGGCAGCAGTTGTTGTGGCATTTTTTTTTCCTTCCTTTGTGCCTTTGTGAAGCTTGCATTACCTTTGGTGGACATGAGGTAGCACATGACATGGGACCCCACTGTCATGCACGACATGTGGTAGCAGGAGGCAGGGAAGGGGCTGGCTGCCTCCCGTGTGCTGCCTGGTGCAGGCATTTCCTAGGAAGAGTTTGGCTTGCAGGCTGGGGGTGCTGCTGATGGGGCTCATCAGATGATGGGGCTTGGCACTGTCCCTCAGGGCACAGAGGTAGCCAGCGGTAGGTAGCCAAGCCACTGCCCTTGTGAAGCTCTACTGCCAGCTCCACCTATACATCCAGGTGCAGGCAAATTGATCTGTAATGCTAGCAGAGTAGAGCAGGAGAAAAAACTTGCACGTGCCTCTTGCAGAGATAAGAGACCTCATTGCTGTCATGTCACAGCTCTCCCTGCCTGTTGCCTGGGCCTCTTAATTTTCAGGGGAGAGCAGTCTTTGAGTCTTTCCAGTTGCTTTGTGGTTCTCTGCCATTTTTCAGAAAGCATCTGCTGAAGGAATGAGGCTTGTTTGAATCAGAGGGATGTAATCCCCTTGATAATGAATTTATTAGCAGTGTGCCTATTACAAAACCCACAGAGCCAGGGCTCTGGACACCCTTCCCATCCCCTGCTCTGCTGTGAGGGTTTTGGTGTTGGCTCTGCCCCCCCTTGGGTTTCAGTCTTCCCAGGCCAGTATTTAGCTGTCTGAAGCTGGTATGGGTGTGAAGGGAAATCATTCAGCCTCTTGGAGCAGATGCTTGTGCTTCAGAGCACACTCACTGAGCCTGTGTAGTGAAGGGATCAGCCTTACTCACTGGTTTCCATGTGCAAAGGCAGGCAGTGCCGTTGGCCTTGTCACATAGATGCTGTGGGGCTTCAGGGTCACAGTGCTAAGCGTGGCCTGCTACCTGGCTAACTATGTTAATTCACTTGGGCTCATCATCTTCTGTCAACTGATTTTAGAGCTGCCCTCCCTGAAAGACACTTAGGCTCACTGTGCTTCATTATGGCTCCTCTTCCTCTCTCCCTGTAAGCCACTGCAGAGCTGAGGTGACCACGGGCTGGCTGCCTGCCTGCAGCACGGAGCCAGGTCAGGAGCACTCAGTTGGGATAAGCGGTGTCTGCAGAAGTAACCCTGTACTGCCTGCACCAACTTTGCCCTGCAGAGGTGCATTGGCAGCCAGGCTTTTGTGGCTTTCAGAGGCAGGGTGGCTTCTGTCACTGGGTGCTGCAAATGTGTCCTGAGCAGGGCAGGCGCGGAGTTGGGTGGGTGGTTGTTACAGCAGGGTGAAGCAGCAGTAGCATGCACAGAGTACTTGTGTGGCTTTGGGAACATGTGTTCCTTGCTTGACTGGACTTTTTAAGGCAATGAATTGTTTGTTGCTGGTGGTGAGTGCAGCCTGCAGGTAGCATTGACCTAGACCAAAGCTTTCGAGATTACTGACCATGGCTTTGAGAATCCGGGATGCCTGCACTAGTGGTCTGTTTGTGGCAGCTTTTGGTAATGTTTCTTATGGGGAAGTTTCTTTGCTTCTCTTTTGGGCTGAAGGCAGTGGGGCAGGGAAACAGCTGGACATCGTGTATTAGACGTGGCATAGCACTGAGGGTATTTCCAGTGATGTGGTTTGAACAGATGGTGCCCTTATCCAGCCTGCAGTGACTTCACAGTAGTGACACATGCCTTTCCTGCCATCAGGCTCCATCCTTGTAATTTCCTCTTTGCAGGGCCCCCAGCCGGGCTTTTGTGCTGCTTTCCATGTGCACAGTAGGGCAGCACCTGGCCTAGATAACCACCATCATGCTGCCTATGCATCAACACTGTGGTGCAGGAGGGGAGAAGGTGATTTGAAAATAAAAGGGCCTTTAACAAGGCTGTGCGTGGCTTTGCCAGAAGCCCTCTCTTTGGGTTGTGTGTTGTTTTCGTCCAGGATTTATTGGCCTAACAAATGGCAGGATCCAGTGATCAGCAGGGTGTGATGAGAACAGGCAGGAACATAGCCTCCTGTGTGCAATGAGCCAGGACCATTCCAGATATGGAAGAGATAGGCTAGTGGCAATGAGGAATGGGCATCTAGGCAGGAGGCATGTTAACCTTCAGTGTTTCCTCCTCTGTTAGTATCCTGTAGCCTGTGTGGTCACATTGGAAGTCTGCATTTAAAATTAGTGATAGAGAATGCTTTCCTCACAGGCTTCGGTAAAGGGCTAAAAATTCCTGAGAATTAAGATACTCTTGGAATGAAAACAAAAAAAATGTGGAAAGGTTCAGAAGAAGCTGTGATGGAGATGGATTTCCCTGTGTGGGACTGTAGAAGCTTGCTCCTGCTTCCCAACATGCATGTCCTGATGGCCCTGGAAGGGTGGGTGCTCTGGATGGATGGCGGGTGCGTTGGGTATGCTTGGGAGTGGACAGGCCGTGGACAGGACACATGGCATCTGACAAAGCTGCCCAGTATGCAGAGCCTTTGGGTGCTGTACACTGAGTCTGGGCTGCAGCATGTGACCCCCATGCTGCGAGGGAAATCTCCAGTCAGGACAACTAACTGTGGTGGTGGCATGTCATGGTGCAGAGGGCCAGCAGGCTGTGCACTGGGAGGTCCAGGGATGAGCCAGCCCCATGGTAAAAAGCATCTGTGTGCTTTATGGCATGGCGGTAGAAAGCCCAATTGGAAAGAACACAGAAAAGGAGTGGTAGGACTGGGGAAGTAAGGGGCTGAATGGTGCAGGAGGTTAACTGGAGTAACAACCCTACTGTGAGAAAGTTCCACAAAACACTGTCCATCAGCATAACAACTGCACTGAGTTAATGAGGAAGAAACCCCATAGATGAAATCCTCTGTGCTGAGACTGTCTTGCTACTGGCTGCAGTGGCCAACAGAGATGACCTTACTGGCAGGAGAGTCTGGGCAGCGTGGTGGGAAGGAGGCTGCCATGAGCCTGGGGCAGTGTTGACACTGGAGGCTCGGCTTCCTGACCAGGGGTGTGTTTTCTGCCACTTGGTGCTTGTGTCCCCTGGATCTGGTTGCATTTTGTATTTCTGAGATCCCTAGGGAGAGTGTAGATGGGAACTTATGACATTTGTGCTGCTTAGGATAACACCAGCACAAAGAAGGCAGAAAACGCACTCGTTTTTGTGTGCCCAGATGGAGATCTTCTGACAAACTGACCCTTGGTCTGTGTAGGAGTAAAGGGTATGAGACTGCCACTGCCTGTATGTTGGGCTTTGGATTCCCCCAGCAGCCAGCTGTGCTGGCAGTGCAGTCTGTCTTAATTAAAGTCAGACAGTCGATGCTGAAAATGAAGCATGGCACAAACCAAGCAGTATTTCTAGTCACATGTAAACCAAAATGCAAACGTGGATCCAAAGGATTTTGGTAGCTTTTAGAGATAATGCTTTTTAACCTCCTCAGTCACCTTCTGGGGAGAAGGTGACTGCACAGTGCACGGAGGTGGGAGGGCTCTTGAGAGGCTGCCACTGGGCATGGATGATATTTGAAAAGGAAAAACGTATTTATCTTTTTGTTTGCATTTTTCCATTTTTGGTTTTCAAGCAGTGCCAAGGCAGGGGCTAGCTGAGGCCGAGGTCTCAGGGTGGCCACTCCCCAGGGCTGCAGCAGGTCTGCAGACTTTGGCGTACAGCTGCAAGGGATGTGCTGGCTTTGCTTGGAGCGTCAAATTAATGAATAATACAATCGGTGATGGAGCTGGGAAGCTTGAGGGTGGTACCCTTTAGTTTACTAATGAGGGTTTGGGGCGAGGTTGGATCAGCAATAGCAGAGGGATGGAGGGAGGAGAGGATGCCAGGTGCCAATCCTGCTCAGAGGTACTCAGAGTAGGTGGTTGTGGTCTGGCTGCTTAGTGGCGTTGGGGTTTCATAGAGCCCATGCCCAAATCCTACTTCTGGATCCAGGGCTTCATGGTTGCTGCTGGATGCAGCCCCCATGCTGCACTGCTGCTCTGGCTGCTGGAGCCTTGTTCCCTCACCTCCAAGGGAGCTGGGCTAGCTTCTCCTGCAAGCTGATCCTGTGATAGGGCTTTCTGGGCAACTGCTGTGAGGAATTCAGAGGAATTTGCACAAGTGGTGCTGCTGATGGGTTGGGAGGAGGTCAGCTGCCCTCCATTGTGGGAACCAAACAGGTCCTGTATGGCAGCCAAATCTGAAGCAGAAAGTGTGGCCCCGGCCCTGGCCTCAGCTCAGTAGCAACCCTGGGAGTGTGTCCCCAGGGAGCCCCAGCTCCATGCTTGGCACCACGTGCCCCTTGGTGCTATCAGGGTTGTCTTCTATCACATGGAGCAGGGCCTGATGTTTTTTGGCATGCTCTTTGGCTGTGCAGGCTTGGGTGCACCTGGCTCCATGGGGAGCTGTGACCACTTGCACAGTACCACTTGGAACAGCAATGTCTGTGTGTGTGGAGTGGAGGAGGTTTGCATATACCTCTACTCCCTGATGCAAGAGCGAACTATTGAATTTTGAAAGTGGAAAAACTTCAGGGAAGAAGCTGGATACTGCTTGTTGCAAAGGACATTACCTTGTGGGGGGCTTCTGGGCTCTCACCAAGTTAAGATGGGTAAAGGCTTGCCTGGTAGCCAGAACATGTGCAGGCAGCAGGCTGTAGACCTTGTTCTCTGGGTCCATACTTTTAGCACAATGGTGTATTTTTACAGCAAAGCAGCAGCACAGGGAAGAGTCCAAGTCAGAGCAAGAGTGAGCTCTAGGTGCTCATCCTCAGCTTAATCTTGACCAGCTCCATCAAAATCTAAATGGATTCACCCATTCCTGTTCTGGTGGCTTTCACCATGTCCCAGGCTGACTGTGCAGGCAACTTGTGCCTGCCAAGCCTGGGTCATGAGGGCCCAGCTCTGGCTGCTGCAGGAAGGAGGTGTAGAAGTCCAGATGAACAGCTCTTGAATTCCAGGCTTCAGGAAATGGAATCACATGCTGGTTGAGGCTGGAAGGAACCTCGGGAAATCATTTGGTCCAACCTGGGTCTGCCACCCAGAGCAGGTTGCACAGGACCATGTCCAGGTGGTTTTTGAAGATCTTCAAGGAGGGAGACTCCACAACTTCTCTGGGCAGCCTGTGACAGTGCTTGATCACTCATGGAATAAAGTGTTTCCTGATGCTCAGAGGGAACCTCTTGTGTTCCAGTTTGTGCACATTGTCTCTTGTCCTGACACTGGGCATCACTGAAAGGAGCTTGGCTCTGTCCTCTTTGCACCCTCCCTTCAGATATTTATGTACATTGATGAGGTCCCCCTGAGCCTGCTCTTCTCCAGGCTGAGCAGTCCCAGCTCTCTCAGTCTCTCCTTATAGCACAGGTGCTCCAGTCCCTTAATTATCTTTGTGGCCTTTCACAGGACTCTCTGCAGTAGTTCCATGTCTCACTTGTCCTGGGGGACTCAGAACTGGATACAGGTCTCTAGGTGCAACATTGAGTGGAGACGAAGGATCACCTCCCTCAACCTGTTGGCAGCACTTTGGCTAATGCAACCCAGGATACCATCAGCCTTCTTTGCCCAAGGGCACGCTGCTGGCTCATGGCCAGCTTGGTGCCCACCAGGACCCCCAGGGCCTTCTCTGCCAGGCTATTTTCCAGCTGTGTGCCCCAGCCTGTCCTGGGGCCTGGGCTTATTCCTACCCAGGGGCAGGACTGCGCTTCTCCTTGCTGAACTGCAGGAGGTTCCTGTCACCTGTTACTCCAGCCTGGCCAGGTCCCTCTGGATGGCAGCATGGTCCTCTGTTGTATCTGCCACTCCTCCCAGTTCAGTGTCACCTGCAAATTTGCTGAGGGTACACTCTCCTCCATTACTGAGACTGTTAATGAAGATATCAAACAAGACTGGAACCAGTATGGACCCCTGGGAGTACACTGGTAGTTATTGGCCACCAGCTAGGCTTTGTGCTACTGATCACTACCTTTTGTGCCTGGCCATTCAGCCAGTTTTCAACCCACCTCATTGTCTGTCCTTCCAGCCCATACATCAACATAGATACTTGAGGATCTAATGGATGAGTGTGAAGGGCCTTCCTAAAGTCTAGATAGACAATATCCACTGCTCTTCCATCATACGTCAGGCTGGTCATTTCGTTATAGAAGCTTATCAGGTTGGTCAGGCATGACTACCCCCTTGTGAATCCATGCTCACTACTCCTGATGATTTTCTTCTCCTTCATGTGCCTGAAAATGGTTTCCAGGATTAGCTGTTTCATCACCTTTCCAGGGAATGAGGTAAGGGTGACTGGCTTTTAGTTATTGGGTGAACATTTTTTCCTAATATCTAACATAAACCTCCCGTGGTGCAACTTGAGGCCATTTCTTCTTGTCCTATCACTTGCTGCTTGGGAGAAGAGACCAATCATTACCTTGCTACAACCTGCTGTGAGGTAACTGTAGAGAGTGATAAGGTCTCCCCGAGCCTCCTTTTCCCTAGGCTAAATAACCCCAGTTCCCTCAGCTACTTCTCATAAAACTTGTTCTCTAGACCCTTCACCAGCTTCCTTGCCATTCTTTGGACATGATCCAGCATCTCAAAGTCCTTCTTTTAGGGAGGGGCCCAAAACTGAACACAGTATTTGAGATGTGGCCTCACCAGAGAAAAGTATGGCGGACAGTCACTTCCCTAGTCCTGGGGGCCACACAATTTCTGATACAAGTCAGGAGGCTGTTGGCCTTCTTGGCCACCTGAGCACACTGCTGGCTGATATTTAGCTGGCTATCAACCAATACCCCGGGTCCCTTTCCACCAGACAGCTTTCCCATGCACTCTTCCCCCAGCCTGTAGTGTTGCATGGGGTTGTTGTGACTCAAGTGCAGGTCCTGGCACTTGGCCTTATTGAACCTCATACTGTTGGCTTCAGCCCATCATTCCAGCATATTCAAGTGTCTCTGCAGACCCCTCCTACACTTGAGCAGGTCAGCATTCCTGCCTAACTTGGTGTTGTCTGCAAGCTTACTGAGGGTGCACTTGACTCCTGGGGATGGTTTTACCCAGCCGGGCGGCTGAGCTCTACCACAACTGCTCTCTCACTCACCCTTCTCAAAGCAAATGGGGGAGAAAATATGATGTAAAGGGCTCAAGAGTTGAGATAAAGACTGGGAAATCACTCAACAATTATTATCATGGGCAAAACAGACCCAGCACAGGGAGATTAATATAATCTATTACCCATCACTAACAGATTAGAGCAGTGAGAAACTCAAAACAAGCTAAGAACATCTTCCCCCCATCCACCCTCTTCTACATCCTCCCCGGGTGGTGCAGGGAAATGGAGAATGAGGGCTGAGGTCAGTCCTTGATGCTTTGTCTCTGCCGCCCCTCACGGTCCCTCTCTGCCCCTGCTCCCTGTGGGGGCCCTCCCACAGGATACCGTCCTTCCTGAACTGAGCCTGTGGGGGCTGCCCACAGGCAGCACCTCTTCAAGAACTGCTCCCACACAGCTCTGTACCACAGGGTCCATCCCCCAGGACCAAACTGCTCCAGCACGGGTACCCCATGGGTGGCAATTCGCCCCAGGCCCCTGCTCCTGCATGGGCTCCTCTCCATGGGCTGCAGCTCTGGCCCAGGGCCTGCTCCTGCGGGGGCTCTCCATGGGCTGCAGCCTCCTCCAGGCCACATCCACCTGCTCCACTGGGGGCTCCTCCACAGGCTGCAGTGTGGAGATCTGCTCCATGTGGGACCCATGGGCTGCAGTGGGACAGCCTGCTGCACCAGGGGCCTCTCCACGGGCCGCAGGGGAACTTGTGCTGCGTGCCTGGAGCACCTCCTGCTGCACTGACCTTGGGGTCTGCAAGGCTGTTTCTCACTCCTCTCTCTCCCAGCTGCTGTTGTGCAGCAGTTTTGTTTTTTTCTTTTTCTTTTTCCCTTCCTTAAATCTGCTCTCACAGAGGCACAACCTTGCTCACTGGCTCAACTCTGGCCATCAGCAGGTCCCTTTTGGAGCTGGCTGGGCACAGGACAGCTTCTGGAGTCTTCTAACAGAGGCCATCCCTGCAACCCCCTCTGCTATCAAAACCTTGCCACATAAACCCAATGCAATCCCCTTGTGCAGATCATTGATAAATACATTAAACAAAACTGGCCCCAGTACTGAGCCCTGGGGGACACTACACACCTCTTCATGCCCACAGAGTGAATACTGGGTTTGGGCAGCAACATTCCTGTTTTTACTTGTCAAGATGAGATTTTCATGTGATCTCAGTATCTCTCAGATCTTTATGTTTGTGAATGTGCCTTTCATGAACTGGTTACCAAAGCAAAAGGTGCCATGAGCAGTGGCAAGAATGAAAGCTGGGACCTTCTCTAGAAGAATCCACCCAAATCAGTCATCCTAGGTTGAAAAGATAATTTTAGGGGGAAAAAATAGGCAGTTCATCTGACATTCTTCAGTGTAAGAGGAATTCTTCAAAGTCTACTGACTGTATTGGTTAGGTCGCTGCAGATGTGGAGTGGCCAAAGAGTGTTGAGTGCCTGGGTAACAGCTGACAAAATGTGTGACAATTATTAGATGAGTAAAGACAGTCCTCTGTTTTAGGTGGATAAAGAATTGGTTGGCTGGTCGCAGCCAAAGGGTTGTTGTGGTCAACAGTTCTATGTCTGGGTGGAGGCCAGTCACAAGTCATGTCCCTCAAGGGTCGGTCTTGGGTCCGGTGCTCTTTAACATCTTTATCAATGACACAGACGGTGGAATTCTACAATTGTATGAATCGAGTGCACCCTCAGCAAGTTTGCATATGACACCAAGCTGACGGTGCAGTCAATACAACAGAGGGAAAAGATGCCATCCAGAGGGACCTGGACAGGCTGGAGAAGTGGGCCTATGATAACCTAATGTGGTTCAACTTGAGGTGTTGCACTGGGGCTGGGGCAGTCCCAGGTATTTATATAGACTGGAAGAAGAAGAACTTAAGAGCAGCCCTGCAAAGAAGGACTTGGGAGTCCTGATGAATGAGAAGCTGGACATGAGCCAGCAGTGTGCGCTTGCAGCCTGGAAGGACAACTGTGTCCTGGGCTGCATCAAAAAAGGGGTGGCCAGCAGGGAGAGGGAGGTGATTATCCCCGTCTACTCTTGTGAGACCCCACCTGGGGCCCCCAGCATAAGAAGGATGTGGAGCTCTTGGAACGGGTCCAGAGGAGGGCCACTAAGATGATCAGAGGGCTGGAGCACCTCTCTTATGCAGAAAGGTTGAGGAAATTGTTTGTTTAGCTTGGAGAAAAGAAGGCTCCGGGGAGACCTCATTGCAGCCTTCCAGCATTTGAAGGGAGGATATAAACAGGAGGGGGAATGCCTGTTTACATGTGTTGATAGTGATAGGACAAGGGGGAATGGTTTTAAACTAAGATGGGAGATTTAGGTTGGAAATTAGGAAAGCTTTTCACTTAGAGGGTGGTGAGGTACTGGAACAGGTTGCCCAGGGAGGTTGTGGATGCCCCATCCCTGGAGGCATTCAAGGCCAGGGTGGATGCGACTCTGGGCAGCCTGCTCTAGTGGTTGGCAAACCTGCCCAGAGCAGGGGGGTTGAAAATAGATGATCTTTAAGGTCCTTTTCAACCCAGGCCATTCTATGATTCTATGATCTTAAATTTTATCCTTTCCACTGGCTATTTCTCTCTAGTGAAGACAGAGTAATAAGAAACTTTTCTACCCAATTATTTTCCATTTCCCTCTGTCATCTGTTGGCTTTACATGTTATCTTTTAAGTGTCTCCTTACACAGAGGACATCAAGACTAATTTTTCTTCCCACTGCAAGCTTGTGTTCTCTGTCTTCTTGGGATGTGAGGTGACAGTGACACACATTCTGCTCCCACCCCTCTCAAGGACACCCCGTCACTTGTCTGCTGTGGTTTTACTAGTTCTGATGTATTTTCTGTTCCATCCCTTCTTTCCTACATTCTAACATCTGTTGTGTTTTCTCATCACTGCTGTTTGTGGAGCCATTGTGCTCATGCACAGCTGGGAATAGCTCAATGAGCACATAAAGTTCTCCCTTCAGGTATGCTGTAAATGTGTAGGTATCATAAATCTTCCATGCTTGACTCAGAAGGCCAAGTGGTGGGACAGCCAGCTGCAGCGGTACTTTTCATTGTACTGTTTTTGCTGGAGCTGGATGTTATCTACTCTTCTGGTCTCCCTGCAGTGCTCTGATGTGGTAGTGCCTCTCTCACTGGTGTTTGTCCCAGCTCACAGGAGCAAGTGAGCAAGGTGAGGAGGAAAATTCACCCAAGATAATCTCCTGAAATGGATCTGCAAGATTTGCAGGAAGCACTTGTTGATACTTCTTCCTATCTTGTTGCAGGCGAAGGATAGTGATGATGATGATGAAGTCACTGTTAGTGTGGACCGGGACCGCTTCATGGATGAGTTCTTTGAACAGGTGAGTTTTGTTTTTCCAGTGCAGCTCTGACACCAGTTCAAAACTTCCTGTAAATGCTGGAGCAGACTGTGTGTCAATGATATGGGTTCCCATGGCAGGCAGGTAGCAGTTGAGTGCGGGTATGGGTGTTCTGCCTTGGCTGATGCCTCTCAGGTGGTGCTCAGGCTCTGGGTTCTCAGGGCTTACACTGAGAGCAGTGACTAGTGGGAGCCAGGCTTCCATGCAGACCTGAGGTTGTTTTGTTGTGTTGTACCTAACCCAAGGGCTGCTTTGCTGCTCCACCTGCTCCTGTAGAAACCAACAGGGCAGCTGAGGCAATTAACCACCAAGTGGTAGTGTGGGAGCCTGTGGACACAGGCTGCATTGTAGGAGGCTTTCTTGTTGCAGTGTACATGCCTCTAGACTGCCATGAAATCAAACAGTTTCTAAAATATCTCCAGAAAGCACCTCTGCAGAGTAAAAATTTCTGCATGGGATTGATGTAATTTTGTGCCTCTCATTACCAAACATGAGGTTGTTTTCTGGCATGTGGGTGGCTGTAAGATATGCATGTGGATTTTTAGCATACCTTTAGTATGACATGTGTGTAGGGGGTGTAAAAATGTATCTGTGCAGGCAATGGAGTGTGGAATGAAAAATATGACATACAGATGGATGAAGATGAGCAAAGTGGTGGTATGAGTCAAAGAAAAAGATGGAGTTGGAGTGTGTGCAGATTGGCAGGCAGAAGGCACAAGTACAGGTTCTCAGTGTCCATGATGCTGGCATGTTTTCTTATAGTGCAGGGAAAATGCCAGTACAGAGAGGCACAGTATCATTTGGCTTCCCTACTATTTGGGGTGAGGCTCAAAACAGACTTCTCAGCCCCTGGAGCTGGGTGACTGAGCTGGGAAGAATCCTGACTTATGTAACTTGAACAACACACTCCATGCTGGAAATGCTGAGTCTGGAAATTCATAGATCTGATGCTCATTTGGATATACCCTACAAGTTTCTTAGTGTATGACAAAGCATATGGGAAACACAGTCTATATTACCTTGCTCTGACTGCAAAGCTGGTTGCTGTGATATGGAAAGTTGTCTGATTTCACATCAGTCCTACAGTTTAAGAATCCAGATGGAAAATATTTGTCCAGGAGGATGTTCGCTGTGGTTCAGCCATACCATGGTTGTTTTTGGATAGGGTTTAATAATCATGCCCCTTTCCAAAAGTCCAGGCCTCTCACAGGATACCTGTCTTGTTCTTTTCTGTCTCCACAGGTAGAAGAAATTCGAGGGTTCATTGATAAAATCTCAGAGAATGTGGAGGAAGTGAAGAGGAAGCACAGTGCCATTCTTGCTTCGCCTAACCCTGATGAGAGTGAGTGAGCTGGGATCTGCTTGTGTCTCTGCAGGGCTTGGGCCTGTGTGTGGCTGCTCTGTGCGCTGCTGGTTGTGCAGTAGATAGATACAGGCAGAAATCCTCTTGTCTCTCTTGGCCTCTCCCAGAGGCATAACCTTGCTTTTTGGCTCAGCTTTGGCTGACAGTGGGTCCCTTTTGGAGCTGGCTAGACACAGGGCAGCTTCTGGACTCTCCTCACAGAAGCCACCCCAGCAGCTCCCCCACTACCAAAACATTGCCACACAAACCCAATACATGAGGGAGGAATGGGGCCTATGTGGAAGGGAGATGGAAGGACTGCTGATGGCTTTCTGACCTTGAGAGAGAAAGTGAGGTTTCAGAGTGGCTGGTGGAGACTTCCTGAAGGACAGGGCAGCATAGAGGCTGAAAATAGCAAATGACAATTTTGTATCCAGGTTGTTGTTTTCTTACTCTGCCCAGACAAAGTGCTTGTTCTGCATTCCCTTCTGTATCAGTTACACATAACTGCAGGCAGTGCTGGACCTCTGGGCTGTCACAACTTCAGTGGAAGCTGCAGGAGGATCTCTGTACAGCATTATTATGCCTTGGCATTGCAGAAAATTCAGTATATAATGCCAAAAGCAATTTGGGCAACAAATGAGAACTTCTACCTTGTTAAGTAATCGGTTTTCTGTAATACTGTGGTGCATCAAGAAGGTACAGGTGGAACTTGTGTCTTAAATAGCTATACTTAGGCAAACATGACCTCAGTGCTATACTGTATGTGCTCTACTGTTGCAGAAGACTCAGGTGGCCAGGACTCTGCCTGAGACCGGGATGTGCCCACCTGCCCTGAGCTGGGTTGGAGGTTCTGGGCTCGAGCCTTGTGTCTGTAGGGCTCATCTCTTCCCTCCCGCTGATCTCTCTTCTAGCTGCACAGGCTGTTCTTGGATCCACGTGCCACTGCTGCCTGTGCTTATTTTGGTGCCCTGTGGGTGGGCATCTGTCTCGCTTTGCCATCGTTCCTGTGAGGTGGCAGCCCACCCGCCTGCAGCTCCAGCATGCTTATGCCCAGGGCAGAGTGGTTGTGGGGGGATGGGGAACATCTCCCAGCTCAGCAGCTCTGCGCTGCATGGCCAGTGGTTCTGTAGCTTCATGTCCAGGCTTGGGATGTGCTTGGAGAGGCCCTTGGAGCGGCCAAGGGGCTGTATTCCTCATTGGAGAGGGGCTGTTCTCCTGATTTGAATAAATTTCTGCTAAATCTGTTCCTAAAATCCTTCTCAGTGGGCTGCTGCATCTGTTGCTACTCCTGGTGCTTGAAGAAGCAGGCTGTTGCTGCTTTGGTCCTTTGTCTGGGCTGGTTCCCAGAAGAGGTGGCTTTGAACAGTAAGCCACCAAATTGAGAGGAATTAAATGATGTTTTTCTGGAGCAGTCAGGATGGACTTCTCTGCCATTCATCTTCTCTGTGCACAGCTTTCCTCCTTGCTTCCATGCTCATGATCTCCTCAAGTGCTTTGTTATATAATAGATGCTGTTTGGTGAATGAATCACCTCCGGGAACATAAATCGTCAAATCTGAAGGTCTTTCAGCCTGTCAGCTCCGCAAACTTCAGAAGACCTGATAAATATTTCAAACCTCGAAGCAGGTCCATTACTGATCTGCAGCAAGAACAGAAGGGGAGGTTCAGTTGCATGTACATTTACCCCCTGTTTTTATAGATTTAAGCTGTGTGAACTCGAGGTGGTAGCTTCAGACACCAGGGTACAGTTCCCACATGACTTGGTTCAGATTCTGTCTGCTGAAGGAGATGCAAGTTATTTGACCTCTAACTTCTAACAGAACTACTTCTGGCAGAGGGATGTTCCAGGTGGTCAAGGAGATTAATTGTAGTTGTTCACCTCTGTCCAACATGAGGAAGCAAAGCTATCCAGTGCTAAAAAGGCAATTCTGGATTGTCTTGATGTCTAGGCTCTGGCTAGATTTCTCCGAACAGGCTCTGTGCTTTCACTGTCAGTATAACCTCGGGGCTCACCAGGGCTTTTTGCAACCAGGTGCTTTTGCAACGTGTCACAGCTGAAAGCCTGCTTTGTGTGGAGGAGATGCTGCTGGGGCATTGCCTGAAGGAAGGAAGGCTACTGACTGTGGTTGGTTTTTGCTGGAGCTGCTCTCCCCTGGTGCTGCTTTCTGTGGCCCCTTAACTTCTGCCTCCACTGTGCAGTCATTTTTCTGGGGCATGTGTTCCTGCTGGTGCCTGGTTCAGCCTGGGCAGAGGGGAGGTTTCCCTGAAGACCCTGAGCTGCAGTTGTGCTGTGTTATACAACAGGTTGGAGGCTTCAGGCTCATGTGATGCTCCTTTGGGAAAAGAGGTGTGAGAGGAAAAAAGGCATGGATTTCTGTAAAAAGCTTGGTTTTGTTCTCCTGTCCTCAGAGCTGTCTTCACTCCTCTGCCCTCTGTGCTGTTGCTTTTCCTGGCTTCCCTGGGGCTGGACATCAGAGCTACTGCAGACTTCATCAGTCCTTGGAGGTGGAGGCAGAGCACCTGCAAAAAAGGCACAGAACAAGGGACCTGTCAAAGGATGTCTGGGCACATTCTGTGCCCAGAAAGCAAATTGATGTGTTCCTGCTGCTCATTGTGCTGCCCTCACCCCTGTTCTGCCACCTTGCAGGTTCCTCCCCTGCCCTGGTTGCATCCTGCTCAGGCCTGGCGGTGCATGGTGTTTGGCATGGGAAGGGCTGTGGTGTTTGTGCTTGGTGACATAAAGGGGCATGGTAAAGGCAGCTTCAGCTCCTGAACCTGCAGTGGGGTTGGTGAGGTGTGGAGTGGATCTGATGGACATGAAGGGACCCAGAGGATTGGACAGCATCTACTGGTGCAGGACTGGGGAAGAGGATGGGGCACAAATATAGCCAGTAGCTGACAGGTTCCCCCCTCCAGAAGAGGGATTCTTCAGCCACATGCTGTTAAGCTCTGTGTGTGTGGGGCTCTTCACCGCAGGGTGCTGGTGGGAGTTGTCATGTTTGGGGTGAGCCTGGGCAGGCTCCTGGAAGACAAACCACCATGGTGTGGGGAGCCCAAGCCAAAACTGGCCAGGACTATGGTGAGGTATTTTCTGTGTGCGCTCACTCTTCTCTCTTTTAGCACATGCTTTTGGCTGATGTGAAAGAGGCCCCCCTCCGCCCCGCCCTGTGCAGAGTGCTCGCCTGTGGAGAGCCAGGTGCAGCCCTTCCGTGGAGCAGGGCAGGGCTCAGCAGCAGAGCTGCTCTCTCATCAAAGTCCTCATTTAACTGAACCCTGCTCATCTGGGGAGGGGGTGTCCTCTTCCTCTGTAGCACCCTCTCTTGCTTTCAGTGCAGTGGACATGGGGCCATGGTGTCTGCTGCTCATGTGCCACGTCCTCCTGCAGCAGGTGAGAAGTGCCAGAGCTGGAAGCTGCATCATTTGTGATTCTGTGATTCTGTGATTTTGCTGTGCTGACTTTGCTGTGTATGGAAAGGACTCAGGCACTGCTGGGGACAGCGTGAGAGGAGGTGCCATCTGCTGCCCCGGTTCTCAGCATCTTGCCTGCCTGTGTCCCCAGCTCCTCTTTCTCCTCTGAGCATGTATGTTAGGGGGAAGGCGGGGATGATGCCATGGGGAGCAGGATCCTGACCCTGCTATCAGGAGGGCAGCAGGTTTGCTCCTGACATCCATCCTGTGGGATGAATGAGTTCCTATATTTCGTATCTCATTTCTCATGTTCTATAGATAATTTCCAATATTTTGCACAGCTGCAGGGGTTTTTGCTGTGCATTTCCTGGCAACAGCTTGGCCAAGGGGGAGTGTGCTTTCCAAGCGTCGGGGCTGGGATGGCAAAGGACTTTGGCCCTTCAGTGCTGCACAGGACGACGTGTCAGCCTGGCATCAGTGGCAGTGGAAGGGTGCTGCTGTCCACAGACTTTCGTGTCTGTTTTGGGTTGTGCTGTCAGGGCTGCCTGTCCAGGCAGCTCTGGTGCAGAACCTGGTGCTGGGGTAGGTCAGGCTGCAGTCCCAGTGCCTGCAAAGGGGAAGGCTACTGTATTTCGGAGCGGTGGTGGGTGGGTAAAGTGACTCTTCCGCTGGTAATTGGGCCTGTGTGAATTGCAGGACACAGTATGAAGCCTGAACTGCTTCACTGGAAATGAGAAAATCAGGTAGCTCTGCACACAGGGAGAGCAGGAGTGGTCCCCTCTACAATCCCTGTGTGCTCGGTGCTGATGCAGCAGGGGATGGGCCAATGGTTCTGCCCAGAGTAGCAAATCCGGTGTGAAATGGGGAAGCTTGAGAGGTGACTGAAGGCAGGGAGGGGGTGCTCCTTTGCAAGCTGGAGTTGGCCCAGGAGCTCCACAGCAATGTGGACATGGGAGCACAGCTGGTCTGGTAGGGGAAGAGCTGGGCAGAGTGGCACAAAGTGATCCCTGAGACGTGTTCCTGCAGCTGATCTCACCGATCCTATCTCTAAAAAGCATCAGTGTAGGACAGGGTTCAGTCAAGCCCTCTGTTGGGTGCTCAGGAAGTACCACCAGATACTGTGCTGCTCTCCTGTTAGTCCTGCACAGCACCTGGCCCTGGGGGCTGCTTGCAGGCACCTGTTCTAAGCATGCTGTTCTTTAGGTAGGACATCTGCATATGTCTTCTGGTCCCTTGGAGACACTGGGAAGCTGCATTTCTCCATGCTATGAAGTGGAGGCCAGGAGCTGCTGATGCATTTGGACAATGCTCTCAGAAATATGGTTTGAGTTTTGGGTGGTTCCAAAAGATTTTGCTGTGGCTCAGAGGAAGCTTCCTTTCCTCTGAAGCAGAAAATCTTCCTGGAAATGCAACTCTGGTCACCTGGTTGCTGCAGAGTGGCTCCAGGGCCTTGCTCTGCCTTGTCTTGGACGTCCTGAGCAGAGCTGTGCTTGTGATGCCCATGGTTATTATAGCACTACTGTAATAACCTGGCAGGAACCTCCTGCAATTCAGCAAGGAGAAGCACAGAGTCCTGTCCCCGGGGAGGAACAAGCCGAGGCCCCAGGGGAGGCTGGGGCACACAGCTGGAAAGCAGCCTGGCAGAGAAGGCGCTGGGAGTCCTGGTGGGCACCAAGCTGGCCATGAGCCAGCAGCGTGCCCTTAGGCAAAGGCTGATGGTATGGTATCACTTTGGCTGTATTAGCCAAAGTGCTGCCAGCAGGTTGAGGGAGGTGACAAACTGGTGTACAAAGTGGAGCACAGGAGGTTCCCTCCGAACATTAGGAAGCGCTTCCTTGCTGTGAGGGTGCTGGAGCCTTCTCACAGGCTGCCCAGAGAGGTTGTAGAGTCTCCTCCTTGGTGATCTTCTAAAGCTGCCTAGATGTGGTCCTGGGCACCCTGCTTAGGGTTTCTCTGCTTGAGCAGGGGTTGGACCAGGTGGATCCAGATGTCCCTGCCAACCATTCTATCATCCTGTGAATGCCCAGGATTTGCTAAGGAAAGGGCTTTGCTCAGGTATTGTCTCTGGGTTACTGCATCTTGTCTGTCTCGCACAGAGATGCTTTTCATAGTCCTTTTGTGCATTTCTGCATTTCTCCAGCTCCATCTTGAACTAGTTTTGGTTCTTGTCCCAGTAATTCTTGTTGAAAGGCCACTCTAGGATTTAACCTTCAATGGTCAGGATCCATCTTCTCATTTCCAGCCTGAGTCTATTTACGATCAATTTAAATACCAACGTCATCACAAGAACAAATATAGTTAGCTTAAGTAGCTGTTTGCCCTTCTTGCTTCATCCTGTCAGGTCTGTGCAACAGTTTGTTCATTTTACAAGGGCTTTACACAATCACTGCCTTCCTGGTCTCCCTCCTTCTGCTGGAGGACTGTCTTTCTTGTACCCTGGAGCTCAGTTTGCTGGCATGGAGCTTTTCCCCTCATTTTACCTGAATGTCTGCACAGTCTGGGATCAGACTTCTCAGCTGCCCTGAGCTCCTGTAGCTGGCTGTTCCATGACAGTCTCCAGGTCCTCACTCTTCTTTTCCCATGTAGCTTTTCTATTTGTGTCCCCTTGATGTGCCATGCGTTAGTCCAGGTAAGATTGCCTTTTTACCATGCAGCTACTTTAAGCTCCCTTGCATGCCTAGGCTTTGTGATCACTGGTGCCTATTGTCTGCTCTGTCATCCTGAACAATGCTGGATGATCTGTAACACTGAGTGAATGCAGAGTAAATATCAATTAACTGTAGTCTGATTCATGGCAACAACAAAAAGAATCTGCTGCTCTGTAATTATTTTTGGCTTAATGTAGACCAGACAGTTAGTGGTCCTCCTGGAAGATGTGTTCTCATTGTCACAAGGTGATTGCAGTAAAGATGGGATGCTTTGGTGAAAATGCTTCTGCTAAAAAAACTTACCTCCTTTGGGCTGTGCACCCTTGGGCCCTGTTACACTGCACTTCTGCTTGTCAGCATCCTTGTAGGAAGTATGTTTTGGAGCAGAAGCCCACCTTTACTGCCAGAGGTAGCAAAGGAGAGCTCCCATGTCTCTTTGGCTCTGTGCAATTTGTAGCAGTGTAGGCAGTATAATAATGCTGCCCCTGGTTTTGTTACTTCTTGAGCGGTTTAATCTACATGTTACTTTAATGCCCAGGTCCCCTGGGGCTTCAGGAACCCTCCTGAAGGGCTTGGTGCTGTGCTGAGTGTTTACCTGCTGGGCAGCTGCAGGCAGGAATGTGCCACCTGGTAACCTGCAGGACTGTTCTGGTAGTTTTGCTGTTGTGCTTTTTATTCTGCTTGTGTTTGTGCAGGACATGCTGGGTCCCAGACTTGCCTGCATGACAGCAGGATCATGAGCTGGACTTCTTATGAAATGGAGTGGCTAAGGTAATCCAAGTGCTGGATTGGGCATAGATTGCTCCTCTTCTGTCTGTGTGAAATAATTTTACTTACAAGTACAGGGTGAACTGTGAGGCAGAGTGAGTAAGATGCAGGGCAGAGCCAGCAGATCAGCAGCTCTGGGAGTCAGAGGGGACAGGGCCATCACTCCCTTGGGCCCTGCTGCAGTGTTGCTGGCTGTCACACGTTCAGGTGCCCTTCCACTGACTACTCTTGTTTGTGTCCCAATTAACCCCTGCTCCCCACTCCACTTCTGCCCCTCTTTGGCTTAGCTTGTGCTTTCTAGTGCTTGCTGCTCCTTGAGCTGAGCTGTACTTTGGTGCCGCAGCAAGATGAGCAAGTGGTCCTGCAGGCATGGTGAGGCAGTCTGTGCTCCCCTGTGGTCCAAGCCCAGGTCTGATGTTTGGCCTGAGGAGGCTGGAAATAGGGAAGAAGAAGTGAAGGGGAAGAAAAATGAGGGGGGACGCTGCAGCTGCACCTCTTGCAGTGTTCACCAGAGAAGTTAGATCATCTTCCTCAGTAGGTTGGCCAGGCTGGGGCTATGGCACTGGTTCAGCAGGCTGGGAGGCTGCCGGTGGCACCTGGCCACACAGCTGTCCTCCCCTGTCCCTGATGGACTCCATTGGCATCCAGGCAGGTGTTGAGCTGGGGAGCAGTACTGGTGTGAACAGGCAGATGTTGGGTGACATGAGAGCACATGCTACAGTGGCACAGTTCCTGCATGCGTGCATTGCAGGGGCCTGCAGGAGCAGCAGTTGCCCTTTCAGCTTGTGCCTAGGGTACTGAGCAGCATGTAGGTCCAGAGAGGACAGACCTGCTAATGGTGTTTGCTTTGACTCTGGCCCATGGTTGAGTTTCTCTTGTCTGCTTATAGCAGCCTGGATTCCCTCCCCCCCCGCTTCTGTACTCGATGTAGCTTGAAAATTGCTGTTATTTCTTGTGCTTTTAGCTGTCAGGCTCAGAGCTGGCAGGGGAGCCAGATGAGAGGTACATCCCTGTGGTACGAGCTGTCCTGTCACCCAGAAGAACGGCTCTGTGCCTGGCAGTGTGCCCTTGCTTGGGGCTGCCACACTACAGGCATCTGGGGGTGCTGCCTCTGCAGACAGGAAAACAGAGTCTCCGGGGTGGAGTGCAATGCCCTCCAGAAGATCACATCCAAACACTGCAGCGTATCCTTTGCAGCTGGATCTCAGCTTTCTCTTGCTAAATCTCCATTGTTTTGGTGCTGACAGATGGAGATAATCCATTATTTGCTGAAATGAGTTTAGTAGGACTGAGATGAGCAAGCCGTAAATCCTGTTACTGTGGATTACTTTGGCACTGCTGCGTGTTGCAGAGCTAGGGAGGCTTTGTGCTTTCTAGGCATGCCAAGAGCAGCCTGTGTCTGGCTGGTGCTTGTGGCTGTGGGGTTGTGTGGCATGGCCAGCCACCTTCACGGAGGAGGAGGAAGAAGGGGGTGGACAGAGACCCTGGGATTGATCGCCTAGCTCCTCGTTGTCACCCGTGGTTTGGCTTCATACCTGGGGATTGTGTGGCAGGTGCTGCTGTAGTGAGTGGCTCCTGCTGTGGGGGACTACAAGAACTGGCTTTGCAAAGGGAAAACTGATTTGTTTAGACGTGAAGTCTGGGACAATGAAGTGGAAACTGCTGGAAACAGCTTCTGTTTACATGCTTCTGTAAAAACATGTCTGGGTTGGGGCAGCTGGAAAAATAGCAGTTGTGTGTGTGTCTTTGTGCAGTCATTACTCAGAAAAGAAGTCATTGCTCAGAAAAGAAAGGTCAAGGAGAGCGTACCCCCTCTGATGGATGAGAAGAGTACTCTTTAATCAGGTAGACAATGACAGGACAAGGGAGAATGGTTTTAAACTAAAAGAGGGGAGATTTAGATTAGAGGTTAGAATGAAATTTTTCACTCAGAGGGTGGTGAGGCACTGGAACAGGTTGCCCAGAGAGGTTCTGGATACCCCATCTCTGGAGGTGTTCAAGGCCAGGTTAGATGAGGCCCTGAGCAACCAGGGTGGCATCCCTGCCTATGGGAGGGGTGTTGGAACTAGGTGATCTTTAAGGTCCCTTCCAAAACAAGCCATTTGAAGATTCTATGGTTTCCTGCCTGTGGCATGTGGCTGGGCAATGTACATGGTTATATTTCAGGTGGAGAGAGGGGGAGGAGAACGAGTGGACTAAAGTAGAGATTTTAGGTAATAGGAGGGAACAGGTGGACAAAGCAGGAAATCAGAGTGCTGAAGGACCCTGAGAGATTTTAAAGTATGAAGATACAGGAGGAATTGTAAAGTTGCCATTTCGAGCAATCTTAATTTGGTTTTCCAGCAGCAAAAAAGATGTCATTATTTGTAGCAAAAGAGAGATGTGTTCAGCAACTGTGTGTAGTGTGGGAGAAAGCCAGGCAATGCATCATGTGGTGACCTCTGGTGCAGACCCAGGTTCACTCAGGAGGGTGCCTGAGAGCTGCAGAGGAGCCAGGTAGGTTACATGGGTCCTGAGCAGGCTCCCAGGTGTTTTTCAGTGAGCAGCAGCAGCAGTCTTCTATAAGAAGTCTTCTGGGTGAAGGGCCAGGAAGGGTTGGTAGTCACAGGACTGTCTCAGCTTACTTATGTACTTACTTACTCCCCTAGCAAAGGAAGGGGACTTAACTCAGACCAGAGGATGCTGTAATTAATGCATTGAACTCGTCTATGGAAGACAGCTATTCAGCCCCTTGTTTCTTCAAATAAGATGTGAGTTGGTGCTTGTGGAAGTTTTGATGTAGTAGGTGTTTAGAAGAAGTTGGATTTGTAGCCACTGGCATTTGGATGTATGTAGTGCAAGGCTGACTGTTGGAAATGGGAGTCATTAAATGATCAGACTGTGGTAGCTGTTGGCCAGTGGGCATTAACATAGTGTGTGGTAGGCATCTGCCTCCATCGGTGGTTGCGACAACAATGCCAACACTTCCCTGAGCACTGCAGGGAGAGTGTGTGGGTTTGGCCTGGGAGGAATGTGAGGAACAGGGCTCTGGCACAGGGTGGTCTGGATGTAGTATGGAGCTGGTTTGTTAGGTTTGCAGTAAGGAGTAGAGATAGTGGCTGTGAAATGGGAGACTTTATTTGAGGAAGGGTTGGTGTTTGCTAGAAGTGGCCCCTTTTACTGCTTGGGCTGTAGCCAAGCTGCAGCAATCAGAAATGGGGAGTTCCTGAATCTGCTGTGATTTCTTCTGGCGTGAACGTGGCTTTGGAAAGCTGTGTCATCTCACTGAGCAGCCTGGACCAGTGCTTCACTGTCCTCATGGTGAGAAGGATTCTTCCTACATTTCTGCATGAATCCTACTTGCTGCAGTTTATGCTTGTTGTGCTCACTCTGCTGGTCGTCGTGTATGACTGTTAAAAGCCTGGCCTCATCTTCCTAAAGGCTTTGTAGATGCTGGCAGGCTGCTGTTAGGTTCCCCGGGAGCCATCTCCTCGCCCAGTGAGCAAGTCCAGCTCCCTTCATCCTCCAAAGCAATTACTCCAGTCTGTTAGCATCATGGTCCCCCTTTGCTGAACTTGCTTGGCCTTATCAATGTCTTTTCTGTGTCATGGGGAACAAACCAGTCTAGATGGGGTCTAAATGCTGAGTAAAGGGGGAAAAATGTTTTCTGCTGGCCGTGTTCCTGCTTGCACAGCCTTGGTTATGGCCGATGTCCCCATTACCAGGGCATGTTGCAGGCTACTTTCCCTCAGCAGGGCCATTGCCAGCCCGTTGCTGCCTAACCTGTAGCCACACTCAGGACTCCCTGCATGGGACCAGGCTTGACACCTTCCCTGGCTGAATTTCCCATGGTTTGTGCTGATCCCATGGCATGGTGGTGGGGCTGCGCTGCACCTCGATACTCACACAGAGGGATGGAAAGACCAGAGTTCTTGAAAGGGCAAGTAAGAAGAATCCTGAAAACAGAGAGAATCTCTACTCTCAGCTTGGAAACCAAGAAGAGTATTTTATTAAGTGCTCAAAAATAGCACTTAACAGAATTGTGGCCTAATATAGCAATGTGATAAAGAAAAAAAAATGTTTTTAGAGGAAGGTTTGGAAAATAATCATGTTTGTTTTTTAGAAAGCAGTTAGCACTATACTGAAGTGTGTCTAGTTGAATTGCTGCAGTAATCAAGTTCTTGAATTTTTCCAAATCTTCCCAGTGTTCGTTTTGGGAGAAAATATTCACAAAGAAAATACCTCCTATTTTCCTCTAAACTCCCCCCAAAATCCTGTTAGTTTATTACCTTGCAACACCACCTACCTTCAACATGTAACTTCTGCTTACTCTTCCGGCATGTTACAGCAGCCCCCTCTCTCCTGGGTGTGTGGCTGCCATGCTCCTACTGCATGATTTTGATCCCAAGGGCTGCTGCCTGCACACCTGGTGCTCAGCGTGGCTGCCCTGCCCTGGGGTCTAGGTGCCCCAGGCTGCACGTCCTGCACTGTGAGATGGGTGCACTGGCAGCTGCACGGTGGTGGTTGGAAATAACTTTCCTGCAATCCAGGAAGGTGATTATTCACTGTGGGGGGTATTGCTGCCCATTTGCTGTTAATGGGAACCCTGCAGAGAGCTCAGTGGTGGGAGCCTGCCTCCAGGCAAGTGCCTGGGAGCTGTGAATCTGGAGCAGTCACTGCTCCCTGTGTGGACGTCTGCCAACTCTCTCACAGGGTGCATGTGGATATCTGTGCAGGTATTTGTCAGCTCCGCTGCCTGCATGTTGGCCACATGGCATGGGTGTCAGTGGAACATTAACTGGGTGCAGCTGCAACCTCTGAGCTGGACAGTGGTTTTGGCTGGGAGCTGTCCAAAAGCTTGACTAGGACCTAGGCTTTGTTTTGTTTCACTTGTCAGGCTGTTGTGCTGTCTTCCAAGGTGCCTGGATTGGGTGGTTTGAGTTGCACCTCCCGTCTGTTCAGCTTTAGGTGTTGATATAGGGGATCCAGAAACAGAAGGAAGTCTTCCAGGCCTGAAGGGAGGTGCTGGTCTGATGCATATCCCAGAGGCTGGAGCAGTGTCCCTGCCTTTCTGCCCTGGTGTGGAAATGGGCTCAACAAGACACTAGCTTATCTTGAGTCAGACAGTACACTTGAGTGTACTGCTGGTGATGCTGACTGTTTGCTCAGGGAATGCACAGTGAATGACTGCTGTTGCTTTTTAAGTCTGGGGATGAAAAGGTGCCAGGGAGCTTGTAGATGGGCAATAACTTTAGGTGTCAGGGCAGCTTCAGTCTGTAGACTGGAAAAGCCTGAGTTCTGCTATTGTGCCAGTGAGATCTGGGCCTGAGAGCTAGGAGGGTAAGCATTTATCTCTTTCTGTTTTGTCATAGCCTCAATGCATTGCAAACTGCCTATTCAGAACAGTTGCAGCTGTTTTCCCTGCACTGCTCTGGTCTGGAAGCCTGATGCCTGTGGCAAGGCTGTGGGTCATGGAAATCCAAGTTGCCAACTTAAATTTGTTTAAAGGCAATTTATTTTCTTAGAGCCCTTCAAAATCCTGCACCTGGCTATGAAAGAGAAGGTTCTGCAGGATGAGGCATGAGCAGGAGCTTGTAGCAGCTCCTCAGAAGATAAATCAGGCTCTGCTGCAGTGTGCTGTAATGTGCACCTGCCTGGCAAAGCAAGAGAAATCCTGCTTTAGACATCAACTTTCTGAATGTCTAGGATTTCATTAAACCTCTGGAGGGCTCCAGACAGGGATGGCCTTTGTAAAAGCTCAACATGTTTGGGATTAACAAAGAATTAGTGGCTTGTTGGTTGAACAAGCTGAGCTGTGGGCCTTGGTCTCTAAACCTCCCTCCCTTCACTCTGGTGTGCCTTTAATTCCCTTCATGTGTCATGGGTTGGCTGTGCCCGTGCCTACATCTGTTCCCATCCCAGCAGCCTCCATACCAGTAGGTATGCAAATCCCCGCGCTCTTCCTCTGGCAAGATTTCTGCTTTTCTGTCACTTCACATCAGCGGTGATTTAGCAGCCATGCTAGAAGCCATTCTGCCTAGGAGAGCACCTCTTTGGCCTCCAAGGTCGTGTCCAAGCCATTGCCAGACAGCAGTGGTGGCTACAAGGGGTCTGCAGGGACCCCCCAGGTCCCTACCACGTGCACAGTGCTCCCCAGGGCCCATTGGTGTGGCTGCAGCAGGTGACGGAGCTCTCTCCCCTCTGGCTGCCTCTTTGGAGGCTGATGCATTCTTCCAGTGAGGCAATGCCAGGCACAGTGTTGTTTTTATTCTTCTCATTAGCAGAGAGCAGGGCCTGCCTGTGGGGATGCAGGCTGTGGGGTGGGTGGGCTGTGCACTTCTGCTCTAACCCCAGTGCCCTCCCCCACCAAAAAAAAAAAAAAAAAAAAAGCAACCCCAGCAGCACCTGGAGTACTATGTCATATTCTGGGCCCCAAAGTACAAGAGAGACCTGGATGTACTGGAGACAATCCAACAAAGGGCCACCAAGATGCTTGAAGGGATGCTTTCTGATTAGAAATCTGTAACTCTTCAGCCTAGAGAAGAGCAGGCCCAGTCCATAATTATACAATGGGGACGGAGCCAGGCTCTTTTCAGTGCTGACCAGGACAAGGACAAGAGGCAGTGGGCACAACAAGGAGCACTGGAGACTCCCTCTGAACATCAGGAAGCACTTGTGTGCTGTTTGGGTAACAGAGCCTTGGCACGGGTTGCCCAGAGAGGTTGTGGAGTCTCCTCCTCGAAGATCATCAGATGGTGCCTGCATGTGGTCCTGGGCATCCTGCTCTGGGTGGCCCAACTGAGCCACCCTCAGCTGTTTTGTGGTTCTGTTATTCTGTAACTCTCTAGGTTCTGGCTGGAGAGGAAGGGTCTCACAGCTTCGCATGTGCCCCCTGTTGATGTGCTTTTTGTCCGTGGTGGCTGACCCTCTTTGTGGGTGCTGGCCCTCGACTTTGTTACTTCAAGCTAGAGCAGAGCTACAGAAAAGGGACCCTGAGGTATTTTAAAGTTAATTCATTGAACAGGTTTAAGTAACAGATATAAGGGCAGGGAACTGAGACACTGGGAAATGAAATACCAAGGGAAAACACTGCCATAATTTGGGACAGTTGCTTGGTATGAGCTAGAGATTATTCATAAGGAAAAAAAATCCATTTAACCTGTCATTTGGCTTATTCCCCTGCATTTTTCTGCTTAACTATTAGGGCTTGATCTCTATGGGTGATTAATTGGTGCTCACTGGTACATGTTGTAGGTTCTCTGCACCTTTGTGTGCAGGGGGCTGTGTGGAGATGTGACTGTGCACCCTGGACACCTCGTCACCATGTGGTGACAGCGCAATGGGATTACTGGTCGACAGCCAGCTGAACATGAGCTGGTAGTGTGCCCAGATGGTCAAGAAGGTCAATGACATCCTAGCCTGCATCAGAAATAGCATAGTCAGCAGGACAAGGGAACTGACAGCCCCTTGTATGCAGCGCTGGCGAGCTCATGCCTCAAATATTGTGTTCACTTCGGTGCCCCTCTATAAGAAGGATATTGAGTTGCTCAAGCACGTGCAGAGAACAGCAACAAAGCTGATGAAGGGACTAGAAAACAAGATGTATGAGGAGTGGCTGAGGGAACTGGGATCATTTAGTCTGAAGAAGAAGAGACTGAGGGGAGACCTCATCACTCTCCACAGCTGCCTTAACAGGAGGCTGCAGCAAGGGGGGTATCGCTCTTTTTTCTCAGGTGACAATTGATATGATGCAAGGCAATGGCCTCAAGTTGCACCAGGGAAGGTTTAGATTGGATACCAGGAAGAATTCCTTCATAGAAAAGGTGGTTAGGCATAGGAACAGGCTGCTCAGAGAAGTGGTGGGTTCACTATCCCTGGAGGTATTTAACAGACATGTGGCTATAGTGCTTAGGGACATAGTTTAGTGGTAGACCTGTAGGGTTAGGTAATGGAAGGACTTGATGACCATAAAGTTGTTTTCCAACCTCAATAATTCTATGATTCTAAGTGTTAATGTGGGTCTGGAAAAGCTGGTTGTTTTTTATGGGTAGTGCTCTGACAGGGCTGTGAGTGAGTACCTGCCAGTGGTTACTGACTCAGGGGAATTGTATTTACTGTTTGCTAAATGGAAAGTTTCTCAAAATGAATAGTTTATGCTGGGTAGGTGCCTAGTTCAGCAGCAAAGAGATCTCACTTCCCAGCACCTGGCAGATGCTGATTCTTCTGTCATCCAAGTCTCATGGCCTGATTGCAGTAGGAATGGTGACATGCAGCAGCGTGGCAGGGACTGGCTATCCAGCAGCTACAGACTCTAGCTCCATTTTCATGAAGTATCTCCTGCTGCCTTCATCCCATTTCCTGGGCCAGCTGGAACGCAGGGAAAAGCAGGGAGACAGGTAGCAGAGCAGGAAACACCATGTAGGCTGCTGTTGAAGCCTACAGCCTTGCAGCCTGGGAAGATGCATCTTGTTTGATTTTGCTGCCAGTTATATTGATGCTGTATGCTGTCAGGGTCTTATCAAATATTTCTGTCACTCTGCCATATTTCACCATTATGGTCTTTTCCATCACCAGACATCATAGCCTGATTGGTATTGTTCTCTGTTATTTTGGCAAACTCCTTGGATGCACCTCTTTTACTACCACTTCATCACGTTTTTCATCGCAGTGCCCTGATTCTTCTTCAGGTGTGCCGGCTACATGCCAATTAGCTGCTCCACTCTTCTCCTTACCTGGCTGCAAGTGGTCTCCCCATCCTCAGCATGGCTTTGTGCGTGTCTTGTTAATGTCCTGTGCTTGCGTCTGGTACAGCACAAATACGTGATGGGAGAGAAGACAGGACAGAACAGACTCAGTTGCACAGTTTAAAAAAGCAGCAAGTGTGCATTCTATATCTGATACAAAAACAGCCAACCTCAACACAAAATGCAAGCTGAGAGTTAAAGCAGCTGGGTGGGGAGAAAAATGGTGCTGGCAGGGTGGAGGGGCTGGTGTGCAGCATGGTGCCAAGGTTGTTCTGCCTGGCAGGAAGAGAGGAGAGCAGCTTGGGAAAGGGGGGAGGAGAGGTGATGCTGTTCCTTGAGCTCAGCAGCATGACCAGGGTGTTCTGATACTCAAGGGATACTCTACTGCTGAGAGATTAGAGAGGTATGGTTGCTTTGGGAGAGGATGTCTTCTCCTCAGCCCCTAATGCCAGTAACTGGGTTTTGCCTCTAGCTTGGCTGTGTCTGGTGTGTGATGAAGCTGAATAATCACTGGCATGATGCATTTGGTGCACAGGAGGAAATGCACTTCTGTTTTTCAGTACGAAGCATCTGAAGGCTGTGGTGGTTTTGCTGGGGAAGGAGCAAGCAATGTGCATGCTGCCTGTACTCAGGCTGGTACATTCAGTGCATGCTGGATCTGGGGAATTTGCTCTTGTTGGTGAGTTCAGCTGAACTGTTGAGAGTTGCAGAGTGTCCCTTTCCTAGCACGACTGCTGTCAGCATAGACCATAGAGGTATGCTTTCCTGCCCAGAATATCCAAGGTAGAATAGTGAGAGGAAACCAGATGTGTGAGATGGATGGGGACTTCATTCTGTTGTTGAACCCTGTGTGGTTGTGGCTGTTGAAATCATGGCTGTTGCAGGGGTTCCTCAGAGCCCGGGAGTGCTGGAGGACTTGGCTCTACATCTTGGCTCTACATCTGCTTTCATAAGCAGGCTTTTGGTGCCTGTTACTTGATGGAGACTTTGGGTACATGGTTGGTTCTCATTACTAATGCCAATTGTGTCACTGGGAGACAGCAGCCACGTTTTGAATGGAAACAGTTAATGGGGTCCATATGAAAAAAGGTGTCGTGTGTTCTGGGTGTCATGGTGTGTAGGGCTTGGCTGCAGGGTTATTTGGAGTTTTAAAGCAGCTGCAGGACAGCTGGGCATGCTGTATGGTAGAGAGGTGATGAAGAAGTGACACCCCCACCTCATCCACCTCTGTTTTTCATCATTCTGTTGTTGGGAGCTCAGGTGGTGGGTTTCCCCCAGAGTGCAGTTCAGAGTTGGTGATCAGCAGCTGGTAGCATCTGTCTCACACTCCTCTAAGGGCACAAAAACGAATGTTTTGGGCTCCAGACAAGAAGGTGATGTTCCTGGGGGAAGTGGGCCCCACGTGGCAGCCACGTAACACCACAGTGCAAGCAGGCAAGGAACTCAAATCACAGACTTGTCACCTGGATGTGGGAAACCAAATTCCTTTAAAAATACAAGTCTAAGTTCTGAATTCACTAAGCAAATTAAGCTGAGTGGTGTGTGGAAAGACCACACCTGTGTGGGAGTAAGATGGAAGGGTTTGTGGACATACAGGCTCAGGAGGTGACAGACTACGAGCATCAGAGCAGTGCAAAGGGGCTAGGAGATCTTGGTACAAGGTTATTTGGGGACTTTTTTTCTCATGGAGTTACTACCATCCAGGAAATCTTATGAGTTGTAACTTCATATTAAGCAAAAATGGAAATCCTTTGACAAAATAAAAAGCAAATATAAATGGATTCAAAAAGCTATGGGGAATCTGTGCATTGCTCATGGATGCAGATGCAGGTACTTCATATGGGAAGGGGATGAGCATTGCAGCAGGAACAGCAGGAGCCTGAATCATTTGGGGATGGACTCCAGGTATGTGCACCCTGCTGAGAGCTGGCGGATTTGAGTTCCTGACAATTGCAGCTGGCAGCCCTGCAGCAAAACATACATGCCTTGTGCCAGCATCCACATGTGGAGCCTGCAATATCGAAGTCTGTACATGCTACCTGAAATACTAACATCAATTTACTAGTAAGTACATTTGATTTTAAGAAAATAGTTCCCATGTGTTGGGAAAATGGGGAAAAATTATTGTCAGTTCAGGCAGGATGGCTGTGGAGATTCTGGCTGGACTGCACCAGGTTTCAAGGCTCTCTGATGAGAGCACAGCTTGTATGTGGCCCAGACACTTCCATTTCAGTGACTGTGCTTCTCCTGTGGCCCTGGAGACTTCCCCACCAGTCCTGCCTGCCAGAGCTCATCTGGGTCTGCTGAAGGGAATTGTTTTCTGAAGACAAGCAGCATACATGTAAATCTTGAGCTTACTTTTAATGCCAGCTTTGCCTGCTTAATAGGTTTAAGCTTCTTGCAATCTCTTAGCATTGATTAATGAGTTTCCAGGACCCACAGAGGTGGAGCAGAGCTCTGTTTTCATAATTGAGTTATCAGATTATTAACAAAAATACAAATAAAAGAGCTGTTTTGGTTATAAGTTTAAAACAAAAAAAAAAAAAGGGCAGCATCTGGAGAATCACTCTGTTGTGAGCACCACATAGTGGATAATGGTGGCTCAAGCAAGGCCGAGTAACTGTCAGGGAAAGAAGATAAAATGCAGCTGGGATATAGCCTCCTTTGATTTCAGGGCTGGGACTGTCCTATGAAAGGTTTTGGTTCTTAATAATATGAAGCTGTAGATGCTAGAAGCATTTATTGAATTACTTCATGAGTGTACCCTACTGGTAAAAGAGCTCATGAAGAGTTAATAGATGATTAATCAGCATTGAGGTAAATAATTAGTCAAATGGTGTAGAATCCAACAGGTCAAAACGGGTGCAGGTGTGCCCTGCTTCAGGGACTCCTCGAGCAGGTGGCTGGGCTGCAGCGAGAAATCGGCAGCCTGGGGGAGTCTCTGAGGGTGACAGATAGGAGGGGTCTCCCCGCCCCTGCTGTTCCTCAGCAGCCCTCTCCTATGTCCCGACAAGGGGTAGAGGCTGCCCCCGTTGAACACATGCAGAACAGAGGGCCAGACTGTCCGCAAGAATCAAGGGGCTGGGCCTTTGTCTCGGCTCGGAGCAGAAAGAGACGTCTGCCCCCTACACCCACGGTGCCACCTACCCCCACGCTGTCCCTGGGAAATAGATCTGAGGCTCTCAGGGAGGTTGTGGAAGAGGCTGAGGGTCTGGACGGTAGTCCAAACCTGGGAAGCAACCCTGAGAAGAGAGTCAAGATTGGGGGAAGTGCAGAAAATAAGGATCAGGGCCAGATGGAGCACCGCATTGTAACCTGTGCCACAAAAAAAGAGCGGAGAATCCTGGTGATTGGGGACTCCTTGCTGAGGGGCACTGAGGCTCCTATCTGCCTCCCAAATAACCTAGCCAGAGAAGTGTGCTGTCTTCCTGGGGCACGTGTCAGAGACGTTAGGAAGGCTCTGCCACGACTCATTAAACCGGAGGACTGCTATCCTCATGTAGTCATTCAGGTTGGATCCCAGGAAGCCGCTATTAGAAAAATGAAGAATATTAAAAAGGACTTTGCATCCCTAGGGAGGATTTTGAGGGGATCGGGGGTGCAGGTAGTGTTCTCCTCTGTCCTCCCGCTGGGTGACTGGGATGCAGATAGAAGGAGCAGAACAGGACAGGTAAATGACTGGCTGAGGGGGTGGTGTCTGGACCAGGGATTTGGGTATTTTGATCTTAGGCTGTCCTTTGAGAGGCCAGGTATGTGGGCTACGGACAGACACCAACCAAGCAAGTGGGGCACAAGTGTGTTGGGGAGCAAGCTCTCTGGGCTGATTACCAGGGCTTTAAACTAGGTTTTATGGGGGAAGGGAGGGAAGCTAAAGGTGACAGAGAAGGGCTGGGGGAAGTCGTCACTACTGTCACTGTTGAAGACAGGGAAAAACTTCTGAGCTCTCCCATAGGATTGTCTGAGGGCTCCTCAGAGAAGGTAGCGTTCCTGATCCCCTGTCCAGTATCTTCTTCTTGCATCCCCCCAGGGGTAACTGTACCTGCTGCTTCCCTAAAGTGCCTGTACACCAGTGCACGGAGCATGGGAAATAAACAGGATGAGCTCGAGATCTGTGTTCAGTCACAGGGCCACAATCTCATTGTGATCACTGAGACGTGATGGGACAGCTCGCATGACTGGAATGCTGTCATTGACAGCTATGTCCTCTTTAGGGGTGGGGTTGCCCTTTATGTGAGGGAGCAATTAGAGTGTACCCAGCTCCAGCTGGGGGAGGGTAAAGGACAGGTGGGGAGCTTGTGGGTAAGAATTAAGGGGTGGGCTGGTATAGGAGACACAGTGGTGGGCGTCTACTACATGTCTCCAGATCAGGAGGAGGAAGTCGATGAGGCCTTCTACGAGAAGCTGCTAGTAACCTCACGATCATGAGCGCTGGTCCTCATGGGGGACTTCAATTACCCAGACATCTGCTGGGTAAGCATCTCAGCCAGGCACGAGCAGTCCAAACGGTTCCTACAATGCGATGAGGACAATTTTCTGACACAGGTGGTGGAGGAGCCGATGAGGCGGGAGGTGCTCTTGGATCTCATTCTTACCAACAGGGATGGCCTTGTTAGGGATGTGAAGGTTGGGGGCAGCTTGGGATGCAGCGACCATGAGATGGTGGAGTTCAAGATGAAACTAGGCAAAGGAAGTAAGGCTAAAAGCAGGATTGATACCCTGGACTTCCGAAGGGCCAACTTCAACCTCTTCCGGGACCTGCTTGGGAGTATCTCATGGGATAGGTTGCTAGAAGGCAAGGATGCTTGTGAGAGCTGGGCTACATTTAAGCAGCACTTCTTCCATCTTCCATGCTCAGGATCGGTGCATCCCGAGGAATAGGAAATTGGGGAAGGGGGGCAGGAAACCTGCATGGATGAGCAAGGAGCTCATCAATAAGATCAAAAGGAAGAGGATGGTCTATGAAATGTGGAAAAAGGGCCTGTCCTCTTGGGAGGAGTATAGATGTGTTGTCAGGGCCTGCAGGGACACAACGAGGAAGGCTAAAGCCCATCTAGGGATGAGGCTTGCAAAAGAGATAAAGGATAATTAAGAAGGGTTTTTTCAAGTATGTAAACAGCAAGAGTAAGACTAGGAATAATGTGGGTCCCTTGCTGAATGAGGGGGATGTCCTGGTCACGGGAGACACTGAGAAGGCAGAGATACTGAATGCTTTCTTTGCTTCAGTCTTTGCTTCAAGGATACTCCCCCGGGACTCCTCGCCCCTGGCAATAGGACAAAGGGTCTGGGAAATGGAGGGCTCCCCCCTGGTGGACGTGGGAGTGGTTCGGGAGCATCTGAGTGGGCTCAACGCACACAAATCCATGGGTCCCAATGGGATGCATCCGTGTGTGTTAAGGGAGCTGGCAGATGTGATTGCCGAACTGCTCTCTATCATCTTTGAAAGGTCCTGGAGAACGGGTGAGGTGCCTGAAGACTGGAGCATAGCCAATGTCACTGCGGTCTTCAAGAAGGGCAGGAAGGAGGATCCGGGAAACTACAGGCCAGTCAGTCTCACCTCTGTCCCTGGAAAGGTATTGGAGCAGCTTGTTCTGGATGCCATCTCCAAGCGATTGGAAGAGAAGAAGGTTATGAGGAGTAGTCAGCATGGATTCACCAAGGGGAAGTCGTGCTTGACCAACCTCGTTGCCTTCTATGATGGGATCACGAGCTGGGTAGGTAAGGGGAGAGCACTGGATGTCATCTACCTTAACTTTAGCAAGGCTTTCAATACTATCTCCCATGACATCCTACCAGCAAAGCTGAGAAAGTGTGGGATAGAGGAGTGTACAGTAAGGTGGGTTAAGAACTGGCTGACTGGCCAAGCTCAGAGGGTGGTGATTGGCGGAGCAGAATCTGGCTGGAGGCCTGTGATTAGCGGTATTCCCGAGGGGTTAGTGCTGGGTCCAGTCATGTTCAACATCTTCATCGACAACCTTGATGAGCGAATAGTGTCTTCCCTCAGCAAGTATGCTAATGACACGAAGCTGGGAGGAGTGGCTGACACGCCAGAAGGCTGTGCTGCCATTCAGCGAGACCTGGACTAGCTGGAGAGATGGGCAGGAAGAAATCAAATGAGATTTAATAAGAGCAAGTGTAGAGTTCTGCACCTGGGAAGGAACAACCCGAAGTATCAGTACAGGCTGGGGGACGACCTGCTGGAGAGGAGCTCTGAGGAGAAGGTCCTGGTGGATGACAGGTTGACTATGAGCCAGCACTGTGCCCTTGTGGCCAAGAGGGCTAATGGGATCCTGGCGTGCATTAAAAGGAGTGTGGCCAGCAGGTCAAGGGAGGTGATCCTCCCCCTCTACTCTGCCCTGGTCAGGCCTCACTTGGAGTACTGTGTCTGGTTCTGGGCTCCCCAGTACAAGAAAGACAGGGATCTCCTGGAAAGAGTCCAGCGGAGGGCCACAAAGATGATACGAGTCCTGGAGCATCTTCTTAATGAAGAAAGGCTGAGAGACCTGGGTCTGTTCAGCCTGGAGAAGAGAAGACTGACATGGGATCTCCTCAGTGTATATAAATATCTGAGGGGTGGGGGACAGAAGGATGTAGCCAAACTCTTCTGAGTGGTTTGTGGGGATAGGACAAGGGGCAATGGCTGCAAGTTAGAGCACAGGAAGTTCCACACTGACATGCAAAAGAACTTCTTCACGGTGAGGGTGACGGAGCATTGGAACAGGCTGCCTAGGGAAGCTGTGGAGTCTCCTTCTCTGGAGATATTCAAGGCAAGGCCTGTCTGGACACCTACCTGGGCAGCCTGCTCTGAGGAACCTGCTTTGGCAGGGGGTTTGGACCCGATGATCTTCCGAGGTCCCTTCCAAGCCCTACAGTTCTGTGATTCTGTGAAAACTTGGCTGCTAATCTATAAATACTGATGTATGCACAGCTGAAGAACATCTTGTGCAGACATTTATTATTAGCTTTTGTGAACCACTTATTTGTGCACCTTTAATAGTGAGTGATCCATCATTTGATTGTTCAGGTAACTGCCAGAGGATTTCAGGACCTTTAGTGGTACATAGGTAGTAGCATTTTGACCTTTAAGTCCAAAATAACTCTGCATGGGAAGGTAAGTGCAGCTCCTGTCCAGTTGCCATTCTATTGTCTATTGACAAGACTGAGAATGAGAAGTTTTTTGATGAAAGACAATTCAAAGCACATGCTGAATCCTAAGTTTTTGGGACTAAGGCCTACCTTTATGCAGTGTTACCTGTAAAAGTATCAGCCTGTGATGATGGGAGGAGGTGACACTATTGTGTCCTGGAGCGTGACATCCTAAGGTGAGGAGTGCTCTTTGTGAAGCTCCTAGAAATGATGTAGTATTGTTTTTTTCCACTGAGCTTAAAGTTTTTAAATCATTAAGAAAGGCCAGAACTGTCTTGTCCATGCCTTTATAGTGCCCTTTTTGATAAGCATGTTAGGTATGTGAGAAACCAGGATTTTTCTTTATAGGTGTAGGATTTTGGAAGAATGCAGCTGAGTGACTCATGAAGCTATTGTGTGCTCATCCCAAGCCAGAAATTAGGACACTTTCATGCAAGGCATGTTAACATCTCTTAAAATGTTACAGCTGTAAGAAGTGCCTTATTCTTGACATCCATCTGGGTTCTTGCAAAGACTGTGCTTATAGTAATGGTACCATGTGTGGATTATATATCTCACTGTGACTGAAAGGAACCTGGAGCTCCCAAGTTGGGAGATAATTCTGTGTCTTGAGAGTACTGCAAGGGCTTTTAATAACTTAAAATTAAAAGGATGCTACAGGAAAGCAGCCTGGTGAGAAAGCAATTTGAACGTAAGCAGAACCTCACCAACTTTATTTTCCTCTAAGTTTTGGGAAAATTGTGCTTAGTTATTTATAGTCCCAATTCTGAAGTGTGAGCACAGTAAGCCCAGGTGGCAAATACTGTCCCATCTTCTCTTCCTGTATGAAGTGTGTAAGACTGGATTAAACTTTGGTGAAGTTTGCAAGGCTCAGAAACTTCTGCATCTGTCCTGTTTCCTCTCCTTAGAACTGCAGGAGCTGCCAGAATGTGATAATTCAGTCCTGTTTGTGTGCTTTGTTGTGTTTCTGCTTCGTTGTTTCTATGTCTAGAGATTGATTGTTAGTTTTAACATGGAAACCATGTCAAGATTTAGCCATGGAAGGATGCATATTCCCAGTGCAAGCTATGGCCAGGAGGCTTAACCTTTTGATGCAATACACAGAGAAAGAGGCAGCCAGTTGGTTTACCAGCCTTAGACAGCTAGTATCCAGATAAGAAAGCTCCCCTTGCTTGTGTCCACCAAGGTGCAGGCTGTCCCCCTTACTGATCCTTATTTTCCAGCTCGGAGTCTAGTGCCAGTGGTGCTGCATGGCAGTCATGTAACCTTCTGAAAGACAATTGCTTTTCAAATATGTCCTAGAGTTGCAGAATAGCACAACAACTTAGCTTGTTCTGGTCTGATACAGCACAGGCCGGTACAGCTCCTTAATTTTTCAGGATCACAGAGCAGCTGAAGTTGGAAAGGACTGCTGGAGGTCATTTGGTCCAACTCCCTTCTCAAGGCTGGGTCACCTACAGCAGGTTGCTCAGGAGTATGTCCACATGGCATTTGAATATCTACAAGAATGGAGGGTCTCTGTGCCAGTGCTTGGTACCCTTATAATAAAAAAAATCCTTGCAGAACCACAGGATGGTAGAAGTTGGCAGGGACCTCTGTGTCACCTCTGGAGACTGTGGCAGGTCAAAAGCAAGAGACCAGAATCCCCCCATGCCAAAGGAGTTGGGGGATACGTGCTCCATGAAAGAGAAAGAGCCCCACATGGTAAAAGTGCAGGTTTGGTGATTACTTTGGACCTGACCATGAGCTGTAGATCAAAAACTTTTTGGGGACACAGATCTTCTTTATTAGGTGGGCCATGTCCGGACATGGCTAGTGTATGGTCTTCAGCAGAAGTTCACAGATTGGGATAAACATGAGAAGAGCATGTCCCTCCTTAACCATTGTGCACAGGTGTCCCACATTCTGCAACCCATTCCCTGTCTCCACTCTGCTCCACGCTCCGTACTGTTCCTCTTAGAGTCATCACACCAAGTTCCCCCCATGTGATTAACATCTAAGGCCTAGGGAACTGTAGTGCAGATGCACTCCACCCTGGAAGCTTCTTCAGTATTTTACCTTTTCTTAAAAATGTGAATATCTGTTTAATTTCTGAGTCACCTCAGGCAATTATTCCACAGTGTGGGAAATCTGGATCTTCCCAGACCTTTACCCCAGAAGGAGGGTATTGGACAACAGATTAAGTATCAACAGACCACAAGAAACAAGCCAGCCAAGCATTAGTGAACACCAGCTGGAGAACTTCCTCCAGAAAATTGGATTAACTAGATCTTTTGCTGAGTATAGGTAGATTTCAGACTGTCGCATGTATGGTCAGCTTTTCTATTGGCCAGGACCTGTATGCAGCAATCAGCCAGCATCTTCTTACCTCCCTAGATCAAATCCTGCTTCCTAGCATCGGTGACACTTGATTACTTTTTTTTCTTCTTGGTGTATCATCATCTAGGAAATGTGGAAGTACTGCTGGGATGCAGGGTCAACGTTGTGTTTGGAGGTGGGATCATGATCCCCTTCTGTCCTCACTGTCTACCCTCAGCATGCTGCAGACCGTTTCTGTCCTCCTGTCACAGTACTGCATTGAACTTGTGGGTGGGCAGTTGTCTACCTGAATCCTGCTCAGTTGCTGTTTCCCAAGCATAACACCTTCAGTTCCCACACATACTGTCCTGTCATCATCTGCTGCCTTCCTCTCTGACTCTCTGTAATGTCCTCTAAGTGGATGACCAGATATAAGGTCCTGGATTTGGGCATTACTGCCTTCCTCTGGAACCAGCTGAGGTATGTCCTTTTTCAGTATTGCTGTAATTGGTTTTTAGCTTGGTTTTGTCATTAATCAAGTGTGTTTTTAAATCATATATGTAAGGCAAGCACAGCTCTTCTGTGCCTCCTCTGTGAGTTGATGTGAGTGAATTTTCTTCCAGCCTTACAAGCTCTTAATGAAAACACTGACTTGAACTTGACCAAGGACTGACTCCTGAATGGAACTTGTTCATCATTTTTTTCTCAATCTGACTCTGAATATTTAATTGTCTGCTCTCAGTGTTCAGTCTGGCAGTGCAGGTGTGGTATACCCATGTTGCCCTGCTTAGCCAAACTCCTTTGTACTACAGGAATATTAAAGACACTCTCCTCACTGCTTTTCCTTCCTTGCAAATTTTGCTTTGATTAAAAACTTATCTTCAGCCTAATTTTCCTTCTGAGTAGTGTTAAATTCAGCCTCACTGAAATAGTCTCAGCAGCGGTGCCTTTTTTGCCTCTGTAACAGCTGGAGGTTGTCTTTCCTGAGTGTTTTCTGGGTGCATTAATGCAGTCTTTCACTCATAGCTGAGAGTTATGCCTTGTAGTCTTACAGGAAAGTGTTACTTTCCTTGTGAGAGCAGGTTCTGCTGCATTGCAGAACAGCGTGCACATCTGATAAGGAAGTGGAGGCAAGGGCTGCGTGCTTTTTTCCCAGAGCAGCCAGAAATATGAAAAAGGCTAACATGGAAAAAGGCTAGCATGGAAAAAGGCTGTAGAGCCTGGGTTAGAGGCTCTGGGAGGGTTTGGTGTCAGCTTGACAAGGAGGGCTGGGATGTACCACAACTGTAGTGTATGAGGTGGGGGACCACAGCCATGTCCTGTGACACAGTGTTCAGGATGCCCAAGGCATGGCCACAGATGTTCAGAAGATGTCCCAGTATGAGGATTCCCCCAAGGGAGTACAAAACCTGCTATGTAAAAATAGAAGTGCCACTCTTGCAGGGAGAAGGATGTCTGTTCCTTAGCAAGCTGGTGAGAAGGGCTTCTGTGGTCATGCTAGGGTTAATGACATCCTATGGGAGTGTGAGTTTTGGTCAGTGCTCTTGTGGGAGGTTGTTTTTGTGCCAGAAGTGTGTGACTGCACATCCTTGTCTGAGTCCCTCAGAAAGTGGCTGGTTGAGCAGGAGCCATGCAGGGGCTGTTGCTCTGGAGCATGGAGGTGTTGGGCTGCAGCCAGGACTTTTGGGTTGTTCATCAAAGCCCCTGTTAAAGTTGCACAGCCCCGTGTCAGCAGGGGAATTGCTAGGAGACTGCAGGTACTTCACCTTATGCAGATGGCTTTGCTTGCACAGTAGTTAAATTTTAAAGAGATTTTTAAGTTTGCATGCAAATGATTAGACCGGTAGCAGTGTTTGGCCAGCCAGCTGCCAACACCAGATGCTTGTGGCAAAGTGTGAAAGCTTGTAGGGCAGAGCCTGATGTCATGCTCAGTAATTAGCGAAGAATGAGCAGCTCTGCAAATGGGAAAGCAAATCTTGGCAAATAAAGAAATCTGGAGAGTTAAGTGGCAGGGGAGGGTGAATTCCAGCATGCAGAGAAAGAGAGGCTGGGGATGCCATAATTAAGGGAGACAGACTAACTCCTCTGCAGGAGCAAAATGAGTCTGATGTAACTTGCCCTTCTCTGAGAGCTGCTGAGCAAGGAAGGTACCAGGGCTTTGGTGCTGTGAGACAGGGAGCAAGTGAGTTTACTGTTATGCTGCTGAGTTGCTTCCTGGGTTTGCTGGTCACTGCAGTCTTGTTGCTTTTGGCATTTCCAATTTTCTCCTCAGTCTAGTGCTCCTTGTTGCTGTCATGCTGGTGGGTGTGTTGGGTGCAGTCCATCTGTGAAGGCAGGATTGGACCTCCTGCTCTGGGGAAGGGACCATGAAGGCTTTGGCTGTGGTGTCCACGATGACTGCCATGAGTTCCTTGTCAGAGGAACTTAGCCATGTTGAACCTCATGCCATTGGCCTCTGTCCATCAACTGAACCTGTCCAGTTCCCTCTGCAGGGCCTTCCTACCCTCCAGCAGATCGACACTTCCCCCCAGCTTGGTGTTGTCACACTCAATCCCTTCATCCAAATCATCAATATAGATGTTAAAGAGGATGGGCCCCAACACTGACCCCTGGGGAACACCACTGGTGACCAGACATCAGCTGGATTTCACTCTCTTCAACACTACTCTTTGGGCCTGATGGTCCAGCCAGTTTTTAACCCAGCAAAGAGTGTAGCTGTCCAAGCCATGGACTGCCAGCTTCTCCAGGACAATACTGTGGGAGACCATGTCAAAGGCTTTGCTGAAGTCTAGGTAGACTAAGTCAACGGGCTTTCCCTCATCCACCAGGTGGGTCACCTGGTCATAGAAGGAGATGAAATTGGTCAGGCAGGACTTGCCTTTCATGAACCGATGCTGACTGGGCCTGATCCCCTGGTTGTCCTGCATATGCTGTGTGATTGCATTCAGGATGACCTGTTCCATCACCTTTCCTGGCACCGAGGTCAGGCTGATGGGCCTGTAGTTCCCCAGATCACAGAACCACATAATGGTTGAGGTTGGAAGAGATCATCTAGTCCACCCCCCTGCTCAAGCAGGGTCACCTAGAGCATGTTACACAGGATGGCATCCAGGCGGGTTTTGAATATCTCCAAAGAAGGAGACTCCACAACCTCTCTGGGCAGCCTGTTCAAGTGCTCTGTCACCTGAACCGTAAAAATGTTCTTTCTCATATGGCAATGAAACCTCTGTGGTTCAATTTATACCCATTACCCATGGTCCCATCACTGGTCACCACCGAGAAGAGTTCGGCCCCATCCTCTTTACGTTATCCCCTCAGGTATTTATAGAGGTTGATAATATCCCCTCTCGATCTCCTCTTCTCTAGGCTAAACAGGCCCAGCTTACTTAGTCTTTCATCATAGGACAGATGCTTCAATCCCTTAATCACCTTCATGGGTCTATGCTAGACCCTCTCGAGATGTTCTATGTCCCTTCTGTACTGGGGAGCCCAGAACTGCACACAATACTCCACGTATGGCCTTGCCAGTGCTGAGTAGAGGGGGAGGATCACCACTGTCCACCTGCTGTCCACACTTCTCTTGATGCAGACTGAGATCCCATTGGCCTTCTTGGCTGCAAGGGCACGCTGCTGGCTCATAGCTAACTTATTGTCCACCATGACCCTGAGGTCCCTCCCTACAGAGCTGCTCTCCAGCAGGTCAGCCCCCAGCCTGTACTGGTGCTTGGGGTTATTTCTCCCCAGGTGCAGGACCGTGCACTTGCAGGGTTAAACCTCATGAGGATGAACCTCATGAGGTTCCTTTCTGCCCACCTCTCAAGCCTATCCAGGTCCCTCTGAATGGCTGCACAGGCCTCTGATGCATCAGCCACTCTGACAAGCTTTGTATCATCTGCAAACTGGCTGAGGGTGCACTCTGTCCCTTCATCTAAGTCACTGATGAATTAGTTGAGTAGCACTGGACTGAGTACTTACCCCTGGGGGACACCAGTAGCCACAGGCCTCCAGCTACGCTCGGCACCATTGAGCATAACCCTCTGAGCTGTGCCATCCAGACAATTTTTGATCCACCCCACTGCCCACTTGTGGATCCCACACTTCTGGAGCTTGCCCAGGAGGATGTTATGGGAGACAGCATTGAAAGCCTTGCTGAAGTCAAGGCAGACAACATCCACTGCTCTCCTTTCCAGCCAGTCATGTTATTGTAGAAGGCTATCAGAATGGTTAAATACAACTTCCCCTTGATGAATCTGTGTTGACTGCTTCTGATCACCTTATTTTCCTCCATGTGCTTAGAGATCTCCTCAAGCATGAGCTGCTCCATCACCTTTCCAGGGATGGAGATGAGGCTGACTGACTTGTGGCTTCCTGTGTATTCCTTCTTGCCCTTCTTGAAGACTGGAGTAATGTTGGCTTTCTTCTAGTCCTTAGACACCTCTCCTGTTCTCCAAGATTTTTGAAGATGGTAGAGAGAGGCTTAGCAATAACGCTCTCCCTCTCAGCACCCTCAGGTGCATCCCATTGGGGTCCATAGATTTGTGGGTATCTGGATTGTCTAAACAACCTCTAACCCAATCCTCTTCAACCAGGGGAAAGTCTTCCTCTCTCCAGGTTTTCTCTTGTTTCTGGGCTCAGTAGTGCATGGGGGATAGCCTTAGCAGCGAATACATGTACTTAAGCAAAGAAGGAATTCAGTAACTCCACCTTCTCTGTATCTGCTGTCACGAAGGCACCCGTCTCATTTAGCAGTGCACCCACATTTTCCTTAGTCTTCCTTTTGTTGCTGATGTATTTGAAGAAGCCCTTCTTGTTATCCTTGACGTCTCTTGCTAAATTTAATTCTAACAAGGCCTTGGCTTTCCTCGTTGCATCCCTGCATTCTCTGACAATCTGGCAATGTTTCTATATTCCACCCAAGTGGTCTGTCCCTTCTTCCACATCATGTACACTTTCTTCTTCTGTTTAAGTTTTCCCAAGAGCTCCTCGCCCACCCACCACTTCTGATTCCTGATTTGGTGGCCCATATTAAACACCCACCACAATACCACCCCTGTTGGCCTGCCCTTTAATCCTTACCCACAGACTCTTGATTTGCATCCTCCTTATGACCCTTCTTATGGAGGGGTGTCACTTATGGATGTCACTCAAATGTCCTTAAACAAAAAGAAAACTATCAGTGGTTCTAGTGCAGTAATAAATGAAAATGGTTGAATAATGCAGAAAGGATGGAAACGTAATGGAAATGCCTTTTTTTTTTAATGTTTGAGATAACATGATATATTATGATGATTAAATTCTTACATTCTCACAGCAATTTGGATGGTTGCTAAACATTAGGTACCAAAAATAGGCCCTGCTGGATCTAACCTACCTGTAATCATTGATTAGAAAGCTTTCAAAGAGATGAGTAAGATGGTGCCACTGCCATTAGTGTTGATTTCCAATAAGTCTCTGAATACTTGATAGGCACCAGGAGCTCAGAAGGTGGGACAGCATTAATTAAAAAAAAAAAAAAAAAAAAAAAAAAAAGATAAATGGAATGAGCTGGGTAATTATTGATTGATTAACCTGACATTGCTTCTGGGCAAAATAATGGACTACTTGAAGTGGAATTCGATCAACAGAGAATTAAAGGAGGATAATACAATTACTGCAGTTCAGCAAGGCATTTTAAAAATAGATCTGATCAGCTTCACATTGTACCTTTGCCTGCTGAGGATCAGGTCAGCTCTGCTCTTAGTCCTTATCCCACCACGGTCTACACTGTTTGAGGAAGGCTGGAAGGAGGCATCCACCCAGCTCGTGGTCACGGAAGGACCAGGTTGCTTATCTATCAGAGGAGTACTCCTGGAATGGCAGGTGCTAGGAGGGCTGGAGACCTCTGACAGACTCAGTTTTTTTGGATGGTTGCATTTGCAGACAGTGGGAGCAGCCATTCAGAGCTGTTTGTTATCTTAAATCTTTCTGTCTTTATTCAGTGCTCCTGGAGGAGACGGCTTCTGCATGAGTCAGGTGAATTACTGCCTGTTGAATCCCCAGGATTAGCTGACTGGCAAATATCTGCCCTCCCCTGCATAGCACACACCAGAACAGTGCTTCTGTACAAAGGTGCTGCGGTTTCATCAGACTCATTATCTGCTTTAAGCCACATTTTGGGAGGGTCTCACCACTGTGCAAATAGAATTATGATCTTCAGTTTGCATTGTACTCTATTCTCTAAACAGCAGGTCCTATGGAGCCACAAACTGGAGTACCTGGCTTGTGATGTGAAAGGCTTGGGGTGCCAGAGGCAAGCTGTGGCTCCAGTTTGCTTTGCTGTTAGACATGTTAGACATGTTAGACATGCTGTTCTGCTGTGGCTGTCCTGTTAGGTGGCTCCACAAGTGGGACAGGCCTCAGAAGCCCTGGTGTTACATGAGTTGAATTCCAGCTCACGCAAATGTCCAGACTGGGTTATGCCATTTTCATGGCTCCCCTTCACTTCTAGCTCTTCATCACCAGACAAAACCTGTTGCTTTTGTCTCTGAGTAATTGGAAAGAAAATCAAGACCCAACAGTTTCCCGAAAGGAGGAAATACAGCAAGGCACTGAGCTGCACCATCTCTATTTCCTCCACCTTTTGCACAAGTTAATCACAAAAACAAAATGCTTTTTTTACAAGCAAAATTCAACCCCATAATTTGTGCTGCTGTATTATAAAAAAACAGCCAGAGTGATTGCTGATGAAACAAATAATGTGTAGCACATTCTGAGATTAAAGAAACATTGGGCACGTGGCACCTGGGTCAGCTGTCTCCAAGCCCAGACAAGAGCAGCAGGAGCAGCCAGAGGATAGCCATGCATGAGGACTCCCCAGGAGCTTTACACAGTGGGTTTCTGGGTTTGAGGCTGTGCGTGGTTGCAGATCACAAAGCCCAGGTATTGATGCAGAGCTACCCAGTGTCCTGGTCCTGACAGTGAACCCATGTGGACACTTCCATGCTTGTCGTGGCTGCAGTTGGGTGTTTGCCTTGCTGAATGGGCAGCCTGTGAGGAGCAGGCTGAGTTTCCTGGGTGTGTGAAACAGGATTCATCAGCGCTCATATCTCGATATTTTATTAGTGCAGTCCCACTGGTAAGTAGCTTTGAATTACCTACAAATATCAGTTAAACAGCTCACCTGCTTCTTTCATTAGTGAATTAAAAAAAAATAGAAAAAAAGTCAAAGGCTACGATTTTAATCTGTTGCAGGTTACATCCAAACACTGTTGGACAGTACAGGCAAGGTGTTCAGGATAGCACCTTTAGTTCCAGGGGATCTTTAAGAGCTTTTTTAACCTTTGTGCCCATCATCGCTGTTCTGCTTTCATGTAAAAGCACTGTGACATTTTGCACTGACACTGAATCCCAGCAGCACCTCTCCTTGATGCATCTCAAGCAGTATTTGTCCTTCCTGTAATGCTGGAAGTTAAGTGGGCAGCTGTCTCCTGCCCACTGTCTATTTTTACATGTCTATTTTATACATATCTAATTTTTACTTCTTGTTTTACTTAGCTTGAATAAATAAGTTGCAATATTAGACTTTCAACTTGGTTTCCAAGAAGGAACATTGGCCTTTGAAAACTTAACGACTGTATAGGGTTTGTTGATATCCCAAGTCTCTTTGGGCAAATGGGACTTTATCTAGAAAGTGCATATACAAATGCAGGGCATTTACTTCTGAGTTACTTCTCAGCTGGCATATCTGCCCTCTTGGTGCTTTCACTGCCAAGCCAGCCTGACCAGCTGCCCACACTTACTGCTGGGAGATGCTCTGGTAATGACCTGGAACATTCAGGAACTCAGGAAAGCTTTCCTGGAGATGGGGAGTGCAGCCCAGATGCTACTTGTGTCCTGTTCACTTGCCATGCTGAATGCCACCATGTCTCAGGTCATGCTGGCTCTGCTGCACCCACTCGAGGGGCAGGTTCTTGCAGTGCGTGTCCAAGGCTGCTCTTTCTTCATGGGCTTGGCCCTTCCCATTGGGAGTGGGGCAGCCAGTACAGGAGGTTTGTGCATTCCACACAACAGTGTGAAGGCTTGTGGCTGAAACAGCCTTTCTAGCCAGTTCTGATGTTTTCATTTTTATTACTTTAAGGCCATAAAACACTATAGAAGAAGTTCCAACCAGCTCTGTAGGCCCCAAGGAGGATTCCATCTTGCTTGTGGCTTGTCCAGAGACCACATCGTTTGTGTGGGCTGCCAGGCCATCACCAGGTCCTGTGCTTCATCTTTGTTTGCACTCTGCAGAACTATCCAATGTTTTGCAAATGTAAATGCCACGATAAGCAGGCATGCCAAGGATAACCTTCAAGAAATGAAAGAAGAGTTTTAAGACAAGAGAAGTTAGTTTTTTAAAAAATGTCCTTGCGGGAACTGTGGTCAGGATTTTCTTTAATTTTTTATCGAAATAGTTAAATCTTTACCAAAAAAGATCCTTTTTTTTCTGGCTTTGTTAGTTAACTGAGGTATGAGTTAAAATTGTGCTTTTGTTGATTGCATTGGTTGGTTATCAGTAAAGAATTCCAGGTCACAAGAGGTGATGTTTCATTAATCCAAGTAACAAGGAAGTGAGGAAGCTCAGATGCCTGAGAACCATACTGTGTGTATGTAGTCAGTGTTGGGGTGATGCTCAGAAGCGCTGCAGGTTCCCAGCATACAGGTGAGTGGGTTTCAGTCGCCCATGATTAACTTTGAAGGGAAGATCTGGTGCTGTGATGCCCTTGCTGTGCCACTGCTGCTGTCCAGATAACTTTTTCCCCCCTCCGTTATCGATGAACTTCAGTGTCCAGTGCTTGGCTGTAGGCACAAGTCCCTTGAGAGCATCCCCTGTAGGAGCCTCCGCTTGCCATTGGACATCCCTCTTCCTGTGCTGTGCTCCAGGCCAGCAGGAGCTGGACTTGGTGATCTTTGGGGGTCCCTTCCAACTTGGGATGTTCTGCTATTCCACCATTCAAGGAGTGGGACCTAGCCCTAGGGCAGCAGCTCTGACTTCTAGGATGTGTGTGGGGTGCAGGGAACCCAGCCCTGCCATTGGGCAGCACATCTTGTCCCTGTGTGCTGTGCCTGCCACTGCAGGATGGCCTTGGCCAGAGCAGTGGTGATGTTGTGGTAATTCAGCATCCTGTTGCTGAATGTTACTCTCCATGAACAGTTCAATAGACTTGAGTGAGTCACTTAAACAGACACCATCAGTGCGAAAATAATTGTCTGGGAAGCCTGTGCCTGCCAGATCGCCAAGTAATCCTCACAAGTCCTGTGACTGGAAGCCATCCAGAAGGAGTGTTTTCTCTTTGATGTTCTGTTGAAAATGTGTTGAGGAAAGGCAGTTTCAGCCTTTCCCACAAAAGTGCACAACCCACTGTCCTGTGCCCCTCCACCTAATTGCCTGGCCCATCATCTGCCTCAGCTGCTGGTACTGTGGGTGCCCCTGCAAGCTGATGGCATTACTGTGGCATGTCCCTCACCCCAGATCAACATGGGGAGGGGAAAGTACTTGGCAGTGAATTGCGTGAAATTGTTTCATAAGATCAAAGATGGATACAGGTGGGAAGCAACCCCTGGAGGTCCCTGGTCTTGTGCACCCCAGCAGGGCCATTAGGTCAGGTTTTTCAGGCCAATGTCCAGTCATGTGATGAATTGCTCTAAGGATGGACATCCCATATAATCTCTGAGTCCAGATTGTGTTCACAATGGCAATCTTTTCCAATCTAATTGGAAATTCCCATGTTCCATCAGTGCTTGTCCTGTTCCATTGCACCTCCAAGGAGAGCATGGTTCTAACTTCTATCCTTCCTCCTTCTGGGCAGCTGCAGATGGCATTGGGATCCCCTTTCATGTTCCTGTTTCCAGCTCTCAACTGTCCTTGTGTTCATGGCAGCCCTACAAGTACTTTCAAGAATGGGAAAAAAAAAAAAAGTAGTAATTTAAATGAGAACTCAAACTGAAAATGTTCTCTTACTTTCCATGCCTTTGAGCTTGATCTTTGTCTAATATGTGATCATACCACTTTCTCCAGTGAGGCTGCTGAGCTGGTTTGTTTAGAAATTCCCGGAGCCTGGGAGAAGGTATTTGCAGACATGCTCATTTCCTCATTTTCCCAACACTGCTAAAGCTAAGCTCTGAGTCAGAAAAGTGTACAAGCATCGATAGGATGTGATCTTCCCCTAGTACATTCCCATCATCATGATTTTCTAATCAAGCCTGTGACTGCCAGCTAGAAGCGTACAGCATCAAAGCCACCACAGTCATTGAAATGACTCAGTTAATGTGTCTACACTTTATTAAAGAAATTTCTATTTAATTAAGTCTTGATCCCATCAAAATCAAGAGGGAGTGGTAGGATAGCAGGATTTCTGAGAAATCATATTTTAATGGCAGGTAGTTTGTACTTTCTTTAGTATCTGCATCCTGAGACACTGTGATGTGCTGGTCTTGCAGGTGACTTTTGGGGTCAGCTGGTCTCGTGGTCAGGTCAGGGTTATCACAGAATCATGACCCTGTTGAGCCAGCTTAACTGCCACAAGCCTATGGATGAGCACAGAGAGGGACTCACTGTGTCTGCTCTGCACCTATGTGCTGGTCCCATGCTGAAGTGGGATGCTGTTGGAGTGCAGGAGGTTCTTGCCATGTGCCCTTTTTGCAGGTGCATCAAGCAAAGGTCTATGCAGGCCGAGCACAGACGGGTATCTGTGTGCTGGGCACAGGAGGTATGTGACCTGCTCCAGCTTTGCTGTGCTTCTTGCCTGGGTCTGGCAACTTCTGAAATATGGAACCATGAGGTGCACATCTCAGCTCCATCAAGGACACTCTGGTTTCTGGGAGAGGATCATGATGGAGATCAAGGAGCTTTGTTCTAATCCAGGTTTGCCAAGCAGGGATGGTTGCTTGGAGATGCTGTGGCAATGAAAAGTCCTGCAAGACACAAGTGTCTAGAGACACTATAGTAATTCCAGTGTTTTTAATGATGAGTTCAGAGCATTACTGCCTGATCTCTGACATTTGTGCATAAGAGAGAGCATAGATAGATAGTCCTGTGCCAAACCTCTTCAGTTAGTCAGGGCTTTCTCAGCTGATTTACTGCTCTCAAGCATGTCATATGCTTTAGTTTCCTTCTCCCTGTACCCAAGTCAATATTCCTGACAGTCCAGGAGAATCACTGCTGTAAAAGCCTTTGTAATCTTGGAGAGAAGGACCTGAAGATACACAGGGACTCAATGATGGGCTCCCTTCACTTGATAGGGCTGTTCTCCCAGTGGGAGCCTGAAGCCGCATGTCCAGTGCTTTGGCCTGGTCACACAGGAGGATGTGGGTACATAGGGATGTAAATGAGTACAGAGACAAAGGATGTACTTGCACTTGTTTTTATTTGCATCTTCTGTGTTCCTTCACACTGAAATATGGAATTGTTTTACAGTCCTGTTGCTGTTGTGCTCCCCAGAGCCATTTCTGAGATACAGGCTGTGGGACTGGGAGTGTTTCCTGGCACTGTGCCACTGCAGCTCACAGATTTTTGTCAAAAGCAGTGAATTCAGGCTGGGGAGTGAATATGCACAAACTGGCTATTATTAAGACAGTGTCAATGATAGCTGCTGGCTGCAGGGCAGAAGAGAGCCTAGGCATGGCCAAGCTAAATCCCTATTGCTGAGCAAAGGGAAAGCGAGCACAGGAACACCAGACTTTCCCTGAGGAAGACATAACTATTTATAATGGCCTGGGGAGGGCTTGCCAGTGTGGCAGAGCCCTAGGGAAATTGTCCCACACTGTGGCACTTGGTGTGCAGAAGGGCTTTGGTGTGCAGCCAAGATTTTCTCTTCACTGCAGGAACCAGCACTGTCACTTGTGTATCTCTTCCATTTCACTTTCTGCACAGCCCTGAGCATGTGGGAGTTTAGCTTGGTGTGCAGGCAGGAGTCCTGCAGTATGGCTTCTCTGTCCCCTGGTTTTCCTGGCCACCAGCTGGGTTATGGCCAGGCTCAGGACTTGGGAGGAGAATCTGTCTGGGTCCATGGAGTGGAGGTGCTCCACCAATTCTGCTAGCCAGGAAGGGGCAGTGCTGTCAGCTCTGGGCCCCATATACTGTGGGACTGGGGGACAGATTTTAACAATGTCTACAACACACCCATGTTTGCTCTTTTATTTCTCCTCAGAAACAAAGGAAGAGCTGGAAGAGCTGATGTCTGACATAAAAAAGACAGCGAACAAAGTGCGCTCCAAGCTAAAGAGTGAGTATTTGCCTGTGATGCTGCTATGGGGCACCAGGTAAGGGGGTATGCCCGCTGCACTCCTGCCTTACAGCCTCTGGGCTGGCAGGTTCAGCACAGGGAGGGGATACCATTGCTGCCCTCCTGTACTCAGGTTGCTTCCCTGCCTCCTGCTCTGTGTCCCCAGGGCCAGCACTGCTTACTCATCCCTCTTGTGCTTTAATGTTCACTTATCTCAGCTCTCTTAACCACATGCAAACTCATCCTGACAGCAAGAGTAACCCCAAACATCAGTGGACACATGCTGCTCTTCTCTCTCCATGGGTCCAATCTCACCTGGAACAGCTGATTTACCCTGCATTTTGCTGTCTAACAAAAATTACTTTTGCTGGGGAGTGATCACATTCAGAATGAACTGTGTGCTGAGTGTGGAAACAACATAGGTTTTGGGGATGTGCCATGACCAGAAATGCCTGTTGGCTTGGCTCAGCTTACCATGGGGCCTTGGCTGTCATTTCAAGCCTGTGCCAGCAGCAGCTTGAGTTTGTTGCAGGCCAAGGGAATTTTGGGGTGTTTTTCTCTAGGCAGGTTACAAACAGAGCCCTGTTGCAGCCCAGTCCTATCTGTGTGTGCTCAGGCAACCTGGGGAAGGGACAGCCAGAGGTAGCTTCTACCTTTGCTTTGTGGGGATCACCTGGGAATATGCATCACCTTCCCTTCTCTAGCATCCTCTAGCTACTTCTGTTTGCCTTTTATGGAGTCACCCCATTGAGTCTCTGTCCCAGGACAAAGGTGAGGGAACAGGGGCATGAGCGCCCAGCAGGCTTATGCACAAGTCCCTGCTGCGGAGTCTCAGGCCAGCCTATGCCAGCATTGGCAGGCAGGCCATAGGGCTCTCCTGGTGTGCTTGGAGCCCAAGCACACCTGTGGCAAGGCCAGAGGGGTTGGGTTGGCAGGGCTGGTCTCGTCATCCCTTGCTTTTCCATCTGCAGTGCACACTGCCTCACCAGTGGCAGCAGGACAGCTCTGCGCTGAGTAGTGGGGCCTCCTGCTGTCCCAGCTGTGCTGCCACAGGGTCCCAATGCAGAGGCTCTGTGGGGCTGGTGGTGGGCGAGAAACAAGCTGTGGGCGTGGGGAAGGCTGTCCTGTCTCATTAGTATGCTCCATTGTCTTGGTGTGTCTTCTGCCATGGGTGGCATGGGGACAGAGTGTGGTGTGACTCACAGTTTCTGCAGTCAGAAGAATCAATCTCTTTGACAAGCAGAGGGAGGACGATGTGGCTGTCAACACGCAGATGGCTGTGGTTGCACTGGAGCACTTGGCTGAACCCATTTTGCTGAAGGAGTCTGAGTATCCAAGATCAGACCCCAGGGATGGTGGCATCTCGGGGCAGGACGCAGGTTGCACTGGCAGGGCTCAGGTTTGTTGGCACTGGTCTTGGGACCATGTGGGATTTGGAAGAGCTCAGTGCAGGAGACTGGCTGTACCTGAAGGGCTGCACAAGGAGCTGGTGCTTCCCCTGCACCGACAGCATTTTCCTTGATCCTGAGGTTTTGTGGGAGCCCTGCAGTCATGGAGGACTTGGATGTGGCTGGGGCTGTTTGTCAGATTTGTCTCCACTAGTGTGACTGTGGCCTGTCTGGAAGCCAGAAGGAGCACTTACACTTCTGTTATTCCCTTGCTCCCTCTGTCCTCCTGAGACGTGATCTCACCTAGACCCAGGATGGAAACTGAGGTATCAGCTTATGTGTTCTGCAGACCAGGGGATCCCTTCCAAAGAAGCAGGGCCCCTCTGGCTGGGTAGCCTCACAGTACTGAGATCTCTGGAGCCTAGGTGGGGACAGGGTGTAGTATGTCCTGCTGCGGTGATGCCTGCAAGCCTGCATCCAGAGCGCCCAAGGAGCTCTCCCTGTGCAAAGTGACAGAACAGAGTTTCTTCAGGGGGCACTCTGGGAGGTGCCCCACTGCTGTCCCCTCCAAACGGAGCGGTGGCACCAGCTGCTGCTGCTGCTGTGGTTACTTCAGACTTCACAGCAGTTACTGGAAGAAGAGCTAAGCACTAATGGTTTCTTTCAGGGACATACAACATACTCTATAAATCACAGGTTTTTATGCTATTGCACCAAAAAAAAATCCTTTTCTATACATGTTTTGTTTTGTTTTTAAGAGGCTTTGAGAGCCTGAAGAATTGCAGAACAGGTTCTGATTCCCATTTCCTTCTTCTTCTAGAAAAGACTGACCAGTATTGTATTTACCTGGAGAAGCAGACTGTTAGTCCTTGTGCCTTGTCCCAAATCACCTCATGACCAGCATGATCAATGAAAGAAAACAGTCAGGAATGATCAAAAACACCATCTGCTGACAATGGATTGACTTCTTTAGGAGAGATACTGCTCATGCAGTGGCTAATTCTAATTACCAGCTTCTTGGGAAAATGTGATTTTATTAATTATTATAAATGTACAATGTTTGCCAATACTGTTCCTTGGGAACAGGGAATGATTTATGACAAATGCTGAGGAAGACCAATTGCTGATGAAATGTGCTGTGCAGGCAGCATCCAGTCACTCTCCCAGGCAGGGGTATGCATGTGACAAGTGCCACGGCTGTCTGGTTGTGTGGGATGGAACCTTTCGAGATATCCCCAGATACAGATGCTTGTTCCAGAAGAGAATAGGAGGAAATGCAGAATTTGTGATGATATTCTCTAGCACTTCCCTAGAGCACACTGTGCTGTATGACTCCCTCTGCAAGCACCACGATATGTTCCCTAGACCCACTCTTCCTTAGAAGCTTCAGTGCTGCTGCTGTCTGCAGAGTGGTGCTGTGGAGCCACCTGCACTGACCAGCACATGACAAGCACAGAAATGCCCACGTTGCTGGTGGTGTCCCTGACGCACTGGCTGGCCCTGGGGAGCCCCTGCTGCAGGAGGGACCTGTCCTGTGCTGGGCTCGTGGGTTGTGCTGCAGCATGGAAGCTGCCAGGGTCGGGCTTGGAGAGCTGTGGAGATGTCTACATCAGGAATGGGGCATTTCAGCCTAACCTAGGGAGTGCCACCAGCTCACACTGATCTACTGGGAGGTGTATAGCTCTGTATGCTGTGCCAGCATACAGATTGGAGATTTCTTCCAGGCTTTTAAACTCCCTGTAAAGATCGTAACATAGGAGCTATTGAATTAGCATGTTCTGAGCTGACTGTGAGGGGATTTGCACTCTCTTCCTCTGTGGCAGACCTACTGTGCAACACCATGCCCTCTCCCTGCCTGGGCCCCAGTGGGGCACTGAGTTGTGCAGCGCTCCCATGTGCTGTTATTTGTAGTCTTAGGGCAAGTGAAAAATTAATCACAGTTAGTTGTACTATGGCATAATTAAAAGGACAAATCTCTGCTTTGCTGAAGGCGAATGTTCAGCAAGATGAGGCCCTCTCTCCAGCCTGGGCATTGTGGTCTCTCCTGTGCAGGGCTGACCTGGAGAAGTCTTGAGCTTTGGTGTTTTGCAGAGACATTTTAACTCTGTATTTCCTCATCCTGCATAGCAGGGGGAGAAGAGCACTGTGTTCCCTTTTGTCTGAATACCAGAAAGTACAGAGATCAGAGCTGAACATCACATCAGTTTTGCCGAAAACCTTGCTTACCAGCCTGGGAGTGACTAATGCTCTTCACAGCACAGAGTCGGTCCTGTGGCCAGGCATAGCTGTAATGCACGTAAAGGATAGTGCCTTCCAGAGAGATGAGTGCCCTCACCTTCTGAGTCTTCACAAACACTTCCTGGCATGCCTTCTCTGAGCTTCAGGTTGGGCTGCATGACCTCCTGAAGTTCATTTAAGGCTGAAGTATTCTATAATTCTGAATAATTCCCCTTCTGCTCCCCTCAAAGTCAAGAAATAGCCTAGAAGTAGCTTGGGAGACCTTGCTATAAAGCAGCCTTCTGGTACCTAAAGGAGGCCTATACAAAAGCTGGGGAGGGACACTGCCTGGCATGCCTGACCACGTGCAGGTGAAGCTGCAGGAGCTGGTGGTGAAGAGGACTCATGTTGGTCAGTGCTCCTGTGCCCAGGTGCCCAGGTGCCTGGGCACAGTCCTGCGCCCTGCCTAAGCCCCCGCCACTCCTATGGAGACAGTCATTGATTCCTCCTGCCTGAATGGATAATTGCTGAAAATGGAGGGAGTGGGTTAGAAGGGGAATGTGTGCATTGCATTAATGAAATGACGCTGTGCTGCCCAGCTAAACCAACAGGCTGGAGTCAGAAACTGGGGATTGCTCAGTGCCAAATGCTCCCCAGTTCACAGGCTTCCATCTTTTAAAATCACTTTGCCATAGAACCTCTTTTTCTTTTCTAAACAGCCTAAAATAATCCATGTCTTTCTTCCCTAATCAGGTATTGAGCAGAGCATTGAACAAGAAGAAGGACTGAACAGGTCATCTGCTGACCTGAGGATAAGGAAAACTCAGGTGAGTTTCTGCCCTGGTGTCACTGGGGCAATCTAAAAAGATTGGTTATCTGCCAGAGTGCAAGCCTGCAGCCTGTTGGGAATGTTCTTCCCTGCCGGGGCTGTGGTTACTGCTCCATCTCTGTGTAGCCTTGCAGTCTGTGAAATGGTAGACTTGAAGGGCTGATGCAATTCTCCCTCTTGTTCCAGTGAAACTACCAATAACGAGCACCTTCTTTCAGTGGGCTTGTTAACAGGGTTATCCACAGATACAGAGGTAGAGACTTGGTTTATTGCCAAAGCTTTTCCAGGGGAGTGCCACAAAATTGTTCCATAAGAAATGAACATGTTACATGAGATTAACATGCTGAATTGAGTTTTGTTAATGAGACTGAGGCATGAAGGGGTGCACCTCCCTTTCCTCCACCCAAGTAGGTCCTGAGGCTGCTTTATGCTCAGTTTTGACAGGGGGTCATGCTTCTTTTGATTCTTGTCTGCAACCAAGGGAGATGGGTAATGTTGGCTTTACAAGAGATGAGGGTTGAGGGACACAGGGCTCTGTAAGTCCAACATGCACTAGAAAATGGGAGTCACTGATCCTTCTCTGAGCTGCAGGTTAGGCTGCATGACCTCCTAAAGTCCGTTTAAGGCTAAATTATTCTATAATTTTGAATATTTCCCTTTCTACTCCCCTCAAAGTCAAGAAACAGCCTAGAAGTAGCTTGGGAGACCTTGCTGTAAAGCAGCCTTCTGGTACCTGAAGGAGGCCTATACGAAAGCTGCGGAGGGACTATCAGGGAGTGTAAGTGATAGGGGAAGGTGTAATGGCTTTAAACTAAGAGATGGTAGATTTTGATTAGACATTAGGAAGAAATTCTTCACTGTGGGGGTGGTGAAGCACTGGCACAGGTTGCCCAGAGAACCTGGGGATGCGGCATCCCTGGAAGTGTTCAAGAATAGGTTGTATTGGGCTTTGAGCAACCTGGTCTGGTGGGAGGTGTCCCTGCCCATGGCAGGGGAGTTGGAAGTAGATGATCTTTAAGGTCCCTTCCAACCCAAACCATTCTGTGATTCCATGAAATGTTTAATCAAAGATATGTTGGAGTGCCTTGTAGAGAGGCTTTTCTCTCACAAACAGCTGATTACAGCCACTGCAGGTGGCTCTGCTGAGCACTGCTTAGGTCCTGGCCTGTGAGGACAGATCACAAACATCTCTGTGATGTCTGCAGTGGGTTCGAGTACTAGACTTCAAAAACAGCAACAGAGAGCACAATCAACAGGCTTGCTCATGGCAAGGCCGACAACTTGGCAGAAATTGTCAAAAGAAAGTTTCCTCCAGGAAACAGTAGGCAGGCACAACTAGGGAGAGCTGTGCAAAGCACCTGAGAAGTGCTGAGGGAAGGGACATAGTGGTGAACTGGAGGCAGGGGAGATGAGCAAGCATCACACCCCACTTGGACATCCTGCGGCATTCTTACAGGTCTCAAGTTAACACAGAAGCATTTGACCACTGATGAACTGAGGTCTCATAAGACAGGGTTATTGTTGGTCTCCAACTGCTTTTGAAGCCAGAGCTTTGGTTCCTAAATAACATGTACCGTTAGAAAATGGGACATGCTTTTACAGATTTTGTGTGGAAGTTAAAGTTATGCAGTTGTGCACTGTCCTGGATGTCCCATTATTGCAGGGTACATTGGGATAGAGGCAGGAGAGACCAAAGCCATGGCTCCAGTGGCTTTGTTGGATCAGGCAGTGGTGCAGATTTATCTGGATCAGCCATAGGTATGTGTTGGCATTTTGGCTCCAGCACATCTGCCAGCCTTAGAGCTGCTATACTCTGTCTGTGGCATGCACAGAAGGGTAGGTGGTTCCTGGCACTGTACCTCCTAGCACATTGTTAACTCCAGGTCTGTACATTAAGTCTATACATTGTTGGCTACGTCTTGAGTTCTAAAAGTTGAACTAGTTTAACTTGATGAAATGACATTAGACAAAGACAAGATAAATTATCTCCAGAAAAAGTGTACAAAGCAAAAAAAGTATTTCATTTACAGATGGTGTAACTTGACCATACTACTCAGTAATGGGCTGAAAATGTGGGCTAATTTGTGTGGGGAAGTGATCTCAAAAGAACATGATCTTTTATAACTTTGGATCCTCCATCTCCCAGAAGGAAAGTTAGAGACTTGATTACATGAATCATTTAATGAGCATTTCTCCTGTCATTCACATATTGTCCTCTGTGGAGCAGCTCCCTGCTGCACAAATCTTAACTAGAAACGGACAAGCAAATAGAACCCTAATACTTCGAAAAGAAAAAAACAAACGTGCCTGCCAGTAAATCATCCCTAACCTCATTTCTTCCTGATAAACATGTGAAAGCTTTCAAAGGTGACATGAGAAGAAATATTTTGGTGACGCGCTCGCTAATCTAAAAGAGCTAAGCCTCTTTTTCTGGGCTGTTCCTGCAGGTCATGCTGTTGTGTGGTGGATTTCTCCATTTCTAGTTAAGGGGAGGCACTGGGCCCATGAAGGCCGAGACTCCCATACCAGATCTCAGAGAGTTCATGCCAAACAGATGTTGGCAGCACTGGGCTGCTTTTATTCAGCCTAGCCAACATTGTAACAAGGGGTGGTGTGTGCAGTTCTGGATGCTTTTGACTTCAGTTGCTCCTCAGGCCTGCAAGGGCAATGATTCCCATCCCATTAGCCTGTGGGGAGGGTCCCCCTCTAGCAGCCCCGCCTCCATCAGCATATGTTCCTCTTCCCTGTGGGCAGCTGCCTTCGTGCTCTGGCTGATGAGAAGCCTTGGATGCTCTTGTGGCAGGAGGCATCAAGCCCTTTTAGAGAGGCATTAGGTGTGCTCAGTGTTGGCCTCCTAGCCCCAAGCCCCGCATGCCTGTTGTGCCCCAAGCCATGGGCACAGTGGGGAAGTGTGTCTGCAAGGGCTCTCTCAAGCATGGTGTTGTGGCTTAACCCCAGCTGCTCACTCACTTCACCTCAGTGGGATGGTGGGGGAAGAGAATTGGAAAGGCAATTGAGAAAACTTGTGGGTCAAGGTAAAGATAGTTTAATAAAAAAAAAGAAAAAAGAAAAAAGAAGAAAAAAGGGGGGGGGGGGGAACTCAGCCAAACTAAAACAAATGATGCAAATTGCAATTGCTCACCACCAGCCAACTAGTGCCCAGCCAGTCCCCAAGCAACAGTAGCCCCCCTGGCCAACTTCCCCAGCTTCACTGTTCAGCATGATGCTGTTAAGTTATGGAATACCCCTTATGCCAGTTGGGGTCAGATGTCCTGACTCTGTCCCCTCTCAGCTTCTTGTGTATCCCCAGCCTCCTCACTGGCAGGGCAGCATGAGAATCTGAAAAGTCCTTGGCTTCATGTAAGTTTGCTCTGCAACAACTAAAACACTGGGGTGTTATCAGCACAGTTTTCATTACAAATCTGAAAGCATAACACCTTACCAGCAACTATGAAGAAAATTAACTCTATCCCAACCAAACCAGCAAGCATGGTTTCTCCCTTCCTCGTTCACTAAGCTACTGCTGCCTTTGTGGTGATACTCCAGGAGACCCACAATGAAGGTGGGCTTATCTGGCCCTGCTGAGCAAGGGTTATCAAGGCCAGACAGTTGAGTGTTTGAAGCCATGACTGACACCTGGGTGCTGCTGCACCCCAGCATTGGGTCTGACTTCATCACTGCGCTTGCTAAAGCAGCCTGGTCTATAAAGCTACTGGCTGCTGGCTCATGTATGGGCTGAAACCTTCACTTTTGGCCTCGACCCTGTAAACCACCAAGAGGTGCAGCTGTCACAGTGGTTGTGCTGGGGGAGGTGGGTCACTCCGAGGTGACCTCAGCTGCCTGCTCAGTCCACAAGTTCCCAGCTTCTTACATGTAGTTCTTGGTTGTAACTTCTCTGTGTGTTTACTAGCTTGGTCCTTGCTACAGAGGACCAATGATTCTTGTTGAAATGTTTATGCCTCAGAAAGCTGCACAAGCACTTCTTTGTCCTCTCTAGTCCATAAGAACTCCTTACCTTCTTTGTGGGAAGTCCAGCATGCAGTATTTTGCTCCTCTTTGCCACTTTGCACTTAGATTGAGGTGAATTAGCCTGACACCTCTGTGCTCAAAGATTTGGGATCTAAGATACAAAGGGCTGTTGCTTCTGGTGCACATCTTCCCTCAGCAGAGACCATTTCAGTATACAGAGGCAGCCAATTCTGGTCCTGAATTGAGGCAGACTCTGGTCCTGGCAGGTTATCTGTATTGGTGATTGATGAAAACAGGAGCAGCTCTGTGCCTTTCCAGTCATGTAGAAGTGGCAAGTCTGGTACCGCTGCTCAGGATTTCTATCAGCCTGCTTGTATGTGGCAGCTGGGAACATACTCAGCAGATCCTGCTGTCTTTCAGGACCCCCCACTCTATCTGGGTTTGCCATGCAGCATTGCACGTGGCTACCTGTAGAGACAGGTAATAGAAAGATTTAGATAATTTGAATGGAAGTGTGTGTGGAAGAAGAGATTGACATGGGTTGATGGCACCCAACGCAGAAGGTTATCAAGATGCCAGCACAGATACATACAGCTTCTAAGAAAGCTTAGGGTAGGTAGCAAACCACTGGGCATCTTACTCCAGAACAGATGAGAAGGACCTCTAAAGGCCCTGGACAATTTTAATAATTCCATAATTATGTATCAGCTGTGCTGCCTCAAGACCCAAGGCAGGTAAGGGTGAAAGGGTGTAAGATCAGTGTTGCTGTCAGCTCTTGAAGAGCACAGAAGGTACATCCCAAGCCAGTCTGTGGCCACCAGTAACAAAGATCCCAGGACACGTGAGGAGGACTCGTAAGATGTGTCACACACAAACACTGCTGGCCATGTGTGTTTTTGGCCTTGTGAATTCGGAGCATGAGAAAATAAGTGAATCCAGGAGTGAGTGTGAGTGAAACACATTTTATTTAATAAATCAACTTATTGTTCTGTGCAGTCTTAATGAGCTTCACTAGGTTAGTTGCTGCACTCTGGTGCTGAGCCTCTGTGTCTTAAGCAGTCTTGCCCATCCCTGCCTTGTTGGTGATGTGACCTACCAGTCACATCGCCAAGTTGGTGATGTGACCTTGCAGTGTTTTCAGCCAGTGCTCAGCCATACTTGAGCCATTCACCTTGGGTTAGTCATGCTGTGATGGCTGGGCAAACTGAGTTGTGATAGACTGTGTTCAGGGCATGCATGGGGTGTCTGTGTGGTTGGTGCAGGGCCATGAGCCTTCAACAGGTGTCGTATGGTCACAGCTTCTTAAAACAAACTTGCCCAGGGCTGAAACTTTAATTCCTCACCACACAGTGCTGCTGTGTAGTTTTTATTGCGGGTTGGCCAACACACTGGTGAGCTTTCAGTGGAAGAGCACCTTACAAAATGGAGCCGTTGCTCTGGTAGTGCTTCTTCAGCATTTGCCTCTTTTTCACTTCAGAGTGAGCTCTGGTACTTTGTTCTCTCTGGTCATACTGGCAAAACATGAGTGGAAAAAAAAAAAAAGATAGAGCAAACAAATGAGTCCTTGTTCCTCAGCAAAGGTCTTGTTTTAGCAAACAATTAAAGTGATAATGCAAATAGCAGCTGTCAGCACTGCTCTTCATTGCCTATGCGTGGGGATCCAGGCACCTCTTGTGCCTCTCTTGCAGAGGTTTTACACACAAATATAAATTATACTTTCTCAAAGTGCTGTGCAGGGAAGCAAGAGGATATGGGGTATTTCTACTCCTTTTCAGCCCATAAAGCCACTTGTGTAGTCTGCTCCACTATGCTGCAGTCAATGCCTAACCAATACTAGTAACACTGACTAATTAATTCTGCAAAGGCAGCTTCCAGCACAGAGCCCAGCATCCTCCAGACCCTGCACAGGTGGTGAGAGGCTGTCATAGCTGAGCCTCAGGCAGTGGGGAAACTATGCTGTGTAAAACAGATGCAAGAGAAAGGCTTGAAATGTGTCTCAAGAGCAACTGGAAATAACAACTGCTGGGGCTTGCTTTTAGCAGGACATAGCAAAGCCAAAGCAAAGCAGAGTGAAACAGTATACAGCAAAGCAGGACAGCATCTGTGTGCCATCTCTTCTCTCCTAACCCTGGGAGGGGCCCTGGCACAGGCACAGCTCTGCACAAACTGGGCAGTGTGTGTGGGGATGTCAGCAGGTCTCTTACCAGAACAAAAAACAAACAAACAAACAAAAAAAACCAAAACACCTCTTCCTTTACCACTCCAAAGACACTGCTGTTGCTGCGTGCTTCCAGCAGTGCTGTGAAACCACCACCACCAAGCTTTCTTCTCAGCTCTGCTCCACAATGCGCCTTTCAGGAGTGGTTTGCCATCAAATACAGGTGTGGGTGACAGTGGCAAGAAGGTGGAGACCAGGCATGTGATACACAGGTGTGCCCAAACAGCCTGCAGGAAAGTAGGAGCACACAGGGCTGCACAGCCCCAGGGACCAGTCCCAAAGCTCATTTTCCGGTAAAGGGTTAGCAGCAAAGCTTGGAGCTCTTAATCACGATCTCCCTTCATCCCCTGGAAGGAACTAAAGAAATTTGGGTATCTTTTACCTCCTCTTGCTCTCCTGAATCCCAGTGCCTCCAGATATGGTGAGGCTTCCTTCCATCAAAGCCTGGTGGGGACCCAATGCAAGTTGAAAGCTCAGAGCCCCTGCACTGCAATGCTGAAGTGGATGATGTAGCACAATGCTCTTCTTCTGGGCTTGGGCTTGTGATCCAGTCAGTCTCTGACTGTTTGTCTTCTCATGGATGCTGACCCTGTGCTGGGACCCTGTGCACAGCAGTGTGTAGTTCAGCATGTACTCAGGATGGTGGAGGCTGGGAGCAGAGCTGGGCACGGAGCAGCGTCATCCTCGGGCTGCATTGCTGGCTTTGCTTGTCATCATGCGCTGCAGGTGAGTAGTGCTGATGGCTCTTGTGGGTCTGGCAAGTGGCACTGCTGGGCTGTGAGTGCCTGATGGATGAGCTGTGCCAACACAAATTTTGTAGCTGTCCCCAGGGAAACAGTGTGGGGTGAGCTTATGGTAAGGCAGTGACTTGGCTCTGAGTTGAGAGTTATCTGCATTCCAGTTTGTTGTAGAGTTTGGGAGGATGCTGATCCCACTTTCCCTACAGGGCAGCTCCAGCATCTCCCCGCTAATCATTTGTATTTGTAATTTTCTGGCTTGGATATACAATTAGTGTGAAAATGTCCATGGCCCTTGATGGTTTTGCCCTGTTATTTGGTGCACTGCTGTGCAATTTCAGACTTTTGGTGCTATGGGACATATTCACTGCCACAGGGAGTGTAATGGAGATATTGCAGCTGGCACTGTCTGTGAGCAAGTGTAGGTGTCCTCTTTGGACGCAGCCATCCAGCAACAAGCCAGTGGCCCAGCTAGAAATCTGCCATCTGGATTTGTTCCTTATCATGGGATCACAGTGTATCAGTGAGAGGGGAAGTCAGGAGATCTTAGTCCCTGCCCCAGAACCATGCCAGCCATATCAGGTTGCATTGTCAGGCTGCATTCTTGGTATCTCTAAGGATGGAGATGCCATGGACATCAGGTCCATGGGTCCTCTAGGCCCTCGTCCAGTGTTTGACCACTCTTGTGATGATTTCCAGTTAAATTTCATATAGGAAATTTTGCAATTTCCCATATTCCAGCTTGGTCCATCACCTCTTGTCCTGCCACTGTGCACCTCCAAGAAGAGTCTGGTTCCATCTTCTCTCTTCCCAGGGTGTTTCTAAGATCCCCCTGAGCTTTGTCACCTCTAGCTGACCTAACCTGCTTCTCTCAGCCTGTGCTCCAGCCTAGACCATCTCAGTGGCCTCAACTGTGTTCACTCCCATGTGACTTCTCTAGGGAAGCCCCTTTCAGAACACAGCACTTTAGGTGTGGTCTCACAATTGGCAGGTGGAAAGAGTAATCCCTGTCCTTGTTCTGCTGGCTGTCCTTCTGCTCACTGCTGACTGCTGACTCATGGGCGTGGTCTTCTCTCCACCAGGACTTCAGGGACTTTTGTAAAGCTACTTTCTGGTCACCTGGCCCCTAGCCCATCTTGCAGCGTGCATTCCTGTCCCCAGTGCAGGACCCTGCATTTCCCTTTGAACTTCATGGGATTCCTGTCAGCCTCTTTCTCCAGACTTTAGAGGTCCCCCTGAATGCCAGCCCTGCCTTCCAAATTCCCAATTTGATGTATTCTGCAAATGTGCTGAAAATGCATTCAACTCTGTCATGCCAGCTTGGTGATGAATCTTTTTAACATATAGTCCCCAGCATCACACATGGAGGGATTGTCATTAGGAACTGGCCACTTGTTGGACTTTGTATTGCTGTTCACAACCCTCTGAGTCTAGCAGTCCAATTTTCCATCTACCTTATCCAGCCCATCTCTTATCAAAATGGCTATAAGTATACTGCGTGAGTCTGTGCTAAAGGCCTTAAACTCATGATATATACCATTCTTTATTCTCCTCTCATCTGCACAGCCAGGCATCTCATTGGAAAAGGCAAACAGGTTAGTACAGCATGATTTGCCCCTGGTAAATCTACACTGGTTGTTTCCAATTACCTTCTTGTCCTTCCAGGAGGACTCAGGGGAGGCCGAGCAGCCTTGGGTTTCCCAGATTCTCTTACCAAAAGTTTGGTCTAATGTTTACCTTTTGCCAATCCTCTGGAATCACCCATGGTCACTGCTGTCTTTTGAAGATGATGGAGAGGCCCTTTACAGTGACATGGGCCAGGTCCCATGGACCTGTGTATCTCCAGCTGGTGTAAGCTCTCCCATAGCCTACATCCTGCTCTGTGGGTAGTTCTTCATGTCTCTGGCAGAGGACTCTAGGAGGCCAAGAGGACTGAAGCAAAAGAGAAAAATCTAACCCTTGTCTTGGCCATTTCCCTAGTCAATGGGGCTCCTTCAGGCTCACTGGTACTTTTGGCAGACCATCTTGCTGTCCTGCACAACACTGACACTGTTCCAGCTGAGCTTTGGCTTTCCCAGCTCCTTCTTGGGCACTTGGCAGCATGTCTGTGCTCCCTGGAACCTGGCCCTGATCCCAGCTCTCTCCTAGTGTCTGAGATCCTGCCTGCCCTCAGTGCTGCTGGTGCTGCACATTACTGCCTGGGCTCAGCACAGCACAGTGGAACCATCTCTGCACCTCCCTAGTGCAGGAAAGTGGGAAGGGGTTGCGTGCAGGGCCTGGCATGTGGCCAGGCTCACCTTCACTTGCTTATGCTATCTGGAGCCAAGGAAACCAGTAGGAACCAGATTGAAATTAATTTTAAATCATCAGTCTGAGAGAAAAATTTGCAATTGCTAAGCCTACCAAGGTGTTAAAATTGTCATTTTAAAACTCTTTTTGTGCCATACATTCAGCAGCATGCTCTGATCTGTCTAGAATGAAGCCCAAAGAAGCTGCCCTGCTTCTGAAAAGTGCTTTTGTGTGTGGGAGTTGGGACAGGTTGAACTGGAGATCTGATTTAGATGTCTGGTACATTAAGCGTGATCCTTGTGTAGGTATTTCTGCAACAAGGGCTTTACTCATTCATACAGACTTTGCTGTGAGCAAATCACTGAGTAAAAGAAAAAATGAGAAGCTAGATTACCCGTGTCAGCATGTTGTAAAGTAGGAGTAGCAGTGGTATCTAGGCATTAAGATTATGGACTTTCATTCTGGTTTTGCTGTTGTCATTGCCAGCCAAAAGAGCCCCATTGGACCTGGAGCCTTCATAGGAACAACTTCCACTTCCCGTCCATTGATGTGGGCTGGGGTACCCATCTGCTGTTTGACTACTTAAATTGTCTGGGCTATGTTGAAGCTATGAAGGCAGGGAAGACCTGTGAGGATGTGTACCAGAAGATCTGACAGGGCTGGTCCTCCAACTGTGGTCCTGGGGCAGATGAGGGTGCTGGCCTCTTCCACAGGAGCATGAGTCTATCCTTGGTGCTGGCTCAATCACAGAATCATCTAGGTTGGAAGAGACCTCCAAGATCACCGAGTCCAACCTTTGACGTAACAAGTCCTCCACTAAACCATATCGCTAAGCTCTACATCTAAACATCTTTTAAAGACCTCCAGGGATGGTGACTCCACCACTTCCCTGGGCAGCCTATTCCAATGCCTAACAACCCTTTCAGTAAAGAAGTTCTTCCTAATATCCAACCTAAACCTCCCCTGGTGCAATTTTAGCCCATTCCCCCTCATCCTATCACCAGACACGTTGGAGAATATGGAGAATAGACCAATCCCCACCTTGCTACAGTCTCCATTAAGGTACCTGTAGAGTGCAATAATGTTGCCCCTGAGCCTGTTCTTTTCCAGGGTGAACAATCCCAGCTCCCTCAGCCATTCCTCATAAGACTTGTTCTCCAGACCCCTCACCAGCTTCACCACCCTTCTCTGGACTTGCTTGAGCACCTTGATGTCTTTCTTGTAGCGAGGGGCCCAAAACTGAACACAGTACTTGAGGTGCGGCCTCACCAGAGCTGAGTACAGGGGGACGATCACTTCCCTAGTCCTGCTGGCCACACTGTTTCTTATGCAAGCCAGGATGCTGTTGGCCTTCTTGGCCACCTGAGCACACTGCTGGCTCATATTCAGCTGACTATCAACCAATACTCCCAGGTCCTTCTCCACCAGGCAGCTTTCCAACCACTCATCTCCCAGCCTGTAGTGCTGCTTGGGGTTATTGCACCCCAGGTGCAGGACCCAGCACTTGGCCTTGTTGAACTTCATGCAGTTGGCCTCAGCCCATCAGTCCAGCCTATCCAGATCCTCCTGCAGAGCCTTCCTAGCCTCGAGAGATCAACACACACACCTAACCTGGTGTCATCTGCAAACTTACTGAGGGTGCACTCAATCCCCTCTTCCAGATCATCGATAAAGATATTAAAGAGAACTGGCCCTAATACTGAGCCCTGGGGGACACCACTAGTGACCGGCCTCCAGCTGGGTATAACTCTGTTCACCACAACTCTGGCCCCGGCTATCCAGCCAGTTTCTAACCCAACGAAGTGTACGCCAGTCCAAGCCATGAGCAGCCAGTTTCTTGAGGAGAATGCTGTGTGAAACGGTGTCAAAAGCCTTACTGAAGTCAAGGTAGACCACATCCACAGCCTTTCCCTCATCCACCAAGCGCGTCACTTTGCCATAGAAGTAGATGAGGTTTGTCAAGCAGGACCTGCCTTTCATAAACCCATGCTGACTGGGCCTGATCACCTGGTTGCCCTGTAAGTGCCGCGTAATGACACTCAAGATAATCTGCTCCATGAGCTTCCCTGGCACTGAGGTCAAACTAACAGGTCTATAGATTCCCAGGTCTACCCTCTGGCCCTTCTTGTAGATGGGTGTCACATTTGCTAGCTGCCAGTCAACTGGGACCTCCCCCGATAGCCAAGACTGTTGATAAATGATGGAAAGTGGCTTGGTCAGCTTTTCTGCCAGTTCTCTCAGTACCCTTGGGTGGATCCCATCCGGCCCCATTGACTTGTGTACATCCAAGTGCTGTAGCAGGTTGCCAACCATTTCCTTGTGGATTATGAGGGCCACATTCTGCTGCCTGTTCCCTTCCACGAGCTCAGGAGACTGGGTATCCAAAGAATAACTGATCTTGCTGCTAAAGACTGAGGCAAAGAAGGCATTAAGCACCTTAGTGTTTTCCTCATCTCTTTGTCACTAAGTTCCTCCCTGTATCCAGTAAAGGATGGAGACTCTCTTTAGTCCTCCTTTTTGTGTTTATGTATTTATAAAAACATTTTTTGTTGTCTTTAACAGCAGTAGCCATATTGAGCTCCAGATGAGCTTTAGCCTTTCTAATATTGTCCCTACACATCCTTACAACATCCATATAATCCCTCTGAGTGGCCTGCCCTCTTTTCCAAAGATCATAAACCTCCTTTTTTTTCCTAAGCTCTAGCCACAACATTCTGTTCAACCAGGCCAGTCTTCTTCCACACCAGCTTGTCTTTGGGCACGTGGGAACAGACCGCTCCTGAGCCTTTAAGATTTCTTTCTTGAAGAGCGCCCAGCCATCCTGGACTCCTCTTCCCTTCAGGACTGCCTCCCAAGGGACTCTGCCAACCAGTGTCCTGAACAGCTCAAAGTCTGCTTTCCGGAAGTCTAAGACAGCAGTTTTACTGGTGCCCTTCCTGGCTTCTCCAAGAATGGAGAACTCTACCATTTCGTGGTCACTCTGCCCAAGACAGCTCCCGACCACCACATCTCCCACCAGTCCTTCTCTGTTTGTGAAATGAAGGTCTAGCGGGGCACCTCCCCTGGTAGGCTCACTAACCAGCTGCATCAGGAAGCTATCTTCCACGCTCTCCAGAAACCTCCTAGACTGCTTCCTCTGAGCTGTATTGCATGCCCAGGATATGTCTGGGAAGTTGAAGTGCCCCATGAGGACAAGAGCCAATGACTGTCCCAAACACCATGAGCACCAGCAAACTGGCCACTAGGGCAGCCTGGCTCCTGAGCTGTTTCTGTACTGTGGAATAGATGTTTTCATGTTCTAAATTCATTATATTAACACCACCCTGTTTGTCCCCACATCACATCAGTAGTTTGAAGAAAGCACTCTGTCTATCTGAAAAGATACAGGTACTTTGGGGTCACAGGGAGTTGTGCAGCTCCTGAGGGTATCCCCATCTCAGAAATATTGCCAGAGATGCAGGTTCACAGAAATGGTGACAGTATTTTCAGTGTTTCTATAAGTATGAAAGTTTTTTCAAGTTCATAGCAGAGTGAACACTAGTACTGTCATTCTTCCAAATGTCAGTATTTGTTATTTAGAATAGCTTTTGCTTTAATTGCTTTTGGGCTTGGTTTATCCAGCTGGTGCAGTGGAAATTTTCACCTTGGTTGGACTGTTTCATACACTGTGAAAGAAACCCAGTTGGTGGAATCTCAGAAGCAGGAACTCTGCTTCCCCTGTATACCCAGTGGGAGCTCTGGAGGAAGGCTGGGGTGACCCACAGGAATCCGCACAGGATGAGCATTTCAGAAATATCTTTCTCTTAAATAGAAAAATGTTATAGGACAAGGTCTTTGGTTTCAGTACATGCTTTGTGGGTGTTTTGTAGCACTCCATAGGTACCCAGAGACTGCTGGTTCTGCATGAGCTCTTTGGAAATCCATCTTGGTGGTTCAGCATAGTGGGTTGCTTTCCCAACATTTGAGGAGTAAATTGTTACTGGCCCTATGTGAAACAACCCCATTTCATAATGTTACTTTTTTTTTTTTCTTTCAAATGCAAGAAAGTGCTTTTTATTTACTCTGAATATTCAAGCAGTTTTTATTATTTAATGACTAAAAGCCATTTAAAATGCTTTTTCTAGTGCATTTTTTGTGAAACTGTGTTCTTTCAAAATCAAATGCATTTTATAGACATGTGGGATGCCTGTGGGAATGTAAAATAACAATCTGACAGAATAAACACTAAGTTGAATAACTTAAGTAAAAGAGAGGTGGTGTGGTATACTGATTAGCAGAAAGGAATGTCTTTCAACACCTAAGGCTGTATTTGGCTGCAGATCAACATATGTTGATAGCTTTCAGCTGAATGAGAATGAACTGGATTTTAGGAAAATGATTTTGAAAAGGCAGAACAGGAGTCACTTGGACAGTATATCACATCTTTGCAGGATTTGTAGCTATGACTTGAAGATGATCAGGAGCTATTCTGACCTTGCTTTGGGCTGGGCGCCTCGAGCAGAGGCTGCTTGCTGAAGCTGACGCTGCCAGGGTCTTTTGTGTGAGGTTTGCCAGCAGAAGAGGAATCAGATTGGCGGAGCCTGAGCGTCTGCCATAAATGCTGACCTGCCTCTTGCTTAGAATAGCTGCAAAGCAAATGCAGGTGTTTCTAAAGATGTCTCCAGTGCTGTGCCCAGGAGGTAGGGGTAGGGGTGTGTTGATCAGGGCTGCTCAGGACACATGGACACCTGGTAGGAGCATCTGAATGCATGTGTGCATCATGCATGTTTGGCCTGTTGCAGTGACAGTGCAGGGAGTGCAGGGACATGCTGTATTGACACTGTCCTGCCCATGTACAGGCTTTGAAGCATACTCCAGCTGGGCAGAGCTCAGGTACAGCCCTTTGTTTCAGCTGTCCATGGGATGTAACTCACTGTGAGCTTAGGCCATTCTGGTGGCTTGCCAACAGTTCTTTGTTTTACCAAGAGTTCCTTCATCCTGTCAGTCACTCTCAGTGTTCTCTCTCCTTACATTCTTTCTGGATATCTTGTTTTCCTGTCCCTTTTCTGTCTCCTCTTCTCCTTTCTCCCTCCACCATTTTTCTATATCACCTGTTGCTCCTGCTTCTGGAGTCTGGCTGCATGAGCAGTCTGTGGGGTGTGAGGCTGGGGTAACACAATCCAGTGGCTTCCCACCTTGCACCATTGGCTTCCCACCTTGCATCTTCCCACCTGGGTACCATTGGCTGGCCCCAGCTTGTAGATGTCTGTCGCCTGCAGGTGGAATGCTGACTGTTCAGGCTGTGCGGTATATGTAGCCAGTCCCATCAATCACAGAATCATAGAATCATAGAATATCCCGAGTTGGAAGAGACCCAGAAGGATCATAGAGTCCAACTCCTGGCACCACGCAGGCCTACCCAAAAATTCAGACCATGTCGCTAAGTGCACAATCCAAACACTTCTTAAACTCCAGCATGCTGTTACTTCTGCTGCATGGATGAAGAAGGTCATGAACGGTTCTTGCCTGACACAGCATCAAATTTAGCTTTCCTTGAGACTCATGCATGAGAAGCTCAGTTTTCTGAGTTTCTCAGTTTTCAGGAATGTTGGGAAAAAGGCTTGTTGATGAAGTGTAAGTGTTTGGATGTTGGATGCATGTGGTGCTCTGTCCTGGCTTTCCTGGAATATCTTCATCGCTGTTTGCTGTTCTCTTGTTAGTGGGCATCTCTATCGTATGGCACTCCCAGCACAGATGGGTTCTGGGTGGGTGAAGGGGGATGAGCTCCCACCCAGGGGCAGCACCAGCTTTGTGGGTGGGTGATGCTTGTCAGGGGTCAGTATGTTTGACTGGCTGTAGTTGGGATCTGGTTGCCTTTCCTTGGTAATGGAAAGTAGACTAATATAATGAGGGTGATCTGTGTGCAGGGGCTGACAGCTCTGCTGTGACATCAGCCCCAGGTGGGCAGGAAGCTCTGCAGGCAGATGTGCAGCCATCCCCCTGTGTCCCCATGGGACCAGCATTCAGGGTGAGCAGTTTGTGTGCGAAGCTGGGCTTATCTCGAGTACTGTGGAGTATTCACCTCGAGTACTCTGTTCTGTTTTGAGTCCCTCATTAGAAGAAGGACTTTGAGGTGCTCAAGCGAGTCCAGAGAAGGGCTACAAAGCTGGTGAGGGGTCTGGAGAACAAGTCTTATGAGGAGCGGCTGAGGGAGCCAGGGTTGTTCAGCCTGGAGAAGAGGAGGCTCGGGGACGACCTCAGGGGCGACGCTCTTTATAAGTACCTTAAAGGAGGCTGTAGCGAGGTGGGGGTTGGTCTGTTCTCCCATGTGCCTGGTGACAGGACGAGGGGGAATGGGCTAAAGTTGCACCAGGGGAGTTTTAGGTTGGATATTAGGAAGAACTTCTTTACTGAAAGGGTTGTTAGGCATTGGAATAGGCTGCCCAGGGAAGTGGTGGAGTCACCATCCCTGGAGGTCTTTAAAAGACATTTAGATGTAGAGCTTAGGGATATGGTTTAGTGGAGTTCTTGTTAGTGTTAGGTCAAAGGTTGGACTCGGTGATCTTGGAGGTCTTTTCCAACGTAGATGATTCTGTTAGCTGCACTGCAGTGGCAGGCAGCTTGGTGGTGAGACTCAGATAAATAGTGCCATTGTTTATGAATGGCTGGAGGGCTGTAAAGAGCTATTTCAGCTTATTTTAAGGCTTATGGAAGACAGAGAGGCAACTGGAGATAGGCAACATAGCTTCATAAAGGGCAAATCATGCCTGACTAACTTGGTGGCCTTCTATGACAGCATTGTGGGGCAAGAGAAGGGCAACCAATGTCATCTACTGTGACTTGTACAAAGCCTTTGATATAGTCCCAAAGAACATCTTTGTGTCTAAACCGGCAAATGTAAGCCAACCGTATTCTGGGCTGCATCAAAAGAAGTATGACCAGCAGATCAAAGGAGGTGATTCTTTCCCTCTGCTCTGCTCTCCTGAGACCCCAGCTGGAGTACTGTGTTCAGCTCTGGGGCCCCCAGCACAAGAAGGATGTGGAACTGTTGGAGTAAGTCCAGAGGAGGCCATGAGCATGATCACAGGCTGGAGCACTTCTATGGGGACAGGCTGAGAACTCTCAGCAGAGAGAAGAGTCTCCAGGGAGACTGTATAGTGGTTATCTGGTACTTAAAGGGGCCCTACAGGAAAGCTGGGGAGGGTCTTTTGGTCAGGGGGTGTAGTGATAGGACAAGGGGTAAAAGTTTTAAAGCACAAGAGAGTAGATTTAGGTTAGATATAAGGAAGAAATTCTTTACTATGAGGGTGGTGAGGCACTGGAACAGGTTGCCCAGAGAAGTTGTGGGTGCCCCATCCCTGTAAGTGCTCAAGGCCAGACTGGATGGGGCTTTGGGCAACCTGGTCTAGTGGGAGGTGTCCCTGCCCATGGCAGGTGGTCGGAACTGGATGGTCTTTAAGGCCCCTTCCAACCCAAACCATTCTATGATGCAATTTATAAAGGCTCTGTTGTCTTTGAAATTCCTGAAGTGGATGGGTGGACAGAGTTTGGGGGAGGTTTAGGGGGCATGGGGAATGTCTGGGCCCTCCAGTATGGGGAGGGAAAACAGGGCTGTCCTAGAGCATGCTACATGCTAACAGGCTAGCCTGCTCGGCCCAGTGCTCCACGCCAGCCTGACTGGTGGCTGGCCCCTGCCTGTGCCTGGGGAAGTGCAGCAGGCAGGAAAGGCTGGGCAGCAGCACTACCCACTCCCAGCAGGACAGACAAGTTCAGAACCAGGTGGGCGATGTTTTGTCTGTCTGCTGTACTAGACCTGCTTCTCTACCAGCACATTACCCATTTCTTCTGACAGCCCACTAAAATGTTCTCAGATCGGTGCTGCTGTAGGAACAGTCAGGGGCATGGGCTGGGTGGCACTGGGGTTCCAACTCCAGTGCTGCTATCTGTTGGCAAATGTCCCCTGCCAGGTAGCTGCCATGGGATCAGCCCAGTCACCTGTGTTGGCCTCAAGGGGGCTGCTGCCTGCCACAACCCCCAGTGAACTCTGGAGGCTGAGAAAAAAGCCTAGACTGGGGTGCAGGGTTCAGGGTCAGTCCTAGCCTTGTCATGCACTGTTGCCCACCTTGAATTCTCATACAGTTTGAGAGTGGCTGCCAGGCTGGAAATGGTGTTTGGATGCTGGAAGCAGCCAGGTTCTGAACCCCCTCTGTTGCTCTTCCCTCTGCAGCACTCAACGCTGTCGCGCAAGTTCGTAGAAGTGATGTCTGAGTACAACGCCACACAGACTGACTACCGGGAGCGCTGCAAGGGCAGGATTCAGAGACAGCTGGAGATCAGTGAGTAAATGCAGTGGGGAGTACAGCTGGGCGGCCAGGGGCTGCATCCTGCACTATCTGTGTGTCGTGGTTCCGCTCGAGTGGGCAGCCGAGCTCCACCACAGCCGCTCTCTCACTCCCCCTCCTCAAAGAGGAATGGGGAGAAAATATGTGAAAAGGGCTCAAGGATTGAGATAAGGACAAGAAAATCATGCAATAATTATTGTAATGGGCAAAACAGACTCGGCATAAGGAGATAGTAAGATTTATTGCCTACAACTAACAAGCGAGAGAAGTGAGAAAACAAAGGAAAAAAAAAAAACAAAAGCACCTTCCCCCCCATCCACCCTCTTCCACCTCCTCCCCCCGAGCGGCGCAGGGGAACGGGGAATGGGGGTTATGGTCAGTCCACAGCACTTCTTCTCTGCCGCTCCTTCTCGGTCACTCTCGTCCCCTGTGCTGTGGGGTCCCACCCACGGGATGCAGTCCTTGATGAAGTGATCCGGCGTGGGCTTCCCACAGGCAGCAGCTCTTCCAGAACTGCTCCAGATATGGGTCTGTATCACGGGGTCCATCCCTCAGGAGAAAACTTCTCCAACCTGGCTCCCCTACGGGCTGCAGCTCCTGCCAGATCACCTGCTCCTGCGTGGGCTCCTCTCCACGGGCTACAGGTCCGGCCCGGAATCTGCTCTGGCAGGGGTCTTCCACAGGCGGCAGCCTCCGTCGGTGCAGGGCCACCTGCTCCACCGTGGTCTCCTCCACGGGCTGCAGCGTGGAGCCCTGCTCCACCATGGTACTCCGTGGGCTGCAGGGGGACATCCTGCTTCACCATGGTCCTCACCACAGGCCGCAGGGGACTTCTGCTCCGGCACCTGGAGCACCTCTCCCCCTCCCTCATACACTGACCTTGGCGTTGTTCCTCACTCCCTTGACTCTCCCAGCTGCTGTCTGGCGCAGCGTTTTTTTCCCTGTCTTAAATATGCTCTCACAGAGGCGCAAACAACATCGCTTATTGGCTCAGACCTGGAAAACAATGGGGCCCTTCCCAAACATGGGGCAGCTTCTAGATCTTTCTCACAGAAACCACCCCTATAGCCCCCTGCTACCAAAACCTTGCCACGTAAACCCACTACACTGTGGCAGAGCCAGAGGTGCCCACACCTGCACACGCTTCTGTGTCCAAGCCCAAGTGCCCGTGGGCTATGCATGCACTCAGGAGCGGCTAGGATGTGCTCCTGCTACAGGGCAGACAAGTGACAGTCCCTTGTATTTTGCTGTGTTTCATTGTTAAAAATATAGTCAGTAATGCTGGTGTGCCCACCGGAGCTGAGGAACAAGTGATTCCCACACCTGTGCAGTCCCTACAGCTGACATGGCTGGGCACTTCTGCTGTTTGGGTTTTCATCACATTTGGATTTGAGCTCATGCCCCACTGCAGGATGCTGCTCACTGCACACCCGGCACAGCTCTGAAGCACCCCAGGTTGGCCATGCATGCTGCTGGTGTGGGCACTTAAGACAGCTGGCAGCAAGCCTCATGCACTGCTGGGCGCTGGCAGGAGCACACGTGGGCTGCGGGCAGTGAGGAGAGCCACCATTAGCCCAAAGGTTTTCAGCTTAATCATATCAAACTTATTTAGCTGCCCTGGTTAAGAAAGGCAAATAGCAGTGCCTTACTGGGGAGTTGGCTCCATCCATCTAGCGTCTGCACAAGGTGGGTGTTGTCCTAGATGCTGTCATCCCTCCCAGTGTTGCAAGCAGACTGCACCTCTGCTCCAGGCACTGAGAGCATTGCTTCACCTGCAGGGCTGGAAAGGTGTGTCTTCATCCTGCAAAGCACAAAAACTGCAAAGGTTTTCTTAAATGCTGCATAGAGACCACAGAGAGAGAAATTTCTCTCTCTCTTGTTTGCAGCTAATTTTGAACTCCAACAGGCTTGTGGGAGTTCCTGACTCCCATGTATATCTGTGGCATCAGTCCCTGCCCAGGTAGTAGCAGTGCTTGACTTTCCTCTGGGCGGTTTTCATTTCAGGTATGCTGAAATATATATAATAACAGACAAATGAGCTCTTGAGATATGGGCATTTTATGTTCTCAACATTTTCCCTTATAGCAACCTTGCCCCAGGATGGTGGTAGTTCTCTGCAGTGGTGGTGTCTTCTGGCTGAAGGTGGGCCCCAGGTGACACCTCTGAGGCCATTTAGCCACTGTGGCGCTCAGATCTCCTTAAGATTTCACTGTGTAATTCAGAGCCCATCACTGAGAAGTCTGTCTTTGTCTGCCCACAAAATCTGCTTTCCTAGTGATTATTCTGGAGAATCAGTGATACATGGTTAGCTTCAGAGAAATGTGGTCATCTCCCAGCAACGAAGAATCTTAACACCACCATAATTAGGGGCATAAGCAGACAAGAGGGAAGTTAGGGCGAGTAGATACTGAAAGACATTTTGCAAATAATTTCATGAGCAGACATGTGTCATGAGTTTTTGTGATTAAAATGTAAAAGTCTGAAACACAGTCCATTTTTTTCTCACAAACAAATGATTATTTTTTCGTTTCAAGATTCAGCATGAATAAAAAGGCAGATCTCTGAGTCCTAACGGTTTCCTTGAAGGTCACTTGTGGAAATATCCCTTGTGAGCTGCAAATGCCTGTGAATCTGGATGCAGTGGGTAGCTTCTGTGGAAGGATAAAAGGAGACTTGACTGTGCAAATCTTTCCTTTGTTAAGATTATTCTTTATAATGTATAATAATAAGAAGAATATTTCACACCTGCTGAATTGATTGACATGAGGCTCAACAAGAGCTTGACATTTAAAGTAAAGCAGGATGATGAATGTGTGTCACTGCTCCAGCTGACAGTGACTAATTTGTTAGCTAATGTCATTCTGTAGGTGATACCCAGCCACAGGGGTGTCTTACAACATAACAGGAATTTAAAGTATCCCTATTCCTCCCTTTTAAGAGAGGAGAAGGTTTGAAAGGATTTAGCCAGGTCCTTGATCATCTGCAGAGAAACCATGAAAGAATCCTGAAAGAAACTTTCCTCTTGTTTGTCAGGTTTTAGAAGGACTCTGCTGCTCTGTTTAAGTTATGCAGTAGTTGTCCGTGCATTGTCTATCCTAACTGGGCTGGCCTGTAGAGCTGGCAGAGCATTGACAGGGCATGAGGAAAAGGCTCACAGTGGTGCAGTTGTTGGGTGCAGAGGAGGTGTCCTAGTCAGTGACAGTGAGGAACCTGCCTTCCCTTTTGGGGCCGAGATGTAAGGCAGATGCATGTGGAGGATGGGAGTCTGTGTTGTGCACAGCCCAGTGCACAATCCTTTGCGAAAGCTTGGTTCCTTTGGCTGGTGACAGCAGAAAATCCCTGTTGGCAAAAAGAAGTGACAAGCTTACTGGGGTTTTGTCAGGAGTGCTGTCTGGACAGAGAGCTGTGCTTTTCCCTGCATGTAACAGCCAGCACTGCTGAACTGAGCTCAGCTGGGAAGTGGTGGCTGCACAAAAATCTATGAAATCTGTAGCTCTCGTTTTCCACTGATGGAAGTGCTGGGAGCTCTGACAGCAAAGTCAGTAAATCACTAAGGTTCTGAAAGTATGAGAGCAGGGATTTATCAGCTGTTCTGTGGAGGCTTTCTGGCAGCTGGTGAGCTTCTCTGTCCTAACTGCTTCTACATCTTGCTCCGGAAATGGGATAGTCACTCCAGCTTCTTTTCCTGGTCTGATGTTTGTGGCATACTTGTTCTGTACGTGGCAGCCTTACGCCTCCTCTCCGTGTGGTGCAGAGATGGTAGTGGGCATGCAGAGAAATAGCTCTCTGTTGAAGTGCTGCTGTCTGCAGAGGAATACTTTTCCTTTCTGGTGCTGGAAGTGTCATGGCTGGTTGGGACATGGTGATGAGTAAAGTCTGGGGACAGGGCCTGCAGGGACATAATGAGTGGGAAAAGCTCAGAATGTGCTTGTTGCAGAAGAAACGATGATGTAGGAATACTGCCATGGCACTTTCATGGGCAGTGGGTCATAGGCCCGGGCAATGCTGTTTTTCACAAAGAACAACTAACTAGTGAACCCTTGGGGCTCTTCACAGCCCCCTCAGGACCTACCTCTTTTCCTTGTGTAGGCAACTTGTGCATGACAGAGGTTATGCCTCTGGTCCTTACTGTCACCTTGCACATACAGTGTGTGCTGAGTCCCTGAGTCTGACTTGGTTAAGTGGGTATCCTCTCCTCTCACTGCTTCTGTTCTAGTCCTAGCAGTTGTCCCCTTTTCGCCTACCCACTCACTGCTTCCAAGCACACCAAGACAGAGGATGTCACAGAGGCATGCAGTGTCCTTAGGTTGCTGAGTGCTGGACAGATCCTTGGTGGCTGTTCTTGCTCAACCACCTCTTGCTGAGATGTGTCCCCCCTCTGTGGCATCCCCACGGATGCAACTTGGAGCCGTGCTTTCACTAGTGCTTTCTGGAACCTGAGTGTCATTGCTGCATGCAACAGGAGGTGTTGCTCCTTTGTTTTCTCCTCTCGATTTTGGCCATTATGAGGAATGACATCTTAAGTGATTAGGTTTTGATCCCAGAGAATTTGGATTTGAGGCCTGGAGGAGCTTTCTATGGCACTTGTGTAGCTTTGATGCCATGGAGGTACTGCATAGAGACTGTTTTTTATGAACAAAAAGTTATGTGTGAGACCGAGGATCCAAAAATAAAGAATCTGTTGTCTCCAAAGGCACTGAGAGAACTAATTAGCCCCCACCCCACTATGTGAGACGGGGTTAATTGATGTGCAGAAGTGCAAGCTGTAGATGCTTCATGAACTGCCCATGATGTAGGACAGCCTGGGGCTGGTCCAACGCAGGTAGCTCCTTTGAGTAGCCCTGAGCAGCCTGAAAGGCCATGGTGCTCCCCATGTGTGCTGGTGGGTTGGCAGGGCAGGAGAAGCTGCATGCACAGTGCTACATGGGAGCCTGAACAGATTCACATGGGGTTCCTTGTGGCACTTCCATCTCACAACTTACCACTCATTCATCTACCCTACAAAGGTCCTCTTGGGTCAAAATGCCTACACAGCTCTGGAGGCTGGCACCTGCAGTCCTCCCTGTTGGAGCAGAAGGGGTCACGGGGCAGGGATCCAGGCAGCAGTTTGTGACATCCTGCTTAGGCTTTTACAGCTGAAGTCTGCTCCCCTCAATACCACTGCTGCCGGTGCTAGACCTGTCTATGCTGGGGGACAGCCAAGTGGGCTGGGTCCCCAGCACTTGCTGCCTCTGCATGCACAGATAGACAGGACAGCGTTATCCATCCCTGTGGGAGTTGTATAGATTTGTATCTACAGAGAGCTTGGAAGTCTGATTCAGACAGAGGATCCCAGCCTCCAGGGAAGGTGTCTGGTTCTCTCTGTGTCCAGCCTGAGCCCTAGTGTCATTCGGTGGGTGCTCATGCAGCCTTGCTGCTGGGGAGGAGGGATGCTTTGAGCACAGCTGACTTGTTACAGTTAATGCAGCTGTGGCATGTTGGACTTCTGCAGTCCAGAGGCACCTACCTGGCAGTCTTTACTATTTATAAACAGCGTGATGTGCAGAACTCTGCAAACTGATGTTTTGCATGGGCTGTATGACCAGTGCAAGCTGCAGTACCAGCACCTTCCCCATGGAGCTTCCCCAAATCCCTGCACATCCCGGAGGAAGCCGCCCCTGCCCTCTCTCTGGGAAGCTAGTTGATCCCTGCGAGGGCCACAACCCCTGCAGTGGCACTGAGGGGAGTTTGGTGGCAAGTCTCCTTAATGGCTTCATGTCTCTGCCTGTCCCAGAGCTTCATGACCTGTCTTGTGCCATTCTCCCCCTTCCAGCTAAGGGCTGAGTTTGCTTCTTTCTCTGTTTCACAGTCAATAGCAGAGCTCTATGCTGCTTTGTCTGTTGACAACTCTCAGAGGCTTTTCTCAGGAAAGCTTTAATTTCTAAAGATGCCAGGAGAGAGGAAGATGCATTCTGGAGCTCTCTAGGGAGGCAGAGGACCAGTTATCATAATTTTCCAGTATTTTGCCAAATTTCAGGGCATAGATTTTCTCCTGGGCTCTTCCTGCTTTATAGGCACTTTCCATTGACTCAGCACTTTCATCCCATTTGTGGTTATGCAGTAATTTTGTGGTAATGTGGAAAGACAATGGATCAAACAGGTATCTGACACACATTTATCCGTTTTTGTTGCTGTTGAACATCTAACAATAGCCTTCCAAACTGTGAAACCTAGCCAGAAGGCAGTGGACTTGCAGGACCCCAGAAGACTTCCCTGGAAGTCTTTGGTGAGTGCTGTGCTGCATGGTGTGGACAAGGTGTAGCTTCCAGGCCTCATGCTTTGTCTTAACATTAAAGCAAACTTTCTGACCAGCTACATCCTTTGGTCAAGCCTGCACTGCCTGGCTCCTTGTTAACCCACATGATGTCTGTACTCTCATTCTTTGCCTTGAATGCTTCGAGGCCTTTAACTGCTCTGTGCTTTGCAAGAGTGGAATGGGACAGCAAGGAGGCAGTGAGAGACAGGGCAAGGGCACATATCCTGCATTCTGTCCTGTCTCTGCCTGCAAGACATAGCAACCCCTGGAGCTGATACTGCTGCTTGTCTTCAGAGCTTTCTTCGGGACTTGAATGGGACAGTGCAGTGGGTCCTTGAGATGCACCGTACTCAGCACACTCCTCTTTGTCACTGTGCCAGTGACCACTCAGTGCTGAGCATAATCAACATGAGGGTTAGTAAATTTGTGCTGTTTGTGCCTTGTTTTGCCTTCCTGGGTCCAGGGCTGCCATGAGCAAGGAGCCAATAGCAACCAGAGAAGCCAGCATGACTTTCTGCAAAACAGGCCCTGTTACATGAACCAATTAATCTTTCTAGTGCAGTAAAAGGAATGTATTAATTCAAACACAAGACAAGATCTGACAAAAGTCAGATGTTTTGATTAAGAATTTAGGTCCTTTGGCTCTGGGATTGTGTGTCGGACACAAGCATCTGTGCAGGCTGAAGCTGGGTCATGCTTGGCACAAGCAGGCTCTGGATGATCTTCCACCAAAGCTAGAAAAAAGCTTGCAGAGCTTTTGTCCTTGGAGATGTCTTTTTGGAAGGCTTGATAACTTGTCCTAATTTATATGAATCTTCAGAAATCTCTGGCTGCCAGAAATTTTCCAGTTGACAAAAAAAAAAAAGCTTTTGGACTGTCCTTTGGAGTTATGGAAAGTTTTGTTTGGAGGTAGTTTTGTTTGCAACTACAAAGACTTTTCTCTGATTGATGGCACTTGCACAACATGAAGAACCACCAGCAGCGGAACACGGGACTCAGCTTTGCCCACTGAGAGTCAGTGTGGCAGAAATGGCCTGTGGGGCTGGGAAGGGGATGTCATGGGTTGCCCTTGGTGATTGTAAAACTTGAAGCAGTGACTGGAAGCAGGCTGTGGAGGCCTTCCAGGAGCTTGGGGAGGTAAGGAGGATGTTTCAACCCAGGGGCACATCAGCATTACACAACTCCTTCAGACCTGCAAGCACACAGGTTGCAGAGTTAAGCCCTGATCTGTAGTTACTGAACAGGCTTCACTGAGCTCACATTTGGTATAAAAAAATGTTGAATGCCTGGAGATCCTCTTGTACTTCACCATTCACAGACCTGGGGATGAGGAGAGGTGGCAGATGCTGGCAGAGCAGTATGCAGAGGTGGTGGAGCCTCTTGCCAAGGCTCCCAGCCCTCCTGCAGGAGGATGGAAGGGGGTCGGAACATGTCAGCAGGAGTGGTGAAGGACTCTAGCAGAGTGTGGTTACCATGGGTAATTTCCATTAGAAATTTCCATTTCCATTGGGCTAAAATAGAAAAGATTTTGCTTCTTGGAGTTGCCAGCCATGGTGTGAGCAGAGCTAGGAGGAGGACTTGCAAAGCAGCAGCTTCTCAGGGCTTTGGGGGCCACTAGCAGTTCTTAGTCATCAAGACAAGCCTCTCCCAGGACTTCCACCTCTGCCCATGGATCCTGCAACTGTATAGGATCAGGCCTGGGCTACCCAGTTCACATCTGAGATGTGTTGCAGATGTACCTGTCTCCAGCTCTGTCTCCTGGGACTTTGGATCTTTGTCTTAGTCATGTCCCCAGTCTTTCTCTGGCCATGCCTCCTGGATAGACCTTGGCCCTACATTGTAGCTTTGTCTCCAGTCCTGTCTCCAGTCCCATTTCCTGCTGTTCCTGACAGGACACTTTGGAGCTACCCCAGATCTGATTTCACAGCTTGCCTTGTCTGACACCACTGCTGGACTCTGTTATCACCACTCATCTTTCATGCTGTGGGATTGCACCCCAGTTGGTGAAGGCCCCACGTGTGCTGGGGTCACTCCAGCTCCTGTCTCAGACCCTGCCCTGGAGCAACGCCACGCTTGCTTCTCTAGCACAGCCCTGGGGAGGTTGCCAAGGCAGGATGGCATACCAGCATTTCAGCATTCCCCAGGTTTCTGAAGCCTTTGGAATGCCTGTGACCACATTGCCCAGAACTTGAAGAAAACATTTAAAACCCACCATTTATGTAAGGGCTGTCGGCTTGTTCTTGCTGTTCATCCGGGGAGATGTGGGGACAAGGAACCATGCCTGCCCAAGCAACTCCAGGAACGGGGAACCACTGGATGAGCTCATGCCAGCTCTGTTAAGGAACAACTTCTGCTGCAGGGTGGTGATCTCTGTTGTCTGGTTCTGGTTGCCTCTCTTTTTGGGGCTGCAGACCAAACATGGAGGAGCAGTCTGCTGCTCCTCACCCTCTATGGTTCTTTGTGCTTATGTCTTATGGGTGGAGCATTTCTTTGCTTTGTCATATGGTCCCTTTTCTTCCTCTTTATAATCTTTATTATACCTTTTAATGTTGATATCTAACATCTGCTCAGTTTGTGATTTTGTCTCCTTGCAGTATGCAGTCAGATTTGAAGATTTACTCCATTAAGTGATGAGCTGTGGATTATGTTCCCCTTTGAGCCATTTGGCTCAGTGTAGTCCTTCCTTACAGAACCGCTGGGAGGGATGCAGGCTCCATTTTAGGCTCCTTGAGCCCATCAAATGCAATTCGTTTGACCCCAAGTGGTAGAGCAATAGACTACTGGGAGGCTCATAGCTGGGAGAATCAGTGTTGCTGAACCGGTGTGCTGCTCACTGAGCTCAGCAGCAGGTTCTCAGTGCATGATTTGGGCTGCAATACTTTGCATCTCTCTGCTCTCTCTGTTTAGTGTGGAGGCCTGGGGAGGTCTGAATGCTCCAGTCCCCCACATAGCAGCACAGCTTGCTGTGACCTGGACTGATGATAGCCCAGGAACTGTCCCATATTCTTGAAAGCTTGGTGTCCAGCCAGGCACAGTGGGGCAAAGCTCAATCCATTTTTCTCTCTTCGCCTAAATCATGGGCTGCCTGTCCCAAAAAAGCCCCAGACATGCCAAGAAGAGTGTCCCATTATGGTCTATGCCTTGGTTTCCCACTTCAAGAGCCAGCTGGGCACTGTTGCAGGCTTATTGAGCCATGCCTATTGGTTATTAAAATAAAAATCCTATTAACTTTTTAGATTATTTGTTAGTCACAAATAAAATTCTTTCCTGGCCATGGGCAATTAACTTTGAAGATAAAGTATTTCGTTTCAACAAAACCTGTAAAAGAGAAATTTCTTTCTAAAGAATTTCCATTTTTCGTTCCTGGCTATTGTTTTTTCTCTTGTTCTTTTTTATTTTCTATCTATCTGTCTTCTAACTGTATTTTTCAGACATCCCAGTAAAAGTCTTCCTTTCTATTTCCACCTGTCCATCTCAATTACATCTAGCTTTTAGAATCTCTATCAGCTTCAACGTGCAGCTCGCAGCTCCTGTTCTCCCTCCTGCAATGTCTCCTCTGCTGCTTGCTGGTCTGTATGACTTGCTGGAGGTGTTGGCAGAGCACTGGATCCAGCTCTGCCCAGATACTCCTGGGGTGATATGGATTTAGATGTCACCAGGTGCTGGGCCTTGTCATGTCATATGCAGGTTCTGTTCCCCATGCTTGGGGCACTCTCACGGCCCTCCACCTGCTCCTTTGAGGCTTCTGGAAGAGCTGATGAGTTTCAGTTCTCCCTTTGCTGCCTTCCCTTTGTCTCACTTCTTACTTGCCTGTGTGCCCAGGAAGAGGAACATATTCAGTGCAGGCATCAAGGAGCTGTGCAGCACTGATAATGTTGGGCAAAAGAGGAGCATGGGTGAGGAAGATCAGAAAAGTTATCCCAGCTACCCACTGCACACATCAGTGTGTGCCCTCCTGACTCCTAAATCTTCAAGTCCCACTCAGTGTCTGCAAGAGACCCCAGCATGTTTCTGCATCCTACTGTCCTTCCTTTTCTTGTTGCTCATATGGCCCAGAAAGCATCTATAAAGCTCCCCACTTTATCTGCTTTTTGTAAGAAGGTTGCACATTGCTGTTCCAGCTGTGGACATAAACCGCATTTGTCTGATGGGGAATCAGAGCTAATGAGTGTTAGCCAATTTAAGACTTCTGGAGTCTCCTGCTCACCAAGTGTGTGGTTGGGTTTATTCGCTCTCTCTTCCAGTAACCTTCTGCTGCCAGGAGACAGCAAACAACCTTCATGTGGCATGGATATCACTGCCTGGAGCCGGCAGTCTCCAATGTGTTCCTGACTGCTGTCACCATCAACATCTGCTGATATGGCATTGGTTTCTTGAAGCAAAGCCGGAAACACACTTCCATTGCAGATGCTTAGAGCACCTACATGTGATAAGGGCCTCAGGAAGTAAGCACAGGAGCTCCAGGTGGTCTTCTTGTTTCTGTGTTTCATGACAAGAAAAAGAGACCTGAAATTAAGTGTGGAGGTGTCCTTTTCTGTGGAAAATCTTCAGGCAGGGAAGCAGCATTCACTATGCTGCTGTGCAGCATGGCTTAAAGCTCCTTTCTTTCCTTAAGGAAATACCAGAAGGGAGAAATTGGGTATAAACCTATGTGTATCCAGCCCTGACACAGCAGTGAATGTAAAGTCTCCAGAGTCAGGAGTGCTGCAGGGAAGAGCTTGTTTCCATCCTGGACTATGATACTGGAGCCAGCCCCAAATAGCCCCATTGTCTCCTCAGCCATGCTGCAGAGGAAGGGACTGGTGCATGGTTATGGCTGGAGGAGCAGGAACTCACTGCATTTCTGGGGTTTCTCTTCAGTGGGGCTGTGCTAGTAGTGATGCACTCCCTTTGCCTCGCCTCTCTGTAACCATGTGGCAGCTACTGGCCTTATCTAGGGCTTCTTCTAGATTGAGCAAACCTCATTTGGCTTCTATGAGTTCGCTGTTTTTTTATGTCATATCATTTTTTTGCTAAGGCGATCAGCTCCAGGGCAGGCACGTTCTCTAGTGGAGTGGGGGACCACGGCATTCAGGAGGGGTTCCTTCGTGAAAGCAACCCAGGGAGTGGAGGGAACTGCCAGCACCCAGCAGCCCTCACAAAAGCAGCTGATGAGGGCTGGGCAGGGCCAGCAGCAGCAGCAGCCAACCCCAGGTACAAAGGCTGCCTCTGGGGAGCATGAGCACCCAGGGCAGGCAACCATGGTGCGGCACCTCAGCCAGGCGTGGCCATTGGCACAGCAGTCTGCATGGGAGGGCGCAGGATGGGTCATTTTTTATTCTGGGAGCAGCAGAGGAAGGGCCTTCTACTGCAGCAGAAACTGTGTCCACCCACTGAACCTGCCAGTCTGAGGCTGAAACCCAGATGGAGGGGCCGCAACCTCCTTGGGCAGATGCCTACACCCAAACAGAGGATCAAAAAGGGGATTGAAAGAGCTGCCTAGACCTTCAGTTACAGGGAACTCCAGTCTCTGGAAGTTCCACTATGTCCTGAAGGCATAGGTAGATGTCATAGGTGTAAGTGTGCCCAGCTGGATGAACTTTTCAAACAGGTGGCTCTGTTACAATATGTGCACACCAGGCCATGTAGCATCCAGCAATCTGAGAGGGAGATTAACAGGCTTTATTATGTACTGACATAGGCTGATCAACAGCCCTGCCTTAAGTCCTGGTAGGAGGAAGTTAAACAAGCTTCCAGCCCTGAACCAACAAACTGGAATGACTTACAAGACAAAGGAGACTGGATCCTCACCTCTTCTTGGAGCAGGATAAGTCTCCCCTTGCCCGTGAAATGCCCCTGCACAACAGATACGATGCTCTAGGGCTGGAGAGAAGAGACTGTGTGAGTAATGGTAAAGACCTTGGAAAGGGCAACCATACAAAGTTGGCTCAGTCTATCACCTGCACAAAAAACAGTATCACAAAAAAGGCTCAAAGGTTTGGGATCTTGTAGGTAAAAGTTAAGGACCAATAAAGGGCACCTTGTGGTTGGGGTCAACTACTAGCCTTCTGATCAAGGGCAGCCTGTTGACAAGGCCTTCTTGTTTCAGCTACAAGAAGCATCGCATTCACATGCTCCCATCTTAATGGGGAACTTCAACCACCGGGATGTCTTCTGGAAAAGGTAGACAGCAGGCTGTAAGCAATCCAGAAGACTCCTGGAGTGTGTTGAGAGTAACTTCCTGGTAATAGACAAACCAACCAGAGGAGAAGCATTACCGGACCTGGTGCTTACCAGTGCAAACAAAATCATTAAAGAGGTTAAGCTTGGAGGCAGTCTGGGCTGCAGTGACCATGCTTTGATTGAGTTTGTGATCTCAAGGAATATTGGCCTGGCAGAACAAAGTCAGGACCGTGAACTCCTAAAGAGCAAACTTCAAGTAATTTAAAGACCCAGTGGACAAGAGCCCCTGAAACACTGTCCTTAGGGACAAAGGAGCTGAACACAGCTGGAAACTCTTTAAATATGTTTTTTCTTAGAGCACAAGAACTCTCCATTCTCCTGTGTGAGAAAGCAAGCAGGGAGGGCAGAAAACCAGGATGGTTGTGCAAGGACCTGCTGCTCAAAATGAGGTGCAAGAAGGAAATGCAAAGGCATTGGCATGAAGCAGGGACATGTGGCATGGAAATAATACAGGAATGAAATCAGGAAAGCCAAGGCACAGAGGGAACTGAGCTTGGCAAGGGATACAAAAAATAACAAGAAGGGATTTTGTAGGTACACTGCCCAGAAAAGAAAGGCCAAATAGATCGTAACCCCTCTGATAAACAAGAAGGGTGAACTGGTAACAACAGACATGGAGAAGGCTGAGGTACTCAACAACTTCTTTGCCTCAGTCTTCACTGGCAGTCAGGCTTCCCATGTCTCTCTTTTCCCTGAACCTGTACGTGAGCGCTGAGGGAGCAAAGACGCTCCCACTGTAAGTGAAGAGCAAGTTTGAGAACACCCGATGAAACTGAACAGGTGCAAGTCTATGGGGCCCAATGACATGCATCCTAGGGTCCAGAGGGAATTGCCAAGCCTCCCTCCATCATCTTGAAAAGTCCTGGCAGCCAGGTGAAGTCCTTGGTGACTGGAAAAAGGAAAACATCACTCCCATTTTTAAAAAGAGTAGAAAGGAGGACCTGGGGAACTACAGACTGGTGAGCCTCACCTCTGTGCCTAGGAAGATCATAGAAAAGATCCTCCTGGAAGCAATATCATAGCACATTCAAGACAAGGAGGTGATCCAAGACAGCCAGCGTGGCTTTACCAATGGTAAATCTGGTAGCCTTCTATGATGGACAGGTACACTCTGCTGGGTTAAGAACTGGCTGGACTGTTGGGTCAAGAGTAGTGGTGAACGGAGTGAAATCCAGCTGGCAACAGGTCATGAGTGGTGTTCCCCAAGGGTCAGTCTTGGGGCCCATCCTCTTTAATATCTTTATTGGTGATTTGGATGAGGGAACCGAGTACACCCTCAGTAAGTTTGCAGACAACACCAAGCTGGGGGAAAATGTCAATCTGCTGGAGGGTAGGAAGACCCTACAGAGGGACCTGGACAGGTTCAGTCGATGGGCAGAGGCCAATGGCATGAGGTTCAACATGGCTAAGTGCCAGGTCCTGCACTTTGGTCACAACAACACCATGCAATGATACAGGCTTGGAGCACAGTGGCTCAAAAGCTGTGCAGAGGAAAAGGATCTGGGAGTGTTAGTTGATGTTCACCTGAACATGAGCCGGCAGGGTGCCCAGGTAGCCAAGAAGGCCAAGGGTATCTGGCTTGTGTCAGGACTGGTATAGCCAGCAGGACCAGGGAGGTGATTGTCCCCTTGTATTCTGCTCTGGTGAGGTTGCACCTCGAGTACTGTGTTCAGTTTTGGGCCCCTCACTACAAGGACATCGAGGCCTTGGGGTGTGTCCAGAGAAGGACTACAAAGCTGGTGAAAGGCCTGAAACACAAGTACTGTGAGGAGTGGCTGAGGGAACTGCGGTTGTTTAGTCTGCGGAAGAGGAGGCTCAGGGGAGACCTTATTGCTCTCCACAACTACCTGAAAGGAAGTTGTGGGGAGCTGGGGGTCAGCCTTTTCTCGCAAATGACTAGCGACAGGACTAGAGGGAATGGCCTCAAGTTGTACCAGGGGAGGTTCGTGTTGGAAATTAGGAGACATTTCTTCTCAGAAAGACCAGTCAGGCATTGGAATGGGTTGCCTAGAGAGGTGGTGGAATAACTGTCCCTGGGGGCGTTCAAGGAAAGGTTGGATGTGGTGCTTTGGGACATGTTTTAGTGGGTCATACTGGTGGTAGGGGGATGGATGGACCAGATGATCTTGGAGGTCTTTTCTAACCTTAATGGTTCTATGATTCTATGATTTCAAAAAATCAGACTGTCCTTCAGGATGCTGTTTGCTGGGCTTCCCAGGTCCCAGCTGCATCTCTGGGAGACGATGGGGATGTATTCTCCTCCTCCTCAACCATGTATGGAAAAAATGGAGACAAATGTAAATAAGTGGTAAGAGAAACTCAAAAAGTAGGAGTTACAGAAAAGCAGCAAGAAAAGAATGCATTGAGAACCAATGTAGTGTTTTAAATTTATTCGGTGCACACATGATATAACCTGCAGCAAACTTCTTGCATTTAATCCTGTCATTGGTTCCCCTCTACCTGCCAAGTGAAATCCAGGATCAAGGCTCAGATGACCTTGGAGGTCTTTTCCAACTTTAATGCTTCTATGGAGTGACTGTATCATTTGAAAGGGAAAAGTGACCAGTGTCACCTACCTGGAAGTCTGTAAAGCCTTTGACACAGTCTCACATGACATCCTGGACAACAAATTGGAAGGAGATGATTTTGATAGGTGTACCATTCAGTTGATAAGTAATTGGCTTGAAAGCCACACCCTGAGAGTGCTGGTCAATGGCTCTATGTCCAGGTGGAGGTTGGTGACGAGTGGCATCCCTCAGGGATCTGTCTTGGGACTGGTACTGTTTAGTGTTGTTATCAATGACTTGGACAATGAGGTCAAGTGCACCCTCAACAAGTTTGCAGGTGACACTAAGCTGAGTGGTGCAGTTGATACAACAGAATGAAGGGATGCCATCCATAGGGATGTGATCAAGCTAGAAAACTGGGCCCATGTAAACTGAATGAGGTTCAAAAGTGTAAGTGTAAGGTGCTGCACCTGTGTGGGGGCAATCCTAGACATGAGAACAAACTGGGTGAAGAACTCATTGAAAGCATCCTTGCAGAGAATGACTTAGGGATTCTGTTGGATGAAAAGCTTGACATGAGCCAGCAGTGCACGCTTGCAGCCCAGAAAACCAACTGCATTCTGAGCTGCATCAATGTGGCCAGAGATGTGACCAGCAGGTTGAAGGAGGTCACTGTCCCCCTCTACTCTGCTCTTGTGAGGCCCCACTTGGAGTACTGCATCTACGTCTGGGGACCTGAGATGTGCACAAGAGATGTGCAAGATGATACACAAGAGATGTGGACCTGTTAGAGAGGTTCCAGAAGAGGGCCTGAAGATGAGCAGGGGGCAGGAGCACCTGTCCTATGAAGACAGGCTGAGAGATCTGGGACTGTTCAGTCTGAAGAAAAGAAGGCTCCAGGACACCTTATTGTAGTTTTTCAATATGTAAAGGGGGCTTATAAAAAAAAGATGGAGAGCGACTTTTTGCTCGGGTAGATAATGACAGGACAAGGGGGAATGGTTTTAAACTAAAAGAGGGGATATTTAGATTAGAAGTTAGGAGGGAATTCATCCCTCAGATGGTGGTGAGGCCCTGTAACAGGTTGTCCAGAGAAGCTGTGTATGTCCCAATCCTAGAGGTGTTCAAGACAAGGTTGGACGAGAAACTGGGCTACCTGATCTAGTGGGTAGCATCCCTAGCCATAGCAGGGGTCTTGGAACTAGATGATCTGCAATGTCGCTTCCAACCCAAGCTGTTTTATGTTTCTATGATTAGCTGCTCCTGCCTGTCTGCCCCCATCTGCTCCTGGTCGCACCAACGGGATGTCCTCTACCTTCTATGGAGGTGTCATCCCTGGTAAAAGCCTGCCCAGAGTGTTTGTCTCTGTTTAGCACTGCAATTTCATGGGTACCACCTGGCTATTAGAATCATAGAATCCTATAAGAATGAAGTAACTTATTCTGGAGGACTATTGTAACCTTCAGAATGACTACTATGTCTCACTTCTGTAGCTATGAAGAATACGTCTGTGGGGAGTGGGAGGCAACTGTGATCAAAGGATGAGAAAATTGCCCGCAAAGGAGCTGTGGGGCTGAAAGTACCACAGTGGGGCCAGGTGTGCTGCCAAGAATGAGGGCAGGAGAAGGAATGAGTCTGATCTCTCTGTTAAACAGCTGCAGGGCTAAAACTCAGGCAGCCCTGAGGGCTAAAACACCCTTGGGGCATTAATGAGGCTTTGAGTAGCTGCAGTAGGGCGTGTCAGGGCAGTGAGCTCTGCTGAGCTGGATGTCTTTGTGGGCTTTGACTGTCCTGGGATAGAGTTTGTTAGGATAGCCCTGCAGTCCATCCTTGCTCTTGGATTGCTGCTCTCCCATCCCTCCTGGATGCTGGCTGCCAGCATCCTTGTAGCAGGCCTCTGAGCTCATAGGGCTAGAAGAGCAGCTTGGCTCTGCTTCTAGGAGATGTCACAGAGACAACAGAGCCCTGTGGTAGGGTTGCTGGACCTGTGGCCAGGATAGGAGCTCACAAGTGACCCATGTATGTTGCTTGCAGCTGGCAGGACCACCACCAGTGAGGAGCTGGAGGACATGCTGGAGAGCGGCAACCCAGCCATCTTCTCTTCTGGGGTAAGCACCATGGGTTGGCCCTGCTTCAAGCCCAGCATGGTTAAAAGCCAACCCAGTCCTTGTCCCTTGGGAGTTGTCTGTTTAATGTGCTCCCAGCACAGGAATGACAAGTACTGCCCATACTGCAGCAGGATGCTGCATGAGCAGGGACTATGTCTTGGCTGGAAGGGCAGCTCTGGGCTGGGGCAGGGCAGGGGGGTGGCTGCTGCAAACTGCCTGGCTGGGGTGGCTAGAGGCTCTCCCTGCTCCATGGTACTTGTGGGCTAGAGACTATATGGCAGCCAAGCCTTTCACACTCTGGCACCAGCCACAACCCCAAGGAGGATTGGCTTGCACCAAGGCCCTGCTCTGCCCAGATCCCTGCCATGCCCAGTGGCCTCATGGGCAGGCAGATGGTGCCAGCTTGCAATGTTCCCTCTGAGTCCAGCGCCAGCCTCCAAGGCTTTTGTGTGGCTCCATGGGGCCTGGCTATGGCCTCATGGTTGCTGTGAGGCCAAACCCCAGAGTGCTCTTCCAGGATCTTGCTCCATTTTCTCCATTGCCCCAGAAGATACCTCCCATTTAAACCATTCCCCTATCTCTCTTGGTTCCCCTGGTCCCAGAGGTGAGGGACAACATCTGGGGCACAGAGGCAGGACCGAGCATGTTTACTGGCTTTGTCTTCTTGCAGATCATTATGGATTCAAACATCACCAAGCAGGCACTGAATGAGATTGAGACACGGCACAGTGAGATCATCAAGCTGGAGAACAGCATCCGAGAGCTGCATGACATGTTCATGGACATGGCCATGCTGGTGGAGAGCCAGGTAAGGAGACCTGCAGCCCATAGCCCAGATGCCAGCTCACTGCGGGGGTGGGGGCGGTAGGGGGGAGGGGATGGCTGGAGAGAAACTGATGTGCTCTGCCTGGACACAGAAAGGGCACTGGGGCAGATAGCTTGGGAGGGCAGCCATGAGCCCATGAAAGCACCTCTGTGCTGGCGTCCTTTCAGGGTGGGTGCTGAGGTGAAAACCTGCATCTGGCCACCTGGTACCTACACTGCTCCCAGCAGGGCTGAGGTGAGCTCTCGAGGGCTGGAGGTATCTGTCGTGTGCCCCAGAACAGGAGCTGCTGTGTGCTCAGGGCGGGTGGTGAAGTGAATTGCCTTTTAGGAGGGCACCTGCTGATGGCTGGCACCCAGGTGGGGATGGGTTCTTCTTCCCCAGAGCCTGAGCAGTTCTGGGGAGGCCCATGTGGGCTCACATGTGAGCACTGGGCCCCACTGACAGAGCCTGGGGAGCCCCAGGCTGTGCCACCAGCCTGCAGGGCATGGCCCTTCAGATGGGCATGCTCTTCGGTGTCTCTGCTCACCCCCCTTCTTGCCTGCCATGCTGTCGCGGCTGAGGAGACGTCAGTGGCAGGTAAAGCCCCGCCTGGCCCTTGCCAGTGCTGCATGCTTGGCTCTGCATGGCTGCACTCTGCATGTCTGTGGCTCTTGTGTGGCGTCAGGGCTGGCCCTTGGAAAATGGGTGAGGGTGGCTGTGGCATGGAGGTGTTTGTCTGGCCTGCCCTTGACCAGCTGGCAAACCTGGCCCTGTGTGTCTCCTCTGTTTTCCCTTGATGTCTGCAGGGCATTGGGTTGTCAGCTCCTGGGACAGGCTGGGACAGTTGGCCCAGGGTCAGAAGATTTTGGCAGTGCTGTCATGCTGTTCCCAAGAGAAGGGCCTTCGCATCTTCTGTCCCCTCTGGCTGGCCCCAGTAGGGGGGAAGGGGGAGGAGGTGCCAATCCATGCAGGGCCACCTCCACCTTGTTCAGAGACTCTAGGTCCTGTTTCCTATCCTCACATTCTTCGGGCTCCTTATGCCACTCTGCCAGCAGGAGTTGTCACCATTCCTGGGAGACCTGCCTGTCACAGCCTGTCACATGGCCATGTCCGGCTCCTCCACAGGGCCCATGGGTGGCACAGACCCCATGATACACACACATAGGTGGAGGCAAGGGGTGACAGGCCACTGTGACTGTCTCTGGCCCTGCCTGCTGCTGTGGCCTTGCCTGCAGCCAGCACCCATGCTGCCACCCCACAGCCCAGCAGGTCAGGGCAGTGTGGGCACAGTTACCTGAGGACACTACATTGTACTGGTCCCTGTGTGGGAAGGGGCACCACCATCCCTTATCAGCCTTCCCTGGGAGAACTGGAGGCATGAAGCTGTGCAGGAGGCTTGATGCACTCTAGGAGGATTTGCGGCCTTCTGCCCTGCTGTAACTGCTAGACCATGTCAGCATCCTGCAACACCCCCGGGGGGAGAAGAGGGGGGCTAGTCTCTGAGCTGCTGGCACAGGGAAGGCAGAGAGCAGAGGGGTATCAGACTCACAGCTGTGCTTGGCAGCTGTCTACTCTGCCCTAGGAGTGGCACCAGTGGGCAGGGGAAGCATCAGCTTTAGGCACAGCACCCAGGCCAGCATATCAGGCATGGGACAAGAGCAGCAGGGTGCTTGATAAGGGTCAGTGCTTTGACCTGGGTGGGAGGGTAACATCCCTGGGCTTGCAAGGCTTGTCCTCTCTGGTGCTGCCAGGTGTTAAAGCTCAGAAAAGAGCGTTGCAGAGTTGCTGGCCATGATCCTCAGCTTTGCAGCCCAGATTCTCTCTGTGCTGTGCAGAAGGGTGTTGGGGTTCAAGCCTCTGCCCATCCCTGGAAAGCCTGTCATTCACATGAACCATCAGACAGTCTCCATCTGCTGTAGGACCCAGATGCGCTTGGTGGGCAGTAAAGAGGGGGCAGAAGGGAGAAGGTTGGCTAGGTGAGGATGCCTCAGGCCATGTCTCCGTATCCTGGAAGAGGAGTGGGGCAGGAGTCCCTGCAGGACCCAGTGGTCCAGACTGACCAGCCTTGCTTCAGGGATCTCTGCTCTTGGCAGGGTGCTTGTGCAGATCTAAGTAGTCACCTGTGCATGTTTGTGGCTTTCTGAGTACCCCACATGGTGCTGCTGGTATGGTCTTTGCCCTCCCCTGCCACTCCTCCTGCTTTTCCAGTGTGCAGCACCGTGATGATGCAAATCCTGTTGTGGCTGTGATGCTCACCTGGGACATAAGACATGTGGCCACCAGGCCAGGACTGGGATGGGGAACCCGCTTGACTCTTACTTGCCTCTCTGCTGGCGTGTGTACAGAGGTCCCAGCCCTCTTGGACAAAGCCTATGGTCTGGACCCACACCCCAGGGTGTCCACAGTCTGTGTGCCTGCTACAGGCAGGTGATTATCCCTTTATCTCCCATGCAGGGCCACTGGGCAGGGTGATGTCTGCACGGTGCCGGGGAGCAGCAGGGAAGGAAGGAGCTCACGTATGTGCACATGGGCGTGTGGGCTCTGTCCCTACTCTGCAGGGTGAGATGATTGACCGCATTGAGTACAACGTGGAACACTCTGTGGACTACGTGGAGCGGGCTGTGTCTGACACCAAAAAAGCAGTGAAGTACCAGAGCAAAGCCAGACGGGTGAGTCATGGCACTGGCTGGGTCATATCTTCCTCTGCATGCACTTCTGACACTGTCCATGGACCAGGTCCCAGCCTGGCACCCCTGCCTGCCTTGCTGCTTACACAAAGGAGCAGACAGCAAAGTGCAGCCTTGTGGGTACTCAAGCACTACTTTACTCCACACCGCTGGGTGCAGCATGGGTCCTGCTGGTGACATGGACTGAGGCAGAGCTCTGTAAGGGTGCTCCTTGAGCACTGTCAATGAGTCATGGGGCAGGAGTGCTCATTGGTGGGAAGAGGAGGGACAGGGTGGATTCCATGGGCCAGGCTAGATGTGGGATCCATGTCCCTTGCCAAAACAAGGTGGAGGTGGTAGAAAAAGGCATGTTACAGCTCTGGCCCCAAGCGCAGTGCCAGCTGCCTGTCCCATTCCCCAAGCCTGGCCCTACCAGCATGCTCCTATGTCTCTGCAGCAGTTTAGCAGCTCAGGGGATACAGTGGGCCACCAGGTTTGCCAGTCCAGTGCTGAAGAGGGAGCCTGGGTACCCAGCCATGTCCCAGCGATGGCCAGAGCCTGTCTGGCTCGCCTGGTGCTGATCAGAGCCCACCACAGACACACAGGGATGGGGCACATCGCAGGCCCCAGCTCTTGGGTCCAGCTTACCCCTGGCACTCATGGTTCCCTCTCCCTTTTCTCCCTGCCGGTGCTGCAACACCTGAGCAGAAGAAGATCATGATCATTATCTGCTGTGTGATCCTGGGTATTGTCATTGCCTCCACCTTTGGCGGTATTTTTGGATAGACTCACCCCACGGGACTGTTTGTGATGGATGGAGCCGCGCGTGCCATGGGGCTGCAGCCACACCGGAGCGAACCACACAGCCCCCGGAGCCTCCCAGCAGCATTTCAGTTTCTAATGCATGGTTGTTTGTGATGCTGTGTGTGCGGTACGTCTGTGTGGAGGGAGCACCAGCCTTGGGGTGCAGGCGGGGTGCAGGGGACAGTGATGGGCGTGAGGGGGACCTATGGGGAGAACCTGAGCTCTCATCACTGCACCAGCCTGAGAGGCTGGCTGGGACCAGGTGGGGACAGAGGTACCATTGGGCACTGCTGCTCTTCCTGTGCTAGACAGTTTGTGTTAGTCACACCTGAAGATGAGACCAATGATGGGTAGAGTCCTCAGGAGCACAGAGCCCAATCAACTTTCCCCAGCTTTTCCCATCGCCTTCAGCCAGAGCTCTTGTGTCTGTCAGCCACATCAGTGTTTGCAAAACACTTTTCCTCAGGCTGCTTCACTCATGGGGCACTTCCCCAGGGGTACACTCTGCCAGGCTCTGCCTCCCCCCCCCCCCACCATGCCCATGCCTGGCTGCAGTGCTCCATTCCTGCTGCTTTGCTAGTGGTGGAGCTGCCTTCTGCCCTGTGCAAGCCCTTGCCCCAGTGCAGGTGCCTCAGGCTGGATTTGCTGCTGCTGGCCAGTGGTGCTGCTTGGGGCCATCTCTGATGCTTAGGGATGGGGACAGTCACATGGGGCTCAGTGCTGCACCTCAGGCAGGGCAAGAGGCCACAGGTGGTTTGAGGCCACCAAGTTCCACTGGCTGCTTACCCTGCTCCAAATCCTCCTTGTTCTGTTATCAGCTGTGGCACACAGTGGCCCTGGCTCTTGCTGTCCCCAGGCCTGGGCTTAGGCTGTCAGAGTTTGAGGACAGCTCTGACACCCACAGCCCCAGGTGGTGTTTACCTGGGAGCAAGGCTTTACTCAGCCTGACTCCTCCACATATGCACCCTTGGGCTGGGGGCTGGAGGCAGGGGGGCTTTCTCCTATCACAGTCCCAGGAAGCAGCAAAGGCTTGCATCCACACCTTGCAAGCTAAGAGCAGCAGCCTTCTTTCTCCTCCTTTCCGTCACCAGCTCCTGAGCAGGGCAGGGCCAGACCTCTCTTTCCACCTCTGCCACATCTGAGCATCTGCCTGCCACCTCCTTCTGGCACAGTGTCCTGCTGCCTGCTCTTCCCCGGGACCATCTGGGAGACACCTGTACACTGTGGGCTGCTGTGCCAGCACCTAGGTGCCCCATGCTGTCAGCGGTATCTACTGCCTGCTGGCAGCTCAGAGGGGCCCTGTTGCCACCATCCTGTTACTCCCATGCTGCTGCCTCAGTCCAACAGCAGGTGTCAGCCCTTATATTCCTCAGGAGAGTCTGGTGCTCTGGCTGGCTCATGAAATCCCAAAGCACTGTGGAGGAGCCCGAGCAGTGTAGGTGCTGGTGCCAAGCTTGCAGACATGCACCAGGGTGGAGGCTGGACGTGAGCCCAGATGCTGGTAGCAGAAAAGGGGCACTTGGTGGCAGTGAGTACTCCAGCTGCAGGCAGCATGCTGCCTCACTGTTCCAATCAGGGGCAGCTGAGTGCACCCCACCTCCATGTTCCCTGAGGGCTAAGGCATGCAAGCTGGAGTGGAAGGGCGAGGGCAGGCCTGGTTGGAGCTGAGCCCTGCTCCCACCCCACGCTCCGCCATCCTGCCTGGCTAGTAATAGCACTGGCACTTGCCTTGTGCAGTGTGCCCACAGGTGTAGGGTGCAGGACAGCAGGCTGTAGCCAGGACACAGTCCTGCTTTCCCTGAGCACAGCCCTCCCTGTCAATATTACCAAAGGTCCCACAACACAACTCTGCTTGCATTCGGTCACTGTTGGGGAGCGCGTCCAGCCCAGTCCCCCATCCTGCCCAGCCCAAGCCCCCAGCACCTGTGGCCATGAGAACATCCAAGACCACAGTCCCCTTCTTTCACAGTCCTGTGACATCTAATATTAGCTACATCACTGCAGCCTGCGTTCAGCACAATATCTTGGGGCACTGGGACCCCTGCAAGCAGGGGAAGGCAGGCTCTGGAGACCCCTCCAGAGTAGGAAGCAGGCACTGGCATAGCCAGTGGCACATCTTTGTGGGCACATCTGGCTACAGGAGAGAGAGGTGGAGGTTATGTACAATGCCTGCTGCTTCTGCCCCAGTGCTGGTGCCTGCCACTGCAATCTGAACACTGCTGTGATAAGCCAGTGAGAGCACTAGGCCCCCTCCTCTGGGAAGCAATAACACTACTGGTAAGACTGCTCCTAGGCAGGCAGGCAAGAAAGTTCATCTCAGGCTCTGACCCCACAGCAATGCCCACTGCTAGCTCAAGGGGACTTTTTTCTTCCAAGAAATGGTTTCTGTGATACAAGCTCAGATGATGTCAGTACCCACCCCCGTCAAGGCACAAAGCCAAGAACAGCACTGGTGTGGTTACTGACCCTTGCTCCTTGTTGATACCACCACTGCCAGCAGCAGGAGCCAGACGGCACTGTGATTTTGCCACTGGCACTTTGCTGGGCTCATGCAGGCAGTGATGGCTGCATGCTCTGACATGATAGAGGCAGAGGAGCATGCTGCCTTCACTGCCTTGCAGGCTGTCTCTCACTGTCCTTGCTGTGAGGGGAGGGTGTTTTGGTGCAATAATTACCCCTGCACTATGGGAAGCCCCGTTCAGTTCCTTTTTACCTGCCTGTCATTGCATGTACAGACTGAATCACCAATAGCGTGGTTGTGCTTTGAGGTAACATTTCACTTTTTCTTTCTAGCCCCCAACCTCAGACCACTTATCCTTTGGGTTATGACACCTCTGTTCCAAGTGCCACCTGCCCTCCTAGCACCATGAGCATGTTGATGCAGTATTCTATAAGCAGTGTGGGGCACACACAGCTAGCACTTGAATTGGGGATTGGGGATTTATTTTTATTAGTTGTTTTTTTTTGTTTGTTTGTTTTTTAGTAATGTACTTGAAGGCTTTCTAAGCCCTCTGTGGAGTTGTACTGTTGCTGTACTGTGAGCTAAGTGTCCTTGTTTTCTATGTGGATCTTGACCCTGGCTTGCTCTGTCTCACTGGGCTGGATGACACTGTATTGTTGCCTCTTTTTTCCTTCACCCTTTTCCCTCCCTGCTAACCTCCCTTCCTTCTCCCAAAGCTTTGGGTGCAAAACAGCTTCCCATTTTGTGGAATTTTTATGTAGAATAAACATTTGTAACTGTAAAGCTCTAGGCTGGCACCTCTATTTACAGGGAAGGGAGGGAGTGACAGGCAGCAATGGTTGCAATTTAGATTCCAACACCCTCAGAGCATTAATGCATACAGGGTGGACCTGATTTGAAGTGGATGCAGGAGGAATCACCACAGTTCAGATAACATTTCTGCCATTCTGCCTAGAGGAAGATTGGCCCTCATGGGACACACACCTTTATGCTGCCTGGCTACCTGCCTGCAGGCAGAGGGGAAGCTGATAGTAAACCTGGTGCTGTTTTCTACCTCAGCTCCCCTGCACTAAGAACACAACACAGGAGACCAGCAACACTTCTTACTTGTTGACTGTTTAGTGAAGAAGCTGGATATAATGTTCTGGCTCACTGCTCCATTGGGAAGATAAGCAATGGCATGGCAGACACCAATTGGACAGAACTCTGTGCCACTCTGCCTTCAGAGAAAACAGGTCTGGCAGCTTTGCAGTTGGCAGTTTGGCTGCACCTGAGCCAGTCTACACCTGCAAGAGCCACAGTGACCTGTTCCAACAAGTCCCAGGCCTGGGGTGCCCATCTGTGCCATTCACAGGAGGCTCACTGGAGAGGCCAACACACCGTCTTCCACATCATCAGTGTCCGCAGCAATTCAGAAGTGAGGGCGGCGCTTTCGACCTGTGTATTTGGTGTCTGCTCGTACCTCCCTGTGAAGAAAAGCAGAGAGCAACTCAGTGCGATACACAGGGAGGGGAAGGGAAGCTAGTTCATGGCAGGAGTTTGAATGGGTGACAGACAGCAAGCCAGTCTAGCACAGTCAACCTCAGCTGAGGCAGGACCCAAATAAACTTACTTGCCCTGTCGTCGCCTGCGCTCTTTCTTCTCAAGAATCCAGTCCCGGCTTTTCTTCACAGACTTCCCCTTGGTGTTTCTGAACCGTGTCCTACAGAGACAGCAGCTGGGGAGGAACACTTCTGTGCCCTGGAAGATTTCTACCCAGACCTGGGCATGCCTCATAAAAACAGCAGGTGCTTTCCCACTCCCCAGGGATAAAAGAGGCTCAGCAGCACTGTGGACAAGGCCCACACAGTCCAACTCCAGACACACAGAAGGAGGGAGGCTACCACCAACCATAGCTTTGAGCCAAGGGACACCTACCTTCCACAGGCTGCAGCAGACCAGCACTCCTCTGTGCCACGTGTGACATACCAGCAGCGTGCTTAAGCACAGCCACCTTCCCCTTGTCTGCTCTACTCTGAACAAAGCAGACAAAGCCTCTGGCTTCCCAACAAGTTGCCAGTTCTGCTATTGCCTTCCAAGATGAAGTACCCCCTGGACTAAGCAAGCAGAGCACAGCAGTGTAAGAGGCAGGAAAACATGGCAGCCACCAGCTGCTAGCAGCCATGACGATTTTCCTCTGTTTTTTTTCTCTGTCTCTCCCACTGGCTGCAGGGGGGGGGCTCTTCCCTGCACCACTACTATAGGAGGAGACCTCACCAGCAGGAGAAACCACACAGGACACAGCTGCGCAGTCAGACAGCAAAGAACTTGACAGAGGATGGATGGGAACACCAGGTTTCAAGCACAGCAGCCTGCCTCCCCGCCAAACAAACAAACAAACAAAAACAAACAAACCAAAAACAAACAAACAAAAACCAACAAACAAAAAACAAAACACCACACCACCAACAACCTATACTACAGTGCTGAGACAAAGAGCTGAGTGCTGGACAGGAAGCGCACCTCAATCTGAATGCTTAGCTGAAGTTCCAGGGTAAGCATCAACAGCAGCTCCCTGATGCCATAGCAAAGCCCTCTAGTCAAACCAACCTGTTACAGTCCTTGTATCTGGGGCCCTTCAGTAAGATAAAGCAGTGCCCATCTGGGCTGCCAACGGTCCTCCCAGTACACTCCGTCCCTTCCCTCCCACCACTTCACACATAGCAGCACTGTGGTCCGCAAAACTGAGCACTTACATCCCCTGAAATTGGGGAGGACTTGAAACTTCACCCCACATACAATACCTCTCACTGGTGAACTTTGCCTGTTGTATCTCTTGTCCATCAGCACACTCAGTACCAAGGCCCTGAAGAGCAAAATTAGGAACTTTCACCTGGTGCAGACAGAGCTAGTGCTCACTGCCATCTAAATAAATTAAGGGAAACACAGTGCTCTGTAAGGGGAGGGACTGGGACAGGAGTAAACAGATCTCCCAGAAACTGTGGCACAGAAACCAGATGAGAACAAAGAAACGTAAGAGTGAAGCCACATCTGCATATGCAGTTGTCTGGTGTGACTCCTGCTCACCCACAGCTCTTCCACATGACCCAGCAGCCAGGAAGGCATTTCTGCTGCTAGGCAGAGTTCCTCACCTTTGGTAACGTGCCAGAAGCCCCAACAAAGAGACAGAGGAAGAACCTGAAGGGAAAAAAAATATGAGGAACATGAAGCTGACATTCAGCATGTGATTCCCAGTCCCCAAGCAAGACCGAGTTCTTCTATTTTTGAGTCAGATCTAAACTGTCACCTCTGCCCAGGACTGAATTGTGGGAAAGAGAAAAACAGCTTGTAAAAATCACTGCTGAGGCTATGCCTCACCCCACACATTGCCCATTCACAGAAAGACAGGACTCACTTCTTGGCTTTGGTGCTGTTGGGGTAATCTACCACCATTCCCCCAGTAAAGCCAGCTCTCATGGCCTGGGTCGTGATGAGCTCCAGCTGGAAAAAGAAGCACATGCAAACATTATTCACCCACAAGCAAAGCCCAAGAGACTTCTAGGCTCAGTCACAGCTAACTGTGTATGCACACGACAGGTCAACCCTGCTTTTATTAAACCCTATACCAAGCCCCTAGCTCTGCAGTTCCGTCCAGGCAGCAGCCTGCAGTATTTTTTTGTTCTCCCTGCTCTTCCACCTTGCCTGGATTCAGTGGGGCAGCAGACTCTCTAGGAGAGTTATACAAGGCTGGATTTTCCAGCCTTTGGGAATCATAGTACAGTGCTGACAAGTACAGTCCAGTCTTCAAACCCAGTTACACAGGCAAAAATCTAGCACAGCACATTTAGATCAAGTCCTGTCAGTTTCTTTGATTTTAAGGCTCAGCCCAAAACAAACTGTGAAGCGGCAGAAATTGTGTGGGGCTTTCTCCTTATTGTTGTTTTTTTCCTGGCTCTTGCAGAGCTTTATGGATGGCAGGAAGGACAGAGACACAGACCTGATGTGGGCCAATACCATGCATTCAAAGCCTCAAACAGCACAGGTTTTCTGCCTTGCTCTGCCTGTTCATTTTCCCCACCAAGTGATATCTTGTACCTGTTCTGAATTCTCAGGGTACAGTTGCAGGACGGCTCGGGATCCTTGGGCCTATGGGAAATAAAGTCAGTCACAACCCTGTTAAGACAGGGTTCCCCTCTGGTCACCCAGTCCCTAGCCTCCAATGCCTAAAACCTCCTAGAGAACTCTCCCAGCAGAGCTGCTCAGACTGCAGAGTCAGCTTCTCCACAGCACAGCAGGGCACGAAGCTAACAGCAGGGATTACAGAAACACAGGGCACCATGCAAAAAGGAATGCAGACAGGAAATAGGTGCTCCTGCTAGTCTTATATTTCAGTAGCATTTACTTAAAAAGTCTTCCTAGAAGGCAACAGTGACGACACAAAAATAGGCAGAGGCCTGACTGAGAGAGCATGACACTTACCAAGGCAGTATAAAGAGTTGAGAAGAATTGATAAAGGCGTTTTGGAGGACTGTGCGACTTCTTATCAGCATTACAAAGCCACTGCACTGCGGAAATACTGAGAAAGAGAGCAAGACCCTCAAGACACCGAGCCATCAATTCTTTAGCAGAGCCCATAACCTCCCTTTGAGCTTCCTTTCAGTGTTAAACACGTGTTAGGCATCAGGGAAACTAATTAATTTTCTCCATGTAATTTTGCCTTCCACTCTGCAGTCAAGACACTACAGGAATCCCTCTTGAGACTCCCTAAGCCATGCCACAACCCAACATAGTACAGCAGTTATTCAAGCTTATTCAAGCGCAATGAAACACCAGATATCTCCCCCAGTCCAGGTGCTCAAATAATTCAATGCTTGGTTGGGACCCTGGCATAGCCCACAAGCAACCATGCAGGTTTTGACAATGAGCAATCCCAAACTGATTCAGATCAGTAACAGACAGCCCCTACTCCTGTCCAGTACCTTTATGAGGTATTCTCTAAGAGAACTATTTCTTTCCCCTTCACCTCAAAATCAACCATCAAGCTCAGCTGTGAGGTCAGTCCCTAGGTCAATGTCACAGGAATACTTTAGGTTTTCATCCTAGGTGCATGTCTCAACTCTCCTGACATTATCCCCAACTTCACTTTATTTATTTCAATACTCTTCCCAGCTCACTACCACAAAACACATACAAGCATCTCTTTGGAAACTGCTGCTTCTACAATCTAGAATCTCAGCAGCTTGTCCTAAAGAGCTGGAGTCAAGTTGGCGTGGAGCAAACAGAGTGACAGATAAGGACAGTCAGTCATCTGTTATGCAACATAAGCAGACCATGTATACAATACAAAATATGTAGTTATGCAGAGTATCAGAAGAGCTTGGTTAGGTGTACAAACTCACCTGATACAGCCATCAAACATGCCAGGCCTGAAGGGAATGCCGTGACCCACATCTGCAAGAAGAAGGTCTCCTTCCACCTCTCTCTCCACAGCCACATCTGCACAGAAGACACCTCATGGTACCAAGCTCATGCCTTCAGCAATCACCTCTGAGGTGAAGTGAGAGCTTAAGGGGAGGAGGGGCCTCTCACCCAACATTGCAGGGCTAATGTCCATGCCAATCCAGTAGTGCCCCTCTTCAGAGATAAAATCCCCACTCAGCCCAGAGCCACAGCTGAAGGGAGGAAGGGGTGGTAACAGAGATCACAAGCCTTGCCAAACAATGCTCTAGGACAACCATCACACAACAGTGACATCCCCCTCTGTTAGTCCGCAGCAGACACCAGCGCTATGGGGACCCAGTGCCCCCCTCGGCGCCATGCCGGGCTGAATCCCCACATGCCTGTGTGCTGCACCCTGCCGCTGGGCCCCCCTCACCCCACATCCAGAAGGAGGCATGGCCGGTCCTCGGGCAGCCCCAGCAGCTCCACGGCCCGCTCCGACATCTGCGCCTGGATCTCCATCACCCGGGAGCTGCAATACAGAGCAAGGGAGGGGCTCAGGAAATCGCACGCCGGGCCCAGTCCTGGGCCCCACAGCACAGCCCAGCACAGCCCAGCACAGCACAGCCCAGCCCAGCCTGCCCCGTCGTACTTCTGCGTGTACTTCCGCGCTTCCACTTCATCGTAGAACTGCAACGAGAGAATGGAGGGGAAAGGCGTGAGGCCCGGCCCCGGCCCCGGCCCCGGCCCCGGCCCCGGCCCCGGCCCCGGCGCCTCACCAGCTCGGGCGGCCCGCGGTGCTCGGGCCGGCGCCCGCTGCCCGCCATGCTACTGCGTGCCGGCACTGCCCGACGTCACCGCCAGGCGCCGGCGCACAGCGCGCTGCATCCAAGATGGCGGCGCGCGGACGCTGAGGCGGCGCGGCCCGATGGAGCCGGCGGCGCTCGGTCGCCTGCGGCGCCTCCTGCTCGCCGCGCCGGGCCTCGGCTTGGCGCCGGGCCGCGCCGGGCACCGGGGATGCGGCGAGGCCTTAGGGCCGCGCCGCGACCTGTACGAGGTGCTGGGCGTTCCGCCCACGGCGACGCAGGCGCAGATCAAGACGGCGTACTACGAGCAGTCGTTCCGGTACCATCCCGACCGCAACGCGGGCAGCGCTGCCGCCGCCGAGCGCTTCGCCGCCGTCAGCGAGGCCTACCTGGTGCTGGGCAGTGCCGCGCTGCGCCGCAAGTACGACCGCGGCGTCCTCAGCCGCGAGGACGTGCGCGGCGCCCCCAAGCCCTCGGGCCGCCCGCTCACCCCCGCGCCGCCGCCCGCCCGCTCCGCCGCTTCCTCTTTCTCCCGCCGGGGGCCCGTCCCGCCGCCCTTCGACTTCGACGCTTTCTACCGCGCGCACTACGGGGAGCAGCTGGAGCGGGAGCGGATGCTGCGGGCGCGGCGGGAGCAGCTGCGCCTCCGCCGGGAGGAGGCTGCGGCCCAAGGCCGTTTCCGACTCGTTTCCGACCTCTCGGTTGGGCTCCTCTTTTTCTTGGGCGTTGTCCTGCTCTACAGCCTCAAGTAACGTGTGGGCACCAGCCCAGCTCCACCACTGCAACAGGACAACAGAGCTCACTGGTGGGCAGGGCCCCTGCACCCACTTCATGCCTGGGCTCAGCTCCTTAGACCGTGACATGTCCTTTCTGCCAGTGTGGTCTTCAGAGATAGTGTGTGACCAGCAGGCACTGATGTGGGCACAACTTCTCAGACTGTGACCTGTCCCTTTTGCTGTGATCTTTAGAGACAGTGCATGGCCACTGTATGTGGCTGTAATATGTTACCTCTGCAAGTGTGACCTGCAGACTCCATATGACCACTGGGAACCACGTGTGGGCCCTTTTCCAGAGGCTGCAGTGTGCCCCTTCTGCTAGTATGACCTGCAGATGTTGTGCCTGACGGGTTCGTGGACCTTGGTTTGTGGACTCTGACATGTCCCCACCATCAGTGCTGCTCTTTGACCCTGGTGGGAACCACATGTCTTCTCTTGAGCCGCAGTGGAGATTAAATGATTGACAATGGTGTTTGTGTGCTATGTGTGTTCATAGGGGATGCTCTTGCCAATGCTGACTAATGGCTCCCTGTGGTTTTCCGTTAATCTGAAACTAGCCACCTCCATGCTTTCACACTTGTTACTATGTATTTGGGGCATTTTGGGAGCACTGGTTTCTGGACTTCATCGTTGCCTTTGTCTCCATTCAGGATTTGCCTCACTCTGTGGCAAGTACAGAAATTTCAGCTTCAGCAGCCTTACAAGAATGAAACCTCATCCTACAAGAATGAAACCATGTCCTAGTCAGCGTATGACATCACCTGGGGATGCCCAAAATACTTTGGTATTCAGAACAGCCTGTCCTGTCTAGGGCTTGTTAGGAACTTTGCACAAGACTATCTTGTACAGGCCTTTATGGCTGCAGTGGTACACTTCTGGGCACTGAGTGATGTTATTTGTGCTTTACATGTGTCTAAGAATCATTTGTGTATAAGAGTATTTACCTATTTATTTACAGAGTGTTTTAGGAACTAAATATTGTCTCTAAGAGCTTCTGTGTTTCCTTTGGTGAAAGTTTCACCTGTACTATTTGAAGAGAATGAAGCTTGCTATAACATGGTATTGCAATGCTTAGCATGCCTAAGGTATTGTCTGCATTGCTTTGCATTATATTTGCTGGGCTTGGCTATGCCTTCTGTGCAGAAGCTGAGCCCTCCCCTCTCACTGCAGTGACCCTGGGTTATGTTTTCTTCCGATATAAACTTGTGAAAGGAAAACACCTAACATTTTCCAGCTCTGGAGTTCCATGATACTGAACTGAGCCTTATGCAGTAGCATGTCAGAGTGTAATGTGTACTGGTGCAGGGTATATGCTGCTATAGGAGAGTTTTCCTCTTCTGGAAATAATTTTACTAATTCCAACTGCAGGCGCTCAAAAGTGCTGCGTGTTTGGAGAAATGCAGCCTGGGAGCACATAGAGGGCTTTCCAGGATCCTCTTTGGTTGTTGTTCCACCCCCTCTTTGTGGGATAATAGTCCTGAAACATCAACATGTGAAGGGCAGAGGGAGCTTGGTGTTCAAATTTGGTTATGAATTGAAAGCTTCTAGAGCTCTGGCTAGTGCTGTCGCTGATGTATTTTTGTGCTGTAATAAGGCAAGTTTCTTGAAAGACCAGAGGCTGTTTCCCAGTCAGAGTTTGGCGAGTAATAGTCTTTTGCAGGCTGGAAGAGCTTGGCAACAGCCATGCAAAGCAGTGGGTATTGTACAGGAATACATCTCTAGTTCCTGGTATGGGTTGTAAGGTTTTTCAAGGCAGCCCTGCCAAACACTTGTCTTCAAGATTGATCTTCCTGTGTATAGTGCCGAGGCCCAGGGCTGTGGGCTGTTCCTGCAGTCAAGCCCTGTATCCAGCTATGAACTAACTTGCAGGCAGGGAGTGGGTTGGTGCTGCACAGAACAGGAGGAACTGCGACTAGTTAGTGTGCTCCCTGCTTAACGCTGGGGATAGAGAAGCACTCCTGTAAGCCATCTGTTTCTCCTGCTCTATGCCTGATGCTTGTGTCTGAAATTGGAGGGTGAAGTATCCAGATGCCAAAGCTGAGCTAATCTATGTACCTAACTGTGAGTGGCTTGGGCAGTGTAAGAAAAGAGCAAAAACTCATGGGCTGAAATAAAGACAGTTTTATAAAGAAAACAAAAACAAACAAACAAACAAAACAAAACAAAACAATAAACAGTAATCAACAACAAAAAGTCACCAAATGATCCACAATTCCATTGCTCGCCATCTGCTGATGCCCAGCCATTCCCCAAGCAGTCCCCTAGCTTTATTGTTCAGCATGATGCCATAAGTTATGAAATACCCTTTTGACTGTCCTGGTTGTGACCTATCCCAGCTTCTTGTGCGCCCTGTCTCCTTGCTGGCAGGGTAGTATGAGAAGCAGGCAAAACCTTGACTGGATGTAAGTACTGCTCAGCAACAGCTAAAACATCGATATGTTATCAACATTCTCATTCTAAGTCCAGAATACAGTGCTATACCAGCTACTAAGAAGAAAATTAACTCTATCCTAGCTGAAACCAGGACACTGGTCTCCAGGTCACCATCTCCGTACTGGTTGGGCCTGAGTGCTCTGCTGCTCTGGGATAGATTTTGGATCAGGCACATACTGGCTGGAGGTAGTCCAGATTCACAGACCTACTGTCACCTCCCAGCACACGAAGTTTCTACACCTTCATTGTCTTGTGTTAATACTGTCATCATGTTTAATATTTCTCCTCTTTCCCAAGTTGTTTCCTTAATGGAAAGCTGCCAGGGGTGATTGGTTTTCCATTTGCCAAGTGAGCACAGTCCTTGTGGGGTACCTTTGCTATGAGTGCCAGAGGAAATCCATCAGTATCTAACTGTGACAGCACTGGTGTAATGGCAAGGGATTGTGTGAGTTGCCAACATCAGAAGCTTAAGGTGGAAAAGGGGAGGAAGCAGGAGAAAAGGAGAGTTTAGCTGTTGCTACACTAAGTTGAATGAAAGCTCCAGGTAAACTGAGATAAGTCTGGATTAAGCCTGCCACCACCTGAGTCCTTTCAAGGTCAGGGCATTGCCCGGAAAGGAGCAGGCTGTGTGAGCAGGGTCCTGAACAGCACCAAGGTGGCAGCCCCAATGCTCACCTGCCCTGGAGTTGCTGGGCAGACCTCTGTACCCTAGCCCTGCTGCTGCTGGGCCCCAGTGAAAGGTCCTGTGGAAGGGCTGCATGGTTGGCAGCACCTGCAGCTGTAGGGACAGGTGAGGCAGCTTCCCATCAGCAACTTCCCCTGTGGCAACTCCTCCGTTAATGGAGTTCCCTATTAACAGCCCAGCTGCCAGCTCAGCACCTGCTGTGCAGGGAGGCCCAGCTGGGGCACTTCGTTGTGGTTATGCCACTTGCTGGCCAGCTCCATCCTGCTTTTTTATCTTCCAGCGGAGCAGGGTTGTGTCTCAAAAGGTCTCTGGGAGGCTGACAGGGGTAGCCCTTCTCTGCCTGGTCTCCTCTCCCTCCTAGGCTGGGTCTGCTGCTCACCTACCTGTCTGGGGAGGGCAGAGAGGTCACAGCCAGTAGGGCTTGTGCTCCAGACCACCTTTCCCCAGTGTGGCGCAGGAATGAATGTGGGGGCACATTCCACACACAGTAGCAGCTCTTCCTCTTCCCTGGGGCAAGTGGAGGCAAATCTCCTCTTTGCCTCCCCACCCCAACAGGTCTTGTGGTGGTGGGCGGTGGCCCCGTAGGGCATGGGTACTGGTGAAAGTGTCACTGCACAGTAAGGAGAGTCACAGGAGGATCGTCCTCCCCAGCAGGACCCTTGCTGCTTCTGCCAGCTCCTACCTGTTACCGATGCTCCCATCCTGTGGCTCTGTGCAGGAATTTGTCCTCCCAGGTCTGCCTGTGTAAGGGACCGGAGCTGCCAGAATGACAAGGTGCTGTCCATGTACTCTGGGAGCCAAGAGGCAGGCAGCCAATGGTGCTGTGCTCTCCAGAGGCATGCACTGCACTAACCCTGTGTGTGTTTCCCATCAGGACCACTGCCCTGACCTCAAGCTGGATAGACCCAGCTCCAGGTTTGGGGCTTGGAAGAATCTCCTCAGCGCAGGAGATTCATCTTGTGCCAGAGTCTGCCAGGCGGCCTTGGATGAAGAAAGGTAATGGACTACTGGGGTGCCAGGGCCTAGCCATGTCATCCCACCGAGTGGGGCCAGCACCCAGGGGTGCTGCAGGACTCCTACAGACAGAAAGCCATCCAGGGCTGCTGCAACTCAGCAAAGGCTCCTGAATCACTGTGGTTTTGGACTGTTACCTTCAGAAAGATAGAGACACTACCTCCCTGGACTTGGGAGAGGTAGCTGCTCACTTTGAGGATTCACTCATGGGACCAGATTTGGCACTCACTGTAAGGTGACTCAGTAGCTGCTTGGGCTAGGGCAGGTTGTTCTGGAGCTGCTGATAAACCCATGCAGCACTGTCTGGGAATGCCCAATCTGGGGAGCCATGCAAGGCAGGGACTGGGTAGAAAGACCGACCATTTGTGCCTGGCTGTTTTTTGGATGGCTTGGCTCCTCAATGGTCACATGCTCTAGCGCCCATCCCAGGGCTGATTCTGGTCCCATCTTGCAGGGAACTGACACAGCTTGTAAGTGTTACTGACATTCAACCCACACAGGTGTCTGGATCTGGGTTCTGGCATGCTCTATCCTCGTACCATTTCCTTGGGGTGTTTTCGTCTTGAAAGTGCCTTTCCTCAAAAGCTGTGAAGGCCTTCCTCTCCCAAATGAGCATCCAGATCCCTAAGGAGAAGCCTTGTGCTTGCCCAGCAGAACCCCCTCTTGTGTGCACGTTCACAGCTCGCATAGCTCAACATGCACATCACTTGGGCCCATGTCCCTATGCTTTTCCCACAGCTCCCAGTCATCTCAGGCAGCCTCCCATGCAGCCCCTGAGGGAGCCTGGATGGCTGTCTGGGGGGCTCCAGGACACTGTGCATCCCAGCCCCTGCCAGACACAGCCTTGAGGTGGTCCTACGTGGAGTTTGCTCCAGGAGAGGACTTGGCCAGTGGCCACAGTGAGGAGGATGAAGCAAAGACCAAAATTACCCTCTAAAAGATGCTGGTTTGGGACAACAGGGTCCTCCAGGACAGGTTGTGCACATCCTCCCTGCGTGTGCCGTGGGCGGTACTGCAAGAGAGCACTAGGCACTCAGCACCATGCCCAAGGCACCTGCCGGGCCCTTTCCCTTCTCTGGGAGCTGGGTATGGTAACATTGCGCTTCAGTGGCTTCAGGTCCTTCCATGCCTGCACAAGGTGCAAATAATGGTCTGTGGGGTGAAAGCAACAGTGCAAACACTGTAGTGAGGGATAATGAGGCCACAGCCAGGACCCTTGGCCAATGTGTCCTGCACAGAGGCTCTGGCCAGAGCCCGGGCACTGGCCTCAGGGCACTGGGTTGGAGGAATAGCAACTTCTTGAGATCTGTAGCATGAACCTTCCTTACAGTAAAGCTGAGAGTTAAACTGGCCTCCTATGTGCTCCTACTCAGTCCCCTTATTTCCCTGGTCACATCAGTGTTGTGGGGCAAGCCAGAGCCTGACCAGCAGTCAGCCATGTCCTGGCACCATTTGTTGAAGGGATGAGCACAAACTGAGCACGGTGGGACCCTGGAAAGGAGGTGTTCTGCAAAACAACAAATATTCCAGCCACCACAATCTTCTGGCCTGCCAATAAAGTGACAGCATTCATCTCGGTGGCTGGTTTCTGATTTATCTTAGTCTTAAACCTGTTTGAACTGGTTAAATTGAATGACTGGCCTCAGTGCCACAGGTGAGGGCAGGGGTTTGGATGATGGGGTGGGGTACCATGGGTGAGGTACCCCATGGGTGAGGTACCCCAGTACTGCCCATCTCCTCCCTGGGTGCAGGAGCACTCATGGGACTCTGCAAGCTGCATGGCAAAGGGGGTGATCAAGCACTACCAGCCTACAGTCCATATTTTGGGGTGCTTTGAAGCCAGAGCCCTGTGCTTCTTTGGAAGATTTCTAAGCTGTCTGCACAACAGGGCCTCCTAGCTGGAGGGTAGATAGACAGCTGGAGAAAACAAACAAAAAACCCTGCAACCAGACACGGATTGAAAGCATAAGAGCCTGAAAGCAAATCAAAGGCTAGAAACAGCATCAACACACTAGCACAAGAGACATCCCAGTACACGGAGCAAGTAGGCTGCCTGAGGACTATCCTGCTTCCTCCCAGCTTTGTCTCACCATCCATTGCATGAGTTTAAAGACTCCCAGAGGAGTCCCTGGGGAGCCAGGACTAGTACAAGAGGGTGGATAGGGAACGTGTACTAAAAAAACTGCAGGGCTGGGGAGAGACCTGCACTTCCTGCACCCTCCCTGTGCCCTCACTATCCTCACAATGTTGATGGACTGGACCAAGCACAAGGGCGCTGCCTACGGTCACCTCCAAACCTGGCAAGTGTCGCCCCCCAGGGCACCTCCTCCCCACCCCTCCTGTATATCTGTTCACAGACAGGCCAACAAGAGAACACAGAGCATGGAAAAAAGTCTTTATTTAGAAAGCATGTGGCACCCAGAGCTCCTGAGCCCTCTTCCCTGCCTCCTCCAACCCACCTGGGTTCTACTGACCCCCACCCCCATCTCCCATCACTGTTCCTCTTGCTGTGGACACTTCCCTCCCAACAGCTCACTAAGTGCAGCATCTACTGCCTAGCCACACTTGCTACCCCACCGCATCCTCAGCCAAGCAGATCCTTCTCCACAAGTACCCACCCCCTGTACGTGCTCAACAGCCACCACAGCCCCTCAGGGCCTTGTGGACACCCCTGCGTGCTCCCTGGCCAAGACCATGCAGCCCACAGGGCACAGCCCTGTCCCTGTTCTGTTATCGGTGTGGTGGCTCCTGCTTCTGGTGGCGTGGCAGCTGCTGCACGCAGAAAGGACGGGGGCTGAGCAGGGGGACATGTTGGACAAGGCGCAGGGGCAAGTCCATAGGGGTGTCAGGGCAGGGGACTGCTGGCTGCTTTCCCAGGGCTGGGAGATGGCATTTCAGAGGTATAGCTGGCATGGCAAAGGGCGCAACAGCCTCTGAGGAGATAAGACAGGCAGGCACAAAATGGTAGCAGAGATGGAGGTCTTTGGGGGTTGCTCTGCTTGACAGAGGGGCAAGGCGGACTGGCGATGGGCTGACTTGGACACCTGGGCACCCCACAGGGCCTGCAGGGTCCCTGTCTGCCCTGCCTTTCTGCAGCAGTTCCTGCAGTTTCTCCAGCTGCACCCGGCAGATGTGAGAGCGTGTGCGACTCTGGCAAAAGGATTCCAGAAAGGCATCAAGGGGCAGGTCTTGGGCCAGGAACTGCTCCATCTGTGCCTGCAGGACAGGCAGTGGGCAGTGTCAAGCAATGAGAGCTGTGGGACCATGGAGGGAGCCCAGGTGGCTGAGCCCCTGGACTGTTCTCCAAGGTCCTGCACACAGAAGGGCACAGGCCCCAGGTGAGGAAGGGGCAGTAGCACAGGGGCCTTATCTGACTTACCTCTGACTCTGCCTCGGAGGCATCCAGCTTGGCTTGGAGCTGGCCAAGGGCACTCTGTGGGCTCCACTTCTCCAGGTACGTCTCTGTGCCGGGAAAGGATAGAGCTGCCAAAAAACCTCCCCACAGATGTCCCCACTGCTGGGATTGTGGTCTTTCCCACTCCCAAGCATGAGGGGAGCTCTCCCCTCCTCAACAAAAAGCCCCCAAACACATCCCTGGAGCCATCTTCACAGCAGAGCTTGTATCTCACCATGGCAGCTGAGCACCAGTTACACCTTACACCACTCCTGATCATGAATGGGCCATATCCCCATGCACGTCTGAGGGTGCTGAGCCCACCCTGGCCTTCCTGTTAATGCAGCATTCTCTGGACATGCCAGCCAGCCCTGCACATCTCTGTCTTACCCCCAACTCACCTAGGCGCTGCTGCTTGTCCCAGCACGCTTCTTGTATCTCCCGTAGCTCCTGGTACTTGATGGCTAAGGAAGCCTTCCCGTCCTCCAGCTGTGGGCGCAGGGACAGGTTCTCCCTGGCCAGGGTACTGTTTGATGCCAAACACATCTCCCGCTCCAGCTGCAGACTCTGAAACTATGGGGATGCAGGGTTCACACCAGGAGGCAAAGCTGAAGCCACTCTGAGCCACAAAACCTCCCCCGTCCCCACCATCTCCTCTGCCTCAAAAGGGGCATGTCCTAGGAAAAACTCATCCACAGCACAGGATAGGTTACCTTGAAGGTTAGCAGTGCTCACAGCTGGCCTACCCAGCCTCCCTTCTGCAGCGAGTCACAGCTCCTGAAAGGCCTCATTAGCTAATGAGGACGTCAGGAGAGAGGCACCCCCTTTTGCTGCACACACATCTTCCACCCATGGAAAGTGGAGAGCAGGCCAAGTGGAAGTATGCTGAAAACAGGCTTACATTAACTTTAAAATGGACAGCTGGGAGAGGGGTCCAGGCGGGGAGCTGCTACCCCCGGGCTGCGGCACATCCCTCGGCCGTTTCCTCCCTTGCTGCCGTTCTCCTGCAATCGCGGCTTTGCTTCAACAGCGAGAGCAGCAGGGGCAGAGGCTCTGACCACGCTCAGGTTTTCGATGGGTGCGATGGCTGCTGCCCCACCCCTCCCGGCGGCAGCAGCAGCACCGGAGCAGCCGCGAAAACGAACAAAGCTTCCCCCGCGACCGAGGCGGCGCGGCTGGGACGCCAGGCCGGCCAGTGCCCGGCCAAAGAGGGCCGGGGTCCGGACCGCCCAGCCCCGCTCCTCGAACGGAGCTGCCGGCGGCCCCGAGCCCCGCCGAGCCCCTACCTTCCTGCTGAGGCGGGCGGCGCGCTGCAGCCGGGGCTCGTCCTGCAGCAACGCCCGCAGCTGTACCGTGCTCAGCGCCGCGAAGCAGCGCGGGGCCTCGGGGGGCGCCAGGGGCCGGGCCATGGGCCGGACACCCCGCCGCCCGCCGCCGACCGCGGCACCGGGAGCCGCGCGGCCGGAGCTCCGCCCCGCCCCGCCTGCCCTAACGGGGCCGCCGGGATCGAGGCGCTTCCGCCACGCACTGTCCTGGGTTGCGGGCATGCTGCGCCTGCTGTGTGCTTCCTGCGCTGCACTGCACTGCGCCTCGCTGTGTGTATGCTGCACCTGCTCTGTGCATCCTGCACCCCGCTGTGTGCTTCCTGTACCCATTACGTGCATCCTGCACTGAACCCTCTGTGTGCATCCTGTGTTGCATTGCACCTCGCTGTGTGCGTGCTGCACCTGCTGTCTGCATCCCGCACTGCATCTGCTCTGTGCATGCTTGTTTTGTTTATGTGGCAAGAATTTTGTTGCGAGGAGGGGAGGTGTACAGGGGAGATGGGGCGGAAAGGGGACTGCTGCAGGGATGGCCTCTGTGAGAAAAGTCCAGAAGCTGCTCCATGTTAGATAAGGGCATTTTCAGCCATCTCCAAAAGGAACACGCCACTGCCTAGAGCCATGCCAATAAGCAAGGTTGTCTGTACCTCTTAGAGCACATTTAAGCAATGGAAAAAAAATGCTACACAACAGCAGCTGGGAGAGAGAGGAGTGAGAAACACCCTGCAGCCACCAAGGTGAGTGCAGCAGGAGGTGCTCCAGGCATGCAGCACAAGTTCCCTTGCAGCCTGTGGAGAGGCCCCTGGTGTCCCCCTGCAGCCCATGGGTCTCACACGCTGCAGCTTGTGTGATTTGCGAAAGAACTCTATAACTCAAAGCAAATAAGTTATAAGTAGGTATGTGGTTTATTTCGGTGCTAGGAACAGGCAGGATAGCTCCCAAACGCATGCACACCCTAACACGGCAACTTGCTTTGGTTATATGCAGTAAAAAGTTACATATGCATGAAGTTTCCCTATATATATGCATATTCATAACCCATCCCAATATTAAAATTAGCTCCAATAAGTCATTTCCATAAACTCTTCTGATCTGCACCTGCGCAGTGCCTTCTGGTGGTGGTCGTTGGGGGGTTGTGGAGATGAAGTCCGATAACTCCTCTTCATCACCACTAGTTGACCCCTTGCCTTTGTACAGACTCAGCTGCTCCTTGGCTCTTGCCCAAACCACAAGGTCGGTCTCAGCTAGTTTTTGAGACAGGTTCCTCATTTTTGTCAGGAAACGTCTTCTGTGAGGGGTCCCAAGACTCCTTGTTTTGGTCAATTTGCACAGTAGTAAGCAAAGACACTCAGCAATATATATTTTAAAGCAATTAAGTAAGGCCCCATTCTTTCATTCCTGGCTTTAATAATTACGATTGTTTTATTTAGAAATCATTAATATGATTAAGCAAGCCCCCATTCTTCTATCCCTGGCTTTGACTCATGGAAAACAGACTCCACAATCAGTAAGATTGTAAAGTAGGTACGTTTATTCAGCGCTGGGCAGCACGGGGGGTAGTACCGCCAAAGTTGTGCGCCCCTGACGCAGCAACTTGCCTTGGTTATATGCAGTAAAGAGTTACATATGCATGAAGTTTCACAATACACCTGTACGTATTCATAACCTGTCCTCACTTCGTATTAAAATTAGTTCCAATGAGTCATTTACATAAACTCCTCCCATCTGCGCCTGTGCAGTGTATTCTGGTGGTGGTCATCGGGAGTCGTGGGGATGAAGATTGATGACTTACTCGTCACCGCTAGTTGACCTCTTGTCTTTGCGCATACTCAGTTGCTCCTTGGATCTTGCCCATTCCACAGGACCAGTTTCTACCAGTTTCATCAGAGAAGCTCACCCTCTTATTAGGAGACTGGCCTTGGTAAGGTCAGTCGCTTTGTCTCTGCCTCTCCTGCTCAGTCCCTCTCTGCCCCTGCTCCATGCAGGGTCCCTCCCACAGGATGCCGTCCTTCCTGAACTGAGCCTGTGGGGGCTGCCCACAGGCAGCAGCTCTTCAAGTACTGCTCCCACATGGCTCCATACCACGGGGCCCATCTGTCAGGAGCAAACTGCTCCAACATGGGTCCCCCACGGGCAGCAGCTCACCCCAGGCCCCTGCTCCTGCATGGGCTCCTCTCCACGGGCTGCAGCTCCAGCCTGAGGCCTGCTCCTGCTGGGGGTCTCCATGGGCCACAGCCTCCTCTAGGCTACATCCACCTGCTCCACTGGGAGGCTCCTCCATGGGCTGCAGCGTGGAGATCTGCTCCATGTGGGACCCATGGGCTGCAGGGGGACAGCCTGCTCCACCGGGGGCCTCTCCACAGGCCACAGGGGAACCTCTGCTCTGGTACCTGGAGCACCTTCTGCCCTCCATCTACACTGACCTTGGGGTCTGTAGGTTTGTTTCTCCCTATTTTCTTACTCTTTTGTCCCAGCTGTTGTTTCACAGAAGTTTTCCCCTTCAGAGTACTCCCCCAGAGTACTAGCATTGCTCATTAGATCAGCTTTGTTCAGTGGCAGGTCCTTTTGGAGACATCTAGAACCTGCTCCTCTCTAACATGGGGCAGCTAATGGGCTCTTCTCTCAGAATTCACCCTTGCATCTCCCCTGCTACCACAGCCTTGCCATGTAAGCCCAATACAAGGTGTCACCTCAAACCAACTCTGGCTACTGGAACTGTGCAAAGTAAAGCTGCCATTGAACTGCTGGGAGCTGGAGGTCACTACCATTGGGTAGCCAGGAGCCAAGCAGGACTTAGAAAGCATTTGGATTTGGAAAGCAAAGCTTAGAAGGAGCTGTGTAGAGCTAGTGCTGTTGTAGGAGAGATGACAACCTGGCTGCACACTGGGATGTGCTGTTTTGGGGGATGAGGATCATTTGCTCCTTAGACTGGCCGTGCAAACGCAAGTCCAGTTTTGGAGTTCCACTTGGAAACCTCAGAGGCCCAGGAGCAGCAGCAGTGTCATTTCTCAGTCTGCCTGGTGCCACCTGAAATCATTGAGCCTTCTGGCTCTGAAAGCCAAATCTGCTCTGAGGACAGTGTATGGCAGGGAGAACACCTTCCAGCCACCCATTCTCCTCATCTGCTGCTATGGGTGTTTCTCTACCAGCTGATGCCAAGTCCCATCATTGACCTGCCCTGTGCACTACCTCTCTGCACTGTGGTGCCCATTGCAAGGAGACACTATAATGAGGGAACCAAAGGCATAGCTTTTGCTCAGAGTGAATGTTCCCTTTCTGTCTTAGAGGATAACTGGTGTCAGGAAAGGCACTTTTAGGATCTCTAGTCCAACCCTTGCATGGCAGAATTGACCCCCAAAGCAGATCAGACTGCTCAGGGCTATGTCTGATTTAATTTGGATTGTTTCCAAAGCTGGATATTCTCCCATCTCTGGAAAGGGCCAAGTGACACTGCAGAGTCTCTAATGGGTCACTCTCCAAGGCCAAGTGGGGATTCCAGCCAAAGTAAGAGACTTTGGCATGGGCTGGATTCTGAGGTCCCACCAGTTCTCTGCACTCTGTCTTCGTGGGTCATTGCTTGGTGCTGGAGGCTCTCAGGAGAGCAAGTGAAGAGAGAGCAAGCACTGCTGGTGCTGTGCTGCCTCAAAACAAAGCCAGAACCCTTTGTGAAGGTGAAAGTGCTTCTTGAACAGTATGTCCTGGCAGCACCATAGTGTCATGAGATGAAGGAGCTTCAGGGACCTTGTCCTGCAGCCTCACAGCATCAGCTCAGTCTGCACCTTTCCTGACAAAGGTTCATCTAAATTGATCTTTGGAATTTTGATATGATGAGCAACACTCTGCTCATTCCTGTAATAGGCTCTTTCCTCATTATAATCTGTCCTAATTCAACCAACTCCTAACATCTAACCTACCTTTCTTTTGCTTCCATTATGTTCAGTGCTTCTTGGTCACAGCAGAAAGATGTACGTACATCTTTGATATCATTTTTATGTAGGATCAAAGCATAACTTTGCAGACATGCAGGTGCCATGACCAACTCTTGACAGACACAGACTCCCAGCAGGATGATGTCATCACAGGGACATCACCACAGAATTTTACGCTGGACTGTGAACATGGTGATGATGTGTAAAGAGTTCTTTCATGTGCTGCATCCCTTCTGAAACCTCCTGCACAGATTTACAGGTCCTATATCTCAGTGTAACTAGTTTTAAATTCTCTTACATCCATTTCTATGAGAAACACTCCAGACTTTTTCTCTCTATAAGCTCCATTGCTTCAGTCCTAGCACCTGAGATGGGATTTCTTTGGTCTGAGTGGGAGCACATCAGAGATATAGAACAGACATTCATTAATGGAGAATAAGCTCAAGGAAGCAAATTTATTTGGCTGCTTTACCAGACAACACAGAGAGACACAGAGTGTATGGAATTCGTGGCACATAGCTGTTTTGCTTATTGTGAATTCTGGAGGCAACTAATAATCACTGACAAAAAGTCATTACAGGGTTCAGTGTCTTCCTCCAACAGGGAAGGTATATGCAGAATCCACGTTTCACTTTTTTTTTTTTTTTTTTTTTTCCTTGATTATGAACGTAATAAAAAGGAATCATTGGCAAGCACAAGGAAAGAGCTAAAGAAAGGGGAAGCCACTCAGAGACAGAAAAAAGAAAGTGGCATTTCAATAAAACCCTGATACTCTTAGGCTCTTCTCTCTGCTACAGAATGGCTTAAGCTGTGCAGAGCCTTTGAAAGCACCCAGTTCATACAGGAGCGGGAAGAAGCACTAACAATATGGAGCTGGTTTGATGAGGATAAGGGAGGATTTGCAGTCCCCTTTACACAGGCTACCCCATGTCATGCCACCCTTGAAATTCAGCCGTACAGAATAACATGCTGAGTACCACCACCCGCCCTCATAGCTATAGGCACAGTTCTTACTGTAAGTATCCTGATCCCGATCTTTTGTGGAAAACTTCATGTTGTCATGCATAGTGTTGGGATTGTCTGAAGTCATGGCATCTCCCGCTGTCCCTGTGTAGGAGCCCAGCCTCAGCCGGTAGCCATGGGATTCATCTTCCACACTGAAGAGGTTGTAGTCTGCAAATTTGATGTTGTTTTTGGTGTCCCAGATGACAAATCTGACCTGGTAGACCTTCTGCTTGGCAATCTGATGAATATACTCGGTGCCCAGCCAGTACTCGCTGCGCACATTCCCAAAGCCATATTTATAGGTGCTCCAGGACTCAGCCCAGGTGACAGCTGTGTCTTTCTGGTTCCTTTGGATGACTGTCCAGCCCCCATTTGTCACATTCATTTCACAGTACACCACGAGCTGGTGGAGTCCTTTTGGCTGGATTATGTAGACACCACTGCGGCTACCAGCAGGGATCTCGCTGCAGTCCTTGGGCCAGCCTGGGGCAGGAAACAGAGCTGGTTATTGCATTGCATTGCACACAATGAGACACTGAAATCACCTGGTAATTCTTTTGTACCTATATTTTATTGCACATACATTCCTGAGCTGTATTCCTGACATATTCCACAGGAGTAAATTAAAGTCTTGAAATAATCAAAAACATTGCCTTCAACCAGCACACAATACAACTTTGTCCATTTCAGTGTCTCTGTCACCACACCACTGCAGTGCTGTGGTGATTCACCTGTAGCATGTTGGTGATATATCACCACAGAGATAAATGCAAATCTGGGTTCTAAAGCCACTTGCACGGAAGGATTAGAGATTTATAGTCATTTTAGAAAACCCAGAGTGTGGTCCAGACATCCATATTGCTCATAACAAAATCAGCCTTTGTGATCTCAATAGGACAAATCCACTGGTTTTCTTTGGGCTTACCCAAGAGCTTTTTAGAGGTTTTCTGACTTATTTTATTTGATCAGTCTTTCTATTCTTTAGAGTGTCAGCCCCTTAAACAATGAAGTGATGTGTTCACCCACATACCAGTGGTTATTTCTACCCAGTGAAACCTTATCATGTGGTCATACGGGCTGATGTTGACTTAGTGAGTTCTGTTATGAAGTCAGTCCTTTTCCCACACTGCCTTGTCTTCAAATGAATGGCAAAAATAGGCTAATAACCAAACGCCACAACCTGAAGGCAAATAATGAAGCATGACTTTACAGTTTAGATCTTTAGATAGAAACTTCATGTTAAAATCCCTCATCATTAAATCCAGGACATGGCTGGTGTTAGGGTCCATCTGAGACTATGAGCTGTGACACTTCTGTAGCCTATCAGAAAATCAACATTTTTCCTGGCAGGAGCCTGTGTACATGTAGGATATGGACTGAGGTGGCTGAGCACTCTTCACGAGCCTCTAGGCTCTTAGTAATGGTTAAATCTTGTGAGCAGATGTACTTCTTGAGAATAGACTTACCATGAGCCACTGGTGGATGAGGGGCAATGTCTCTGACCTGCCGAACATGTTTGTCATCCTTATCTGAATTGAAAAGAACAGAGGAGACAGGACTGAGTGTTGAGAGTACATATCAAATGCCTACTGGGAGAACATAATCTTCTCCAGATGATATTCCAATTTTTTGGCTGTTGTTGCTCCTCACTCCAGAGTAGCATACCTTTACCACTTCAGGTATCAGCCAGATGGTAGTTCAGGGCAATTTACCTCTACAAATACCTGAGGGGACAATGTAGAGAGGATGGGGCCAAACTATTCTCAGTGGTGGCCAGTGATAGGACAAAGGGTAATGGGTATAAATTGAACTACAGGAGGTTTCATTGCCATATGAGAAAGAACTTTACAGCTTGGGTGACAGAGCACTGGAACAGGCTGCCCAGAGAGGCTGTGGAGTCTTCTGCTTTGGAGATATTCAAAACCCACCTGGATGCCATCCTATGTAACATGCTCTATGTGACCCTGCTCAAGCAGGGGGGTTGGACTAGATGATCTCTGGAGGTCCCTTCCAATCTCAACCATTCTCTGTGATTCTGTAATTTACATGATGCTAGTATGGGGCAGATGCTTCCTTGATGAGAATGGTTAGAGCACACTTTGTGTGGGAAGAACCTTAAATAATGGTAGCAACAGTAGGAAGACAGTTGCTAATTTACAGTAGAAGTTAGAAAGGGATTCAGGAAGAAGAGGGATTAGAGGGGAAAGAAATGTGAGAGATGACACAGCAAAACCAGTTCTGGTATCAGGAACTTTAAGAGGAGCTCTGCTCAGCTGGCTCAGAAAGGAATTTGAAGGGTGTTGCTGGATAGTTCACAGTGAAATAATGCAACTTGTTCACAAAGACACCTTGTGTGTATACAATGATGGTTAAAAAACAGACTCATGGATCACAGGCCTGTGAGCCTTGCCCATCACAAACAAACAAACAAACAAATTAATCCCATCCCCTCTCCGAAACAGACATCTAACCCTACAGCTGCTGTTCTCTGCCATCCTCAAATATCTGCTTCCTGCTTTCTCTCTCAACTAGTTCTTTCATGTCCTCTCCCTCTTACGAAATGTTTAACTTAATCCTCTTTCACAGTGTATAAGCCCATTCCTTCTCTTGCTATACAAGAGTACACTTCTTCCTGCAGCTAGACTGTATATTGCTAACACATCCTCCTCCATAGTCATCTGATTTTGGAGCTGGACAATTCAATTCTTCAGTTTTCCCTGGCACAGTCTATCTGGCATATTTCTTACCCCCTTTCTGCAACTCTCACTAAATATCTCTTGAAACTCACCAGTAAATGTGGTGGTTGGCCTGAGCCCGTGTAGAGTGGAAAACACTCTTGCAACTTCTGTGCACTTTCTAAGCAGGGTATTTACTTTTACTACAGCGATATGAAGCTATTCACTAACATTTGTTTGTAAGTCAAAGTCTGCCCCTCTTCTCTTCTGCTTTCACTTCCTGTCCATTTGGATTCATACCTCCACAAGTTGAAACGGTCTTATCTGGCATGTCTCCCTGCTCACCTAGCTTACATTCATGCTGCTTATGTTTTTAGAGAACCATACCAGTGGTCTGAGTGAGAGATGAGGGTGAAGCTCAGAGCACACTTCTTTTTATGTATTCAGACTTGCACTTCTCAGGGAAGCTTGCCAAGCGCTCAGTCATAGATGCTCTCCATGTTGGCGTTTTCTTGACAGATGACCTTTGCAGTGAAGGCTGATGTGAAACCAGTGTTGAACACTTGGACCTTGTCCCTTTCTGCCAAAAACTCATATTCCATTGTAAGTGAACCATCTCTTTCTGCTCACACAGCCACCCATTTTTTCTAGGAGGCTTCCTCATAGCTCCAATGCTCCCTGGTAGTTAATAAATTACTCCATGCTGTCATCTGACTGGCCTATGTCAGTGACACTACTTACTACAGATTCTGACTGTTACTACAGACTCTGTTGTAACTTCACTCATTTCCTCTGCATTCAGTTTTCTCTTGAATTCCCTCTCTCTGCTAACCTTGTGATTTCCAGAGGTGGCTAATGTTCTTGCTGTCATCAAAACAGTGTGATCGTTTGGTTTAACACTGTAACACTACTTCAACACCTGTAACACTACTTCTCCAAGGAAGCACCCATTGTCCAGAGCACCCTTGCCTTGGTCTTCCTGCCAGTGAGATTGGACCTGTTCCTTTTCCTGTGATCTTGGGAACTCTGGGTTTTAGACTATTGCACTCACATATGGGCAGAAGAACTTAATGTCACACAGAAGATGAGGCAGGCTACAATCAGAGGATGACTCTGAGATTATTCTTGTTCCAGTAAAGTAGCCTAAATTGGTAGCAAATTGGTATTGTCTGTACATAGAGTAATATTTAGTCCTTCCTCCATGGCACAAGGGTGGGGTCAGGTTGGGGTGGAGAGCTATCTAGGATCTTACTGAACATGACTTTGTCTGCCTCTCCCTGTTACAGTGGTATACTTACCAAGCTGGAAGGACTCTGGGTGAAGATTCATAATTTCATCCAGTGTGCCATTGCAAAGATGTAAGTTTTTTATGTCAAAGGCAAGAAGTGCTGCCGGAGCCAGCAGGGAGGTACAAATCAGGAGACAAAGGTACCGGGTAGCTAATATGGGAAGAAATTGAAAAAAATAAAAGAAGAAGAAGAAAGGGCACATAACTCTTCCATGAGTCCCACTTGACTCTTGCAGAGTAAAATACAAAAATAAATTTCTTTATTTGTAGAGCTCCCTCTTGGAGCTCAAAGTCCCAATTCACTACCTTAGATGAACTACCAAATACTCATTGACAGGAGTCATCAGCAGTGGCAGCTTATGTTGGTGATTTCTGAGACAGATAAGGTGTGAAAACCTTGTCCAAACCCAAAGTAACTGTAATCAGAAATTCCTGTGAAAACCAAGTCTTGGGGCTAGAGATAACAAGTAGGGTGAGGATGGAAGGAGGTATCCTCTTTCCTCCCAGCTCCCATTCATATGTATTCTCTGGTGTGAACTGGGAGTACACTTGCTCCCAGCCCAGGGTGGTGGGTAGTAAGAACCCAGATGTGTAGGAGGAAGCAGAAGAAACATTCAAGAGCCACTGCCTAGCTGTTGCAAATTCTCTCTTCTATATATGGCTACTTCAAAAAGTCCACATGTAGCCATCTGACCCAGACTGTTCTTGTTTGGAGAAGCTAGGAAAACCAGCACACCTTTTGTAATATTAAATCTAAATAAAATGACAGAAAATTTATCATGGTACCTGAACAGCGGGGCATTACAGAGATACCTACTCATAGGGAAAACAAATCCATGATATAATAGATACAACTCATCCTGTCAGATTACTAGTATGATCCCTCTACTGTTTGAACAGGAGCAGAGCCTATCCCAGCACTGCCATGGGATACCTAGGTTTGGCAGGTTCTTAGAGATGACTGAAAAGGAAAGCGTTCAAACTGGGATTGCCAGACTGGAACTAGTATGTGTGCTCACTGCCATCCTAGACATAAACACCCCTTTCTGGGAATACTGAGAGTTGTCCGAATGATTTGTGCTGGATACAGTTCTACACCAGAGCTCTTTTAATCACTCTCCAGTCCAACTGATTTGTTTCTCAATTGCTATCTAACATTGAGTGTCTTGATGCACTTGTGTTTAGGGACCTGTTTAAAGATATCATGTCTTCAGGCCACTAGAGAAGCAATGTTCCTTCTACTACTGGCCCATTCCTCCATAAATAGTCTTGAAAGGTCTGACTAAGATGGAGATGCAAAGGAGAAGAACGGCCACTCCTGGGTGTTCTTCTGGGGACAGCAGTGTGTTTTCAAATCATCTAAACTCTAGATCTTGATACCTGTTCAATATTATATAATAAGAATATCTAAAAAAATTAATAATTATAAAATCTATTTTCTGTGCTAGAGTATTTAATATTTTCTCTGCAGAACTGAAAATTACAAAGAATGTTTGGTAAACTTGCATCTTGTAAAATGGGCTATCTGGCACTGCAAGGCTACACTGATACAGCATGTACGTAGCAGAAAATGCAGTCTTCTGCTCCAGCTCTCACCCCAGGGCACAGTGAGTCTGGGCAGACTAATGGACTTAGTGTTGCAATAGCCAGGGTGTGGGCAGAAGTGAGCCCTGCAGCAGACAAAGTGCTCTGGGATCCACAGCACATTCAGCAGCACAGTGCCATTCCCTCCCAGCCCAGCCCACACTCACCCATGCTGTCTCTGAGGGGACCCTGCAGAGTGGGAAGCCAGGCAGGTTTGGCTTGGCTGGAGAGGTGTCCAGCCTGAAAGTTATAGGACTCGGCAGGTAAGGGGGTGGAGGCACGAGACCCAAACCGCAGCACTTATGCTCTGGCTGGCAACAGCATCAGTGGTTTATGGCTTATTTGCTCTTCATCATTAAGTAATATGTCCTCAAACAAAGAAGGCTGTGTTTTAGAAAGATGAAGATATTTCTTCAGAGGCAAAGCAAATAATTAAGAGCTCATGAGACAGTGCATTGAACAACCTCAATTTACAATGTCTGCCTCTTCCCACCCCCCTCCACTCCCACTTCCCTGCTTGAAGGGTTTCCCCAGGGAACAGTATCCTCTGAGCACCCTGAACATTTCAACTTGAAAGTAAATACCCAGATGACATTCCCTTCCTGGATGGAAATCAAATGTCAATGGGTAAATCGCTCTTTCCAGAGGAGGCATTGAGCTAAACAGCCATTGGGGACCCATTTACATCCTGTACTATTTTCAGGAAAGAGGTACTCAAGTGTTCCTGGCAAATTTTTCATTTTTTATCTGAGCACTGAACTTCAGAAAGGACTACTCCATGTGTCTCCTGACATGCCTGCCACAACCACCCTGCCTCTTTTGCAACATGTGCTGTGCTTGTCCCTGGTACCACTGCCCCAGAAGCAGTCACAAGGGAGTTTTAGGAAGTGTGACATGGCACTGATGTAAATGGTCTTAGTTCAAGCCTCTTTCTGCAAATTACAGCATGTAATTCTTAAAGGAAATTCCAGTCCATCTTTTTTTTTCTTTTCTTTTTTTTTTTTTTTTCTAGGGATCAATACCTTAGAGAAAAGAGCAGGCAAAAGGAAGACCTTAATGCTGTCTACAACTACTTCGTGAGATACAGAGAACACGGAACCAGATTGTTCTTATTGTGCATAGTGATGGGATGAGAAGCAATAGATCTAACTTGGAATATTGGAACATTCCAGTTAGAAATAGGGACTATTTTTAGCATGAAGTTGGTCAAACACTGGAACAGGTACCCAGGGAGGCTGTCGGATTTCCATCCTTATAGGTTTTCAGTACTTGACTGGACAAGGATGTGAACTTTATAGATCTGCTTTGAGAAAGGTGGTTGGACAAGATGACTTCCAGAAGTCCCTTCCAACCTAAATTAATGTATGACCCTGTGATTCTGTGAATCTGCTATGAGATGCACGGGGACAGGATGAGAGGTGATGGACACAAGAGAAGGAAGGGAAATTAAAATTCGATTAAAAAAAAAAAAAAAAGTATTACGCTGAGGCTGTTCAAACACTGGGAAAAGCAAACAAACAAACAAACAAATCCACTTGACATGACCCCAAGTAACCCATGCTAAATTTTCCTTGCTTTGTCCTAGAGGTCAGACCAGCAACACTCAAAGTTTGTCCCACTCTTTGTTACCTCGTGTTTCTCTAGTTCCCTGAAGAGCACTCCTTCCTCAGCCCCTATGCCCCTGTATTTCTTAACAACTACAGCCATGGTGCCAGGTGTTGTGCAAGAGGTGGATGCAGCAGAACATGCATTGTACTCCCAGGAAAAGGCACTTTATCAGTGTGAAGAGCAATAGCAAAGGCTAGGGAACACAGTCAGAGGGCCTGTGGAGCATGAGAGACTTGTACAGCCAGGTGTGATTTACGCTTTTAGGATTAACTGCTACTGGCATGGCCTTGAGCACATTGGTGTGCCCTAATGGCTCAGCACCCCCTGGCACCAACTCCACTTGGGACCTTCAGTTAGTTCAATCCATGCATCCATGAAGTTCCAGCTCAGCCCTAGGCCTTTAGTCTTGACCTGAAATACTTGTATGGGTAACTGGGCTCCAGTCCTGTCTATGGCCTTGCTTTCTGAATGGATCTTAGACCTATACCGTAGGTAGTTTGTCTCCTAGATTGACCACTCAGATCCATGTTGTAGCTTATCCCCAGACCTGTCCCTTGCCTTTTGTCCTTTTGTACAGTATCCCTGACCTGGTTAATCAACCAGGTTTGCCTTGCCTAGGGGTGTTGCCAACACTCAGCTGTCTGCTGTGCTCAGCCCTTGCAACACAGAGCCCCTTTGGTGAGGGTACTGTTTTCTTGACTGAGCTCCTGACTTGCCTGCCCTTAAGGAGCAGCCAGCCTTTGCTTCTCCCAGAGATGTAGCTCATTTTCCCTTAAGTCCTGCACAGTGCTGTGTGCTCTCCCTCTCTGGAGCGCAGTGTTTGGATGTTGACCTCAGCTCTGCTTCCAACTTTTATCTTCTCACAGTTTCTCTTGCATCTTTCTTATAAACAGATCCCACTTCAGAGTGATTTAGAAAACACTTGTTTTATCGCCTTGAAGACACCATTGACTGGAATATTTGAGCTAAAGTTACAACAGAGTTGTCTGTTATCTGCTGAGTTGCAGATAAGCTGTCCTGTTGACACACTGCTTCTTTGAAAGAAATACCATATGCGTTCATTTGGCACAGTCTAGTGGAGTCTGCTATGCAAAGGAGCAGGGAGGACTTTCTCTCCATGCCCCATGGGGCTCATGTTCCCTCTGCATCGAGCAGTCCTGTTGTGAGCAGTGGGCCAACAGCAGTTCACCAGCCAGCCCTGGCACAGGCAACCTGAGACCTTCAATTTCTCACCTCCAACGGCCTCTGACACAAGGTGGCTCACGGGAGCTCCTAAATCACCCACTTCCCTCCCCTGCCTACACAGAACGGAAGTATAGCCGTTCTGCCTGGGGTCCTTCTTCTCAGGGTAACCTGGGCTTTCCTCCACCTATGGACTTGGAATTGCTGCTTTTATGCTTCTCTCAAACTAAAGAAGGCTAAGGGCAAGGGGATTGGGATGTTCAGACTCTAACCAAGCAAGAAGGGGTGAGATGTAAGGGTGCAGATGGAATTTGATCCAAGGAGCCCTTATCTCAGAGAGGGCTGGATGCCAGTGTCCATCCAGACCTCCAAGCTGCATTAATTGACATGGGTTCCTGCAGTATGGAAAGTTCGGTTGGAGCCTCAGCTTTATTGTTTGGTGTGCACACTGGATTTAAAGCTGTGACAAGAAGACAACAGATCTGGTCTATACACTGCTGAAAACAGTGCTTGTCTGCCAGGAGAAAAAAGCAGAAGGGCCATATCTTTAAACTCTTAGAGTTGGCTTGACAAAGTGATAGAGTTGTCTGCACCTTCTGGCCTAAAAGGCAGCTCTCCCAAACCACCTGTTTTGAGAGCATTTTGCCACAGGGCAACATTACTGGGGCTGGGGGCTCTGAAGGGCTTTGCCAGGCCAAAGATAGGGTTTTGGAAGGAGAATGGAAAAGGGAACCACAGGCACCTGTTTGTCACCTGGAGCCATGCTCTCTGCTTAGCCCATGCAGGTTGTGGTGCCTTGGGACATTCTGTATGCAACAACTTCTGGCTGCTGGACACTGGCTCCAGCCCAATGACTTAACTCATTGATCCTGAAACCTGCCAGTGGAGAGTTAGCAAGCAGGAAGGTCTCTTGAAGATGTGTACTCATTTTTACAAGGTCACCTTTGAAACTGGACAAATGGAAACCTAACCTCCCTTCCCTTGATAGTCTGTGTCCTTAAAAAGCTGGCTCTCTCCACTTGAGTTTGATCATGGCTCTCCAGAAATTGTTCCAAGTGGGCAATTCACATGTAGTGTTTGTGTAGCTGAAAGAGTCAATAACTGAAATCCCTCCTTATGGAGGGGATTATTTTGTACTTCTCTGGATGGAAGGGCATGACTCCCTCCCTCCAGTGAGCTTACTTATGCTGTCATGCGATCTGAAAGCTGCTTGAGTCACAGTCAGTAAGTGCTGTAAGTGTCTACTAGTACCTCTACAAATAACAACTGTGACCACAAGTGGGTGCAGTACCTATAAAGTCACCATGCAACGCTTGGCATGGGAGGCTGCATCATTGAGTTCCTGCTCTCTGCTCAGCTGTGCTTTTGTGATGGGTGAGTTACCTTCCCAGAGGCACACTGCATTCATATGTGGTGCTGGGCTCAAATGAGACCTGCACAGGGTGAGTATACAAAAGCGCAAGATTACTGTCAGGACAGCAACCATGATCTTGCCTGGGTGATACAAGGCCAGGCACCAAGGTAGCAGAAGGAATACAAAACCAAAGCACCAGACAACACACATTCATGGTGCCAGATTATGCTTTTTCCAGGCTACCTATGTCCTGTATTCCCCTGTCCTGTCAGAGGAGGTTACTGAATTCCAACCTGTTTCTTTTCCTTCCTGGTTGATACATGTGGCACTTATGGATGCTCAGGGGTCCTTCCCCAGGCATGACTGGCATCTCCCCCAGTACTGAGCTGGTGCAGGGCTTAGGGGTGTGCCGGTGGCCAGCAACAGAGGGGTTAGGCTCATGTCAGTGTGTGGGACCAGGAGACTTCCTCCTGTCTGCTTGGGTGGTGGTACGTGTACAGTAGGACCCATACAGTAGGATCTGGGTCCTGTGATTCTGCCTTCTCTGGTCAGGGCTTTCTGGGGGACATTGGCAGGGGCTGGGAGGGCTGCTCAGGGATCCTGACAGTGCTGGGCCTTCCTATCCCCAGGGCTCCAGGCTGGGACACGCCTGCTCCACAGGAACCTTGTCATCCTGCCTGTGGTGATGGTGATGCTTCTCCTCTGTGTGAGTGCAGGCCCAGCAGTACCCACTGCCAGCTCCCGGACTGGTAAGTATGGATGGACTAGACTGGGGGGCAATTGCTGGGTACCAAGGCAGGAAAGTATCTGCTTGGCTCAGCACTGACCCATGGGTCTGCTAAGTGCCAGATAGGCCACGATGCAGTCAGGCTTAGGCACAACACAACAACTCCTCATGCACACTAACCCCTGGACCATATCTTGTAAGATAAGAAGCCTGACACTCATTAAGCCAGCCTAGAACCCTTGGTGGCTTCAGGCTGAAACCAAGGTGTTTCTGCCTAAACATTGTAACTTGGCAGGATTGCTCTGCAGTGCTTTTATCTTTTTACACCTCAGCTCCATCAGAGATCCTCCCAGCACATCTCTATCTATCTATCTATCTATCTATCTATCTATCTATCTATCTATCCATCCATCCATCCATCCATCCATCCATCCATCCATCCACTTATTTTTGTAGCTCTTGTTGATTAGGAGCCTTCCCTTCCTTCTTGAAGGGAGGGTAACATTCCATGCAAGACCTTTATGCCCAAGATAAGCAGAATTTCGAAGGCTGAATCTGAAGTATCCACAGAAAGTTGCCCATCATCAGAAACAAAACAAGAAAAACAAATTAGACGGCAAACTAGTTTGGCAAGTTAATAATGACAGATCAGTCCTGCTAACAGATAAACTGCAACAAGCTGGGGGAAGACATCTCCATCAGATCTAGGTAAAACTTCTTAGTTCTTAGTCTTCTTTTGCAATGCCATGACCTCCAGGGAAAACATAATTTTTCACACGTCCTCATCCAGTGGAGCATTTTGCACACTTCTGATCTTTGCAGGAACCGCAGCTCAATATTTTAAGGGCTCAGTGTGCAGGTCAGCTATGCTTCTAAGATGTGACTGGTATCTGGAAGATTTTCTTCCCCCTCCCTTCTTGTACAGATGCATCAGCAGGCTCCAAATGAAATATCAAGTCATGAGCAATAGATCCCAGGGCATATCTATTAGATCTAATAGATCCCAGCCAGTGGAAGCACCTATGCGGATTAGACCACAGATAAAAACAGCCCTTTTTGTTCTGGGTCCTTGCTCTCTGTTGTTGGAGCTCCTTGTTGTCCTGACGGACTCATATGGCCCTCCTCTTTCCCACCCTACTCTCTGTTTACCACAGCTGCTTTTGCAGGTTTCCCCGCAGACTGCAGCCATCTCCGCAAGACCAGCCCCAGTGGGGTGTATGTCATCCAGCCAGCAAAGTCTCCCCCACGGGTGGTGTGGTGCGACATGGACACCGAAGGAAAGGGCTGGACTGTTGTCCAGAGAAACTCTCATGACACTGAGCTCACTTGGAAGCAATCCTGGACCACATACAAGTATGGCTTTGGGAATGTGCAGGGTGATCACTGGCTGGGCACCGAGTACCTGCACCTGCTCACACAGCAAGGCACCTACAAGGTCCGCTTCGTTGTGCGGAATAAAGCCAATGTCACCCATTATGCTGAATATGACATCTTCAGGGTGGAGAGCGAAGCCACTGGATACCCACTGAGGCTGGGTCGGTTTTCTGGTGATGGGGATGACTATCTGACCAGCTACTATCCCAAGAAGGGGGGAATACATGACAACATGAAGTTCAGCACAACCGACAGAGATCAGGACCAGTACAGTGGGAACTGTGCCAGCAGCTACGGGGGCTGGTGGTATGACAGATGCCAGAATGTCCTGCTCAATGCCAAAAACCACATCCTCTGGCCAGGATTCTGCGACAGTGGTGACTGCGCATCCTCCCTCATCCTGGTCAAACCCACAGATGTGTGTTATCTGTATTGAAGGGGCCAGCCTCCCAGGAGGCTGCAGGAATGCAGTGCCCTGTTCCTGTGCCTGCCAGCAACTCTGTACCAACCCTAGTGCTTGTCCTGCACTGCCTGCAGCTCCTGCACTGTAATCAGCTGAAACACCACAGCTCTGGGGCTCAGGAGCCATCTCCTGGAGCCCTGGGCATGTGGGCAGCTTTACCCAGTGCTACTGTGCTGGCCAGCACTGAAACAGGGGCACTGGTTTGGGGTGGATGAAGGGGAGAAGTGCAAGTTCCATTCCCTGTGCAATCCCTGCTTTGCTCAGACCCTGCTCACTCCTCAGGCCCCATCAGCCCCTCAACTCTGCTAACCATGGTGGAAGAAATCAGCTACAATAAACCCTGGAGCCAGACTTCACTGCCTTCTCTCTCCCTGTTGCGTCAGAAATGTGCGTGTGTGTGGGGGGATGGTTTTGTCTAGTCCTTCAGGATGGTGGACCTGGGGGATAGTGGGTGCATTATGCACATGTATTGCCATAGATCCCCTCCTAGGCAAGAATATACACCTGCCTAAGGAATTCCAAATTTCCCATGAACGTAGAGAGCACATCACATGTTCCCCAGGCCTAGCATGGTGGCTGCTCATTTCAAGATGATTTTTTCAGGCAGTGGAGTCAGCCGTGAAGCTGATTTTCCTTCTCTGCTGAGCCAGTGAAGAGCTGGTGTGCTTTGCAGAGCTTTTGTGTTGATGTTTCTCTTTTTACGAAATGCTTGAATGTTCCTCATTGAAAGGTCTGAGGGCAATTCTCCCTGCTACTGACTCTCCCCAGCATCAGCCTGTAACATAAACTTTTGTCCCTCTGATGTGGTTGTTGTACACAGCTAGGTACAGCTGTTGTACCTAGCTGTTGTTCTGTCTGTGGTTTGGTTCTCAGGTCTCTGGATGCTTCCAATGACTTGTTCCAGCCACTGTGCACAAGACTGTGGCTGTAAGGCTCTAAGGCTTATTATTGTATCAGTCAACAGGGCCAGCAAAGCCCATGGTATCACAAAACCCTTGCCCCACATCTGCCCCTGTCCGTGGCTGGGTGGTTGTTCCATGCTGTGAATGGGAAGACAGGCACACACACACAAACACCAATTGGGTTGTGGTGCATATGGTGGGCTCTCTAAGAGCATGAGGGGAGGACAGGTGGCATGGGTAAGTCAGTCCCATTGTACTGCAGAGGGTGAATGTGGCCATGGATCTCCTTTGCAATGGAGGAAAGTTTGAACTTAAGGCCTGAAAGAAGCCACTGCTCTCCTGTGTCTTTGAAATAAAAGCTGAGCTCTGGGAAGGTTTGCAATTGTGAACCCTGAACAGCTTGGACTCTCAGGCCAAGATCTCTGCATGAGTTCTCAAGGCAGTCAGCAGAGCTATGGCTGCACTGTGTTTCTGAGGTGGCAGCACAGGCACTGTGCTGTCCTGGAGTCATTGGTGGGCCTGCAGCCCCCATGTATGGGAAGATGAACACATGAGGGTGGTGCTGGCTGAGAAAGAATCACAGAATCATAGAATTGCTTGGGTTTGAAGGGACTTTAAAGATCATCTAACTCCAACCCCACTGCCACAGGCAAGGATGTCACCCACTAGATCAGTTTGGTCAAGACCCCATCCACGCTCGCCTTGAACACCTCCAGGGATGGGGCATCCACAACTTTTCTTGGCAACCTGTTCCAGTTCCTCACTACCCTTACAGTGAAGAATTTCCTCTTAATGTCTAGTCAAAATTTATCCTCTTTTTGTTTAAGATCATTTCCCCTTGTCCTATCGTTATCTACCCAAGTAAAGAGTCCTTCTCCATCTTTTTTATAAGACCCCTTTAATTATTGAAAGGTCTCAATGAGGTCTTCCTGGAGCCTCATCTTCTTCAGGCTGAATATGCTCAGCTCCCTCAGCTTTTCTTCATAGGAGAGGAGCTCCAGCCCTCTGATCATCTTTGTAGCCCTCCTCTGGACTCACTCTAACAGGTCCACATCTTTCTTGTGCTTGGGCCCCAAATCTGGACACAGTACTCCAGGTGGGACCTCATGAGTGAATGAGTTTTTTACCCAGTTTGTACTCCTGTCTGGGATTGCCCCAGCCCCAGCTGCAGCATCTTGTACTTACACTTGTTGAACTTACACTCATTCAGTTCACATGGGTCCACTTCTCCAGCCTGTCTGGGTCCCTTTGAATGGCATCTATCTTTGAATGACCTTCTATTGTATCAACTGCACCACTCAGCTTGGTGTCATCTGCAAACTTGCTGAGGGTACACTCGATCCCATCATCTATGTCATTCATGAAGATATTGAAAAGCACCAGTGCCAAGACAGATCCCCAGGGGACGCCACTCATCACCTGTCTCCACCTGGACATAGAGCCATTGACCACCACTCTCCGGGTGTGGCCATTGAGCCAATTCCTTATCTACCAGATGGTCCACCCATCAAATCCATTTCTCTCCAATTTAGAGACCAGGATGTCATGTGGGACTGTGTCAAAGGCTTTACAGAAGTCCAAGTAGATGTCATCGGTCAGTCTTCCCTTTGTTGACTAATGCAGTCATTCCATCATAGAAGGCCAGCAAATTGGTCAGGCATGATTTACCCTTGGTGAAGTCATGCTGGCTGTCCCACATCACCTCCTTGTACTGCATGTGCCTTAACACTGCCTCCAGGAGGATTGGTTCCAGGATTCTTCCCAGGCACAGAGGTGAGGCTCACTGGTCTGTAGTTCCCTGGGACTTTCTTTCTACCCTTTTTAAAAATGAGTGATGTTTCCCATTTTCCGTCACTGGCAACTTTGTCTGAGTGCCATGATTTTTCAAATATGATGGAGAGTGGCTTGGTGACTACATCAGCCAATTCCCTCAGGACCCTGGGATGGATGTCATCAGGGCCCATAGACTTGTAGTTGTTAAGTTGCGTCAGGAGGTCCTGAACTTGCTCTTTGCTTAGAGTGGGAGGAACTCTGCTCCTCTGGCCCTTCCTAGAGGTTTGGGGACATGAGAGATGTGGGAAGCCTGACCACTAGTCAAGACTGAGGCAAAGAAGTTAAGTACCTCTGCCTTCTCTCCACATCTGTTGTTACCAGTTCTCAGTCTTCATTGTCAGGATTTCATCAATGTCAGGACCATCTTCATCTTCATTGATGTCAGGACCATCATTCACAAACCTGACAAGGCAAGATGATGCTGGCCTGGCAGCCCTGTTTAGGTCTCCAGGTCAACATGGGTATGGCTGAACTGAGATGGTGCTTCCTCCCACCCTCACCTCTAGCTGTTGGCCATGCGGTACTGCATCCCCTTTTTGAAAGATCCATACCTTGAAACTCAGCTCTCTTAAGTGAATGTTTTATTTTTAATTCCCCATTTGAATCTTGTGAAAAATTTCTCTTTTGCTTTCTTACTGCACCAGGAGCCCCCTGGCAGAAGCAGGCATCAGATGAAGGACATTTTCATGTCTGTGCAGGTTCTGAAAACGATTTTATTCTGCAAGATGAACACAGACTACAGCAGAGGTATGGCCTGCCTGGCCTCAGAGCACCTTAGGACAGGTTACTGAGTAATGAATTATATTCTTCTGCTTAAGTCAGTGGTCATCATGCCTAATTTCAAAGGAGAAAGAGAATAAGCTCTTGCTGGATCAGGAGGGTTTTATAACAGTTTTCTCCCCAGAAGCAGCACACTTGGAAACTGAATTGTTTATAAAGTCTTATTCTACTAATGATCCTAAAAATGTATCACAGGTGATAGGCCATAGATAAAGCAGGGAACATCACTACTTTTCAGGAGAAGAGCAAAAGAAAAGAGGTTTGGATATGCTGGAACACCCCTATTCATCCCCAGCCCCCCAGACAATAAAGAGTAGACCAGCAGAGCACAGATCTGGCCATGTCCAGTGCAGAAGAATGCTAGTGGTATGGAGCTGGTTTGATGAGGATAAGGGAGGATTTGCAGTCCCCTTTACACAGGCTACCCCATGTCATGCCACCCTTGAAATTCAGCCGTACAGAATAACATGCTGAGTACCACCACCCACCCCCAGAGTAGGATGCACAGTTCTTTCTTGAAGTGTCTTGATCCATGTCTTTTGTGGAGAATTTCATGTTGTTGTGCACATTACTAGGATTGTCTGAGTCCATGCCATCCCCTGCTGTCCCTGTGTAGGAGCCCAGCCGCAGCTGGTAGCCATGAGACTCATCATCTAGACTGAAGAAGTTGTAGTCTGCAAACTTGATGTTGTTTGAGGCATCCCAGATGACAAATCTGACCTGGTAGACTTTCTGCTTGGTGATCTGATGGATGTACTCGGTGCCCAGCCAGTACTCACTGTGCACGTTCCCAAAGCCGTATTTATAGGTGCTCCAGGACTCAGCCCAGGTGACAGCTGTGTCTTTCTGGTTCCTCTGGATGACCGTCCAGCCCCCATTTGTCACATTCATTTCACAGTACACCTTGATGGGGTGGAGACCTGTGGGCTGGATTATGTAGATGCCACTGGGGCTGCCAGAGACAAGCTCGTTGCAGTCTTTGGGCCAACCTGGGATAGGAGAGAGAGTACTTTACTAAAAACCTGTGCAAGAGAACAAGACCACACCTCACACTATGGCAGGATGGACACGTGGCCAGAATACCCTGGAGATGCTCAGTTGTCCCAGTCCTTAAAGGTCAATTTGCTTTGCTGGAAGTGAGAGTGGGTTGACCTCAGCCCTTTGCTCATTTTCTCTAACAGGATACCTAATAGAAAGGCCCTAGTGCAAAAGGCTACCAACGTAGCCTACTGGGCTACGCTGGTATCAGGCCTGGAGACTGATAGGGACACTGGTGGGCTCCTCTGGGTCTCCTGAAAAAGAGGCTGTGTAGCTAAAACGGGGTCATACTGGGCAGGGAGGTGAAGAAGAACTTGCCTCTGCCAGCAACTTAGGGAACTGAGGAATGGCCCTTTCTTGCACACATACACCTTCATCATTGTGCATGGTGTATGTGCACACACACACAGAGTACTGCAGCCTACACTGGGTATGCTTCCTCACATCCACCGCCCTTTATCCTGGAGCAGGGTCAGGGCTAGGGATGATATAAGGCTCTTCTCCAGATAGAGCTGGCAGTACATGAGCACACAACACTGGATCCACCCTGTGCTGGCTGGTGTGATCTCCCCTTGTCTTCAACTCACTTCGTTTAGGATTGCACTCTCCCAATGCAGTTAAGGTTGTCCTACAAGATGAGCAGAAATCTCCTCAAATAAGCAAAGCCTGAGGCTTATGCTGCCTCTCTGCATCCTGCCTACCAGTATATACTATGGACGAGTTTTATGGATCTGAGGCACTGTCACACACTTTCCCCCATGTGTTACTTTATCAAGCAATCACTGACTGAGAGCACTGGTTGTGCCACCTGGGCTGGCCCAGACCAAAGAACTGAAATGGGATTGGTGAGAGCACTGTGATGCCCATGGGATGCTACTTACTGGTTTTCTTCAGAGCACTTGCTGAAGTGTTGGTGAGAGTTTTCTTGAAGATGGTTAGGGTTTGTATAGGCATGGACAGACCTGGGGCAGCCAAGACCAGAACACAAGCAAGAGGTAGAAGGCACTGTGTTACTAGGAAGGGAAAAGATGTAGAAAAGATGAAAAGTGACCCTCCCTCCACAGAAGTGATAAATCCCGTAGCTCCAGCACTGCACAGTGTATCATGACCATCTGAGATGCTGGAATGCACCAAGTATGCTTGTAGCATCAGACAGGTCTGTGCAAGCTGGAGAGCATGCCAAAAGGCCTCATCTCTTTTACCCAATGGGTAGGTATCCTTGCCTTTTTTTCCTTTGCCAGCTCTCAAAAAGCCATGTATGTGACGGTCTCAGTTGGAGCAAAGCACCCAACAGCTGAATGAGCCAAGTTCTCACAGGGAAACATTCCTAGCCTGCAAAACAGGGAACTGGCTGGGGGGCTGGGGTGAGTCAGACAGCGGGGTGCTGGTATATGAAGGGATGTCAGGTGAGCAGTGCCCTAAGAGGGCACTGGTGTCACCATGCACTGATTTGTGCAAGGAACAGTGCACAGATTGTTTCCCTGTTGTTGGGCTGCCCTATCGCTGCTTCCAGCAAACGGGCTGCTCCCATTGATGGCAAGGTGTGTCCCCCTTCCCAGTCCCTCACTCACCCATGGCGTCAGTGTAGGAATGTCTTCTGAAGCACAAAGATGTGGAGCTGCAGGTCTCACACAGGCCTTTGTAGTGTCCTGTGCAGTGGGAGGGGTGAGTGGGTCCAACCCCTTCTCAGCTTTTCTCCTGGAGAAGGAAATCACACTGTTTTTTTTTTTTTTTTTTTTTTTTTTTTCCACTTAGAAAACACAACCTGAGAAGAAGGTGACTGTGGTTCTTGGTACTTAGCTTTCTGAGCTGGAAAAAAAACACCTGTGCCCGTAAGAGTCCTTGGAATGTTCTCTTCTGTGAGTGCTTTTCTCCTTGGATGAAATTTCTGTTGGGAGAAGTGTATCTGGGAGCTTTGAAGAGTGCTGCTCAGTAAATAAGCGATTGGATGACAGTCATCATTCAGCATGGAAAGCAAACACTGAGGATGCCCCCACCCCCCACCATTTCAGCAAAGGTACTGCCAAGTCAAGTGGTTCTTGTTTATTGTGTTTTTATCAGGCCCAGCCTGGCTCTTGGTGAGGAATTTTCAGCAGCCTCAAGGCTCCCGGAGAGACTGGCTGTTGTGGGGCAGAGTTTTGAAGTGTCCAATGGTTTCTGCACTGCATGACAGCAGGCAGAGGGGTGTGGTGGAGGTGGTCAGGGAAAAGCAGGTGAGCCCTCTATTCCCCAGTGGACAATGGTCCTGAGCTGCAAGGAGCCTGCTGAAAGAGATTCACAGAATTTCTAGGTTGGAAGAGACCTCAAGATCATCGAGTCCAGCCTCTGACCTAACTCTAACAGTCCCCACTAAACCATATCCCTAAGCTCTACATCTAAACGTCTTTTAAAGACTTCCAGGGATGGTGACTCCACCACTTCCCTGGGCAGCCTGTTCCAATGTCTAGCAACCCTTTCGGTAAAGAAGTTCTTCCTAACATCCAACCTAAAACTCCCCTGGCGCAACTTTAGCCCTTTCCCCCTCGTCCTGTCACCAGGCACGTGGGAGAACAGACCAACCCCCACCTCGCTACAGCCTCCTTTAAGGTACCTGTAGAGAGCAATAAGGTGGCCCCTGAGCCTCCTTTTCTCCAGGCTGAACAACCCTGGCTCCCTCAGCCGCTCCTCGTAGGACTTGTTCTCCAGACCCCTCACCAGCTTTGTTGCTTTTCTCTGGACTCGCTCAAGCACCTCCATGTCCTTCTTGTAGCAAGGGGCCCAAAACTGAACACAGTACTCAAGGTACAGCCTCACCAGAGCCGAGTACAGGGGGACGATCACTTCCCTAGACCTGCTGGCCACACTGCTTCTTATACAAGCCAGGATGCCATTGGCCTTCTTGGCCACCTGAGCACACTGCTGGCTCATATTCAGCCAACTATCCACCAATACTCCCAGGTCCTTCTCCACCAGGCAGCTTTCCAACCAACAGAATCACAGAAAAGTTTGCTAGTTTGCTAGCTGCCAGTTGACTGGGACATCCCCTGATAGCCAGGACTGTTGATAAATGATGGAAAGTGGCTTGGTCAGCTTTTCTGCCAGTTCTCTCAGTACCCTTGGGTAGATCCCATCTGGCCCCATCGTGTACATCCAAGTGCTGTAGTAGGTCGCCAACCATTTCCTCATAGATTATGAAGGCCACATTCTGCTCCCTGTTCCCTTCCACGAGCTCAGGAGACTGGGTATCCAAAGAATAACTGGTCTTGCTGCTAAAGACTGAGGCAAAGAAGGCATTAAGCACCTTAGTGTTTTCCTCATCTCTTTGTCACTAAGTTCCTCCCTGTATCCAGTAAAGGATGGAGACTCTCTTTAATCCTCCTTTTTGTGTTTATGTATTTATAAAAACATTTTTTGTTACCTTTAACAGCAGTAGTCAGATTGAGCTCCAGACGAACTTCGGCCTTTCTAATTTCATCCCTGCACAGCCTTGCAACATCCTTATAGTCCTCCTGAATGGCCCTCCCTCTTTTCCAGAGGTCATAAACCCTCTTTTTCTTCCTGAACTCTAGCCACAGATTTCTGTTCAGGTCTTCTGAGCCAGCTTGTCTTTGGGCACGTGGGGGCGGTCTGCTCCTGAGCCATTAAGATTTCCTTCTTGAAGAGTGCCCAGCCTTCCTGGACTCCTCTGCACTCCACACTCTGGACTCCTCCTTAGGTTCCTTACCTGGTCTGAAACTTGATCTTCTTCAGTAGTCAGTTCTTCATTCTCCTAGTGCCTGCCTTTGCCTTCTCCATATGGTCCTGAGGTGTCCTGGAACCCTCGGTGGTTTCTGAGTATGCCTGGCATTCTCTTTTCAGTCAGTCAAAAGCAATATTTTGCTTTTCCTTGGGGAAAAAAAAAAAAAAAAAAAAAAAAAAAAAAGCTGTTGAAAACTATCTGAAACATTAGACCAGAAGCTGGTGAAGTGATAACTGGATTTCATGTTGAACCAGACTTCTTGTGAAGAAATACCTTTTCCAGAGCTTTTCCAGAGTGCCGGTTCAGGTGAAGGGACGGTGTTTGGAGTGCCTCAGCAGTGTTGACAGGTTATCATGAGAAAAATGAGCCCAAGCACAGGGCTAGGCCAACATGACATGCTGCTTCTGGGCCCTAAGACAGCCGCTCTGTGCCACCAAGGGCCTGCAACATGCTCTGTGCTGGCATAGAGATCCCTGCTCTGCGCTGCATCCTCTATGCACAAACTGTGGTTACTCACAGAGTGCTGGCACTGGTGTACTGAATCCTGATGGGATACAAATCTACCACAGAGGGGACTGGTTGCTACATGGGCAGTTGTCCAGACAATGCTGATCACTAACTGAGCTGCCTATTCATGTCTGCCAGAAAAGTGTTTGGCAATCAGGTGGTGAGGCGCATAGGCTGTCCTCTCTTCTCTACATCCTCCCCAACACCCCACACCTTCAAGGCTGTGCCAGGAATCTTTGCATGTCAAGAGGTTGCTGCAATAATTCCTATGCCACCTGTTAGGAAGCCAGAGGAGAAATTGATGTCTAATAACTAGAGCATTTCTGCCAATGTGATCCTTTCTTACAACAGAAAAAGGAAATTATTTGTTTAATACAGGCAAGAAAAAGGAGTATCTGCTGCCAGATATCATGAAGCAGCTGCAGGATGCCGACAAAGGCATCAGCACATGAGCTGTCGTTGTACTCAGGAGCATGTTCGCTCTCATGGGGCAGAAGAGGGATGGTCCCATCACTTTGCAGCTGGCTGAGAAGCTTATGACATCCTTTGATCATGCGAGGGCAACAGGAGAGCTGAAGGCTCTGTCTGTGAGTATGTGGGCATGGTCATACCTGTGGTTTGTGCCTGATGCATGCCTGTGAATTGTGCCTCCCACTGGAGACATCTCCCTGGGTGTTGTCAGAAATATTTTACCCCATGTTTCTCAGACTGCTCTCTGTCCTGCCCTGGTTGTGACTTTGGTGTCTCTGTCTTTGGTGTCCTCTGCTGTGGGGCTGCAACAAACCGGTCTTCTTTCTGCCTTCAGCTGCTCCATTACATGTTGATTCCCTTCCATGCTTGCGGTGGCATGGGACAGAGACAAGAAAAGAGCCTGAGAGGTCTGAGAGTACGGGAGAGCCCATGTCCTATGTCTGTCTCTTCCTGTTACCCTCCATTTCTTGTGTATGTTCCTGTCATCAGTATTTAGGCTCAGAATAGCCCCTTCACACTACATGACTGTCCATCTGAGGGAAAATAGTGATTGAAAAGATTGCAATACTTTTTCATTATTTTTATAGCATTATTTTTATTTTTATTTATTTATTTTTATTTTTATTTTTATTAGAAATATGAGATGCAGCCTTTAGGTGGCCCCGTTGTGTTATCAGATAGCTTCAAGACAAGAAATTCCTCGTTCCTTGCTCAGGACTGCTGTGCTGTCAATGTCCTGTTGCTCTGGAGGAATTCAGATGGGAATCCAGATGATGAAAGATTTTTTACCAATTATTTGAGACCATAAGAATCAAAAGGATATGGGCATACTCTTCTGAGTTTGTTGCCTGTTTTTTTCGTATCTTTATGGTAACTTTTGTTTGTAAGATAAACACGAATTGTAACAAAGGTATATATGACTAGAGTCACTCAAGCTGCACCTGATTAATAAAAAATGATATAAATTAGCTTAAGGGAGAGAGGGTGTTGGGGAAGATATCATTGTGAAGGAAAAGATAGTATCTTAAAAGATATCTTCTGACTTCTGGGATCAGTCGGTGGGCTGAGCCTCTCTTCCCCATATTGGGATGACTTTTGGTAAGATTTGAACACGGTCATACCAAGTGCCTCCTCAGGAAACTTAGAAATTTCTATAGAGTTGCTTCATATCTTTTAACATGTTTGTAGCCAGGCTGTATTACTCATACTTTTGGTATTTGCAAATTGGTATTCAGACAGTGAATTTATCACTAGCAAACCAAAGAACCTGTGTATCTGTTGCTTTAATATTGCACTACTCATTAAATCTAGCTGTGATAGTTCTCATTGAATGTGACCAAACTCTTTCTAAGTGTGGCCGTGGTAGTTCATGGTATGTGACTAGACTGAGGGTGTATTACATTGTTTGTGAATTTGTAATCATGATAGTACAGTACCCTGAATGCAACCAGACTTATAACAGATAACAGGTAATAAATTATAATTTTGCAACAGAGTCAAGTTCTCTACCCCTCCACACAGGAAGAGAGTTAGGGGAATGACCCAGGTGTCCTAGTGCAACAAGAGCAGCTGCAAATATTTCAATTCTCAGGATTTGATCCATGTATCAAGCTCCTGTGGTGTAAATCCAAGTAAATCTGAACTCTCCTTGGGGTCCCTGTTGTCTGGGTCTTTGGGATGCCTGGGAGTCACAGGGGAGGCTCTGGAGGTTTCCGGAAACACCACCAAGAGGCCCTGGGAGGAGGAAGGAAGAATGGAGAAAGAGTAAGAGGCCCTATATCACCATTTTTTTTTTTTTGGGGGGGGGGGGGGGGGGGAAGGGGATCATGGGGCAGCTGGGGATACTGGGAACCACTGAGGTGACTCAGGATGAAAGTATGGGGTCTTGGGGGGTCTTGGGCAGCTAGTCCCCCAAATGTAAATTGGGGGGGGTGGAGGGGAGGAGGAGGGGGCAAAGGGATTATGGGAGTTCTGGGGAAAATGGGTGAAAGTGACTGGGTCTCAGGGGCAATTAGGGAGACCTAAGTCTGGGGGAAGCAAGAAGGCAAAGTGGTCTGAGGTAGTCCTGGGCAAGTAAGGAGTCCCAGAATGGGCCTGAGGATGATGGGAGTTCCAGGGGAAAATATGAATGATGCCCTGTCAGTTTATGAGTCACAACAGTCTATGCCTCCGCCCCCACACACACCCTCCCCCTTCTTCCTCACATTTGTAGGGATTCCTGCTTAGGGACTGGGAGATCAGGGGGATTCAGGAATACTGTGCTGGTCTGTGAGGGTCTCCAGAAGCATGGTGATTTTGAGGGTTGAGTTTATAAGGTTAGGAGTACTCACACCAGTAGCAGCACTAGCCCCATGAAGCCAAGTGCCAGCCCCAGCTCCAGTGACACTGTGGGCTGCAAGGGGGTCCTGCTGTGGGGCCAGCGCAGCACAGCTCTGAACTGGGCCTGGAGTCCCTGCTCTGCCTCCACACTTCCCCCTGATACTGTGGGGATGTAGGGACCTAGGGTCAAAGGGTACTCCTCCCCAGGAAACAGGTGCTCTGGCAGCCCCTACTCCAGTCACAGACATAACAGCCCTCACGGACCCAGGCATCTGAGGGTTCCTGCCCCACTCCACATGCTCCATTGCCCCTGAGAGGAGGCAGGCATCGGGGAATACCTGCTCCACTCCAACCTCTCTACCGTGGATCCAAATATTCAGGCTCACACACACCCCAGTTCCTCTCCTGGTGAACCAGGTGTCTGGGGGTCCTGCTCCATCCCACACTACTCACTGCCCTTGGGAGACTCAGGTTTCTGTGCGTACCATTGAGGTAGAAGTACTTGCGGGCCAGGGTCTCAGATGGGGCCCCCAGGCGACAGGCAATGGTTCCTAGAGTGGGGTCCTGGAGGGTCAGGCTGGGAGGTTCCCCCAAACTCTCCTGCAGTTCCTCAAACAGTGCTAGGTCCTGTGTGCGTATCTGGACATGGGGGAACATGTCAACATTGCCTCGTCCATCGGGATCATACAATAGCACATGTGCTGTGCAAAGGCACCTGTGTCATGTGCATGCTTGTCATGTCCCCCTTATGCTCCTTGTGCCCTTTGTCTCATGCATGTGCATCGCACCTTGTCCCCCACATGCTCTTCGTGCCTTTGTGTGTACCACACAGGGATGCATAAGCACAACATATGCACAAGTTACTTCCTTCACGAGTGGACAGGAATCTGTACACACAACTGCCCTACCTCCTGCTCACTCACCCTTCATATGGGTGCTAGCTTGCTTCCATCCTGTGCATACTCTCACACATGCTACTTATAGCACATTTATATCTACAGTATAAGCAATACTTCCATCTATTGATAGTTCTCATGCCAAGCACAGAAGTGGTCTTGCTATGCCCACTCCTCTCATGAATGTCTATACATACTCTTGCACATGCATAAGCTACTCACATCCTTTGCAAACATCCAGGTAATGGGCAGGTCTGGAGGGACAGCAAAGGGCACATTACAGTGCAATGTGATGGCTTCATCCTCATGGACCCACACATCTTGAACTGGGAACATTGGCAGGCATGTTAACTCACATATGCTCATGCATTCACAGAAATATTTGCACTCCTGTATGAATGCACGTGCTTATACATTCACAGTAGGCATGGACTGGCATGTATCCTAGAACATTCTCATGCACTCATGATGGACTTAGCAGGCATGCCCACGTATCAGAAAGGAAGGTTGTCCCAAGAGCCCTTGAGGCACCCAGCTCTGGGGTAGTTCTTAGTCCAGTCTGGATGATCTGGGTTGAAAATGGCTCCCCTACCTGGGCAGTCCAGGGGGAACTGGCAGTCCACAAGGCGGCAGGTTGCACACTGGAAGATGCGGGCAGCTGGCTGGTACCCTGGGAGGGAGATGTTTGGTGGCCCCAGAGAGATAGGAGGTGTAATAGGAGAAAGGGGGTAACAAGCCAGAGGGATAGGCACTCACCACAGGGGGGGATGCAGGCTGGAGCTGGTGGGGGAAAGCATAGTTAAACTTGAGATCATTAGGGGTCCATATCCCTGTGATGAGCTCAGCCCTTGTCCAGCCCTGGTCTGGCAACCCTGGAGGCATCTCCAGGAAGGGTATGCCCAGGGTGGGAGTCCCAGGGGTATAGATGTCCAGGGGAGGGGGAATGTCAGTCCCTGGCATGGGAAAGCTGGGGTGGGAGTCCCAAGGTTCACCCAGGTGGGAGTCCTGAGTGGGGATCCCTGCTGGGCCCATACCTTCTTCCAGCTGGCTCAGCTTCACCCAGATTATATTGATGGCTTCCTGCAGAGACACCTCAAAAGGCTCTGGAGGCTCCCAGATGTGCAGGTGAGACAATGTTCCTCTCCCCAGTCCCCCAATCTCAACCCCACACTCCTCCACCCCCAACTCCCCAGATTCCCTTTACAACACATCTGGATCCAATATACCCATCCTGGAGTTTCATGCATCCCTAAATATCCCCTTAAAGTCCCGGACTCTCTATATGCTGAAGCTTCTATGTCCTCAGGATTCCCCAAATATCCCTTCACACCACCCCAGACCTCCATAAATCTCATAGTCCCAAATCCCCATTCATGTCCTCCATATCCCATCCCTCATGCCCTTATCCTCTCACGTCTCATCCCCATACATGTTGCTGCTTACTTATTTCCTTCTGCTTCTCCAGAAAATGCAGGGCATCCATGATGATCTCCCGAAGTGCCTCACGCTGACTTGACCCTGAGACCAGTACAAGGCACTGGGACCTCTACAGGGTCAGGATTGGAGGTTCAGGGATGGAGAGGGTTCCACTAAGGGCTGGGATCCTGATCAGGGTTTAGGGGTTCTGGGAAGGGTCAGGTATCCCTGGGGATCCCCAAGCTCTTGAGTAGGGCTGGGAGTTGATGGAATTCCCTAGTGTGTTCCTTCCTGGTCAGGGCTGGGTGATCATCAGTGTTGAGGCAAGGCTGGGAATCCCAGAGATACTTGGGGTCCAGGTCATAGTTGGGGGAGTGTCAGACAGAGTCGAGAGGTGCTGGAAGATGGTCCCTGGGGTCCAAGTCAGGACTGGGGAGACCTTGGCATGGTTGAAGGTCCCCAGGATGCTTGTCTAAGTGGGGTTCCTCTTTAGGAAAGGGGTCCCCAGCTACCAAGGTTCCTGTTCAGTGTCAGAGTGAGGGCCTTGGTTTATGAGGGAATCCACTGAGGGCTCTGGGATCCTGTTCAGGGTGGAGATCTCCACTGAGATGGTTGTTCCTAGGGTGCCAGTCAGGATGGGGGTACCCAGGGAGGTGGATGTCCCCAGGGGTCCTACCACGCACCTACAGTGACAGGGGCAAGTGGCACAGAAGCCTCAGCAAGCGCCTCCAGGCAGTGTTGCTGCTGAGGGCCCTTGAGGGAGGTCCTGGTGATGTCATGGCAAAGACGGGTCCACTGCATGGGAGGCCCAAAGCAGAGCAGGCAGGGGTGAACCCCAGGAAGCCAGGGCACCAGGACTACCCACTGCCACAGGCCAGGTTCCACTGGTTGGATGACTGGGTGTCCAGGGAGCCAGGGGGCCAGCACCAGCAGGAGGGAAACCCCCCACCACCCCATGTCCCCAAACCATAGCACCTATATGCCTAGGTCCACGGGGAACAGGTGGGTTCCTGGATGAGGCCCAGCTGCTTGCGTCTCCAGGGAACACGAGGGTTCCTAGGTGGGGTCCTGGTGGTTGGGTTCCCTCCTTTGGGGAGGTCCCTATGGGGATTGGGGATACCCAGACATGTGTGTCCCCTGGGGTTTTGGGGATGCAGAAGGGGCTCCTAGTATCCTCATTTTGGTCTCCCCAAATTCTTCACCTTCATTCCCCACCAATCATTTTATTTGGTACCCCCAAATTACCTGTATTTGAATGTCTAATTCCCCCCACCTCATCTCCTATAATCTTATCCCTCAGAACCCTCAATCCGGTTGTTGTCAGTCTCCAAATCCCATCCTTTGGAAACCACTCAAGGGTTTCTCCTTATCCCATCTGATGAATACCTTCATACTCTTGTTTGCGATCACTGAAATAAGTATTCTTTGAGGTCACTGACCCCTTACGCTGTCCCCATCCCTTTCCCTGTCTCTGGTCTCTGCTTGGAGGGAATTCAGGTGTCCCAGATGAAATTTGGCAGCCAAGATGGGGCACAGGGGTAGAGGGCCCAATGTATATAGATCAAGATGGAGGTCTGTGGCAGAAGGTTATAGGGATGCCTGTATTCCTCTGCTCCATGCCCCAGTCCAGGCTGTCCTGTGATACATATTCCCTAAGACCAGGTTGATGCTGACCCTTTGGCAGCCAAAAAATGTTGCTATGCTGGTGAGCAGTGGGGTTGTCTTTCAAAGTGGGGGTGTGAGTCTGGGGAACTGGAGGGGAATTTGGTCTCCTGTAACCCCAGCTGGGATTTAGAGTTGCTCTGATGCCCGTTTACATGGCAAGGTTTTGGTAGCGGGGAGCTGCAGGGCTGGCCTCTGTGAGAAGAGCCCAGAAGCTGCCTCATATTGTAATACACCATAAATGTTTGTTCATTGTCTTTTGTATTATAAAAACAAGGAGTTCTGTTTGAGGAGCGGGAGTTGCGAAAGCTCCCTGCTGAAGTAAGGAGCTGTATAATGCTTGGCTAGACACTATGAAAATTCTTTTGCTTAATGTAACAGAAAAAGAGAATCCCCTCCCCTTCTGTCTTTCTGCATCTCAGTTGCCTCTTTTGTTCAAAGACACTGTTGCAAAGCTCATGTAACCACCTCCTGATAAGTTGCTAAACTAGTGTATCAACATCCTGCCTTCCTGTCTCATGCTGGGCCAACATGACCAAAAAAAAAAAAAAAAAAAAAAAGTTGAACCACAAGGCTGAGGAAGACTACGACCTTCATCTTCACGACCACCAGAGGGACAGAGACGGCCCCCTAGCAACAGTGTGCGCAGTTGCAGAATGTACCGGAATGTGCTGTGTAACCCCGGAATTACCAAGATATAAAAAGGGACCCTGGCGGGGGTGAGGTGTGTGCTGTTGGCAGAGCAGAGACTCCCCGGCCGCCCAGCACTGTTTTGCTTGCTGATTGCTTACTCAATAAATTCCTTTATATGATTAAAACAATGGTCTCTGAAAATTAATTAAGGGGGCAACTTATAACAAATTTGGTGCTGTGACTCGGATGAAGGCAATTTGATTGAAAAACCCATTGAAGGGGGCGCCCCACTGATTTCAGCGGCCTTCACTAGGACTACTTTCATTCAAATCCTTCACTGACGAATCCTAAATTCAGCAGCAAGCAAATAAAGCCGGCAACCCCTAGTAATCTTTGTGCACGAAGACTGAACGAAGACTCAGGAGTGAGTAAGTATAGGCTGGTGATCCGTTCGGTTGGGGTTGGGTATCCCAGAGTGTGGCGTTGTGAGATGTCCAAGAGGACGAAGTGAGTGCGGACCCCTCGGTAGTGTGGTTCCCACATCCCGCGAGGGACTGGGCCACGAAAAGAGGGAAGCGATTTGTGTGTGTGTGTGAAGGCGCTCCGGAAGATGGGACAGAAGAAGAGTAAGCCTTCTGGTCCCATGGGTGGGGTAATGTCTAATGTTAGGTTACCCCCTGTTCCTCCAGATAGTCCCTTGGGATTAATTATTAAAAATTGGGATGATTCCCCTTCTAGGTGGGGAAAGAATAAAGTAAAAATGATACTTCATTGTGTTGAAATTTGGGGCGGTAAACAAATTCGAGGAGACAGCCTTTATTGGCCTGTATTTGGGTCCTTTGAAGACTGGATTTGTCAGGCCTTAAATATCTATGTGAATTCAAAGGAACGTTTTAGTTTAGAAGAGAGTGAATATGCACATTTTTGGATCAGCTCGGAAAGTTGAGCCAATTTATACCCTTTAAAAGAAAAAGGAGGGGATGGGAGGTGTAAGAAAAAACGAGAATTAGAGATACCAGCCCCACTGCCTCCCTATATTCCACCACCCCCACCTGCAGCCCCTCCGACTCCCGGGCCTCCTAATCCCAGGGAGATGCCAATAGCGACTCTGACTCTAGCACTCAGGGACCAGTGATTAGGAGTCAAGCCAGAAGACAGCAGCTTAGAAACAAAGGGGGGTTGTATTCACTAAGGGAAATAGCAATGGGAGGACCACAACCTGGTATGGGATATGTGGCCGTCCCCATTAACTCCGGGGATGTCCGAGATTTTAAGAAAGAGATGGGAGGAGGGTCAGCGAGCTTTAATGGCAACTGGCATAATGTTTGCAGTTGCTGGGGAATAATTCTAACTGGAATAATAACTGTATGTTGTATATGTAAAAGCCCGGGCATTTTTGTTAAAGTGTTCTTTTAAACATATATTAATATGCAAATATGTAAATATAATATAAGAACTGCCATTGAGGTGTATGTCTAAGGGAACAAAATTTGCCCAGGCATAATATCGGCTCGTCAGGTTTAAATGTCCTACAGGCAGTTAATTTACAGTGGTCTGATTTTACTTGTGTATCTATATATTGTGGATTTTGGAGGGATTGGGATTGACTAGTAAAGAGCTTCTAGGAAAACGGTGGAATATTAACCACTGTAGATTACAATAGGAAAAGGTCAAAGCAAAGAAATCCCACGGAAACGCCCCCTAGGATGTATACTAACACATTGGAGGGATATAGCGGGGTGAGGGGGTACAGAGAGTAAAAGAACTCTTATCAAATATTGTAATCAGTGGTGGACACTTTATAAACCAGAGGATGGAGAGGAGTGGCCCCTAAATGGAACTATTAATTATAACACCATATTACAGTCAATGTTGTTTTTGTGGAGAGAAGGAAAACAGGATGAAATGTTATTTCAGCATCTTGGAGGGAAAAGGTACAGAATTAAGTTGGCCCCTTACTGAGCCTTTGATGTTGGCATTAGAAAAATAAAGGCTAGAGAAAGATAAAGGAAATGTTAAAAGGGTTGTTGAAAGTGTTAAAGGTATTTGAAGTTGAATGAGCAGGGAAAGAGGACGTAGGAATGTTAATAGCTCTGCCTCAGCCCGAGGCTGAGATCTCAAAATCAGGGTTGTTAGCCCTCTGGGGCAAAAGGATCATGATGGGTCCAAGAGAGAGTTGTTATGGAAACAGAAAAGCAGTTAACTCTTAAAACAACCTGAGTTCATGTGCGAGCTCAGATTGCCGATGGGACCGCTCAGGGAACTGTGAACAATTGCATTCCCCTGACCAACCCCACTGAGACCCTAATCATCCCGAAAATTATGATCGGTTAAGTAAATACTAAAATCTGGTTGAATTGGGAATTGAGAATATTATTCCTAGATACAGAGTTATAGAAGCAATTGACTCTGACCAAGGCCCTCATTTTCTCTCCAAAGTGTCTCGAGAGACTATGAAAGCTCTAGGAACAAGTTGGGAATACCACACTCCGTGGCATCCCCAAAGTGCTGGAAAGGTAGAGCGAATGAATGGTGAAATTAAAAAACAACTAACTAAACTAATGCTGGAAACAAGAGTAAATGGGGTAAAATCTTTACCTCTTGCACTGTTAAACATATGGACACAGCCCATAGGCTGTCACTTTCAGAACTGGGTAACAGATCTAGGGAGATCATGGGGAGAGGGCGCCATGGGTACTCTGCTAGGCATCAGGGCCCAGCGGGAATTGCCAGACGGGGTCTGCCAAGGGACCAGGGGCCAGCCGTGGTTCGCCGGCGGAGGTCCGCTGCTGCTCCCATGGGCCTGCCGGAACTCGCAGCAGGAGGTCCACTGGTCCACTGGCATACCCAGGGACCTGCCAGGGCTTGCAGGGGGGGTCCGGTGCCATGCTGTGGGACCACAGGGGCTTGTGAGGGGGGTAAACCGGCATGGTTGCCCAGGAACTTGCCAGGGCTTGAGGGAAAGGGGGCGTTCTACGGCACCTACCAGGGGCCCTCCTGGGCTCGCACGTGGGGTTCGACCGTCCTTCCCTGGGGCCCCACCAGGGCTCGAAGGGGGGAGGTTAACCGGCATGCCCAGTGCCCCGCTGGGGCTTGCAAGGGTGGTCCACCACAACTACTGGCCACTGGACTTGAAGGGACGGATACATTGGTGTGCCTGGGGTCCCGCGGCTGGTCACTGGTGTGGGTCTGCCACTGTTGTGCTCGGGGGCCTGCAGAGCCTAGCAGGGGGGGTCCACCAGTGTTTCCAGGGGCCGTCAGGGCCTTGCAAAGGGGGGGGTGTCTAAAGCCTCTCCCGGGGGCCTGCCGGGGCTCGCAGTGCTGTGTCCACCGCTGCGCCCTGGGTCCCATGGTGGGTCGCTGGCGTGGGTCTGCCAATGCATTGGGGGCCCACCAGAGATTGTAAGGGGGGGGGCAGTCCACCAGTGTGGCCAGGGCCTGCTTGGGCTCACAGTGGGGAGTTCACTGCAGCTACCAGGGGCCAACCAGGGCTTGCTGGGTCCCACTGGGGCTCACAGGGGGAGTTCACCAGCACACACATGGCCAGCTGGGACTTGCGGGTGGGGGTCTACCGCTGTACTGGGGGCCCACCACGGCTCTAATGGGGGGTTAACGGTAGCGACCGGTGTCCCGCTGGGGCTGGCAATGGGCATACCCTTTCCCTCACCCTTACCCATACCCTTACTCTTACCCTTACCCGTACACTTTGCCTTACAATTACCCTAACCCTTACACTTGCCCTTACCCTTACCCTCACCCTTCCCCTAACCCTTACCCTTACGCTAACCCTGACCCTTACCCTTACCCTTACCCTTACCCATACCATTATTCTTACCTTACCCCTACCCTCACACTTACCCTAACCCTTACCCTTACCGATACCTGTTCCCTAACCTTTACCATTACCCTAACCCTTACCGTTACTCTTAACCTTACACTTACCCTTACCCTAATCCTTACACTAATCCTTGCCCTAACACTTACCACAGCACTTACCCTTTCCTTTACCCTTACTCTTACCCTTACTCTCCCCCATATTCTTACCCTTACCCTTACCCTTACCCTTACCCTTACCCTTACCCTTACCCTTACCCTTACCCTAACTCTAAACCTTACACTTACCCTTACACTTACCCTTACGCTAAACCTCACCCTTACCCTTACCCATAACCTTACTCTTACCTTTACTTTACCCTTATCCTTACCCTTACCCATACCCATTCCCTAACCTTTACCCTTACCCTTACCCTTACCCTTACCCTTACCCTTACCCTTACCCTTACCCTTACCCTTACCCTTACCCTTACCCTTACCCTTACCCTTACCCTTACCCTTACCCTTACCCTTACCCTTACTCTTACCATAATCCTTACTCTATCACATACCCTAATCCTTACCTTAACCCTTACCCTTATTTTAAACCTTACCCTTATCCTTACCCTAATACTAAAGCTAACACATACCCTAATCCTTACCCTTACCCCCACCCTTACCCTAACCCTTACCCTTACCCCTACCCTTACCCTAACCCTTACACTTACCCCTACCCTTAACCTTGCCAATATTCTTACCCTTACCCTAACCTTAATCTTACCCTTACACTTCACCTTTACCCTTACCCTTACGCAAAATTTTACCCTTTCCCTAATCCTTACCCTTACCCCTAACCTTAACCTAACCCTTACCCTAAACCTTACACTTATCCTTACCCTAACCCTAAACCTTACCCTAACCCTTACCCTTACCCTAAACCTTAGCCTTGCCCTTACACTAACCTTTAACCTTACCCTTACACTTTCCCTAAACCTTATCCTTACCCTTACACTAACCCTGAACCTTAGCATTGCCCTAACCCTGAACATAACCCTTACCATTACTCTTACCCTTAACCTAACCATTACCCTTGTTATAAATTAGACCACACAATTTTCTGGTCTATTGAAATTATTTTATTAATCAAGTAAGCAAACACAAGCAAAACAGTGCTGGGCAGCTGGGGAGTCTCCACTCCGCAACAGCACGCAATTTCCCTTTCCAGGGTTGCTGTTTTATAGCAGTTGAGTTCTGGCTTGTCGGGACTTGTTGAACTGGCTGAGGCTGCGCAGTCTATTGTCGAGAGGGGGGTCGTTGTTCCTCTGCTGGTGATCACACGTTGTGCTTGTGTTCAGGTGGGGGCAAAACAGGATGTCTTGCGGTGGGTGGGTGGTATCTTACAGAATCTTTGTTTTAACAAGGATGTTTACCCAACACCCCCTCCTGCTATCTGCTTGCTTAATCCTCCCCCTTATCAAGGCCGTTTAATTGTGCAACCTTATCACCTCAGCAGATTCTCCAAATTCCTCAAAGACAATGAACAAACCCCCACTAACTTACCACAATCCTAAACCTTACCTTTACCCTTACCCTAACCCTATACCCTTACCCTTAGCCTTGCCCTAAACCTTACCCTTGCCTTAACACTTACCCTTACACTTACACTTAACCTTACCCTTACCATTTCCCTAACCCTTACACTTACCCTTACACTTACCCTTGAGGTAATCCTTACCCTTAACCTAACCCTTACCCTTACCCTCACCCTAACCCTTTCCCTTACCCTTTCCCTTACCCTTACACTTACCCTTACCCTTACCATTAACCTAACACTTACCCTTAACTTTAGCCTTACCCTTACCCTAACCCTAAGCCTAACTCTTACCGTTACCATTACACTTACTCTTAACCTTACACTTAACATTGCCCTAATCCTTACCCTTACCCTTACCCTAAGAGTACCCGTACCCTTACCCTTACCCTTACCCTTACCCTTACCCTTACCCTTACCCTTACCCTTACCCTTACCCTTACCCTTACCCTTACCCTTACCCTTACCCTTACCCTTACCCTTACCCTTACCCTTATGTTAAATCTTACCCTTAAACTTACACTTAAAGTTACCCTTACCCTAACACTTACCTTTACCCTAACCATAAACCTAAACATTACCCTAACCCTTACTCTTACCCTTACCCTTTCCCTAAACCCTGCCTTTACCCTTACGATTATGCTTACGCTTACCCTTATGCTTATCCTTACGCTTATCCTTATGCTTACCCTTTCCCTTACCCTTACCCTTACCGTAACCCTTACCCTTACCCTTACCCTTACCCTTACCCTTGCACTAATCCTTAACCTTACCCTAATCCTTACCCTTACCCTTACCCTAACCTTACCCTAACCCTTACACTTACGTTTACCCTTACCCTTACACTTACCCTTACGCTAAACATTTCCCTTACCCTTCCCTTGCCCTTACCCTTACCCTTACCCTTGCCCTTGCCCTTGCCCTTGCCCTTGCCCTTGCCCTTGCCCTTACCCTTACCCTGCCCTTGCCCTTACCCTTACCCTTACCCTTACCCTTACCCTTACCCTTACCCTTACCCTTATGCTTACGCTTACGCTTACCCTTACCAGTACGCTTACGCTTCCTTACGCTTATCCTTATGCTTACCCTTTCCCGAACCCTAACCCTTACCCTTACCCTTATCCTTGCTGTAATCCTTACCCTTACCCTAACCCTTACCCTTACCCTAACCCTTACCCTAAATCTTACACAAACCCTTACCCTAGGGATCCAGCTGTCCCGAGCCCCTGGGCTCTGGTCCTGGGCAACGTGTGTGATAGCTGCACCGGGGTCCGGGTCCGAACTCGGGCGGCTTGGGGACGGTGATCCCAGGACATGGGTGTCTGGCCACGAGCGGCGTGGGTGCCAGCCGTGCCGTGAAGCTGGAGTCTGTCGTCTGCTGGCTCGGGGACTGGCTGACCCGGTGACCGGGGGTTCTGTCCTGTACGAATCAGCAGCCGGCCGTCCCGAGCCCCTGGGCTCTGGTCTTGGGCAAAGTGTGTCCTAGCCACACCAGGGTACGGGTCTGACTTAGGGGGGCTTGAGGACGGTGGTCCCGTGTGTGGGAGTTCGGCCTCGTGCAGCACGGGGTCTGTCCCTTGCTTCTGGGCTCCAGTCTTGGGTGACTCCCAGCCAGCATGGGTTTGTGAAGGGTAGGTCCTGCCTAACTAACCTGATTTCCTTTTATGATAAGATCACCCCTATGGTGGACCAAGGGAAACCAGCTGATGTGATCTTTTTGGACTTCAGCAAGGCTTTTGACACAGTTTCCCATAGGATCCTACTGGACAAAATGTCTACCATACAGCTAAATAAAAACATCATACGATGGGTGAGCAATTGGCTAACGGGCAGAGCCCAAAGGGTTATGGTAAATGGGGCTGCATCAGGCTGGCGGGCGGTCACCAGTGGGGTCCCTCAAGGCTCCATTTTAGGGCCGGTACTTTTCAATATTTTTATAAACGATCTGGATGTAGGAATAGAAGGTATTTTGAGCAAGTTTGCTAATGACACCAAACTTGGAGGAGTTGTGGACTCGAATGAGGGTGGAAAGGCCTTGCAGAGGGATCTGGATAGGTTGGAGAGCTGGGCGATCACCAACCACATGAAGTTCAATAAGAGCAAGTGCCGGGTCCTGCACTTGGGACGGGGAAACCCTGGCTGCATGTACAGACTGGGCGATGAGACGCTGGAGAGCAGCCCCACAGAGAGGGATCTGGGGGTTGTGGTAGACAGCAAGTTGAATATGAGCCAGCAGTGTGCCCTGGCAGCCAGGAGGGCCAACCGTGTCCTGGGGTGCACCAAGCACGGCATCGCTAGTAGGTCAAGGGAGGTGATTGTCCCGCTCTACTCTGCGCTGGTGCGGCCTCACCTCGAGTACTGTGTGCAGTTCTGGGCACCACAGTATAAAAAGGACATGAAACTGTTGGAGAGTGTCCAGAGGAGGGCTACGAAGATGGTGAAAGGCCTGGAGGGGAAGACGTACAAAGAACAGCTGAGGTCACTGGGCCTGTTCAGCCTGGAGAAGAGGAGGCTGAGGGGAGACCTCATCACAGTCTACAACTTCCTCGTAAGGGGATGTCGAGAGGCAGGAGACCTTTTCTCCATTAACACCAGTGACAGGACCCGCGGGAACGGGGTTAAACTGAGGCAGGGGAAATTTAGGCTTGACATCAGGAGGGGGTTCTTCACAGAGAGGGTGGTTGCACACTGGAACAGGCTCCCCAGGGAAGTGGTCACTGCACCGAACCTGTCTGAATTTAAGAAGAGATTGGACAGTGCACTTAGTCACATGGTCTGAACTTTTGGGTAGACCTGTGCGGTGTCAAGAGTTGGACTTGATGATCCTTAAGGGTCCCTTCCAACTCAGGATATTCTATGATTCTATGATTCTAGCCGCACTGGGGTCTGGCGCCGACCTTGAGTGGTTCGGGTACAGTGATCCTGGGGCCAGGGTGTCTGGCCAAGGGCTGCCCGGGGCAAGCTCTCCCGTGTGCCGGGGGTCCATCCTCAGGCACCGAGTTTGCAGGCCGTGCCGTGAAGTGGGAGGTTGTTGTCTGCCTGCTCGGGGACTAGCCATCATGGAGACAGGGGTTTCGGTCCCGTGCGGAGTGGCGGCCAGCCGTCCCAAGCCTCTGGTCTCTGGTCCTGGGCGACGCGTGTGCTAACCGCACCGGATTCAGGGTCCAACCTCAGGCGGCTCTGGGATGGCCATCCCAGGACCAGGGTGTCCGGAAACGGGCAGCGTGGGTCCGGCCATGCCGGGAAGCAAGAGGATGTCGTCCGCCAGCTCGGGGACTGGCCTTCTCGAAGACCGGGGGTTCTGTCCTGTGCGGAGCTGCAGCTGGCCTTCCCAAGCTACCGGTTGCCTCCATCCGGAGGCGAGGGATCCGACCGTCCCGAGCCCCTGGGCTCCGGTCTTGGGCGATGTGTGTGCTAGCTGCACCGGGGTCCAGGTCCAACCTCTTGTGGCTCTGGGACGGTGATCCCAGGACACAGGTGTCCGGCCACTAGTGGCGTGAGGGCCAGCCGTGCCGTGAAGCGGGAGGATGTCGTCCGCCAGCTCAGGGACTGGCCGTCCAGGAGACCTGAGGTTTGGTCCCGTGTAGAGCGGTGGTGGGACGTCCCGAGTCTCTGGGCTCTGGTCCTGGGCGACATGTGTGCTAGCTGCACCGGTGACCGGGTCAGACCTAGTGCGGCTATGGGATGGTGATCCCAGGAAACGGGTGTCTGGCCACGAGTGGTGTGGGGGTCGGCCTGCTGTCAAGCGGGAGGCTGTCATCCACCAGCTCAGGGACTGGCCATCCCGGCGAACGGCGGTTCGGTCCCATGCGGCTGTCAGTCCTGAGCCCCTGGGCTCCGGTCTTGTTTGACGTGTGTACTAGCTGCATTGTCGTCCGTTTCTGACCTCGAGCGGCTCGGGGACGTCGGTCTCGTGTGCGGGAGTTCGGCCAAGGGCTGCGCGGGGGCTGGCTGTCTCATGTTCCCGGCATTCGTCCTTGGGCGCCATGGGTGCTGGTCGTGCCGTGAAGCGGGAGGCTGTCGTCTGCCGACTTGGGGAATGACAGTCCTGGAGACCGGGGCTTCTGTCCCGTACAGAGAGGCAGCCAGCTTCCCGAGCTCCTGGTTACCTCCATCTGGAGGCGCAGGATCTGGCCGTCCCGAGCCGCTGGGCTCTGGTCCTGGGCGACGTGTGTGCTAGCCGCACCGTGTCCCGGGTGTCTGTCCTCGAGCGCCGTAGGTGCCGGCCGTGCCGTGATCAGGAGGCAGTCGTCCACCAGCTCGGGGACTGGCTGTCCCGGAGACAGGGGCTTCTGTCCCGTGCGGACTGGTTGCCAGCCATCCCGAGCCCCTGGGCTTCAGGCTTGTGCGACGTGTCTGCTAGCCGCACTGGGATCTGGAGCCGACCTCGAGTGTCTCAGGGATGGCGGTCTCTTGTGCAGGAGTTTGGCGAAGGGCTGCTCGTGGGCTGGCTGTCCCATGTTCCGGGTGTTTGTCCTCGTGCGCCATGGGTGCCGGCCTTGCCGTGTTCGGGAGGCTGCCGTCTGCTGGCTCGGGGATTGGCCATCCCAGAGACCGGCAGTTCTGTCTATTGCAGAGCAGCAGCTGGCCTTCTTGAGCTACCGGTGGAGTCCATCCGGAGGCGAGGGATCCAACCGTCCCGAGCCCCTGGGCTCCGGTCTTGGGCAAAGTGTGTCCTAGCCACACCGGGGTACGGGTCTGACTTAGGGGGGGCTCGAGGATGGTGGTCCCATGTGCGGGAGTTTGGCCTTGTGCAGCGCGGGGTCTGTCCCTTGCTCCTGGGCTCCGGTCTTGGGCGACTCGTGTGCTAGCCGCACTGGGGTCCGGCGCTGACCTTGAGTGGTTCGGGTACAGTGATCCCGGGGCCAGGGTGTCTGGCCAAGGGCTGCCCGGGGCAAGCTCTCCCATGTCCCGGGGGTCCGTCCTTGAGTGCCGAGTTTGCAGGCCGTGCCGTGAAGTGGGAGGTTGTTATCCGCCTGCTTGGGGACTGGCCGTCATGGAGACAGGGGTTTCGGTCCTGTGCAGAGCGGCGGCTGGCTGTCCTGAGCCTCTGGTCTCCGGTCTTGGGCGACGCATGTGCTAACCGCACCGGCCTCCAGGTCCGATCTCAGGCGGCTCGGGGACGGCGATCCAAAACATGGGTGTGCAGCCTCGCGTGGCTTGGGGGCCGGCCGTGCCGTGAAGAGGGAGGCTGTTGTCCGCCAGCTCGGGGACTGGCTGTCCCGGAGACCAGGGGTTCTGTCCCATGTGGAGCGGCGGCCGGCCTTCCCGAGCTACCTGTGGCCTCCATCTGAAGGCGCAGGATCCAACCGTCCTGAGCCCCTGGGCTCCACTCCTGGGAGATGTGTGTGCTAGCCGCACAGGCCTCCGGGTCCGACCTCTTGCGGCTCTGGGATGGCAATCCTGGGAGCAGGGTGTCCGGCCCTGACAGTGTGGTTGCCGGCCATGCCATGTAGCGGGAGGCTGTCATCTGCCGGCTTGGGGAGAGGCCATTCCGGAGACCGGCGGTTCGGTCCTGTGCTGAGTTGCGTCCGGCGGTCCTGAGCCCCTGGGCTCTGGTCTTGGGTGACGGGTGTGCTATCCGCACCGGGGTCCATGTCCTACCTCGGGGGGCTCGTGGATGGCAATCCTAGGACACGGGTGTCCGGCCACAAGCGGCGTGGGGATCAGTGTGCCGTGAAGTGGGAGGCTGTCGTCCGCCAGCTTGGGAACTGGCCGTCCAGGAGACCGTGGGTTCGGTCCCATGTGGAGCAGCAAGCAGCCATCCCAAGCTCCCAGTTACCTCCATTCGGAGGTGCATGATCCAACAGTCCCAAGCCGCTGTGCTCCGGTCCTGGGCGACGTGTGTGCTAGCCTCATGGTCATCCAGGTCTGACCTCGGGCAGCTCGGGGACGGCTGTCCCGTGTCTCGGTTGTCCGTCCTCAGGCGCCATGGGTGCCGGCCGTGCCGTGAAGCGGGAGGCTGTCGTCCGCAGGTTCGGGGACTGGCCTTCCAGGTGACCGGGTGTTCTGTCACTTGCGGATTGGTGGCCAGCAGTCCTGAGCCGCTGGTCTCTGGTCCTGGGCGACGTGTGTGCTAGTCGCACCAGGGTCCGGGTCCGACCTCGGACTGCTTGGGGCCGGCGATCCCGTGTGCTGCAGTACGGCCACGGGCTGCACGGGGGCTGGCTATACCGTGTCCTGGGGGAAAGTCCTCGGGCACCATGGGTGCTGGCCGTGAAGTGAAGCGGGACGCTGTCGTCAGCTGGCTTGTGGACTGGCTGTCCTGGAGACCAGGGGTTCGGTCCCGTGCGGAGCTGCAGCTGGCCTTCCCAAGCTCCTGGTTGCCTCCATCCGGAGGCGAGGGATCCGACCGTCCCGAGCCCCTGGGCTCCGGTCTTGGGCGATGTGTGTGCTAGCCGCACCGGGGTCCGGGTCCGACCTTGGGCGGCTTGGGGACGGCGATCCCAGGACACGGGTGTCTGGCCACAAACGGCGTGGAGGTCGGCGTGCCATAAAGCGGGAGGCTGTCGTCCGTCGGTTTGGGGACTGGCTGTCCCGGAGACCAGCGGTTCGGTCCTGTGAGGAGCGGCAGCCAGCTGACCCGAGCTCCTGGTTGCCTCCATCCAGATGCACGGGCTCTGAACGTCCCGAGCCCCTGGGCTCCGGTCCTGGGCAATGCACATGCTAGCCGCACAGGGGTCCAGGGCTGACTGCTCAGGAACGGTGGTCCCGGGACCAGGATGTCCAGCCACGACGGCGTGGGTGCCGGCCGTGCCGTGAAGCGAGAGGCTGTCATCTGCCTGCTTAGGGACTGGCCGTCCAGGAGACAGGGGGTTCGGTCCCGTGCGGAGCGGCGGCCAGCCGTCCCGAGCTTCTGGTCTCCTGTCCTTGGTGACACGTATGCTAGCCGCACCGGATTCAGAGTCCAACCTTGGGTGGCTCTGGGACGGTGATCCCAGGACCCGGGTGTCCAGAAACGGGCGGCGCGGGGGCCGCCTGTCCCTTGTCCAGGGGGGTCCGTCCTTGGGCGGCGTGGGTGCCAGCTGTGCTGTGAAGCAGGAGGCTGTCGTCTGTCGGTTCGGGGACTGGCTGTCCCGGAGACAGGGGGTTCGGTCCTGTGTGGAGCGGCAGCCGGCCGTCTGGAGCTACCGGTTGCCTCCATCCAGAGGCGAGGGATCCGACCGTCCTGAGCCCCTGGTGTCCGGTCCTGGGCAACGTGTGTAAAACTTACTCATACACTTACCCTTACATTTACCCTAGCAATTACTCGTACCTTAACCTTACCCTGACCCTGACCCTGACCCTTACCCTTACCCTTCACCTTACACTTACTCTTACCCTTACCTTTACCTTTACCCTTACCCTTACCCTAACCCTTACTCAAACCCTTACCCTTAGTCTAAGCCTTACCCTTACCCTCACTCTTTCTCTTTCTCTTACCCTAGCACGTACACTGACCCTTAACCTTAAACTTTACCCTAACAATTACACTTAACCTTACCCTAATCCTTACCCTAAACTTTACCCTTACCCTAAAAGTTACCCTAACCCTTACCCTAACACTTAACCTTACCCATGCCCTTAACGATATCCTTACCCTTACCCTCACCCTTAACCTTACCCTAACCCTTACACTTACCCTTACCCTAAACCTTAGTCTAACCCATACCCTAACACTTACACTTACCCTAACCCTTACCCTAACACCCTTCTCCTTACCCTAAGCCTTGCCCTAACCCTAACCCTTACCCTTAGCCTTACCCTCATCCTATCCCTTACCCTAATCCATACCCTAACACTTACCCATTCCCTAACACTTACCATTACCCTTACCCTAACACTTACACTTAGCCTTACACTAACCGTTGCCCTTACCCATACCTGAACGGGTAGCCTTACCCTTACCCTTGCCCTTACCCTTACCCTAAGCCTTACCCTAACCTTTACCCTTACCCTAACCCTTACCCTTTCCACTTACTCTTACATTTTCCCTTACTCTTACATTAACCCTTACCCTTTCCACTACACTTACCCTCACCCTCACCCTCACCCTCACCCTCACCCTCACCCTCTCCCTCTCCCTCTCCCTTTCCCTTTCCCTTTCCCTTTCCCTTTCCCTTTCCCTTTCCCTTTCCCTTTCCCTTTCCCTTTCCCTTTCCCTTTCCCTTTCCCTTTCCCTTTCCCTTATCCTATCCCTTATCCTAACCCATACCCTAACACTCATAACACTGTGGTTATGAGGTGCCTCAGGATGTGCTTTTTTTCTTGTTTCCGCCCTTCCCTCGTGCAGCCTTGGAGAGGTGAAGTCCCCATGTTGTAGAGTGGTGCAAATAGGTGAGAGGGTTGTCAGCCCAGTCAGTTTCCTTCACCAATGCTAAGGCAAGTCTTTGAAGAGAAACAGCCTGGTTGCTTGTGCTGCACCCTGTTGAACTTAGCCAGACCAAAAACAGGGCTGCTGTTCCTTCTGCTCTCTTTACCTCTTCTCATCTTGCAAAGGAATGGTCCAGCAATTCGGGTCAATAGGGGGCAAGAGAACAAAGGGGTTTCAGAATAACTGCTAATTGTTATGACTATTGCATGGGGCACTATGCAAGTCTCTGACATCCTGCCAAAATGGACAAAGGAGAAGGACAAGGGAAAAGCCTGGGAGGAAGACTATGAGCCTTTAGTATGAGAGACCCCCAGAGGGACCACCGGAGACTGAATGCATGCGCCAGTGGGCAGGTTCGGATTCCAGGAACTAATTATAACAACCCTGCCTTTTCTAAGAGTAGTAATGAATATGTATGAGCCTAGCAGCATAAAAACCAGCCACCTGATGTAACTTCTGTGCGTCTTGGTGGAGCAGAGACTCCCGGTGCACCCAGTGCTGTTTGCTTACCTCTATTCATTTAATAAATTGTAAACTTTGATTGTAATCCTATGTGGGACTTAGTCATTTATTACAACAGACAACCTTGTAAAATGCAGACAACCAGAATCCTTACTGCCATTAGGTGGAAATCACGGTGTAAGAAACATTACCACCTCAAAGAGTAAAAGCCTCAAAAGAAATATGACTTGTAACTGGCCAGCAGTTGTGTATTTTCTGTGAAGCACCAGCTAGATTATGAACCTGGATTGCACAGTTAATGGGGAAACAGGGGAGGGTCCTGGTCCTTGGGAGGAAAAAAAAAAAAAAAAGTATATAAACTGTGTATGGAATTAGGAGGCACCCTCCTGCTTGCGGGACCCCTGCTATTGTAATCTCAAATAAAAATGCTACTGTACTGAGATCCTCTCCTGAGCCTATGTTATTTTCCAAAGATTGATTCACGGTTTTAAGGTTTCAGGGATAGGGCACTAGGGTTGGGTTTCAGGGTAAGCATTCTCAGGGTTTATGTTTAGGATTTTAAGGTTTTTAGGGTTGGAGTTTTAACGGTTAGGGTTTTAGGGAATTGGGGGTTAGGCTTTTAAGGGTTTCAGGTTTGGCGTGTTAGGGTTTTAGAGTTTTTTTGGTTGTAGTGTTGATAGTTTTTTTTAGGGTTAGGGTCTTAGGGTTTTATTTTTGGTCCGTTATTTAGGGTTAGGGTTTTAAGATCTTAATTTTTTTTTTTTTTTTTTTCAGGTTAGTTTCTCCAGGGTTAGGGTTTTGAGTGTCCTAAGTTTTTGGGTTAAGGTTTTGAGTGTCTTAATGTTTTGGGTTGGGTTTGGGTTTTGAATGTCCTAATGTTTTGGTTTAGGGTTTGGAGCATCCTAATATTTTGGGTTAGTGTTTGTAGCATCCTCATTTTTTGGGTTTGGGTTTTAAGCGTCCTATTTTTTTGGGTTTGGGATTTGAGCATCTTAATTTTGTGGGTTTGGGATTTGAGCGTCTTAATTTATTGGGTGTTATAAATTAGACCACACAATTTACTGGTCTATTGAAATTATTTTATTAATCAAGTAAGCAGACACAAGCAAAACAGCGCTGGGCGGCTGGGGAGTCTCTGCTCCGCAACAGCACGCAACTTCCCTTTCCAGTGTTGCTGTTTTATAGCAGTTGAATTCCAGCTTATCAGGACTTGTTGAACTGGCTGAGGCTGCACAGTCTATTGTTGAGAGGGGGGGTCGTTATTTCTCTGCTTCGTGTTCAGGTGGGGGTAGTGAAGCGGCAAAAAAGGATGTCTTGTGGTAAGGAATTTCACAGAGTCTGGTTTAACTCAAGGATGTTCACCCAACACCCTTTCCTGCTTCCTCCCTTATCAAGGCCATTAAATTTTACAACCTTTTCTCCCCAGCAGATTCTCCAAATTCCTCAAAGACAATGAACAAACCCCCACTAATTTATCACATTGGGTTAGGGGTTTTAGGCATTGGTCTTCAGGGGTTTAGTGTGGTAAATAGTTTGGGTTAGGTCTGTAGAGGTTTTGAGGATTTTTAGGGTTAGTGCTTGAGGCTTTTTTGTGTAAAGGGCTTTTTGCGGTAAGGGCTAGGGTTACAGTGAGTGCTGTTAAATGTAGTTCTCAAAAACTCGGCCTCTGATTGGCCATGCCAGCTCTCCAGGGAATGCTGGTAGGTGTAGTTTTCCGGCACCGCGCTTCCGGGAGGCCATGTTGGGTGCCCAGAACATGCCGGGAAATGAAGTTCTCGGACTCTGAACTTCTGGGAGGCCATGCTGAGTGCCCAGAGCATGCCGGGAAATGTAGTTTTCGAATTTAGGACTTCCGGGAGGCCATGTTGAGTGCCCAGAGCATACCGAGAAATGTAATTTTCGGATTCAGGACTTCCGGGAGGCCATGTTTAGTGCCCAGAGAATGCCAGGAAATATAGTTCTTGGGAACTAGGGTTAGAGTTAGGGGCTAGGGCTGGGGCTAGGGTTAGAGTTTAGGGTTTAGGGTGAGGGTTGGGGTTAGGGTTAGGAGTTAGGGTTAAGGCTTAGGATTAGGTTCTTAGGGGTTTATTTTTGGTCAGTTTTTACGGGTTAGGGTTAGGGTTATGGGCACTATAAAATGTGACTGGGCACATTTAAGTGCGGCACCGCCAGGCCACATTTCTCAGGTGGAGTTAAGTGAGGTAAAGGAGTTAGGAACAGGGAGGTATTGCACAACGTTACGTTGCATCAGTAGCAGTGAGTGTTGTGGAGGAGGTGGGTATTAGGGCTGGCACACTAGTGAATGCTGGTTCTCTGTGTTTGCAGATAATGGTGAGCCTGTTTAAACTAATTCCAGTTGAAGAAGTTTCAGATACTTGCTTGGTGACATTGTCAGTTCAATATTAAAAGCTGCAGCAAAAGCATGGGGATTGTTGCTTCTAGAAACACCCCAGGTCTCTTGCCTGCTCTCTGCATGCTGTTGAGCTAAAGCAGATTTAAAAAAAGAAACAAACAAAAAAGAAAAAAAGAAAAAAAACCAAACAAACAAAAAATAACATCACAGCTGCTGCTGTGCCTGCTCTCTTCCTACTTCCTTGTGCTTTGCCCCTCCCCTTTACCATGGTATTGTATAAACTCACTTTAGGATAGAATAAAACTTGTGATTAAAAATTAGCGAGAACAAAATAGACAACATCTTGTTATCTGTTGACCTTCTTTTATGTTGAAGCATCTTGTTATTTGAAAACATCCCGTTGTCTGTTAACCCTCAGTCAGGCTGAGACTTGAGATAACTTGAGTCAACTATCTGTTATGTCTTGTTAACTGAGACATCCTGTTATCTGCCGACCCTCAGTTAGGCCGAAAGCCAACTCAGCATTTTTACATCTTGGAAAACAACTGATTAAGCAAAAGGTGAAAAGTGCATCACGAGGAAGAACTACGGCCTTCCTCCCAAAGACCACTGCCCATATCCCGAAGACCCTGGCCCACAATTCTTGGAAGGCTTTGCGCAAGCGCAAGGACTGATAAGCTAATTAGCATACAAAACTAGGCGGGGTTAGGTAATGAATACGTATAGGCGTTAATAGAATATTCATTGTTTCGCTGTATAAATATGAGATAGTTTGTCACTTCGAACATGCACAATAGACGGAAAGATCCCCCGTGCATCCAGCACTGCAATAAAGAATATACCACTTAAAGAAATTTCGGTTTTGATCTTTAAATCAACCATGTGATTGGGTTCGGGTGCTGGGCGGGGCCAAAAGGTAAATGAGCCCCACGCATGCCATCAGAGAACTCCTTCTGCCTGGGCTGCTCTTTGGGGTAAGTGCTTTGTTTTTCCTTCAGTCAGTTGCAGGGTTCTTTAGGCAGGCTGGAGTTTATGGATTTCTGGATTTTAAGTGCTTGGAATTCACTTAATGGAGGGATATTTAGTAGAGGTTGCTGGCTCACTGTTTTTTGGGATGGTGACATACAATCCTGTTTTTGAGCTACACTTGAATCTCTAGGTGTATAAAACCACTTGTGTAACTCTCCAAAGGACTAAAACCAGCTTGATTACGTGCTACATGGCTTGACAGCATAGATGCAGCATTACCAAGTGACTGAGCAGGGTTGTATCAGTCACCTCTTTCATCTGCAAAGGGTAAGTCTGTGATTACCCCTGCCGGGGCTGCTGTGTATGCATGTCTTTTTGGCATTTGTGGAACTCAGTTGTGTTTTTTTTTTTGTGTGTGTATGTTCTAATTTTTTTTTTTTTGAGGGGCGAATAGTGTGTGTGCTGAGCGTGGTTGGCAGGAGGAGGTGGGGAGCTGCTCGGGACTGGTAGGTTTTGTTTCTGGGAGTGTGCGGCATCCTTCCTGTGCGATGCGACTGATTGTTGGGCAGGAACGTTTCAGCTTCTGTGTCTTGAGCAATGTAGCTTGTGTAGTGTGTGTTGTGTGGCCTGGGCAGAGTTTGCTGTGGTGCTGTGAGCAAAGAATCTCAGTTAGAGCTGGTGAGCAGCTGAAGTACCGGAGCTGGGAAGAGAGAGGTATTGCAGCAGGTACGCTGTGGCTGTGAGGTGCCTCAGAATGTTCTTTGCTCTTGTCTTTGCAGGTGCTTTGTGCAGTCATGGACAGGGAAGGGAAATCCTCGTGTCACAGAGCACTGAGGGAAGGTGAGTGTTGTCAGCCTGGTCATCCCTTATCCGAAGCGAAGGGAAGACGCTCAGGTGTTTCCCTCGGAGGGTCCGAGGTGAGGCTGTTTGGGACAGAGGAGCAGTGTGGCAGGTGGGTGCTTGCAAGCACAGTGGTCATTTTGTCGTTTTGTGTTCCCTGGTAGTGTGGGTGATGCTGGCTGCTCCTTTCAAGCTTGGACCTAATTTGCAGGTACAGAGGCAAGTGGAGTGCTGTTTTGAAAGGATAAAACTAAAGATGTGGTCGCTTATGTTGTTAAGGGATGGGTGCTACTGCTGGCAGCTGAATGTTTATCTTCTGCCTGTGTTTTCCTTTGTTCAGGCTGAAATGCACTGCACAGTGCAAGACATCTTGACCCAGGCTGCCTCTGGAGTGACTCTGGTGCGTGATGAGCAGAGGTAGCTGTTATTTTTGGGGGTGTGGTTGTCACTGCAGTTATTTTCCTACATCCAATAGAGTAAAATTCCAGTTTGCCTTTTAGAGGTGCTATAAGTGGGTAAAGAGAACAGATGGAAGCATCTGCCACATGGGGCAGGCGAGCGGCTGAGGTACAGGAGGGGATGAGAGTACGTGATTTTTTCCTGTAGGTGGAATGGAATTGATTTTGTTGGTGCATAATCTGTTCTGCTCCTAGATATTTCTTTCAATGTAAAGAAAAGTTTGAGCTAATTCCAGTTCAGAAAGTTCCAGTTACTTGCTGGGCCGTATTGTCCTTTAATATTCAAAGCTGCAGCAAAAGAATGGGGATTGTTGCTTCTAGAAACGCCCCAGGTCTCTTGTCTGCACTCTGCATGCTGTTGAGCTAAAGCAGATTTTTAATAAAAACAAAAAGAAACACACTAAAAACAACAACAAACAAACACCATTGGGTGATGTGTTGTGAATGCAATGACCATTTAATCCCTTTGTTTTCCCAGGTGGTGTGGATGATACTGGCTGCACTGTTGGAGCTTGGACTCAGAGAGGAACAGGTGAGCACAATCGTATGTTGCATCAGTAGTAGTCAGCATTGTGGAGAAGGTGGGCATCGGGGCTGGCATGCTAGTGAATGCTGGTACTCTGTTTTTGCAGCTGATGATGAGCCTGGCAATTGACTAAGATGACAATCAGTGCCTGTGCATTTCTTGAGGCGGAGGGAATTGACCATCCAGCAGTCAGAGCTAAATTGGGGGGCACCTGGTATTTGCGTATCTAGGGTGGCTAATGGGAGGTGGGAGCCAGAGCAGCATGGAGCTCAGACCAAATACCATGCACAAGACCTGAAAGAGATCTGCACTTCAAGCAGCAACTGCAAGACAAGAAGTGCTCGGATCAACCCTACCATGACAAAACAAGCATTTAGGGCCTTTGGTGTGGCTATAAGTTGCACATCTTGTCTGTCCAGGAGAAGAGGGCAATGAGCATATCAAGACCTGAGGAGCACGTAACATATGATGATCATATCAGGAAACATTTGATACCAAAAAAAATTACACGCACAGAAGAAGTGATCCCTTTAAGCTCCCACTGCAAGACAAGAGGTACTCAGCTCCCAGTTCAACGTCAGCAATATTCCAAGGAGGTCAAGTGTTCAATACCCTCAGGATGGCTTCCCCAGGGCCTGCTGAGCACCAAGAGCAACAGCACAGCACCAACAACACAGAACACAGATGACAAGCTGGGACTGCCCTGCCTGGCACGGGTTCACACTGTACGTGACGCAACTCCCCACACATCTCTCTGCCTGACCTGATCAATCCTGAAAGGCCCCATCCGCTGCAATGACTTAAAAGCACAGACCCACACCCTATGGGTGCATTCACAACCCCAACTCAAACATAGCACTTGCCCCCCAACTTAGCTTGGCAATGCTGGGAGGCACGTTCCATCCTCACCAAGGAACACAAAGGCTAGCTAGGACATTGCTTCATGCACAAGGCTCCTCTTCACCTGCAGAAATAAAGTGCCATCAGGCACCAGCACACCAGCCAAATTTCTTCCAGTGAAACAACCTCCTCAGAAACAAAACAGTAGTCAACTGACCTGCTCCACTACTGAAATCAGATAGACACCCTCCAGACAACTCCCCACCTCCCCCTGCCAACCACTCCCCAACACACAGGATTTCCACCTCAACTTCATTTTCAGGGCTCAGAATCCACCATCAACGTGGACCACAGAGGCCAGCTAGGATGTTCCCAGGACCTTCTTCGTCTCTGCAAAAGAGGAGTCACCCAGAGGTGCACCAAGAGACTACTACACAAAAAATACCCGTTTTCCAACTTTTCACCACTCACCTTCCCAATCCAGGCTTATCACTGCCATTCAGTGTGCCAAGCCAAGGTCACGGGGCTTACACCAGGGAGAAAGAACAGACAAACGTGACAATCCACAAAACAGTCTATACCCACTCCTCTTCTTTCCTCCCCTACTGCAACAGCCAAGAAGCCCCAGAGCCACATGCCCCAAGCCAGTACCACTGCTTCGCTCACCTAACATCTCAAGGAGATGCATCGCACTCCCAGCTCCTCTTGCGCTCTGAGCAGCTCCAGCATTTCAGGAATTGGAACTGCTGACATCTGGCGTGCCTCAGAAACGTGGCAGGAGACGTACTCTGCTGTCACAAGGCGCTTGCAAAGCCGGCCCAACAAGTGAAGCAGACTAACACAGTCCACCGAACAACTCAGGGTCCCCTCTGCTGGCCACTCACCCTCAAGCTTCCTTCAACTTTCTGTGTTTGTGCCCTGGGCTACAAGAAACAAAGAGACAAGGTCACATCCACAATGGACACGCAAACAGTACAGCTCCTTGCAGAGGACTCAAACACAGAGACCAGAGCCAGATAAATAAAAAAACCACCCTGAATTCCACAAATGCCAAAAGGCCAGGAATGCACAGCAGCCCCAACAGAGGTAGTCACAGACTTATCTTTTACAGACAAAAAAGGTGACCTTGCTCAGTCTCTTGGTCATACTGCACCTACAAAGTCAAGCCTCTTGTAGCATGTAATCAAGCTGGTTTTAGCCCTCTGGAGAGTACAACAAGTGGGTTGATTCATCTAGAGATTAAAAAACAGCTCAAAAACAAGAGCGTACCCCACCATCCCAAAAAACAGTGAGCCAGCAGCCTCTACTAAATATCCCTGTATTAAGTGAGTTCCAAGCACTTAAAATCCAGAAATCCATAGATTCCAGCCTGCCTAGAGAACCCTGCAACTGACTGAAGGAAAAACAAAGCACTTACCCCAAAGAGCAGCCCAGGCAGAAGGAGTTCTCTGATGGCATGCCTGGGGCTCATATACCTTTTGGCCCCGCCCAGCACCCAAACCCAATCACCTGGAAAAGGGGAGGGAAAAAGCACAAGGAAGTAGGCAGAGAGCAGGAGCAGCAGTGGCTGGTTTTCATTTCTTTGTTTGTTTGTTTGTTTTTTAAAATCTGCTTTACCTGAGCAACATGCACATAGCAGACAAGAGACCTGGGGTGTTTCTAGAAGCAACAATCCCCATACTTTTGCTGCAGCTTTGAATATTGAAAGGACAACATGACCAGGCAAGTGAACTGGAACTTTTTCAAACAGAATTAGTTCAAACAGGTTCATCATCACTTGCAAAAACAGAGAACCAGCATTCACTAGCATGCCAGCCCTGACACCCACCTCCTCCGCAACGCTGACTACTACTGATGACAGGCGCCGCGCCAAAATGTGCCTGGGCGGTGCCGCGCCGAAATGTGCCTGAACAGACTTATTCTTTAGAGTTGAAGAAGGTGAGCCTGCTCACTCTCTGGGCAGTACTGCACTTATGCGGTCAAGGAAACCTACCCCACCGTTTCCCAAAAACAAGGTACCTAGCAAACCCTCATAAACATACCTCTAATATGTGAATTCCAAGCAGTTAAAGCCTAGAAGGCTGCAAGGTCTAAAGACTCGACAGACAGCAAACCCACAGGCAAAAGATCCAGAAATATAACAAACTGTCCCTAAACCTGAAACAGACTACTCCTTACATGCCCAGTGCTGCCATTTTCAGATACATGCTGACACAGGGAGCCTCCATCATACATTTCTCCTAAATCCTGCTCCATCACTTTAACAGCAAGGTTGTAACTTTGATAAGATTTGACATACAGGCAAAGACTCACAGAAAGCCCTGTAAATCTGCAAAAATCATAAGGAACCCAGAACCACAAAGCAAACACACAAAGTAACATCACCATACTATCTGTAAAACTGCTATAATAACTACTCAGCTGAGGAAGAGCTGCGTGCAATACAGGCACCTACTACTAGATTGCTTTACAATGACAGAAGAAGAAATGAAGAAGACTAAGAAAACGAAGAAGAAGAAGAAGAAGAAGAAGAAGAAGAAGAAGAAGAAGAAGAAGAAGACGACGAAGAAGAAAAATTAGAAGACGAAGAAATGAAGAAGACTAAGAAAATGAAGAAGAGGAAGAAGAAGAAGAAGAAGAAGAAGAAGAAGAAGAAGAAGAAGAAGAAGAAGAAGAAGAAGAAGAAGAAGATGAAGATGATGAAGAAGAAGACGGCGAAGAAGAAAAATTAGAAGACGAAGAAATGAAGAAGACTAAGAAAATGAAGAAGAGGAAGAAGAAAATGACGAAGAAGGAGAAGGAGAAGGAGAAGGAGAAGGAGAAGGAGAAGGAGAAGAAGGAGAAGGAGAAGGAGAAGAAGAAACTAAGAAGAAACGAAGAAGACTAAGAAAATGAAATGAAGAAGAAGTAGAAGAAGATGAAGAAGAAGAAGAAGAAATTTAAGAAGACTAACAAAATGAAGAAGATGTAGAAGAAGAAACGAAGAAGACTAAGAAAACGAAGATAGAAGAAGAAGAAGAAAAAGAAGAAGAAGATGAAAAAGAAGAAGAAACGAAGAAGACTAAGAAAACGAAGAAGAAGAAGAAGAAGAAGAAGATGTTGAAGGAGAAGAATAAGAAGAATATGACGACGAAGGAGAGGATGATGACGAAGAAGAAGAAGATGACAACGAAGGAGAAGGAGAAGAAGAAGGAGAAGAAGAAGAAGAATATGACGACAAAGGAGAAGATGACAACAAAGGAGAAGATGATGACGAAGGAGAAGAAGAAGATGCCGGCGAAGGAGAAGGTGACGATGAAGGAGAAGATGACGACGAAGGAGAAGATGACGACAAAGGAGAAGGAGAAGATGACGACGAAGGAGAAGATGATGATGAAGGAGAAGATGACGATGAAGGAGTAGATGGCGACGAAGGAGAAAAAGAAGAAGAAGGAGAAGGAGAAGATGACGACGAAGGAGAAGATGACGATGAAGGAGAAGGAGAAGACGAAGGAGTAGGAGAAGACAAATGAGAGGATGATGACGAAGGAGAAGGAGAAGACGAAGGAGAAGATGATGATGAAGGAGAAGATGACGGCGAAGGAGAAGATGATGACGAAGGAGAAGGAGAAGATGACGACGAAGGAGAAGATGACGACGAAGGAGAAGGAGAAGATGACGATGAAGAAGAAGGAGAAGATGACGACGATGGAGAAGAAGAAGATGACGAAGAAGGAGAAGGAGAAGATGGCGACGAAGGAGAAGTAGAAGATGGCGAGGAAGGAGAAGGAGAAGATGATGACGAAGGAGAAAATTATGACGAAGGACAAGGATAAGATGACAACGAAGGAGAAGATGAAGACGAAGGAGAAGATGATGACGAAGGAGAAGATGAAGACGAAGGAGAAGGAGAAGATGACGACGAAGGAAAAGGAGATGATGACGACGAAGGAAAAGGAGATGATGACGACAAAGGAGGAGATGACGACGAAAGAGAAGATGACGACGAAGGAGAAGGAGAAGATGGCGAAGAAGAAGGAGAAGATGATGATGAAGGAAAAGATCACGACGAAGGAGAAGGAGAAAATGACGACGAAGGAGATGATTGCGACGAATGAGACGATGACGACAAAGGAGAAGGAGAAGATGACCACGAAGGAGAAGATGAAGATGAAGGAGAAGGAGAAGATGACGACGAAGGAGAAGGTGACGATGAAGGAGAAGATGACGACGAAGGAGAAGATGACGACAAAGGAGAAGGAGAAGATGACGACGAAGGAGAAGATGAAGACGAAGGAGAAGATGACGATGAAGGAGTAGATGGCGACGAAGGAGAAGGAGAAGACGAAGGAGAAGGAGAAGATGACGACAAAGGAGAAGATGATGACGAAGGAGAAGACGAAGGAGTAGGAGAAGACAAATGAGAGGATGATGACGAAGGATAAGGAGAAGACGAAGGAGAAGATGACGATGAAGGAGAAGATGACGGCGAAGGAGAAGATGATGACGAAGGAGAAGATGACGATGAAGGAGTAGATGGCGACGAAGGAGAAGGAGAAGACGAAGGAGAAGGAGAAGATGACGACAAAGGAGAAGATGACGATGAAGGAGAAGGAGAAGACGAAGGAGTAGGAGAAGACAAATGAGAGGATGATGACGAAGGATAAGGAGAAGACGAAGGAGAAGATGACGATGAAGGAGAAGATGACGGCGAAGGAGAAGATTATGACGAAGGAGAAGGAGAAGATGAGAATGAAGGAGAAGGAGAAGATGAGAATGAAGGAGAAGGAGAAGATGACGGCGAAGTTGAAGGAGAAGATGACGAAAGAGAAGGAGACGATGACGACGAAGGAGACGATGACGACGAAGGAGAAATAGAAGATGACGACGAAGGAGAAGATGGTGACGAAGGAGAAGGAGAAGATGACGAAGGAGAAGATGACGAGGAAGGAGAATATGAAGACGAAGGAGAAGATGGCGACGAAGGAGAAGATGACAATGAAGGAGAAGGAGAAGACGACGACGAATGAGATGGAGAAGATGAAGACAAAGGAGAAGATGATGACGAAGGAGAAGATGACAATGAAGGAGAAGGAGAAGACGACGACAAATGAGATGGAGAAGATGAAGACAAAGGAGAAGATGATGACGAAGGAGAAGATGACAATGAAGGAGAAGGAGAAGACGACGACGAATGAGATGGAGAAGATGACAAAGAAGGAGAAAATGACGACGAGGGAGAAGATGGCGACGAAGGAGAAGATGACGACGAAGGAGAAGATGACAACGAATGAGAAGGAGAAGACGACGACGAATGAGATGGAGAAGATGAAGACAAAGGAAAAGATGATGACGAAGGAGAAGATGAAGACGAAGGAGAAGGAGAAGATGACGATGAAGGAGAAGGAGAAGATGACAACGAAGGAGAAGATGACGACGAAGGAGAAGGAGAAAATGATGACGAAGGAGATGGAGAAAATGACGACGAAGGAGAATATGAAGACTCAGTAGAAGGAGAACATGACGACAATGGAGAAGGAGAAGATGACGATGAAGGAGAAGATGAGGACGAAGGAGAAGGAGAAGATGACGACGAAGGAAAAGGAGAAGATGACGACAAAGGAGAAAATGACGAGGGAGAAGATGGCGACGAAGGAGAAGATGACGACGAAGGAGAAGATGACAACGAAGGAGAAGGAGAAGATGATGATGAAGGAGAAGGAGAAGATGACAACGAAGGAGAAGATGACGATGAAGGAGAAGGAGAAGACGAAGGAGTAGGAGAAGACAAATGAGAGGATGATGACGAAGGATAAGGAGAAGACGAAGGAGAAGATGACGATGAAGGAGAAGATGACGGCGAAGGAGAAGATGATGACGAAGGAGAAGGAGAAGATGACGACGAAGGAGAAGATGACGACGAAGGAGAAGGAGAAGATGACGACGAAGGAGAAGATGACGACGAAGGAGAAGGAGAAGATGACGATGAAGAAGAAGGAGAAGATGACGACGATGGAGAAGGAGACGATGACGACGAAGGAGATGATGACGACGAAGGAGAAGATGACGACGAAGGAGAAGATGGCGACGAAGGAGAAGGAGAATATGACAACAAAGGAGAAGATGACGACGATGGAAAAGATGACAACGAAGGAGAAGATGACGACGAAGGAGAAGGAGAAAATGATGATGAAGGAGGTGGAGAAGATGACAACGAAGGAGAAGGAGAAAATGATGATGAAGGAGATGGAGAAAATGACAACGAAGGAGAATATGAAGACGAAGGAGAAGATGACGACGAAGGAAAAGGAGAAGACGAAGGAGTAGGAGAAGACAAATGAGAGGATGATGATGAAGGATAAGGAGAAGACGAAGGAGAAGATGACGATGAAGGAGAAGATGACGGCGAAGGAGAAGATGACGACGATGGAGAAGGAGAAGATGACGAGGAAGGAGAAGATGACGACGAAGGAGAAGACGGCGACGAAGGAGAAGGAGAAGATGGCGACGAAGGAGAAGTAGAAGATGGCGAGGAAGGAGAAGGAGAAGATGATGACGAAGGAGAAAATTAAGATGAAGGAGAAGGAAAAGATGATAACGAAGGAGAAGATTATGACGAAGGACAAGGATAAGATGACAACGAAGGAGAAGATGAGGACGAAGGAGAAGATGATGACGAAGGAGAAGATGAAGACGAAGGAGAAGGAGAAGATGACGACGAAGGAAAAGGAGATGATGACAACAAAGGAGAAGATGACGACGAAAGAGAAGATGACGACGAAGGAGAAGATGGCGATGAAAGAGAAGGAGAAGATGACGAAGGAGAAGATGACGTCGAAGGAGAAGGAGAAGATGACGAAGGAGAAGATGACGACCATGGAGAAGGAGAAGGTGACGACGAAGGAGAAGATTACGACGAAGGAGAAGAAGAAGATGACGACGAAGGAAAAGGAGAAGATGACGGCGAAGGAGAAGATGACGATGAAGGAGAAGGAGAAGATGGCGACGAAGGAGAAGATGCCGACGAAGGAAAAGGAGAAGATGGCGAAGAAGGAGAAAATGACGACGAGGGAGAAGATGGCGACGAAGGAGAAGATGACGACGAAGGAGAAGATGACAATGAATGAGAAGGAGAAGACGACGACGAATGAGATGGAGAAGATAAAGACGAAGGAGAAGATGATGACGAAGGAGAAGATGAAGACGAAGGAGAAGGAGAAGATGACGATGAAGGAGATGGAGAAGATGACGACGAAGGAGAAGATGACGAAAAAGGAGAAGGAGAAGATGACGATGAAGAAGAAGGAGAAGATGACGACGATGGAGAAGGAGAAGATGGCGACGAAGGAGAATTAGAAGATGGCGAGGAAGGAGAAGGAGAAGATGATGACGAAGGAGAAAATTAAGATGAAGGAGAAGGATAAGATGACAACGAAGGAGAAGATGAGGACGAAGGAGAAGGAGAAGATGACAACGAAGGAGAAGGAGAAGATGACGACGAAGGAAAAGGAGATGATGACGACAAAGGAGAAGATGAGGACGAAAGAGAAGATGACGACGAAGGAGATGATGACGACTAAGGATAAGGAGAAGATGACGACGAAGGAGAAGATTATGACGAAGGAGAAGGAGAAGATGAGAATGAAGGAGAAGGAGAAGATGACAGCGAAGTTGAAGGAGAAGATGACGAAAGAGAAGGAGACGATGACGACGAAGGAGATGATGACGACGAAGGAGAAATAGAAGATGACGACGAAGGAGAAGATCGCGACGAAGGAGAAGGAGAAGATGACGAAGGGGAAGATGACATCGAAGGAGAAGGAGAAGATGACGGCGATGAAGATGACGATGAAGGAGAAGGAGAAGATGGCGACGAAGGAGAAGATGACAACGAAGGAGAAGGAGAAAATGATGACGAAGGAGATGGAGAAAATGACGACGAAGGAGAATATGAAGATGAAGTAGAAGGAGAACATGACGACAATGGAGAAGGAGAAGATGACGATGAAGGAGAAGATGAGGACGAAGTAGAAGGAGAAGATGACGACGAAGTAGAAGGAGAAGATGACGACAGAGGAGAAAATGACGACGAGGGAGAAGATGGCGACGAAGGAGAAGATGACGACGAAGGAGAAGATGACAATGAATGAGAAGGAGAAGACGACGACGAATGAGATGGAGAAGATGAAGACGAAGGAGAAGATGACGAAAAAGGAGAAGGAGAAGATGACGATGAAGAAGAAGGAGAAGATGACGATGAAGGAGATGGAGAAGATGACAACGAAGGAGAAGATGACGACGAAGGAGAAGGAGAAAATGATGACGAAGGAGATGGAGAAAATGACGACGAAGGAGAATATGAAGACTCAGTAGAAGGAGAACATGACGACAATGGAGAAGGAGAAGATGACGATGAAGGAGAAGATGATGACGAAGTAGAAGGAGAAGATGACGACGAAGGAAAAGGAGAAGATGACTACAAAGGAGAAAATGATGACGAAGGAGAAGATGGCGACGAAGGAGAAGATGACAATGAATGAGAAGAAGACGATGATGAATGAGATGGAGAACATGAAGACGAAGGAGAAGGAGAAGAAGACGACGAAGGAGAAGATGATGACGAAGGAGAATATGATGATGAAGGCGAAGGAGAAGATGATGACGAAGGAGAAGGAGAAGATGACGACGAAGGAGAAGGAGAAGATTACAACGAAGGAGAAGATGACCACGAAGGAGAAGATGACGGCGAAGGAGAAGATGACGACGAAGGAGAAGGAGAAGATGATGACGAAGGAGAAGGAGAAGATTACAACGAAGGAGAAGATGACCACGAAGGAGAAGATGACGACGAAGGAGAAGATGACGACGAAGGAGAAGGAAAAGATGACAACGATGGAGATGGAGAAGATGACATGGCAACACAAAAACATGGTTGCCATGGCAACAGAACCCTATGGTTGCCGTGGCACCAGAAACACATAGCTGCCATGGCATCACAAATACATGGTTGACATGGCAACACAACCCCATGGTTACCATGGCAACACAACACCATGGTTGCCATGGCAACACAAACCCATGGCTACCATGGCAACAGACCCCATGGTTACCATAGCAACATAACTATGTGGTTTCCATTTCAACAATCTTACACTTCGTATAGTAACATGGCCTTGTGTTGCATGACACTACTGTGTCACCACCTCATGGCAACACCCCATGGTTACCATGGCATCACAACCCCATGGTTGCTATGGTAACGCAACCCCAAAGTTGCGTTCGCAAAAGAACCACATGGTTGCCATGGCAACACAACCCCATGGTTTCCATGGAAACATATCCCCATTGTTGCCGTGGCAACGCAACCGCATGTTTAAAATGGCAACAAAAACCCCATGGTTGCCATGGCAACACAACCCCATAGTTACCATGACAACAATCTTACACTTCCTATAGTAACATAGCCTTGTGTTCCCTATGGCACTGTGGTGTCTCCACCCCATGGCTACACCACATGGTTGCCAGGGCAACACAATCTCATGGTTACCATGGCAGCAGAACCCCATGGTTGCCGTGGAAGCACAACCCAATAATGGCCATGGCAATGCGAAAACATGGTTGCCATGGCAACAGAACCCCATGGTTGCAATGGCAACAGAACGCCATAGTTACCATTGCAACAGAACAATATGGATGCCATGGCAACAATCTTACACTTCCTATCATAACATGGCCTTGTGTTTACTATGCCACTACAATTTCAGCAATCCATGGCAACACCCGATTGTTGCCATGGCAACACAACACCATAATTGCTATGGCAACAAATAAAAAAGTTGCCACGGCAACATAATCCCATGGTTGCCATGGCAATACAACCCCATGTTTGCCATGGCAACAAACTTACGCTTCCTATAGTAACATGGCATTGTGTTGCATATGAGACTATGGTGTCACCACCCCATGGCAACACCACATGTTTACCATGGCAACACAACCCAATGGTTGCTATGGCAACACAACCCCATGGTTGCGTTGGCAACAAAACCCAATAATTGCTATGGCAACACAGAAACATGGTTGCCATGCCAACAGAACCCCATGGTTATCATGGCAACACAACCCCATGGTCACCACGTCAACACAACCCCATGGTTGCCATGGCAAGAGAAACCCATGGTTGCTATGGCAAATTAACCCAATGGTTACCATGGCAACAGAACCCCATGGTTATCAAGGCAACACAACTCCATGGTTTCCATGGCAAATGAACCCCATGGTTACCATGGCAACACAACCCTATGGTCACCAGGTCAACACAACCCCATGGTTGCCATGGCAACACAACCCCATGGTTGCCATGGCAACGAAACCCCATGGTTACCATGGCAACAGAACCACATTGTTACCATGGCAACACAACCTTATGGTTGCAATGTCAAGAATCTTACACTGCCTATAGTAACATGGCCTTGTCTTGCCTATGGCACTATGGTGTCACCGCCCCATGGCAACACCCCATGGTTGCCATAGCAACACAACCCCATGGTTAACATGGGAACACAACCCCATGGTTGCTATGGAAACACAACCCCATTGAGGCCATGGAAACACAACCCCATGGTTCCCTATGGCACTAAAGTGTTACCAGCACATGGCAAAACCCCATAGTTGCCATGGCAACACAACCCCATGGTTACAATGGTAACAAAACCCCATGGTTGCCATGGCAAATGAACCCCATGGTTACCAAGGAAACATAAGCCCATGGTTACCATGGCAACAGAAGCACATGGTTGCCATGACAACCCATTCCAATGGTTGCCATGGCAACACAAAACCACGGTTACCATGTCAACACAACCCAATGGTTGCCATGACAACAAAACCCAATGCTTGCCATGGCAACTCATCCCCATATTTACCATGGCAACTCAGGCCCATGGTTGCCATGGCAACAGAAACCCGTGGTTACCATTGAAAACACATCGACATGGTGGCCAAGGCAACACCACCCTATGGTTACCATGGCAACACAACCCCATGGTTGCCATGGCAACACAACACCATGCTTGGCATGGAAACAATACCCCATGGTTACCAAGGCAACCCATCCCCATGCTTACCATGGCAACACCAACCCATGGTTACCATGGCAACGTAACACCATGGTTCCCATGGCAAAAAATACCCCATGGTTACCATGGCAACACAACCCCTTCGTTGCCATGGCAACAAAACCTCAAGGTTACCATGGCAATAGAACCCCATGGTTACCATGGAACATAACCCCATGGTTACCATAGCAACACAACCCCATGGTTGCCATGGCTACAAAAAAACATGGTTACCATGGAAACACAACGCCACGGTTGGCATGGTAACACAACCCCATGGTTACATGGCAACAGAACGCCATGGTTGCGAATGCAACTCAACCCCCTGGTTGCCATGGGAAAAGAACCCCATGGTTACCATGGAAACACAAACACATGGTTACCATGGCAACTCAAGTCTATGGTTGCCATGGCAACAGAACCCCATGATTACCATGGTAACACAACCTCTGGTTACCATGGCAACAACACCCCTTGGTTACAATGGCAACACAAACCCATGGTTACCATGGCAACACAACCTCATGATTGACATTAAAACACAACAATATGGTTACCATGGTAACCACAACACCATGCTTACCATGGCAACTCCTGGCCATGGTTGCCATGGCAACAGAACCCTATGGTTGACATGGAAACACAACGCCATGGTTGCCAGGGCAACTCAAGCCCATGGTTTCCATGGCAACAGAACCGCATGGTTACCATTGAAAACACATAGCCATGGTTGCCAAGGCAACACCACCCTATGGTTACCGTGGCAACACAACCCCATGGTTTCAATGGAAACAAAACCCCACGGTTACCATGGCAACACGACCCCATGCTTGGCATGGAAACAATACCCCATGGTTACCAAGGCAACCCATCCCCATGCTTACCATGGCAACACCAACCCATGGTTGCCATGGCAACAAAACACCATGCTTACCATGACAACCCAAAGCCATGGTTGCCATGGACACTCAAGACAATGTTTGACATGGCAACACAACCCCATGGTTACCATGGCAACACAACGCCATGGTTGCCATGGCAAATCAACCCCATGGTTGCAAGGGCAACGAAACCCCATGGTTGACCTGGCAACCCATCCCCATCGTTACCATGACAACACAACCCCATGGTTACCATGGCAACACACAACATGATTACTATGGCAACAAAACCCCATGTTTGCCATGGCAACTCAAGCCCATGGTTACCATGGCAAGAGAACACCATTGCTGCTTTTGAAACACAACACCATGGTTACCATGGTAACCACAACACCATGGATACAATGGCAACAATTCCCCATGGTTGCCATGGCAACACAACCTCATGGTTACCATGGCAACACAACGCCATGGTTGCCCTGGCAACACAACCCCACTGTTACCATGGCAACACAACCCCATGGTTACCAGGGCAAAACAATCCCTTGGTTGCCATGGCAACATAACCCCATGGTTGCCATGACAACCCATCCCCATGTTACTATGGCAACACAACCCCATGGTTTCCATGGCAACCCATCCCCATGTTTGCCATGGCAACACATCCCCATGGTTACCATGGGAACACATCCCCATGGTTGCCATGACAAGCCATCCCCATTGTTACCATGGTAACACAATGCCATGGTTGCGATTGCAACTCAGTCCCATGGATGCCATGGGAAAAGAACCCCATGGTTACCATAGAAACACAACGCCATGGTTGCCATGGCAACAGAAGGCGGTGGATACCATGGCAACAGAACACCATGGATACCATGGCATCAAAACACCGTGGTTGCCATGGGAACACAACCCCATGGTTACCATGGCAACGCAACCCCATGGTTACCATGGCAATCCGTCCCCATGGTTACCATGGCAAAAAAAAAAACATGGTTGCCATGACAACCCATCCCCATGGTTAACACAGCAACACAACCCCACTGTTACCATGGCAACACAACCCCATGGTTACCAGGGCAAAACAATACCTTGGTTGTCATGGTAACATAACCCCATGGTTGCCATGACAACCCATCCCCATGTTACCATGGCAACACAACCCCCACGTTTCCATGGCAACACAACCCTATGGTTTCCGTGGCGACAGAACCCCAAGCTGTCCATGGCAACAAAACCCCATCGTTGCCTTGGAAACCCAACCCCTAGGTTACCATGGAAACACGACCCCATGGTTGCCATGGCAAATAAACCCCGTAGTTACCATAGCAAGAGAATGCCATGGTTGCCACGGAAACACAACCCCATGGTTACCATGGTAGCAGAACCCCCGGTTACCATGGAAACACATCGCCATGGTTGCCATGGCAACAAAACCGCATGGTTGCCATGGCAACTCTTCCCCATGGTAAGCATGGCAACACAACCCCATAGTTGCCATGGCAACACAAGACCATGGTTACCATGGCAACACAATACCATGGTTACCATGGAAACACAACCCCATGGTTCCCCTGGAAACACAACCCCATGGTTGCCATGGCAACACAACCCCACGGTTACCATGGCGACACAACCCCATGGTTGCCATGACAACACAACCCCATGTTTACCATGGCAAACCAACCCCATGGTTGCCATGACAACCCATCCCAATGGTTGCCATGGCAACACAAAACCACGGTTACCATGTCAACACAACCCAATGGTTGCCATGACAACAAAACCCAATGCTTGCCATGGCAACTCATCCCCATATTTACCATGGCAACTCAGGCCCGTGGTTGCCATGGCAACAGAACCCCGTGGTTACCATTGAAAACACATCGACATGGTGGCCAAGGCATCACCACCCCATGGTTGCCGTGGCAAATCAAGACAATGGTTGCCATGGCAACAGAACCCCACGGTTACCATGGAAACACAACACCATGGTTGCCATGGCAACACAACCTCATGTTTGCCATGGCAAGAAAACCCCATGGTTACCATGGCAACCCATCCCCATATTTACCTTGGACACAAACCCATGGTTGCCATGGAAACAAAACACCATGGTTACCATGGAAAACCAACCACATGTTTGCCATGAAACACACCCCCATGGTTGCCCTGAGAACACAAACCCATGGTTACCATGGCAACACAACCTTATGGTTACAATGGCAACACAACCCCATGGTTACCATGGCAACACAACGTTATAGTTACACTGGCAACCCAAACCCATGGTTACCATGGCAACACAACCCCATGGTTGCCCTGGCAACACAACCCCACTGTTACCATGGCAACACAACCCCATGGTTACCAGGGCAAAACAACCCCTTGGTTGCCATGGAAACATAACCATATGGTTGCCATGGCAACCCATCCCAATATTTGCCATGGCAACATAACCCCATGGTTACCATGGCAACACAACCCAATGGTTACCATGGAAACACAACCTTGTGTTTCCCTGGAAACACAACCCCTTTTATGCCATGGTATCACAACGCCACGGTTACCATGGCGACAAAACCCCATGGTTGCCATGGCAATACAACCCCTTGTGTACCATGGCAAACCAACCCCATGGTTGCCATGACAACCCATCGCCATGGTTGCCATGGCAACACAAAACCACGGTTTCCATGTCAACACAACACAATGGTTGCCATGGCAACAAAACCCAATGCTTGCCGTGCCAACCCATCCCCATAGTTACCATGGTAACTCAAGCCGATGGTTGCCATGGCAACAGAACCCCGGGGTTACCATTGAAAACACATCGATATGGTGGCCAAGGCAACAAAATCCCATGGTTACCATGACAACCCATCACCATTGTTGACATGGAAAGAAAATCCCATGGTATCCATGGCAACCAATCCCCATGGTTACCATGGCAACACAACCCCTTTGTTACCATGGAAACAAAACGCTATGGTTGCCCTGGCAACGCAACACCATGGTTGCCATGGCAACAAAACCCCATGGATAATATGGAAGCACAACCCCATGGTTGCCATGGAAACAAAATACCATGGTTTCCATGGAAACACAACCCCGTGGTTACAATGGCAACATAACCCCATGGTAGCAATGGCAACACAACCCCATGGTTACCATGGCAACTCAACCCCATAGTTACCATGGAAAAAAACAGCCACGGTTGCCATGGCAACACAACACCATGGTTACCATGGCAACACTACACCATGGTTGCCATGGAAACTCAACCCCATGGTTTCCATGGCAATGCAACACCATACTTACCATGGCAACACAACCCGATGGTTACCATGGCAACAGAAGCCCACGGTTGCCATGGAAACAAAACACCATTGTGTCCTTGGCAACCCAACTTCATGGTTACCATGGAACACAAACCCATGGTTGCCATGGCAATCCAAATTCATGGTTACCATGGTAACACAAACCAATGGTTATCATGGCAACACAACCCCATTGTAGCCATGGAAAAAAAAAGAACCCTATGGTTGTCATGGCAACACAATTCCATGGTTACAATGGCAACACAAATTAATGGTATGCATGGCAACACAAGCAAAAGGTTGCCAAGGAATAAAACCCCATGGTTGCCATGGTAACAAAACCCCATGGTTGCCATGGTTACCCATCCTTACGGTTGCCATATCAACACATACCCATGGTTGCCATGGTAAGAAAACCACATGTTTACCATGGCAACCAAACCACATGTTTACCATGGCAAACCAACCCCATGGTTGCCATGGCAACAAAACCCCATGGTTGCCATGGAAACTAAACCCCATAGTTGCCATGGCAACAAATTTCCATGGTTGCCACGGAAACACAACCCCATGGTTACCTTGGCAACACCACACCATGGTTGCCATGGAAACACATCGCTCTTTGCCATGGCAACAAAACCCCATGGTTGCCACGGCAACTCTTCCCCATGGTTAGCATGGCAACACAACGCCATGGTTGCAATGGCAACACAAGCCCACGTTTCCATGGCAACACGATCCCTTGGTTGGCATGGCAACACAAGCCCACGTTTCCATGGCAACACGATCCCTTGGTTGGCATGGCAACACAACCCCATGCTTACCATCGCAACAGAACTCCAAGGTTGCCATGGCAACAAAACCCCATGGTTACCATGGCAACACAACCCCATGGTTGCCATGGAAACCCATCCCCATCGTTGCCATGGCAACACATCGCCATGGTTACCATGAGAACACAGCACCATGGTTACCATGGAAACAAATCGCCATGGTTACCATGAAAACACATCAAAATGGTTGCCATGGCAACAAACCCCCATAATTGCCATGGTAACCCTTTCCCGCGATTACAATGGCAGCAAAACCCCATGGTTACCATGGCAACACAACCCCATGCTTACCATCGCAACAGAACTCCAAGGTTGCCATGGCAACAAAACCCCATGGTTACCATGGCAACACAACCCCATGGTTGCCATGGAAACCCATCCCCATCGTTGCCATGGCAACACATCGCCATGGTTACCATGAGAACACAGCACCATGGTTACCATGGAAACAAATCGCCATGGTTACCATGAAAACACATCAAAATGGTTGCCATGGCAACAAACCCCCATAATTGCCGTGGTAACCCTTCCCCGTGATTACAATGGCAGCAAAACCCCATGGTTACCATGGCAACACAACCCCATGGTTACCAAGGCAACACAACCCCATGGTTGCCGTGGCAACAATACCCATGGTTACCATGGCAACACAACGCTATGGTTGCCATGACAACAAAACGCCATGGTTGCCATGTACACACTACCCCATGGTTACCATGGCAACACAACCCTATGGTTGCCACGGCAACAAAACGCCATGGTTGCCATAGCCACACTACCCCATGGTTACCATAGCAACACTACCCCATGGTTGCCATGGCAACCCAACTCCATTGTTGTCATAAAAACACAACCAAATGTTTGGCATGGCAACCCAACCCCATGGTTACCATGGCAACCCAACCCCATGATTACCATGCCAAAACAACTCCATGATTGCCATGGAAACACAACCCCATGGTTGCGATGGCAACAATACCTCATGGTTACCATAGCAACACAACTCTATTGTGTCCATGGCAACAAAACCCCATGGTTACCATGGAAACACAACCCCATGGTTGCCGTGAAAACAAAACATCATGGTTGACATGGCAACACAACCCCATGGTTAACAGGGAAACACAACCCCATGGTTGCCATTGCATCAGAACACCATGTTTGCCATGGCAACTCAGCCGCATATTTACCATGGCAACAAAACGCCATGGTTGCCATGGCAACACATCCCCATGGTTACCATAGCAACACAATCCCATGGTTGCCATGGCAACACAACCACATGGTTACCATGGCAACCCAAGCACATGGTTGCCATGGAACACATCCCCATGGTTGCCATGGCAACACAACCCCATGGTGTCAATGGCAACAAAACCACAAGGTTGCCATGGCATCAAAACACCATGGTTAACATGGCAACCCAACCCCGTGGTTACCATGGCAACAGAACCCTATGGTTGCCACGGAAACACAACCGTATGGTTTGCATGACAATAAAACACCATGGTTACCATGGCAACACAACCGCATGGTTGCCATGGTAACAAAACCTGATGGTTGCCTTCGTAAGCCATCCCCATGGTTACCATGGCAACAAAACCCCATGGTTGCCATGGCAACACAAACCCATGGTTATTATGGCAACACAACACCATTGTAGCCATGGAAACACAACCCCATGGTTGCCATGGCAACTCAACTTAATAGTTACCATGGCAACACAACCCCACGGTTGCCATGGAAACACAACCACATGGTTACCATGGCAACGCAAACCCATGGTTCCCATGGAAACACAACCCCATGGTTGACATGGCAACACAGCCCCACTGTTACCATGGCAACACAACCCCATCGTTACCAGGGCAAAACAACCCCTTGGTTGCAATGGCAACACGTCGCCATGGTTGCCATGACAAGCCATCCCCATTGTTACCATGGTAACACAATGCCATGGTTGCGATTGCAACTCAAGCCCATGGTTGCGATGGCAACAGAAGCCGGTGGTTACCATGGCAATAGAACCCTATGGATACCATGGCATGAAAACACCATGGTTGCCATGGGAACACAACTCCATGGTTACCATGGCAACGCAACACCATGGTTGCCATGCCAATCCGTCCCCATGGTTACCATGGCAAAAAAAAAACATGGTTGCCATGACAACCCATCCCCATGGTTAACACAGCAACACAACCCCATGTTTGCCATGGCAACACAACCCCCACGTTTCCATGGCAATACAACCCCAAGGTTTCCATGGAAACGGAACCCCAAGGTTGCCATGGCAACAAAACCCAATGGTTGCCATGGCAACACAACCCCTTTGTTGGCATGTTAACACAACCCCATGCTTACCATGGCAACACAACGCCATGGTTGCCATGGCAACAAAACCCCATGGTTGCCATGGCAACCCTTCCCCATGGTTACCATGGCAACACAACGCCATGGTTGCCATGGCAACACAACGCCATGGTTGCCATGGCAACACAAGCCCATTGTTACCATGGCAGCAGAACCCCCGTTTACCATGGAAACACATCGCCATGGTTGCCATGGCAACAAAACCCCATGGTTACCATGGAAACACATCCCCATCGTGTCCATGGTAACACATCGCCATGGTTACCGTGACAACCTATCACCATGGTTATCATGGAAACAAATCGCCATGGTTACCATGACAACACATCACAATTGTTGCCATGGCAACCCATCCCCATGATTACCATGGCAACATAACCCCATGTTTGCCATGGCAACACAACCCCATGGTTACCATGGAAACACAACCCCATGGTTTTCCTGGAATCACAACCCCTTGGTTGCCATGGCAACACAACCCTGCGGTAACCATGGCAACACAACCCCATGGTTGCTATGGAAACCAAACCCCATGTTTACCATGGCAAACCAACCCCATGTTTGCCATGATAACCCATCCCCATTGTTGCCATGGCAACACAAAACCACGGTTACCATGTCAACACAACCCCATGGTTGCCATGCCAACAAAACCCCATACTTGACATGGCAACCCATCCCCATAGCTACCATGCTTACTCAAGCACATGGTTGCCATGGCAACAGAACCCCATGGTTACCATGGAAACACAACGCCATGGTTGCCATGGCAAATCAAGCCCATGGTTTCCATGGCAATAGAACCCCGTGGTTACCATTGAAAACACATCGCCATGGTGGCCAAGGCAACACTACCCCATCGTTGCCATGGCAACTTAAGAGAATGGTTGCCATGGCAACAAAACACCATGGTTACCATGGCAACCCAACCACATGGTTGCCATGGAAACACACCCCCATCGTTGCCACGGCAAAGCAACCCCATGGTTGGCATGGAAACACAATTCCATGGTTAGCATGGAAACTCAACACCATACTTACCATGGCAACCCATACCCAAGGTTACCATGGCAACACAACCCCATGGTTGCCATGGAAACCCATTCCCATGGTTTCATTGGAAACAAAACGCCATGGTTGCCATGGCAACAAAACCCCATGGTTTACATGGCAACACAACCCCATGGTTGCCATGGAAACACAACCCCATGGATAATATGGCAACACAACCCCATGGTTGCCATGGAAACAAAATACCATGGTTGCCATGGCAACACAACCCCATGGTTACCATGGCAACACAACACATTGGTTGCCATGGAAACACAACCCCATGGATAATATGGCAACACAACACCATACTTACCATGGCAATCCAACCCGATGATTACCATGGCAACAGAACCCAATGGTTGCCATGGAAACAAAACGCCATTGTTGCCTTGGCAACCCAACTTCATGGTTACCATGGCAAAACAACCCCATGGTTGTCATGGCAATACAATTCCATGGTTACAATGGCAACACAAACTAATGGTATGCATGGCAACACAACCCAATGGTTGCCATGGCAATAAAACCCCATGGTTGCCGTGGAAACACAGAATCACAGAATCACAGAATTTCTAGGTTGGAAGAGACCTCAAGGTCATCGAGTCCAACCTCCAACCTAACGCTAACAGTCCCCACTAAACCATATCCCTAAGCTCTACATCTAAACGTCTTTTGAAGACTTCCAGGGATGGTGACTCCACCACTTCCCTGGGCAGCCTGTTCCAGTGCCTCACAACCCTTTCAGTGAAGAAGTTCTTCCTAACATCTAACCTAAAACTCCCCTGGCTCAACTTAAGCCCATTCCCCCTCGTCCTGTCACCAGGCACGTGGGAGAACAGGCCAACCCCCACCTCGCTACAGCCTCCCTTGAGGTACCTAAAAAGAGCGATAAGGTCACCCCTGAGCCTCCTCTTCTCCAGGCTGAACAAGCCCAGCTCCCTCAGCCGCTCCTCGTAGGACTTGTTCTCCAGGCCCCTCACCAGCTTCGTCGCCCTTCTCTGCACCCGCTCAAGCACCTCCATGTCCTTCTTGTAGCGAGGGGCCCAAAACTGAACACAGTACTCGAGGTGCGGCCTCACCAGAGCTGAGTCCAGGGGGACGATCACCTCCCTAGCCCTGCTGGTCACGCTGTTCCTGATACAAGCCAGGATGCCGTTGGCCTTCTTGGCCACCTGAGCACACTGCTGGCTCATATTCAGCCGACTATCCACCATCACTCCCAGGTCCTTCTCTGCCTGGCAGCTTTCCAACCATTCCTCTCCCAGCCTGTAGCTCTGCTTGGGGTTATTGCGCCCCAGGTGCAGGACCCGGCACTTGGCCTTGTTAAACTTCATGCAGTTGACCTCAGCCCATCGGTGCAGCCTATCCAGATCCTCCTGCAGAGCCTTCCTACCCTCAAGCAGATCGACACACGCACCTAACTTGGTGTCATCTGCGAACTTACTGAGGGTGCACTCGATGCCCTCGTCCAGATCATCGATGAAGATATTAAAGAGGACCGGCCCCAGCACCGAGCCCTGGGGGACACCACTAGTGACTGGCCTCCAACTGGACTTGGCTCCATTCACTATGACTCTTTGGGCCCGGCTATCCAGCCAGTTTCTAACCCAACGAAGCGTGCGCCAGTCCAAGCCAAGAGCAGCCAGTTTCTCGAGGAGAATGCTGTGGGAGACGGTGTCAAAAGCCTTGCTGAAGTCAAGGTAGACCACATCCACAGCCTTTCCCTCATCCACCCAGCGCGTCACTCTGTCATAGAAGGAGATCAGGTTCGTCAGGCATGACCTGCCTTTCATAAAGCCATGCTGACTGGGCCTGATCGCTTGCTTCTCCTGCAAGTGCTGCGTGATGACTCTCAGGAGGATCTGCTCCATGAGCTTTCCTGGCACTGAGGTCAAACTGACAGGCCTGTAGTTTCCCGGGTCTGCCCTCCGGCCCTTCTTGTAGATGGGCGTCACGTTTGCTAGCCGCCAGTCGATTGGGACCTCCCCCGATAGCCAGGACTGTTGATAAATGATGGATAGTGGCTTGGCCAGCTCCTCTGCCAGTTCCCTCAGTACCCTTGGGTGGATCCCATCCGGCCCCATCGACTTGTGCACATCTAAGTGCCGTAGCAGGTCACCAACCAGTTCTTCATGGATAATGAGGGCCGCATCCTGCTCCCCATCCCCTTCCACCAGCTCAGGGTACTGGGTATCCAGAGAACAACCAGTATTGCCGCTAAAGACTGAGGCAAAGAAGGCATTGAGCACCTCCGCCTGTTCCTCATCTCTTGTAACTAAGTTTCCCCCCGCATCCAGTAAAGGATGGAGATTCTCCTTAGTCCTCCTTTTTGTGTTGATGTATTTATAGAAACGTTTTTTGTTATCTTTAACGGCAGTAGCCAGATTGAGCTCCAGATGAGCTTTGGCCTTCCTAATTTTGTCCCTGCACAGCCTCGCTACTTCTTTAAAGTCCTCCTTAGTGGCCTGCCCACTTTTCCAAAGCTTATAAACCCTCTTTTTCCTCCTAAGATCAAGCCACAATTCTCTGTTGAGCCAGGCCGGTCTTCTTCCCCGCCAGCTCGTCTTTGGGCACGTGGGGACAGACCGTTCCTGCGCCATTAAGACTTCCCTCTTGAAGAGCGCCCAGCCTTCCTGGACCCCTCTGCCCTTCAGAACCACCTCCCAAGGGACTCCACCAACTAGTGTCCTGAGCAGCTCAAAGTCAGCCCTCCGAAAGTCCAATACAGCGGTTTTACTGGTCCCCTTCCTGGCCTTGCCAAGAATAGTGAACTCCACCATTGCGTGGTCACTCTGCCCAAGACAGCTCCCAACGATCACGTCCTCCACCAGTCCTTCTCTGTTTGTGAAGAGAAGGTCTAGCGGGGCACCACCCCTGGTAGGTTCACTAACCAGCTGCGTCAGGAAGCTATCTTCCACGCTCTCCAGAAACCTCCTAGACTGCTTTCTCTGGGCTGTGTTGTGCTTCCAGGATATGTCAGGGAAGTTGAAGTCCCCCACGAGTACAAGAGCTGATGATTTTGCAACCTCTGTCAGCTGCCTGTAGAATTCCTCATCCGTCTCCTCATCCCGGTTCGGCGGTCTATAGCAGACCCCGACCAGGACACTAGCCTTGTTGTCCCTGCCGATCCTAACCCAAAGGGACTCGACCTTGTCATTCCCAACCTCGAGTTCTACAACCTCGAAAGACTCTCTAATATAGAGAGCCACACCACCACCCCTTCTATGCTGCCTGTCCCTTCTATAGAGCTTATAGCCAGGCATTGCAGCACTCCAGTCATGAGACTGGTCCCACCACGTCTCCGTGATGGCAACCAAGTCGTAGCCTGCCTGCCTCACGATGGCTTCCAGCTCCTCCTGTTTGTTACCCATGCTGCGTGCATTGGTGTAGATGCACTTCAGCTGGGCCATTGCCTTATCCTCCGGCCTTGCCATTGTTCCCCCTAGCACAGCCCCAACAATCCTAGCTTCAGCCCCCTCCCCCTTCCTACCTAGTTTAAAGCCCTCTCAATGAGCCCTGCCAGCTCCTGGCCCAGGATCCTTTTTCCCCTAAAAGATAGAGACCCGTCTGCGGCCATCAGGCCAGGTGCTGAGTAAAGTGCCCCATGATCAAAAAACCCAAGATTTCTGCGTTGGCACCAGTCCCGGAGCCATGTGTTTAACAGGTGGGCTTTCCGTGTCCTCTCTGAACCCCTCCCTGCCACCGTAGGGATGGACGAAAACACCACCTGCACTCCCGCTCCATCCACTAACCGACCCAGTCCCCTAAAGTCCCTTTTGATAGCCTTGAGGCTTCTCTCTTCGATGTTATCACTGCCCGCCTGGACTATCAAAAGGGGGTAATAGTCAGAGGGGCGTACCAGGTTAGGAAGCTACCCCTTGGTTACCACGTGTGGGCAGTTAGGGCCTGGCGGCTGGAAGATGTCGCACTGTACGGAAAGGTGAAGCCCGTCCCTTCATGGACAGTAGCATTTGGTCTGTGATGTAAGCAAGCGGAAATGACGCTATGGGCCTCGGGTATATAACGCCACGTGACTCGACAATAAACGCCATTTGCCATCCACCACATTGGTGTCTGTGAGCTGATGGACTGAGCAGCCTGGGGTTGGTCGCCGTGCCGTTCCTGAACCAGGTCGCCACTGCCCCCTGAAGGCAACAAGTGGTGCCGAAAACCGGGAAAACTCCTGGATTCGGGTGAACGGCGGCTGGAGCGGCGGGACCAGCCCGGCGGGGAGGACACTCCCGGACCAACAAGGAAGATGGAAACCCTTGTGAAGGTCGTATCAAAGTTGTGGAAGCTATGGGGTGGCTCAGCTGAGGAAGCCAGGGGTGCTGGTGGGGAACCAGATTCTGAGGAAATCTGGGAGAGACCACCACCATGTGCGCCCCAGTACGGCGCCGAACTAGAAGACGAAGAGTCGGGTGAAGAAACCTCCGGCGGGAACGGGGATGAAGTGCTAGGTTTTACTAACACGTGGAAATGGGAGAAAGAGAACGGCTGTGGGGACGACCGGGGAGGAGGTAGAAGCGTGAGAGAGGGGCAGAGAGCCGATCGGAACGGCCATCCGAAAAAACGCTCTGGTGGGGCAAACACCTCGCAGAGAAGGCGGCGGGGCGAGCCACAAGGGAGAGAGCGGCCCGCCCAAAGGGGTGGGGGGCGGGGCCAGAGCGGGGAGCGGCCCTCCCGCAAGGCTAGTGGGCGGGGCCCGAACTCGATGGGAGGGTACTGGAACTCGGAGGTGAGCAGGCAGCCGAGCTCCGACTCCGGATCAGATACAGATTCAAATTCGGAGGAGGAAATGGGGACAGATAGCAAAAATATCCCCATCTGAAATAAAGCAGCACCGCGAGGGGGAGAAATTCCTCTCACAGATTGGAGGAAAATTAAGATTGCGTGTGCCGTCTGGGCTCTTTTGGCCATGCTAGCATTCCCAGTCTGGGTGACAGATGGGGGGCAGAGGGTTCACTCACCAATAAACCCTAAGGATGTACAAGCGATTGTTAAAGCCATTGCAGATAAAGGGCTTCATTCTGCAATGGTCTCCACCCTCATAGATGGTGTTTTCAGGGGAGACAATATGCTCCCGTTTGATATAAAACAAACTTGTAGACTGATCTTTGATGTGGGGGGATGATCACTTTTAAACAAGAACGGGAGGACAACTGTATGAGACAACTGGCCCAAGTTACTGGGGCAGATCAGCCACTATATGGCTCTAGCGTGCAGCGGCTAATGGGTGTGGACCCAACAGTGATCACCCCCCAGGCGCAAGCCCAGGGCCTGTGGGCCCATGAAGTTATGGCAACTCGTGCAGACAGAGAAGCTCCAAACATCCAACGCCCCAACTTCCAGTGGAAAATGCTGCCTCAAGGAATGATCAACTCGCCTACTATCTGCCAGATCACAGTGGATCGGGCGCTGGCGCCAGTTCAGTGCAGTGACCGGACCGTGACTCAGAATAAAACTAATGAAAACTGAGTTTCTGTTCACAGGAATGGATCATCGGACACCCCTGTAATCTGTATACCCCGGTGACAAGAGAAGACAATAAGTCAGCAAGCGTCCTGTCTAAGCCTGAGAGTTCCACACTGGCAGAACCCAGACGACAGCGAAGCGGCCTCTGTGGGTGGGGGGCTGTGATGCCTTTGTATGATCTTATCTTTGGACCTTGTATACTAAATAAGCTTGTGTTGTTTGTCAAAAGTTGGTTGGAGAAAGTTAACATTATGTTGGTAGAACACCAACAACTACTTTAAGAGTGTATTTACTCAGGGTTACCAATTATCTCCTAGTTTTCTCCTGGTTATTGTGCCTTATGTACTTATTTAAGTTATGATGTCTACGTCTTAAGATTGTTATATTTTAGCTAATTTGGCTGTGCATAGGGAGGGGGGAAATGTGGGCAGTTAGGGTCTGGCGGCCGGAAGATGTCGCGCTGTATGGAAAGGTGGAGCCCGTCCCTTGATGGACAGTAGCATGTGGTCTGTGATGTAAGCAAGTGGAAATGACGCTATGGGCCTCGGGTATATAACACCATGTGACTCGACAATAAACGCCATTTGCCATCCACCACATTGGTGTCTGTGAGCCGATGGACCGAGCGGACTGGGGTTGGTCGCCATGCCGTTCCTGAACAAGGTCGCCACTGCCCCCTGAAGGCAACACCATGGCAACACAACCCCATGGTTGCCATGGAAACAAAACCCCATGGTCGCCATGGAAACACAACCACATGGTTACCATGGCAAACCAACCTCATGGTTACCATGGCAACACAACCCCATGGTCGCCATGGAAACACAACCCCATGGTTGCCATGGAAACACAACCCCATGGTCGCCATGGAAACACAACCCCATGGTCGCCATGGAAACAAAACGCCATGGTTGCCATGGCAACAAAACCCCATGGTTGCCGTGGAAAACCAACGCCTAGGTTACCATGGCAACATAACCCCATGGTTGCCATGGCAACTAAACACCATAGTTACCATGGCAACAAAATGCCATGGTTGCCACGGAAACACATCGACATGGTTGCCATGGCAACACAAAACCACGGTTACCATGGAAACACAACGCCATGGTTGCCAGGGCAACAAAACACCATGGTTACCATGGCAACACAACCTTATGGTTACAATGGCAACCCAACCCCATGGTTACCATGGAAAAGGAACCTTATGTTTTCCATGGCAACATAATCCCATGCTTGCCATGACAACCCATCACCATTGTTGACATGGAAACAAAACCCCATGGTTGCCATGGCAACACAAGACCATGGTTACCATGGCAACACAATACCATGGTTACCATGGAAACACAACCCCATGGTTGCCATGGAAACACAACCCCATGGTCGCCATGGAAACACAACCACATGGTTACCATGGCAAACCAACCTCATGGTAACCATGGCAACACAACCCCATGGTTGCCATGGAAACACAACCCCATGGTCGCCATGGAAACACAACCACATGGTTACCATGGCAAACCAACCTCATGGTTACCATGGCAACACAACCCCATGGTCGCCATGGAAACACAACCCCATGGTCGCCATGGAAACACAACCACATGGTTACCATGGCAAACCAACCTCATGGTAACCATGGCAACACAACCCCATGGTTGCCATGGAAACACAACCCCATGGTCGCCATGGAAACACAACCACATGGTTACCATGGCAAACCAACCTCATGGTTACCATGGCAACACAACCCCATGGTCGCCATGGAAACACAACCCCATGGTTGCCATGGAAACACAACGCCGAGGTTTCCATGGAAACAAAACGCCATGGTTGCCATGGCAACAAAACCCCATGGTTGCCGTGGAAACCCAACGCCTAGGTTACCATGGCAACATAACCCCATGGTTGCCATGGCAACTAAACACCATGGTTGCCGTGGAAACCCAACGCCTAGGTTACCATGGCAACATAACCCCATGGTTGCCATGGCAACTAAACACCATAGTTACCATGGCAACAAAATGCCATGGTTGCCACGGAAACACAACGCCATGGTTGCCAGGGCAACAAAACTCCATGGTTACCATGGCAACACAACCTTATGGTTACAATGGCAACCCAACCCCATGGTTACCATGGAAAAGAAACCTTATGTTTTCCATGGCAACATAATCCCATGCTTGCCATGACAACCCATCACCATTGTTGACATGGAAACAAAACCCCATGGTTGCCATGGCAACCGATCCCCATGGTTACCATGGCAACGTAACCCCATGATTGCCATGGCAACAAAACCCCATGGTTACCATGGCAACACAACCCCTTCGTTGCCATGGCAAAAAAAAAACCATGGTTACCATGGCAATAGAACCCCATCGTTACCATGGAAACAAAACGCCATGGTTGCCCTGGCAACACAACCCCTTGCTTGTCATGGAAACACAAGCCCATGGTTGCCATGATATCCCATCCCCATGGAACCATGGCAACACAAGGCCATGCTTGCCATGGCAACTCAAGACAATGTTTGCCATGGCAACACAACACCATGGTTCCCATAGCAACACAAACCCACGGTTACGATGGCAACACTACCCCATGGTTGCCATGGCAACAAAAGCTCATGGTTACCATGGGAACAGAACCCCATGGTTACCATGGAAAACAACACCATGGTTCCCATGATAACACAACCCTTTGGTTGCCATGGCAACACAATCCCATGGTTACCATGGCAACCCAACCCCATGGTTGCCCTGGCAACACTACCCCATGGTTGCCATGGCAACACAACCACATATTTCCCGTGGAAACACAAAAACATGGTTTCCATGGCAACACAACCCCATGGTTACCATGGCAACACAACACCATGGTTACCATAGAAACACAACGCCATGGTTACTATGGTAACACAACGCCTTGGTTGCTATTGCAACTCAATCCCATGGTTGCCATGGCAAAAGAACACAATGGTTACCACGTAAACACAACGCCATGGTTGCCGTGGCAACACAACCCCCTTGGTTTCCATGGCAACATAACCCCATGGTTGCCATGATAACCCATCCCCATGGTTACTATGGCAACAGAACCTCTTGGTTGCCATGGCAATTCAACCCCATGGTTGCCCTGGCAACACAACCCCACTGTTACCATGGCAACACAACCCCATGGTTATCAGGGCAAAACAACCCCTGGGTTGCAATGGCAACATAACCCCATGGTTGCCATGGCAACCCATCCCCATGGTTACCATGGCAACAAAATGCCTTGGTTGCGATTGCAACTCAGTCACATGGTTGCCATGACAAAAGAACCCCATGGTTACCATAGAAACACAACGCCATAGTTGCCATGGCAACAAAACGCCATGGTTGCCATGGCAACAAAACCCCATGGTTGCCGTGGAAAACCAACCCCTAGGTTACCATGGCAACATAACCCCATGGTTGCCATGGCAACACAACCCCATGGTAGCCATGGCAACTGAACCCCATGTTTACCATGTCAAACCAAACCCATGTTTGCCATGACAACCCATTCCCATTGTTGCCATGGCAACACAAAACAACGGTTACCATGTCAACACAACTCCATGGTTGCCATGTGAACAAAACCCCATGGTTGCCATGGCAACACAACCCCATGGTTGCCATGGAAACAAAACCCCATATTTGCCATGGAAACCCATTCCTATGGTTGCCTTGGAAACAAAACGCCATGGTTGCTATGGCAATAAAACTCCATGGTTTACATGGCAGCACAACCCCATGGTTGCCATGGAAACACAACCCCATGGATAATATGGTAGCACAACCCCATGGTGTCCATGGAAACAAAATACCATGGTTTCCATGGAAACACAACCCCGTGGTTACAATGGCAACAGAACCCCATGGTAGCAATGGCAACACAACCCCATGGTTACCATGGCAACTCAATCCCATAGTTACCATGGAAAAAAACAGCCACAGTTGCCATGGCAACACAACACCATGGTTACCATGGCAACACTACACCATGGTTGCCATGGAAACTCAACCCCATGGTTTCCATGGCAATGTAACACCATACTTACCATGGCAACACAACCCGATGGTTACCATGGCAACAGAAGCCCACGGTTGCCATGGAAACAAAACACCATTGTGTCCTTGGCAACCCAACTTCATGGTTACCATGGAACACAAACCCATGGTTGCCATGGCAATCCAAATTCATGGTTACCATGGCAAAACAACCCAATGGTTATCATGGCAACACAACCCCATTGTAGCCATGGAAAAAAAGAACCCTATGGTTGTCATGGCAACACAATTCCATGGTTACAATGGCAACACAAATTAATGGTATGCATGGCAACACAAGCAAAAGGTTGCCATGGCAATAAAACCCCATGGTTGCCATGGTAACAAAACCCCATGGTTGCCATGGTTACCCATCCTTATGGTTGCCATATCAACACATACCCATGGTTGCCATGGTAAGAAAACCACATGTTTACCATGGCAACCAAACCACATGTTTACCATGGCAAACCAACCCCATGGTTGCCATGGCAACAAAACCCCATGGTTGCCATGGAAACTAAACCCCATAGTTGCCATGGCAACAAATTTCCATGGTTGCCACGGAAACACAACCCCATGGTTACCTTGGCAACACCACACCATGGTTGCCATGGCAACACAACCCCATGGTTACCATGGCAGCAGAACCCTTGGTTACCATGGAAACACATCGCTCTTTGCCATGGCAACAAAACCCCATGGTTGCCACGGCAATTTTTCCCCATGGTTAGCATGGCAACACAACGCCATGGTTGCAATGGCAACACAAGCCCATGGTTACCATGGCAGCAGAAACCCTGGTTACCATGCAAACACAACCCCATGGTTCCCCTGGAAACACATCCGCATCGTTAACACAGCAACACAACCCCATGGATGCCATGGCAACACAACCCCACGTTTCCATGGCAACACGATCCCTTGATTGGCATGGCAACACAACCCCATGCTTACCATCGCAACAGAACTCCAAGGTTGCCATGGAAACAAAACCCCATGGTTACCATGGCAACACAACCCCATGGTTGCCATGGAAACCCATCCCCATCGTTGCCATGGCAACACATCGCCATGGTTACCATGAGAACACATCACCATGGTTACCATGGAAACAAATCGCCATGGTTACCATGAAAACACATCAAAATGGTTGCCATGGCAACAAACCCCCATAATTGCCGTGGTAACCCTTCCCCGTGATTACAATGGCAGCAAAACCCCATGGTTACCATGGCAACACAACCCCATGGTTACCAAGGCAACACAACCCCACGGTTGCCGTGGCAACAATACCCCATGGTTACCATGGCAACACAACGCTATGGTTGCCACGACAACAAAACGCCATGGTTGCCATGTACACACTACCCCATGGTTACCATGGCAACACAATCCCATGGTTGCCATGGCAACACAATCCCATGGTTACCATGGCAACACAACGCAATTGTTGCTATGGCAACTCAACACCATATTTACCATTGCAACAACACGCCATTGTTTCTATGGCAACACAATCCTATGGTTGACATGGCAACACAACCCCCTTGTTGCCATGGCAATAAAAAAAATCATGGTTGACATGGCAATCCAACCCCATGGTTACCGTGGCAACACAACCCCATGGTTCTCCTGGAATCACAACCCCTTGGTTGCCATGGCAACACAACCCTGCGGTAACCATGGCAACACAACCCCATGGTTGCCATGATAACCCATCCCCATTGTTGCCATGGCAACACAACCCCATGGTTGCCATGCCAACAAAACCCCATACTTGACATGGCAACCCATCCCCATAGCTACCATGCTTACTCAAGCACATGGTTGCCATGGCAACAGAACCCCATGGTTACCATGGAAACACAACGCCATGGTTGCCACGGCAAATCAAGCCCATGGTTTCCATGGCAATAGAACCCCATGGTTACCATTGAAAACACATCGCCATGGTGGCCAAGGCAACACTACCCCATCGTTGCCATGGCAACTTAAGAGAATGGTTGTCATGGCAACAAAACACCATGGTTACCATGGCAACCCAACCACATGGTTGCCATGGAAACACACCCCCATCGTTTCCATGGCAAAGCAACCCCATGGTTGTCATGGAAACACAACACCATGGTTACCATGGCAACACAACCCCAAACGTTGCCATGGCAACACAACCCCATGGTTACCATGCCAAAACAACCCCATGGTTGCCATGGAAAAACAACTCCAAGGTTGCCATGGCAACAATACCCCATGGTTACCATGGCAACACAACCCTTTGGTTGCCACGACAACAAAACGCCATGGTTGCCATGGCAACACTACCTCATGGTTACCATGGCAACACAATCCCATGGTTGCCATGGCAACAACACCCCATGGTTACCATGGCAACACAACCCCATGGTTAGCACTGAAACAAAACCCCATTGTTACCATGGCAACACAACCCCATGATTGCCATGGCAACCCAACTCCATTGTTGCCATAAAAACACAACCAAATGTTTTGCATGGAAACAGAACCCCATGGTTACCATGGCAACCCAACCCCATGATTACCATGCCAAAACAACTCCATGATTGCAATGGAAACACAACCCCATTGTTGCCAGGGCAACAATACCTCATGGTTACCATGGCAACACAACTCTATTGTCTCCATGACAACAAAACACCATGGTTACCGTGGCAACACAACCCCACGGTTCCCATGACAACACATCTTCATGGTTACCATGGCAACTCAACCCCATAGTTACCATTGCAATCCAACCCCACAGTTACCATGGCAAAATATTTCCATGGTTGCCATGGCAACACAACCCCATGGTTGCCATGGAAACACAACGCCATGGTTACCATGGCAAAAAAAAACCCAAAGGTTGCCATGGCAACGCAATCCCATGGTTACCATGGAAACACAACGCCATAGTTACCATGGCAACAAAACGCCATGGTTGCTATGGCAACACAACCCCATGGTTACCATGCCAAAACAACCCCATGGTTGCCATGGCAAGGAAACCCCATGGTTGCGATGGCAACAATACCCCATGGTTGCCATGGCAACACTACCCCATGGTTAACATGGCAACAAAACCCCATGGTTACCATTGAAACAAAACTCCATTGTTGCCATGGCAACATAACCCCATGGTTGCCATGGTAACAAAACCCAGTGTTTACCATGGTAACCCATCCCCATGGTACCATAGCAACACAATCCCATGGTTGCAATGGCAACACAACCCCATGGTTACCATCGCAACACAACCCAATGGTTGCCAAGGTAACAAAACGCCATGGTTGCCACGGAAACACAACCGCATGGTTACAATGGCAACACAACACCATGAAAGCCATGGCAACACAACCCCATAATTGCCATGGAAACACAACCCCATGGTCACAATGGCAACACAAACCCATTGTTCCCATGGAAACACAATCCCATGGTTGACATGGAAACAAAACCCCATGGTTATCATGGCACCACAACCCCATGGTTGCCATGGTAACAAAACCCTATGGTTGCCATGGAAACACAACCCCTTGTTTACCATGGCAACACAACCCCATGGTTACAATTGAAACAAAACCCCATGGTTGCCATGGCAACACAATTCCATGGTTGCCCTGGCAACACAGCCCCACTGTTACCATGGCAACACAACCCCATCGTTACCAGGGCAAAACAACCCCTTGGTTGCAATGGCAACACGTCGCCATGGTTGCCATGACAAGCCATCCCCATTGTTACCACGGTAACACAATGCCATGGTTGCGATTGCAACTCAAGCCCATGGTTGCGATGGCAACAGAAGCCGGTGGTTACCATGGCAATAGAACCCTATGGATACCATGGCATGAAAACACCATGGTTGCCATGGGAACACAACTCCATGGTTACCATGGCAACACAACACCATGGTTGCCATGGCAAACCGTCCCCATGGTTACCATGGCAATAAAAAAACATGGTTGCCATGACAACCCATCCCCATGGTTAACAGAGCAACACAGCCCCATGGTTGCCATGGGAACACAACCCCCACGTTTCCATGGCAATACAACCCCAAGGTTTCCATGGAAACGGAACCCCAAGGTTGCCATGGCAACAAAACCCAATGGTTGCCATGGCAACACAACCCCTTTGTTGGCATGTTAACACAACCCCATGCTTACCATGGCAACACAACGCCATGGTTGCCATGGCAACACAAGCCCATTGTTACCATGGCAGCAGAACCCCCGTTTACCATGGAAACACATCGCCATGGTTGCCATGGCAACAAAACCCCATGGTTACCATGGAAACACATCCCCATTGTGTTCATGGCAACACATCGCCATGGTTACCGTGACAACCTATCACCATGGTTACCATGGAAACAAATCGCCATGGTTACCATGACAACACATCACAATTGTTGCCATGGCAACCCATCCCCATGATTACCATGGCAACATAACCCCATGTTTGCCATGGCAACACAACCCCATGGTTACCATGGAAACGCAACCCCATGGTTGCCATGAAAACAAAACATCATGGTCGCCATGGCAACGCAACCCTATGGTTACCATGGCAACACAACACCATGGTAGCCATGGCAACACAACCCTAAGGTTGCCATGGAATAACAAAACAGTGGTTGCCATGGCAACACAACCCCATGGTTGCCATGGAAACAAAACCCCATGGTTGCCATGGCTACACAACCCCATGGTTCCAATGGCAACAAAAAAACATGCGTTCCATGGCAACCAAACCACATGGTTTCCATGGCAACAGAACCCCATGATTGCCATGGCAACACAACCCCATTCTTACCATGGCAACAAAACGCCACGGTTGCCATGTCAACACAGGCCCATGGTTACCATGGCAACACAATCCCATGGTTGCCATGGAAACACAACCCCATGGTTACAATGGCAACACAACACCATGATAGCCATGGAAACACAGCCCCATGGTTGCCATGGCAACACAACCCCATGGTTGCCATGGCATCAGAACCCCATGTTTGCCATGGCAACTCAGCCGCATATTTACCTTGGCAACAAAACGCCATGGTTGCCATGGAAATACAACCCCATGGTTACCATTGCAACAGAATACCATGGTTGCCATGGCAACACAACCCCATGGTTGCTAAGGTAACAAAACGCCATGGTTGCTAAGGCAACACAACCCCATGATTGCCATAGCAACTCAACCTAATAGTTACCATGGCAACACAACCCCTTTTTTACCATGGCAACACAACACCATGGTTACAATTGAAACAAAACCCCATGGTTGACATGGCAACTCAGCCGCATATTTACCATGGCAAAAAAGCGCCATGGTTGCCATGGCAACACATCCCCATGGTTACCATAGCAACACAATCCCATGGTTGCCATTCCAACACAACCCCATGGTTACAATGGCAACACAGGCCCATGGTTCCCATGGAAACAAAACCCCATGGTTACCATGGCAACAAAGCCCCATGGTGTCCATGGCAACACAACCCCATGGTTGCCATGGAACCCATCCCCATGGTTGCCATGGCAACACAACCCAGTGGTTGCCATGGAACCCATCCCCATGGTTACCATGGGAACACAACCCCATGGTTGCCAAGGTAATAAAACGCCATCGTTGCCATGGAAACACAACCCCATTGTTTCAATGGCAACACAACACCATGGTAGCCATGGAAACAAAAAACCATGGTTGTCATGGCAACTCAACTTAATAGTTACCATGGCAACACAACCCCACGGTTGCCATGGCAACACAACACCGTGGTTACCATGGCAACACAACCCCACGGTTACCATGGCAACACAACCACATGGTTACAATTTAAACAAAACACCATTGTTGCCATGGCAACACAACCCCATGGTTACAATGGCAACACAACCCCATGGTGTCCATGGAAACACAACCCCATGGCTGCCAGGGGAACACAACCCCATGGTAGCCATGGCAACCCAACCCCATGGTTGCTATGGAAACGGAACCCCTTGGTTGCTATCGGAACCCAACCCCATGGTTACCATGGCAACACAAACACATGGTTACAGTTTAAACAAAACACCATTGTTGCCATGGCAACACAACACCATGGTTTCCATGGCAACAAAACACCATGTTTCCCATGGTAAGAAAACCTATGGTTGCAATGGAAACACAACCCCATGTTTACCATGGCAACACAAACCCATGGTTCCCATGGAAACACAACCCCATGGTTGACATGGCAACACAAATCCATGGTTACCATGGCAACAAAACCCCATGGTATCCATGGCATCAGAACCCCATGGTTGCCATGGCAACTCAGCCACATATTTACCATGGCAACATAACCCCATGGATACCATGGACAAACAATCCCATGGTTGCCATGGCAACACAACCCCATGTTTACCATGGCAACACAACTCCATGGTGTCCATGGAAACACAACCCCATGGTTACCACGGTAACAAAACCACATGGTTACTCTGGCAAGAGAACCCCATGGTTGCCACGGCAACACTACCCCATGGTTTGCATGACAACAAAACCCAATGGTTACCATGGCAAAAGAACCCCATGTTTGCCATGAAAACAAAACCCCATGGTTCCCATGGCAACACAACCCCACGGTTACCATGGCAACACAACACCATGGTAGTCATGACAACACAACCACATGGTTACCATGGGAAATCAACTTAATAGTTACCATGGCAACACAAACCCATGGTTCCCATGGAAACACAACCCCATAATTGACATGGCAACAAAACCCCATGGTTACCATGGCAACACAATCCTAAGGTTGCCGTGGAAACAGAACCCCATGGTTGCCATGGTAACAAAACCGCATGGTTACCATGGAAACACAACCCCATGGTTGCCAGGGGAACGCAACCCCATGGTTGGCATGGCAACACAACCCCATGGTGTCCAGGGGAACACAACCCCATGGTTACCATGGCAACAAAACCCCATAGTTGCCATGGAAACAGAACCCATTGTTACCATGGCAACAAAACCCCATGGTTACCATGGCAACACAACCCCATTGTTGCCATGGAAAACCAACCCCATGTTTTCCATGGCAAAACAACCCCATGGTTATTATGGCAACAGAACCCCATGGTTGCCATGTAAACACAACCCCATGGTTACCATGGAAACACAACCCCATGGTTGAAATGGAAACACAACCCCATTGTTGCCATGGCAAACCAATGCCATGGTTACCCTGGTAACCCAACCCCATGGTTACCATGTCAAAACAACACCACGGTTGCCATTGAAACACAACGCCATTGTTGCCATGGAAACAAATCCCCATGGTTGCCATGGCTACACAACCCCATGGTTCCAATGGCAACAAAACACCATGCGTTCCATGGCAACCAAACCACATGGTTTCCATGGAAACAGAACCCCATGATTGCCATGGAAACAAAAACCCATTGTTACCATGGCAACAAAACGCCACGGTTGCCATGGCAACACAACCCCATGGTTACCATGGCAACACAATCCCATGGTTGCCATGGCAACACAACCCCATGGTTACCACGGCAACAAAACCCCATGGTTTCCATGGCAACACAACCCCATGTTTGCCATGGTAACAAAACCACATGGTTACCATGGCAACCCAAACCCATGATTGCCATGGCAACACAACTTCATGGTTGCCATGGAAACACAAAACCATGGTTCCCATGGTAACAAAACCCTATGGTTGCAATGGAAACACAACCCCATGGTTACCATGGCAACACAACCCCATGGTTGCCATGGCATCAGAACTCCATATTTACCATGGCAACAAAACGCCATGGTTGTCATGGCAACACAACCCCATGGTTACCATGGAAAAACAATCCCATGGTTGCCATGGCAACACAACCCCATGTTTACCATGGCAACACAGCCCCATGGTGTCCATGGAAACACAACCCCATGGCTGGCATGGCAACACTACCCCAAGGTTTCCATGGCAACACAACCCCATGGTTGCCATGGAAACACAAGCCCATGGTTGCTATGGAAACAGAACCTCTTGGTTGCCATGGGAACCCAACCCCATGGTTACCATGGCAACAGAACCCCATGGTTGTCATGGAAAAACAACTTTATAGTAAACATGGCAACAAAACGCTATGGGTGCCATTCCAACACAACCCCATGGTTAACAAGGCAACACAACACCATGGTGTCCATGGAAACACAACCCACGGTTGCCATGGGAACCCAACCCCATGGTTACCATGGCAACACAACCCCATGTTTGCCATGGAAACACAACCCCATGGTTACTGTGGCAACAGAACCCCATGGTTTCCATGGCAACCACACCCCACGGTTACCATGGCAACACAACCCCAAGGTTTCATGGAAACACAACGCCATGGTTGCCATGGCAAGAATACCCCATGATTTCCATGGCAAAAAAATACAATGGTTGCCGTGGAACCCATCCCCATGGTTGCCATGGCAACACAACCCAATGATTGCCATGGTAACAAAACCTCATGGTTTCCATGGCAACCCAAACCCATGGTTGCCATGGCAACACAACCCCATGGTTGCCATCGAAACACATCCGCATGTTTACCATGGCAACACAACTCCATGGTGTTCATGGCAACAAAACCACATGGTTGCCATGGCAACAAAACACCATGGTTTACATGACAACCTAAACCCATGGTTACCATGGCAACACAACCTCATGGTGTCCATTGCAAGAAAAACCACATGGTTGCAATGGCAACAAAACACCATGGTTGACATGGCAACCTAAACCCATGGTTACCATGGCAGCACAACTCCATGGTTACCACGGTAACAAAACACGTTGGTTCGCATGGGAACACAACCCCATGGTTAGTATGGCAACAGAACCCCATGGTAGCCATGGCAACCCAACCCCATGGTTACCATGGCAACACAACCCCATATTTGCATGGCTACACAACCCCATGGTTCCAATGGCAACAAAACACGATGTGTTCCATGGCAACCAAACCACATGGTTTCCATTGCAACACAACCCCATGGTTGCCATGGAAACACAACCCCATGGCTTCCATGGCAACACAACCTCATGGTTCCCATGGAAACACAACCCCATGGTTGCCATGGCATCAGAACCCCATGGTTGAGTTGGCAACTCAGCTGCATATTTACCATGGCAACAAAACCCCATGGTTACCATGGCAATACAGCACCATGGTAGCCATGGCAACACAAAACCATGGTTACCATGGCAACACAATCCTATGGTTGCCACGGAAACACAACCCCATGGTTTGCATGACAACAAAACCCCATGGTTACCATGGCAACACAACCCCGTGGTTGCCATGAAAACAAAACACCATGGTTGCCATGGCAACGCAACCCCATGGTTACCATGGCAAAACAACACCATGGTAGCCATGGCAACACAACCCCATGGTTGACATGGCAACACAAATCCATGGTTACCATGGCAACACAATCCTATGGTTGCCATGGAAACACAACCCCATGGTTACTATGGCAACTCAACCTAATAGTTACCACGGGAACACAATCCCATGGTTCCCGTGGAAACACTACCCCATGGTTGCCATGGCAACTCAACCCAATGGTTCCCACGGAAACACAATCCCATGGTTGCCATGGTAACAAAACCTCATGGTTGCCATGGCAACACAGGGCCGTGGTTACTATGGCAACACAACACCATGCTTGGCATGGCAACACAACCCCATGGTTGCCATGGAAACTCAATCGCATACTTACCCTCGCAACAAAACGCCATGGTTGCCATGGCAACACAGGCCCATGGTTACTATGGCAACACAATCCCATGGTAACCATGACAACACAACCCCATGGTAACCATGGCAACACAACCCCATGGTTGCCATGGAAACAAAACTCCATGGTTACTATGGCAACACAACCCCATAATTGACAAGGAAATAAAAACCCATGGTTGCCATGGAAACACAACCCCATGGTTACCATGGCAACACAACACGATGATAGCCATGGCAACAAAACCCCATGGTGGCCATGGCAACTCAACCTAATAGTTTCCATGACAACCCAACCCCATGGTTACCATGGAAACACAACCCCATAGTTATCATGGCAACACAACCCCATGGTTACCATGGCAACACAACCCCATAGTTGCCATGGCATCAGAACCCCATGTTTGCCATGGCAACTCAGCCGCATATTTACCATGGCAACAAAAAGCCATGGTTGCCATGGCAACACAACTCCAAGGTTGCCATGGCAACAAAACACCATGGTTTACATGGTAATCCAACACCATGGTTACCATGGCAACAGAACCCCATGGTTGCCACGGCAACACAACCCCATAATTTGCAAGACAACTGAACATTATGTTTAGCATGGCAACAAAACGCCATGGTTGCCATGGCAACACAACCACAATGTTTCCATGGCAAAACAACCCCACGGTTACCATGGCAACATAATCCCATGGTTACCATGGAAACAAAACCACATGGTTGCCATGGCAACTCAGCCCCATGGTTGCCATGGTAACAAAACCCCATGTTTGCCATGGACACACACCCCCATGGCTGCCATGGTAATAAAACCCCATGGTTGCAATGGTAACCCATCCCCATGGTTACCATGGCAACATAGCACAATGGTTGCCATGGCAACTCAACTCCATTTTTTCCATGGCAACAAAACGCCATGGTTGCCTTGGCAACACAACCCAATGGTTACCATGGCAACACAATCCCATGGTTGCCATGGCAGCACAACCCTATGGTTACCATGGAAACACAACCTCATGGTTGCCATGGTAACAAAACTCCATGGTTGCCATGGTAACCCATGCACATGGTTTCCGTGGAAACAGAACCCCATGGTTGCCATGGTTACATAACCCCATGGTTACCATGGCAACAAAACGTCATGGTTGCCATGGCAACACAAGCCCATGGTAACCATGGAAACACAATCGCATGGTTGCCATGGAAACGCAAAACCATGGTTACCATGGCAACACAATCCCATGGTTGCCATGGGAGCCCAAACCCATGGTTCCCATGGCAACAAAACACCATGATTGCCACGGCATCCCAACACAATGGTTACCAGGGCAACAAAAACCCATGGTTGCCATGGAATCAGAACCCAATGGTTGCCATAGAACTCAAAAGCATATTTACCATGGCAACAAAACGCCATGGTTGCCATGGAAACAAAACCCCATGGTTGCATTCGTAAATGATCCCCATGGTTACCAAGGCAACCCAACCCCATAGTTACCATGGCAACACAACCCCCTCTTTGCCATGGAAAAACAACCCCAAGGTTGCCATGGCAACAAAACTCCATTGTTACGATGGCAACAAAATGCCATGGTTGCCATCTGAAACACATGGTTGCCAACTGAAACACATGGTTGCCATGGAAACAAAACCTCATGGTTGCCATGGCTACACAACACCATGGTTCTAATGGGAACAAAACACCATGCTTTCCATGGTAACGAAACTACATGGTTTCCATGGCAACAGAACCACATGTTTTCCATGGCAACACAACCCCATGGTTGCCATGGAAACACAACCGCATGGTTACCATGGCAACACAACCCCATGATGTCCATAGCAACAAAACCACATGGTTGCCATGGCAACAAAACACCATGGTTGACATGGCAACCCAACCCCATGGTTACCTTGGCAACACAACCCCATGGTTGCCATGGAAACACAACCCCATGGTTACCATGGAAACAGAACACCATTTTTGCCATGGCAACCCAATCCCATGGTTAGTATGGCAACAGAACCCCATTGTTGCCATATAAACACAAACCCATGGTTCCCATGACAACACAATCCCAAGATTGCCATGGCAACACAACCCCTTGGTTACCATGGAACACAACACCATTGTTGCCATGGAAACACAACCCATGGTTGCCATGGCAACACAACCCCATAGATGCCATGGTAACAAAATCCCATGGTTGCCTTCGTAAGCCATCCCCATGGTTACCATGGCAACAAAACCCAATAGTTACCATGGCAACACAACCCTATATTTGCCATGGAAAAACAACCCCATGGTTTCCATGGCAACAAAACTCAATGGTTACCATGTCAAGACAACCCCATGATTCCCATGGAACCCCAATCCCATGGTTATTATGGCAACACATCCCCATGGTTCCAATGGCAACAGAACCCCATGTTTGGCATGACTACAGAACTCCATAGTTATCATTGCAACAGAACGCCATGGTTGCCATGGCAACCCAACCCCATGGTTATCATGGCATCAGAACGCCATGGTTGCCATGGCAAAACAACCACAATGTTTCCATGGCAACACAATCCCATGGTTACCATTTAAACAAAACCTCATTGTTGCCATGGCAACACAATCACATGGTTGTCATGGTAACAAAACCATATGGTTGCCATGGCAACACAACCCCATGGTTGACATGGCAACACAACCCCATGGTTGCCTTGGCAACTCAGCCACATATTTACCATGGCAACATAACCCCATGGATACCATGGACAAACAATCCCATGGTTGCCATGGCAACACAACCCCATGTTTACCATGGCAACACAACTCCATGGTGTCCATGGAAACACAACCCCATGGTTACCACGGTAACAAAACCACATGGTTACTCTGGCAAGAGAACCCCATGGTTGCCACGGCAACACTACCCCATGGTTTGCATGACAACAAAACCCAATGGTTACCATGGCAAAAGAACCCCATGTTTGCCATGAAAACAAAACCCCATGGTTCCCATGGCAACACAACCCCACGGTTACCATGGCAACACAACACCATGGTAGTCATGACAACACAACCACATGGTTACCATGGGAAATCAACTTAATAGTTACCATGGCAACACAAACCCATGGTTCCCATGGGAACACAACCCCATAATTGACATGGCAACAAAACCCCATGGTTACCATGGCAACACAATCCTAAGGTTGCCGTGTAAACAGAACCCCATGGTTGCCATGGTAACAAAACCGCATGGTTACCATGGAAACACAACCCCATGGTTGCCAGGGGAACGCAACCCCATGGTTGGCATGGCAACACAACCCCATGGTGTCCAGGGGAACACAACCCCATGGTTACCATGGCAACAAAACCCCATAGTTGCCATGGAAACAGAACCCATTGTTACCATGGCAACAAAACCCCATGGTTACCATGGCAACACAACCCCATTGTTGCCATGGAAAACCAACCCCATGTTTTCCATGGCAAAACAACCCCATGGTTATTATGGCAACAGAACCCCATGGTTGCCATGTAAACACAACCCCATGGTTACCATGGAAACACAACCCCATGGTTGAAATGGAAACACAACCCCATTGTTGCCATGGCAAACCAATGCCATGGTTACCCTGGTAACCCAACCCCATGGTTACCATGTCAAAACAACACCACGGTTGCCATTGAAACACAACGCCATTGTTGCCATGGAAACAAATCCCCATGGTTGCCATGGCTACACAACCCCATGGTTCCAATGGCAACAAAACACCATGCGTTCCATGGCAACCAAACCACATGGTTTCCATGGAAACAGAACCCCATGATTGCCATGGAAACAAAAACCCATTGTTACCATGGCAACAAAACGCCACGGTTGCCATGGCAACACAACCCCATGGTTACCATGGCAACACAATCCCATGGTTGCCATGGCAACACAACCCCATGGTTACCACGGCAACAAAACCCCATGGTTTCCATGGCAACACAACCCCATGTTTGCCATGGTAACAAAACCACATGGTTACCATGGCAACCCAAACCCATGATTGCCATGGCAACACAACTTCATGGTTGCCATGGAAACACAAAACCATGGTTCCCATGGTAACAAAACCCTATGGTTGCAATGGAAACACAACCCCATGGTTACCATGGCAACACAACCCCATGGTTGCCATGGCATCAGAACTCCATATTTACCATGGCAACAAAACGCCATGGTTGTCATGGCAACACAACCCCATGGTTACCATGGAAAAACAATCCCATGGTTGCCATGGCAACACAACCCCATGTTTACCATGGCAACACAGCCCCATGGTGTCCATGGAAACACAACCCCATGGCTGGCATGGCAACACTACCCCAAGGTTTCCATGGCAACACAACCCCATGGTTGCCATGGAAACACAAGCCCATGGTTGCTATGGAAACAGAACCTCTTGGTTGCCATGGGAACCCAACCCCATGGTTACCATGGCAACAGAACCCCATGGTTGTCATGGAAAAACAACTTTATAGTAAACATGGCAACAAAACGCTATGGGTGCCATTCCAACACAACCCCATGGTTAACAAGGCAACACAACACCATGGTGTCCATGGAAACACAACCCACGGTTGCCATGGGAACCCAACCCCATGGTTACCATGGCAACACAACCCCATGTTTGCCATGGAAACACAACCCCATGGTTACTGTGGCAACAGAACCCCATGGTTTCCATGGCAACCACACCCCACGGTTACCATGGCAACACAACCCCAAGGTTTCATGGAAACACAACGCCATGGTTGCCATGGCAAGAATACCCCATGATTTCCATGGCAAAAAAATACAATGGTTGCCGTGGAACCCATCCCCATGGTTGCCATGGCAACACAACCCAATGATTGCCATGGTAACAAAACCTCATGGTTTCCATGGCAACCCAAACCCATGGTTGCCATGGCAACACAACCCCATGGTTGCCATCGAAACACATCCGCATGTTTACCATGGCAACACAACTCCATGGTGTTCATGGCAACAAAACCACATGGTTGCCATGGCAACAAAACACCATGGTTTACATGACAACCTAAACCCATGGTTACCATGGCAACACAACCTCATGGTGTCCATTGCAAGAAAAACCACATGGTTGCAATGGCAACAAAACACCATGGTTGACATGGCAACCTAAACCCATGGTTACCATGGCAGCACAACTCCATGGTTACCACGGTAACAAAACACGTTGGTTCGCATGGGAACACAACCCCATGGTTAGTATGGCAACAGAACCCCATGGTAGCCATGGCAACCCAACCCCATGGTTACCATGGCAACACAACCCCATATTTGCATGGCTACACAACCCCATGGTTCCAATGGCAACAAAACACGATGTGTTCCATGGCAACCAAACCACATGGTTTCCATTGCAACACAACCCCATGGTTGCCATGGAAACACAACCCCATGGCTTCCATGGCAACACAACCTCATGGTTCCCATGGAAACACAACCCCATGGTTGCCATGGCATCAGAACCCCATGGTTGAGTTGGCAACTCAGCTGCATATTTACCATGGCAACAAAACCCCATGGTTACCATGGCAATACAGCACCATGGTAGCCATGGCAACACAAAACCATGGTTACCATGGCAACACAATCCTATGGTTGCCACGGAAACACAACCCCATGGTTTGCATGACAACAAAACCCCATGGTTACCATGGCAACACAACCCCGTGGTTGCCATGAAAACAAAACACCATGGTTGCCATGGCAACGCAACCCCATGGTTACCATGGCAAAACAACACCATGGTAGCCATGGCAACACAACCCCATGGTTGACATGGCAACACAAATCCATGGTTACCATGGCAACACAATCCTATGGTTGCCATGGAAACACAACCCCATGGTTACTATGGCAACTCAACCTAATAGTTACCACGGGAACACAATCCCATGGTTCCCGTGGAAACACTACCCCATGGTTGCCATGGCAACTCAACCCAATGGTTCCCACGGAAACACAATCCCATGGTTGCCATGGTAACAAAACCTCATGGTTGCCATGGCAACACAGGGCCGTGGTTACTATGGCAACACAACACCATGCTTGGCATGGCAACACAACCCCATGGTTGCCATGGAAACTCAATCGCATACTTACCCTCGCAACAAAACGCCATGGTTGCCATGGCAACACAGGCCCATGGTTACTATGGCAACACAATCCCATGGTAACCATGACAACACAACCCCATGGTAACCATGGCAACACAACCCCATGGTTGCCATGGAAACAAAACTCCATGGTTACTATGGCAACACAACCCCATAATTGACAAGGAAATAAAAACCCATGGTTGCCATGGAAACACAACCCCATGGTTACCATGGCAACACAACACGATGATAGCCATGGCAACAAAACCCCATGGTGGCCATGGCAACTCAACCTAATAGTTTCCATGACAACCCAACCCCATGGTTACCATGGAAACACAACCCCATAGTTATCATGGCAACACAACCCCATGGTTACCATGGCAACACAACCCCATAGTTGCCATGGCATCAGAACCCCATGTTTGCCATGGCAACTCAGCCGCATATTTACCATGGCAACAAAAAGCCATGGTTGCCATGGCAACACAACTCCAAGGTTGCCATGGCAACAAAACACCATGGTTTACATGGTAATCCAACACCATGGTTACCATGGCAACAGAACCCCATGGTTGCCACGGCAACACAACCCCATAATTTGCAAGACAACTGAACATTATGTTTAGCATGGCAACAAAACGCCATGGTTGCCATGGCAACACAACCACAATGTTTCCATGGCAAAACAACCCCACGGTTACCATGGCAACATAATCCCATGGTTACCATGGAAACAAAACCACATGGTTGCCATGGCAACTCAGCCCCATGGTTGCCATGGTAACAAAACCCCATGTTTGCCATGGACACACACCCCCATGGCTGCCATGGTAATAAAACCCCATGGTTGCAATGGTAACCCATCCCCATGGTTACCATGGCAACATAGCACAATGGTTGCCATGGCAACTCAACTCCATTTTTTCCATGGCAACAAAACGCCATGGTTGCCTTGGCAACACAACCCAATGGTTACCATGGCAACACAATCCCATGGTTGCCATGGCAGCACAACCCTATGGTTACCATGGAAACACAACCTCATGGTTGCCATGGTAACAAAACTCCATGGTTGCCATGGTAACCCATGCACATGGTTTCCGTGGAAACAGAACCCCATGGTTGCCATGGTTACATAACCCCATGGTTACCATGGCAACAAAACGTCATGGTTGCCATGGCAACACAAGCCCATGGTAACCATGGAAACACAATCGCATGGTTGCCATGGAAACGCAAAACCATGGTTACCATGGCAACACAATCCCATGGTTGCCATGGGAGCCCAAACCCATGGTTCCCATGGCAACAAAACACCATGATTGCCACGGCATCCCAACACAATGGTTACCAGGGCAACAAAAACCCATGGTTGCCATGGAATCAGAACCCAATGGTTGCCATAGAACTCAAAAGCATATTTACCATGGCAACAAAACGCCATGGTTGCCATGGAAACAAAACCCCATGGTTGCATTCGTAAATGATCCCCATGGTTACCAAGGCAACCCAACCCCATAGTTACCATGGCAACACAACCCCCTCTTTGCCATGGAAAAACAACCCCAAGGTTGCCATGGCAACAAAACTCCATTGTTACGATGGCAACAAAATGCCATGGTTGCCATCTGAAACACATGGTTGCCAACTGAAACACATGGTTGCCATGGAAACAAAACCTCATGGTTGCCATGGCTACACAACACCATGGTTCTAATGGGAACAAAACACCATGCTTTCCATGGTAACGAAACTACATGGTTTCCATGGCAACAGAACCACATGTTTTCCATGGCAACACAACCCCATGGTTGCCATGGAAACACAACCGCATGGTTACCATGGCAACACAACCCCATGATGTCCATAGCAACAAAACCACATGGTTGCCATGGCAACAAAACACCATGGTTGACATGGCAACCCAACCCCATGGTTACCTTGGCAACACAACCCCATGGTTGCCATGGAAACACAACCCCATGGTTACCATGGAAACAGAACACCATTTTTGCCATGGCAACCCAATCCCATGGTTAGTATGGCAACAGAACCCCATTGTTGCCATATAAACACAAACCCATGGTTCCCATGACAACACAATCCCAAGATTGCCATGGCAACACAACCCCTTGGTTACCATGGAACACAACACCATTGTTGCCATGGAAACACAACCCATGGTTGCCATGGCAACACAACCCCATAGATGCCATGGTAACAAAATCCCATGGTTGCCTTCGTAAGCCATCCCCATGGTTACCATGGCAACAAAACCCAATAGTTACCATGGCAACACAACCCTATATTTGCCATGGAAAAACAACCCCATGGTTTCCATGGCAACAAAACTCAATGGTTACCATGTCAAGACAACCCCATGATTCCCATGGAACCCCAATCCCATGGTTATTATGGCAACACATCCCCATGGTTCCAATGGCAACAGAACCCCATGTTTGGCATGACTACAGAACTCCATAGTTATCATTGCAACAGAACGCCATGGTTGCCATGGCAACCCAACCCCATGGTTATCATGGCATCAGAACGCCATGGTTGCCATGGCAAAACAACCACAATGTTTCCATGGCAACACAATCCCATGGTTACCATTTAAACAAAACCTCATTGTTGCCATGGCAACACAATCACATGGTTGTCATGGTAACAAAACCATATGGTTGCCATGGCAACACAACCCCATGGTTGACATGGCAACACAACCCCATGGTTGCCTTGGCAAGTCAGCCGCATATTTAACATGGCAACACAACGCCATGGTTGCAATGGCAACACAACCCCATGGTGTCCATGGCAACAAAACCACATGGTTGCCATGGCAACAAAACACCATGGTTACCATGGCAACAAAACACCATGGTTTCCATGGCATCAGAACCCCACGGTTGCCATGGCAACACAACCCCATGTTTACCATGGCAACACAACACCATGGTAGTTATGGCAACACAACCCCATGGTTGCCATGGAAACACAACCCCATGGTTGACATGGCAACACAACCCCATGGTTGCCTTGGCAAGTCAGCCGCATATTTAACATGGCAACAAAAAGCCATGGTTGCCATGGCAAAACAACCCCATGGTTACCATGGAAACACAACCCCATGGTTGAAATGGAAACACAACCCCATGGTTACAATGGCAACACAACTCCATCGTTACCATGGCAACACAACGCTATTTTTGCCATGGAAAAACAACCCCATGGTTGCCATAGCAACACAACCCCATGGTTATTGTGGCAACACATCCCCATGGTTCCAATGGCAACAGAACCCCATGGTTGGCATGACAACAGAACCCGACAGTTATCATGGAAACAGAACCCCATGGTTTCCATGGAACCCACCGCCATGGTCACCATGGCAACAGAACCCCATGCTTGCAATGGCAACACAACCCCACGGTTACCATGGCAACAGAACCCATGGTTGCCATGAAACAAAACACCATGGCTGCCATGGCAACACAAACGCATGTTTCCTGTGGTAAAAAAATCCCATGGTTGCAATGGTAACCCATCCCCATTGTTTCCATGCCAGCAGAACACAATGGTTGCTATGGCAACTCAACCCCATTGTTTCCATGTTATAAAAACGCTATGGTTGCCATGGCAACACAAGCCCATGGTTGCCATGGAAACACAATCCCATGGTTGCCATGGAAACAAAACACCATGGTTACCATGGAAACACAACCCCATTGTTGACATGGAAACAAAACACCATGGTTACCATGGCAACAAAACCCCATGGTTGCCATGGTAACTAAACACCATGGTTGCCATGGCAACAAAACCCCATGGTTGCCAAGGCAAAACAACCCCATGGTTTCCATGGCAACACAACCCAATGGTTCCCATGCCAACACAAACCTATGTTTACCATGGAAACACAACCCCATGGTTACCATGGCAACTCAACCCCATATTTACCATGGCAACAAAACGCCATGGTTTCCATGGACACACAACACCAAGGTTACCATGGAAACACAACCCCATGGTTGACATGGAAACCATGGAAACAATGGCAAACCGAACCCATAGTTACCATGGCAAGACAACCCTATGTTTGCCATGGAAACAGAACCCCATGGTTGACATGGCAACAAAACTCTATTGTTACCATGGCAACAAAACATCGTGTTTGCCATGGCAACAAAAGCCCATGGTTGCCATGGAAACACAACACCATGGTTGCCATGCAAACACAACTACATTGTTACCATGTAAACACAACCCCATGCTTGCCATGGAAACATAACCTCATTGCTGCCATGGAAAAAAAATACCATGGTTGCCATGTCAACAAAACCCCATGGTTGCCATGGTAAAACATCCCCATGGTTGCCCTGGCAACACAACCCTATGATTGCTATAGTAGCTAAACCACATGGTTACCATGGACACCGAACCCTATGGTTACCATGCCAAAACAACACCACGGTTGCCATGGAAACTGAACCTCATGGTTACCATGGCAAAACAACCCCATGGTTGCCATGGCAACAAAACCCTATGTTTACCATGGAAACACAACCCCATGGTTGCCATGGCAACTCAACCCCATAGTTACCATGGCAACAAAACGCCATGGTTGCCATGGTAAGAAAACACCATGGTTACCATGGCAATACAAACCATGTTTCCCACGGCAACACAACCCATGGTTTCCATGGCAACACAACCCATGGTTTCCATGAAAACACAACCCCATGGTTGCCAATGTAACAAAATCCAATGGTTGCCTTCGTACGCCATCTCCATGGTTACCATGGCAACCCAACCCCATAGTTACCATGGCAACACAATGCTATATTTGCCATGGAAAAACAATTTCATAGTTGCCATGGAAACAAAACAACATGGTTACCATGTCAACAAAGCCACATGGTTGCCATGGTAACCCATCCCCATGGTTGCCCTGGCAACACAATTCTATGGTTGCTTTGGTTGCTAAACCACATGGTTACCATCGCAACCGAACCCCATGGTTACCATGCCAAAACAACCCAATAGTTACCATGGCAACAGAACAACATGGTTGCCATGGAAACAGAATACCATGGTTACTATGGTAACACAACCCCATGGTTGCCATGGTCACCCATTCCCATAATTGCCGAGGCAACAGAACCCCATGGTTGCTATGGTAACAAAACCACATGGTTACCATGGCAATACAACCCCATGGTTGCCATGAGAACTTAACCTAACAGTTTCCATAGCAACAAAACGCCATGGTTAGCTTGGCATCAGAACCCCATGGTTGCTGTGGCAACTCAACCGCATAGTTACCATGGCAACACAACCCCATGGTTTCCATAAAAACACAACCCCATGGTTGGCATGGCAACACAACCCCATGGTTCCCATGGTAACAAAACCCAATGGTTTCCTTCGTAAGACATCGCCATGGTTACCATGGCAACACAATCCCATGGTTGCCATGGCAACACAACCCCATTGTTGCCATGGCAACACAGCCCCATGATTGCCATGGAAACACAACCCCATGTTTGCAATGGCAACACAACCCCATGGTTCCCATGGGAACAGAACCTTATGCTTGCCATGGCAACACAACCCCATGGTTGCCAGGGAAACACAACGCCATGGTTGCCATGGCAACAGAACCCCATGGTTACCATGGTAACTGAACCTAATAGTTACCATGGCAACACAACCCCATGGTTACCATGGAAACACAATCCCATGGTTACCATGGCAACAAAACACCATGGTTGCCATTGTTACAAAACACTATGGTTCCCATGGTAATAAAACCCTATGGTTGCCATGGAAACCCAACCCCATGGTTACTATGGAAACACAACCCATGGTTGTCTTGGCAACACAACCCCATGGTTGCCATGGCAACAGAACCCCATGGTTGCAATGGCAACTCAACCTAATAGATACCATAGTAACAAAACGCCATGGTTGCCTTAGGAACACAACCCCATTGTTACCATGGCAACTCAACCCCATGGTTCCCACAGAAACACAATCCCTTGGTTGCCATGGTAACAAAACCCCATACTTGCCATGGCAACACAACCCCATGGTTATTATGGCATCAGAACCCCATGGTTGCCATGGCGTCTCAAACGCATATTTACCATGGCAACAAAACGCCATGGTTTCCATGGCAACACAACCCCATGGTTACCATGGAAACACAATCCCATGGTTGCCCTGGCAACACAACCCCATGGTTGCCCTGGCAACACAACCCCATGGTTGCCATGGTAACGAAACCCCGTATTTCTCTTCATAAACCATCCCCATGGTTACCATGGTAACCCAACCCCATGGTTGCCAAGGAAACACAACCCCATGGTTGCTATGGCAACTCAACCTATTAGTTACCATGGCAATACAATCACATGGTTGCCATGGCATAAGAACGCAATGGTTGCCATGGCTACTCAGTCGCATATTTACTATGGCAACAAAACGCCATGGTTGCGATGGAAACACTATTCCATGGTTACTATAACAACACAATCCCATGGTTGCCACGGCAACACAACGCCATGGTTGCCATTGCAACAGAACCCAAAGGTTACCATGGCAACACTACCCCATGGTTGCCATGGCAAACCAATGCCATGGTTACCATGCCAACACAACTCCATCGTTATCATGGCAACCAAACCCCGTGGTTGCCATGGCAACCCAACCCCATGGTTACCATGGAAATAAAACCCCATCGTTGCATGGCAACACAACCCCATGGTTACCATAGAGACACAACCCCATGGTTACCATGGAAACACACCCCCATGGTTGCCATGGCAACACACACCATGGTTACCGTAGAACAAAAATCATGGTTGCCATGGCAAAAAAAAACCATGGTTACTATTGCAACAGAACGCCATGGTTACCATGGTAACACAACCCCATAGTTGCCATGGCAGCACAACCGCATGGTTACAATGGCAAAAAAAAAACATGGTTGCCATGGCAAGAGAATCCCGTTATTACCATGGAATCACAACTGCATGGTTACCATGGCAACCCATCCCCACGTTCACCATGGCAACAGAACACCATGGTTGCCATGCAACTAAACTCTGTAGATGTCATGGCAACAAAACGCATGGTTTCCATGGCAACACAACCCCACGGTTATCATGGAAACACAACCCAAAGGTTACCATGGCAACACAACCGCATGCTTACCACTGCAACCCAACACCATGGTTACCATGGAAACACAACCCCAAGGTTGCCATGGCAACACAACCCCATGGTTGCCAAGGAAACAAAACCCCATGGTTACCATGGCAACAAAACACTATGGTTGCCATGGCAACCCAACCCCATGGTTACCATGGCAACAGAACTCCATTGTTGCCAAGGCAACACAACGCTATGGTTGCCATGGCAACCCAACCCCATGTTTGCCATGGTAACGAAAACACATGGTTGCTATGGAAACACAACCCCATGGTTGCCATGGGAAAACAAACCCATGGTTACCATGGAACACAACCCCATGGTTGCCATGGCAACAAAACCCCATGTTTGCCATAGCAACCCAACCCCATGGTTACCATAGCAACACAACCCCATCGTTACCATGGCAACACAACGCCATGGTTACCATGGCAACACAAACTCATGGTTGCCATGGCAACAAAACTGCATTGTTGTCATGGAAACCCAAGCACATGGTTACCATGGCAACAGAACCCCATGGTTACCATGGCAACACAACGCCATGTTTTCCATGGCAACCCAACCCCATGGTTACCATGGAAACAGAACCCCATGGTTGCAATGGCAACACAACGCCATGGTTACCATGGACTCACAACCGCATGGTTACGATGGCAACTCACCCCATTGTAACCATGGCAACACAACCCCATAATTGCCATGGCAACACAACCCCATGGTTAAAATGCCAAAAAAAAAAACATGGTTGCCATGGCAACAGAATCCCATTATTACCATAGAATCACAACCGCATGGTTACCATGGCAACACAACCCCATGGTTAAAATGCCAAAAAAAAAACCATGGTTGCCATGGCAACAGAATCCCATTATTACCATAGAATCACAACCGCATGGTTACCATGGCAACCCATCCCCATTTTTACCATGGCAACAGAACACCATGGTTGCCATGCAACTAAACCCTATATATGTCATGGCAACACAACCCCATGGTTATCATGGAAACACAACCCAATGGTTACCATGGCAACACAACCGCATGCTTACCACTGCAACCCAATGCCATGCTTACCATGGAAACACAACCCCAAGGTTGCCATGGCAACACAACACCATGGTTGCCATGCCAACAAAACACGATGGTTGTTATGGCAACACAACCCTATGGTTGCCATGGAAACCCAACCCCATGGTTACCATGGGAAAACAAACCCATGGTTACCATGGAACACAACCCCATGGTTGCCATGGCAACAAAACCCCATGTTTGCCATGGCAAACCAACCCCATGGTTACAATAGCAACACAACCCCATCGTTATCATGGCAACCAAACCCCGTGGTTGCCATGGCAACCCAACCCCATGGTTACCATGGCAACCCAACCCCATGGTTACCATGGCAACACAACGGCATGGTTACCACAACAACACAACCGCATGGTTACCACGGCAACCTTACCACATGTTTACCACGGCATCTCAACCCCATGGTTGCCATGGCAACTAAACCCCATAGTTTCCATAACAACCCAACCCCATAGTTACCATGGCAACACAACCCCATGGTTACCATGGCAACACAACCCCGTGGTTGCCATGGCAACCCAACCCCATGGTTACCATGGCAACACAACCCCATGGTTACCATGGCAACACAACCCCATAGTTGCCATTCCAAGTGAACCGCCTGGTTACCATTGCAACCCAACCCCATTTTTACCATGGCAACACATGCCCATGGTTGCCATGGAAACCCAACCACGTGATTACTGTGAGGAATGTTTTAACAATTCGTGTCCATAAAGAACAATTCTGTTTGAATCCTGTCTGCCTCTGGGCCCTGCACTGGCAATTTAATTCTTGAACCACAGATGCAGTGTGTCCCAGTCTCCCCCTCATTCTAGTCAATTTATCACTTCTTAAATTTATGAACCCGTTTGCTTTTGTTATTCCGGACTTCTATTTCTAACACTGCTATAGATGTGTCTGTGAATGGCTGGGGAAGAATGTTTTAATTACTCGTGTGTCTGGGAGTTTCAGAACAACTGATAACAACTAGTGACTGTTATGGGATACTATGTGGATCTTTGGTATCTCTTTAGGGGGAGGCGAGAGATAAAGAGGAAGGAGAAAGAAGCTGAAGGGCGGCTGGGAGACAAGACTTGAAGAAGATGTTCCGTAAACTTGGTATGGTGCCCAGTAAGTACAAAGGGGGAGAGGAAGACTACGAGCCTTCAGCATGAAAGACCCCTAGAGACCCCCAGAAGAGACCCCAGAGGAGACTGCGCATGCTCCAGTAGGAGGGACTGCACCCCGGAAGCTAATTTTAATAATCTATTTTTTTTAGAAGTAGTAACGAATATGTATTAGTCTAGGAGCATAAAAATCAGCTGCTTGATGTAACTGGTGTGCGTCCTGATGGAGCGGAGACTCCCGGTGCACCCAGCGCTGTTTGCTTACCTCTATTCCTTTATATTCTTTCAATAAATCCTATTTTTTTATTTAATCCTAATTTGAATCCTGAGCCATTTATAACAATTTGGGGGCTTGTCCGGGATGGCTATAGTTCCTGAATTCTGATTTAATCTAGGAGGGGCGCCCCACCATTTGGTGGCTCCTGTTTGAGTCAGATCGGGACTAATGCCATCCTGAACCTGAATAAAGGTAAGCAAAGAATTTGATTTTTTTGAGCTCCCTTGCCGGCTGTGTTTTTGTGCCCGTAATTCTGCGCGCAAAGATCCGGACGAAGACGACAGGGTCGTTTGGATACCGTCTGGTTGGGTTCCGGTGTCGGGGATCGAACCGGACGAAGACGACAGTCGTTTGGATACCGTCTGGTTCGATCCCAGACGAAGACGCTTGTGGATACCGTCCGGTTGGACTCTGGACGAAGACGACTGATTCGTAAGATACCGTCCGGTTGGGTAAAGGTACGGTTGCCCGTGTTTGTGTGTGAGAGTGTAACTGAGACTTCTAAAGTCTGCGTAGAAGTCTTTTTGTTTTCTCACTGGTTCTAATCTCCTGTCGGGGGGGCTGGGCTGGTGAATGGAGTGATACGTGGGTGGGTGATAGGTCCTAAACCCCCTGCAAGACACTCTCACTAGGGGCAACCAAGGGCTGTGGGAATTGCCACTAGTAAAATTCCCGGATGGGTCAAATAAAATCGAAGACCAAGGACCAGAAAGGGAGCAAATTACCAGATATATGACCAAAAAGTCCATTACGAATAATGATTAGAAATTGGAACAATAGGGGCCCCAGAAAATTAAAGAGTAAATTAAAAATGATCCAGTATTTTATGATAGAATGACCAAAAGAACCCTTAAGACCCCATGTATTTTGATCCACGGAGGACGGGGTCTGTCAGGCTTTGAACATTAATAGTAGAATACCCATGGATCCAGAAAAGAGCAAGCTGAAACATTGGAATTAGAAATTAGAGAGCAATTGATTAAGAATGAATATGTGCTACATTTGTGCCTGTGCTGCACTTATACCACCAGATAACAGGAGCCTCTCGGACCCTGAGAACCAGATCAAAAACAACCTCATGGTTCAGACTTTAATCAAGGGGTCTGAGATAAGGAGGACTGTTCACAAAGGGACAGGTTATGCATATGTATAGGAATGTTCATGTATATGTAACTCTTTACTAAAGCAATTTGCCACGTTAGGAGTTCATGACTTTGGTGGGACTACCTGCCCCATGCTGCATGGAACTGAGTAAACATACCTACTTTACAATCTTACTGATTGTGGAGTCAGCTTTCTGTGAGTCATTTTGGTGAGCCAGGCAGGAGACACTCTGCTCGGCTGCGGGATCGGCTGCAGCGCGGACGCCCCTAGGTGCACCCTGAGCGTTTTTGCTCGGAGGGGACTCCACTCTCAGCTGCTCACCGCAGGAGCAAAGATCTCCTGAAACTGCAGACAAACGGTATGTTTTCGGCTGCTGAGGGATACTAACTGGAGTGTTAATAATTGTATGTGTTTTTATGTATGTATTTTGTGTTGTATTTGTGTTGAAATTTTGTATATTGTAATATTTGCATATTGTACATATTTTGTGTTGAAAATATTTGTGTAAGTGTAAGGGTTTGAAACAAAGTGTTACAAGTCACTTCACTAAGAACACAGTTAGAGACAATACTTATTTGGTTGGTTAAAATTCTAAATTATATTCCTGTGGTATGAATGAGATGTGCTGGAGGCCTCTGTGTGCGATTGTGCTGTGTGAGTGAGACGCAGCGTTGCTGCAAAGCGAGTGCAGAGTTCCGATCCATGGTTCCGTACTCTCCGCAAGGGGAGTGGGCAGAGACGAATGAAGTGCTTGACAGACTGAAAAGAAGTGCTGTTTTATCCAGGTTTGGAGTGGTGGTGCCCGGTGTATATTGTGTAATTTGAATCCTGAGCCATTTATAACATTACCATGGCAACACAACCGCATGGTTACCACGGCAACCCAACCGCATGTTTACCACAGCAACTCAACACCATGGTTGCCATGGCAACTAAACCCCATAGTTTCCATGGCAACCCAACCCCATAGTTACCATGGCAACACAACCCCATGGTTCCCATGGCAACACAACCCTATGGTTACCATGGCAACACGACCCCATGGTTGCCATGGCAACACTACCCCATGGTTACCATGGCAAAACAACCCCATGTTGTCATGGCAACAAAACGCCATGGTTACCATGGGAACCCAACCCCATGGTTACCATGGCAACACTACCCCATGGTTGCCATTCCAACAGAACCGCCTGGTTACCATTGCAACCCAACCCCATTGTTACCATGGCAACCCAACCCCATGGTTACCATGGCAACACAACCCCATTGTTACCATGGCAACCCAACCCCATGGTTACCATGGCAACACAACCCCATTGTTACCATGGCAACCCAACCCCACGGTTACCATGGCAACACAACCCCATGGTTGCCATGGCAACACAACCCCATGGTTACCATGACAACAAAACCCAATGGTTGCCATGGAAACTCAACACATAATTACCTGGCAAGAAAATGCCATGGTTGCAATGGCAAACCAACCCCATGGTTACCATGGCAACACATCCCCATGGTTGCCATGGAAACCCAACCCCATGGTTACCATGGCAACACAACCGATGGTTACCACGGCAACACAACTGCATTGTTACCACGGCAACCCAACTGCATGTTTAACACGGCAACTCAACACCATGGTTGCCATGGCAACACAACCCCATGGTTGCCATGGCAACAAAACCACGTGGTTGCCATGGCAACCCATCTCCATGACTACCATGGTAACACAACCACATGGTAGCCATGAAAACATAACCTTCTAATTCCCATGACAAAACAACCCCATGGTTACCTTGGCAACACAACCTCATGTTTGCCATGGCAACAAAACACCATGGTTGCCATGGCACCCCAACCCCATTGTTACCATGGCAACAAAACCCCATAGTTCCCATGGCAACAAAACCCCATGGTTACCATGGCAATCGAACCCCATTGTTACCATTGCAACCCAAGCCCATGGTTACCATGGCAACACAACCCCATGATTGCCATTCCAACCGAACCCCATTGTTGCCACGGCAACACAACTCCATTGTTGCCATGGCAACAAAACCCCGTAGTTGCCATGGTAACCCATCCCCATTGTTGCCATGGCAACACAACCCCATGGTTACCATGGGAACAAAACCCCATTGTTACCATGGCAACACAACCCCATGGTTACCATAGCAAAAAAACCCCATGGTCACCACGGCAACACAACCTCATGTTTGCCATGGCAACAAAACAGCATGGTTGCCATGGCAACCCAACGCAATGGTTACCATGGCAACAGAACCCCATTGTTGCCATGGCAACACAACCCCATGGTTACTATGGCAACCGAACCCCATTGTTACCGTGGCAACCCAACCCCATGGTTACCATGGCAACAGTACCCCATGGTTGCCATGGCAACAGTACCCCATGGTTACCATGGCAACAAAACCCCGTGGTTGCCATGGCAACCCAACCCCATGGTTACCAGTTTACACAACCCCATGGTTTTCATGGAAACACAACCGCATGGTTACCACAACAACACAACTACATGGTTACCACGGCAACCCAACCGCATGTTTACCACGGCATCTCAAACCCATGGTTGCCATGGCAACTAAACCCCATAGTTTCCATGGCAACCCAACCCCATAGTTACCATGGCAACACAACCCCATAATTGCCATGGCAAAAAAAAAACATGGTTACCATGGCAACAAAACCCGTGGTTGCCATGGCAACCCAACCCCATGGTTACCATGGCAACAGAACCCCATGGTTACCATGGCAACACAACCCCATAGTTGCCATTCCAAGAGAACCGCCTGGTTACCATTGCAACCCAACCCCATTGTTACCATGGCAACACAACCCCATGGTTACCATGGCAAAACAACCCCATGGTTGCCATGGAAACACAACCCCATCGTTACCATGACAACAAAAACCGCATGGTTGCCATGGCAACTCAACACCATATTTACCTAGCAAGAAAACGCCATGGTTGCCATGGCAACCCAACCCCATAGTTACCATGGCAACACAACCCCATGGTTACCATGGCAACACAACCCCATGTTGTCATGGCAACAAAACGCCATGGTTACCATGGCAACCCAACCCTATGGTTACCATGGCAACACTACCCCATGGTTGCCATTCCAACAGAACCGCCTGGTTACCATTGCAACCCAACCCCATTGTTACCATGGAAACACAACCCCACGGTTGCCATGGCAAAACAACCCCATGGTTGCCATGGCAACACAACCCCACGGTTACCATGGCAACACAACCCCATGGTTGCCATGGCAACACAACCCCACGGTTACCATGGCAACACAAACCCACGGTTACCATGGCAAAACAACCCCATGGTTACCATGGCAACACATCCCCATGGTTGCCATGGAAACCCAACCCCATGGTTACCATGGCAACACAACCGATGGTTACCACGGCAACACAACCGCATGGTTACCACGGCAACCCAACTGCATGTTTAACACGGCAACTCAACACCATGGTTGCCATGGCAACACAACCCCATGGTTGCCATGGCAACAAAACCACGTGGTGTCCATGGCAACCCATCCCCATGGTTACCTTTCCAACAAATCGCCGTGCTTGCCATGGCAAAAGAACCCCATGGTTACCATAGCAACAAAAACCCATGGTTACCATGGCAACACAACCCAATGGTTGCCATGGCAACAAAACTCTATGCTTCCCATGGCAACTCAAACCCATGGTTACCATGGCAACAATCTTACACGTCGTATAGTAACATGGCCTTTTGTTGCCTATGGCACTACGGTGTAACCACCCCATGGCAAGACCCCATGGTTGCCATGGCACAACAACCACATGGTTACCATGGCAACAGAAACTCACGGTGTCATGGGCCCATCGGGCTATAAATAATTCACCTTTATGCTGCCAATCCAGGTCCACCTGAGCTACTTCAATCTTAGCAGCCTGATCCACATGCTGGTTGTTTTGATGTTCTTCATTAGTCCGATTCTTGGGCACATGAGCATCTACGTGACGTACTTTCACAGCCAGGTTCTCTACCTGAGCAGCAATGTCTTGCCACAAAGCAGCAGCCCAGATGGGTTTGCCCCTACGCTGCCAGTTGTTTTGCTTCCATTGCTGTAACCATCCCCACAGGGCATTTGCTACCATCCATAAATCGGTGTAGAGATAGAGAACTGGCCATTTTTCTCGTTCAGCAATGTCTAAAGCCAGCTGAATGGCTTTCACTTCTGCAAACTGACTCGATTCACCTTCTCCCTCAGCAGCTTCTGCAACTCGTCGTGTAGGACTCCATACAGCAGCCTTCCATCTCCCATGCTTCCCCACAATACGACAGGACCCATCAGTGAACAGGGCATATTTCTTTTCATTCTCTGGTAACTGGTTGTACAGTGGGGCTTCTTCAGCACGACCCACCTCCTCCTCTGATGATATCCCAAAGTATTTGCCTTCTGGCCAGTCCATAATCACTTCCAATATTCCTGGGCAACTGGGGTTTCCTATTCGAGCCCGCTGAGTGATCAGTGCAACCCACTTGCTCCACGTAGCATCGGTTGCATGATGCGTAGAAGAGACCCTTCCCTTGAACATCCAGCCTAGTACTGGCAATCGGGGTGCTAGGAGGAGCTGCGCTTCAGTACTGACCACCTCCGAAGCAGATCGAACTCCTTCATATGCTGCCAATATCTCCTTTTCAGTTGGAGTATAGCGGGCCTCAGATCCTCTGTATCCCCGACTCCAAAATCCCAGGGGCCGACCTCGAGTTTCCCCAGGTTCTTTCTGCCAGAGGCTCCAGATGGGGCCGTTCTCCCCGGCTGCAGTGTAGAGCACATTCTTTACATCTGGTCCTGTTCGAACTGGCCCAAGGGCTACTGCATGGACTATTTCCTGCTTGATTTGTTCAAATGCTTGTCGTTGTTCAGGGCCCCATTCAAACTCATTCTTCTTACGGGTTACTTGGTAGAGCGGGTTTACAATCAGACTGTAATTTGGGATCTGCATTCTCCAAAACCCCACAACACCTAGGAAAGTCTGTGTTTCTTTTTTGTTAGTTGGTGGAGACATAGCTGTTATTTTGTTGATCACATCCATTGGGATTTGACAAGGTCCATCTTGCCATTTTATTCCTAAACACTGGATCTCTCGTGCAGGTCCTTTGACTTTATTTTGTTTTATGGCAAAACCGGCTTTCAGAAGGATTTGGACTATTTTCTTCCCTTTCTCAAAAACTTCCTCTGCTGTGTCACCCCACACAATAATGTCATCGATGTACTGCAGGTGTTCAGGAGCTTCCCCCTGCTCTAGCACAGACTGGATCAGCCCATGGCAAATGGTAGGGCTGTGTTTCCACCCCTGGGGCAGCCGATTCCAAGTATATTGGACTCCCCTCCAAGTGAAGGCAAATTGTGGCCTGCACTCTGCTGCTAGAGGGATGGAGAAAAATGCATTAGCGATATCAATTGTGGCGCACCACTTGTCTGCCTTCGATTCAAGTTCGTACTGAAGTTCCAGCATGTCCGGCACTGCAGCACTCAGTGGTGGCGTCACTTCGTTCAGGCCACGATAGTCCACTGTTAGTCTCCACTCGCCATTAGACTTTCGCACTGGCCATATGGGACTATTGAAAGGTGAATGAGTCTTGCTGATCACTCCTTGGCTCTCCAATTGACAAATTAGCTTATGGATGGGAATCAGGGAGTCTTGGTTAGTGCGATATTGCCGCTTGTGCACAGTTGTGGTAGCGATTGGCACTTGCTGTTCTTCGACCCTCAGCAACCCCACAACAGAGGGGTCCTCTGAGAGACCAGGCAAGGTAGATAATTGTTTAATGCCTTCTGTCTCTAAGGCAACTATACCAAAAGCCCACCGGAACCCTTTTGGGTCCTTGCAATATCCTCTTCTAAGATAGTCTATGCCAAGGATACATGGAGCATCCGGGCCAGTCACAATGCGGTGCTTTTCCCACTCATTCCCAGTCAGACTCACTTCAGCCTCCAATACAGTCAACTGCTGAGATCCCCCTGTCACTCCACAAATATAGATGGGCTCTGGTCCTTTATATCTCGATGGCATTATAGTACATTGTGCACTGGTGTCTACTAAAGCCTTATACTTCTGTGCATCTGACGTGCCAGGCCATCGAATCCACACAGTCCAATAAACTCGATTGTCCCTTTCCTCCCCCTGGCTGGAGGCAGGGCCCCCCTAATCCTGGTCAGAATCTTCTTCATTTCTGTGTTTGAAGGACTGTCTGCTGGAAGTTGGAGCAGCAAACTTTTCAGAGAATCCCTTTTTCTTGATTGTTTTCTTTTGCAACTCACGTACCCGTGCCTCTAGGGTCGCAGTAGATTTTCCATCCCATTTTCTCATGTCCTCTCCATGGTCTCGTAAGTAAAACCACAGGGTGGCACGGGGTGAGTACCTACCATATCGTCTTCCTTGTGTGGATGAACGCCTACCCCTGATAGCTGAAACACTGTTTTGTACAGGTGCGGAGGAGAATAATCTCTCTTCAAGTTGGTGAACCTTTTCAGAAAGTTTCTCCACAGTGTTCTCTTTTGGTCGGTGGACACTGGTTGGTTCAGGTGGGGAGGATGATAGATTCTCTTCAAGTTGGTGAACCTTTTCAGAAAGTTTCTCCACAGCTGAGACGCAGGCCTGTAAGGAAGAAGAGAGACTTTCTTCGTACTGCCGGAGTTGTTTAGCCGCTTCATCCACTGTGGGTTCCTCATCCTCTTTCCAGGCCATTATTGCCAATGAGCTGGCATATGATGATGGTGCACTCCGTACAAACTTCCGCCACATGGGTCGTGTACACCTGACTTCATCTGGATCTTTGGATGTTTTTCTGAGGTCTGGATCCTCATAAATCACTTCCCGTACGGCTAATTCCCTCAGGTACTGGATTCCCTTCTCCATAGTGGTCCACTTGCCTGGTAGACATAAAAGTTCTTCCTTGAAGGGATACCTTTCCCTCACAGCTGAGAGGAGACGCCTCCAGAGGCTGTGAGATTGTGCTCCATCTGCAATTGCTTTGTCAATGCCTGCGTCTCTAGCAAGGGATCCCAGTCGCTTGGCTTCCCTGCCGTCTAATTCCACACAATTGGCTCCAGAGTCCCAGCATTGGAGCAGCCAGGTGACAAGCTGCTCACCTATACAGCGACCAAAATCTTTTCGCACATCTCGTAACTCACGCTCGTTTAGGCTTCGGGTAGTTCCTGTTGATTTTTCGGCATCCTCATCTTCCTCCTCCTGAACCCTTGATGGCCCAGCATCGTCGTCGTCTCCGTCGTCTCTATACCTAGATTTGGCAGAAGACTCTCTGTGTTCTAAACGACCTGAATCTCTATACCATTTTTTCACCTTCTCTACAGGGGCAGCTTGCACTGCTACTGCTCGTTTCTCTGACCTTGTTACAGGGTCTGCCACAGAGGTTGGAATACCCTCTGCAGGGTCGACTTGCACTGCTACAGCTCGTTTCTCTGACCTTGTTACAGGGTCTGCCACAGAGGTTGGAATACCCTCTGCAGGGTCAACTTGCACTGCTACAGCTCTTTTCTCTGACCCAGCCACAGGAGCTGGAGTGGCTGCAGGAGCTGGAGCAGCTGCAGGAACTGGAGCTGGAGTGGCTGCAGGAACTGAAGTTGGAGCAGTTGCAGGAGCTGGGACTGGAGTAGCAGCAGGAGCTGGAACTGGAGCGGCTGCAGGAGCTGGGACTGGAGCAGCTGCAGGAGCTGGGACTGGAGCAGCTGCAGGAGCTGGAACTGGAGCGACTGCAGGAGCTGGAACTGGAGCAGCTGCAGGAGCTGGGACTGAAGCGGCTGCAGGAGCTGGGACTGGGGTGGCTGCAGGAGCTGGGACTGGAGTGGCTGCAGGAGCTGGGACTGGAGCAGCTGCAGAGTCCACCGTAGGGGTCACAGTGGCCGTTGGATCTGTCACAGGGCTTGGAGTGGCTGTAGGGTCTGTCACTAAGTTGATAGCAGTATCAATGGCAGCTCGATAGGCATGAGCCAGGCCCCAGCATGTTACAATGATTTGTGTTACTTTGGAACTGCCAGAATCATGACACCTTTTTCTCAAGCATTCTGCCAGTTTTTGAGGATTTTGCAGTTGTTCAGGGGTGAATTTCCAAAACACTGGGGGTGCCAACTGCTCTAGATGCCTGCCCATATCCTCCCATACTCCCTGCCACCCACAACTATACTGCCTCCGGGCAGATCTCCGGATGAGCTTCCTAAGTAGTTGTTTAACTTTAAGCAGAACCTGAAGTGCATTCAGGAGGCAGAACAACAAGGCTATGCTGGTCTGAGTATCCCAAGGATATTCAATATCTTGGAGAGCTATTGTAGCAAGCTCGGAGGGTAAGAGGGTGGTGAAGGAGGAAGGTATAGTGATCCAGGAGGATACAGGGGTGGTGAACCCCATGGTTACCATGGCAACACAACCCCATGGTTGCCATGGCAACACAACCGCATGGTTAAAATGGCAAAAAAAAAGATGGTTGCCATGGACACAGAACCCCATTATTACCATGGCATCACAACGGCATGGTTACCATGGCAACCCATCCCCACGTTCACCATGGCAACAGAACACCATGGTTCCCATGGCAACTAAACCCTATAGATGTCATGGCAACAAAACGCATAGTTGCCATGGCAAAACAACCCCATGGTTACCATGGGAACAGAACAACATTGTTACCATGGCAACACAACCTGATGGTTACCATGGAAACACAACCCCATGGTTACCATGGCAACACAACCCCATCGTTGCCATGGCGAAACATCCCCATGGTTTCCATGGCAACCCAACCCCATGGTTACCATAGCAACAGAACCCCATGGTTGCCATGGCAACACAATCCCATGGTTACCATGGGAACAGAACCCCATTGTTACCATGGCAACACAACACCATGGTTACCATATCAAAAAAAAACCATGCTCACCATGGGAACACAACCTCATGTTTCCATGGCAACAAAACACCATGGTTGCCATGGGAACCCAACGCCATGGTTACCATGGCAACAGAACCCCATTGTTGCCATGGCAACACAACCCCATGGTTACCATGGCAACTGAACCCCATTCTTGCCATAGCAACACAACCCCATGGTTACCATGGCAACGCAACCCCATGGTTGCCATTCCAATAGAACCACCTGGTTACCATTACAACCCAACCCCATTGTTACAATGGCAACCCATCCCCATGGTTACCATGGCAACCGAACCCCATTGCTGCCATGGCAACACAACCCCATGGTTACCATGGCAATACTATCTCACGGTTGCCACGGCAATACAAACCCATGGTTGCCATGGAAACAAAACCCCATGATTGCCATTGTAACAAAACCCCATGGTTGCCATGGAAACACAATCCCATGGTTACCATGGGAACAGAACCCCATTGTTACCATGGCAACACAAACCCATGGTTACCATGCCAAAAAAAAAACATGGTCACCATGGCAACACAACCTCATGTTTCCATGGCAGCAAAACACCATGGTTGCCATGGCAGCCAAACCCCATGGTTACCATGGCAACAGAAACCCATTGCTGCCATGGCAACACAAACCCATGGTTACCATGGCAACCGAACCCCATTGTCGCCATGGCAACACAACCCCATGGTTACCATGGCAACACAACCCCATTCTTACCATTCCAACAGAACCGCCTGGTTACCATTGCAACCCAACCCCATTGTTACCATGGCAACACAACCGATGGTTACCATGGCAAAACAACCCCATGGTTGCCATGGCAACACAACCCCATGGTTACCATGGCAACAGAACCCCATTGTTGCCATGGCAACACAACCCCATGGTTACCATGGCAACACAACCCCATTGTTGCCATTCCAACAGAACCGCCTGGTTACCATTGCAACCCAACCCCATTGTTACCATGGCAACACAACCGATGGTTACCATGGCAAAACAACCCCATGGTTGCCATGGCAAAACAACCCCATGGTTACCATGGCAACACAACCCCATCGTTACCATGGCAATACTATCTCACGGTTGCCACGGCAATACAAACCCATGGTTGCCATGGAAACAAAACCCCATGGTTGCCATTGTAACAAAACCCCATGGTTGCCATGGAAACACAATCCCATGGTTACCATGGGAACAGAACCCCATTGTTACCATGGCAACACAAACCCATGGTTACCATGCCAAAAAAAGCCTATGGTCTCCATGGCAACACAACCTCATGTTTCCATGGCAGCAAAACACCATGGTTGCCATGGCAGCCCAACCCCATGGTTACCATGGCAACAGAAACCCATTGTTGCCATGGAAACACAACCCCATGGTTACCATGGCAACCGAACCCCATTGTCGCCATGGTAACACAACCCCATGGTTACCATGGCAATACTATCTCACGGTTGCCACGGCAATACAAACCCATGGTTGCCATTATAACAAAACCCCATGGTTACCATGGCAACACAATCCCATGGTTACCATGGGAACAGAACCCCATTGTTACTATGGCAACACAACACCATGGTTACCATATCAAAAAAACCCCATGCTCACCATGGCAACCCAACCTCATGTTTCCATGGCAACAAAACACCATGGTTGCCATGGGAACCCAACGCCATGGTTACCATGGCAACAGAACCCCATTGTTGCCATGGCCACACAACCCCATGGTTACCATGGCAACTGAACCCCATTCTTGCCATGGCAACACAACCCCATGGTTACCATGGCAAATGAACCCCATTCTTGCCATGGCAACAAAGCGCCATGGTTACCATGGCAACCCAAGCCCATGGTTACCATGGCATCACAACCCCATGGTTACCATGGCAATACTATCTCACGGTTGCCACGGCAATACAAACCCATGGTTGCCATTGTAACAAAACCCCATGGTTGCCATGGAAACACAATCCCATGGTTACCATGGGAACAGAACCCCATTGTTACCATGGCAACACAACCCCATGGTTACCATAGCAAAAGAAACCCATGGTCACCATGGCAACACAACCTCATGTTTGCCATGGCAACAAAACAGCATGGTTGCCATGGCAACCCAACGCCATGGTTACCATGGCAACAGAACCCCATTGTTGCCATGGCAACACAACCCCATGGTTACCATGGCAACCGAACCCCATTGTTGCCATGGCAACACAACCCCATGGTTGCCATAGGAAAACAAACCCATGGTTGCCATAGGAAAACAAACCCATGGGTACCATGGCTAGAAAAGCCAATAGTTGCCATGGCAACACAACTCCATGGTTACCATGGAAACAAAACACCATGGTTACAATGGCAACAGAACCCCATGGATGCCATGGCAAAACAACCCCATGGTTACCATGGCAACACATCCCCATGGTTGCCCTGGAAACCCAACCCCATGGTTACCACGGCAACACAACCGCATGTTTATTACGGCAACTCAACACCATGGTTGCCATGGCAACTAAACCCCATAGTTTTCATGGCAACCCAACCCCATAGTTACCATGGCAACACAACCCCATGGTTGCCATGGCAACACAACCCCATGGTTCCCATGGCAACACAACCCCATGGTTGCCATGGCAACACTACCCCATGGTTGCCATGGCAAAAAAAAACCATGGTTGCCATTGCAACAGAACACCATGGTTACCATGGCAACACAACCCCATGGTTTCCATGGCAACAAAACCACATGGTTGCCATGGCAACACAACCCCATGGTTGCCATGGCTACACAACACCATGGTTGCCATGGCAACACAACCGCATGGTTACCATGTCAATCCAACCCCATGGTTACCATGTGTAGTGGGTTTTCGTGGCAATGTTTTGGTAGCAGGGAGCCATAGGGGTGTATTCTGTGAGAAAGATGTAGAAGCTGCCCCATGTTTGGGACGGGCCCTATTGTTTTCCAGATCTGAGCCAATAAGTGATGTTGTTTTGCGCCTCTGTGACAGCATATTTAAGACAGGGTAAAAACGCTGCCTCAGACAGCAGCTGGGAGAGTCAAGGGAGTGAGAAAACAGCCTTGCAGGTGCCAAGGTCAGTGTAGAGGGAGGGGGAGAGGTGCTCCAGGCGCCGGAGCAGAAGTCCCTTGCGGCCTGTGGTGAGGACCATGGTGAAGCAGGATGTCCCCCTGCAGCCCATGGAGTATCACGGTGGAGCAGGGTTCCATGCTGCAGCCCGTGGAGGAGACCACGGTGGAGCAGGTGGCCCTGCACCGACGGAGGCTGCCGCCTGTGGAAGACCCCTGCAGGAGCAGATTCTGGGCCGGACCTGTAGCCCGTGGAGAGGAGCCCATGCAGGAGCAGGTGATCTGGCAGGAGCTGCTGCGCGTAGGGGAGCCAGGTTGGAGCAGTTTTCTCCTGAGGGATGGACCCCGTGATACAGACCCATATCTGGAGCAGTTCTGGAAGAGCTGCTGCCTGTGGGAAGCCCACGCCGGATCACTTCATCAAGGACTGCATCCCGTGGGTGGGACCCCACAGCACAGGGGACGAGAGTGACCGAGAAGGAGCGGCAGAGAAGAAGTGCTGTGGACTGACCATAACCCCCATTCCCCCGTTCCCCTGCGCCGCTCGGGGGGAGGAGGTGGAAGAGGGTGGATGGGGGGGAAGGTGCTTTTGTTTTTTTTTTTCCTTTGTTTTCTCACTTCTCTTGCTTGTTAGTAATAGGCAATAAATCTTACTATCTCCTTATGCCGAGTCTGTTTTGCCCGTTACAATAATTATTGCGTGATTTTCTCGTCCTTATCTCAATCCTTGAGCCCTTTTCACGTATTTCCTCCCCATTCCTCTTTGAGGAGGGGGAGTGAGAGAGCGGCTGTGGTGGAGCTCGGCTGCCCACTCGAGCGGAACCACGACACCATGGCAACACAACCCCACGGTTGCCATGGCAACACAACCCCATGGTTGCCATGGAAACACAACACCATGCTTACCATTTTAACCAAAACACCATGGTTACCATGGCAACACTGCCCCGTGGTTTCCATGGCAACAAAACCACATGGTTGCCATGGCAACCCATCTCCATGGTTACCATGGTAACACAACCCCATGGTTGCCATGGCAACACAACCCCATGGTTGCCATTCCAACAGAACCGCCTGGTTACCATTGCAACCCAACCCAATTGTTACCATGGCAACACAACCCCATGGTTACCATGGCAACACAACCCCATGATTGCCATTCCAACAGAACCGCCTGGTTACCATTGCAACCCAACCCAATTGTTACCATGACAACGCAACCCCATGGTTACCATGGCAACACAACCCCATGGTTGCCATGGGAACACAACCCCATGGTTACCATGGAACACAACCCCATGTTTGCCATGGCAACAAAGCCCATGGTTGCCATGGCAACCCAAGCCCACGGTTACCATGGCAACACAACACCATGCTTACCATGGCAACACAACCCCATGGTCACCATGGCAACACAACCCCACAGTTGCCATGGCAACACAACCCCATGGTTCCAATGGCATCCCATCCCCATTGTTACCATGGCAACATAACCCCATGCTTCCCATGAAAACACAACCCTATGGTTGCCATGGAAACAGAACCTTATAATTCCCATGACAACACAACCCCATAGTTACCATGGCAACACCACCGCATTGTTACCATGGAACACATCCCCATGGTTGCCTTGGCAACCAAACGCCTTGGTTGCCATGGTAAGACAACCCCATGGTTACCATGGCAAAACAACCCCATGGCAGTCATGCCAACCGAACCCCTTGGTTGCCATGGTAACCCATCCCCATGGTTTCCATGGAAACAAAACCCCATGGTTGCCATGTCAACCACAACACCATGGCAACATTGCCATGGCAACATTGCCATGGCAACCCAACCCCATGGTTACCATGGCAACCCATCCCCATGGTTACCATGGCAACAGAACACCATGGTTGCCATCAAACTAAACCCCATAGTTGGCATGGCAAAAAAAGCATGGTTGCCATGGCAACACAACCTCATGGTTACCATGGGAACAGAACCCCATTGTTACCATGGCAACACAAGTCCATGGTTACCATGGCAACAAAACCCCATGGTTGCCATGACAACACAACTTCATGGTTACCATGGCAACAAAACCGCATGGTTACCACGGCAACACAACCGCATGGTTACCACGACAACTCAACACCATGGTTGCCATGGCAACTAAACCCCATAGTTTCCATGGCAACACAACCCCATAGTTACCATGGCAACACAACCCCATGGTTGCCATGGCAACACAATCCCATGGTTACCATGGCAACACAACGCAATTGTTGCTATGGCAACAAAAAGCCATGGTTACCATGGCAACCCAAGCCCATGGTTGCCATGGCATCACAACCCCATGGTTGCCATGGCAAGACAACCCCATGGTTTCCATGGCATCAAAACCCCATGTTTGCCATGGCAACCACAACACCATGGTTACCATGGCAACCCAAGCCCATGGTTACCATGCCAAGACAACCCCACGGTTACCATGGCAACACAACTACATGGTTGCCATGGCATCCCATCCCCATTGTTACCATGGCAACATAACCCCATGCTTGCCATGAAAACACAACCCCATGGTTGCCATGGCAACACAACCCCATGGTTCCCATGGCAACACAACCCGATGGTTACCATAGCAACAAAACCCCATGGTTGCCATGGAAACAGAACCTTATAATTCCCATGACAACACAACCCCATAGTTACCATGGCAACACCACCGCATTGTTACCATGGAACACATCCCCATGGTTGCCTTGGCAACCAAATGCCTTGGTTGCCATGGTAAGCCAACCCCATGTTTACCATGGCAACACAACCCCATGGTAGTTATGCCAACCGAACCCCTTGGTTGCCATGGCAACCCATCCCCATGGTTGCCATGCTAACCACAACATTATGGTTACCATTGCAAACCAACACCATGGTTACCATGGCAACACAACCCCATGGTAACCATGGCAACAAAACCCCATGTTTGCCATGGCAACACAACCCCATGGTTACCATGGCAACAAAATCCCATGTTTCCATGGCAACACAACCCCATGGTTACCATGGCAACAGAACCCCATGGTGGCCATGGCAACCCTATAATTGTCCCTATAACAATGTGGCCTTCTATTGCCTATTGCACCACGGTGTCACCACCCCATGGCAACACCCCATTGTTGCCATGGTAACACAACCCCATGGTTACCTTGGCTACACAACCCCATGGTTTCCATGGCAACACAACACCATGTTTACCATGGTAACCACAACACCATGGTTACCATAGCAACACTACGCCATGGTTGCCATGGTAACACAACCCCATAGTTACCATGGCAACACAACCGATGGTTACCATGGCAAAACAACCCCATGGTTGCCATGGTAACACAACCCCATAGTTACCATGGCAACCCAGCGCCATAGTTGCCCTGGCAACACAACCCCATCCTTACCATGGCAACACAACCCCATGGTCACCATGGCAACACAACCCCATTGTTGTCATGGCAACACATGCAAATGGTTGCCATAACAACACAACCCTATGGTTATCATGGCAACAATATCCCATGGCGGCCATGGCAACACTATAATGTTCCGTGTAGCAATGTGGCCTTGTATTGCCTATAGAACCACAGTGTCACCACCCCATGGCAACACCCAATCGTCGCCATGGCAACTGAACCCCATCGTCACCATGGCAACACCACCCCATGTTTACCATGGCAACACAACCCCAAGGTTGCCATGGCAACACAACTCCATAGTTACCATGGCAACCCAATGCCATAGTTGCCCTGGCAACACAACCCCATCCTTACCATGGTAACACAACCCCATGGTTGCCATGGCAACACAACCCCATGGTTACCATGGCAACAGAACCCCATGGTTACCATGGAAACACAACACCATGGTTACCATGTAAACCACAACACCATGGTTGCCATGGCAACACAAAACCCTGGTTGCCATGGCAACACAAAGCCATGGTTACCATGGCAACAATCTTACACTTCCTATAGTAACATGACCTTGTGTTGCCTATCGCACTACAATGTCACCACAACATGGCAACACCTCAGGGTTACCATGGCAACACAACCCCATCGTTACCATGGCAAGACAATGCCATGGTTGCCATGGCAACACAACCCCATGGTTACCATGGCAACATAACCCCATGGTTGCCATGGCAACACAACAACACGGTTACCATGGCAACATTCTTACACTTCCTACAGTAACATGGCCTTGTGTTGCCTATGGCACTACGGTGTTACCACCCCATGGCAACACCCCATGGTTGCCATGGCAACACAACCCCATGGTTGCCATGGCAACAATCTTACACTTCCTATAGTAACATGGCCTTGTGTTGCCTATGGCACTACGGTGTCACCACCCCATGGCAACACCCCATGGTTGCCATGGCAACACAATCCCATGGTCGCCATGGCAACACAACTCCATAGTTACCATGGCACCCCAACGCCATGGTTGCCCTGGCAACACAACCCCATCCTTACCATGGCAACAGAACCCCATGGTTACCGTGGCAACATAACCCCATTGTTGCCATGGCAACACATGCAAATGGTGGCCATGACAACACAACGCCATGGTTACCATGGCAACAATATCCCATGGTGGCCATGGCAACACTATAATGTTCCCTGTAGCACTGTGGCCTTGTATTGCCTATTGAACCACGGTGTCACCATCCCATGGCAACACCCAATCGTCGCCATGGCAACTCAACTTTATGGTTACCATGGCAACAGAACCATATCATTGCCATGGCAACAATATTACACTTCCTATAGTAACATGGCCTTGTGTGGCCTATGGCAGTACAGTGTCACCACCGCATTGCAACACCCCATGGTTGCCATGGCAACACAACCCCATGGTTACCATGGCAACACAACCCCATGGTTGCCATGGCAACACAAGCCCATGGTTCCATGGCAACACAACCTCATGGTTACCATGGCAACACAAGCTCATAGTTGCCATGGCAACACAACCCCATGGTTGCCATGGCAACACAAACCCATGGTTACCATGGCAACACAACCCCTATGGTTTCCATGGCAACACAACACAATGGTTGCCATTGCAACTCACCCCCATGGTGTTTATGGCAACACCCCGTGGTTGCCATGGCAACACAACCCCATGGTTGCCATGGCAACAATCTTACACTTCCTATAGTAACATGGCCTTGTGTTCCCTATGGCACTACGGTGTCACCACCCCATGTTATCACGCCATTGTTGCTATGGCAACACAAGGCCACATTGCTATTGGGACCATTACAGTGTTGCCATGGCAACCATGGGGTTGTGTTCCCATTGTAACCATGGGGTTGTGTTGCCCACCATCCCAGAGACTTCTTCCATGTTTTGGGGAAGCCTGGTGGCTTCCCACTACCAAGCTGATACAAATCCTCATGGATAAGGTGGTTGTGCTTTTGCAGCTAGGTTTTTTTTTTTTTTTTTGAAAAAAACCTAGAGCATATGAGTGAGCCATCGAATGGGTCTCTGCTGGTCCAGGATGGAAATAACTAAGCTAAGGCAGGATTTGGGAAGGCATAAAGACCAGTGAGATTTCTCAACCAACCTTTGATCCCCTTTTATGTCTGTGTTCTGCTGCAGAGCCAATGCTGATTGATGCTGGAGTGTCAAATCCTTCTAGTTTGATTTTTCAAAATTCAGGATCCCCACAATTGTTTTTAATGATGCTCTGTGGCATACACTTTTACGCGAGGGAAAGTGCCATAGGCAGCATCACACAACCTGGGTTGTCTAGTACCTGTACAGTGTTTTGTACATAAATAGAAGAGTTGGCAGGGATTTTTGTATCGTTCTTTTCTATTTCTTTTCTACAGTTTTTCAAAGACTGTATGCAAACTGTGTTTACAAATTGGTTTTGCTGTCAGTATTGTAGATTATCGCATGTCCATTTTACTGTTTTCTATCGTCTTGTGAGTCCTTGTGTATTACGTGTTGGCCTTCCTTCTTAAAGAGAATTCATATGCTTCCATCCAACATATCCTGTGCCCTTCTTAAATATATCCCATTTCCCATGGTCCAGTGTGAGCTGTAGCTTGTAGAATGCATGAGAAAACACTGCACATAAATTAATATAAATATGATATGCTCAATCCTGATGTAGTTATTAATATAGGTTTTAGGGGGTTGTACTTATTCTCTGGAAACTACAGTTTAGACTGAACTAAATTGCCTAGTATCTGTAATTTACAGACACTCTTATTTTCATATAATATTTTCTATTTGACCATATAAGATAGGGGGATAGGCCTTTAAAGGTGATCTGTACCTTAGAACAAAACCAGTTTTCTCATAGCATTTAGGATCAATGAAATGTTTCTGTGTTATGTTTAGTGATGAATTATAAACAAAGCACAAAACGCAAGAAGCAAATAGGAATTTCAGGATGTCCTTAAATGCTGCAGTTCCTTATAGAACAATGTTATAATAACCTGAACAATCTTCTAGATTGACTGTCTTGGGCAATTGCCCCTCATTTTTGTCATTTTTCCTGGTATTACCTTTGCCAAATCTTGCAGTTCTTTCTTAGGACCTGATCATGTGTAATTGACTCACTCAGACTGCTGATGAAAGAAAATTGGAGATCTGGGTAGGCAAAACATAGGTTGTCATTTACCTAGTCCACCTTGCTATAATGTAATGTACTTGAGTTTAGCCTGCAGAAAGACTTCATGACTTGGCCACCAAGCTTTGCCTTCTTGAAAGGGGACCAACAGAACCACCATGGGACCACTGCAATTGGGTAGCATCTGTACAAATACCTCCTGCATTCTTATGTATTTTAAAGAGATCAAAGACTGTTTTTTTGACCAGGACAAGTAAAGGTTGCTTCTCTTTTATGGTCGTCTGTTCCCATTAAGCAAATACCTGTTGGCATTAAGGCCATGGCTATAATAATTTTATTTAATGAACAAAGTACTGTTTGGAGAGGAATAAACATGACTTAATATAAATATTAATAACACTTACATCACAGAAAGGTTCCCTTATGGTCAACAAGTTCCTTGATCATGATTAAAAATGAAGAAAATATTGAACAGCAAATATTGCTATCCCAGTGTGACTGATAACTGGGCATCTCTTCACCTATTCAGAAATCTGTGGTGTGTGTTATTCTGCTGAGGTTTTGGAGACTAAATTTCTGGTAGCTATACATGTAGGAAGTGTGTTGATGTACCCTTGTATTTTAATCTCTTTCTTGTATTTTAAATCAGTTTTACCAGGTATTATCTTAATAGGAACTGCAGGTAGAATAGAGTTAAGTGAGTCACTAATATTTGTAAAACCTTATTTATACCAGTTTTGACATTTTGTTGAAGCATGATGTCCAGTGCCTCTCTGCACTTAGTGTAGATAATGTAGCTATCAATGTGTAATTTCAGTGAAATGGTGTATACAGTATGGGTAGCGGTGCTTTAATTTAATTTTACTCGTCGGTGTGTATTGAACCATAGCATAAAATTAGGCCATCTTTTAAAATTCTGTTCTACTTTTGGATTTTGTTCTTTTGTCTGAGTTTGTTTTCCTTCTGGCCATTCAACTGAGTCAATTACGTAGTTTAGTAACTGCTTTATCTTTCAATTATGGGCTATCCTGTTCTGATAACATTCAGAATAATGTATTCAGTCAAGTTACTGTAAATACATTGGTTTTAGTTTTCAGGTCTCTAACCAGCATGGTACGTGCTAGTACCTGCATGGGTGTGCGTCCCTGGCAGTGAGCGAAAGTGATGCCAGCATAGATGTGTTCCTCATGAGTACATTTGTTATGACACTAAAAATTAATGCACGCACAGAATGATTAGTTTATGTTTTGTTTTATGTCTTGTTTGTCTGATGCGTTGGGACTCTACCACCAGAAGTTCAGTAAGTCACTGCTTAAATTAGCACAATGAGCAAGGGGGAAATCAATCTAGCTGCCTTATGCTGGATACCCTGTCTGCTACATGCGCAGCGTGCTGCATGCTGCGGGCAGCAAGGGTCTGCCTGTCCTCTCTGGAGCACCAGCCCCTGCTGTGTCCCCTTGGTAGGAACAGACTGTAAGGAAAATGCACAGACTCATGGGCTTCTGACATTGTTAGAAGAGGATATTGATAGCTACTGGAAATTAAGTGTAAAGCTAAGTGCTTCTCAAGCTACTGAAGTTGATGTCCAGGATGCCTGTTATATACAAGAAGTATGTCTTATCATAAAATAGATAATAAAACAGACATACGTATTCAGTGGCAAAATTATTCTGAAATCAGGGCTATAATCTGTAAGAAAATTACTTTTTTTTGTGGGCAAAAACTGAAGGTGGTTCTGAAAGATTTTGAGACAGCAAGAAAAAAAAAATCTGGATCATGCCCAGGGAACCTGAGCCTGGTTCTCATAAATATATATGTTCATCCCCCGTAAGTGGAAAAAGATCAAAATTAGGCCTTAAAGCATGGGAAATATCCTTCTCAGTGAGTCCTCCTACGATGTTTCAGTGTGAATCACATGCTGTGGGACTGTGCACTGCCTGCTCCTGATACTCCTTCCCCCTCTTAAAAGTGACCAATTGTAAGATCGTAAGTGTTGTACCTCTTCTGTACATATCGTCAATAAATGTTGATTCATATTTTTCCTGGCTTATATCTGTGAGTTTTACTGTCAGCCTGGATATAATTTGGGTGAGAGGTTACATAAAGAAGACAGATGTGAGATGCTGAGATCTGTGAGATCTCTGTGAGAGGTAGATGTTGGACCTGGATTTGCCAAAGCACCAGAAGTCTGCCCCCTCATGTGTATGCTCTAAATGTTCCAGTGTACCAGCTGCATCTGAGCTTCCCTGCTGCAAAGTCCAGGATGTGCTAACCACAGTGAAGTCTTAAGCAGTCTTGGCAGTGAAAGCTAGAGGAGTAGGAAGAAATGTTAGACGAGTAGGAAGATGCAATGAGTTGCTTGCAGTTGCTTTAGAAACATGCTTCACTTCCCTGCCTGATAAAAAGTAAATCTCTTCATCTTAGCCTTAAACAAAAAATAAATTAAATAATAGATGCTTTTGCTGAATCCCTGGTAAACTTTGTAAAGAAATTGCACTTAGTACATGAATTGAGATATGCTCATGGTACGGACCATGGCCTGAAGGACTGGCCATTGTTATGTATGGAGAGAAAGCCCCGGCATTTATGATCCCAGCAGGACACAATATGGATCTCACCTAACCACAACTAGGTGATCAATAGATGTAACCTAAACCAGCCTGTGAGGCACAGCCTGCACCTCTGTGGGCTGCCATCCCAGCTGAGGAGCTTGCAAGGGGAGGCCCGGTGTGGCAGGAGCAGGCTGAAGACCCCTGCAGCACTGGGGGATCTCAGGGTGGGAGACGAACCTGAGGCCCAGGAGGTTTGTTACGGTGTCTGAGCCTCTGGCATAGGCTGCCAGAGGCAGGGTATTACTGCGTTCAGGCCTGGCCTTGTTCATAAATCAGCTCTGCTGCCCTGGTCTCTTCAGAGCTCCGGATTCCCCATCACTGGCATACTCACGAAGCATTGACCACACTGAGAGCCATTCCTCTATCCCTTCCCAGGCATGAAAGAGAGAAGACTTCAGGGCTGCCAAACCTCCACCAGTCTCCTCCCTTGTATCGGTGCATGAAAACAGGACAAGGATATGAAAGAAACAGGTGGCCCCAACAGGCTGCGGCGTAGGAGGGGAGCAGCGTAAAAAACAAACAGCTGGCAGGCTGGAAGGCACCCCTGCAGCACGCACACACATGGCCAGCAAGGACTGGCACCCCGGCCAGGTTTGGGGCAGAGCTCCAGGGGTGCAAGGGTGGTTGCATGGGGCCTGTGCTGGCCCCATGTAAGCAGGCAGCCACGGCTCCCCTTTGCTGCAGGGGATGCAGGAAGGAAATGACTGTGCATGTGATGCTGGGCCTTGTGGTCGTGGCGGCTTTAGCGCGGCAGGCAGGTTCTGCAGTGATAAGCAAAATGCGTCAGTGGAGACAGATAAACAACAAAGCTGGTGGCTGCCCACTGAAACCCACGGGGAGGGGCGGCAGAGGAACTGGGCCTCTCACAGTATAAGGCACTTCCTCAGGACAAGTGCCTAAGAAAGTAGCCTAGGGCCTGTCCTTCACAGGGGTAGAGCAGTGGTAGTCGTTCATGGTTCAACTTAAGAGAGGGTAGCACTTCTCACACTCATTTGGTAAAACTGATCCTCATGGTGCCCAGGGGCCTTCCTGGCTCATGTTCCCATGGCCTGAATCACATGAGAGGTTCTGCTGTGGAGATGCCCCAGAAAGAGAAGATTGGCTCCAAAATCTGTGAAAGCTTAGGAACAGAGACAAGCCTAGGAAATACATCTAAAAATTCACTGCAGGGTTTCACCCAAGTTGCCAGGACTACCTAAATTGCTAGCATTAAATAGTTATCTTGCCTTTTACCAAGAATTTTTGAATGCACTATTCTGTATGAGTGGGGGTTATTATGGAGAAGATTTTTCTGGGAGTTATTGAAAAATTCCTGAAAGATAATGCAGTCATTGGTCTCAGACAAAGTGGGTTCACGAGGGGGGAGTCCAGACTAAACAATTGTGTACCCCCTGCTCTGCACTGGTGTGGCCTCACCTCAAGCACTGTGCGTAGTTTTGGGCACCACAATGTAAGGAGAACATAAAAATATTAAAGAATGACCAAAGGAAGTGAAAGGTCTAGATGGGAAGATGTATGAGGTCACATTGTTCAGCCCTGAACAGAGCAGGCTGAGGGAAGGCCTCATGGTGGCTTGAGGGGAGCGGAGGGGCAGGTGCAGAGTTCTGCTCTCTGGGGACAGCAACAGGACCTGAGGGAATGGCATGGAGCTGGGACAGGGGAGGGTCAGGCTGGATGTTAGGGAAAGGTTCTGCACCCAGAGGGTGGTTGGGCACTGAGACAGGCTCCCCAGGGATGTGGTCATGGCACTGAGCCTACCAGAGTTCAGGAAGTGCTTGGACAACATTCTCATACATATGTTTTTTTCTCAGCTATGATCAGAGGTCTGATTTTTGGGTGTTCCTGTGTGGAGCCAGGAGTTGGACCCAGTGATCCTTGTGGGACCCTTACAACAGGCTATTCTACGATTTTGTGATTCTGTGAGGTTCCTCTAAAAAGGCTCAGTGCATAAGACCCACAACTTTGCAGAAAGCCAGCACAAAGCTGACCCTCTCAGCTGTACCTGGGCTCAATTTCTGCCACACAAATGGCATGTAACCCACATGAAGGCTTTGAGTCTGTTCTCTGTGTGGGGGAACTTCATCCTTCATGAACACCGGAAAACTCTGTTGTGTCTCTAGCTCAAAAAACAAGTATATTTACCTAGAGTTCATTTCAAACTTTCTCTTGACGAGTGAAAGAAACTAGAAAATGAGCCACAAAAGAAATGCAGGGAAGTTCCAAATAACTGTCAACATAACGTGCCCCCACCCACTGGTGAATCTGATGTCCTGCTGCTGCAAAATGAAACATGCCTAATGGTGGTGACGACTGCTTAAACTGTCCTTGCTCAGGAGCTGAGGAGCTGTGCTGCAGCCAGCTGAGACTGAGTAGTGGGCACTGGGCACAGCTTCGATGAATTCATCTGAACTCATCCTCCAGGCTCAGGCTGAAATCAGCTGGAAGCTGTCTCTCTAAGCTGGCTAAGGAGGGGCTGTTGATAGCAAACATCAGCAGCAGCCCAAAAACAGATGCACGTTATTAAAAAGAACAGGCTGATAAAAAGTGGTGAATATAAACGCAGACAGTTTCCAATCATGAGTCAAAACATACCCAGTTTATTACTGCTTGTTCTGGGTAAAATGAAAGCGTGGAGTCTTGATTCATGAGAAAAAAATGTGGATGCTGAAAATGATCTAAGATGATCTCAGCCCCTTGGCTGTGTTCCTGGCAGCAGCTTTGGAAGAGGCGTCTGGGCTTCTGGGTTTGCCCTGAGCAAGGCCCTCTTGTTACTGTGGTGCTAGCAGGGAGGCCAGCTGTGACCCAGGGCTGCACTGTACTTGCTGCTTCCTGCAGCCACAGGGATGCCACTGTAGAGACAACAGGACTGTCACCAAGGTACACGAGATCTGATGGCTTATCCAAATAAAAGAGAAAAGGAAAAAAATGTGGAGACCAAAAGAGAGTGGCACTGAAAAGGCCACGTTCTGCTGCTGGCCATGGCCCTGGCTCCAGGGAAGCAGCAGCCCTGACCCAACCTCCATGTGACAACAGGGCTCCTGGTCCAGAGCCCCTCCTGCATGCTGGGGCTGCTCCCCCAGCTCCAGAGGAGATGGGAAGAGATGGTAACTGATAACAATGTGGTTCTGATGTTTGTTTTTGTTTTAGTTTTTCTTTTTCTGTGTGTTTCTCTACATGGTAAGCCTGCTTCTTTAGGTAATTAGAAGATTGGGTATTTTAAATGAAAAAAAAATCAGGTAGCAGGTTAAGGATAACATTATTTAAATCAAAAGAAATAATTTGAAGAAAATATTTTAGAGAAATGGAACAAGTATTTTTCCTTTGCAGTTCCTGAAATAATCAGGGAACTCCTGATTCCAAAAAAGCAGGTTTCCAAAGAGTTTCCTTACTGCATCCTTGAGCTCCTGGTTCCTCATGCTGTACATGAGGACGTTCACTACTGGAGGTACCACTGAATACAGAACTGCCACAACAAGATCCATGGATGGGAATGAGATGGAGGGGGGCTTCAGGTAGGCAAATATGCCAGTGCTGATAAACAGAGACCACAGCCTACAGGGTTAGGGTTAGGGTTCGGGTTCGGGTTAGGGTAAGGGTTAGGGTTAGGGTTCGGGTTCGGGTTCGGGTTAGGGTTTGGATTAGGGTTAGGGTTAGGTTAAGGGTTAGGTTATGGTTAGGATTAGGGTTAGGGTTGGTTTAGGGTTAGGGTTAGGGTCTTAGGGTTAGGGTCTTAGTGTTAGGGTTAGGGTTAGGGTTAGGGTTAGGGTTAGGGTTAGGGTTAGGGTTAGGGTTAGGGTTAGGGTTAGGGTTAGGGTTCAGTTTAGGGTTAGGGTTAGTTTTAGGGTTAGGTTTAGGGTTAGGGTTCGGGTTAGGGTTTGGGTTAGGGTTAGGGTTAGGGTTCGGGTTAGGGTTAGGGTTCGGATTCGGGTTCAGGTTAGGGTTAGGGTTAGGGTTCGGGTTAGGGTTCAGGTTTGGGTTCAGGTTAGGGTTATGGTTAGGGATAGGGTTAGGGATAGGGTTAGTGTTCGGGTTCGGATTAGGGTTCGGGTTAGGGTTCAGGTTAGGGTTAGGGTTAGGATTAGGGTTAGGGTTAGCGTTAGGGTTAGGGTTAGGGTTAGGGGTTAGGGTTAGGGTTCAGGTTCGGGTTAGGTTTAGGGTTTGGGTTCGGGTTAGGGTTAGGGTTAGTTTCTGAGTACAGAAACTGTAACAACCAATAAAAATCATCCTTATTGGCTTTAGGAGCAAATCAATAGCTTCTATATAATGAATTTATTGTACGTTAGGGTTAGGGTTAGGGTTAGGGTTAGGGTTAGGGTTAGGGTTAGGGTTAGGGTTAGGGTTAGGGTTAGGGTTAGGGTTAGGGTTAGGGTTAGGGTTAGGGTTAGGGTTAGGGTTAGGGTTAGGGTTAGGGTTAGGGTTAGGGTTAGGGTTAGGGTTAGGGTTAGGGTAAGTGTTAGGGTAAGGGTAAGTGTTGGGGTAATGTTTAGGGTTAATTTTAGGATTACGGTGAGGGAAACGTAAGGGTAAGTATTAGGTTAAGGTTTAGGGTAAGGTTAAGGTTAAGAGTAAGTGTAAGGTTTAGGGTAAGAGTAAGGGTTAATGTAAGGGTCAGGGTAAGGGTTCAGGTAAGATTTAGGGTTAGGGTTAGGTTAAGGGTAAGGATTAGGGAAAGGGTAAGTTGTATATATAAGGATAAGTGTAAGGGATAGGGTAAGGGTAAGAGTAAGGGTATGGGTAATGGTAAGGTTGAGGGTTAGGGTATGGGTAAGTGTAAGGTTTAGATTTAGGCTAAGGGTAAGTGTAGCAGAAAGGGAAAGGGTTACGGTAAGTGTAAGTGTTACGATAAGGTTAAGGTTAAGGTTTAGGCTTAGGTTAAGAGTAAGGGTAAGGTTAAGGGTAAGGGTAGATGTAAAAGTATGTGTTAGGCTATGGGTTATGGTAAGGGTAAGGGTTAGGTTAAGAGAAAGGGCAAGGGTATGTGTAAGGGTACGGGTCATTGTAAGGGTTAGAGTAAGGGTTAGGGTAAGGGTAAGTGTTAGGGTAATGGTTAGGGTTAATTATAGGGTTAGGGTGAGGGAAACGTAAGAGTAAGTATTAGGTTACAGCTAAGGTTAAAGTTAAGAGTAAGTGTAAGGTTTAGGTTAAGGCTAGGATTAATGTAAGGGTCAGGGTAAGGGTTCGGGTAAGGTTTAGGTTAAGGGTTAAAGTAAGCATAATGATAAGGGCAAGGGTGAGGGTTAGGGTAGGGTTTAGAATTAGAGAAAGGGTAAGTGTAGCAGAAAGGGTAAGGGTTACGGTAAGGGAAAGTGTTATGATAAGAGTAAGGTTGACGGTTAGGTTAAGGGTAAGGGTAATGGTTTGCTAAGGGTAAGGGTAAGGGTAATTATGCGAGTAATTGCTAGTGTAAGTGTAAACGTAAGTGAACATGTAAGTGTTGTTCTATGGCTTATGGTAAGGGTAAGGTTAAGAGTAAGGTTTATGTTAAGGGTAAGCGTAAGAGTAACAGATAGAGTAAGGGTAACAGTAAGGTTAAGGGTATAAGTATGTGTTAGGGTATGGGCTATGGTAAGGGTTAGGGTATGGTAAGAGTAAGGGTTAGGACATGTGTAAGGGTACGGGTCATTGTAAGGGTTAGAGTAAGGGTTAGGGAAAGTGTAAGTGTTAGGATAATGGTCAAGGTTAATTTTAGGCTTATGGTGAGGGAAACGTAAGGGTAAGTATTAGGTTACAGCTAAGGTTAAGGTTAAGAGTAAGTGTAAGTTTTAGGGTAAGGGTTAGGGTTAATGTAAGGGTCAGGGTAAGGGCTGGGGTACGGTTTAGGGTTAGGGTTAGGTTAAGGGTAAGGATTAGGGTAAGGGTAAGGGTATGGATAAGGATAAGTGTAAGTCTTAGGGTAAGGGTAATGTTAAAGGTAACAGTAAGTGTAAGGAGAAGGGTTAGGGTAAGGGTAAGAGTAAGGGTATTGGCAATGATAAGGGTGAGGGTTACAGTAGGGGTAAGTGTAAGGTTTAGACTTAGGCTAAGGGTAAGTGTAGCAGAAAGTGTAAGGTTTACTGTAAGGTTTAAGGTTTCAGCTTAGGTTAAGGGTAAGGGTAAGGGTAATTGTACGAGTAATTGCTAGGGTAAGTGTAAGCGTAAGTGTACATGTAAGTGTTGATGTATGGCTTATGGTAAGGGTAAGGTCAAGGATAAGGTTTATGTTAAGGGTAAGCGTAAGGGTAACGGATAGAGTAAGGGTAAGGTTAAGGGTAACGGTAAGGTTAAGGGTTAGGGTAAGGGGAAGAGTAAGGGGAAGGGGAAGGGGAAGTCTAAGGGTCCGGGTCAGGGTAAAAGTTAGAGTAAGGGTTAGGGTTAGATAAGGATAAGTGTTAGGGTAATGGTTACGGTTAATTTTAGTGTTATGGTGAGGGAAACGTAAGGGTATGTATTAGTTTAAGAGTAAGGTTAAAGTTAAGATTAAGTGTAAGGTTTAGGTTAAGGGTTAGGGTTAGGGTAAGGGTTAGGGTTAATGTAAGGGTCAGGGTAAGGGTTGGGGTAAGGTTTAGGTTAAGGGTAAAAGTAAGTATAATGGTAAGGGTAAGAGTGAAGGTTAGGGTAATGGTTAGATTTAGGTAAGGGTGAGGGTTAGGGTAAGGTTTAGAATTTAGGCAAAGGGTAAGTGTAGCAGAAAGGGTAAGGTTTAGGATAAGGGTAAGTGTTAGGATAATGGTAAGGTTTAGGGTTAGCTTAATAGTAAGGTTAAGGGTAATTGTACGAGTAATTGCTAGGGTAAGTGCAAGCGTAAGTGTACATGTAAGTGTTGTTGTATGGCTTATGATAAGGGTAAGGTTAAGGTTAAGTGTAAGTGTAAGGGTAAAGGAGACAGTAAAGGTAAGGGGAAGGGGAACGGTAAGGTTAAGGCTACAAGTACGTGTTAGAGTATGGGTTATGGTAAGGGTAAGGGTTAGGGTAAGGGTAAGTGTAAGGGTACGGGTCAGGGTAAGTGTTAGAGTAAGGGTTAGAGTTACGGTTAGGGTTAGGGTAAGGGTAAGTCTTAGGGTAATGGTTAGGGTTAATTTTAGGGTTAGGGTGAGGGAAACGTAAGGGTAAGTGTTAGGGTAATGGTTAAGGGTAAGGTTAAGGTTAAGAGTAAGTGTAAGTTTTAGGGTAAGGGTTAGGGTTAATGTAAGGGTCAGGGTAAGGGCTGGGGTAAGGTTTAGGGTTAGGGTTAGGTTAAGGGTAAGGATTAGGGTAAGGGTAAGGGTATGGATAAGGATAAGTGTAAGTGTTAGGGTAAGGGTAATGTTAAAGGTAACAGTAAGTGTAAGGAGAAGGGTTAGGGTAAGGGTAAGAGTAGGGGTATTGGTAATGATAAGGGTGAGGGTTACAGTAGGGGTAAGTGTAAGGTTTAGATTTAGGCTAAGGGTAAGTGTAGCAGAAAGGGTAAGGATTACTGTAAGGTTTAAGGTTTCGGCTTAGGGTAAGGGTAAGGGTAAGGGTAATTGTACGAGTAATTGCTAGGGTAAGTGCAAGCGTAAGTGTACATGTAAGTGTTGTTGTATGGCTTATGGTAAGGGTAAGGTCAAGGGTAAGGTTTATGTTAAGGGTAAGCGTAAGGGTAACGGATAGAGTAAGGGTAAGGGTAAGGTTAAGGGTAACGGTAAGGTTAAGGGTACAAATATGTGTTAGGGTATGGGTTATGGTATGGGTAAGAATTAGGGTAAGTATAAGGGTAAGGGTAAGTGTAAGGGTACGGGTCAGGGTAAGGGTTAGAGTAAGGGTTAGGGTTAGGGTTAGGGTAAGGTTAAGTGTTAGGGTAATGGTTAGGGTTAGTTTTAGGGTTAAAGTCAGGAAAACGTATGCGTAAGTATTAGGTTAATGTTAAGGGTAAGGTTAAGGTTAAGAGTAAGTGTAAGGTTAAGGTTAAGGGTTAGGGTTAATATAAGGGTCAGGGTAAGGGTTGGGGTAAGGTTTAGGGTAAGGGTTAGGTTAAGGATAAGTGTTAGGGTAAGTGTAAGGTTAATGGTAACCGTAAGTGTAAAGGTAAGGGTTAGGGTAAGGGTAAGAATAAGGGTATGGGTAATGGTAAGGGTGAGGGTTAGGGTAAGGGTAAGTATAAGGTTTAGATTTAGGCTAAGGGTAAGTGTATCAGAAAGGGTAAGGTTTACGGTAAGGGTAAGTGTTAGGATAAGGGTAAGGTTTAGGGTTAGGTTAAGGGTAAGTGATATGGATAGGGTAAGGGTAACGGTAACAGTAAGGGTAACAGTAAGGGTAACGGTAACAGTAAGGTTAAGGGTTACGGTAAGGGTAAGGGTACGGGTAGAAGTATGTGCTAGAGTATGGGTTATGGTAAGGGTAAGGGTTAGAGTAAAGGTTAGGGTAAGGGTAAGTGTTGCGGTAATGGTTAGGGTTAATTTTAGGGTTAGGGTGAGGGAAAAGTAAGGGTAAGTATTAGGTTAAGGTTAAGGGTAAGGTTAAGGTTAAGTGTAAGTTTTGGGGTAAGGGTTAATGTAAGGGTCAGGGTAAGGGTTCAGGTAAGGTTTAGGCTTAGGGTTAGGTTAAGGTTAAGTGTTAGGGTAAGCGTAAGTTGTATGGATAAGGATAAGTGTAAGGGATAGGGTAAGGGTGTTAGGGTAAGGGTAAGGTTAATGGTAACCGTAAGTGTAAGGGTGAGGGTTAGGCTAAGGGTAAGTGTAAGGTTTAGATTTAGGCTTAGGGTAAGTGTAGCAGAAAGGGTAAGCTTTACGGTAAGGTTTAAGGTTTAGGCTTAGGTTAAGGGTAAGGGTAAGGGTACGGGTCAGGGTAAGGGTTAGAGTAAGGGTTTGAATAAGGGTAAGGGTAAGGGTTAGGATAAGTGTAAGGGTGAAAGCAAGGATTAGGGCAAGAGTAATTGCAAGGGTAATAGTAAGGGTTAGGGTAAGTGTAAGGGTAAGGGAAAGTGTTAGGATATGTTTTAGGGGAAGCAGAAGGGTAAGGGTTAGGTTAAGTGTAAGAGGAAGGGGAAGGTAAGGGGAAGGGTTGGAGTAAGGAATAGGGTAAGGTTATGGTTAAAGGAAAGAGTAAGGGTAAGGAAAAAGTAAAGGTAAGGATTTGGGTAATGGTAAGGGTGAGAAGGGTTAGGGTAAGGGTTACGATAAGGGTTAGGTAACGCAGTGTACAACCTGGGACGTCACACGCAGAGCTGCCTCTGGCAAGGTGAGTGAGGAACAGATGTAGCAGTTGTTGTGTTGTAGGTCTCACTGTTCCTCTAAGCATCCCCTCTTTGTCTTTTAGAGGTGTTGTAGCTGTTTGAAGAGGGTAGATTGAAGCATCTGCCTCGGGGGCTGGTAAGGGAGCAGATGAGAGTAACTTACCTAGTTGTGCTGTGTCTTTGGATGCTGCATCGGCCTATGCGTTTCTTTTTCTTTCACAGGTGTCTCGCACAGGCTCAAAGGAGCAAACTGCGCTCTGAAGAGCTGTGTAAGAAGAGGGGCTGGTCATGAGCTGGGTTGGAGCAGAACGACCAAGTAGCACAAGGTGACTATGAAAGGTGTCCGTCTTGCTTTGCAGGTGCCGTGGCAGGCTCTCCACAGAAGTGGATAAGGATATGAGATAAGGCCAGAGAGCGACAAGGAGCGGCACGTGCAGGGATGGTTTTGAAGCGCTGCGGTGGCTTACTCTTCTGTTCATCAGGTGCTACAGGCAAGGTGGGTTGTAACATCAGTCGTTATATTTGCATGAAAGCAGTTCACTTGAATGCCACAGTGCATCTGAGTAGGGTGTTCTAGCAGAACAAGCTTGTCTGGCACAGCGGTGCCTGATGGCAGTGTGTTTCCTCAGGTGAAGAGGTGCCTGAAGCCCCATCCTATCTAGCCTGCACACAATTATCTGAGAATGAAAGCTGCTTTCCAGTAATTCAGAAAGCCAAGTTACGTCTCAGCCTTGAGCATCTCGGGCTTTTGGGCCTGTCTGTAACATTTGGCACCAGCACTAATACTTTTTTTGGCATATGTTTAGCATTTGGGGCCTGTGTCTGGGATTTGGGCCCTGTCTCGAACCACTGGGGCTTTGTCCTGGGTTTTGGAGCCTGCCTCTAGAGTTCAGGGCCTGTGATTAGGCTTTTGGGGTCTGTGTCTGGGGGCCGGTATCTGGGGGCAAGGGGGGAGCTGCTTGTAGACCCTAGGGGCCAGCATTGAGGGGGTTGGGAGCTGACTCTACGCCTTTGGGGCCTGCTTCTGGGGGCGGGGGGGGGTTGAGACCAGCATCTGGGGGAGGGGTGGGAGCTCTTTGTATTCCTTTGGAGCCTGGGGGGGGGGGGGGGGGGGGGGGAAGGGGAGGGTTGGTTGGGAGCTGCTTGTACACTGTTGGAGCCTGGGTTGAGGGAGGAGGTTTGGAGCTGCTTCTACACCTTTGGGCCTGGCATCGGGGGTAGGGGGTTGGGTGCTGGTTGTAGGGGCCTGTGTTTGGGGGGGGGGCTTGGGACCTGCGTCTGGGGGAGGGGTGGGAGCTGCTTGTACACCTTTGGGGCCTGCATCTGTGGGGGGTCAGGGCCTGTGTCTAGCGGGCTGGGAACTGCTCGTACAATGTAGGAATCTGTTTCTGCAGGGTGGCTGGGAGCTGTTTGTACAACTTTGGGGCCAGCATCTGGGGGTGGCTGGGAGCTGCCTGTACACTGTAGGGGCCTGTGTTTATGGGGGGCTTGGGGGCCTCCCTCGGGGGGGGTGAGGGTTGGGAGCTGCTTGTATAGGGTAGGGGGCATGCCTGGAAGGGGTTGGGAGCTGCTTGTAGAATTTGGGTCGCTGTGTCTGGGGGGCCGGTTGGGGCCTGTGTCTCAGGGGTGTTGGGAACTGATTGTACACCTTTGGGTCCTGTCTCTGGGGGTAGCTACTTGTACACTTTTGGGGTCTGTATTTGAGGGGGGTTGGGAGCTGCTTGTGCACTTTTGGACCTATGTTTAGGGGGGTTGGGAGTTGCTCGTGCATTCTAGGTGCCTCCCTTTTGAGAAGGGTTGGGGCCTGCATCTGTGGGTGGTTGGGAGCTGCTTGTACACTATAGGGGCCATGGTCTTGGAGGGGGGTCTGGGCTGTTTATACACCTCTGTGGCCTGTGTTTGGGGGGGGGGGGGGTGGGCCTGTGCCTGGGGGAGTTGGGAGGTGCTTGTTCACTCTAGGAGCCTCCATTTGGGGGTCTTTGGGGCCTCCCTTTGAGGGGGAGGGAGTTGGGAGTTGGTTGTACACCTCCGCATCCCATGTTTTGGGGGGGGGTGGGGGGAGTGGGACCGGTCTCTGAAGGGGCAGGTTGTGAGCTGCTTGTACACCTGTGACGGGGGGGAGGGTAGGGGGTTTGGCGGGGGTCGGGCCAGGGTCTTGGGCGGAGTCCAGTTCTTGGGAGGGGGTGGTGGGGTAGGAGCTGCTTGTGGGCAGTTGGGGTCTGCATCTGGGTGTGGTTGGTGCCTGCTTCTGTTGGCAGTTTGGGGCCTGCTTGTAGACTTGTGCAGCCTGGGTTTGGGGGCTTTTCTGTAACGTTTGGGGTCTGCATTTTTGTTTTGGGATGCATCTTGAGCTTTTGAGGCCTAGCAGTAGCATTTGGGGCCTGCATCTGGGGCTTTTCTGTAGCATTTTGGTTGCGTATTTGTGATTTGGGGCCTGTATCCAGGGTTTTGCCTTTTTTGTAGTTTCCATCTTTGTGTGTGTGTGTTTCGTTGTTGGTTGTCTGGGGTTAGGGGCAGTTTGGGGTTTGGATTAAGGTCAGTGTCATTAGCGTTAGGGGGTTGATAATAAGGGTTAGGGTTGTGGTTAGAGTTGTTAGGTTTAAGGGGAATAAGGATTTCAGGGTAAGGGGATCAACGTTGTGGGAATAATAATGTTGTTTTTGCGCAGTTACATCCTGTAGAGGGAAGGAAGGTGGTATTGAGATATGCTTGCAGTGATGAGACAGCTTAACAGTGTGAAATGAGTTCATCTGATTCGTGTCAATATGGAACAATGCTAGGGCTGCATGATATGATGAAAAGTCTGAGAAAACCAGAGTGGTTAATATATATAGTTCTTGTATCTTGCAAAGGAATGGTCCAGCAATTCGGGTCAATAGGGGATAAGAGAACAAAGGGGTTTCAGAATAACTGCTAACTATTACAACTGTTGCATGGGACACTATGCAAGTGTCTGCCATCCAGCCAAGATGGACAAAGGAGAAGGACAAGAGAAAAGCCTGGGAGGAAGACTACGAGCCTTCAGTACAAGCGGCCCCCAGAGGGACCACCAGAGACTGATAACGCCTGCACCAGTGGGAGGGTTTGGATTCTGGGAACTAATTAGAATAACCCTGCCTTTTGTAGAAGTAGTAATGAATATGTATTAGCCTAGCAGCATAAAAACCAGCCGCCTGATGTAACTTGTATGCGTCTTGGTGGAGCAGAGACTCCCAGCGTACCCAGCACTGTTTGCTTACCTCTATTCATTCAGTGAATTGTAAACTTTGATTGTAATCCTATTTGGGACTTTTATTTATTATAACAGACAACCTTGTAAAACGCAGACAACCAGAATCCTTACAGCAATTAGGTGGAAATCACGGCGTAAGAAACATTACCACCTCAAAGAGTAAAAACCTCAAAAGAAATGTGACTTGTAACAGGCCAGCAGCTGTGTATTTTCTGTGAAGCACCAGCTAGATTATGAACCTTGAATAGCACAGTTAAAGGGGAAACAGGGGAGGGTCCCGGTCCTCGGCAGAAAAAAAAAGTGTATAAACTGTGTATGGAATTAGTAGGCACCCTCCTGCTTGTGGGACACCCGCCATTGTAATCTCGAATAATAATGCTACTGTACTGAGATCCTCGACTCAGCCTATGCTATTTGCTCCAGATTGATTCAGGGTTTTAAGGTTTCAGGGATTGGGCACTAGGGTTGGGTTTCAGGGTAAGGGGTTTCAGGGTTTATGTTTAGGATTTTAAGGTTTTTAGGGTTGGAGTTTTAACGGTTAGGGTTTTAAGGATTTGGGGGTTAGGGTTTTAAGGGTTTCAGGGTTAGCGTGTTAGGGTATTAGAGTTTTTTGGGTTGTAGTGTTGATATGTTTTTTAGGGTTAGAGTCTTAAGGTTTTATTTTTGGTCAGTTATTTACGGTTAGGGTTTTAAGATCTTTTTTTTTTTTTTTTTTTTTTTTTTCAGGTTAGGTTCTCCAGGGCCAGGGTTTTGAGTATCCTAATTTTGGGGGTTTGGATTTTGAGCATCTTAATTTTGGGGGTTAGGCTTTTGTGTGCCCTAATTTTTTGGGATAGGCTTTCAAGCATCCTAAGTAGTTGGGTTAGGGTTTTGAGCATCTTAATGTTTCCAGAATAGGGTTTGGAGGGTCCTAATGTTTTGGGTTGGGGCTTTGAGCATCCTAATGTTTTTGGCTTAGGGTTTGGAGTGTCCTAAATTTTCAGGATAGGGTTCTGAGCATCTCAGTGTTTCCAGGATAGGGTTTTGAGCGTTCTAAGTTTTGGGGATAGGTCTTTGAGCTTCCTAATGTTTTCCGGATAGGGTTTGGAGCATCTTAATGTTTTGGGTTTGGGTTTTGAGCGTCCGAATGTTTTTGGGTTAGGGCTTTGAGCGTCGTGTTTTCGGGATAGGGTTTGGAGCGTCCTAGTGTTTTCGGGATAGGGTTTTGAGCGTCCAAAGTTTTTGGGTTTGGGTTTTGAGCGTCCAAAGTGTTATAAGTTGCCCCCTTAATTAATTTTCAGAGAGCATTGTATTAATCATAGAAAGGAATTTATTGAGTAAGCAAACATCAAGCAAAACAGCACTGGGCAGCCGGGGAGTCTCAGTTCCGCCAACGGCACGCACCTCACCCCTGACAGGGTCCCTTTTTATACCTTGCTAATTCCGGGATTATGCAGCACATCCTGGTATATTCTGCGACTGCGCGCACTGTTGCGCGCAAAAGAATTTTTAAGAATTTAAATCTCTTTAAAAAGAAAATTAAGCAAAAGAATTTTCATAGTGTCTAGGCAAGCATTATGCAGCTCCTTACTTCAGCAGGGAGCTTTTGCAACTCCCGCTCCTCAAACAGAACTCCTTGTTTTTATAATACAAAAGACAATGAACAAACATTTATGATGTATTACCCTAAGTTTTTGGGTTAGGGTTTTTTGCGTCTTAATTGTTATAAATTAGACCACACAATTTACTGGTCTATTGAAATTATTTTATTAATCAAGTAAGCAGACACAAGCAAAACAGCGCTGGGCGGCTGGGGAGTCTCCGCTCCGCAACAGCACACACCTTCCCTTTTCAGGGTAGCTATTTTATAGCAGTCGAGTTCCAGCTTATCGAGACCTATTGAACTGGCTGAGGCTGCGCAGTTTATTGTTGAGAGGGGGGGTCGTTGTTCCTCTGCTGGTGTTCACACGTTGTGCTCGTATTCAGGTGGGGGTAATGAAGCGGCAGACAGGATGTCTGGTTTCACTCAAGGATGTGTATCCAATACTCCCTCCTGTTATCTGCTTGCTTTAATCCTCCCCTTTACCAAGGCCGTTAATTTGTACAACCTTATCTCTTCAGCAGTTTCTCCAAATTCCTCAAAGACAATGAACAAACCCCCCACTAATTTATCACATTAATGTTTTGGGGTTAGGGTTTGGAACGCCCTAAGTGTTTGGGCTAGGGCTTTGAGCATTCCTAACATTTTGGGTTGGGTTTGGGTTTTGAGCATCCTAAGATTTTGGGTTAGGGGTTTTAGGCATAGGTCTTCAGGGGTTTAGTGTGGTAAATAGTTTGGGTTAGGTCTGTAGGGGTTTCGAGGTTTTTTGTGTGTTAGGGCTTGAGGCTTTTTTTGTAAGGGCGGTGAGGGTTCCAGTGAGTGCTGGTAAATGCAGTTCTCGAGCACTCGGCCTGTGATTGGCCATGCTGGCTGTGCGGGGAATGCTGGTAGGTGTAGTTTTCCGGCACTGTGAGGCCGTGTTGTGTGCCCAGAGCATGCCGGGAGATGTAGTTCTCGGGACTCCGGACTTCCGGGAGGCCATGTTGCGTGCCCATGGTATGCCGGGAAATGTAGTTGTCGGATTCGGGACTTCCGGGAGGCCATGTTGAATGCCCAGAGCATACCGGGAGATGTAGTTCTCGGGAACTAGGGATAGGGTTAGGGGCTAGGGCTGGGGCTAGAGTTAGGGTTTCGGGTGAGGGTTGGGGGTTATTGTTAGGGTTAGTGGTTTAGGGTTCGGCTTAGAGGGTTATGGTTAGGGATAGGTTAGGGGTAGGTTTAGAGGGTTAGGGTAAGGGTTAGGGGTTAGGGGTTGGGACTGTGGTTAGGCTTAGGGTAAGGGTTAGGGTGAGAGTATTAGGGTTAGGGTTCGGGTTCAGATTAGGGTAAGGGTAAGGGTTAGGGCAAAGGTAAGTGTTAGGGTAAGGCTAAGGGTAAGGCTTAGGGTGAGGATAAGGTTTAGGGAAAGGGTTAGGTTTAGGGTAAGGGTTGGGGTAAGAGTTAGGGTAAGGGTAAGAGTTAGGGTAAAGGATAGAGTAATGGTAAGTATAAGGGTAGGGTAAGGATTAGGGTTAGGTTTAGGGTAAGAATAAGGGTAAGCTAATGGTTAGGATAAGGGTAAGGGTTAGGGTAAAGGTTTTCATTTGTTAAAGCTGAAACGCAGTATGCAATCTAGGACGTCACAGCCAGAGCTGCCTATGGCAAGGTGAGAGAGGAAAAGATGGAGCAGATGTTCTACTCCTAGTTTTTTCTTTATACATAAATAAAAGTTTGAGCTAATTCCAGTTGGAAGAGTTCTAATTACTTGCTTGGTCATAATGTCTTTTAATATTGAAAGCTGCAGCAAAAGCATGGGTATTTTTGCTTCTAGAAACACCCTAGTTCTCTTGTCTGCACTATGCATGCTTTTGAGCTAAAACTGGTTAAAAAATAAAAAGAAAAATCACACACACACACAAAAAAAAAAAAACACAGCTGCTGCTGCTCTCTTCCTACTTCCTTGTGCTTTGCCCCTACCCTTCCCAGGTGATTGGGTTTGGGTGCTAGGCGAGGCCAAATGGTATATGAGTCCCAGGCATCCCCTCAGAGAGCTCCTTCTGCTTGGGCTGCTCTTTGGGGTGTTTGTTTTTCCTTCGGTCAGTTGCAGGCTTCTTCAGGTGGATGAGAGTTTATGGACTGATGCGTTTCCAAGTAGCGAGGGGTACGCACATCTTTTTGAGGTAACAGCTAGTAGGATCTGTTAGAATAAACTAATGTAGTATTGATGCCTTAATTGCATGCAGTTCTTTATCAGGTGAGTAACTGTTGCGAGTAACTGAAGTCAATGTTACTTGGTGTGTTTGCTATGCAGTGCCTGTGCGGACTATTGCACGAGACACAGCTTTCTGACATCTGGCCCAGCAACTACTAAATAAGGGGAGGGGAGAAGCTGAAGAACGACCAAAGGACAAAGCCTGGGAGGAAGACTACGAGCCTTCAGTACGAGCGGCCCCCAGAGGGACCACCGGAGACTGATAACGCCTGCACCAGTGGGAGAGTTTGGATTCTGGGAACTAATTAGAATAACCCTGCCTTTTGTAGAAGTAGAAATGAATATGTATTAGCCTAGCAGCATAAAAACCAGCCGCCTGATGTAACTTGTGTGTGTCTTGGTGGAGCAGAGACTCCTGGCGCACCCAGCGCTGCTTGCTTACCTCTATTCCTTTAATAAATCATAAACATTAATTGTAAGCCTGTTTGGGACTCGGTCATTTATTACAACTGGGACCTCCCGATGGGTGGAAGCTGTCGGGATAGCTCGGGATGCTGAGGCGTGGTGCTGCAAGGAGGTTGGTGGTCGGTGGCGCCCTGGGGCAGGCCAAATTGGGAGGGGGCGAGGCGGCGGGTGGTCGGTGGCTTCTGTGGAAAAGGCGCTTGTATGGGGGGCTGCGCGTTCAGAGGAACCTTGACAGGCTGCAGACAGGGGCAGGCAGGAACCTTTTGAAGTTCAGGAGAGGGAAATGCCAAGCCCTACCCCTAGGGAGAAACACCTCTGTTTACCAGCACTGGCTAGCTCGATACTGAATAAGCATTTCTTCATGAAGGGGTGCTTTGATATTAGAACAGGCTGCCCGGGGAAGTGGTAAGAGACCCGATCCTTAAAAGTATTGAAGAGACATGTGGACATAGCCCGGGAGTCCGGTCTCCGGCAGGGCGGGAGCTGGCTCTTCCGAGCCCCTGTGCTCCGGTCTTGTGCGACGCGTTTGCAAGCAGCACCGGGTGCCGGGTCCGACATCGGACGGTTCGGGGACGGCGATTCCGGGGCCGTCGGCTAGCGGGGGCCGGCTATGTCGTGTCCCGGGGATCCGAATTCAGGGGGCGTGGGGGCCGGCCGTGCAGTGAAGCGGGGGGCTGGCGTCCGCCGGCTTTCCAGAGAGCGGGCTTTCGGTGCCGTGCGGTTCGGTGGCCGGCCGTCCCGAAACCCTGCGCACCGGTCTTGTGCTAGACTCAGCGGGGTCCGGGGCCGAACTCGGCTTCTCGGGGCCGGCGGTCCCGGTGTCCAGGTGTCCCGCCTCGGACGGCGCGGGGCCGGCTGTCCCTAGCAGCTGGGCTCCCAAGAGCTTCTGGGCTCCCAAGCGTCGCCCAAGACCGGATCCCAGAGAATCGGGACGGCCGGCCACACCGCTGCGACTAGCACAAGCGTCTCCCGACAACGGAGCCCAGGGGCTTGCGAGGGTCAGATTCCGCGCCCCGGGATAGAGAAACGGGGAGCGCGGGTCGGCCGGCCGCAGCTTCGCACGGGACCGAACCCCCTGTCTCCGGCACGGCCAGACCCCGAGCCGGCAGACAGCAGCCTCCCGCTTCACGGCACAGTCGGCCCCCAACCCGCCCGAGTTCTGATCGCCGGGACACGGCACAGCCGGCCGCGCCGCCCGAGGCCGGACACCTGGAGCCCGGGACCGCCGTCCCTGACAAAGCCAAAGTCGGACCCGGACCCCGGTGCGGCTAGCACACGCGTCGCCCAGGACCGCAGCCTAGGACCTCGGGACGGTCGCATCCCGCGCCTCCGGCAGGAGCTACCCGGGAGGGCAGGACGGCCTGCCGCAGCTCCGCAAGAGACCGAACCTGCTGGATTCCGGGATGGCCAGAGCCCGAGCCGGTGGGCAGCAGCCTCCCGCTTCACGGCTCGGCAGGCACCCACGTCGCCCGACTTCGGACCCACGGGACCCGCGCCGCCGGAGGCCGGACACACAGGCCTCGGGACCACCGTCCCCGAGCCTCCCGAGGTCGGACCCGCTCCCCGTGTGTTGGGGCTGTCTGAGCTGGAGTCACCTTTTCCCTGCAGCAGCCTGCACAGTGCTGTACTCTGCACTCGTAGCTGGAACAGCACTGATATCACTCCAGTGTTGTGTCTATTGCTGCATAGTGCTGGCACAGCATCAGGACTCCTTCCAAGCCCCCAAGAGCCAGCAGGCTAGGGGTGGGCAAGTGATGGGGAGGGGACGTTGTCGGGCCAGCTGACCTAAACCAACCAAAGGGATATTCCATAACACCTGATGTCACACTCAGCAATAAAAAGGGGGGCTCTTGTGGGGGAGGGGGCTGTTCCTCCTGAACAACCACTACGCGTTTGAGGCCCTGCTTCCCAGGATGTGGCCGAACACCGCTCGCTGATGGGAAGTAGAGCATAATTTTTTCTCTCTCTGTGCTTCCATGCGGACTTATTGTTTCTTTTGTTTCTTTTTCTCCCCATTCCCTTTCCCTTTAATTATACCTTTCTTATTTCAAACCTCGAGTTCTCTGTGTTGTATTTTCTCCCCCTTCCTCTTTGAGGAGAGGGGGAGTGAGAGAGTGGTTGTGGTGGAGCTCGGCTGCCCACCTGAGTAAAACCACCGCAGTCCTTTTTGGCGCCCAACGTGGGGCTAGAGGGTTGAGATAATAATAATATTGATTGAAGTATTTACAACTAACATATTGGTTGTCATAATGCTCGGTTTTCTGGTAATACTTTTCTGTGTGGATATGTTGCATGTAGCCCACTCTCTGTTTTCTTTTTTCCTTTACATCCGATCGGAGAAAATGTTGAAGTCTGTGCTTGTTTTTTTTATCATGTTGTGCTGTAACATACTGGCCTTCAGTTTTGTTTGGTATTCAAGCCTGGCATTGTTATCCTCCTGGTCTCCTGGAGATTATCTTGTTGAAACTATTAAGAATTACAGTGCCTTCTTTTTTGCCCCCAGCAGTCAACCAGTGAATAATATCGGGTGTGGTGCCTTCTACTTTTCTCCCTGTGGGCTAATTACAGCAACCTTTCAGTATCTTGGATACCCCTAGTGAGATATCATCCTCCTATTACTAGGTCTAGTGTTTGTCTTCTTCCCCAAGGCAAAGCAGTTTATTAAGAATATTATCCAAGGACCTGTCCCCAGACAAAGTTGTGGGTGGCAAGGTGTGTGGGGGGATTTGGGCAGGTACCTATCACGGTTTTCTCCTCCAATGGTTCTAAATTTCACCCCTGAACAAGTACAAAATTCAAGAAAGTATGTTTGTAGAATGTTTGAAAGATGTATGCCCTGACCCTGGCAATACTAGAGAACTCCACTAGCTGGCTGCACTCTGCTGGGGTCTGGCTTACGCCTATCAGATGTCAACATTGCCCAGCACCCTCGATAGGGAGGTTCTTGAATTTGATGATGAGACAGCACACACTGTGACCACCCCAGAGGACCGACCATCTTTGGTATCAGTCGCCCCTGTAGTAAAGACGAAACAGTGGAAACGCAGATCAAGTCGTTTAGTAAGGGAAGGAGCTCCTCCTATGGATGAGGGAGAAGAGGAAAAGGCAAGCGGCTCTAAAGCAGCGTTATCACGGCAACATCACGAAGAAGAGACTGAAATCATAGATGAATCAGAAACTACTCGGTCTCTATCCTTGAGTGAGCTGCGAGAAATACGGAAAGACTTCAGTCGGCATCCAGGTGAGCACATCCTCACTTGGCTGCTTCGACGCTGGGATAGTGGGGCCAATACCCAACAGCTAGAAGGCAACGAAGCCAAGCAGCTGGGATCCCTTTCTAGAGAAAGACTCATTGACAGAGTAATTGGAAGAGAGGCACAAGTTATCAGCCTCTGGAGGTGAATCCTAACAGCTGTGAAAGAAAGGTATCCCCACAAAGAGGGTATTGTCTCCCAAGTAAACAAATGGACCACTATGGATAAGGGACAACTGTGGATATGGATAAGATTCCAGCAGCTGCGGGAATTAGCTGTGCTGGAGATGCTTTATAGTGATTTAAACAACACCCAGGCACCTAAAGACCCCGATGAAGTCCAATGCACAGCGTCCATGTGGCGGAAGTTTGTACGGGCTGCACCCCCCCAATACATGCCAGCACACTGGCAGTCATGGGTTGGGACGAGGGGATGGGGCCAACTGTGGACAACGTGTCCAATCAACTTCATAAATATGAAGAAAATCTCTCTGCCCCAGTACAGGGCTGCATTTCAGCTGTGGAGAGACTGTCCCAAAGGTTATATGAACACATAGCTTCGTCCTCACCTAGACGGAAGAATCTTTCGGCCTTCAAGCACCAGCAGTCCCCGGCTCAAACAAGGGAGAATCCGGGACGCACACCGCGAGGTACCTTGTGGTTTTATTTACGTGACCACGGCGAATATATGAGGAAGTGGGACGGTGAACCGACCTCGGCCCTAGCTGCTCGGGTACGTGAGCTACGGAAAGATACAGCAGCACCAAAGAGGGCCCCTAGGAGGATTGCTGCCCCAGTTTCTGTTGAACAGTCCCCCAGAGGGAGTAGAAGGAACAGTAATACTCCTGACCCTGATGAAGAGACTTCTCTTTCACGTTTGGAAGAAATAATTGATAGATACTCCGACCAGGACTAGTGCGGCCCTGCCTCTAGCCAGGTAGAGGAGAGGGACAACCGGATTTATTGGACTGTGTGGATTCGATGGCCTGGCACACCGGAACCGCAGAAATAGAAAGCTTTAGTGGACACAGGCGCACAGTGTACCCTAATGCCGTCAGGCCACCAAGGGGCAGAACCCATCTCTATCTCCGGAGTGACGGGGGGATCCCAAGAGCTAACCATATTGGAAGCTGAAGTGAGTCTAACTGGGAATGAGTGGCAAAAGCACCCCATCGTGACTGGCCCAGAGGCTCCGTGCATCGTCGGCATAGACTACCTCAGGAAAGGGTACCTCAAGGATCCAACAGGGTACCGGTGGGCTTTTGGCATAGCTGCCTTGAGCACAGAGAAGATTAAGCAGCTGTCTACCCTGCCTGGTCTCTCACAAGACCCTTCTGCTGTAGGATTGCTGAGGATTGAAGAACACCAAGTGCCAATTGCGACTACAACTGTGCACCGGTGGCAATATCACACCAACTGAAACTCCCTGATTCCTCTCCATGAGTTAGTTCACCATCTGGAGAGCCAAGGAGTGATCAGCAAGACTCATTCACCTTTTAACAGTCCTATATGGCCAGTGCGAAAGTCCAATGGCGAGCGGAGGCTAACAGTGGACTATCGGGGCCTGAATGAAGTCACACCACCACTAAGTGCAGCAGTGCCAGACATGCTAGAACTCCAGTACGAACTAGAGTCAAAGGCAGCCAAGTGGTATGCTATAATCGATATTGCTAATGCATTTTTCTCCATCCCTCTGGCAGCAGCATGCAGGCCACAATTTGCTTTCACTTGGAGGGGCATTCAGTATACTTGGAATCGACTGCCCCAGGGGTGGAAACACAGCCCTGCCATCTGACATGGACTGATCCAGACGACACTGGAACGGGGAACGCTCCTGAACACCTGCAATATATCGATGATATCATTGTATGGGGTAACACAGCAGAAGACATTTTTGGGAAAGGGAAGAAAATAATTCCAATTTTCCTGAAAGCTGGATTTGCCATTAAACAGAATAAGGTCAAGAGACCTGCACAGGAAATCCAGTTCTTGGGGGTAAAATGGCAGGATGGACGTCGCCACATTCCGACGGATGTGATCAACAAAATAACAGTTCTGTCTCCGCCAACCAGCAAAAAAGAAACAGAAGCGTTCCTAGGTCTTGTGGGATTTTGGAGAATGCACGTGCCAGGCTATAGTCAGCTTGTGAGTCCTCTATATTGAGTGACTCGAAAGAGGAACTGACCATTGAGGCCATCACACAGGTTACCCATCAGTGTGAGACCTGTGCTGCAATCAAACGAGCCATGAGGGTAAAGTCTCCCTGGAATAGGGGGAAATGGCTTGGATTTCGATCTGGTGAGGTCTGGCAGATTGACTACACTGGACCACTCCCACAAACCCGCCAAGGTAAACATTACATACCATGGTAGAAGCAACTACTGGGTGGCTGGAAACATATCCAGTAAACCATGCCACAGCCCGAAACACTATCTTGGGCCTGGAAAGACAAGTGCTGCTGCGACATGGTACACCAGAGAGAATTGAGTCCGACAATGGGAGTCACTTCCGAAACAATTTGGTCACTTCCTGGGCCAAGAGACATGGCATTGAATGGGTGTATCACATCCCTTATCACCCACAAGCCTCTGGGAAGGTTGAGAGGTACAATGGACTGTTAAAAACTATGCTGCGAGCATTGGGTGCTGGGACATGGAAACATTGGGATATAAATCTACCAGAGGCCACTTGGCTAGTTAACAACAGGGGGTCTGAAAGCCGTGCTGGTCCTGCTGAAACAAAACCCCTACACACTGTGGGAGAAACTAAAGTCCCTGTAGTGCATGTGGGGAAGTGGATTGGGAAGGCGGTGTGGGTTGCCCCTGCCATGGGAAAAGGCAAACCCACTCGTGGGATTGTCTTTGCCCAAGGTCCAGGGTATACCTGGTGGGTGATGCAGAAAGATGGGGATATCAAGTGTGTGCCTCAAGGAGATTTAACACTGGGAGAAAATTAATCTTAAAGAGAAGCATACACATAAAAATGCTTCAATGGACAGAAAACTATGGTGATGAGAACACCTATATACGAAACTGACCTAATTGTGACACAAATGTTATGGAATAAGGAGTGGAAGTTGTGTTGGGTCTGTCTGAGCTGGAGTCACCTTTTCCCTGCAGCAGCCCGCACAGTGCTGTACTCTGCACTCGTAGCTGGAACAACACTGAAATCACTCCAGTGTTGTGTCTATTGCTGCATAGTGCTGGCACAGCATCAGGACTCCTTCCAAGTCCCCAAGAGCCAGGCACGGGTGCCGGCTGTCCCGTGTCCCGTGGGTCCGAACTCGGGCTGCGTGGGGTCCGGCCATCACGCTTCCCAGGGCTCCGGTCTTTGGCGACGCATGTGCCAAGCGCAAAGGGTTCCCGGTCCGACCTCGGGAACGGCGCGGGGCTGGCTGATCCTATAATCTGGGCGCGGGTGCCGGCTGTCCCGTGGGTCCGAAGTCGGGCGACGTGGGTGCCTGCCGAGCCGTGAAGCGGGAGGCTGCTGCCCACCGGCTCGGGCTCTGGCCGTCCCGTAGACAGGGGGTTCGGTCCCGTGCGAAGCTGTGGCCGGCCGACCCGCGCTCCCCGTTTCTCTATCCCGGGGCGCGGAATCTGACCCTCGCAAGCCCCTGGGCTCCGTTGTCGGGAGACGCTTGTGCTAGTCGCAGCGGTGTGGCCGGCCGTCCCGATTCTCTGGGATCCGGTCTTGGGCGACGCTTGGGAGCCCAGAAGCTCTTGGGAGCCCAGCTGCTAGGGACAGCCGGCCCCGCGCCGCCCGAGGCGGGACACCTGGACCGCCGGCCCCGAGAAGCCGGTGCACAAGACCGGTGCGCAGGGTTTCGGGACGGCCGGCCACCGAACCGCACGGCACCGAAAGCCCGCTCTCTGGAAAGCCGGCGGACGCCAGTCCCCCGCTTCACTGCACGGCCGGCCCCCACGCCCCCTGAATTCGGATCCCCGGGACACGACATAGCCGGCCCCCGCTAGCCGACGGCCCCGGAATCGCCGTCCCCGAACCGTCCGATGTCGGACCCGGCACCCGGTGCTGCTTGCAAACGCGTCGCACAAGACCGGAGCACAGGGGCTCGGAAGAGCCAGCTCCCGCCCTGCCGGAGACCGGACTCCCGGGCTATGTCCACATGTCTCTTCAATACTTTTAAGGATCGGGTCTCTTACCACTTCCCCGGGCAGCCTGTTCTAATATCAGAGCACCCTTTCCATGAAGAAATGCTTATTCAGTATCGAGCTAGCCAGTGCTGGTAAACAGAGGTGTTTCTCCCTAGGGGTAGGGCTTGGCATTTCCCTCTCCTGAACTTCAAAAGGTTCCTGCCTGCCCCTATCTGCAGCCTGTCAAGGTTCCTCTGAACGCGCAGCCCCCCATACAAGCGCCTTTTCCACAGAAGCCACCGACCACCAACCTCCTTGCAGCACCATGCCTCAGCATCCCGAGCTATCCCGACAGCTTCCACCCATCGGGAGGTCCCAGTTGTAATAAATGACCGAGTCCCAAACAGGCTTACAATTAATGTTTATGATTTATTAAAGGAATAGAGGTCAGCAAAGAGCGCTGGGTGCGCCAGGAGTCTCTGCTCCACCAAGACGCACACAAGTTACATCAGGCGGCTGGTTTTTATGCTGCTAGGCTAATACATATTCATTACTACTTCTACAAAAGGCAGGGTTATTCTAATTAGTTCCCAGAATCCAAACCCTCCCATTGGTGCAGGCGTTATCAGTCTCCGGTGGTCCCTCTGGGGGCCGCTCGTACTGAAGGCTCGTAGTCTTCCTCCCAGGCTTTGTCCTTTGGTCGTTCTTCAGCTTCTCCCCTCCCCTTATTTAGTAGTTGCTGGGCCAGATGTCAGAAAGCTGTGTCTCGTGCAATAGTCCGCACAGGCACTGCATAGCAAACACACCAAGTAACATTGACTTCAGTTACTCGCAACAGTTACTCACCTGATAAAGAACTGCATGCAATTAAGGCATCAATACTACATTAGTTTATTCTAACAGATCCTACTAGCTGTTACCTCAAAAAGATGTGCGTACCCCTCGCTACTTGGAAACGCATCAGTCCATAAACTCTCATCCACCTGAAGAAGCCTGCAACTGACCGAAGGAAAAACAAACACCCCAAAGAGCAGCCCAAGCAGAAGGAGCTCTCTGAGGGGATGCCTGGGACTCATATACCATTTGGCCTCGCCTAGCACCCAAACCCAATCACCTGGGAAGGGTAGGGGCAAAGCACAAGGAAGTAGGAAGAGAGCAGCAGCAGCTGTGTTTTTTTTTTTTGTGTGTGTGTGTGTGATTTTTCTTTTTATTTTTTAATCAGTTTTAGCTCAAAAGCATGCATAGTGCAGACAAGAGAACTAGGGTGTTTCTAGAAGCAAAAATACCCATGCTTTTGCTGCAGCTTTCAATATTAAAAGACATTATGACCAAGCAAGTAATTGGAACTCTTCCAACTAGAATTAGCTCAAACTTTTATTTATGTATAAAGAAAAAACTAGGAGTAGAACATCTGCTCCATCTTTTCCTCTTTCACCTTGCCATAGGCAGCTCTGGCTGTAACGTCCCAGATTGCATACTGCGTTTCAGCTTTAACAAATGAAAACCTTTACCCTAACCCTTACCCTTATCCTAACCATTAGCTTACCCTTATTCTTACCCTAAACCTAACCCTAATCCTTACCCTTATACTTACCATTACTCTATCCTTTACCCTAACTCTTACCCTTACCCTAACCCTTACCACAACCCTTACCCTAAACCTAACACTTTCCCTAAACCTTATCCTCACCCTAAGCCTTACCCTTAGCCTTACCCTAACACTTACCTTTGCCCTAACCCTTACCCTTACCCTAATCTGAACCCGAACCCTGACCCTAATATTCTCACCCTAATCCTTACCCTAAGCCTAACCACAGTCCCAACCCCTAACCCCTAACCCTTACCCTAACCCTCTAAACCTACCCCTAACCTATCCCTAACCATAACCCTCTAAGCCGAACCCTAAACCACTAACCCTAACAATAACCCCCAACCCTCACCCGAAACCCTAACTCTAGCCCCAGCCCTAGCCCCTAACCTTAACCCTAGTTCCCGAGAACTACATCTCCCGGCACGCTTTGGGCACACAACACGGCCTCACAGTGCCGGAAAACTACACCTACCAGCATTCCCCGCACAGCCAGCATGGCCAATCACAGGCCGAGTGCTCGAGAACTGCATTTACCAGCACTCACTGGAACCCTCACCGCCCTTACAAAAAAAGCCTCAAGCCCTAACATCCAAAAAACCTCGAAACCCCTACAGACCTAACCCAAACTATTTACCACACTAAACCCCTGAAGACCTATGCCTAAAACCCCTAACCCAAAATCTTAGGATGCTCAAAACCCAAACCCAACCCAAAACGTTAGGAATGCTCAAAGCCCTAGCCCAAACACTTAGGGCGTTCCAAACCCTAACCCCAAAACATTAAGACGCAAAAAACCCTAACCCAAAAACTTAGGGTAATACACCATAAATGTTTGTTCATTGTCTTTTGTATTATAAAAACAAGGAGTTCTGTTTGAGGAGCGGGAGTTGCAAAAGCTCCCTGCTGAAGTAAGGAGCTGCATAATGCTTGCCTAGACACTATGAAAATTCTTTTGCTTAATTTTCTTTTTAAAGAGATTTAAATTCTTAAAAATTCTTTTGCGCGCAACAGTGCGCGCAGTCGCAGAATATACCAGGATGTGCTGCATAATCCCGGAATTAGCAAGGTATAAAAAGGGACCCTGTCAGGGGTGAGGTGCGTGCCGTTGGCGGAGCTGAGACTCCCCGGCTGCCCAGTGCTGTTTTGCTTGATGTTTGCTTACTCAATAAATTCCTTTCTATGATTAATACAATGTTCTCTGAAAATTAATTAAGGGGGCAACTTATAACACTTTGGACGCTCAAAACCCAAACCCAAAAACTTTGGACGCTCAAAACCCTATCCCGAAAACACTAGGACGCTCCAAACCCTATCCCGAAAACACGACGCTCAAAGCCCTAACCCAAAAATATTCGGATGCTCAAAACCCAAACCCAAAACATTAAGATGCTCCAAACCCTATCCGGAAAACATTAGGAAGCTCAAAGACCTATCCCAAAAACTTAGAACGCTCAAAACCCTATCCTGGAAACACTGAGATGCTCAGGACCCTATCCTGAAAATTTAGGACGCTCCAAACCCTAACCCAAAAACATTAGGACGCTCAAAGCCCCAACCCAAAACATTAGGACGCTCCAAACCCTATCCTGGAAACATTAAGATGCTCAAAACCCTATCCTGAAAACTGAGGATGCTCATTACCCAGACCCAAAATGTTAAGATGCTCAAAACCCTAAGCCAACTACTTAGGATGCTTGAAAGCCGATCCCAAAAAATTAGGGCACACAAAAGCCTAACCCCCAAAATTAAGATGCTCAAAATCCAAACCCCCAAAATTAGGATACTCAAAACCCTGGCCCTGGAGAACCTAACCTGAAAAAAAAAAATAAAAAAAAATAAAAAAGATCTTAAAACCCTAACCGTAAATAACTGACCAAAAATAAAACCTTAAGACTCTAACCCTAAAAAACATATCAACACTACAACCCAAAAAACTCTAATACCCTAACACGCTAACCCTGAAACCCTTAAAACCCTAACCCCCAAATCCTTAAAACCCTAACCATTAAAACTCCAACCCTAAAAACCTTTAAATCCTAAACATAAACCCTGAAACCCCTTACCCTGAAACCCAACCCTAGTGCCCAATCCCTGAAACCTTAAAACCCTGAATCAATCTGTAGCAAATAGCATAGGCTGAGTCAAGGATCTCAGTACAGTAGCATTATTATTCGAGATTACAATGGCGGGTGTCCCACAAGCAGGAGGGTGCCTACTAATTCCATACACAGTTTATACACTTTTTTTTTCTGCCGAGGACCGGGACCCTCCCCTGTTTCCCCTTTAACTGTGCTATTCAAGGTTCATAATCTAGCTGGTGCTTCACAGAAAATACACAGCTGCTGGCCTGTTACAAGTCACATTTCTTTTGAGGTTTTTACTCTTTGAGGTGGTAATGTTTCTTACGCCGTGATTTCCACCTAATTGCTGTAAGGATTCTGGTTGTCTGCGTTTTACAAGGTTGTCTGTTATAATAAATAAAAGTCCCAAATAGGATTACAATCAAAGTTTACAATTCACTGAATGAATAGAGGTAAGCAAACAGTGCTGGGTACGCTGGGAGTCTCTGCTCCACCAAGACGCGCACCAGTTATACACCAGTTACCTCCCTTAAGGGATATAGAGAAGCCCTCTCAGATACGTCAATCCTACTTCTCCTGCATGCGGCCGGAGGTCGGTCTAATTCTGGTGCTGTTGGTGGTGGAAGCTGGGGCAATGGTGGTACTGGTGGCGATACCACAGCCACCGGAGGAGGAGCCGCCGGGGGTGGATTGTTAGGATATGGAGGTGGTAGCTTATCCAACGGCTCACGTTTATCTTCTTTTTCTTTTTCATGTTCTTCTTCTTCTTCAAATTTCTTACCTGCTTTTAGTGTAAATATTGAGGCTGGAAAAGGACGTGAAGTCCTCCTGATCCATAATCCTGCATAATCACTTTCTTCCTGGCTAAAAGGTTCCTTTGAATTAACATGGATATTTAAGGCCTGGCAAATCCAGTCTTTGAAGGATCCAAAAACAGGCCAAAAGACATGTAGTCTTAAAGGCTCCTTTGGCCATTCTGTCACACAATACTGGACCATTTTTAATTTACTTTTTCCTTTTCTGGGGTCCCTATCATTCCAATTTCTAATCGTTATTCCTAATGGACTTTCTGGTGGTATGACTGGTAATTTGCTCCCTTTCTTCTGGTCTCTGGTCTTCGATTTTGTCTGACCCATCTAGGAATTTTACTATGGCAATTCCCACAGCCCTTGGTTACCTTAGTAAGAGTGTCTTGCAGGGGGTCGAGGACCTATCACACACCCACAAATCCTATAGGAATCCCTTCGGTCCTTCACCGGCCAAGTCCCTCGCGGGAGATTGGAACCGCGGTTAGAAGACCTCCACAATCGCTTCGGAACTAAGTTCCATCTCAGTCACACTCTTACACACACAGGCAACCGAACCCCACCCAACCGAATGGTATACGCTTTAAATGCTTACGACTCCGTCATCTTCGTTCGGATCTTCTGCTGCTAGGCTAATACATATTCATTACTACTTCTACAAAAGGCAGGGTTATTCTAATTAGTTCCCAGAATCCAAACTCTCCCACTGGTGCAGGCGTTATCAGTCTCCGGTGGTCCCTCTGGGGGCCGCTCGTACTGAAGGCTCGTAGTCTTCCTCCCAGGCTTTTCTCTTGTCCATCTCCTTTGTCCATCTTGGCTGGATGGCAGACACTTGCATAGTGTCCCATGCAACAGTTGTAATAGTTAGCAGTTATTCTGAAACCCCTTTGTTCTCTTATCCCCTATTGACCCGAATTGCTGGACCATTCCTTTGCAAGATACAAGAACTATATATATTAACCACTCTGGTTTTCTCAGACTTTTCATCACATCATGCGGCCCTAGCATTGTTCCATATTGACACGAATCAGATGAACTCATTTCACACTGTTAAGCTGTCTCATCACTGCAAGCATATCTCAATACCACCTTCCTTCCCTCTACAGGATGTAACTGCGCAAAAACAACATTTTTATTCCCACAACCTTGATCCCCTTACCCTGAAATCCTTATTCCCCTTAAACCTAACAACTCTAACCACAACCCTAACCCTTATTATCAACCCCCTAACGCTAATGACACTGACCTTAATCCAAACCCCAAACTGCCCCTAACCCCAGACAACCAACAACGAAACACACACACACAAAGATGGAAACTACAAAAAAGGCAAAACCCTGGATACAGGCCCCAAATCACAAATACGCAACCAAAATGCTACAGAAAAGCCCCAGATGCAGGCCCCAAATGCTACTGCTAGGCCTCAAAAGCTCAAGATGCATCCCAAAACAAAAATGCAGACCCCAAACGTTACAGAAAAGCCCCCAAACCCAGGCTGCACAAGTCTACAAGCAGGCCCCAAACTGCCAACAGAAGCAGGCACCAACCACACCCAGATGCAGACCCCAACTGCCCACAAGCAGCTCCTACCCCACCACCCCCTCCCAAGAACTGGACTCCGCCCAAGACCCTGGCCCGACCCCCGCCAACCCCCCTACCCTCCCCCCGACACAGGTGTACAAGCAGCTCACAACCCACCCCTTCAGAGACCGGTCCCACTCCCCCCACTCCCCCCAAGACATCGGATGCGGAGGTGTACAACCAACTCCCAACTCGCTTCCCCTCAAAGGGAGGCCCCAAAGACCCCCAAATGGAGGCTCCTAGAGTGAACAAGCACCTCCCAACTCCCCCAGGCACAGGCCCACCCCCCCCCCCCCCCCCAAACACAGGCCACAAAGGTGGCCCAGACCCCCCTCCAAGACCATGGCCCCTATAGTGTACAAGCAGCTCCCAACCACCCACAGATGCAGGCCCCAACCCTTCTCAAAAGGGAGGCACCTAGAATGCATGAGCAACTCCCAACCCCACTAAACATAGGTCCAAAAGTGCACAAGCAGCTCCCAACCCCCCTCAAATACAGACCCCAAAAGTATACAAGTAGCTCCCCCCCAGAGACAGGACCCAAAGGTGTACAACCAGTTCCCAACACCCCTGAGACACAGGCCCCAACCGGCCCCCCCAGACACAGCGACCCAAATTCTACAAGCAGCTCCCAACCCCTGCCAGGCAGGCCCCCTACCCTATACAAACAGCTCCCAACCCTCCCCCCCCCCCCGAGGAAGGCCCCCAAGCCCCCCCACAAACACAGGCCCCTACAGTGTACAGGCAGCTCCCAGCCACCCCCAGATGCTGGCCCCAAAGTTGTACAAACAGCTCCCAGCCACCCTGCAGAAACAGATTCCTACATTGTACAAGCAGTTCCCAGCCCGCTAGACACAGGCGCTGACCCCCCACAGATGCAGGCCCCAAAGGTGTACAAGCAGCTCCCACCCCTCCCCCAGACGCAGGTCCCAAGCCCCCCCGCAAACACAGGCCCCTACAACCAGCACCCAACCCCCTACCCCCGATGCCAGGCCCAAAGGTGTAGAAGCAGCTCCAAACCTCCTCCCTCAACCCAGGCTCCAACAGTATACAAGCAGCTCCCAACCAACCCTCCCCTTCCCCTCCCGCCCCCCCCCCCCCCCCCCACAGGCTCCAAAGGAATACAAAGAGCTCCCACCCCTCCCCCAGATGCTGGTCTCAACCCCCGCCCGCCCCTAGAAGCAGGCCCCAGACATGTAGAGTCAGCTCCCAACCCCCTCAATGCTGGCCCCAAGGGTCTACAAGCAGCTCCCCCCTTGCCCCCAGATACCGGCCCCCAGACACAGACCCCAAAAGCCTAATCACAGGCCCTGAACTCTAGAGGCAGGCTCCAAAACCCAGGACAAAGCCCCAGTGGTTCGAGACAGGGCCCAAATCCCAGACACAGGCCCCAAATGCTAAACATATGCCAAAAAAAGTATTAGTGCTGGTGCCAAATGTTACAGACAGGCCCAAAAGCCCGAGATGCTCAAGGCTGAGACGTAACTTGGCTTTCTGAATTACTGGAAAGCAGCTTTCATTCTCAGATAATTGTGTGCAGGCTAGATAGGATGGGGCTTCAGGCACCTCTTCACCTGAGGAAACACACTGCCATCAGGCACTGCTGTGCCAGACAAGCTTGTTCTGCTAGAACACCCTACTCAGATGCACTGTGGCATTCAAGTGAACTGCTTTCATGCAAATATAACGACTGATGTTACAACCCACCTTGCCTGTGGCACCTGATGAACAGAAGAGTAAGCCACCGCAGCGCTTCAAAACCATCCCTGCACGTGCCGCTCCTTGTCGCTCTCTGGCCTTATCTCATATCCTTATCCACTTCTGTGGAGAGCCTGCCACGGCACCTGCAAAGCAAGACGGACACCTTTCATAGTCACCTTGTGCTACTTGGTTGTTCTGCTCCAACCCAGCTCATGACCAGCCCCTCTTCTTACACAGCTCTTCAGAGTGCAGTTTGCTCCTTTGAGCCTGTGCGAGACACCTGTGAAAGAAAAAGAAACGCATAGGCCGATGCAGCATCCAAAGACACAGCACAACTAGGTAAGTTACTCTCATCTGCTCCCTTACCTCTGCCGCTTACCAGCCCCTGAGGCAGATGCTTCAATCTACCCTCTTCAAACAGCTACAACACCTCTAAAAGACAAAGAGGGGATGCTTAGAGGAACAGTGAGACCTACAACACAACAACTGCTACATCTGTTCCTCACTCACCATGCCAGAGGCAGCTCTGCGTGTGACGTCCCAGGTTGTACACTGCGTTACCTAACCCTTACCCTAACCCTTACCCTAACCCTTCTCACCCTTACCATTAACCAAATCCTTACCTTTACTTTTTCCTTACACTTACTCTTTCCTTTAACCATAACCTTACCCTTACCCTATACCTTACTCCAACCCTTCCCCTTACCTTCCCCTTCCCCTTACACTTAACCTAACGCTTACCCTTCTGCTTCCCCTAAAACATATCCTAACCCTTACCCTTATACTTACCCTAACCCTTTCTATTACCCTTACAATTACTCTTGCCCTAATCCTTGCTTGAACACTTACACTTATCGTAACCCTTACCCTTACCCTTACCCTTATTCAAACCCTTACTCTAACACTTACCCTGACCCGTACCCTTACCCTTACCCTTACCCTTAACCTAAGCCTAAACCTTAAACCTTACCGTAAAGCTTACCCTTTCTGCTACACTTACCCTAAGACTAAATCTAAACCTTACACTTACCCTTATCCTAACCCTTACCTAAATCTAACCATTACCCTAACCTTCACTCTTACCCTTACAATTATACTTACTTTTACCCTTAACCTAAACCTTACCCCAACCCTTACCCTGACCCTTACTCTAACCTTAACCCTTACTCTAACCCTAACACTTACATGTACACTTACGCTTACACTTACCCTAGCAATTACCCTTACCCTTACCCTTACCCTTACCCTTACCCTTACCCTTACCCTTACCCTTACCCTTAACCTAAGCCGAAACCTTAAACCTTACAGTAAACTTTACCCTTTCTGCTACACTTACCCTTAGCCTAAATCTAAACCTTACACTTACCCTTACTGTAACCCTCACCCTTATCATTACCAATACCCTTACTCTTACCCTTACCCTAACCCTTCTCCTTACACTTACTGTTACCTTTAACATTACCCTTACCCTAACACTTACACTTATCCTTATCCATACCCTTACCCTTACCCTAATCCTTACCCTTAACCTAACCCTAACCCTAAACCTTACCCCAGCCTTTACCCTGACCCTTACATTAACCCTAACCCTTACCCTAAAACTTACACTTATTCTTAACCTTAACCTTACCCTTAACATTAACCTAATACTTACGCATACGTTTTCCTGACTTTAACCCTAAAACTAACCCTAACCATTACCCTAACACTTACCCTTACCCTAACCCTAACCGTAACTCTAACCCTTACTCTAACCCTTACCCTGAACCGTACCCTTACACTTACCCTTACCCTAACCCTTACCCTTACCATAACCCATACCCTAACACGTACTTGTAGCCTGAACCTTACCATTCCCCTTACCCTTACCTTTACTGTCTCTGTTACCCTTACACTTACACTTAACATAAACCTTAACCTTAACCTAACCCTTATCATAAGCCATACAACACTTACATGTACACTTACGCTTGCACTTACCCTAGCAATTACTCGTAAAATTACCCTTAACCTTACTATTTAGCTAACCCTAAAACTTACCCTTATCCTAACACTTACCCTTATCCTAAACCTTACCCTTTCTGCTACACTTACCCTTTGCCTAATTCTAAACCTTACCCTAACCCTCACCCTTACCTAAATCTAACCATTACCCTAACCTTCACTCTTACCCTTACCATTATACTTACTTTTACCCTTAACCTAAACCTTACCCCAACCCTTACCCTGACCCTTACATTAACCCTAACCCTTACCCTAACCCTAACCCTTAACCTAAACCTTACACTTAATCTTAACTTTAACCTTACCCTTAAACTAATACATACCCTTACGTTTCCCTCACCATAACCCTAAAATTAACCGTAACCATTACCCTAACACTTATCCTTACCGAACCCTAACCCTAACCCTTACTCTAACTTTTACCCTGACCTGTACCCTTAGACTTCCCCTTCCCCTAACCCTTACCCTTACACTTACGGTTACCATTAACCTTACCCATACCCTAACACTTACCCTTACCCTATCCCTTACACTTATCCTTATCCATACAACTTACGCTTCCCCTAACACTTAACCTTAACCTAACCCTAACCCTAAACCTTACCTGAACCCTTACCCTGACCCTTACATTAACCCTTACCCTAAAACTTACTCTTAACCTTAACCTGACCCTTAACCTTAACCTAATACTTACCCTTACTTTTCCCTCACCCTCACCCTAAAATTAACCCTAACCATTACACTTACCCTTACCCTAACCCTTACCCTTACCATAACCCATACTCTAACACATACTTCTACCCGTACCCTTATATTACCGTAACCCTTACCTTACCGTAACCCTTACCCTTACCCTTATCCTAACACTTACCCTTACCGTAAACCTTACCCTTTCTGCTACACTTACCCTTCGCCTAAATCTAAACCTTACACTTACCCTTAGCCTAACCCTCCCCCTTACCATTACCCATACCCTTATTCTTACCCTTACCGTAACCCTTCCTTTACACTTACGGTTACCATTAACCTTAGCCTTACCCTAACACTTATCCTTAACCTAACCCTTACCCTAAACCTTACACTTACTCTTAACCTTAACCTTACCCTTAACATTAACCTAATACTTACACATGCGTTTTCCTGACTTTAACCCTAAAACTAACCCTAACCATTACCCTAACACTTAACCTTACCCTAACCCTAACCCTTACTCTAACACTTACTCTGACCTGTACCCTTACACTTACTCTTACCCTTACAGTTACCCTAATTCTTACCCATACCATAACCCATACCCTAACACATATTTGTACCCTTAACCTTACCGTTACTCTTAACCTTACCCTTACCCTTACTCTATCCGTTACCCTTACGCTTACCCTTAACATAAACCTTACCCTTGACCTTACGCTTACCATAAGCCATACAACAACACTTACATGTACACTTACGCTTACACTTACCCTAGCAATTACTCGTACAATTACCCTTACCCTTACCCTTACCCTTACCCTTACCCTTATCCTTACCCTTAACCTAAGCCGAAACCTTAAACCTTACAGTAAACCTTACCCTTTCTGCTACACTTACCCTTAGCCTAAATCTAAACCTTACACTTACCCTTACTGTAACCCTCACCCTTATCATTACCAATACCCTTACTCTTACCCTTACCCTAACCCTTCTCCTTACACTTACTGTTACCTTTAACATTACCCTTACCCTAACACTTACACTTATCCTTATCCATACCCTTACCCTTACCCTAATCCTTACCCTTAACCTAACCCTAACCCTAAACCTTACCCCAGCCTTTACCCTGACCCTTACATTAACCCTAACCCTTACCCTAAAACTTACACTTATTCTTAACCTTAACCTTACCCTTAACATTAACCTAATACTTACGCATACGTTTTCCTGACTTTAACCCTAAAACTAACCCTAACCATTACCCTAACACTTACCCTTACCCTAACCCTAACCGTAACTCTAACCCTTACTCTAACCCTTACCCTGAACCGTACCCTTACACTTACCCTTACCCTAACCCTTACCCTTACCATAACCCATACCCTAACACGTACTTGTAGCCTGAACCTTACCATTCCCCTTACCCTTACCTTTACTGTCTCTGTTACCCTTACACTTACACTTAACATAAACCTTAACCTTAACCTAACCCTTATCATAAGCCATACAACACTTACATGTACACTTACGCTTGCACTTACCCTAGCAATTACTCGTAAAATTACCCTTAACCTTACTATTTAGCTAACCCTAAAACTTACCCTTATCCTAACACTTACCCTTATCCTAAACCTTACCCTTTCTGCTACACTTACCCTTTGCCTAATTCTAAACCTTACCCTAACCCTCACCCTTACCTAAATCTAACCATTACCCTAACCTTCACTCTTACCCTTACCATTATACTTACTTATACCCTTAACCTAAACCTTACCCCAACCCTTACCCGGACCCTTACATTAACCCTAACCCTTACCCTAACCCTAACCCTTAACCTAAACCTTACACTTAATCTTAACTTTAACCTTACCCTTAAACTAATACATACCCTTACGTTTCCCTCACCATAACCCTAAAATTAACCGTAACCATTACCCTAACACTTATCCTTACCGAACCCTAACCCTAACCCTTACTGTAATTTTACCCTGACCCGTACACATAGACTTCCCCTTACCCTTCCCCTTACCCTTACTCTTCCCCTTCCCCTAACCCTTACCCTTACACTTATGGTTACCATTAACCTTACCCTTACCCTAACACTTACCCTTACCCTATCCCTTACACTTATCCTTATCCATACAACTTACGCTTACCCTAACACTTAACCTTAACCTAACCCTAACCCTAAACCTTACCTGAACCCTTACCCTGACCCTTATATTAACCCTTACCCTAAAACTTACTCTTAACCTTAACCTGACCCTTAACCTAATATTTACCCTCACTTTTCCCTCACCCTCACCCTAAAATTAACCCTAACCATTACACTTACCCTAACCCTTACTTTAACCGTTACCCTTACCATAACCCATACTCTAACACATACTTTTACCCGTACCCTTACATTACCGTAACCCTTACCCTTACCGTAACCCTTACCCTTAGCCTTAGCCTTAGCCTTAGCCTTAGCCTCAGCCTTAGCCTTACCCTTACCCTTACCCTTACCCTTACCCTTACCCTTACCCTTACCCTTAACCTAACCCTAAACCTTACCCTTATCCTAACACTTACCCTTACCGTAAACCTTACCCTTTCTGCTACACTTACCCTTAGCCTAAATCTAAACCTTACACTTACCCTTAGCCTAACCCTCGCCCTTAGCATTACCCATACCCTTATTCTTACCCTTACCCGAACCCTTACCTTTACACTTATGGTTACCATTAACCTTAGCCTTACCCTAACACTTATCCTTAACCTAACCCTTACCCTAAATCTTACCCCAAACCTTACCCTGACCCTTACATTAACCCTAACCGTTACCCTAAACCTTACACTTACTCTTAACCTTAACCTTACCCTTAACATTAACCTAATATTTACGCATACGTTTTCCTGACTTTAACCCTAAAACTAACCCTAACCATAACCCTAACACTTAACCTTACCCTAACCCTAACAACCCTTACTCTAACCCTTACCCTGACCTGTACCCTTACACTTACCCTTACCCTTACCCTTATAGTTACCCTAATTCTTACCCATACCATAACCCATACCGTAACACATATTTGTACCCTTAACCTTACCGTTACCCTTAACCTTACCCTTACCCTTACTCTATCCGTTACCCTTACACTTACCCTTAACATAAACCTTACCCTTGACCTTACCCTTACTATAAGCCATACAACAACACTTACATGTACACTTACGCTTACACTTACCCTAGCAATTACTCGTCTTTGGGAGGAAGACCCCGAGTCTTGCTCACAGTGTACTTTTCACCTTTGGTCAGGAATCTGCTGAATTGGCATGTTTCTTAATTGCAAGAACTGGTTGTTGCTAATTCTCCCGTTTGTTGTATCTTTATAATGAATTCCAATGTCCAGTTTCGAGAGTTATAGTCCTTACATTCGTTTCTCTGTCCGCCTGCCGCTTCCTTATCATGAGTTCCAGTGTCTTGTTTCGAGATATACAGTCCTTGTCTGGGGATTGTCCTTGCCTCCCCAATACCTCCTTAATCAATCCCCCCTTTTCTTTTCCCATGCAAATTCTTTTGCATCAGATACTTTCATTATTTACAGTAACACAACAAAGCAGGCATCTAAACAACATGCACACAAATATTCCTAACACTACTAATACGATTAGAGCAATGAATACTTGTTTCAACCATTGGAAATTGGGCAACCAGGAGGTTAACTTATTCCATAGTTCACTAAAACTCCATGAAAGATCATCTTTATTGATCTCATGTAGGATCCTTGTCTGCTTCCATATTTTTTCCAGGTCGGTAGAGATCCTTCCACTCTGATCTACATACATACAACAACTTGTGTTTATTACTGTACAGACTCCCCCTTGAGTGGCCAGTAACAAGTCTAGGGCCATCCGATTTTGTAATACTACCTGTGATAAACTAGATATCTCTTCTTGTTGAGCCTTTATAGCATCCAGAATTTTGTTTTCTAACTTCTCTATAATTGCAGAAATATTAACTATTGCCTTTTCCAATTCACTCACTCCTAACCATGGGATAAACCATCGCACAAAACTATGAAAAGGGGTGTGTCTCTCTACCAATGGATTGTTAATTTTTCATCTGATTCTCCGCATATGATTTCTCAAGTAACTTCGAGGCACTACATCATGTACTGTCATATTGGGGACTACCGCTCCAAGAGTGCAAGTTCCCTTCCAATTCTCAGGCAAGACCTTACGGGCTGTATCATTGCATAGCCAATACCACCCTTTTCCTTCTGGAACCGTCCAGCTGGTTGAATTTGCCCAGCCGCTAGTCGTACTAATATCAATTGTTCAATTACAAGATGTCTGATTTCCCACATAAGTAGTATCCGTATTTATACAATGCTGTTTTCCTATACCCTTAGGCGGGTTACACCTTTGTACACATACATAATAGGATTCTAACGGCACGAAGCTACTCACTTCTAGTTCCAAAACTGCTTAACATTTTCGACCCCAAGACGTGTTTTCCCACAAATTAGTCCAAGATAAGTTTGCAGGCAAGGGAATCCCAATTAACGATACACCCTTATTCCCATGCTGTGGCAGATGGGTGCATACCCAACAGTTCGTCTTATTAGTTACTTGAGAAATTGTTTGTATTAAGGTCAGGTGTAAGTTCTCATCCCAAGTTGCCCACCCCAAATCCGAGAACCGCACCCCTGCAATCATTAGGATCTGGAAAACCGTAATTTTGTTGGTCCAATTGGAGTGGTGGTCCATATCCTCGCCGGGGCCTTCTTCACCCTTGAATTGTGGATCCAAGCTGCTTGCTTCATAATCTTCATGGCGGTGTGTGTTGTCAGTAATACTTGGTATGGTCCCATCCACTTTCTTCCATTTTTCCTGCACGGGTTGTCCTGAAAAAGTCTTTATATATATATAATCCCCGAGCTTAAAGGGGTGGATTGGTTGATCCAACCCTCTAGCCCTGGTCCCTAAAACAAATGTATGTACTTTATTTAATTGTTTCTGAAGTTCAGTTATATAAGCATATAAATATTCTGATCCTAACTGCGTTAGGTCCTCTCCACTAAATAGAAATTGCTATGGCCTTCCATATAAGATTTTGAAGGGACTCAAATTTCCTTTTATTCTAGGTTTAACTCTAATTCCAAGTAATGCTAAAGGGAGGGATTGAGGCCATGACAAATTAGCTTCTTATCCAATTTTAGCTATTTATTGTTTAATTAAATGGTTCATTTTTTCTACCTGTCCACTTGCCTGTGGTCTAGAAGGAGTATGCAGTTGCCAATCTATCTTTAGAATCTTACTTATCTGTTCTATCACTTGTGCACAAAAATGTGAAACTCTATCAGAAGACATTGCTCCTAGAATCCCAAAGCATGGTATTATTTCATTTAACAAGACTTTAACCACTTCTCTTGCTTTGTTTGTTCGACAGGGAAAGGCTTCAGGCCTTCCTGAAAACGTCTCAGTCAGAACCAGTAAATAATGATACCCCCCTTTTCTAGGGAGTTCTGAAAAATCAATTTGCCACTGTTGCCCCGAATAATTTCCTTTACCGATTATTCCAAATTTTATTCTATCCTTGGTATTGGGGTTATTGTGTAAGCAAATGCTACATTGTTGAGTTACTTGTTTTATCATATCGTCCCACTAATGCCTGACTCAGGCTCTTATGCAGTGTGCCAGCTCCCCAGTGCGTTTTATTGTGTTCTGTAAGAACTATGGGCCATGTCAAACTAGAGGGTATTACTATGTGGTTATCTTTTAAATATACTCATCCATCTGGTTTCATTTTACCTTTCAAATCTTCAATTAATTTTAAGTCTTCTTTTGTATAATTTGGATATAGTTTGGATTTTACCGTCTGGTATCAAAGACAATGCCTTCACCTCAGTTATTTCAGCTGCCTGCTTAGCCTCTGCCAATCGATTTTCCAATTTCAAAATCGGTGTTCCCCTTTTGGTGTCCTTGACAATGCATGATAGCTACCTTTTCTGGTTGTTTTACAGCCTCTAACAATTTTAAAATTGCTTCAGCATACTTTGTGTTTTCACTGAGCGGTCAGCAATCCATGTTCTTTCCAAATTGCTCCATGAGCATGTACCACGCCGAATGTATATTTAGAATCTGTCCAAATATTTACCCTTTTTCCCGCTGCCAGTTCCAATGCTCTCGTGAGAGCAACTATCTCCACCTTTTGAGCTGATGTTCCAGGGGGTAAAGGCTTAGACTCGATTACCTGCTGAGTAGTTGTTATAGCATATCCAGCTTTACGTTGTCTTTGCGTAACAAAACTGCTCCCATCCGTGAACCAAGTTTCTTCCGCATCTTCCATGGGCTCCTCCTTAAGGTCTGGTCGGCTGGAATACACAGTCTCTATAGTTTCTAAACAATCGTGAATCACAGGTTGTGCCGGAGCATCACTAAGAAAAGAGGCTAGATTCACAATACTAATTATCACAATTTCCACGTCGTCCTGTTCTACCAATATTGCTTGATATTTCAAAATCATCAATTCTTGTTTAAGTTGTTTAAAGACTTTTTGTGCTTCTCCAGTCCAGACTAACTTTGACTGGTTAATCTTTATCAATTCTCATAGAGGCTTTACCAATAGTCCATCATTATAAATCCAAAGGCGACACCAACCTGTCATTCCTAAAAAGGTTTGTAGCTCCTTTACCATTTGAGGTTCTGGAGTCCGGCAAATGACTTCCTTATGTTCAGTTCCTAGTTCTCGTTGTCCTTCCGAAATGTCAAATCCCAGATAGGTCACACTTTGTTGAGCCAGCTGGACTTTCTGTCAAGAGACTTGATATCCATTTAAACCCAGAAAATTAAGACGACTTATAGTCCATTGAATACAACTCCCTTTAGTCTCGGTAGCTATTAAGAGATCATCTACGTATTGTAACAAAGCACCTTCAGTGTCCGGAGGTATCCATGTTTCGAGTTCCCTTGCTAATTGGTTTCCAAAAATAGTGGGGCTATTCTTGAATCCTTGAGGTAGTAATGTTCACGTAAGCTGCGTCTTTCTGCCTGAATCGGGATTTTCCCATTCAAAGGCGAATAGGTTTTGGCTTTCTGTGGCTAAGCCTAGGCAGAAGAAGGCATCTTTTAAATCCAGTACGGTAAACCAGACTTGACTATTCTTTAATTTAGTCAGCAAAGTATAAGGGTTTGCCACTACTGGATGTATATCCTCAGTGATTTTATTTATGGCCCTCAAATCCTGAACTAGCCCATAGCTTTTTCATCTGCCTTTTTAATTGGCAATATGGGTGCATTGTATTCTGATTCGCATTCAATCAATAATCCATACTGTAAAAATTTAACAATTATCTCTTTAATTCCTTTCCTATCTTCTATCCTCAAAGGATATTACTTAACCTTAACGGGTTTCTCTCCTGGCTTTAATTTAATAATTAGTAAGGTCACATTTTTAGCTCTTCCAGGGACTTCGGTAGCCCAAACTCCTGGACATACTTGATCTGTGATCTCTAAAGGTATTTCACTTTTAGGGTCAGTTTGTATTAGTGCCAAGCTTAACACATTTATTAGTTGTTCTTCTCCTGTTCTTAATTCCATTTTCCCTTTTTCAAAGACAATTTCTGCTCCTACTTGCTCTAATAAATCTCTACCTAAGAGTGCCCATGAGGAGCTAGGCATAGATAAAAATCTGTGTATGCCCCATTGTTTCCCTAACTTGTACTTCGAAGGTTCACAAAAATAAGCCTTTTCGGTTACACCTTGTTCTGGTTTCAGTTAGAACAGAGTTAATTTTCTTCCTAGTAGCTGGTAGAATGCTATGTTTTGGCTTAGGATGAGAAGAGTGCTGATAACACCCCGATGTTTCAATTGTTGCAGAGCAGTGCTTATACCAGGCCAAGGACATCTCAGCTTCTTGCTCTGTCCTGCCAACAGGCAGGCTGGGGGTGCAGTAAGAGCTGGGAGGGGACAGACCCAGGACAGGTGACCCAAACTAGCCAAAGGGGTATTCCATAGCATCTGACGTCAGGCTAAACAATACATAGGGGTGGCTAGCCAGGGGGAGGGGGCCGGACTGCTCGGGGTTAGGCTGGGCATCGGTCAGCGGGTGGTGAGCAATTGCATTGTGCATCACTTGTTTGTACACATTATTAGTAGTGGTACTATTATCATCATTGTATTATTATTATTATTATTATTATTATTATTATTATTATTATTATTATTATTATTTTGTCTTATTAAACTGTCTTTATCTCAACTCACGGGCTTCACTTTCCATTTCTCTCCCCCGTCCCAGAGAGGGAGGGGGAGGGGGAGCGAACAGCTGCGTGGTGTTTAGCTGCCGGCCGGGTTAAACCACGACACACCTTTTACCCTAACATAATAATTCTGTGAAGGCATTAATGCTTGATTTAGAACTGAATACGTTGCCCCATAGCAATAAGAAATTTCACTTCCATTCCTCCCCTAGCTTCATTATAACCAGTGGAGGATCCGCTAGGGTAGATTCCCCAGGTCCCCGTTATTCCTGTTGAAATCAGGGGTTGATTACCCTAGGAAAAGGCTAGTCAATTTGTCCTCCAAAGCCAGGTCCAAACCGTTTTGTTTTATTTATTTATTTATTTATTTATTTATTTTCATTACATTTCAGAGTTGGTCCAAAAATTCCATAGGGCTTTCTTTTAGACCTTGTTGGAAGCATATTCTCAATTCCCAATTCATCCAGGTTTTAGTATTTACTTAACCGTTCATAATTTTCAGGATGATTCGGGTCTTAGTGGGGGTCGGTCAGGGGAATGCAATTGTCCACAGTTCCCTGAACGGTCCCATCAGCAATCCGAGCTCGCACATGAACTCAGGGTGTTTTAAGAGTTGACTGCTTTTCTGTTTCTGTGACAACTCTCTCGGACCGGACCGATCATGGTCCCTTTGCCCTAAAGGGCTAACACCCATGATTTTAAGATCTCTGCCTCGGGCAGAGGCAGAACTATTAACATTCCTACATCCTCTTTCCCTGCTCATTCAACTTCAAACACCTTTAACACTTTCAACAACCCTTTTAACACTTCCTTTATCTTTCTCCAGCCTGTACTTCTCTAATGCCAACATCAAAGGTTCAGTCAGGGGCCAACTTAATTCCGTACCTTTTCCCACCAAGATGCTGAAACATCAGTATACAACATTTCATCCTGTTCTGCTTCTCAAAAAACAACATTAACTGTAGCAAAATATTAGAGTTTAAAGTTCCATTTAGGGGCCACTTTTCTCCACATTCCAGCTTATAAAGCGGCCACCACTGATTACGATATTTTATCCATGTTTTCCTGTTCACACTTCCACCGGCAGATCCTCCAATATCCTTCCAGTGACTTAAAACACATCCTAACACACTTTTCTTTACAATTTCACTGCTTGTTTGCCCCCCCAGTTTCCAGTTTACACTTTCAGAATACACATGTTACTTACAAAAGCGTATCACAAAACGTATCACTCACAAAAATACGGGCACGCAATATCTTTCAGTAGCGATGTCACAAAACTACTATTACCGGCAATATTGCCAAAATCACAGTAACAATAGTCAGAGTCAAATTCCACATGCGATAAGTCAGAAAACCAAACTGTGTAACACCGTAACGATATCTTTCTTATAACAATGCCACGAACCTACTATTACCACCAGGAAAATAGCCAAAATCGCAGTAACAATAACCAGAGTTAAATACCATACTCCATGAGTCAGAAAACCGAAATAGACAACACAATTCCAGATGGACCTTAAAGCGAGCTCCTTCCTTAAGGTCCCCAAACATGTACTTATGGTGCTAACCACAAAGTATATACCAAACACTGCCTCGCAGAAGATCACCTTCTGACTTACAGACAGTTCCAGATGACCGGTCTACCAGAAAACCAAACCAGAATAAAGAATATACTCACTTACAATGATGGGGTCCTTGTCTGCCTCCGCAGTGATCCGGTGAGTCGCGGAGTCCCTCCGGGAAATCCCGGGGGTACCCTAGGGAGTCCTGTTCCCAGCAGGTCCTGCAGTCCAGCAGAGAGGTTGTCCCATCTGGGTCGCCAAATTGATTCAAAGATCGAAGCCGAAATTCCTTTAAGTGGCATATTCTTTATTGCAGCGCTGGATGCACGGGGGATCTCTCCACCTATCGTGCATACCCAAAGCAAAAAGCAGTCTTGAATTTATACAATTAATCTATCAATATTCTACAAGCACCTATACATATGCATTACCTATCCCCGCCTTCCCTCGCTTCTCATGCTAATTAGCCTTTTGGCACCTTGCGCCTGCGCAGAGCCTTCCAAGAATTGTGGGCAAGGGTCTTTGGGACGTGGGCAGGGGTCTTTGGGAGGAAGACCCCGAGTCTTCCTCACAGTGTACTTTTCACCTTTGGTCAGGAATCTGCTGAATTGGCATGTTTCTTAATTGCAAGAGCTGCTTGTTGCTAATTCTCCCGTTTGTTGTATCTTATAATGAATTCCAATGTCCAGTTTCGAGAGTTATAGTCCTTACATTCGTTTCTCTGTCCACCTGCCTCTTCCTTATCATGAGTTCCAGTGTCTTGTTTCGAGATATACAGTCCTTGTCTGGGGATTGTCCTTGCCTCCCCAATACCTCCTTAATCAGCCTGCACACAATTATCTGAGAATGAAAGCTGCTTTCCAGTAATTCAGAAAGCCAAGTTACGTCTCAGCCTTGAGCATCTTGGGCTTTTGGGCCTGTCTGTAACATTTGGCACCAGCACTAATACTTTTTTTGGCATATGTTTAGCGTTTGGGGCCTGTGTCTGGGATTTGGGCCCTGTCTCGAACCACTGGGGCTTTGTCCTGGGTTTTGGAGCCTGCCTCTAGAGTTCAGGGCCTGTGATTAGGCTTTTGGGGTCTGTGTCTGGGGGCCGGTATCTGGGGGCAAGGGGGGAGCTGCTTGTAGACCCTTGGGGCCAGCATTGAGGGGGTTGGGAGCTGACTCTACACCTTTGGGGCCTGCTTCTTGGGGCAGGGGGGGGTTGAGACCAGCATCTGGGGGAGGGGTGGGAGCTCTCTGTATTCCTTTGGAGCCTGTGTCGGGGGGGGGGGGGGGGGGGGGAAGGGGAGGGTTGGTTGGGAGCTGCTTGTACACTGTTGGAGCCTGGGTTGAGGGAGGAGGTTTGGAGCTGCTTCTACACCTTTGGGCCTGGCATCGGGGGTAGGGGGTTGGGTGCTGGTTGTAGGGGCCTGTGTTTGGGGGGGGGGCTTGGGACCTGCGTCTGGGGGAGGGGTGGGAGCTGCTTGTACACCTTTGGGGCCTGCATCTGTGGGGGGTCAGGGCCTGTGTCTAGCGGGCTGGGAACTGCTTGTACAATGTAGGAATCTGTTTCTGCAGGGTGGCTGGGAGCTGTTTGTACAACTTTGGGGCCAGCATCTGGGGGTGGCTGGGAGCTGCCTGTACACTGTAGGGGCCTGTGTTTGTGGGGGGCTTGGGGGCCTCCCTCCGGGGGGGGGGGGGGGGGGGAGGGTTGGGAGCTGCTTGTATAGGGTAGGGGGCCTGCCTGGCAGGGGTTGGGAGCTGCTTGTAGAATTTGGGTCGCTGTGTCTGGGGGGGGGTTGGGGCCTGTGTCTCAGGGGTGTTGGGAACTGGTTGTACACCTTTGGGTCCTGTCTCTGGGGGGGAGCTACTTGTACCCTTACCATAAGCCGTACTCTAACACATACTTCTACCAGTACCCTTACCCTTACCGTTACGTTACCCTTACCCTTTGCCTATCCCTTACCCTTAACCTAACCCTAAACCTTACCCTTATCCTAACACTTACCCTTACCGTAAACCTTACCCTTTCTGCTACACTTACCCTTCGCCTAAATCTAAACCTTACACTTACCCTTAGCCTAACCCTCGCCCTTACCATTACCCAAACCCTTATTCTTACCCTTACCCTAACCCTTACCTTTACACTTACGGTTACCATTAACCTTACAGTTACCCTAACACATCCTTAACCTAACCCTTACCCTAAACCTTACACTTACTCTTAACCTTAACCTTGCCCTTTACATTCACCTAATACTTATGCATACGTTTTCCTGACTTTAACCCTAAAACTAACCCTAACCATTACCCTAACACTTAACCTTACCCTAACCCTAACCCTAACCCTTACTCTAACCCTCACCCTGACCTGTACCCTTACACTTACCCTTATCCTTATACTTACCCTAATTCTTACCCATACCATAACCCATACCGTAACACATATTTGTATCCTTAACCTTACCGTTACCCTTAACCTTACCCTTACCCTTACTCTATCCGTTACCCTTACGCTTACCCTTAACATAAACCTTACCCTTGACCTTACCCTTACCATAAGCCATACAACAACACTTACATGTACACTTACGCTTGCACTTACCCTAGCAATTACTCGTACAATTACCCTTACCCTTACCCTTAACCTAAGCCGAAACCTTAAACCTTACAGTAAACCTTACCCTTTCTGCTACACTTACCCTTAGCCTAAATCTAAACCTTACACTTACCCTTACTGTAACCCTCACCCTTACCGTTGCCAATACCCTTACTCTTACCCTTACCCTAACCCTTCTCCTTACACTTACTGTTACCTTTAACATTACCCTTACCCTAACACTTACACTTATCCTTATCCATACCCTTACCCTTACCCTAATCCTTACCCTTAACCTAACCCTAACCCTAAACCTTACCCCAGCCCTTACCCTGACCCTTACATTAACCCTAACCCTTACCCTAAAACTTACACTTACTCTTAACCTTAACCTTACCCTTAACATTAACCTAATACTTACGCATACGTTTTCCTGACTTTAACCCTTACCCTGACCCGTACCCTTACCCTTACCCTTACCCTTACCCTAACCCTAACCGTAACTCTAACCCTTACTCTAACCCTTACCCTGACCCGTACCCTTACCCTTACCCTTACCCTAACCTTTACCCTTACCATAACCCATACCCTAACATGTACTTGTAGCCTGAACCTTACCGTTCCCCTTACCCTTACCTTTACTGTCTCCGTTACCCTTACACTTACACTTAACATAAACCTTAAAGTTAACCTAACCCTTATTATAAATGGCTCAGGATTCAAATTAGGATTAAATAAAAAAAAAGGATTTATTGAAAGAATATAAAGGAATAGAGGTAAGCAAACAGCGCTGGGTGCACCGGGAGTCTCCGCTCCACCAGGATGCACACCGGTTACATCAAGCAGCTGATTTTTATGCTCCTAGACTAATACATATTCATTACTACTTCTAAAAAAAAATAGATTATTAAAATTAGCTTCCGGGGTGCAGTCTCTCCTACTGGAGCATGCGCAGTCTCCTCTAGGGTCTCTTCTGGGGGTCTCTGGGGGTCTTTCATGCTGAAGGCTCGTAGTCTTCCTCTCCCCCTTTGTACTTACTTGGCACCATACCAAGTTTATAGAACATTCTCTTCAAGTCTTGTCTCCCAGCCGTCCTTCAGCTTCTTTTTCCTTCCTCTTAATCTCTCGGCCCCCCTAACCAGATACCAAAGATCCGCATAGTATCCCGTAACAGTCACTAGTTGTTATCAGTTGTTCTGAAACTCCCAGACATCAAACACAAACAGCTTCACGAGTAATTAAAACATTCTTCCCCAGCCATTCACAGACACATCTATGGCAGTGTTAGAAACAGAAGTCCGGAATAACAAAAGCAAACAGGTTCATAAATTTAAGGAGTGATAAATTGACTAGAATGAGGGGCAGACTGGGACACACTGCAGCTGTGGTTCAAGAATTAAATTGCCAGTGCAGGGCCCAGAGGCAGACAGGATTCAAACAGAATTGTTCTTTATGGACACGAATTGTTAAAACATTCCTCACAATCCCTTATCTTCTTTTTAACATCCCCAATTCGTGTCTCTTCTGTTATTAATAATCGGATTTCATCAGTTTGTTCTTGGAGGGTCCAATTCTTAAGCATCATAATTGACATATTCCCTTCTTTTTTTAATGAAGTTATTACAAATGTACTATTTATCACCCGGTGTATTAATAATGTAAGACAAGGTATCATACAAGGTACAAATAATAACGTAATTACACCACATAACAATAAAAATAACACTCTTTTGACCCATGGTCCACCAGGCAGCCATGAAAATAAATCCCATTCCATATCCTTCCAGGTTTGTGTTTGCTCGCTCACCTCCCCCCTCCTTCTCTGGGATGGGAGAGAGAAATGGGAAAGTGAAGCCTGTGAGTTGAGTTAAAAACAAGAAGATAATAACAATAATGATGATAATAGTACTACTAGTAATAATGTGTACGAAACAAGTGATGCACAATGCAATTGCTCACCACCTGTTGTCCGATGCCCAACCTAACCCCGAGCAGTCCGGCCCTCCTCCCAGCCTGCCTGCTGGCAGAACAGTGAGAAGCTGAATTTGGCTTGGTCCTTGGCTTGGTGTAAGCACTGCTCTGTAACAATTAAAAACAATTAAAACATCAGCATATTATTAACATTCTTCTCATCCTAAACCAGAACATAACATTCTATCAGTTACTAGGAAGAAACACCTTTTCATCAATCTTTAAACAGTAATTACTAAAGTTAAATTTTCCACAGACTTCTCCTTCTTGTGCTAGCAAACAATCCAAAGCTAGGCAATTTTGATACAAAGCAGTTCTCATCTTTATAACTCATTTAGATCAGTTCTCATCATTTATAACTATTTCTATTACAGCTAATAACCTAATTATTCTATTAAGTATATATACTGAGGTCCTATAGCCCCAGGATCTGTCTTCTGCCCATGTAGCTGGATCATAATAGGCAAACGCCTTCAGGGTCGATTCAGGCTTGTGTTACCGTTCGGCCTGTCAGGGTGATCCAGCTCCTGTAAAACGAATCACAATTTTATATAGGTTTAAAAAAGAGGTTTTTTATGTTATTTTCTCGGGACAACCTGATCTTAGTGTGGGAGAAGTCCGGTCGAGGCCCTCTCATTCGGCAGTCAATACCGATAGGGGTTGCCTCCCTCGGTAGACCATACACACCGCAGTGGAGGGTCCTGCCCCGGTCTTGCCTTCTCCCTTTTCTCCCTTTAGGCTTGTCCCCTTTATTTGGCATCCTTAATTCATGCAGAGCCTCGTTGCCAGAATATTAGTTCTCCCTTAGCTTGAGTTTCAGTTTCCCAGGAGCGGACTCAACCCTCCAAGTTTCAGTAGTTACTGGTCCTTTTATTCTGGATGCGTGGGTCCCTTTCTGCAGTTCTCACAGCTGTTTCAGTAGTCAGTAAAACAAGGTACAGTCCCTCACATCGAGGGTTCAGTGATTCTTCCCTCCCGTGGCTGCTTGTTGAAACACTTTATTTTTTATCTTCTGACAAGTTAAATAACAGTTATTTAATTTGCTTTGCCGTATGGCCCTTTCCAGGTTCCTGTAGCAGGATTCATCTGATAGCCTTTCAGGTTGATACAGATTTGACTACAGGGTTTTGGCATTCATCACTATCTCCACAGTTTCACAGCTGGACAGTCACATTCATTTATGTTGCATTCCTTCAGGGGCTCATCACCCCAGTCCTTGCAGTCTCTCTGCTGGTTACACACTTTATTGATATCTATGCATTCTCCACTTCTGCACTTGAATTTGCCAGGTCCAGAGCACTGAATAACATTGTTACAGTTTGCTTCATCAGTGCCATCCAGACAGTCTCTCACACCACTGCACTGCCTACTCCCATGGACACAGTTCACATCTGAACTGGTCTGGCCTACAGGTCCAGGAAGGGCAGTTAATTTCATCTCTTCCATCCTTACAGTAAGGATCTCTATCACATCGCCACAATTCTCTTCATCTTCTCCACTGTCACAGTCTTTTTCACCATCACATTTCCATGACACTGTTCTCATATGACACAGCTCAGCACTTTCGTCAGACCCATCTTCACAATCCAGATCCCCATCACACTGCCATCTGTTTGGCACACACTGACCACTGTTGCACACAAAGTCAGATTCAGCACCCATCTTCTTCATACATCTTCTTCACACAAGCACTCTCATCACTGCCATCTGAGCAGTCTTCACATTTTACTCTAGCACCGTCAGCAGCAGTGCAGTCAGGCGAAGGCGAGCAGCAGGCAGAGCGCCTCGCCTCGCACCGTCACCTGTGTCACTTATACTACTCCTATTACCCATGCTGTTAGTGTCAGTGGCATCCTCCTTTTCTTTTTCCACTGACCCACTGACCATTCACCACAAATGGATGAGACACATGATTACTAGTTAGGAAAGAGAGTGTAACGTCTGCTATACGGCTGCAGGCAGTGCCAGCTGCAACCTTAGGTTTGTGAAAGAGCCTGCTGGTGGTCATTTGGCAGTGTAATCTGCGTCTCTGCACTCCTGCCCTGCAATAGAGCTAAGTCGTCATTAGTAACAGTTATAACACCGATCTGGGGACTAATAGTCTTTTTTGCATTGCAAGATAAACCTTTTATAAAAAGAATGCTAGAGTGAAGCAGCACAGCCGCTGCTGCCGCTGCCTCCATGGTTACGTCAGACAGGCTGCAGGGTCCTGATGTCCGCCCCTCTGCTCTGTGCCGACTGGCCACACGGTGAGGGTCGGCTACCGGTGTCCACTGACGCCTCTGGTCTCCCGTAGCAACTCGATCTCGGATGTCCCGCAATTACTTCAATTCCCCGCGTTTTCCGGCTTCTGTCCGGTCTATTCTGTGTCTCTCAGAGCCGTCCATGGCTCTGCAGTGTCTCTCAGGGCTCTCTCCGTCCAGCGGTAGTCCCTCCGTAGTGTCTCGGGTCTCCCAGCGCCACTCCAGTCTCTCGGCGCCGCTCCGGTCTCTCGGCCTGTTCAGGTCTCAGCGAGTCCAGGTCTCGGCCTGTGCAGGCCTCATATGTTGCAGAAAGCATGTCATATCATGCTCCTGCCTTTTTCTTGTCACAGTCAAAACATTTAAGAGCAAAAATAGGATACACAAGATACACAAGATACACTGGGCACCACCACTCAAAACTTGGATAAAACAGCACTTCTTTTCAGTCTGTCAAGCACTTCGTTCGTCTCTGCCTACTCCCCTTGTGGAGAGTACGGAACAACGGATCGGAACTCTGCACTCGCTTTGCAGCAACGCTGCGTCTCACTCACACAGCACAATTGCACACGGAGGCCTCCAGCACATCTCATTCATACCACAGGAATATAATTTAGAATGATAACCAACCAAACAAGTATTGTCTCTGACTGTGTTCTTCGTGAAGTGACTTGTAACACTTTGTTTCAAACCCTTACATTTACACAAATACTTTCAACACAAAATACATACAATATGCAAATATTACAATATACAAAATGTCAACACAAAATGCATACATAAAAACATATACAATTATTAACACTCCAGTTAGTATCCCTCCAGCAGCTGAAAACATACCGTTTGTCTGCAGTTTCAGGAGATCTTTGCTCCTGCGGTGAGCAGCTGAGAGTGGAGTCCCCTCCGAGCAAAAACGCTCAGGGTGCACCTAGGGGCGTCCGCGCTGCAGCCGATCCCGCAGCCGAGCAGAGTGTCTCCTGCCTGGCTCACCAAAATGACTCACAGAAAGCTGACTCCACAATCAGTAAGATTGTAAAGTAGGTATGTTTACTCAGTTCCATGCAGCACGGGGCGGGTAGTCCCACCAAAGTCGTGCACGCCTAACGTGGCAAATTGCTCTAGTAAAGAGTTACATATACATGAACATTCCTATACATATACATATTCCTAACCTGTCCCTTTGTGAGCAGTCCTCCTTATCTCAGACCCCTTGATTAAAGTCCGAACCATGAGGTTGTTTTTGATCTGGTTCTCGGGGTCCGAGAGGCTCCTGTTATCTGGTGGTATAAGTGCAGCACAGGCACAAATGTAGCACATATTCATTCTTAATCAATTGCTCTCTAATTTCTAATTCCAATGTTTCAGCTTGCTCTTTTCTGGATCCATGGGTATTCTACTATTAATGTTCAAAGCCTGACAGACCCCGTCCTCCGTGGATCAAAATACATGGGGTCTTAAGAGTTCTTTTGGTCATTCTATCATATAATACAGGATCATTTTTAATTTACTCTTTAATTTTCTGGGGCCCCTATTGTTCCAATTTCTAATCATTATTCGTAATGGACTTTTTGGTCATATATCTGGTAATTTGCTCCCTTTCTGGTCCTTGGTCTTCGATTTTATCTGACCCATCCGGGAATTTTACTAGTGGCAATTCCCACAGCCCTTGGTTGCCCCTAGTGAGAGTGTCTTGCAGGGGGTTTAGGACCTATCACCCACCCACGTATCCCTGTCTTCACCAGCCCAGCGCCCCCGACAGGAGATTAGAACCGGTGAGAAAACAAAAAGACCTCCACGCGGACTTTAGAAGTCTCAGTTACACTCTCACACACAAACACTAGCAACCGCACCTTTACCCAACCGGACGGTATCTTACGAATCAGTCGTCTTCATCCAGAATCCAACTGGACGGTATCCACAAGCATCTCTGCTGTCTTCGTCTGGGATCGAACCAGACGGTATCCACAAACGACTGTCGTCTTCATCCGGTTCGATTCCGGACACCGGAATCCAACCGAACGGTATCCAAACGACCCTGTCGTCTTTGTCCGGATCTTCGTGCGCAGAATTACAGGCAAAAAACAGCCAGCAAGGGAGCTCAAAAAAAAAAACAACAAAACAAATTGTTTGCTTACCTTTATTCAGGTTCAGGATGGCATTAGTCCCGATCTGACTCAAACAGGAGCCACCAAATGGTGGGGCGCCTCTCCTAGATTAAATCAGAATTCAGGAACTATAGCCATCCCGGACGAGCCCCCAAATTGTTATAAATGGCTCAGGATTCAAATTAGGATTAAATAAAAAAAAAGGATTTATTGAAAGAATATAAAGGAATAGAGGTAAGCAAACAGCGCTGGGTGCACTGGGAGTCTCCGCTCCACCAGGATGCACACCGGTTACATCAAGCAGCTGATTTTTATGCTCCTAGACTAATACATATTCATTACTACTTCTAAAAAAAAATAGATTATTAAAATTAGCTTCCGGGGTGCAGTCTCTCCTACTGGAGCATGCGCAGTCTCCTCTAGGGTCTCTTCTGGGGGTCTCTAGGGGTCTTTCATGCTGAAGGCTCGTAGTCTTCCTCTCCCCCTTTGTACTTACTTGGCACCATACCAAGTTTATAGAACATTCTCTTCAAGTCTTGTCTCCCAGCCGTCCTTCAGCTTCTTTTTCCTTCCTCTTAATCTCTCGGCCCCCCTAACCAGATACCAAAGATCTGCACAGTATCCCATAACAGTCACTAGTTGTTATCAGTTGTTCTGAAACTCCCAGACATCAAACACAAACAGCTTCACGAGTAATTAAAACATTCTTCCCCAGCCATTCACAGACACATCTATGGCAGTGTTAGAAATAGAAGTCCGGAATAACAAAAGCAAACAGGTTCATAAATTTAAGGAGTGATAAATTGACTAGAATGAGGGGGAGACTGGGACACACTGCAGCTGTGGTTCAAGAATTAAATTGCCAGTGCAGGGCCCAGAGGCAGACAGGATTCAAACAGAATTGTTCTTTATGGACACGAATTGTTAAAACATTCCTCACACCCTTATCATAAGCCATACAACAACACTTACATGTACACTTACGCTTGCACTTACCCTAGCAATTACTCGTACAATTACCCTTAACCTAACTATTAAGCTAACCCTAAACCTTACCCTTATCCTAACACTTACCCTTATCCTAAACCTTACCCTTTCTGCTACACTTACCCTTTGCCTAATTCTAAACCTTACCCTAACCCTCACCCTTACCTGAATTTAACCATTACCCTAACCCTCACCCTTACCCTTACCATTATAATTACTTTTACCCTTAACCTAAACCTTACCCCAACCCTTACCCTGACCCTTACATTAACCCTAACCCTTACCCTAACTCTAATCCTAACCCTTAACCTAAACCTTACACTTAATCTTAACTTTAACCTTACCCTTAAACTAATACATACCCTTACGTTTCCCTCACCATAACCCTAAAATTAACCGTAACCATTACCCTAACACTTATCCTTACCGAACCCTAACCCTTACTCTAACTTTTACCCTGACCCGGACCCTTAGACTTCCCCTTACCCTTACCCTTACACTTCCCCTTACCCTAACCCTTACCCTTACACTTACGGTTACCATTAACCTTACCCTTACCCTAACACTTACCCCTACCCTATCCCTTACACTAATCCTTATCCATACAACTTACGCTTACCCTAACACTTAACCTTAACCTAACCCTAAGCCTAAACCTTACCTGAACCCTTACCCTGACCCTTACCCCAAAACTTACACTTAACCTTAACCTTACCCTTAACCTTAACCTAATACTTACCCTTACTTTTCCCTCACCCTAACCCTAAAATTAACCCTAACCATTACCCTTACCCTAACCCTTACTCTAACCCTTACCCTTACCATAACCCATACTCTAACACATACTTCTACCCATACCCGTACCCTTACCGTAACCCTTACCCTTACCGTTACCCTTACCCTTACCGTTACCCTTACCCTTACCCTTACCCTTACCCTTACCATTACCTTTACCCTTACCCTATCACTTACCCTTAACCTAACCCTAAACCTTACCCTTATCCTAACACTTACCCTTACCGTAAACCTTACCCTTTCTGCTACACTTACCCTTAGCCTAAATCTAAACCTTACACTTACCCTTACTGTAACCCTCACCCTTACCGTTGCCAATACCCTTACTCTTACCCTTACCCTAACCCTTCTCCTTACACTTACTGTTACCTTTAACATTACCCTTACCCTAACACTTACACTTATCCTTATCCATACCCTTACCCTTACCCTAATCCTTACCCTTAACCTAACCCTAACCCTAAACCTTACCCCAGCCCTTACCCCGACCCTTACATTAACCCTAACCCTTACCCTAAAACTTACACTTACTCTTAACCTTAACCTTACCCTTAACATTAACCTAATACTTACGCATACGTTTTCCTGACTTTAACCCTAAAACTAACCCTAACCATTACCCTAACACTTACCCTTACCCTAACCCTAACCGTAACTCTAACCCTTACTCTAACACTTACCCTGACCCGTACCCTTACCCTTACCCTAACCTTTACCCTTACCATAACCCATACCCTAACACGTACTTGTAGCCTTAACCTTACCGTTCCCCTTACCCTTACCTTTACTGTCTCTGTTACCCTTACAATTACACTTAACATAAACCTTAACCTTAACCTAACCCTTATCATAAGCCATACAACAACACTTACATGTACACTTACGCTTGCACTTACCCTAGCAATTACTCGTACAATTACCCTTAACCTTACTATTAAGCTAACCCTAAACCTTACCCTTATCCGAACACTTACCCTTATCCTAAACCTTACCCTTTCTGCTACACTTACCCTTTGCCTAATTCTAAACCTTACCCGAACCCTCACCCTTACCTAAATCTAACTAAAATCAAACCATTACCCTATCCCCTCACCCTTACAATATACATATTTTTACCCTTTACCTAAACCTTTACCCCAACCCTTACCTTGACCCTTACATTAACCCTAATCCTTACACTAAACCTTACACTTACTCTTAACCTTAACCTTAGCTGTAACCTAATACTTACTCTTACGTTTCCCTCACCCTAACCCTAAAATTAACCCTAACCATTACCCTAACACTTACCCTTACCCTAACCCTTACTCAAACCCTTACAATTACCCGTACTTTTACACATACCCTTACACTTACCCTTACTCTTAAACTTACACTAACCCTTACCCTTAACTAAATCTAAACCTTACACTAAACATCATCCTTACCCTTACCATTATCCCTTCTCTTACCCTTATCCTAAACATTTCCCAAACCCTTACCCTTACATTAAACCTAACCCTTACCATAACTCTTAACCTTATCCTTAAACTTAACCTAATACTTACCCTTACGTTTCCCTCACCCTAAACCTAAAATTAGCCTAACCATTACCCTAACACTTACCCTTACTTTATCCCTTACCCTGAACTTAAGTGTAAGTGTTAGGATAACGTTAACCTTAAGGGTGACCCTTTAGCTTATCCTTAATGTTTATGGTTAGGTTAAGGGTAATTGTACGAGTAACTACTAGGATAAGTGTAAGCGTAAGTGTACATGTAAGTGTTGATGTATGGCTTATGGTAAGGGTAAGGTAAAGGGTAAGGTTTATGTTAAGGGAAAGAGTAAGAGTAACGGATAGAATAAGGGTAAGTGTAACGGTTAAGTGATAGGGTAATGCTTAGGGTTAATTTTAGGATTAGGGTGAGAAAAATGTAAGGTTAAGTACTAGCTTAAGGTTAAGGGTAAGGTTAAGGTTAAGAGTAAGTGTAAGGTTTAGGTTAAGGGTTAGGGTTAATGTAAGGTTCAGGGAAAGGTTTGGGGTAAGATTTAGGGTTAGGTTCAGCTTAAGGGTAAGGGTTGGGGTAAGGTTAAGGGTATGGATAAGGATAAGTGTAAGGGATGGGGTAAGGTTAAGGGTATGGATAAGGATAAGTGTAAGGGATAGGGTAAGGGTAAGGGTTAGCATAAGGGTAAGATTAATGGTAAGGTTTATGTTAAGGGTAAGCGTAAGGGTAACGGATAGAGTAAGGGTAAGGGTAACGGTAAGGTTAAGGGTACAAATATGTGTTAGGGTATGGGTTATGGTATGGTTAAGAGTTAGGGTAATGTAAGGGTAAGGGTGAGTGTAAGGGTATGGGTCAGGATAAGGGTTAGAGTAAGGGTTAGGGTTAGGGTAAGGGTAAGTGTTAGAATAATGGTTAGGGTTAATTTTAGGGTTAGGGTGAGGGAAACGTAAGGGTAAGTATTGGGTTAAGGTAAGGGTAAGTGTAAGGTTTAGATTTAGGCTAATGGTAAATGTAGCAGAAAGGGTAAGGTTTACGATAAGGGTAAGTGTTAGGGTAAGGTTTAGGGTAACATAAAGGGTAAGGATTACGGTAAGGGTAAGGGTATGGGTAGAATTTGTTAGAATATGGCTTATGGTAAGGGTAAGGTTTAGGGTAAGAGTAAGTGTAAGTGTATGTGTAAGGGTACGGGTCATTGTAAGGGTTAGAGTAAGGGTTAGGGTAAGGGTAGGTGTTAGGGTAATGGTTAGGGTTAATTTTAGGGTTAGGGTGAGGGAAACGGAAGGGTAAGTATTAGGTTAAGGTTAAGGGTAAGGTTAAGAGTAAGTTTTAGGGTAAGGGTAAGGGTTAATGTAAGGGTCAGAGTAAGGGTTAAGGTAAGGTTTAGGGTTAGAGTTAGGTTAAGGTTAAGTTTTAGGGTAAGGGTAAGTTATATGTGTAAGGATAAGTGTAAGGGATAGGGTAAGGGTAAGTGTTAGGGTAAGTGTAAGGATAAGGATAAGTGTACAAGTCAGGGTAAGGTTTAGAGTTCGGATTAGGGTTTGGGTTAGGGTAAGGGTAAGTGTTAGGCTAATGGTTAGGGTTAATTTTAGGTGTAGGGTGACGGATAAGAAAGGGTAAGTAGTAGGTTAAGGTTAAGCGTAAGGTTAAGGTTAAGAGTAAGTGTAAGTTTTAGGGTACGGTTTAGGGTTAATGTAAGGGTCAGGGTAAGTGTTTGGGTAAGATTTAGGGTTAGGGTAAGAGTAAGTATATGGGTAATGATAAGGGTAAGTGTTAGGGTTAGGGTAAGTGTAAGGTTTAGATTTAGGCTAAGGGTAAGTGTAGCAGAAAGGGTAAGGGTTACGGTAAGTGTAAGTGTAAGGACAAGGTTAAGGTTTAGGCTTACGTTAAGGGTAAGGGTAATGCTTTGGTAAGGGTAAGAGTAAGGGTAAAGGTAAGGGATACGGTAAGGGTAAGGGTACTGGTAGAAGTATGTGTTAGAGTACGGCTTATGGTAAGGGTACAAGTTGCTCCCCCCCCAGAGACAGGACCCAAAGGTGTACAACCAGTTCCCAACACCCCTGAAACACAGGCCCCAACCCCCCCCCAGACACAGGGACCCAAATTCTACAAGCAGCTCCCAACCCCTGCCAGGCAGGCCCCCTACCCTATACAAGCAGCTCCCAACTCTCCACCCCCCCCCCCCCCGGAGGGAGGCCCCCAAGCCCCCCACAAACACAGGCCCCTACAGTGTACAGGCAGCTCCCAGCCACCCCCAGATGCTGGCCCCAAAGTTGTACAAACAGCTCCCAGCCACCCTGCAGAAACAGATTCCTACATTGTACAAGCAGTTCCCAGCCCGCTAGACACAGGCCCTGACCCCCCACAGATGCAGGCCCCAAAGGTGTACAAGCAGCTCCCACCCCTCCCCCAGACGCAGGTCCCAAGCCCCCCCCCCAAACACAGGCCCCTACAACCAGCACCCAACCCCCTACCCCCGATGCCAGGCCCAAAGGTGTAGAAGCAGCTCCAAACCTCCTCCCTCAACCCAGGCTCCAACAGTGTACAAGCAGCTCCCAACCAACCCTCCCCTTCCCCCCCGCCCCCCGACACAGGCTCCAAAGGAATACAGAGAGCTCCCACCCCTCCCCCAGATGCTGGTCTCAACCCCCCCCTGCCCCAAGAAGCAGGCCCCAAAGGTGTAGAGTCAGCTCCCAACCCCCTCAATGCTGGCCCCAAGGGTCTACAAGCAGCTCCCCCCTTGCCCCCAGATACCGGCCCCCAGACACAGACCCCAAAAGCCTAATCACAGGCCCTGAACTCTAGAGGCAGGCTCCAAAACCCAGGACAAAGCCCCAGTGGTTCGCGACAGGGCCCAAATCCCAGACACAGGCCCCAAACGCTAAACATATGCCAAAAAAAGTATTAGTGCTGGTGCCAAATGTTACAGACAGGCCCAAAAGCCCAAGATGCTCAAGGCTGAGACGTAACTTGGCTTTCTGAATTACTGGAAAGCAGCTTTCATTCTCAGATAATTGTGTGCAGGCTGATTAAGGAGGTATTGGGGAGGCAAGGACAATCCCCAGACAAGGACTGTATATCTCGAAACAAGACACTGGAACTCATGATAAGGAAGCGGCAGGTGGACAGAGAAACGAATGTAAGGACTATAACTCTCGAAACTGGACATTGGAATTCATTATAAAGATACAACAAACGGGAGAATTAGCAACAACCAGCTCTTGCAATTAAGAAACATGCCAATTCAGCAGATTCCTGACCAAAGGTGAAAAGTACACTGTGAGCAAGACTCGGGGTCTTCCTCCCAAAGACCCCTGCCCACATCCCAAAGACCCCTGCCCACAATTCTTGGAAGGCTCTGCGCAGGCGCAAGGTGCCAAAAGGCTAATTAGCATGAGAAGCGAGGGAAGGCGGGGATAGGTAATGCATATGTATAGGTGCTTGTAGAATATTGATAGATTGATTGTATAAATTCAAGACTGCTTTCTGCTTTGGATATGCACGATAGGTGGAGAGATCCCCCGTGCATCCAGCGCTGCAATAAAGAATATACCACTTCAAGGAATTTCGGCTTCGATCTTTGAATCAATTTGGCGACCCAGATGGGACAACCTCTCTGCCGGACTGCAGGACCTGCTGGGAACAGGACTCCCTAGGGTACCCCCGGGATTTCCCGGAGGGACTCCTCGACTCACCGGATCACTGCGGAGGCAGACAAGGACCCCATCATTGTAAGTGAGTATATTCTTTATTCTGGTTTGGTTTTCTGGTAGACCGGTCATCTGGAACTGTCTGTAAGTCAGAAGGTGATCTTCTGCGAGGCAGTGTTTGGTATATACTTTGTGGTTAGCACCATAAGTACATGTTTGGGGACCTTAAGGAAGGAGCTCGCTTTAAGGTCCATCTGGAATTGTGTTGTCTATTTCGGTTTTCTGACTCATGGAGTATGGTATTTAACTCTGGTTATTGTTACTGCGATTTTGGCTATTTTCCTGGTGGTAATAGTAGGTTCGTGGCATTGTTCTAAGAAAGATATCGTTACGGTGTTACACAGTTTGGTTTTCTGACTTATCGCATGTGGAATTTGACTCTGACTATTGTTACTGTGATTTTGGCAATATTGCTGGTAATAGTAGTTTTGTGACATCGCTACTGAAAGATATTGCGTGCCCGTATTTTTGTGAGTGATACGTTTTGTGATACGCTTTTGTAAGTAACGTGTATTCTGAAAGTGTAAACTGGAAACTGGGGGGGCAAACAAGCAGTGAAATTTTAAAGAAAAGTGTGTTAGGATGTGTTTTAAGTCACTGGAAGGATATTGGAGGATCTGCCGGTGGAAGTGTGAACAGGAAAACATGGATAAAATATCGTAATCAGTGGTGGCCGCTTTATAAGCTGGAATGTGGAGAAAAGTGGCCCCTAAATGGAACTTTAAACTCTAATATTTTGCTACAGTTAATGTTGTTTTTTGAGAAGCAGAACAGGATGAAATGTTGTATACTGATGTTTCAGCATCTTGGTGGGAAAAGGTACGGAATTAAGTTGGCCCCTGACTGAACCTTTGATGTTGGCATTAGAGAAGTACAGGCTGGAGAAAGATAAAGGAAGTGTTAAAAGGGTTGTTGAAAGTGTTAAAGGTGTTTGAAGTTGAATGAGCAGGGAAAGAGGATGTAGGAATGTTAATAGTTCTGCCTCTGCCCGAGGCAGAGATCTTAAAATCATGGGTGTTAGCCCTTTAGGGCAAAGGGACCATGATCGGTCCGGTCCGAGAGAGTTGTCACAGAAACAGAAAAGCAGTCAACTCTTAAAACACCCTGAGTTCATGTGCGAGCTCGGATTGCTGATGGGACCGTTCAGGGAACTGTGGACAATTGCATTCCCCTGACCGACCCCCACTAAGACCCGAATCATCCTGAAAATTATGAACGGTTAAGTAAATACTAAAACCTGGATGAATTGGGAATTGAGAATATGCTTCCAACAAGGTCTAAAAGAAAGCCCTATGGAATTTTTGGACCAACTCCGAAATGTAATGAAAATAAATAAATAAATAAATAAATAAATAAAACAAAACGGTTTGGACCTGGCTTTGGAGGACAAATTGACTAGCCTTTTCCTAGGGTAATCAACCCCTGATTTCAACAGGAATAACGGGGACCTGGGGAATCTACCCTAGCGGATCCTCCACTGGTTATAATGAAGCTAGGGGAGGAATGGAAGTGAAATTTCTTATTGATATGGGGCAACGTATTCAGTTCTAAATCAAGCATTAATGCCTTCACAGAATTATTATGTTAGGGTAAAAGGTGTGTCGTGGTTTAACCCGGCCGGCAGCTAAACACCACGCAGCTGTTCGCTCCCCCTCCCCCTCCCTCTCTGGGACGGGGGAGAGAAATGGAAAGTGAAGCCCATGAGTTGAGATAAAGACAGTTTAATAAGGCAAAATAATAATAATAATAATAATAATAATAATAATAATAATAATAATACAATGATGATAATAGTACCACTACTAATAATGTGTACAAACAAGTGATGCACAATGCAATTGCTCACCACCCGCTGACCGATGCCCAGCCTAACCCCGAGCAGTCCGGCCCCCTCCCCCTGGCTAGCCACCCCTATGTATTGTTTAGCCTGACGTCAGATGCTATGGAATACCCCTTTGGCTAGTTTGGGTCACCTGTCCTGGGTCTGTCCCCTCCCAGCTCTTACTGCACCCCCAGCCTGCCTGTTGGCAGGACAGAGCAAGAAGCTGAGATGTCCTTGGCTTGGTATAAGCATTGCTCTGCAACAATTGAAACATCGGGGTGTTATCAGCACTCTTCTCATCCTAAGCCAAAACATAGCATTCTACCAGCTACTAGGAAGAAAATTAACTCTGTTCTAACTGAAACCAGGACAAGGTGTAACCGAAAAGGCTTATTTTTGTGAACCTTTGAAGTACAAGTTAGGGAAACAATGGGGCATACACAGATTTTTATCTATGCCTAGCTCCTCATGGGCACTCTTAGGTAGAGATTTATTAGAGCAAGTAGGAGCAGAAATTGTCTTTGAAAAAGGGAAAATGGAATTAAGAACAGGAGAAGAACAACTAATAAATGTGTTAAGCTTGGCACTAATACAAACTGACCCTAAAAGTGAAATACCTTTAGAGATCACAGATCAAGTATGTCCAGGAGTTTGGGCTACCGAAGTCCCTGGAAGAGCTAAAAATGTGACCTTACTAATTATTAAATTAAAGCCAGGAGAGAAACCCGTTAAGGTTAAGTAATATCCTTTGAGGATAGAAGATAGGAAAGGAATTAAAGAGATAATTGATAAATTTTTACAGTATGGATTATTGCTTGAATGCGAATCAGAATACAATGCACCCATATTGCCAATTAAAAAGGCAGATGAAAAAGCTATAGGCTAGTTCAGGATTTGAGGGCCATAAATAAAATCACTGAGGATATACATCCAGTCGTGGCAAACCCTTATACTTTGCTGACTAAATTAAAGAATAGTCGAGTCTGGTTTACCGTACTGGATTTAAAAGATGCCTTCTTCTGCCTAGGCTTAGCCACAGAAAGCCAAAACCTATTCGCCTTTGAATGGGAAAATCCCGATTCAGGCAGAAAGACGCAGCTTACGTGGACATTACTACCTCAAGGATTCAAGAATAGCCCCACTATTTTTGGAAACCAATTAGCAAGGGAACTCGAAACATGGATACCTCCGGACACTGAAGGTGCTTTGTTACAATACGTAGATGATCTCTTAATAGCTACCGAGACTAAAGGGAGTTGTATTCAATGGACTATAAGTCGTCTTAATTTTCTGGGTTTAAATGGATATCAAGTCTCTTGACAGAAAGTCCAGCTGGCTCAACAAAGTGTGACCTATCTGGGATTTGACATTTCGGAAGGACAACGAGAACTAGGAACTGAACATAAGGAAGTCATTTGCCGGACTCCAGAACCTCAAATGGTAAAGGAGCTACAAACCTTTTTAGGAATGACAGGTTGGTGTCACCTTTGGATTTATAATGATGGACTATTGGTAAAGCCTCTATGTGAATTGATAAAGATTAACCAGTCAAAGTTAGTCTGGACTGGAGAAGCACAAAAAGTCTTTAAACAACTTAAACAAGAATTGATGATTTTGAAATATCAAGCAATATTGGTAGAACAGGACGACGTGGAAATTGTGATAATTAATATTGTGAATCTAGCCTCTTTTCTTAGTGATGCTCCGGCACAACCTGTGATTCACGATTGTTTAGAAACTATAGAGACTGTGTATTCCAGCCGACCAGACCTTAAGGAGGAGCCCATGGAAGATGCGGAAGAAACTTGGTTCACGGATGGGAGCAGTTTTGTTACGCAAAGACAACGTAAAGCTGGATATGCTATAACAACTACTCAGCAGGTAATCGAGTCTAAGCCTTTACCCCCTGGAACATCAGCTCAAAAGGCGGAGATAGTTGCTCTCACGAGAGCATTGGAACTGGCAGCGCGAAAAAGGGTAAATATTTGGACAGATTCTAAATATACATTCGGCGTGGTACATGCTCATGGAGCAATTTGGAAAGAACATGGATTGCTGACCGCTCAGTGAAAACACAAAGTATGCTGAAGAAATTTTAAAATTGTTAGAGGCTGTAAAACAACCAGAAAAGGTAGCTATCATGCATTGTCAGGGACACCAAAAGGGGAACACCGATTTTGAAACTGGAAAATCGATTGGCAGAGGCTAAGCAGGCAGCTGAAATAACTGAGGTGAAGGCATTGTCTTTGATACCAGACGGTAAAATCCAAACTATATCCAAATTATACAAAAGAAGACTTAAAATTAATTGAAGATTTGAAAGGTAAAATGAAACCAGATGGATGAGTATATTTAAAAGATAACCACATAGTAATACCCTCTAGTTTGACATGGCCCATAGTTCTTACAGAACACAATAAAACACACTGGGGAGCTTGCACACTGCATAAGAGCCTGAGTCAGACATTAGTGGGACGATATGATAAAAAAAGTAACTCAACAATGTAGCATTTGCTTACACAATAACCCCAATACCAAGAATAGAATAAAATTTGGAATAATCGGTAAAGGAAATTATTCGGGGCAACAGTGGCAAATTGATTTTTCGGAACTCCCTAGAAAAGGGGGTATCATTATTTACTGGTTCTGACTGACACGTTTTCAGGAAGGCCTGAAGCCTTTCCCTGTCGAACAAACAAAGCAAGAGAAGTGGTTAAAGTCTTGTTAAATGAAATAATACCATGCTTTGGGATTCTAGGAGCAATGTCTTCGGATAGAGTTTCACATTTTTGTGCACAAGTGGTAGAACAGGTAAGTAAGATTCTAAAGATAGATTGGCAACTGCATACTCCTTCTAGACCACAGGCAAGTGGACAGGTAGAAAAAATGAACCATTTAATTAAACAATAAATAGCTAAAATTGGATAAGAAGCTAATTTGTCATGGCCTCAATCCCTCCCTTTAGCATTACTTGGAATTAGAGTTAAACCTAGAATAAAAGGAAATTTGAGTCCCTTCAAAATCTTATATGGAAGGCCATAGCAATTTCTATTTAGTGGAGAGGACCTAACGCAGTTAGGATCAGAATATTTATATGCTTATATAACTGAACTTCAGAAACAATTAAATAAAGTACATACATTTGTTTTAGGGACCAGGGCTAGAGGGTTGGATCAACCAATCCACCCCTTTAAGCTCGGGGATTATATATATATAAAGACTTTTTCAGGACAACCCGTGCAGGAAAAACGGAAGGAAAGTGGATGGGACCATACCAAGTATTACTGACAACACACACCGCCATTAAGATTAAGAAGCAAGCAGCTTGGATCCACAATTCAAGGGTGAAGAAGGCCCCGGCGAGGATATGGACCACCACTCCAATTGGACCAACAAAATTACGGTTTTCCAGATCCTAATGATTGCAGGGGTGCGGTTCTCGGATTTGGGGTGGGCAACTTGGGATGAGAACTTACACCTGACCTTAATACAAACAATTTCTCAAGTAACTAATAAGACGAACTGTTGGGTATGCACCCATCTGCCACAGCATGGGAATAAGGGTGTATCGTTAATTGGGATTCCCTTGCCTGCAAACTTATCTTGGACTAATTTGTGGGAAAACACATCTTGGGGTCGAAAATATTAAGCAGTTTTGGAACTAGAAGTGAGTAGCTTCGTGCCGTTAGAATCCTATTATGTATGTGTACAAAGGTGTAACCCGCCTAAGGGTATAGGAAAACAGCATTGTATAAATACGGATACTACTTATGTGGGAAATCAGACATCTTGTAATTGAACAATTGATATTAGTACGACTAGCGGCTGGGCAAATTCAACCAGCTGGACGGTTCCAGAAGGAAAAGGGTGGTATTGGCTATGCAATGATACAGCCCGTAAGGTCTTGCCTGAGAATAGGAAGGGAACTTGCACTCTTGGAGCGGTAGTCCCCAATATGACAGTACATGATGTAGTGCCTCGAGGTTACTTGAGAAATCATATGCGGAGAATCAGATGAAAAATTAACAATCCATTGGTAGAGAGACACACCCCTTTTCATAGTTTTGTGCGATGGTTTATCCCATGGTTAGGAGTGAGTGAATTGGAAAAGGCAATAGTTAATATTTCTGCAATTATAGAGAAGTTAGAAAACAAAATTCTGGATGCTATAAAGGCTCAACAAGAAGAGATATCTAGTTTATCACAGGTAGTATTACAAAATCGGATGGCCCTAGACTTGTTACTGGCCACTCAAGGGGGAGTCTGTACAGTAATAAACACAAGTTGTTGTATGTATGTAGATCAGAGTGGAAGGATCTCTACCGACCTGGAAGAAATATGGAAGCAGACAAGGATCCTACATGAGATCAGTAAAGATGATCTTTCATGGAGTTTTAGTGAACTATGGAATAAGTTAACCTCCTGGTTGCCCAATTTCCAATGGTTGAAACAAGTATTCATTGCTCTAATCGTATTAGTAGTGTTAGGAATATTTGTGTGCATGTTGTTTAGATGCCTGCTTTGTTGTGTTACTGTAAATAATGAAAGTATCTGATGCAAAAGAATTTGCATGGGAAAAGAAAAGGGGGGATTGTGGTTGAAACAAGTATTCATTGCTCTAATCGTATTAGTAGTGTTAGGAATATTTGTGTGCATGTTGTTTAGATGCCTGCTTTGTTGTGTTACTGTAAATAATGAAAGTATCTGATGCAAAAGAATTTGCATGGGAAGAGAAAAGGGGGGATTGATTAAGGAGGTATTGGGGAGGCAAGGACAATCCCCAGACAAGGACTGTATATCTCGAAACAAGACACTGGAACTCATGATAAGGAAGCGGCAGGCGGACAGAGAAACGAATGTAAGGACTATAACTCTCGAAACTGGACATTGGAATTCATTATAAAGATACAACAAACGGGAGAATTAGCAACAAGCAGCTCTTGCAATTAAGAAACATGCCAATTCAGCAGATTCCTGACCAAAGGTGAAAAGTACACTGTGAGGAAGACTCGGGGTCTTCCTCCCAAAGACCCCTGCCCACAATTCTTGGAAGGCTCTGCACAGGCGCAAGGTGCCAAAAGGCTAATTAGCATGAGAAGCGAGGGAAGGCGGGGATAGGTAATGCATATGTATAGGTGCTTGTAGAATATTGATAGATTGATTGTATAAATTCAAGACTGCTTTCTGCTTTGGGTATGCACGATAGGTGGAGAGATCTCCCGTGCATCCAGCGCTGCAATAAAGAATATACCACTTAAAGGAATTTCGGCTTTGATCTTTGAATCAATTTGGCGACCCAGATGGGACAACCTCTCTGCCGGACTGCAGGACCTGCTGGGAACAGGACTCCCTAGGGTACCCCCGGGATTTCCCGGAGGGACTCCTCGACTCACCGGATCACTGCGGAGGCAGACAAGGACCCCATCATTGTAAGTGAGTATATTCTTTATTCTGGTTTGGTTTTCTGGTAGACCGGTCATCTGGAACTGTCTGTAAGTCAGAAGGTGATCTTCTGCGAGGCAGTGTTTGGTATATACTTTGTGGTTAGCACCATAAGTACATGTTTGGGGACCTTAAGGAAGGAGCTCGCTTTAAGGTCCATCTGGAATTGTGTTGTCTATTTCGGTTTTCTGACTCATGGAGTATGGTATTTAACTCTGGTTATTGTTACTGCGATTTTGGCTATTTTCCTGGTGGTAATAGTAGGTTCGTGGCATTGTTCTAAGAAAGATATCGTTACGGTGTTACACAGTTTGGTTTTCTGACTTATCGCATGTGGAATTTGACTCTGACTATTGTTACTGTGATTTTGGCAATATTGCTGGTAATAGTAGTTTTGTGGCATCGCTACTGAAAGATATTGCGTGCCCGTATTTTTGTGAGTGATACGTTTTGTGATACGCTTTTGTAAGTAACGTGTATTCTGAAAGTGTAAACTGGAAACTGGGGGGGCAAACAAGCAGTGAAATTTTAAAGAAAAGTGTGTTAGGATGTGTTTTAAGTCACTGGAAGGATGTTGGAGGATCTGCCGGTGGAAGTGTGAACAGGAAAACATTGATAAAATATCGTAATCAGTGGTGGCCGCTTTATAAGCTGGAATGTGGAGAAAAGTGGCCCCTAAATGGAACTTTAAACTCTAATATTTTGCTACAGTTAATGTTGTTTTTTGAGAAGCAGAACAGGATGAAATGTTGTATACTGATGTTTCAGCATCTTGGTGGGAAAAGGTACGGAATTAAGTTGGCCCCTGACTGAACCTTTGATGTTGGCATTAGAGAAGTACAGGCTGGAGAAAGATAAAGGAAGTGTTAAAAGGGTTGTTGAAAGTGTTAAAGGTGTTTGAAGTTGAATGAGCAGGGAAAGAGGATGTAGGAATGTTAATAGTTCTGCCTCTGCCCGAGGCAGAGATCTTAAAATCAGGGGTGTTAGCCCTTTAGGGCAAAGGGACCATGATCGGTCCGAGAGAGTTGTCACAGAAACAGAAAAGCAGTCAACTCTTAAAGCAACCTGAGTTCATGTGCGAGCTCAGATTGCTGATGGGACCGTTCAGGGAACTGTGGACAATTGCATTCCCCTGACCGACCCCCACTAAGACCCGAATCATCCTGAAAATTATGAACGGTTAAGTAAATACTAAAACCTGGATGAATTGGGAATTGAGAATATGCTTCCAACAAGGTCTAAAAGAAAGCCCTATGGAATTTTTGGACCAACTCCGAAATGTAATGAAAATAAATAAATAAATAAATAAATAAATAAAACAAAACGGTTTGGACCTGGCTTTGGAGGACAAATTGACTAGCCTTTTCCTAGGGTAATCAACCCCTGATTTCAACAGGAATAACGGGGACCTGGGGAATCTACCCTAGCGGATCCTCCACTGGTTATAATGAAGCTAGGGGAGGAATGGAAGTGAAATTTCTTATTGCTATGGGGCAACGTATTCAGTTCTAAATCAAGCATTAATGCCTTCACAGAATTATTATGTTAGGGTAAAAGGTGTGTCGTGGTTTAACCCGGCCGGCAGCTAAACACCACGCAGCTGTTCGCTCCCCCTCCCCCTCCCTCTCTGGGACGGGGGAGAGAAATGGAAAGTGAAGCCCGTGAGTTGAGATAAAGACAGTTTAATAAGACAAAATAATAATAATAATAATAATAATAATAATAATAATAATAATAATAATAATAATAATAATAATACAATGATGATAATAGTACCACTACTAATAATGTGTACAAACAAGTGATGCACAATGCAATTGCTCACCACCCGCTGACCGATGCCCAGCCTAACCCCGAGCAGTCCGGCCCCCTCCCCCTGGCTAGCCACCCCTATGTATTGTTTAGCCTGACGTCAGATGCTATGGAATACCCCTTTGGCTAGTTTGGGTCACCTGTCCTGGGTCTGTCCCCTCCCAGCTCTTACTGCACCCCCAGCCTGCCTGTTGGCAGGACAGAGCAAGAAGCTGAGATGTCCTTGGCTTGGTATAAGCATTGCTCTGCAACAATTGAAACATCGGGGTGTTATCAGCACTCTTCTCATCCTAAGCCAAAACATAGCATTCTACCAGCTACTAGGAAGAAAATTAACTCTGTTCTAACTGAAACCAGGACAAGGTGTAACCGAAAAGGCTTATTTTTGTGAACCTTTGAAGTACAAGTTAGGGAAACAATGGGGCATACACAGATTTTTATCTATGCCTAGCTCCTCATGGGCACTCTTAGGTAGAGATTTATTAGAGCAAGTAGGAGCAGAAATTGTCTTTGAAAAAGGGAAAATGGAATTAAGAACAGGAGAAGAACAACTAATAAATGTGTTAAGCTTGGCACTAATACAAACTGACCCTAAAAGTGAAATACCTTTAGAGATCACAGATCAAGTATGTCCAGGAGTTTGGGCTACCAAAGTCCCTGGAAGAGCTAAAAATGTGACCTTAATAATTATTAAATTAAAGCCAGGAGAGAAACCCGTTAAGGTTAAGTAATATCCTTTGAGGATAGAAGATAGGAAAGGAATTAAAGAGATAATTGATAAATTTTTACAGTATGGATTATTGCTTGAATGCGAATCAGAATACAATGCACCCATATTGCCAATTAAAAAGGCAGATGAAAAAGCTATAGGCTAGTTCAGGATTTGAGGGCCATAAATAAAATCACTGAGGATATACATCCAGTCGTGGCAAACCCTTATACTTTGCTGACTAAATTAAAGAATAGTCGAGTCTGGTTTACCGTACTGGATTTAAAAGATGCCTTCTTCTGCCTAGGCTTAGCCACAGAAAGCCAAAACCTATTCGCCTTTGAATGGGAAAATCCCGATTCAGGCAGAAAGACGCAGCTTACGTGGACATTACTACCTCAAGGATTCAAGAATAGCCCCACTATTTTTGGAAACCAATTAGCAAGGGAACTCGAAACATGGATACCTCCGGACACTGAAGGTGCTTTGTTACAATACGTAGATGATCTCTTAATAGCTACCGAGACTAAAGGGAGTTGTATTCAATGGACTGTAAGTCGTCTTAATTTTCTGGGTTTAAATGGATATCAAGTCTCTTGACAGAAAGTCCAGCTGGCTCAACAAAGTGTGACCTATCTGGGATTTGACATTTCGGAAGGACAACGAGAACTAGGAACTGAACATAAGGAAGTCATTTGCCGGACTCCAGAACCTCAAATGGTAAAGGAGCTACAAACCTTTTTAGGAATGACAGGTTGGTGTCACCTTTGGATTTATAATGATGGACTATTGGTAAAGCCTCTATGTGAATTGATAAAGATTAACCAGTCAAAGTTAGTCTGGACTGGAGAAGCACAAAAAGTCTTTAAACAACTTAAACAAGAATTGATGATTTTGAAATATCAAGCAATATTGGTAGAACAGGACGACGTGGAAATTGTGATAATTAATATTGTGAATCTAGCCTCTTTTCTTAGTGATGCTCCGGCACAACCTGTGATTCACGATTGTTTAGAAACTATAGAGACTGTGTATTCCAGCCGACCAGACCTTAAGGAGGAGCCCATGGAAGATGCGGAAGAAACTTGGTTCACGGATGGGAGCAGTTTTGTTACGCAAAGACAACGTAAAGCTGGATATGCTATAACAACTACTCAGCAGGTAATCGAGTCTAAGCCTTTACCCCCTGGAACATCAGCTCAAAAGGCGGAGATAGTTGCTCTCACGAGAGCATTGGAACTGGCAGCGCGAAAAAGGGTAAATATTTGGACAGATTCTAAATATACATTCGGCGTGGTACATGCTCATGGAGCAATTTGGAAAGAACATGGATTGCTGACCGCTCAGTGAAAACACAAAGTATGCTGAAGCAATTTTAAAATTGTTAGAGGCTGTAAAACAACCAGAAAAGGTAGCTATCATGCATTGTCAGGGACACCAAAAGGGGAACACCGATTTTGAAATTGGAAAATCGATTGGCAGAGGCTAAGCAGGCAGCTGAAATAACTGAGGTGAAGGCATTGTCTTTGATACCAGACGGTAAAATCCAAACTATATCCAAATTATACAAAAGAAGACTTAAAATTAATTGAAGATTTGAAAGGTAAAATGAAACCAGATGGATGAGTATATTTAAAAGATAACCACATAGTAATACCCTCTAGTTTGACATGGCCCATAGTTCTTACAGAACACAATAAAATGCATTGGGGAGCTGGCACACTGCATAAGAGCCTGAGTCAGACATTAGTGGGACGATCTGATAAAACAAGTAACTCAACAATGTAGCATTTGCTTACACAATAACCCCAATACCAAGGATAGAATAAAATTTGGAATAATCGGTAAAGGAAATTATTCGGGGCAACAGTGGCAAATTGATTTTTCAGAACTCCCTAGAAAAGGGGGGTATCATTATTTACTGGTTCTGACTGACACGTTTTCAGGAAGGCCTGAAGCCTTTCCCTGTCGAACAAACAAAGCAAGAGAAGTGGTTAAAGTCTTGTTAAATGAAATAATACCATGCTTTGGGATTCTAGGAGCAATGTCTTCTGATAGAGTTTCACATTTTTGTGCACAAGTGGTAGAACAGGTAAGTAAGATTCTAAAGATAGATTGGCAACTGCATACTCCTTATAGACCACAGGCAAGTGGACAGGTAGAAAAAATGAACCATTTAATTAAACAATAAATAGCTAAAATTGGATAAGAAGCTAATTTGTCATGGCCTCAATCCCTCCCTTTAGCATTACTTGGAATTAGAGTTAAACCTAGAATAAAAGGAAATTTGAGTCCCTTCAAAATCTTATATGGAAGGCCATAGCAATTTCTATTTAGTGGAGAGGACCTAACGCAGTTAGGATCAGAATATTTATATGCTTATATAACTGAACTTCAGAAACAATTAAATAAAGTACATACATTTGTTTTAGGGACCAGGGCTAGAGGGTTGGATCAACCAATCCACCCCTTTAAGCTCGGGGATTATATATATATAAAGACTTTTTCAGGACAACCCGTGCAGGAAAAACGGAAGGAAAGTGGATGGGACCATACCAAGTATTACTGACAACACACACCGCCATTAAGGTTAAGAAGCAAGCAGCTTGGATCCACAATTCAAGGGTGAAGAAGGCCCCGGCGAGGATATGGACCACCACTCCAATTGGACCAACAAAATTACGGTTTTCCAGATCCTAATGATTGCAGGGGTGCGGTTCTCGGATTTGGGGTGGGCAACTTGGGATGAGAACTTACACCTGACCTTAATACAAACAATTTCTCAAGTAACTAATAAGACGAACTGTTGGGTATGCACCCATCTGCCACAGCATGGGAATAAGGGTGTATCGTTAATTGGGATTCCCTTGCCTGCAAACTTATCTTGGACTAATTTGTGGGAAAACACATCTTGGGGTCGAAAATATTAAGCAGTTTTGGAACTAGAAGTGTGTAGCTTCGTGCCGTTAGAATCCTATTATGTATGTGTACAAAGGTGTAACCCGCCTAAGGGTATAGGAAAACAGCATTGTATAAATACGGATACTACTTATGTGGGAAATCAGACATCTTGTAATTGAACAATTGATATTAGTACGACTAGCGGCTGGGCAAATTCAACCAGCTGGACGGTTCCAGAAGGAAAAGGGTGGTATTGGCTATGCAATGATACAGCCCGTAAGGTCTTGCCTGAGAATTGGAAGGGAACTTGCACTCTTGGAGTGGTAGTCCCCAATATGACAGTACATGATGTAGTGCCTCGAGGTTACTTGAGAAATCATATGCGGAGAATCAGATGAAAAATTAACAATCCATTAGTAGAGAGACACACCCCTTTTCATAGTTTTGTGCGATGGTTTATCCCATGGTTAGGAGTGAGTGAATTGGAAAAGGCAATAGTTAATATTTCTGCAATTATAGAGAAGTTAGAAAACAAAATTCTGGATGCTATAAAGGCTCAACAAGAAGAGATATCTAGTTTATCACAGGTAGTATTACAAAATCGGATGGCCCTAGACTTGTTACTGGCCACTCAAGGGGGAGTCTGTACAGTAATAAACACAAGTTGTTGTATGTATGTAGATCAGAGTGGAAGGATCTCTACCGACCTGGAAGAAATATGGAAGCAGACAAGGATCCTACATGAGATCAGTAAAGATGATCTTTCATGGAGTTTTAGTGAACTATGGAATAAGTTAACCTCCTGGTTGCCCAATTTCCAATGGTTGAAACAAGTATTCATTGCTCTAATCGTATTAGTAGTGTTAGGAATATTTGTGTGCATGTTGTTTAGATGCCTGCTTTGTTGTGTTACTGTAAATAATGAAAGTATCTGATGCAAAAGAATTTGCATGGGAAAAGAAAAGGGGGGATTGTGGTTGAAACAAGTATTCATTGCTCTAATCGTATTAGTAGTGTTAGGAATATTTGTGTGCATGTTGTTTAGATGCCTGCTTTGTTGTGTTACTGTAAATAATGAAAGTATCTGATGCAAAAGAATTTGCATGGGAAGAGAAAAGGGGGGATTGATTAAGGAGGTATTGGGGAGGCAAGGACAATCCCCAGACAAGGACTGTATATCTCGAAAGAAGACACTGGAACTCATGATAAGGAAGCGGCAGGCGGACAGAGAAACGAATGTAAGGACTATAACTCTCGAAACTGGACATTGGAATTCATTATAAAGATACAACAAACGGGAGAATTAGCAACAAGCAGCTCTTGCAATTAAGAAACATGCCAATTCAGCAGATTCCTGACCAAAGGTGAAAAGTACACTGTGAGGAAGACTCGGGGTCTTCCTCCCAAAGACCCCTGCCCACGTCCCAAAGACCCCTGCCCACAATTCTTGGAAGGCTCTGTGCAGGCGCAAGGTGCCAAAAGGCTAATTAGCATGAGAAGCGAGGGAAGGCAGGGATAGGTAATGCATATGTATAGGTGCTTGTAGAATATTGATAGATTGATTGTATAAATTCAAGACTGCTTTCTGCTTTGGGTATGCACGATAGGTGGAGAGATCCCCCGTGCATCCAGCGCTGCAATAAAGAATATACCACTTAAAGGAATTTCGGCTTCGATCTTTGAATCAAGGCTAGATAGGATGGGGCTTCAGGCACCTCTTCACCTGAGGAAACACACTGCCATCAGGCACCGCTGTGCCAGACAAGCTTGTTCTGCTAGAACACCCTACTCAGATGCACTGTGGCATTCAAGTGAACTGCTTTCATGCAAATATAACGACTGATGTTACAACCCACCTTGCCTGTGGCACCTGATGAACAGAAGAGTAAGCCACCGCAGCGCTTCAAAACCATCCCTGCACGTGCCGCTCCTTGTCGCTCTCTGGCCTTATCTCATATCCTTATCCACTTCTGTGGAGAGCCTGCCACGGCACCTGCAAAGCAAGACGGACACCTTTCATAGTCACCTTGTGCTACTTGGTCGTTCTGCTCCAACCCAGCTCATGACCAGCCCCTCTTCTTACACAGCTCTTCAGAGTGCAGTTTGCTCCTTTGAGCCTGTGCGAGACACCTGTGAAAGAAAAAGAAACGCATAGGCCGATGCAGCATCCAAAGACACAGCACAACTAGGTAAGTTACTCTCATCTGCTCCCTTACCTCTGCCGCTTACCAGCCCCCGAGGCAGATGCTTCAATCTACCCTCTTCAAACAGCTACAACACCTCTAAAAGACAAAGAGGGGATGCTTAGAGGAACAGTGAGACCTACAACACAACAACTGCTACATCTGTTCCTCACTCACCTTGCCAGAGGCAGCTCTGCGTGTGACGTCCCAGGTTGTACACTGCGTTACCTAACCCTTACCCTAACCCTTCTCACCCTTACCATTACCCAAATCCTTACCTTTACTTTTTCCTTACCCTTACTCTTTCCTTTAACCATAACCTTACCCTTACCCTATTCCTTACTCCAACCCTTCCCCTTACCTTCCCCTTCCCCTTACACTTAACCTAACCCTTACCCTTCTGCTTCCCCTAAAACATATCCTAACACTTTCCCTTACCCTTAAACTTACCCTAACCCTTACTATTACCCGTACAATTACTCTTGCCCTAATCCTTGCTTGCACCCTTACACTTATCCTAACCCTTACCATTACTCAAACCCTTACTCTAACCCTTACCCTGACCCGTACCCTTACCCTTACCCTTACCCTTATTCATACCATTACCCTTACCCTTAACCTTACCCTTATCCTAACACTTACCCTAACCCTTAACCTTTCTGCTACACTTACCCTTTTCCTAAATCTAAACCTTACCCTTACCCTTAACCTAAGCCTAAACCTCAAAACTTACCGTAAAGCTTACCCTTTGTGCTACACTTACCCTTAGCCTAAATCTAAACCTTACACTTACCCTTAGCCTAACCCTCACCCTTACCATTACCCATACCCTTATTCTTACCCTAACCCTTATCTTTACACTTACGATTACCATTAACCTTACCCTTACCCTAACACTTATCCTGAACCTAACCCTTACCCTAACCCTTACCCTGACCCTTACATTAACCCTAACCCTTACCCTAAACCTTACACTTACTCTTAACATTAACCTTACCCTTAACCTTTAGCTAATACTTAACGTTACGTTTTTCTCACCCTAACCCTATAATTAACCATAACCATTACCCTAACACTTAACCTTACCCTTACAATAAGCCATACAACAACACTTAAATGTACACTTACGCTTACAGTTACCCTAGGAATTACTCTTTCAATTACTCCTACCCTTACCCTTACACTTACCCTTACCCTTCTCCATACCATTACCCTTACCCTAAACCTTACACTTTCCCTTATCCTTACCCTAACCCTAACACTCACCCTTACCATTAACCATACCCTTACTCTTCTCCTTACCCTAAACCTTACCCCAACCCTTACCCTAACCCTTACATTAACCCTAACCCTTAACCTAAACCTTACACTTACTCTTAACCTTAACCTTACCCTTAAACTAATACATACCCGTACATTTCCCTCACCATAACCCTAATTTTAACAGTACCATTTACCCTAACACTTATCCTTACCTAACCCTAACCCTTACTCTAACCCTTACCCTGACCTGTACCCTTACACTTACCCTTACCCTTACACTTACCCTAACCCTTTCCCTTACCATTACCAATACCCTTACCCTTACCCTTATCCTTACCATTGCCCTTACCCTTAACCTAACCCTTATCCTAACACCCTTACCCTAATCCTACACCTTTCTGCTACACTTACCCTTAGCCTAAATCTAAACCTTACCCTTACCCTTACCCTTACCCTTACCCTTACCCTTACCCTCACCCTTAACATTACCTATATCCTTACTCTTACCCTTACCCTAAACCTTACCCTTCCTTTTACCGTTATCATTAACCTTAACCTTACCCTATCCCTTACAATTATCCTTGTCCATACAACTTACCCTTACCCTAACACTTACCCTTAACCTAACTCTAAACCTAAACCTTACCTGAAACCTTACCCTGACCCTTACATTAACCCTAACCCTTATCCTAAACCTTACACTTACTCTTAACCTTAACCTTACCCTTAACCTTAACCTAATCCTTACCCTTACGTTTCCCTCAGCATAAGCCTAAAATTTACCCTAACCATTACCCTAACACCCTTACCCTAACCCTTACTCTAACCCTTACAATGACCCGTACCCTTAAACATACACTTACACTTACTCTTACCCTAAACCTTACACTTACCCTAACACTTACCCTTATCGTAAACCTTACCCTTTCTGCTACATTTACCATTAGCCTAAATCTAAACCTTACACTTACCCTTACCTGAACCGAATACTTACCCTTATATTTCCCTCACCCTAACCCTAAAATTAACCCTAACCATTATTCTAACCCTTACCCTGACCCATACCCTTACACTCACCCTTACCCTTACATTACTATAACTCTTACCCATACCATAACCCATACCCTAACACATATTTGTACCCTTAACCTTACCGTTACCCTTACCCTTACTCTATCCGTTACCCTTACGCTTACCCTTAACATAAACCTTACCCTTGACCTTACCCTTACCATAAGCCCTACAACAACACTTACATGTACACTTACACTTACCCTAGCAATTACTCGTACAATTACCCTTAACCTTACCCTTACCAAACCATTATCTTACCCTTAATCTAACCATAAACATTAAGGATAAGCTAAAGGGTCAGTTTTAGGGTTAGTTTTAGGGTTAAAGTCAGGAAAACGTATCCGTAAGTATTAGGTGAATGTTAAGGGTAAGGTTAAGGTTAAGAGTAAGTGTAAGGTTTAGGATAAGGGTTAGGGTTAATGTAAGGGTCAGGGTAAGGGTTGGGGTAAGGTTTAGGGTAAGGGTTAGGTTAAGGATAAGTTTTAGGGTAAGGGTAAGGTTAATGGTAACCGTAAGTGTAAAGGTAAGGGTTAGGGTAAGGGTAAGAATAAGGGTATGGGTAATGGTAAGGGTGAGGGTTAGGCTAAGTGTAAGTGTAAGGTTTAGATTTAAGCTAAGTGTAGCAGAAAGGGTAAGGTTTACGGTAAGGTTAAATGTTAGGATAAGGGTAAGGTTTAGGGTTAGGTTAAGGGTAAGTTATAGGGTAAGGGTAAGGGCAACTGAAACGGTAAAGGTAAGGGTAAGGGTTACGGTAAGGGTAAGTGTTAGGATAAGGGTAAGGTTTAGGGTTAGGTTAAGGGTATGGGATCGGGTAAGGGTAAGGGTAAGGGTTACGGTAAGGGTAAGAGTTATGGTAAGGGTACGGGTACGGGTAGAAGTATGTGTTAGAGTATGGGTTATGGTAAGGGTAAGTGTTGGGGTAATGGTTAGGGTTAATTTTAGGGTTAGGGTGAGGGAAAAGTAAGGGTAAGTATTAGGTTAAGGTTAAGGGTAAGGTTAAGGTTAAGTGTAAGTTTTGGGGTAAGGGTTAATGTAAGGGTCAGGGTAAGGGTTCAGGTAAGGTTTAGGCTTAGGGTTAGGTTAAGGTTAAGTGTTAGGGTAAGCGTAAGTTGTATGGATAAGGATAAGTGTAAGGGATAGGGTAAGGGTAAGTGTTAGGGTAAGGGTAAGGTTAATGGTAACCGTAAGTGTAAGGGCAAGGGTTAGGGTAAGGGGAAGAGGAAGGGGAAGGGGAAGTCTAAGGATCCGGGTCAGGGTAAAAGTTAGAGTAAGGGTTAGGGTTAGGGTTCGGTAAGGATAAGTGTTAGGGTAATGGTTACGGTTAATTTTAGGGTTATGGTGAGGGAAACGTAAGGGTATGTATTAGTTTAAGGGTAAGGTTAAAGTTAAGATTAAGTGTAAGGTTTAGGTTAAGGGTTAGGGTTAGAGTAAGGGTTAGGGTTAGGGTTAGGATTAGGGTAAGGGTTAGGGATAATGTAAGGGTCAGGGTAAGGGTTGGGGTAAGGTTTAGGTTAAGGGTAAAAGTAAGTATAATGGTAAGGGTAAGAGTGAAGGTTAGGGTAATGGTTAGATTTAGGTAAGGGTGAGGGTTAGGGTAAGGTTTAGAATTAGGCAAAGGGTAAGTGTAGCAGAAAGGGTAAGGTTTAGGATAAGGGTAAGTGTTAGGATAAGGGTAAGGTTTAGGGTTAGCTTAATAGTAAGGTTAAGGGTAATTGTACGAGTAATTGCTAGGGTAAGTGCAAGCGTAAGTGTACATGTAAGAGTTGTTGTATGGCTTATGATAAGGGTTAGGTTAAGGTTAAGGTTTATGTTAAGTGTAATTGTAAGGGTAACAGAGACAGGAAAGGTAAGGGTAAGGGGAACGGTAAGGTTCAGGCTACAAGTACGTGTTAGGGTATGGGTTATGGTAAGGGTAAGGGTTAGGGTAAGGGTAAGTGTAAGGGTACAGGTCAGGGTAAGGGTTAGAGTAAGGGTTAGAGTTACGGTTAGGGTTAGGGTAAGGGTAAGTGTTAGGGTAATGGTTAGGGTTAGTTTTAGGGTTAAAGTCAGGAAAACGTAAGGGTAAGTATTAGGTTAATGTTAAGGGTAAGCTTAAGGTTAAGAGTAAGTGTAAGTTTTAGGGTAAGGGTTAGGGTTAATGTAAGGGTCAGGGTAAGGGCTGGGGTAAGGTTTAGGGTTAGGGTTAGGTTAAGGGTAAGGATTAGGGTAAGGGTAAGGGTATGGATAAGGATAAGTGTAAGTGTTAGGGTAAGGGTAATGTTAAAGGTAACAGTAAGTGTAAGGAGAAGGGTTAGGGTAAGGGTAAGAGTAAGGGTATTGGTAATGATAAGGGTGAGGGTTACAGTAAGGGTAAGTGTAAGGTTTAGATTTAGGCTAAGGGGAAGTGTAGCAGAAAGGGTAAGGTTTACTTTAAGGTTTAAGGTTTCGGCTTAGGTTAAGGGTAAGGGTAAGGGTAATTGTACGAGTAATTGCTAGGGTAAGTGTAAGTGTAAGTGTAAGTGTACATGTAAGTGTTGTTGTATGGCTTATGGTAAGGGTAAGGTCAAGGGTAAGGTTTATGTTAAGGGTAAGCGTAAGGGTAACGGATAGAGTAAGGGTAAGGGTAAGGTTAAGGGTAACGATAAGGTTAAGGGTACAAATATGTGTTAGGGTATGGGTTATGGTATGGGTAAGAATTAGGGTAAGTGTAAGGGTACGGGTCAGGGTAAGGGTACAGGTCAGGATAAGGGTTAGAGTAAGGGTTAGGGTTAGGGTTAGGGTAAGGTTAAGTGTTAGGGTAATGGTTAGGGTTAGTTTTAGGGTTAAAGTCAGGAAAACGTATGCGTAAATATTAGGTTAATGTTAAGGGTAAGGTTAAGGTTAAGAGTAAGTGTAAGGTTTAGGGTAAGGGTTAGGGTTAATGTAAGGGTCAGGGTAAGGGTTGGGGTAAGGTTTAGGGTAAGGGTTAGGTTAAGGATAAGTGTTAAGGTAAGGGTAAGGTTAATGGTAACCGTAAGTGTAAAGGTAAGGGTTACGGTAAGGGTAAGAATAAGGGTATGGGTAATGGTAAGGATGAGGGTTAGGCTAAGGGTAAGTGTAAGGTTTAGATTTAGGCGAAGGGTAAGTGTAGCAGAAAGGGTAAGGTTTACGGTAAGGGTAAGTGTTAGGATAAGGGTAAGGTTTAGGGTTAGGTTAAGGGTATGGGATCGGGTAAGGGTAAGGGTAAGGGTTACGGTAAGGGTAAGAGTTATGGTAAGGGTACGGGTACGGGTAGAAGTATGTGTTAGAGTATGGGTTATGGTAAGGGTAAGTGTTGGGGTAATGGTTAGGGTTAATTTTAGGGTTAGGGTGAGGGAAAAGTAAGGGTAAGTATTAGGTTAAGGTTAAGGGTAAGGTTAAGGTTAAGTGTAAGTTTTGGGGTAAGGGTTAATGTAAGGGTCAGGGTAAGGGTTCAGGTAAGGTTTAGGCTTAGGGTTAGGTTAAGGTTAAGTGTTAGGGTAAGCGTAAGTTGTATGGATAAGGATAAGTGTAAGGGATAGGGTAAGGGTAAGTGTTAGGGTAAGGGTAAGGTTAATGGTAACCGTAAGTGTAAGGGCAAGGGTTAGGGTAAGGGGAAGAGGAAGGGGAAGGGGAAGGGGAAGTCTAAGGATCCGGGTCAGGGTAAAAGTTAGAGTAAGGGTTAGGGTTAGGGTTCGGTAAGGATAAGTGTTAGGGTAATGGTTACGGTTAATTTTAGGGTTATGGTGAGGGAAACGTAAGGGTATGTATTAGTTTAAGGGTAAGGTTAAAGTTAAGATTAAGTGTAAGGTTTAGGTTAAGGGTTAGGGTTAGAGTAAGGGTTAGGGTTAGGGTTAGGATTAGGGTAAGGGTTAGGGATAATGTAAGGGTCAGGGTAAGGGTTGGGGTAAGGTTTAGGTTAAGGGTAAAAGTAAGTATAATGGTAAGGGTAAGAGTGAAGGTTAGGGTAATGGTTAGATTTAGGTAAGGGTGAGGGTTAGGGTAAGGTTTAGAATTAGGCAAAGGGTAAGTGTAGCAGAAAGGGTAAGGTTTAGGATAAGGGTAAGTGTTAGGATAAGGGTAAGGTTTAGGGTTAATGTAAGGGTCAGGGTAAGGGCTGGGGTAAGGTTTAGGGCTAGGGTTAGGTTAAGGTTAAGGATTAGGGCAAGGGTAAGGGCATGGATAAGGATAAGTGTAAGTGTTAGGGTAAGGGTAATGTTAAAGGTAACAGTAAGTGTAAGGAGAAGGGTTAGGGTAAGGGTAAGAGTAAGGGTATTGGTAATGATAAGGGTGAGGGTTACAGTAAGGGTAAGTGTAAGGTTTAGATTTAGGCTAAGGGTAAGTGTAGCAGAAAGGGTAAGGTTTACGGTAAGGTTTAAGGTTTAGGGTTAGGTTAAGGGTAAGGGTAAGGGTAAGGGTAAGGGTACGGGTCAGGGTAAGGGTTAGAGTAAGGGTTAGAGTAAGGGTAAGGGTAAGGGTTAGGATAAGTGTAAGGGTGCAAGCAAGGATTAGGGCAAGAGTAAGTGTAAGGGTAATAGTAAGGGTTAGGGTAAGTTTAAGGGTAAGGGAAAGTGTTAGGATATGTTTTAGGGGAAGCAGAAGGGTAAGGGTTAGGTTAAGTGTAAGGGGAAGGGGAAGGTAAGGGGAAGGGTTGGAGTAAGGAATAGGGTAAGGGTAAGGTTATGGTTAAAGGAAAGAGTAAGGGTAAGGAAAAAGTAAAGGTAAGGATTTGGGTAATGGTAAGGGTGAGAAGGGTTAGGGTAAGGGTTAGGTAACGCAGTGTACAACCTGGGACGTCACACGCAGAGCTGCCTCTGGCAAGGTGAGTGAGGAACAGATGTAGCAGTTGTTGTGTTGTAGGTCTCACTGTTCCTCTAAGCATCCCCTCTTTGTCTTTTAGAGGTGTTGTAGCTGTTTGAAGAGGGTAGATTGAAGCATCTGCCTCGGGGGCTGGTAAGCGGCAGAGGTAAGGGAGCAGATGAGAGTAACTTACCTAGTTGTGCTGTGTCTTTGGATGCTGCATCGGCCTATGCGTTTCTTTTTCTTTCACAGGTGTCTCGCACAGGCTCAAAGGAGCAAACTGCACTCTGAAGAGCTGTGTAAGAAGAGGGGCTGGTCATGAGCTGGGTTGGAGCAGAACGACCAAGTAGCACAAGGTGACTATGAAAGGTGTCCGTCTTGCTTTGCAGGTGCCGTGGCAGGCTCTCCACAGAAGTGGATAAGGATATGAGATAAGGCCAGAGAGCGACAAGGAGCGGCACGTGCAGGGATGGTTTTGAAGCGCTGCGGTGGCTTACTCTTCTGTTCATCAGGTGCCACAGGCAAGGTGGGTTGTAACATCAGTCGTTATATTTGCATGAAAGCAGTTCACTTGAATGCCACAGTGCATCTGAGTAGGGTGTTCTAGCAGAACAAGCTTGTCTGGCACAGCGGTGCCTGATGGCAGTGTGTTTCCTCAGGTGAAGAGGTGCCTGAAGCCCCATCCTATCTAGCCTGCACACAATTATCTGAGAATGAAAGCTGCTTTCCAGTAATTCAGAAAGCCAAGTTACGTCTCAGCCTTGAGCATCTCGGGCTTTTGGGCCTGTCTGTAACATTTGGCACCAGCACTAATACTTTTTTTGGCATATGTTTAGCGTTTGGGGCCTGTGTCTGGGATTTGGGCCCTGTCGCGAACCACTGGGGCTTTGTCCTGGGTTTTGGAGCCTGCCTCTAGAGTTCAGGGCCTGTGATTAGGCTTTTGGGGTCTGTGTCTGGGGGCCGGTATCTGGGGGCAAGGGGGGAGCTGCTTGTAGACCCTTGGGGCCAGCATTGAGGGGGTTGGGAGCTGACTCTACGCCTTTGGGGCCTGCTTCTGGGGGCGGGGGGGGGGGTTGAGACCAGCATCTGGGGGAAGGGTGGGAGCTCTTTGTATTCCTTTGGAGCCTGTGTCGGGGGGGGGGGGGGAAGGGGAGGGTTGGTTGGGAGCTGCTTGTACACTGTAGGGGCCTGTGTTTGTGGGGGGCTTGGGGGCCTCCCTCGGGGGGGGGGGGGAGGGTTGGGAGCTGCTTGTATAGGGTAGGGGGCCTGCCTGGCAGGGGTTGGGAGCTGCTTGTAGAATTTGGGTCGCTGTGTCTGGGGGGGCGGTTGGGGCCTGTGTCTCAGGGGTGTTGGGAACTGGTTGTATACCTTTGGGTCCTGTCTCTGGGGGGGAGCTACTTGTACACTTTTGGGGTTTGTATTTGAGGGGGGTTGGGAGCTGCTTGTGCACTTTTGGACCTATGTTTAGGGGGGTTGGGAGTTGCTCGTGCATTCTAGGTGCCTCCCTTTTGAGAAGGGTTGGGGCCTGCATCTGTGGGTGGTTGGGAGCTGCTTGTACACTATAGGGGCCATGGTCTTGGAGGGGGGTCTGGGCTGTTTATACACCTCTGTGGCCTGTGTTTGGGGGGGGGGGGGGTGGGCCTGTGCCTGGGGGAGTTGGGAGGTGCTTGTTCACTCTAGGAGCCTCCATTTGGGGGTCTTTGGGGCCTCCCTTTGAGGGGGAGGGAGTTGGGAGTTGGTTGTACACCTCCGCATCCCATGTCTTGGGGGGGGTGGGGGGAGTGGGACCGGTCTCTGAAGGGGCGGGTTGTGAGCTGCTTGTACACCTGTGTTGGGGGGGAGGGTAGGGGGGTTGGCGGGGGGCGGGCCCGGGTCTTGGGCCAGTGTCTGGGTGGAGTCCAGTTCTTGGGAGGGGGTGGTGGGGTAGGAGCTGCTTGTGGGCAGTTGGGGTCTGCATCTGGGTGTGGTTGGTGCCTGCTTCTCTTGGCAGTTTGAGGCCTGCTTGTAGACTTGTGCAGCCTGGGTTTGGGGGCTTTTCTGTAACGTTTGGGGCCTGCATTTTTGCTTTGGGATGCATCTTGAGCTTTTGAGGCCTAGCAGTAGCATTTGGGGCCTGCATCTGGGGCTTTTCTGTAGCATTTTGGTTGCGTATTTGTGATTTGTGGCCTGTATCCAGGGTTTTGCCTTTTTTGTAGTTTCCATCTTTGTGTGTGTGTGTTTCGTTGTTGGTTGTCTGGGGTTAGGGGCAGTTTGGGGTTTGGATTAAGGTCAGTGTCATTAGCGTTAGGGGGTTGATAATAAGGGTTAGGGTTGTGGTTAGAGTTGCTAGGTTTAAGGGGAATAAGGATTTCAGGGTAAGGGGATCAAGGTTGTGGGAATAAAAATGTTTTTGCGCAGTTACATCCTGTAGAGGGAAGGAAGGTGGTATTGAGATATGCTTGCAGTGATAAAACAGCTTAACAGTGTGAAATGAGTTCATCTGATTCGTGTCAATATGGAACAATGCTAGGGCCGCATGATGTGATGAAAAGTCTGAGAAAACCAGAGTGGTTAATATATATAGTTCTTGTATCTTGCAAAGGAATGGTCCAGCAATTCGGGTCAATAGGGGATAAGAGAACAAAGGGGTTTCAGAATAACTGCTAACTATTACAACTGTTGATGGGACACTATGCAAGTGTCTGCCATCCAGCCAAGATGGACAAAGGAGATGGACAAGAGAAAAGCCTGGGAGGAAGACTACGAGCCTTCAGTACGAGCGGCCCCCAGAGGGACCACCGGAGACTGATAACGCCTGCACCAGTGGGAGGGTTTGGATTCTGGGAACTAATTAGAATAACCCTGCCTTTTGTAGAAGTAGTAATGAATATGTATTAGCCTAGCAGCATAAAAAACCAGCCGCCTGATGTAACTTGTGTGCGTCTTGGTGGAGCAGAGACTCCTGGCGCACCCAGCGCTGCTTGCTTACCTCTATTCATTTAAGAAATTGTAAATTTCAATTGCAATCCTATTTGGGACCCAGTCATTTATTACAAGTGGGCGCTCGTCCAGGAGGGCTTTGGTTCCTGATTTCTGGTTTGATCTAGGAGAGGCACCCCCACCATTTGGTGGCTGCTGTTTGAGTCAGGTCGGAACTAATGGCATCTTAAACCTGAATAAAGGTAAGCAAAGTTTCTGATTCTTTTTTTCAGCTCCCTTGCCAGCTGCAGCACTATATTTTGCCCATAATTGTGTGTGTGAAGATCCGAACGAAGATGACGGAGTCGTAAGCATTTAAAGCGTATACCGTTCGGTTGGGTGGGGTTTGGTTGCCTGTGTGTGTAAGAGTGTGACTGAGATGGAACTTAGTTCCGAAGCGATTGTGGAGGTCTTCTAACCGCGTTTTCAATCTCCCGCGAGGGACTTCGCTGGTGAAGGACCGAAGGGATTCCTATAGGATTTGTGGGTGTGTGATAGGTCCTCGACCCCCTGCAAGACACTCTTACTAAGGTAACCAAGGGCTGTGGGAATTGCCATAGTAAAATTCCTAGATGGGTCAGACAAAATTGAAGACCAGAGACCGGAAGAAAGGGAGCAAATTACCAGTCATACCACCAGAAAGTCCATTAGGAATAACGATTAGAAATTGGAATGATAGGGACCCCAGAAAAGGAAAAAGTAAATTAAAAATGGTCCAGTATTGTGTGACAGAATGGCCAAAGGAGCCTTTAAGACTACATGTCTTTTGGCCTGTTTTTGGATCCTTCAAAGACTGGATTTGCCAGGCCTTAAATATCCATGTTAATTCAAAGGAACCTTTTAGCCAGGAAGAAAGTGATTATGCAGGATTATGGATCAGGAGGACTTCACGTCCTTTTCCAGCCTCAATATTTACACTAAAAGCAGGTAAGAAATTTGAAGAAGAAGAAGAACATGAAAAAGAAAAAGAAGATAAACGTGAGCCGTTGGATAAGCTACCACCTCCATATCCTAACAATCCACCCCCGGCGGCTCCCCCTCCGGTGGCTGTGGTATCGCCACCAGTACCACCATTGCCCCAGCTTCCACCACCAACAGCACCAGAATTAGACCGACCTCCGGCCGTATGCACGAGAAGTAGGATTGACGTATCTGAGAGGGCTTCTCTATATCCCTTAAGGGAGGTAACTGGTGTATAACTGGTGCGCGTCTTGGTGGAGCGGAGACTCCCGGCGTACCCAGCACTGTTTGCTTACCTCTATTCATTCAGTGAATTGTAAACTTTGATTGTAATCCTATTTGGGACTTTTATTTATTATAACAGACAACCTTGTAAAACGCAGACAACCAGAATCCTTACAGCAATTAGGTGGAAATCACGGCGTAAGAAACGTTACCACCTCAAAGAGTAAAAACCTCAAAAGAAATGTGACTTGTAACAGGCCAGCAGCTGTGTATTTTCTGTGAAGCACCAGCTAGATTATGAACCTTGAATAGCACAGTTAAAGGGGAAACAGGGGAGGGTCCCGGTCCTCGGCAGAAAAAAAAAGTGTATAAACTGTGTATGGAATTAGTAGGCACCCTCCTGCTTGTGGGACACCCGCCATTGTAATCTCGAATAATAATGCTACTGTACTGAGATCCTCGACTCAGCCTATGCTATTTGCTCCAGATTGATTCAGGGTTTTAAGGTTTCAGGGATTGGGCACTAGGGTTGGGTTTCAGGGTAAGGGGTTTCAGGGTTTATGTTTAGGATTTTAAGGTTTTTAGGGTTGGAGTTTTAACGGTTAGGGTTTTAAGGGTTTCAGGGTTAGCGTGTTAGGGTATTAGAGTTTTTTGGGTTGTAGTGTTGATATGTTTTTTAGGGTTAGAGTCTTAAGGTTTTATTTTTGGTCAGTTATTTACGGTTAGGGTTTTAAGATCTTTTTTATTTATTTATTTATTTTTTTTTAAGGTTAGGTTCTCCAGGGCCAGGGTTTTGAGTATCCTAATTTTGGGGGTTTGGATCTTGAGCATCTTAATTTTGGGGGTTAGGCTTTTGTGTGCCCTATTTTTGGGATAGGCTTTCAAGCATCCTAAGTAGTTGGGTTAGGGTTTTGAGCATCTTAATATTTTGGGTCTGGGTAATGAGCATCCTCAGTTTTCAGGATAGGGTTTTGAGCATCTTAATGTTTCCAGGATAGGGTTTGGAGCGTCCTAATGTTTTGGGTTGGGGCTTTGAGCGTCCTAATGTTTTTGGGTTAGGGTTTGGAGCGTCCTAAATTTTCAGGATAGGGTTCTGAGCATCTCAGTGTTTCCAGGATAGGGTTTTGAGCGTCCTAAGTTTTTGGGATAGGTCTTTGAGCTTCCTAATGTTTTCTGGATAGGGTTTGGAGCATCGTAATGTTTTGGGTTTGGGTTTTGAGCGTCCGAATGTTTTTGGGTTAGGGCTTGGAGCATCCTAATGTTTTTGGGTTAGGGCTTTGAGCGTCCTGTTTTCGGGATAGGGTTTGGAGCGTCCTAGTGTTTTCGGGATAGGGTTTTGAGCGTCCAAAGTTTTTGGGTTTGGGTTTTGAGCATCCAAAGTGTCCAAAGTGTGTCCAAAGTTTCCCCCTTAATTAATTTTCAGAGAACATTGTATTAATCATAGAAAGGAATTTATTGAGTAAGCAAACATCAAGCAAAACAGCACTGGGCAGCCGGGGAGTCTCAGCTCCGCCAACGGCACGCACCTCACCCCTGCCAGGGTCCCTTTTTATACCTTGCTAATTCCGGGATTACACAGCACATCCTGGTATATTCTGCGACTGCGCGCACTGTTGCGTGCAAAAGAATTTTTAAGAATTTAAGTCTCTTTAAAAAGAAAATTAAGCAAAAGAATTTTCATAGTGTCTAGGCAAGCATTATGCAGCTCCTTACTTCAGCAGGGAGCTTTTGCAACTCCCGCTCCTCAAACAGAACTCCTTGTTTTTATAATACAAAAGACGATGAACAAACATTTTTGGTGTATTACCCTAAGTTTTTGGGTTAGGGATTTTTGCGTCTTAATGTTTTGGGGTTAGGGTTTGGAGCGCCCTAAGTTTTTGGGCTAGGGCTTTGAGCATTCCTAACGTTTTGGGTTGGGTTTGGGTTTTGAGCATCCTAAGATTTTGGGTTAGGGGTTTTAGGCATAGGTCTTCAGGGGTTTAGTGTGGTAAATAGTTTGGGTTAGGTCTGTAGGGGTTTCGAGGTTTTTTTGTGTGTTAGGGCTTGAGGCTTTTTTTGTAAGGGCGGTGAGGGTTCCAGTGAGTGCTGGTAAATGCAGTTCTCGAGCACTCGGCCTGTGATTGGCCATGCTGGCTGTGCGGGGAATGCTGGTAGGTGTAGTTTTCCGGCACTGTGAGGCCGTGTTGTGTGCCCAGAGCATGCCGGGAGATGTAGTTCTCGGGACTCCGGACTTCCGGGAGGCCATGTTGCGTACCCATGGTATGCCGGGAGATGTAGTTGTCGGATTCGGGACTTCCGGGAGGCCATGTTGAATGCCCAGAGCATACCGGGAGATGTAGTTCTCGGGAACTAGGGATAGGGTTAGGGGCTAGGGCTGGGGCTAGAGTTAGGGTTTCGGGTGAGGGTTGGGGGTTATTGTTAGGGTTAGTGGTTTAGGGTTCGGCTTAGAGGGTTATGGTTAGGGATAGGTTAGGGGTAGGTTTAGAGGGTTAGGGTAAGGGTTAGGGGTTAGGGGTTGGGACTGTGGTTAGGCTTAGGGTAAGGATTAGGGTTATGTTTAGGGTATGAATAAGGGTAAGCTAATGGTTAGGATAAGGGTAAGGGTTAGGGTAAAGGTTTTCATTTGTTAAAGCGGAAACGCAGTATGCAATCTGGGACGTCACAGCCAGAGCTGCCTATGGCAAGGTGAGAGAGGAAAAGATGGAGCAGATGTTCTACTCCTAGTTTTTTCTTTATACATAAATAAAAGTTTGAGCTAATTCCAGTTGGAAGAGTTCTAATTACTTGCTTGGTCATAATGTCTTTTAATATTGAAAGCTGCAGCAAAAGCATGGGGATTTTTGCTTCTAGAAACACCCTAGTTCTCTTGTCTGCACTATGCGTGCTTTTGAGCTAAAACTGATTAAAAAATAAAAAGAAAAATCACACACACACAAAAAAAAAAAAAAAAAAACACAGCTGCTGCTGCTCTCTTCCTACTTCCTTGTGCTTTGCCCCTACCCTTCCCAGGTGATTGGGTTTGGGTGCTAGGCGAGGCCAAATGGTATATGAGTCCCAGGCATCCCCTCAGAGAGCTCATTCTGCTTGGGCTGCTCTTTGGGGTGTTTGTTTTTCCTTCGGTCAGTTGCAGGCTTCTTCAGGTGGATGAGAGTTTATGGACTGATGCGTTTCCAAGTAGCGAGGGGTACGCACATCTTTTTGAGGTAACAGCTAGTAGGATCTGTTAGAATAAACTAATGTAGTATTGATGCCTTTATTGCATGCAGTTCTTTATCAGGTGAGTAACTGTTGCGAGTAACTGAAGTCAATGTTACTTGGTGTGTTTGCTATGCAGTGCCTGTGCAGACTATTGCACGAGACACAGCTTTCTGACATCTGGCCCAGCAACTACTAAATAAGGGGAGGGGAGAAGCTGAAGAACGACCAAAGGACAAAGCCTGGGAGGAAGACTACGAGCCTTCAGTACGAGCGGCCCCCAGAGGGACCACCGGAGACTGATAACGCCTGCACCAGTGGGAGGGTTTGGATTCTGGGAACTAATTAGAATAACCCTGCCTTTTGTAGAAGTAGTAATGAATATGTATTAGCCTAGCAGCATAAAAACCAGCCGCCTGATGTAACTTGTGTGCGTCTTGGTGGAGCAGAGACTCCTGGCGCACCCAGCGCTGTTTGCTTACATCTACTCCTTTAATAAATCATAAACATTAATTGTAAGCCTGTTTGGGACTCGGTCATTTATTACAACTGGGACCTCCCGATGGGTGGAAGCTGTCGGGATAGCTCGGGATGCTGAGGCGTGGTGCTGCAAGGAGGTTGGTGGTCGGTGGCGCCCTGGGGCAGGCCGAATTGGGAGGGGGCGAGGCGGCAGGTGGTCGGTGGCTTCTGTGGAAAAGGCGCTTGTATGGGGGGCTGCGCGTTCAGAGGAACCTTGACAGGCTGCAGACAGGGGCAGGCAGGAACCTTTTGAAGTTCAGGAGAGGGAAATGCCAAGCCCTACCCCTAGGGAGAAACACCTCTGTTTACCAGCACTGGCTAGCTCGATACTGAATAAGCATTTCTTCATGGAAGGGGTGCTTTGATATTAGAACAGGCTGCCCGGGGAAGTGGTAAGAGACCCGATCCTTAAAAGTATTGAAGAGACATGTGGACATAGCCCGGGAGTCCGGCCTCCGGCAGGGCGGGAGCTGGCTCTTCCGAGCCCCTGTGCTCCGGTCTTGTGCGACGCGTTTGCAAGCAGCACCGGGTGCCGGGTCCGACATCGGACGCTTCGGGGACGGCGATTCCGGGCCGTCGGCTAGCGGGGGCCGGCTATGTCGTGTCCCGGGGATCCGAATTCAGGGGGCGTGGGGGCCGGCCGTGCAGTGAAGCGGGGGGCTGGCGTCCGCCGGCTTCCCAGAGAGCGGGCTTTCGGTGCCGTGCGGTTCGGTGGCCGGCTGTCCCGAAACCCTGCGCACCGGTCTTGTGCTTAACTCAGCGGTGTCTGGGGCCGAACTCGGCTTCTCGGGGCCGGCGGTCCCGGTGTCCAGGTGTCCCGCCTCGGGCGGCGCGGGGCCGGCTGTCCCTAGCAGCTGGGCTCCCAAGAGCTTCTGGGCTCCCAAGCGTCGCCCAAGACCGGATCCCAGAGAATCGGGACGGCCGGCCACACCGCTGCGACTAGCACAAGCGTCTCCCGACAACGGAGCCCAGGGGCTTGCGAGGGTCAGATTCCGCGCCCCGGGATAGAGAAACGGGGAGCGCGGGTCGGCCGGCCACAGCTTCGCACGGGACCGAACCCCCTGTCTCCGGCACGGCCAGAGCCCGAGCCGGCAGACAGCAGCCTCCCGCTTCACGGCACAGTCGGCCCCCTGGAGCCCGGGACCGCCGTCCCTGACAAAGCCAAAGTCGGACCCGGACCCCGGTGCGGCTAGCACACGCGTCGCCCAGGACCGCAGCCTAGGACCTCGGGACGGTCGCATCCCGCGCCTCCGGCAGGAGCTACCCGGGAGGGCAGGACGGCCTGCCGCAGCTCCGCAAGAGACCGAACCTGCTGGATTCCGGGACGGCCAGAGCCCCAGCCGGGCAGCAGCCTCCCGCTTCACGGCTCGGCAGGCACCCACGTCGCCCGACTTCGGACCCACGGGACCCGCGCCGCCGGAGGCCGGACACACAGGCCTCGGGACCACCGTCCCCGAGCCTCCCGAGGTCGGACCCGGGCTGTCTGAGCTGGAGTCACCTTTTCCCTGCAGCAGCCTGCACAGTGCTGTACTCTGCACTCGTAGCTGGAACAGCACTGATATCACTCCAGTGTTGTGTCTGCATAGTGCTGGCACAGCATCAGGACTCCTTCCAAGCCCCCAAGAGCCAGCAGGCTAGGGGTGGGCAAGTGATGGGGAGGGGACGTTGTCGGGCCAGCTGACCTAAACCAACCAAAGGGCTATTCTGTAACAGCCGATGTCACTCTCAGCAATAAAAGGGGGGGGGGCTCTCATGGGGGAGGGGGCTGTTCCTACTGAACATCCACTACGCGTTTGAGGCCCTGCTTCCCAGGATGTGGCCGAACACCGCTCGCTGATGGGAAGTAGAGCATAATTTTTTCTCTCTCTGTGCTTCCATGCGGACTTATTGTTTCTTTTGTTTCTTTTTCTCCCCATTCCCTTTCCCTTTAATTATACCTTTCTTCAAAAAATTTCAAACCTCGAGTTCTCTGTGTTGTATTTTCTCCCCCTTCCTCTTTGAGGAGAGGGGGAGTGAGAGACTGGTTGTGGTGGAGCTCGGCTGCCCACCTGAGTAAAACCACCGCAGTCCTTTTTGGCGCCCAACGTGGGGCTCGAGGGTTGAGATAACAATAGTGTTGATTGAAGTATTTACAACTAACATATTGGTTGTCATAATGCTCGGTTTTCTGGTAATACTTTTCTGTGTGGATATGTTGTATGTAGCCCACTCTCTGTTTTCTTTTATCCTTTACAACCGATCAGAGAAAATGTTGAAGTCTGTGCTTGTTTCTGTGGAAACGGAGATCAGGTCGTTTAGTAAGGGAAGGAGCTCCTCCTATGGATGAGGGAGAAGAGGAAAAGGCAAGCGGCTCTAAAGCAGCGTTATCACGGCAACATCACGAAGAAGAGACTGAAATCATAGATGAATCAGAAACTACTCGGTCTCTATCCTTGAGTGAGCTGCGAGAAATACGAGAAGAATTCAGTCGGCATCCAGGTGAGCACATCCTCACTTGGCTGCTTCGACGCTGGGATAGTGGGGCCAATACCCAACAGCTAGAAGGCAACGAAGCCAAGCAGCTGGGATCCCTTTCTAGAGAAAGACTCATTGACAGAGTAATTGGAAGAGAGGCACAAGTTATCAGCCTCTGGAGGTGAATCCTAACAGCTGTGAAAGAAAGGTATCCCCACAAAGAGGGTATTGTCTCCCAAGTAAACAAATGGACCACTATGGATAAGGGACCACTGTGGATATGGATAAGATTCCAGCAGCTGCGGGAATTAGCTGTGCTGGAGATGCTTTATAGTGATTTAAACAACGCCCAGGCACCTAAAGACCCCGATGAAGTCCAATGCACAGCGTCCATGTGGCGGAAGTTTGTACGGGCTGCACCCCCCAATATATGCCAGCACACTGGCAGTCATGGGTTGGGACGAGGGGATGGGGCCAACTGTGGACAACGTGTCCAATCAACTTCATAAATATGAAGAAAATCTCTCTGCCCAGTACGGGGCTGCATTTCAGCTGTGGAGAGACTGTCCCAAAGGTTATATGAACACATAGCTTCGTCCTCACCTAGACGGAAAAGTCTTTCGGCCTTCAAGCACCAGCAGTCCCCGGCTCAAACAAGGGAGAATCCGGGACGCACACCGCGAGGTACCTTGTGGTTTTATTTACGTGACCACGGGGAAGATATGAGGAAGTGGGACGGTGAACCGACCTCGGCCCTAGCTGCTCGGGTACGTGAGCTACGGAAAGATACAGCAGCACCAAAGAGGGCCCCTAGGAGGATTGCTGCCCCAGTTTCTGTTGAACAGTCCCCCAGAGGGAGTAGAAGGAACAGTAATACTCCTGACCCTGATGAAGAGACTTCTCTTTCACGTTTGGAAGAAATAATTGATAGATACTCCGACCAGGACTAGTGCGGCCCTGCCTCTAGCCAGGTAGAGGAGAGGGACAACCGGATTTATTGGACTGTGTGGATTCGATGGCCTGGCACACCGGAACCGCAGAAATAGAAAGCTTTAGTGGACACAGGCGCACAGTGTACCCTAATGCCGTCAGGCCACCAAGGGGCAGAACCCATCTCTATCTCCGGAGTGACGGGGGGATCCCAAGAGCTAACCATATTGGAAGCTGAAGTGAGTCTAACTGGGAATGAGTGGCAAAAGCACCCCATCGTGACTGGCCCAGAGGCTCCGTGCATCGTCGGCATAGACTACCTCAGGAAAGGGTACCTCAAGGATCCAACAGGGTACCGGTGGGCTTTTGGCATAGCTGCCTTGAGCACAGAGAAGATTAAGCAGCTGTCTACCCTGCCTGGTCTCTCACAAGACCCTTCTGCTGTAGGATTGCTGAGGATTGAAGAACACCAAGTGCCAATTGCGACTACAACTGTGCACCGGTGGCAATATCACACCAACTGAAACTCCCTGATTCCTCTCCATGAGTTAGTTCACCATCTGGAGAGCCAAGGAGTGATCAGCAAGACTCATTCACCTTTTAACAGTCCTATATGGCCAGTGCGAAAGTCCAATGGCGAGCGGAGGCTAACAGTGGACTATCGTGGCCTGAATGAAGTCACACCACCACTAAGTGCAGCAGTGCCAGACATGCTAGAACTCCAGTACGAACTAGAGTCAAAGGCAGCCAAGTGGTATGCTATAATCGATATTGCTAATGCATTTTTCTCCATCCCTCTGGCAGCAGCATGCAGGCCACAATTTGCTTTCACTTGGAGGGGCATTCAGTATACTTGGAATCGACTGCCCCAGGGGTGGAAACACAGCCCTGCCATCTGACATGGACTGATCCAGACGACACTGGAACGGGGAACGCTCCTGAACACCTGCAATATATCGATGATATCATTGTATGGGGTAACACAGCAGAAGACGTTTTTGGGAAAGGGAAGAAAATAATTCCAATTTTCCTGAAAGCTGGATTTGCCATTAAACAGAATAAGGTCAAGAGACCTGCACAGGAAATCCAGTTCTTGGGGGTAAAATGGCAGGATGGACGTCGCCACATTCCGACGGATGTGATCAACAAAATAACAGTTCTGTCTCCGCCAACCAGCAAAAAAGAAACAGAAGCGTTCCTAGGTCTTGTGGGATTTTGGAGAATGCACGTGCCAGGCTATAGTCAGCTTGTGAGTCCTCTATATTGAGTGACTCGAAAGAGGAACTGACCATTGAGGCCATCACACAGGTTACCCATCAGTGTGAGACCTGTGCTGCAATCAAACGAGCCATGAGGGTAAAGTCTCCCTGGAATAGGGGGAAATGGCTTGGATTTCGATCTGGTGAGGTCTGGCAGATTGACTACACTGGACCACTCCCACAAACCCGCCAAGGTAAACATTACATACCATGGTAGAAGCAACTACTGGGTGGCTGGAAACATATCCAGTAAACCATGCCACAGCCCGAAACACTATCTTGGGCCTGGAAAGACAAGTGCTGCTGCGACATGGTACACCAGAGAGAATTGAGTCCGACAATGGGAGTCACTTCCGAAACAATTTGGTCACTTCCTGGGCCAAGAGACATGGCATTGAATGGGTGTATCACATCCCTTATCACCCACAAGCCTCTGGGAAGGTTGAGAGGTACAATGGACTGTTAAAAACTATGCTGCGAGCATTGGGTGCTGGGACATGGAAACATTGGGATATAAATCTACCAGAGGCCACTTGGCTAGTTAACAACAGGGGGTCTGAAAGCCGTGCTGGTCCTGCTGAAACAAAACCCCTACACACTGTGGGAGAAACTAAAGTCCCTGTAGTGCATGTGGGGAAGTGGATTGGGAAGGCGGTGTGGGTTGCCCCTGCCATGGGAAAAGGCAAACCCACTCGTGGGATTGTCTTTGCCCAAGGTCCAGGGTATACCTGGTGGGTGATGCAGAAAGATGGGGATATCAAGTGTGTGCCTCAAGGAGATTTAACACTGGGAGAAAATTAATCTTAAAGAGAAGTACAGACTTAAAAATGCTTCAATGGACAGAAAACTATGGTGATGAGAACACCTATATACTAAACTGACCTAATTGTGACACAAATGTTATGGAATAAGGGGTGGAAGTTGTGTTGGGCCTGTCTGAGCTGGAGTCACCTTTTCCCTGCAGCAGCCCGCACAGTGCTGTACTCTGCACTCGTAGCTGGAACAACACTGAAATCACTCCAGTGTTGTGTCTATTGCTGCATAGTGCTGGCACAGCATCAGGACTCCTTCCAAGTCCCCAAGAGCCAGGCACGGGTGCCGGCTGTCCCGTGGGTCCGAACTCGGGCTGCGTGGGGTCCGGCCATCACGCTTCCCAGGGCTCCGGTCTTTGGCGACGCATGTGTCAACAGCACCGGGTTCCCGGTACGACCTCGGACGGCTCTGGAGCTGTCTGTCCCTAGAACCGGTGCTCCGGTCTTGGGCGAGGCATTTGCCAGATGCAGCGAGGTCCGGAGCCGACTTCGGGCGCTTTGAGGACGGTGATCCCTTCGGGGCACGGGATTCTGTCCTCCGGTAGCGCGGGTGCCAGTTGTTCCGTGTTCCGGGGGTCCGAACTCGGGCTGCGTGACGCACGGCCATCCCGCGGCCCTGGGCGCCGTTCTCGGGCGACGCATGTGACAAGCGCAGCGGGTTCCCGGTCCGACCTCGGGCGGCGCGGGGCTGGCTGATCCTATAATCTGGGCTCCGGTCTTTGCGATGCGTGTGCTGGACGCACCGGAGACTGTATGTGACTTCGGGCGGTTCGGGGACGGCGATCCCGAGGCCTGTGTGTCCGGCCTCCGGCGGCGCGGGTGCCGGCTGTCCCGTGGGTCCGAAGTCGGGCGACGTGGGTGCCTGCCGAGCCGTGAAGCGGGAGGCTGCTGCCCACCGGCTGGGGCTCTGGCCGTCCCGGAATCCAGCAGGTTCGGTCTCTTGCGGAGCTGCGGCAGGCCGTCCTGCCCTCCCGGGTAGCTCCTGCCGGAGGCGCGGGATGCGACCGTCCCGAGGTCCTAGGCTGCGGTCCTGGGCGACGCGTGTGCTAGCCGCACCGGGGTCCGGGTCCGACTTTGGCTTTGTCAGGGACGGCGGTCCCGGGCTCCAGGTGTCCGGCCTCGGGCGGCGCGGCCGGCTGTGCCGTGTCCCGGCGATCAGAACTCGGGCGGGTTGGGGGCCGACTGTGCCGTGAAGCGGGAGGCTGCTGTCTGCCGGCTCGGGCTCTGGCCGTGCCGGAGACAGGGGGTTCGGTCCCGTGCGAAGCTGCGGCCGGCCGACCCGCGCTCCCCGTTTCTCTATCCCGGGGCGCGGAATCTGACCCTCGCAAGCCCCTGGGCTCCGTTGTCGGGAGACGCTTGTGCTAGTCGCAGCGGTGTGGCCGGCCGTCCCGATTCTCTGGGATCCGGTCTTGGGCGACGCTTGGGAGCCCAGAAGCTCTTGGGAGCCCAGCTGCTAGGGACAGCCGGCCCCGCGCCGTCCGAGGCGGGACACCTGGACACCGGGACCGCCGGCCCCGAGAAGCCGAGTTCGGCCCCGGACCCCGCTGAGTTAAGCACAAGACCGGTGCCCAGGGTTTCGGGACGGCCGGCCACCGAACCGCACGGCACCGAAAGCCCGCTCTCTGGGAAGCCGGCGGACGCCAGCCCCCCGCTTCACTGCACGGCCGGCCCCCACGCCCCCTGAATTCGGATCCCCGGGACACGACATAGCCGGCCCCCGCTAGCCGACGACCCGGAATCGCCGTCCCCGAAGCGTCCGATGTCGGACCCGGCACCCGGTGCTGCTTGCAAACGCGTCGCACAAGACCGGAGCACAGGGGCTCGGAAGAGCCAGCTCCCGCCCTGCCGGAGGCCGGACTCCCGGGCTATGTCCACGTGTCTCTTCAATACTTTTAAGGATCGGGTCTCTTACCACTTCCCCGGGCAGCCTGTTCTAATATCAAAGCACCCCTTCCATGAAGAAATGCTTATTCAGTATCGAGCTAGCCAGTGCTGGTAAACAGAGGTGTTTCTCCCTAGGGGTAGGGCTTGGCATTTCCCTCTCCTGAACTTCAAAAGGTTCCTGCCTGCCCCTGTCTGCAGCCTGTCAAGGTTCCTCTGAACGCGCAGCCCCCCATACAAGCGCCTTTTCCACAGAAGCCACCGACCACCCGCCGCCTCGCCCCCTCCCAATTAGGCCTGCCCCAGGGCGCCACCGACCACCAACCTCCTTGCAGCACCACGCCTCAGCATCCCGAGCTATCCCGACAGCTTCCACCCATCCGGAGGTCCCACTTGTAATAAATGACCGAGTCCCAAATAGGCTTACAATTAACGTTTATGATTTATTAAAGGAGTAGAGGTAAGCAAAGAGCGCTGGGTGCGCCAGGAGTCTCTGCTCCACCAAGACGCACACAAGTTACATCAGGCGGCTGGTTTTTATGCTGCTAGGCTAATACATATTCATTTCTACTTCTACAAAAGGCAGGGTTATTCTAATTAGTTCCCAGAATCCAAACCTTCCAACTGGTGCATGTGTTATCAGTCTCCGGTGGTCCCTCCGGGGGCCGCTCGTACTGAAGGCTCGTAGTCTTCCTCCCAGGCTTTGTCCTTTGGTCGTTCTTCAGCTTCTCCCCTCCCCTTATTTAGTAGTTGCTGGGCCAGATGTCAGAAAGCTGTGTCTCGTGCAATAGCCCGCACAGGCACTGCATAGCAAACACACCAAGTAACATTGACTTCAGTTACTCGCAACAGTTACTCACCTGATAAAGAACTGCATGCAATAAAGGCATCAATACTACATTAGTTTATTCTAACAGATCCTACTAGCTGTTACCTCAAAAAGATGTGCGTACCCCTCGCTACTTGGAAACGCATCAGTCCATAAACTCTCATCCACCTGAAGAAGCCTGCAACTGACCGAAGGAAAAACAAACACCCCAAAGAGCAGCCCAAGCAGAAGGAGCTCTCTGAGGGGATGCCTGGGACTCATATACCATTTGGCCTCGCCTAGCACCCAAACCCAATCACCTGGGAAGGGTAGGGGCAAAGCACAAGGAAGTAGGAAGAGAGCAGCAGCAGCTGTGTTTTTTTTTTTTTTTTTTTTTTGTGTGTGTGTGATTTTTCTTTTTATTTTTTAATCAGTTTTAGCTCAAAAGCACGCATAGTGCAGACAAGAGAACTAGGGTGTTTCTAGAAGCAAAAATCCCCATGCTTTTGCTGCAGCTTTCAATATTAAAAGACATTATGACCAAGCAAGTAATTAGAACTCTTCCAACTGGAATTAGCTCAAACTTTTATTTATGTATAAAGAAAAAACTAGGAGTAGAACATCTGCTCCATCTTTTCCTCTTTCACCTTGCCATAGGCAGCTCTGGCTGTGACGTCCCAGATTGCATACTGCGTTTCCGCTTTAACAAATGAAAACCTTTACCCTAACCCTTACCCTTATCCTAACCATTAGCTTACCCTTATTCTTACCCTAAACCTAACCCTAATCCTTACCCTAAGCCTAACCACAGTCCCAACCCTTACCCTTACCCTAACCCTTACCCTAACCCTCTAAACCTACCCCTAACCTATCCCTAACCATAACCCTCTAAGCCGAACCCTAAACCACTAACCCTAACAATAACCCCCAACCCTCACCCGAAACCCTAACTCTAGCCCCAGCCCTAGCCCCTAACCCTATCCCTAGTTCCCGAGAACTACATCTCCCGGTATGCTCTGGGCATTCAACATGGCCTCCCGGAAGTCCCGAATCCGACAACTACATCTCCCGGCATACCATGGGTACGCAACATGGCCTCCCGGAAGTCCGGAGTCCCGAGAACTACATCTCCCGGCATGCTCTGGGCACACAACATGGCCTCACAGTGCCGGAAAACTACACCTACCAGCATTCCCCGCACAGCCAGCATGGCCAATCACAGGCCGAGTGCTCGAGAACTGCATTTACCAGCACTCACTGGAACCCTCACCGCCCTTACAAAAAAAGCCTCAAGCCCTAACACACAAAAAACCTCGAAACCCCTACAGACCTAACCCAAACTATTTACCACACTAAACCCCTGAAGACCTATGCCTAAAACCCCTAACCCAAAATCTTAGGATGCTCAAAACCCAAACCCAACCCAAAACGTTAGGAATGCTCAAAGCCCTAGCCCAAAAACTTAGGGCGCTCCAAACCCTAACCCCAAAACATTAAGACGCAAAAATCCCTAACCCAAAAACTTAGGGTAATACACCAAAAATGTTTGTTCATTGTCTTTTGTATTATAAAAACAAGGAGTTCTGTTTGAGGAGCGGGAGTTGCAAAAGCTCCCTGCTGAAGTAAGGAGCTGCATAATGCTTGCCTAGACACTATGAAAATTCTTTTGCTTAATTTTCTTTTTAAAGAGACTTAAATTCTTAAAAATTCTTTTGCACGCAACAGTGCGCGCAGTCGCAGAATATACCAGGATGTGCTGTGTAATCCCGGAATTAGCAAGGTATAAAAAGGGACCCTGGCAGGGGTGAGGTGCGTGCCGTTGGCGGAGCTGAGACTCCCCGGCTGCCCAGTGCTGTTTTGCTTGATGTTTGCTGCTTACTCAATAAATTCCTTTCTATGATTAATACAATGTTCTCTGAAAATTAATTAAGGGGGAAACTTTGGACACACTTTGGACACTTTGGATGCTCAAAACCCAAACCCAAAAACTTTGGACGCTCAAAACCCTATCCCGAAAACACTAGGACGCTCCAAACCCTATCCCGAAAACAGGACGCTCAAAGCCCTAACCCAAAACATTAGGACGCTCAAAGCCCCAACCCAAAACATTAGGACGCTCCAAACCCTATCCTGGAAACATTAAGATGCTCAAAACCCTAACCCAACTACTTAGGATGCTTGAAAGCCTATCCCAAAAAATTAGGGCACACAAAAGCCTAACCCCCAAAATTAAGATGCTCAAAATCCAAACCCCCAAAATTAGGATACTCAAAACCCTGGCCCTGGAGAACCTAACCTGGAAAAAAAAAAAAAAAAAAAAAAAAAAGATCTTAAAACCCTAACCGTAAATAACTGACCAAAAATAAAACCTTAAGACTCTAACCCTAAAAAACATATCAACACTACAACCCAAAAAACTCTAATACCCTAACACGCTAACCCTGAAATCCTTAAAACCCTAACCGTTAAAACTCCAACCCTAAAAACCTTAAAATCCTAAACATAAACCCTGAAACCCCTTACCCTGAAACCCAACCCTAGTGCCCAATCCCTGAAACCTTAAAACCCTGAATCAATCTGGAGCAAATAGCATAGGCTGAGTCGAGGATCTCAGTACAGTAGCATTATTATTCGAGATTACAATGGCGGGTGTCCCACAAGCAGGAGGGTGCCTACTAATTCCATACACAGTTTATACACTTTTTTTTTCTGCCGAGGACCGGGACCCTCCCCTGTTTCCCCTTTAACTGTGCTATTCAAGGTTCATAATCTAGCTGGTGCTTCACAGAAAATACACAGCTGCTGGCCTGTTACAAGTCACATTTCTTTTGAGGTTTTTACTCTTTGAGGTGGTAATGTTTCTTATGCCGTGATTTCCACCTAATTGCTGTAAGGATTCTGGTGGTCTGCGTTTTACAAGGTTGTCTGTTATAATAAATAAAAGTCCCAAATAGGATTACAATCAAAGTTTACAATTCACTGAATGAATAGATGTAAGCAAGCAGCGCTGGGTACGCCGGGAGTCTCTGCTCCACCAAGACGCACACAAGTTACATCAGGCGGCTGGTTTTTATGCTGCTAGGCTAATACATATTCATTACTACTTCTACAAAAGGCAGGGTTATTCTAATTAGTTCCCAGAATCCAAACCCTCCCACTGGTGCAGGCGTTATCAGTCTCCGGTGGTCCCTCTGGGGGCCGCTCGTACTGAAGGCTCGTAGTCTTCCTCCCAGGCTTTTCTCTTGTCCTTCTCCTTTGTCCATCTTGGCTGGATGGCAGACACTTGCATAGTGTCCCATCAACAGTTGTAAAAGTTAGCAGTTATTCTGAAACCCCTTTGTTCTCTTATCCCCTATTGACCCGAATTGCTGGACCATTCCTTTGCAAGATACAAGAACTATATACATTAACCACTCTGGTTTTCTCAGACTTTTCATCATATCATGCGGCCCTAGCATTGGTCCATATTGACACGAATCAGATGAACTCATTTCACACTGTTAAGCTGTCTTATCACTGCAAGCATATCTCAATACCACCTTCCTTCGCTCTACAGGATGTAACTGCGCAAAAACAACATTTTTATTCCCACAACCTTGATCCCCTTACCCTGAAATCCTTATTCCCCTTAAACCTAACAACTCTAACCACAACCCTAACCCTTATAATCAACCCCCTAACGCTAATGACACTGACCTTAATCCAAACCCCAAACTGCCCCTAACCCCAGACAACCAACAACGAAACACACACACACAAAGATGGAAACTACAAAAAAGGCAAAACCCTGGATACAGGCCCCAAATCACAAATACACAAACAAAATGCTACAGAAAAGCCCCAGATGCAGGCCCCAAATGCTACTGCTAGGCCTCAAAAGCTCAAGATGCATCCCAAAGCAAAAATGCAGACCCCAAACGTTACAGAAAAGCCCCCAAACCCAGGCTGCACAAGTCTACAAGCAGGCCCCAAACTGCCAACAGAAGCAGGCACCAACCACACCCAGATGCAGACCCCAACTGCCCACAAGCAGCTCCTACCCCACCACCCCCTCCCAAGAACTGGACTCCACCCAGACACTGGCCCAAGACCTGGGCCTGCCCCCCGCCACCCCCCCTACCCTCCCCCCCGACACACGTGTACAAGCAGCTCACAACCCGCCCCTTCAGAGACCGGTCCCACTCCCCCCACCCCCCCCCAAGACATGGGATGCGGAGGTGTACAACCAACTCCCAACTCCCTCCCCCTCAAAGGGAGGCCCCAAAGACCCCCAAATGGAGGCTCCTAGAGTGAACAAGCACCACTCAACTCCCCCAGGCACAGGCCCACCACCCCCCCCCAAACACAGGCCACAAAGGTGTATAAACAGCCCAGACCCCCCTCCAAGACCATGGCCCCTATAGTGTACAAGCAGCTCCCAACCACCCACAGATGCAGGCCCCAACCCTTCTCAAAAGGGAGGCACCTAGAATGCACGAGCAACTCCCAACCCCCCTAAACATAGGTCCAAAAGTGCACAAGCAGCTCCCAACCCCCCTCAAATACAGACCCCAAAAGTGTACAAGTAGCTCCCCCCCGAGAGACAGGACCCAAAGGTGTACAACCAGTTCCCAACACCCCTGAGACACAGGCCCCAACCCCCCCCCAGACACAGGGACCCAAATTCTACAAGCAGCTCCCAACCCCTGCCAGGCAGGCCCCCTACCCTATACAAGCAGCTCCCAACCCTCCCCCCCCCGCCGAGGGAGGCCCCCAAGCCCCCCACAAACACAGGCCCCTACAGTGTACAGGCAGCTCCCAGCCACCCCCAGATGCTGGCCCCAAAGTTGTACAAACAGCTCCCAGCCACCCTGCAGAAACAGATTCCTACATTGTACAAGCAGTTCCCAGCCCGCTAGACACAGGCCCTGACCCCCCACAGATGCAGGCCCCAAAGGTGTACAAGCAGCTCCCACCCCTCCCCCAGACGCAGGTCCCAAGCCCCCCCCCCAAACACAGGCCCCTACAACCAGCACCCAACCCCCTACCACCAATGCCAGGCCCAAAGGTGTAGAAGCAGCTCCAAACCTCCTCCCTCAACCCAGGCTCCAACAGTGTACAAGCAGCTCCCAACCAACCCTCCCCTTCTCCCCCGCCCCCCGACACAGGCTCCAAAGGAATACAAAGAGCTCCCACCCCTCCCCCAGACGCTGGTCTCAACCCCCCCCCGCCCCCAGAAGCAGGCCCCAAAGGTGTAGAGTCAGCTCCCAACCCCCTCAATGCTGGCCCCTAGGGTCTACAAGGGCAAGGGGGGTAAGCTCCCCCCTTGCCCCCAGATACCGGCCCCCAGACACAGACCCCAAAAGCCTAATGACAGGCCGTGAACTCTAGAGGCAGGCTCCAAAACCCAGGACAAAGCTCCAGTGGTTCGAGACAGGGCCCAAATCCCAGACACAGGCCCCAAACGCTAAACATATGCCAAAAAAAGTATTAGTGCTGGTGCCAAATGTTACAGACAGGCCCAAAAGCCCGAGATGCTCAAGGCTGAGACGTAACTTGGCTTTCTGAATTACTGGAAAGCAGCTTTCATTCTCAGATAATTGAGTGCAGGCTGATTAAGGAGGTACTGGGGAGGCAAGGACAATCCCCAGACAAGGACTGTATATCTCGAAAGAAGACACTGGAACTCATGATAAGGAAGCGGCAGGCGGACAGAGAAACGAATGTAAGGACTATAAATCTCGAAACTGGACATTGGAATTCATTATAAAGATACAACAAACGGGAGAATTAGCAACAAGCAGCTCTTGCAATTAAGAAACATGCCAATTCAGCAGATTCCTGACCAAAGGTGAAAAGTACACTGTGAGGAAGACTCGGGGTCTTCCTCCCAAAGACCCCTGCCCACGTCCCAAAGACCCCTGCCCACAATTCTTGGAAGGCTCTGCGCAGGCGCAAGGTGCCAAAAGGCTAATTAGCATGAGAAGCGAGGGAAGGCGGGGATAGGTAATGCATATGTATAGGTGCTTGTAGAATATTGATAGATTGATTGTATAAATTCAAGACTGCTTTCTGCTTTGGGTATGCACGATTGGTGGAGAGATCCCCCGTGCATCCAGCGCTGCAATAAAGAATATACCACTTCAAGGAATTTCGGCTTCGATCTTTGAATCAATTTGGCGACCCAGATGGGACAACCTCTCTGCCGGACTGCAGGACCTGCTGGGAACAGGACTCCCTAGGGTACCCCCGGGATTTCCCGGAGGGACTCCTCGACTCACCGGATCACTGCGGAGGCAGACAAGGACCCCATCATTGTAAGTGAGTATATTCTTTATTCTGGTTTGGTTTTCTGGTAGACCGGTCATCTGGAACTGTCTGTAAGTCAGAAGGTGATCTTCTGCGAGGCAGTGTTTGGTATATACTTTGTGGTTAGCACCATAAGTGTATGTTTGGGGACCTTAAAGAAGGAGCTCGCTTTAAGGTCCATCTGGAATTGTGTTGTCTATTTCGGTTTTCTGACTCATGGAGTATGGTATTTAACTCTGGTTATTGTTACTGCGATTTTGGCTATTTTCCTGGTGGTAATAGTAGGTTCGTGGCATTGTTCTAAGAAAGATATCGTTACGGTGTTACACAGTTCGGTTTTCTGACTTATCGCATGTGGAATTTGACTCTGACTATTTACTGTGATTTTGGCAATATTGCTGGTAATAGTAGTTTTGTGACATCGCTACTGAAAGACATTGCGTGCCCGTATTTTTGTGAGTGATACGTTTTGTGATACGCTTTTGTAAGTAACGTGTATTCTGAAAGTGTAAACTGGAAACTGGGGGGGCAAACAAGCAGTGAAATTTTAAAGAAAAGTGTGTTAGGATGTGTTTTAAGTCACTGGAAGGATATTGGAGGATCTGCCGGTGGAAGTGTGAACAGGAAAACATTGATAAAATATCGTAATCAGTGGTGGCCGCTTTATAAGCTGGAATGTGGAGAAAAGTGGCCCCTAAATGGAACTTTAAACTATAATATTTTGCTACAGTTAATGTTGTTTTTTGAGAAGCAGAACAGGATGAAATGTTGTATACTGATGTTTCAGCATCTTGGTGGGAAAAGGTACGGAATTAAGTTGGCCCCTGACTGAACCTTTGATGTTGGCATTAGAGAAGTACAGGCTGGAGAAAGATAAAGGAAGTGTTAAAAGGGTTGTTGAAAGTGTTAAAGGTGTTTGAAGTTGAATGAGCAGGGAAAGAGGATGTAGGAATGTTAATAGTTCTGCCTCTGCCCGAGGCAGAGATCTTAAAATCAGGGGTGTTAGCCCTTTAGGGCAAAGGGACCATGATCGGTCCGAGAGAGTTGTCACAGAAACAGAAAAGCAGTCAACTCTTAAAGCAACCTGAGTTCATGTGCGAGCTCAGATTGCTGATGGGACCGTTCAGGGAACTGTGGACAATTGCATTCCCCTGACCGACCCCCACTAAGACCCGAATCATCCTGAAAATTATGAACGGTTAAGTAAATACTAAAACCTGGATGAATTGGGAATTGAGAATACGCTTCCAACAAGGTCTAAAAGAAAGCCCTATGGAATTTTTGGACCAACTCTGAAATGTAATGAAAATAAATAAATAAATAAATAAATAAATAAATAAAACAAAAATGGTTTGGACCTGGCTTTGGAGGACAAATTGACTAGCCTTTTCCTAGAGTAATCAACCCCTGATTTCAACAGGAATAACGGGGACCTGGGGAATCTACCCTAGCGGATCCTCCACTGGTTATAATGAAGCTAGGGGAGGAATGGAAGTGAAATTTCTTATTGATATGGGGCAACGTATTCAGTTCTAAATCAAGCATTAATGCCTTCACAGAATTATTATGTTAGGGTAAAAGGTGTGTCGTGGTTTAACCCGGCCGGCAGCTAAACACCACGCAGCTGTTCGCTCACCCTCCCCCTCCCCCCTCCCCCATCCAGCGCTGCAATAAAGAATATACCACTTAAAGGAATTTCGGCTTCGATCTTTGAATCAAGGCTAGATAGGATGGGGCTTCAGGCACCTCTTCACCTGAGGAAACACACTGCCATCAGGCACCGCTGTGCCAGACAAGCTTGTTCTGCTAGAACACCCTACTCAGATGCACTGTGGCATTCAAGTGAACTGCTTTCATGCAAATATAACGACTGATGTTACAACCCACCTTGCCTGTGGCACCTGATGAACAGAAGAGTAAGCCACCGCAGCGCTTCAAAACCATCCCTGCACGTGCCGCTCCTTGTCGCTCTCTGGCCTTATCTCATATCCTTATCCACTTCTGTGGAGAGCCTGCCACGGCACCTGCAAAGCAAGACGGACACCTTTCATAGTCACCTTGTGCTACTTGGTCGTTCTGCTCCAACCCAGCTCATGACCAGCCCCTCTTCTTACACAGCTCTTCAGAGTGCAGTTTGCTCCTTTGAGCCTGTGCGAGACACCTGTGAAAGAAAAAGAAACGCATAGGCCGATGCAGCATCCAAAGACACAGCACAACTAGGTAAGTTACTCTCATCTGCTCCCTTACCTCTGCCGCTTACCAGCCCCCGAGGCAGATGCTTCAATCTACCCTCTTCAAACAGCTACAACACCTCTAAAAGACAAAGAGGGGATGCTTAGAGGAACAGTGAGACCTACAACACAACAACTGCTACATCTGTTCCTCACTCACCTTGCCAGAGGCAGCTCTGCGTGTGACGTCCCAGGTTGTACACTGCGTTACCTAACCCTTACCGTAACCCTTACCCTAACCCTTCTCACCCTTACCATTACCCAAATCCTTACCTTTACTTTTTCCTTACCCTTACTCTTTCCTTTAACCATAACCTTACCCTTACCCTATACCTTACTCCAACCCTTCCCCTTACCTTCCCCTTCCCCTTACACTTAACCTAACCCTTACCCTTCTGCTTCCCCTAAAACATATCCTAACACTTTCCCTTACCCTTAAACTTACCCTAACCCTTACTATTACCCTTACACTTACTCTTGCCCTAATCCTTGCTTGCACCCTTACACTTATCCTAACCCTTACCCTTACCCATACTCAAACCCTTACTCTAACCCTTACCCTGACCCGTACCCTTCCCCTTACCCTTAACCTAACCCTAAACCTTAAACCTTACCGTAAACCTTACCCTTTCTGCTACACTTACCCTTTTCCTAAATCTAAACCTTACACTTACCCTTATCCTAACCCTCATCCTTACCATTACCCATACCCTTATTCTTACCCTTACCATAACCCTTACCTTTACACTTACGGTTACCATTAACCTTACCCTTACCCTAACACTTATCCTGAACCTAACCCTTACCCTAAACCTTACCCCAACCCTTACCCTGACCCTTACATTAACCCTAACCCTTACCCTAAACCTTACACTTACTCTTAACATTAACCTTACCCTTAACCTTTAGCTAATACTTAATCTTACGTTTTTCTCACCCTAACCCTATAATTAACCATAACCATTACGCTAACACTTAACCTTACCCTTAAAATAAGCCATACAACAACACTTAAATGTACACTTACGCTTAAACTTACCCTAGCAATTACTCGTACAATTAAAATATTAATTAATTAAATTAAAAAATTTTAATTTAAAATTAATTGAATTAAAAAATTAAAATACCCTTATCCTTATACCTTATCCTTAACCCTCACCCTTATCATTACCAATACCCTTACTCTTACACTTATTCTTATACATACAACTTACCCTTTTCCTAACACTTAACCCTAACCTAACTCTAACCCTAAACCTTACCTGAACCCTTTCCAGGACCCTTACATTAACCCTTACCCTTAACCTAAACCTTACACTTGCTCTTAACCTTAACCTAATACTTACCTTTACGTTTTCCTCACACTAACCCTAAAATTAACCCTAACCATTTCCCTAACAGTTACCCCTAACGTAACCCTTACTCTAACACTTACAGTGACCCGTACACTTACACATACCCTTACACTTACTCTTACCCTAACCCTTACCCTTACCATAACCCATACTCTAACACATACTTCTACCCATACCCTTACCCTTACCGTTACCCTAACCCTTACCCTTACCTTACCCAATCCCTATCCCTTACCCTATCCCTTACCCTATCCCTTACCCTATCCCTTACCCTTAACCTAACCCTAAACCTTACCCTTATCCTAACACTTACCCTTACCGTAAACCTTACCCTTTCTGCTACACTTCCCCTTAGCCTAAATCTAAACCTTACACTTACCCTTACTGTAACCCTTACCCTTACTGTAACCCTTACCCTTATCATTACCAATACCCTTACTCTTACCCTTACCCTAACCCTTCTCCTTACACTTACTGTTACCTTTAACATTACCCTTACCCTAACACTTACACTTATCCTTATCCATGCCCTTACCCTTGCCCTAATCCTTAACCTTAACCTAACCCTAACCCTAAACCTTACCCCAGCCCTTACCCTGATCCTTACATTAACCCTAACCCTTACCCTAAACCTTACACTTACTCTTAACCTTAACCTTACCCTTAACATTAACCTAATATTTACGCATACGTTTTCCTGACTTTAACCCTAAAACTAACCCTAACCATTACCCTAACACTTACCCTTACCCTAACCCTAACCCTAACTCTTACTCTAACCCTTACCCTGACCTGTACCCTTACACTTACCCTTACCCTTATACTTACCCTAATTCTTACCCATACCATAACCCATACCCTAACACATATTTGTACCCTTAACCTTACCCTTACTCTATCCGTTACCCTTACGCTTCCCCTTAACATAAACCTTACCCTTGACCTTACCCTTACCATAAGCCATACAACAACACTTACATGTACACTTACGCTTACACTTACCCTAGCAATTACTCGTACAATTACCCTTACCCTTACCCTTAACCTAAGCCGAAACCTTAAACCTTACAGTAAACCTTACCCTTTCTGCTACACTTCCCCTTAGCCTAAATCTAAACCTTACACCTACCCTTACTGTAACCCTCACCCTTATCATTACCAATACCCTTACTCTTACCCTTACCCTAACCCTTCTCCTTACACTTACTGTTACCTTTAACATTACCCTTACCCTAACACTTACACTTATCCTTATCCATACCCTTACCCTTACCCTAATCCTCACCCTTAACCTAACCCTAACCCTAAACCTTACCCCAGCCCTTACCCTGACCCTTACATTAACCCTAACCCTTACCCTAACCCTAACCCTTACTCTAACCCTAACCCTTAACCTACACCTTACACTTAACTTTAACCTTACCCTTAAACTAATACATACCCTTTCGTTTCCCTCACCATAACCCTAAAATTAACCGTAACCATTACCCTAACACTTATCCTCACCTAACCCTAACCCTTACTCTAACTTTTACCCTGACCCCCGCCCTTAGACTTCCCCTTCCCCTTCCCCTTACTCTTACCCTTACCCTTACCATTACCCTTACACTTACGGTTACCATTAACCTTACCCTTACCCTAACACCCTTACCCTATCCCTTACATTTATCCTTATCCATACAACTTACGCTTACCCTAACACTTAACCTTAACCTAACCCTAACCCTAAACCTTACCTGAACCCTTACCCTGACCCTTACATTAACCCTTACCCTAAAACTTACACTTAACCTTAACCTTACCCTTAACCTTAACCTAATACTTACCCTTACTTTTCCCTCACCCTAACCCTAAAATTAACCCTAACCATTACCCTAACACTTACCCTTACTCTAACCCTTACCCTGAACTTAAGTGTAAGTGTTAGGATAACGTTAACCTTAAGGGTGACCCTTTAGCTTATCCTTAATGTTTATGGTTAGGTTAAGGGTAAGGGTAATGGTTTGGTAAGGGTAAGGTTAAGGGTAATTGTACGAGTAATTGCTAGGGTAAGTGTAAGCGTAAGTGTACATGTAAGTGTTGTTGTAGGGCTTATGGTAAGGGTAAGGTCAAGGGTAAGGTTTATGTTAAGGGGAAGCGTAAGGGTAACGGATAGAGTAAGGGTAAGGGTAAGGTTAAGGGTAACGGTAAGGTTAAGGGTACAAATATGTGTTAGGGTATGGGTTATGGTATGGGTAAGAATTAGGGTGAGTATAAGGGTCAGGGTAAGTGTTAGAGTAAGGGTTGTTAGGGTTAGGGTAAGGTTAAGTGTTAGGGTAATGGTTAGGGTTAGTTTTAGGGTTAAAGTCAGGAAAACGTAAGGGTAAGTATTAGGTTAATGTTAAGTGTAAGGTTAAGGTTAAGAGTAAGTGTAAGGTTAAGGTTAAGGGTTAGGGTTAATGTAAGGGTCAGGGTAAGGGTTGGGGTAAGGTTTAGGGTTAGGGTTAGGTTAAGGGTAAGTGTTAGGGTAAGGTTAATGGTAACCGTAAGTGTAAAGGTAAGGGTTAGGGTAAGGGTAAGAATAAGGGTATGGGTAATGGTAAGGGTGAGGGTTAGCCTAAGGGTAAGTGTAAGGTTTAGATTTAGGCTAAGGGTAAGTGTAGCAGAAAGGGTAAGGTTTACTGTAAGGTTTAAGGTTTTCGGCTTAGGTTAAGGGTAAGGGTAAGGGTAATTGTACGAGTAATTGCTAGCATAAGTGTAAGTGTACATGTAAGTGTTGATGTATGGCTTATGGTAAGGGTAAGGTCAAGGGTAAGGTTTATGTTAAGGGAAAGCATAAGGTAAGTGTGACGGTTAAGTGTTAGGGTAATGGTTAGGGTTAATTTTAGGATTAGGGTGAGAAAAATGTAAGGTTAAGCACTAGCTTAAGGTTAAGGGTAAGGTTAAGGTTAAGAGTAAGTGTAAGGTTTAGGTTAAGGGTTAGGGTTAATGTAAGGTTCAGGGAAAGGTTTGGGGTAAGGTTTAGGGTTAGGTTCAGCTTAAGGGTAAGGGTTGGGGTAAGGTTAAGGGTATGGATAAGGATAAGTGTAAGGGATATGGTAAGGGTAAGGGTTAGCATAAGGGTAAGATTAATGGTAAGGTTTATGTTAAGGGTAAGCGTAAGGGTAACGGATAGAGTAAGGGTAAGGGTAACGGTAAGGTTAAGGGTACAAATATGTGTTAGGGTATGGGTTATGGTATGGGTAAGAGTTATGGTAATGTAAGGGTAAGGGTGAGTGTAAGGGTATGGGTCAGGGTAAGGGTTAGAGTAAGGGTTAGGGTTAGGGTAAGGGTAAGTGTTAGAATAATGGTTAGGGTTAATTTTAGGGTTAGGGTGAGGGAAACGTAAGGGTAAGTATTGGGTTAAGGTAAGGGTAAGTGTAAGGTTTAGATTTAGGCTAATGGTAAGTGTAGCAGAAAGGGTAAGGTTTACGATAAGGGTAAGTGTTAGGGTAAGGGTAAGGTTTAGGGTAACATAAAGGGTAAGGATTACGGTAAGGGTAAGGGTACGGGTAGAAGAATTTGTTAGAGTATGGCTTATGGTAAGGGTAAGGTTTAGGGTAAGAGTAAGTGTATGTGTATGTGTAAGGGTACGGGTCATTGTAAGGGTCAGACAAAGGGTTAGGATAAGGGTGTTAGGGTAATGGTTAGGGTAAATTTTAGGCTTATGGTGAGGGAAACGTAAGGGTAAGGATTAGGTTAAGGTTAAGGGTAAGGTTAAGGTTAAGAGTAAGTGTAAGGTTTAGGATAAGGGTTAGGGTTAATGTAAGGGTCAGGGTAAGGGTTGGGGTAAGGTTTAGGGTAAGGGTTAGGTTCAGGATAAGTATTAGGGTAAGTGTAAGGTTAATGGTAACCGTAAGTGTAAAGGTAAGGTTTAGGGTAAGGAGAAGAGTAAGGGTATGGTTAATGGTAAGGGTGAGGGTTAGGGTTAGGGTAAGGATAAGGGTAAGTGTAAGGTTTAGGGTAAGGGTAATGGTATGGAGAAGGGTAAGGGTAAGGGTAAGGGTAAGTGTAAGGGTAAGGGTAGGAGTAATTGAACGAGTAATTCCTAGGGTAACTGTAAGCGTAAGTGTACATTTAAGTGTTGTATGGCTTATTGTAAGGGTAAGGTTAAGTGTTAGGGTAATGGTTAGGGTTAGTTATAGGGTTAGGGTGAGAAAAACGTAAGGTTAAGTATTAGCTAAAGGTTAAGTGTAAGGTTAATGTTAAGAGTAAGTGTAAGGTTTAGGGTAAGAATTAGGGTAAATGTAAGGGTCAGGGTAAGGGTTGGGGTAAGGTTTAGGGTAAGGGTTAGGTTCAGGATAAGTGTTAGGGTAAGGGTAAGGTTAATGGTAACCGTAAGTGTAAAGGTAAGGTTTAGGGTAAGGATAAGGGTATGGGTAATGGTAAGGGTGAGGGTTATGCTAAGGGTAAGTGTAAGGTTTAGATTTAGGCTAAGGGTAAGTGTAGCAGAAAGGGTAAGGTTTACGGTAAGGTTTAAGGTTTAGGGTTAGGTTAAGGGTAAGGGTAAGGGTAAGGTTTAGATTTAGGAAAAGGGTAAGTGTAGCAGAAAGGTTAAGGGTTAGGGTAATGGTATGGATAAGGGTAAGGATAAAGGTAAGGGTAAGGGTAAGGGTATGGGTCAGGGTAAGGGTTAGAGTAAGGGTTTGAGTAAGGGTAAGGGTAAGGGTTAGGATAAGTGTAAGGGTGCAAGCAAGGATTAGGGCAAGAGTAAGTGTAAGGGTAATAGTAAGGGTTAGGGTAAGTTTAAGGGTAAGGGAAAGTGTTAGGATATGTTTTAGGGGAAGCAGAAGGGTAAGGGTTAGGTTAAGTGTAAGGGGAAGGGGAAGGTAAGGGGAAGGGTTGGAGTAAGGTATAGGGTAAGGGTAAGGTTATGGTTAAAGGAAAGAGTAAGGGTAAGGAAAAAGTAAAGGTAAGGATTTGGGTAATGGTAAGGGTGAGAAGGGTTAGGGTAAGGGTTAGGGTAAGGGTTAGGTAACGCAGTGTACAACCTGGGACGTCACACGCAGAGCTGCCTCTGGCAAGGTGAGTGAGGAACAGATGTAGCAGTTGTTGTGTTGTAGGTCTCACTGTTCCTCTAAGCATCCCCTCTTTGTCTTTTAGAGGTGTTGTAGCTGTTTGAAGAGGGTAGATTGAAGCATCTGCCTCGGGGGCTGGTAAGGGAGCAGAGGTAAGGGAGCAGATGAGAGTAACTTACCTAGTTGTGCTGTGTCTTTGGATGCTGCATCGGCCTATGCGTTTCTTTTTCTTTCACAGGTGTCTCGCACAGGCTCAAAGGAGCAAACTGCACTCTGAAGAGCTGTGTAAGAAGAGGGGCTGGTCATGAGCTGGGTTGGAGCAGAACGACCAAGTAGCACAAGGTGACTATGAAAGGTGTCCGTCTTGCTTTGCAGGTGCCGTGGCAGGCTCTCCACAGAAGTGGATAAGGATATGAGATAAGGCCAGAGAGCGACAAGGAGCGGCACGTGCAGGGATGGTTTTGAAGCGCTGCGGTGGCTTACTCTTCTGTTCATCAGGTGCCACAGGCAAGGTGGGTTGTAACATCAGTCGTTATATTTGCATGAAAGCAGTTCACTTGAATGCCACAGTGCATCTGAGTAGGGTGTTCTAGCAGAACAAGCTTGTCTGGCACAGCGGTGCCTGATGGCAGTGTGTTTCCTCAGGTGAAGAGGTGCCTGAAGCCCCATCCTATCTAGCCTTGATTCAAAGATCGAAGCCGAAATTCCTTTAAGTGGTATATTCTTTATTGCAGCGCTGGATGGGGGAGGGGGGAGGGGGAGGGTGAGCGAACAGCTGCGTGGTGTTTAGCTGCCGGCCGGGTTAAACCACGACACACCTTTTACCCTAACATAATAATTCTGTGAAGGCATTAATGCTTGATTTAGAACTGAATACGTTGCCCCATATCAATAAGAAATTTCACTTCCATTCCTCCCCTAGCTTCATTATAACCAGTGGAGGATCCGCTAGGGTAGATTCCCCAGGTCCCCGTTATTCCTGTTGAAATCAGGGGTTGATTACCCTAGGAAAAGGCTAGTCAATTTGTCCTCCAAAGCCAGGTCCAAACCATTTTTGTTTTATTTATTTATTTATTTATTTATTTATTTATTTATTTTCATTACATTTCAGAGTTGGTCCAAAAATTCCATAGGGCTTTCTTTTAGACCTTGTTGGAAGCGTATTCTCAATTCCCAATTCATCCAGGTTTTAGTATTTACTTAACCGTTCATAATTTTCAGGATGATTCGGGTCTTAGTGGGGGTCGGTCAGGGGAATGCAATTGTCCACAGTTCCCTGAACGGTCCCATCAGCAATCTGAGCTCGCACATGAACTCAGGTTGCTTTAAGAGTTGACTGCTTTTCTGTTTCTGTGACAACTCTCTCAGACTGATCATGGTCCCTTTGCCCTAAAGGGCTAACACCCCTGATTTTAAGATCTCTGCCTCGGGCAGAGGCAGAACTATTAACATTCCTACATCCTCTTTCCCTGCTCATTCAACTTCAAACACCTTTAACACTTTCAACAACCCTTTTAACACTTCCTTTATCTTTCTCCAGCCTGTACTTCTCTAATGCCAACATCAAAGGTTCAGTCAGGGGCCAACTTCATTCCGTACCTTTTCCCACCAAGATGCTGAAACATCAGTATACAACATTTCATCCTGTTCTGCTTCTCAAAAAACAACATTAACTGTAGCAAAATATTAGAGTTTAAAGTTCCATTTAGGGGCCACTTTTCTCCACATTCCAGCTTATAAAGCGGCCACCACTGATTACGATATTTTATCCATGTTTTCCTGTTCACACTTCCACCGGCAGATCCTCCAATATCCTTCCAGTGACTTAAAACACATCCTAACACACTTTTCTTTAAAATTTCACTGCTTGTTTGCCCCCCCAGTTTCCAGTTTACACTTTCAGAATACACGTTACTTACAAAAGCGTATCACAAAACGTATCACTCACAAAAATACGGGCACGCAATATCTTTCAGTAGCGATGCCACAAAACTACTATTACCAGCAATATTGCCAAAATCACAGTAACAATAGTCAGAGTCAAATTCCACATGCGATAAGTCAGAAAACCAAACTGTGTAACACCGTAACGATATCTTTCTTAGAACAATGCCACGAACCTACTATTACCACCAGGAAAATAGCCAAAATCGCAGTAACAATAACCAGAGTTAAATACCATACTCCATGAGTCAGAAAACCGAAATAGACAACACAATTCCAGATGGACCTTAAAGCGAGCTCCTTCTTTAAGGTCCCCAAACATACACTTATGGTGCTAACCACAAAGTATATACCAAACACTGCCTCGCAGAAGATCACCTTCTGACTTACAGACAGTTCCAGATGACCGGTCTACCAGAAAACCAAACCAGAATAAAGAATATACTCACTTACAATGATGGGGTCCTTGTCTGCCTCCGCAGTGATCCGGTGAGTCGATGAGTCCCTCCGGGAAATCCCGGGGGTACCCTAGGGAGTCCTGTTCCCAGCAGGTCCTGCAGTCCGGCAGAGAGGTTGTCCCATCTGGGTCGCCAAATTGATTCAAAGATCGAAGCCGAAATTCCTTGAAGTGGTATATTCTTTATTGCAGCGCTGGATGCACGGGGGATCTCTCCACCTATCGTGCATACCCAAAACAGAAAGCAGTCTTGAATTTATACAATCAATCTATCAATATTCTACAAGCACCTATACATATGCATTACCTATCCCCGCCTTCCCTCGCTTCTCATGCTAATTAGCCTTTTGGCACCTTGCGCCTGCGCAGAGCCTTCCAAGAATTGTGGGCAGGGGTCTTTGGGACGTGGGCAGGGGTCTTTGGGAGGAAGACCCCGAGTCTTCCTCACAGTGTACTATTCACCTTTGGTCAGGAATCTGCTGAATTGGCATGTTTCTTAATTGCAAGAGCTGCTTGTTGCTAATTCTCCCGTTTGTTGTATCTTTATAATGAATTCCAATGTCCAGTTTCGAGATTTATAGTCCTTACATTCGTTTCTCTGTCCGCCTGCCGCTTCCTTATCATGAGTTCCAGTGTCTTGTTTCGAGATATACAGTCCTTGTCTGGGGATTGTCCTTGCCTCCCCAATACCTCCTTAATCAATCCCCCCTTTTCTTTTCCCATGCAAATTCTTTTGCATCAGATACTTTCATTATTTACAGTAACACAACAAAGCAGGCATCTAAACAACACGCACACAAATATTCCTAACACTACTAATACGATTAGAGCAATGAATACTTGTTTCAACCATTGGAAATTGGGCAACCAGGAGGTTAACTTATTCCATAGTTCACTAAAACTCCATGAAAGATCATCTTTACTGATCTCATGGAGGATCCTTGTCTGCTTCCATAGTTCTTCCAGGTCGGTAGAGATCCTTCCACTCTGATCTACATACATACAACAACTTGTGTTTATTACTGTACAGACTCCCCCTTGAGTGGCCAGTAACAAGTCTAGGGCCATCCGATTTTGTAATACTACCTGTGATAAACTAGATATCTCTTCTTGTTGAGCCTTTATAGCATCCAGAATTTTGTTTTCTAACTTCTCTATAATTGCAGAAATATTAACTATTGCCTTTTCCAATTCACTCACTCCTAACCATGGGATAAACCATCGCACAAAACTATGAAAAGGGCTGTGTCTCTCTACCAATGGATTGTTAATTTTTCATCTGATTCTCCGCATATGAGTTCTCAAGTAACCTCGAGGCACTCCATCATGTACTGTCATATTGGGGACTACCGCTCCAAGAGTGCAAGTTCCCTTCCAATTCTCAGGCAAGACCTTACGGGCTGTATCATTGCATAGCCAATACCACCCTTTTCCTTCTGGAACCGGCCAGCTGGTTGAATTTGCCCAGCCGCTAGTCGTACTAATATCAATTGTTCAATTACAAGATGTCTGATTTCCCACATAAGTAGTATCCGTATTTATACAATGCTGTTTTCCTATACCCTTAGGCGGGTTACACCTTTGTACACATACATAATAGGATTCTAACGGCACGAAGCTACTCACTTCTAGTTCCAAAACTGCTTAATATTTTCGACCCCAAGATGTGTTTTCCCACAAATTAGTCCAAGATAAGTTTGCAGGCAAGGGAATCCCAATTAACGATACACCCTTATTCCCATGCTGTGGCAGATGGGTGCATACCCAACAGTTCGTCTTCTGAGTTACTTGAGAAATTGTTTGTATTAAGGTCAGGTGTAAGTTCTCATCCCAAGTTGCCCACCCCAAATCCGAGAACCGCACCCCTGCAATCATTAGGATCTGGAAAACCGTAATTTTGTTGGTCCAATTGGAGTGGTGGTCCATATCCTCGCCGGGGCCTTCTTCACCCTTGAATTGTGGATCCAAGCTGCTTGCTTCTTAATCTTCATGGCGGTGTGTGTTGTCAGTAATACTTGGTATGGTCCCATCCACTTTCCTTCCATTTTTCCTGCACGGGTTGTCCTGAAAAAGTCTTTATATATATATAATCCCCGAGCTTAAAGGGGTGGATTGGTTGATCCAACCCTCTAGCCCTGGTCCCTAAAACAAATGTATGTACTTTATTTAATTGTTTCTGAAGTTCAGTTATATAAGCATATAAATATTCTGATCCTAACTGCGTTAGGTCCTCTCCACTAAATAGAAATTGCTATGGCCTTCCATATAAGATTTTGAAGGGACTCAAATTTCCTTTTATTCTAGGTTTAACTCTAATTCCAAGTAATGCTAAAGGGAGGGATTGAGGCCATGACAAATTAGCTTCTTATCCAATTTTAGCTATTTATTGTTTAATTAAATGGTTCATTTTTTCTACCTGTCCACTTGCCTGTGGTCTAGAAGGAGTATGCAGTTGCCAATCTATCTTTAGAATCTTACTTACCTGTTCTACCACTTGTGCACAAAAATGTGAAACTCTATCAGAAGACATTGCTACTAGAATCCCAAAGCATGGTATTATTTCATTTAACAAGACTTTAACCACTTCTCTTGCTTTGTTTGTTCGACAGGGAAAGGCTTCAGGCCTTCCTGAAAACGTCTCAGTCAGAACCAGTAAATAATGATACCCCCCTTTTCTAGGGAGTTCTGAAAAATCAATTTGCCACTGTTGCCCCGAATAATTTCCTTTACCGATTATTCCAAATTTTATTCTATCCTTGGTATTGGGTGTGAGAAACACTCCGTAGCCAATAACTTAGGCTCAGGCGAGGATCTCAGTGAAGTAGTAATTTATTTGCGATTGCAATGGCGGGCGCCCCACAAGCAGGAGAGAGCGCATCTACTAGTTCCAAAACACAGTTTATATACCTTTTGATGGCAGGACCCTCCCCTGTTTCCCCACTGAGTGGGTAATCCAGATTCACAATCTATCTGATGCTTCACAAACAATGCATGGCCTTCAGTCGCCAGCCTGTTAAATTTCAAATTTCTTTTGACATTTTTACTGCTTGAAGTGGTAATGTTTCTTCACTTATCTGACTTGACTTGACACCATGATTTTCACCTAATTGTCCTAAGGAGTCTGATTGTCTGCATTTTACAAGGTTGCCTGCTAAACTTTTCTTATCACTGTAAGCATATCTCAGTACCACATTCCCTCCTTCTAAACAATGTAACTCTGCAAAAACAACATTTCTATTCCCACATTGGGGTTATTGTGTAAGCAAATGCTACATTGTTGAGTTACTTGTTTTATCATATCGTCCCACTAATGCCTGACTCAGGCTCTTATGCAGTGTGCCAGCTCCCCAGTGCGTTTTATTGTGTTCTGTAAGAACTATGGGCCATGTCAAACTAGAGGGTATTACTATGTGGTTATCTTTTAAATATACTCATCCATCTGGTTTCATTTTACCTTTCAAATCTTCAATTAATTTTAAGTCTTCTTTTGTATAATTTGGATATAGTTTGGATTTTACCGTCTGGTATCAAAGACAATGCCTTCACCTCAGTTATTTCAGCTGCCTGCTTAGCCTCTGCCAATCGATTTTCCAATTTCAAAATCGGTGTTCCCCTTTTGGTGTCCCTGACAATGCATGATAGCTATCTTTTCTGGTTGTTTTACAGCCTCTAACAATTTTAAAATTGCTTCAGCATACTTTGTGTTTTCACTGAGCGGTCAGCAATCCATGTTCTTTCCAAATTGCTCCATGAGCATGTACCACGCCGAATGTATATTTAGAATCTGTCCAAATATTTACCCTTTTTCCCGCTGCCAGTTCCAATGCTCTCGTGAGAGCAACTATCTCCGCCTTTTGAGCTGATGTTCCAGGGGGTAAAGGCTTAGACTCGATTACCTGCTGAGTAGTTGTTATAGCATATCCAGCTTTACGTTGTCTTTGCGTAACAAAACTGCTCCCATCCGTGAACCAAGTTTCTTCCGCATCTTCCATGGGCTCCTCCTTAAGGTCTGGTCGGCTGGAATACACAGTCTCTATAGTTTCTAAACAATCGTGAATCACAGGTTGTGCCGGAGCATCACTAAGAAAAGAGGCTAGATTCACAATATTACTTATCACAATTTCCACGTCGTCCTGTTCTACCAATATTGCTTGATATTTCAAAATCATCAATTCTTGTTTAAGTTGTTTAAAGACTTTTTGTGCTTCTCCAGTCCAGACTAACTTTGACTGGTTAATCTTTATCAATTCTCATAGAGGCTTTACCAATAGTCCATCATTATAAATCCAAAGGCGACACCAACCTGTCATTCCTAAAAAGGTTTGTAGCTCCTTTACCATTTGAGGTTCTGGAGTCCGGCAAATGACTTCCTTATGTTCAGTTCCTCGTTCTCGTTGTCCTTCCGAAATGTCAAATCCCAGATAGGTCACACTTTGTTGAGCCAGCTGGACTTTCTGTCAAGAGACTTGATACCCATTTAAACCCAGAAAATTAAGACGACTTATAGTCCATTGAATACAACTCCCTTTAGTCTCGGTAGCTATTAAGAGATCATCTACGTATTGTAACAAAGCACCTTCAGTGTCCGGAGGTATCCATGTTTCGAGTTCCCTTGCTAATTGGTTTCCAAAAATAGCGGGGCTATTCTTGAATCCTTGAGGTAGTAATGTCCACGTAAGCTGCGTCTTTCTGCCTGAATCGGGATTTTCCCATTCAAAGGCGAATAGGTTTTGGCTTTCTGTGGCTAAGCCTAGGCAGAAGAAGGCATCTTTTAAATCCAGTACGGTAAACCAGACTCGACTATTCTTTAATTTAGTCAGCAAAGTATAAGGGTTTGCCACTACTGGATGTATATCCTCAGTGATTTTATTTATGGCCCTCAAATCCTGAACTAGCCTATAGCTTTTTCATCTGCCTTTTTAATTGGCAATATGGGTGCATTGTATTCTGATTCGCATTCAAGCAATAATCCATACTGTAAAAATTTATCAATTATCTCTTTAATTCCTTTCCTATCTTCTATCCTCAAAGGATATTACTTAACCTTAACGGGTTTCTCTCCTGGCTTTAATTTAATAATTATTAAGGTCACATTTTTAGCTCTTCCAGGGACTTCGGTAGCCCAAACTCCTGGACATACTTGATCTGTGATCTCTAAAGGTATTTCACTTTTAGGGTCAGTTTGTATTAGTGCCAAGCTTAACACATTTATTAGTTGTTCTTCTCCTGTTCTTAATTCCATTTTCCCTTTTTCAAAGACAATTTCTGCTCCTACTTGCTCTAATAAATCTCTACCTAAGAGTGCCCATGAGGAGCTAGGCATAGATAAAAATCTGTGTATGCCCCATTGTTTCCCTAACTTGTACTTCAAAGGTTCACAAAAATAAGCCTTTTCGGTTACACCTTGTCCTGGTTTCAGTTAGAACAGAGTTAATTTTCTTCCTAGTAGCTGGTAGAATGCTATGTTTTGGCTTAGGATGAGAAGAGTGCTGATAACACCCCGATGTTTTAATTGTTGCAGAGCAGTGCTTATACCAGGCCAAGGACATCTCAGCTTCTTGCTCTGTCCTGCCAACAGGCAGGCTGGGGGTGCAGTAAGAGCTGGGAGGGGACAGACCCAGGACAGGTGACCCAGACTAGCCAAAGGGGTATTCCATAGCATCTGACGTCAGGCTAAACAAGACATAGGGGTGGCTAGCCAGGGGGAGGGGGCCGGACTGCTCGGGGTTAGGCTGGGCATCGGTCAGCGGGTGGTGAGCAATTGCATTGTGCATCACTTGTTTGTACACATTATTAGTAGTGGTACTATTATCATCATTGTATTATTATTATTATTATTATTATTATTATTATTATTATTATTATTATTATTATTATTATTATTATTATTTTGTCTTATTAAACTGTCTTTATCTCAACTCACGGGCTTCACTTTCCATTTCTCTCCCCCGTCCCAGAGAGGGAGGGGGAGGGGGAGCGAACAGCTGCGTGGTGTTTAGCTGCCGGCCCGGTTAAACCACGACACACCTTTTACCCTAACATAATAATTCTGTGAAGGCATTAATGCTTGATTTAGAACTGAATACGTTGCCCCATAGCAATAAGAAATTTCACTTCCATTCCTCCCCTAGCTTCATTATAACCAGTGGAGGATCCGCTAGGGTAGATTCCCCAGGTCCCCGTTATTCCTGTTGAAATCAGGGGTTGATTACTCTAGGAAAAGGCTAGTCAATTTGTCCTCCAAAGCCAGGTCCAAACCGTTTTGTTTTATTTATTTATTTATTTATTTATTTATTTATTTTCATTACATTTCGGAGTTGGTCCAAAAATTCCATAGGGCTTTCTTTTAGACCTTGTTGGAAGCATATTCTCAATTCCCAATTCATCCAGGTTTTAGTATTTACTTAACCGTTCATAATTTTCAGGATGATTCGGGTCTTAGTGGGGGTCGGTCAGGGGAATGCAATTGTCCACAGTTCCCTGAACGGTCCCATCAGCAATCTGAGCTCGCACATGAACTCAGGTTGCTTTAAGAGTTGACTGCTTTTCTGTTTCTGTGACAACTCTCTCAGACTGATCATGGTCCCTTTGCCCTAAAGGGCTAACACCCCTGATTTTAAGATCTCTGCCTCGGGCAGAGGCAGAACTATTAACATTCCTACATCCTCTTTCCCTGCTCATTCAACTTCAAACACCTTTAACACTTTCAACAACCCTTTTAACACTTCCTTTATCTTTCTCCAGCCTGTACTTCTCTAATGCCAACATCAAAGGTTCAGTCAGGGGCCAACTTAATTCCGTACCTTTTCCCACCAAGATGCTGAAACATCAGTATACAACATTTCATCCTGTTCTGCTTCTCAAAAAACAACATTAACTGTAGCAAAATATTAGAGTTTAAAGTTCCATTTAGGGGCCACTTTTCTCCACATTCCAGCTTATAAAGCGGCCACCACTGATTACGATATTTTATCCATGTTTTCCTGTTCACACTTCCACCGGCAGATCCTCCAATATCCTTCCAGTGACTTAAAACACATCCTAACACACTTTTCTTTAAAATTTCACTGCTTGTTTGCCCCCCCAGTTTCCAGTTTACACTTTCAGAATACACATGTTACTTACAAAAGCGTATCACAAAACGTATCACTCACAAAAATACGGGCACGCAATATCTTTCAGTAGTGATGTCACAAAACTACTATTACCAGCAATATTGCCAAAATCACAGTAACAATAGTCAGAGTCAAATTCCACATGCGATAAGTCAGAAAACCGAACTGTGTAACACCGTAACGATATCTTTCTTAGAACAATGCCACGAACCTACTATTACCACCAGGAAAATAGCCAAAATCGCAGTAACAATAACCAGAGTTAAATACCATACTCCATGAGTCAGAAAACCGAAATAGACAACACAATTCCAGATGGACCTTAAAGCGAGCTCCTTCTTTAAGGTCCCCAAACATACACTTATGGTGCTAACCACAAAGTATATACCAAACACTGCCTCGCAGAAGATCACCTGCTGACTTACAGACAGTTCCAGATGACCGGTCTACCAGAAAACCAAACCAGAATAAAGAATATACTCACTTACAATGATGGGGTCCTTGTCTGCCTCCGCAGTGATCCGGTGAGTCGAGGAGTCCCTCCGGGAAATCCCGGGGGTACCCTAGGGAGTCCTGTTCCCAGCAGGTCCTGCAGTCCGGCAGAGAGGTTGTCCCATCTGGGTCGCCAAATTGATTCAAAGATCGAAGCCGAAATTCCTTGAAGTGGTATATTCTTTATTGCAGCGCTGGATGCACGGGGGATCTCTCCACCTATCGTGCATACCCAAAGCAGAAAGCAGTCTTGAATTTATACAATCAATCTATCAATATTCTACAAGCACCTATACATATGCATTACCTATCCCCGCCTTCCCTCGCTTCTCATGCTAATTAGCCTTTTGGCACCTTGCGCCTGCGCAGAGCCTTCCAAGAATTGTGGGCAAGGGTCTTTGGGACGTGGGCAGGGGTCTTTGGGAGGAAGACCCCGAGTCTTCCTCACAGTGTACTTTTCACCTTTGGTCAGGAATCTGCTGAATTGGCATGTTTCTTAATTGCAAGAGCTGCTTGTTGCTAATTCTCCCGTTTGTTGTATCTTTATAATGAATTCCAATGTCCAGTTTCGAGATTTATAGTCCATACATTCGTTTCTCTGTCCGCCTGCTGCTTCCTTATCATGAGTTCCAGTGTCTTCTTTCAAGATATACAGTCCTTGTCTGGGGATTGTCCTTGCCTCCCCAATACCTCCTTAATCAATCCCCCCTTTTCTTTTCCCATGCAAATTCTTTTGCATCAGATACTTTCATTATTTACAGTAACACAACAAAGCAGGCATCTAAACAACACGCACACAAATATTCCTAACACTACTAATACGATTAGAGCAATGAATACTTGTTTCAACCATTGGAAATTGGGCAACCAGGAGGTTAACTTATTCCATAGTTCACTAAAACTCCATGAAAGATCATCTTTACTGATCTCATGGAGGATCCTTGTCTGCTTCCATAGTTCTTCCAGGTCGGTAGAGATCCTTCCACTCTGATCTACATACATACAACAACTTGTGTTTATTACTGTACAGACTCCCCCTTGAGTGGCCAGTAACAAGTCTAGGGCCATCCGATTTTGTAATACTACCTGTGATAAACTAGATATCTCTTCTTGTTGAGCCTTTATAGCATCCAGAATTTTGTTTTCTAACTTCTCTATAATTGCAGAAATATTAACTATTGCCTTTTCCAATTCACTCACTCCTAACCATGGGATAAACCATCGCACAAAACTATGAAAAGGGCTGTGTCTCTCTACCAATGGATTGTTAATTTTTCATCTGATTCTCCGCATATGAGTTCTCAAGTAACCTCGAGGCACTACATCATGTACTGTCATATTGGGGACTACCGCTCCAAGAGTGCAAGTTCCCTTCCAATTCTCAGGCAAGACCTTACGGGCTGTATCATTGCACAGCCAATACCACCCTTTTCCTTCTGGAACCGGCCAGCTGGTTGAATTTGCCCAGCCGCTAGTCGTACTAATATCAATTGTTCAATTACAAGATGTCTGATTTCCCACATAAGTAGTATCCGTATTTATACAATGCTGTTTTCCTATACCCTTAGGCGGGTTACACCTTTGTACACATACATAATAGGATTCTAACGGCACGAAGCTACTCACTTCTAGTTCCAAAACTGCTTAATATTTTCGACCCCAAGATGTGTTTTCCCACAAATTAGTCCAAGATAAGTTTGCAGGCAAGGGAATCCCAATTAACGATACACCCTTATTCCCATGCTGTGGCAGATGGGTGCATACCCAACAGTTCGTCTTATTAGTTACTTGAGAAATTGTTTGTATTAAGGTCAGGTGTAAGTTCTCATCCCAAGTTGCCCACCCCAAATCCGAGAACCGCACCCCTGCAATCATTAGGATCTGGAAAACCGTAATTTTGTTGGTCCAATTGGAGTGGTGGTCCATATCCTCGCCGGGGCCTTCTTCACCCTTGAATTGTGGATCCAAGCTGCTTGCTTCTTAATCTTCATGGCGGTGTGTGTTGTCAGTAATACTTGGTATGGTCCCATCCACTTTCCTTCCATTTTTCCTGCACGGGTTGTCCTGAAAAAGTCTTTATATATATATAATCCCCGAGCTTAAAGGGGTGGATTGGTTGATCCAACCCTCTAGCCCTGGTCCCTAAAACAAATGTATGTACTTTATTTAATTGTTTCTGAAGTTCAGTTATATAAGCATATAAATATTCTGATCCTAACTGCGTTAGGTCCTCTCCACTAAATAGAAATTGCTATGGCCTTCCATATAAGATTTTGAAGGGACTCAAATTTCCTTTTATTCTAGGTTTAACTCTAATTCCAAGTAATGCTAAAGGGAGGGATTGAGGCCATGACAAATTAGCTTCTTATCCAATTTTAGCTATTTATTGTTTAATTAAATGGTTCATTTTTTCTACCTGTCCACTTGCCTGTGGTCTAGAAGGAGTATGCAGTTGCCAATCTATCTTTAGAATCTTACTTACCTGTTCTACCACTTGTGCACAAAAATGTGAAACTCTATCAGAAGACATTGCTACTAGAATCCCAAAGCATGGTATTATTTCATTTAACAAGACTTTAACCACTTCTCTTGCTTTGTTTGTTCGACAGGGAAAGGCTTCAGGCCTTCCTGAAAACGTCTCAGTCAGAACCAGTAAATAATGATACCCCCCTTTTCTAGGGAGTTCTGAAAAATCAATTTGCCACTGTTGCCCCGAATAATTTCCTTTACCGATTATTCCAAATTTTATTCTATCCTTGGTATTGGGGTTATTGTGTAAGCAAATGCTACATTGTTGAGTTACTTGTTTTATCAGATCGTCCCACTAATGTCTGACTCAGGCTCTTATGCAGTGTGCCAGCTCCCCAGTGCGTTTTATTGTGTTCTGTAAGAACTATGGGCCATGTCAAACTAGAGGGTATTACTATGTGGTTATCTTTTAAATATACTCATCCATCTGGTTTCATTTTACCTTTCAAATCTTCAATTAATTTTAAGTCTTCTTTTGTATAATTTGGATATAGTTTGGATTTTACCGTCTGGTATCAAAGACAATGCCTTCACCTCAGTTATTTCAGCTGCCTGCTTAGCCTCTGCCAATCGATTTTCCAATTTCAAAATCGGTGTTCCCCTTTTGGTGTCCCTGACAATGCATGATAGCTACCTTTTCTGGTTGTTTTACAGCCTCTAACAATTTTAAAATTGCTTCAGCATACTTTGTGTTTTCACTGAGCGGTCAGCAATCCATGTTCTTTCCAAATTGCTCCATGAGCATGTACCACGCCGAATGTATATTTAGAATCTGTCCAAATATTTACCCTTTTTCCCGCTGCCAGTTCCAATGCTCTCGTGAGAGCAACTATCTCCGCCTTTTGAGCTGATGTTCCAGGGGGTAAAGGCTTAGACTCGATTACCTGCTGAGTAGTTGTTAGAGCATATCCAGCTTTACGTTGTCTTTGCCTAACAAAACTGCTCCCATCCGTGAACCAAGTTTCTTCCGCATCTTCCATGGGCTCCTCCTTAAGGTCTGGTCGGCTGGAATACACAGTCTCTATAGTTTCTAAACAATCGTGAATCACAGGTTGTGCCGGAGCATCACTAAGAAAAGAGGCTAGATTCACAATATTAATTATCACAATTTCCACGTCGTCCTGTTCTACCAATATTGCTTGATATTTCAAAATCATCAATTCTTGTTTAAGTTGTTTAAAGACTTTTTGTGCTTCTCCAGTCCAGACTAACTTTGACTGGTTAATCTTTATCAATTCTCATAGAGGCTTTACCAATAGTCCATCATTATAAATCCAAAGGCGACACCAACCTGTCATTCCTAAAAAGGTTTGTAGCTCCTTTACCATTTGAGGTTCTGGAGTCCGGCAAATGACTTCCTTATGTTCAGTTCCTCGTTCTCGTTGTCCTTCCGAAATGTCAAATCCCAGATAGGTCACACTTTGTTGAGCCAGCTGGACTTTCTGTCAAGAGACTTGATACCCATTTAAACCCAGAAAATTAAGACGACTTATAGTCCATTGAATACAACTCCCTTTAGTCTCGGTAGCTATTAAGAGATCATCTACGTATTGTAACAAAGCACCTTCAGTGTCCGGAGGTATCCATGTTTCGAGTTCCCTTGCTAATTGGTTTCCAAAAATAGCGGGGCTATTCTTGAATCCTTGAGGTAGTAATGTCCACGTAAGCTGCGTCTTTCTGCCTGAATCGGGATTTTCCCATTCAAAGGCGAATAGGTTTTGGCTTTCTGTGGCTAAGCCTAGGCAGAAGAAGGCATCTTTTAAATCCAGTACGGTAAACCAGACTCGACTATTCTTTAATTTAGTCAGCAAAGTATAAGGGTTTGCCACTACTGGATGTATATCCTCAGTGATTTTATTTATGGCCCTCAAATCCTGAACTAGCCTATAGCTTTTTCATCTGCCTTTTTAATTGGCAATATGGGTGCATTGTATTCTGATTCGCATTCAAGCAATAATCCATACTGTAAAAATTTATCAATTATCTCTTTAATTCCTTTCCTATCTTCTATCCTCAAAGGATATTACTTAACCTTAACGGGTTTCTCTCCTGGCTTTAATTTAATAATTATTAAGGTCACATTTTTAGCTCTTCCAGGGACTTCGGTAGCCCAAACTCCTGGACATACTTGATCTGTGATCTCTAAAGGTATTTCACTTTTAGGGTCAGTTTGTATTAGTGCCAAGCTTAACACATTTATTAGTTGTTCTTCTCCTGTTCTTAATTCCATTTTCCCTTTTTCAAAGACAATTTCTGCTCCTACTTGCTCTAATAAATCTCTACCTAAGAGTGCCCATGAGGAGCTAGGCATAGATAAAAATCTGTGTATGCCCCATTGTTTCCCTAACTTGTACTTCAAAGGTTCACAAAAATAAGCCTTTTCGGTTACACCTTGTCCTGGTTTCAGTTAGAACAGAGTTAATTTTCTTCCTAGTAGCTGGTAGAATGCTATGTTTTGGCTTAGGATGAGAAGAGTGCTGATAACACCCCGATGTTTTAATTGTTGCAGAGCAGTGCTTATACCAGGCCAAGGACATCTCAGCTTCTTGCTCTGTCCTGCCAACAGGCAGGCTGGGGGTGCAGTAAGAGCTGGGAGGGGACAGACCCAGGACAGGTGACCCAGACTAGCCAAAGGGGTATTCCATAGCATCTGACGTCAGGCTAAACAAGACATAGGGGTGGCTAGCCAGGGGGAGGGGGCCGGACTGCTCGGGGTTAGGCTGGGCATCGGTCAGCGGGTGGTGAGCAATTGCATTGTGCATCACTTGTTTGTACACATTATTAGTAGTGGTACTATTATCATCATTGTATTATTATTATTATTATTATTATTATTATTATTATTATTATTATTATTATTATTATTATTATTATTATTTTCCTGTCTTATTAAACTGTCTTTATCTCAACTCACGGGCTTCACTTTCCATTTCTCTCCCCCGTCCCAGAGAGGGAGGGGGAGGGGGAGCGAACAGCTGCGTGGTGTTTAGCTGCCGGCCGGGTTAAACCACGACACACCTTTTACCCTAACATAATAATTCTGTGAAGGCATTAATGCTTGATTTAGAACTGAATACGTTGCCCCATATCAATAAGAAATTTCACTTCCATTCCTCCCCTAGCTTCATTATAACCAGTGGAGGATCCGCTAGGGTAGATTCCCCAGGTCCCCGTTATTCCTGTTGAAATCAGGGGTTGATTACCCTAGGAAAAGGCTAGTCAATTTGTCCTCCAAAGCCAGGTCCAAACCATTTTTGTTTTATTTATTTATTTATTTATTTATTTATTTATTTATTTTCATTACATTTCAGAGTTGGTCCAAAAATTCCATAGGGCTTTCTTTTAGACCTTGTTGGAAGCGTATTCTCAATTCCCAATTCATCCAGGTTTTAGTATTTACTTAACCGTTCATAATTTTCAGGATGATTCGGGTCTTAGTGGGGGTCGGTCAGGGGAATGCAATTGTCCACAGTTCCCTGAATGGTCCCATCAGCAATCTGAGCTCGCACATGAACTCAGGTTGCTTTAAGAGTTGACTGCTTTTCTGTTTCTGTGACAACTCTCTCAGACCGATCATGGTCCCTTTGCCCTAAAGGGCTAACACCCCTGATTTTAAGATCTCTGCCTCGGGCAGAGGCAGAACTATTAACATTCCTACATCCTCTTTCCCTGCTCATTCAACTTCAAACACCTTTAACACTTTCAACAACCCTTTTAACACTTCCTTTATCTTTCTCCAGCCTGTACTTCTCTAATGCCAACATCAAAGGTTCAGTCAGGGGCCAACTTCATTCCGTACCTTTTCCCACCAAGATGCTGAAACATCAGTATACAACATTTCATCCTGTTCTGCTTCTCAAAAAACAACATTAACTGTAGCAAAATATTAGAGTTTAAAGTTCCATTTAGGGGCCACTTTTCTCCACATTCCAGCTTATAAAGCGGCCACCACTGATTACGATATTTTATCAATGTTTTCCTGTTCACACTTCCACCGGCAGATCCTCCAACATCCTTCCAGTGACTTAAAACACAGCCTAACACACTTTTCTTTAAAATTTCACTGCTTGTTTGCCCCCCCAGTTTCCAGTTTACACTTTCAGAATACACATGTTACTTACAAAAGCGTATCACAAAACGTATCACTCACAAAAATACGGGCACGCAATATCTTTCAGTAGCGATGTCACAAAACTACTATTACCAGCAATATTGCCAAAATCACAGTAACAATAGTCAGAGTCAAATTCCACATGCGATAAGTCAGAAAACCGAACTGTGTAACACCGTAACGATATCTTTCTTAGAACAATGCCACGAACCTACTATTACCACCAGGAAAATAGCCAAAATCGCAGTAACAATAACCAGAGTTAAATACCATACTCCATGAGTCAGAAAACCGAAATAGACAACACAATTCCAGATGGACCTTAAAGCGAGCTCCTTCTTTAAGGTCCCCAAACATACACTTATGGTGCTAACCACAAAGTATATACCAAACACTGCCTCGCAGAAGATCACCTTCTGACTTACAGACAGTTCCAGATGACCGGTCTACCAGAAAACCAAACCAGAATAAAGAATATACTCACTTACAATGATGGGGTCCTTGTCTGCCTCCGCAGTGATCCGGTGAGTCGAGGAGTCCCTCCGGGAAATCCCGGGGGTACCCTAGGGAGTCCTGTTCCCAGCAGGTCCTGCAGTCCGGCAGAGAGGTTGTCCCATCTGGGTCGCCAAATTGATTCGAAGATCGAAGCCGAAATTCCTTGAAGTGGTATATTCTTTATTGCAGCGCTGGATGCACGGGGGATCTCTCCACCTATCGTGCATACCCAAAGCAGAAAGCAGTCTTGAATTTATACAATCAATCTATCAATATTCTACAAGCACCTATACATATGCATTACCTATCCCCGCCTTCCCTCGCTTCTCATGCTAATTAGCCTTTTGGCACCTTGCGCCTGCGCAGAGCCTTCCAAGAATTGTGGGCAAGGGTCTTTGGGACGTGGGCAGGGGTCTTTGGGAGGAAGACCCCGAGTCTTCCTCACAGTGTACTTTTCACCTTTGGTCAGGAATCTGCTGAATTGGCATGTTTCTTAATTGCAAGAGCTGGTTGTTGCTAATTCTTCCGTTTGTTGTATCTTTATGCTGAATTCCAGGGTCCAGTTTTGAGATTTATAGTCCTTACATTTCTCTGTCCGTCTGCTGCTTCCTTATCATGAGTTCCAGTGTCTTCTTTCGAGATATACAGTCCTTGTCTGGGGATTGTCCTTGCCTCCCCAATACCTCCTTAATCAATCCCCCCTTTTCTTTTCCCATGCAAATTCTTTTGCATCAGATACTTTCATTATTTACAGTAACACAACAAAGCAGGCATCTAAACAACATGCACACAAATATTCCTAACACTACTAATACGATTAGAGCAATGAATACTTGTTTCAACCATTGGAAATTGGGCAACCAGGAGGTTAACTTATTCCATAGTTCACTAAAACTCCAGGAAAGATCATCTTTACTGATCTCATGGAGGATCCTTGTCTGCTTCCATAGTTCTTCCAGGTCGGTAGAGATCCTTCCACTCTGATCTACATACATACAACAACTTGTGTTTATTACTGTACAGACTCCCCCTTGAGTGGCCAGTAACAAGTCTAGGGCCATCCGATTTTGTAATACTACCTGTGATAAACTAGATATCTCTTCTTGTTGAGCCTTTATAACATCCAGAATTTTGTTTTCTAACTTCTCTATAATTGCAGAAATATTAACTATTGCCTTTTCCAATTCACTCACTCCTAACCATGGGATAAACCATCGCACAAAACTATGAAAAGGGCTGTGTCTCTCTACCAATGGATTGTTAATTTTTCATCTGATTCTCCGCATATGAGTTCTCAAGTAACCTCGAGGCACTACATCATGTACTGTCATATTGGGGACTACCGCTCCAAGAGTGCAAGTTCCCTTCCAATTCTCAGGCAAGACCTTACGGGCTGTATCATTGCATAGCCAATACCACCCTTTTCCTTCTGGAACCGGCCAGCTGGTTGAATTTGCCCAGCCGCTAGTCGTACTAATATCAATTGTTCAATTACAAGATGTCTGATTTCCCACATAAGTAGTATCCGTATTTATACAATGCTGTTTTCCTATACCCTTAGGCGGGTTACACCTTTGTACACATACATAATAGGATTCTAACGGCACGAAGCTACTCACTTCTAGTTCCAAAACTGCTTAATATTTTCGACCCCGAGATGTGTTTTCCCACAAATTAGTCCAAGATAAGTTTGCAGGCAAGGGAATCCCAATTAACGATACACCCTTATTCCCATGCTGTGGCAGATGGGTGCATACCCAACAGTTCGTCTTCTGAGTTACTTGAGAAATTGTTTGTATTAAGGTCAGGTGTAAGTTCTCATCCCAAGTTGCCCACCCCAAATCCGAGAACCGCACCCCTGCAATCATTAGGATCTGGAAAACCGTAATTTTGTTGGTCCAATTGGAGTGGTGGTCCATATCCTCGCCGGGGCCTTCTTCACCCTTGAATTGTGGATCCAAGCTGCTTGCTTCTTAATCTTCATGGCGGTGTGTGTTGTCAGTAATACTTGGTATGGTCCCATCCACTTTCCTTCCATTTTTCCTGCACGGGTTGTCCTGAAAAAGTCTTTATATATATATAATCCCCGAGCTTAAAGGGGTGGATTGGTTGATCCAACCCTCTAGCCCTGGTCCCTAAAACAAATGTATGTACTTTATTTAATTGTTTCTGAAGTTCAGTTATATAAGCATATAAATATTCTGATCCTAACTGCGTTAGGTCCTCTCCACTAAATAGAAATTGCTATGGCCTTCCATATAAGATTTTGAAGGGACTCAAATTTCCTTTTATTCTAGGTTTAACTCTAATTCCAAGTAATGCTAAAGGGAGGGATTGAGGCCATGACAAATTAGCTTCTTATCCAATTTTAGCTATTTATTGTTTAATTAAATGGTTCATTTTTTCTACCTGTCCACTTGCCTGTGGTCTAGAAGGAGTATGCAGTTGCCAATCTATCTTTAGAATCTTACTTATCTGTTCTACCACTTGTGCACAAAAATGTGAAACTCTATCAGAAGACATTGCTACTAGAATCCCAAAGCATGGTATTATTTCATTTAACAAGACTTTAACCACTTCTCTTGCTTTGTTTGTTCGACAGGGAAAGGCTTCAGGCCTTCCTGAAAACGTCTCAGTCAGAACCAGTAAATAATGATACCCCCCTTTTCTAGGGAGTTCTGAAAAATCAATTTGCCACTGTTGCCCCGAATAATTTCCTTTACCGATTATTCCAAATTTTATTCTATCCTTGGTATTGGGGTTATTGTGTAAGCAAATGCTACATTGTTGAGTTACTTGTTTTATCAGATCGTCCCACTAATGTCTGACTCAGGCTCTTATGCAGTGTGCAAGCTCCCCAGTGCGTTTTATTGTGTTCTGTAAGAACTATGGGCCATGTCAAACTAGAGGGTATTACTATGTGGTTATCTTTTAAATATACTCATCCATCTGGTTTCATTTTACCTTTCAAATCTTCAATTAATTTTAAGTCTTCTTTTGTATAATTTGGATATAGTTTGGATTTTACCGTCTGGTATCAAAGACAATGCCTTCACCTCAGTTATTTCAGCTGCCTGCTTAGCCTCTGCCAATCGATTTTCCAATTTCAAAATCGGTGTTCCCCTTTTGGTGTCCCTGACAATGCATGATAGCTACCTTTTCTGGTTGTTTTACAGCCTCTAACAATTTTAAAATTGCTTCAGCATACTTTGTGTTTTCACTGAGCGGTCAGCAATCCATGTTCTTTCCAAATTGCTCCATGAGCATGTACCACGCCGAATGTATATTTAGAATCTGTCCAAATATTTACCCTTTTTCCCGCTGCCAGTTCCAATGCTCTCGTGAGAGCAACTATCTCCGCCTTTTGAGCTGATGTTCCAGGGGGTAAAGGCTTAGACTCGATTACCTGCTGAGTAGTTGTTATAGCATATCCAGCTTTACGTTGTCTTTGCCTAACAAAACTGCTCCCATCCGTGAACCAAGTTTCTTCCGCATCTTCCATGGACTCCTCCTTAAGGTCTGGTCGGCTGGAATACACAGTCTCTATAGTTTCTAAACAATCGTGAATCACAGGTTGTGCCGGAGCATCACTAAGAAAAGAGGCTAGATTCACAATATTACTTATCACAATTTCCACGTCGTCCTGTTCTACCAATATTGCTTGATATTTCAAAATCATCAATTCTTGTTTAAGTTGTTTAAAGACTTTTTGTGCTTCTCCAGTCCAGACTAACTTTGACTGGTTAATCTTTATCAATTCTCATAGAGGCTTTACCAATAGTCCATCGTTATAAATCCAAAGGCGACACCAACCTGTCATTCCTAAAAAGGTTTGTAGCTCCTTTACCATTTGAGGTTCTGGAGTCCGGCAAATGACTTCCTTATGTTCAGTTCCTCGTTCTCGTTGTCCTTCCGAAATGTCAAATCCCAGATAGGTCACACTTTGTTGAGCCAGCTGGACTTTCTGTCAAGAGACTTGATACCCATTTAAACCCAGAAAATTAAGACGACTTATAGTCCATTGAATACAACTCCCTTTAGTCTCGGTAGCTATTAAGAGATCATCTACGTATTGTAACAAAGCACCTTCAGTGTCCGGAGGTATCCATGTTTCGAGTTCCCTTGCTAATTGGTTTCCAAAAATAGTGGGGCTATTCTTGAATCCTTGAGGTAGTAATGTCCACGTAAGCTGCGTCTTTCTGCCTGAATCGGGATTTTCCCATTCAAAGGCGAATAGGTTTTGGCTTTCTGTGGCTAAGCCTAGGCAGAAGAAGGCATCTTTTAAATCCAGTACGGTAAACCAGACTTGACTATTCTTTAATTTAGTCAGCAAAGTATAAGGGTTTGCCACTACTGGATGTATATCCTCAGTGATTTTATTTATGGCCCTCAAATCCTGAACTAGCCTATAGCTTTTTCATCTGCCTTTTTAATTGGCAATATGGGTGCATTGTATTCTGATTCGCATTCAAGCAATAATCCATACTGTAAAAATTTATCAATTATCTCTTTAATTCCTTTCCTATCTTCTATCCTCAAAGGATATTACTTAACCTTAACGGGTTTCTCTCCTGGCTTTAATTTAATAATTATTAAGGTCACATTTTTAGCTCTTCCAGGGACTTCGGTAGCCCAAACTCCTGGACATACTTGATCTGTGATCTCTAAAGGTATTTCACTTTTAGGGTCAGTTTGTATTAGTGCCAAGCTTAACACATTTATTAGTTGTTCTTCTCCTGTTCTTAATTCCATTTTCCCTTTTTCAAAGACAATTTCTGCTCCTACTTGCTCTAATAAATCTCTACCTAAGAGTGCCCATGAGGAGCTAGGCATAGATAAAAATCTGTGTATGCCCCATTGTTTCCCTAACTTGTACTTCAAAGGTTCACAAAAATAAGCCTTTTCGGTTACACCTTGTCCTGGTTTCAGTTAGAACAGAGTTAATTTTCTTCCTAGTAGCTGGTAGAATGCTATGTTTTGGCTTAGGATGAGAAGAGTGCTGATAACACCCCGATGTTTTAATTGTTGCAGAGCAGTGCTTATACCAGGCCAAGGACATCTCAGCTTCTTGCTCTGTCCTGCCAACAGGCAGGCTGGGGGTGCAGTAAGAGCTGGGAGGGGACAGACCCAGGACAGGTGACCCAAACTAGCCAAAGGGGTATTCCATAGCATCTGACGTCAGGCTAAACAATACATAGGGGTGGCTAGCCAGGGGGAGGGGGCCGGACTGCTCGGGGTTAGGCTGGGCATCGGTCAGCGGGTGGTGAGCAATTGCATTGTGCATCACTTGTTTGTACACATTATTAGTAGTGGTACTATTATCATCATTGTATTATTATTGTTGTTATTATTATTATTATTATTATTATTATTATTATTATTATTATTATTATTATTATTATTATTATTATTATTATTATTATTATTATTATTTTGTCTTATTAAACTGTCTTTATCTCAACTCACGGGCTTCACTTTCCATTTCTCTCCCCCGTCCCAGAGAGGGAGGGGGAGGGGGAGCGAACAGCTGCGTGGTGTTTAGCTGCCGGCCGGGTTAAACCACGACACACCTTTTACCCTAACATAATAATTCTGTGAAGGCATTAATGCTTGATTTAGAACTGAATACGTTGCCCCATAGCAATAAGAAATTTCACTTCCATTCCTCCCCTAGCTTCATTATAACCAGTGGAGGATCCGCTAGGGTAGATTCCCCAGGTCCCCGTTATTCCTGTTGAAATCAGGGGTTGATTACTCTAGGAAAAGGCTAGTCAATTTGTCCTCCAAAGCCAGGTCCAAACCGTTTTGTTTTATTTATTTATTTATTTATTTATTTATTTATTTTCATTACATTTCGGAGTTGGTCCAAAAATTCCATAGGGCTTTCTTTTAGACCTTGTTGGAAGCATATTCTCAATTCCCAATTCATCCAGGTTTTAGTATTTACTTAACCGTTCATAATTTTCAGGATGATTCGGGTCTTAGTGGGGGTCGGTCAGGGGAATGCAATTGTCCACAGTTCCCTGAACGGTCCCATCAGCAATCTGAGCTCGCACATGAACTCAGGTTGCTTTAAGAGTTGACTGCTTTTCTGTTTCTGTGACAACTCTCTCGGACCGATCATGGTCCCTTTGCCCTAAAGGGCTAACACCCCTGATTTTAAGATCTCTGCCTCGGGCAGAGGCAGAACTATTAACATTCCTACATCCTCTTTCCCTGCTCATTCAACTTCAAACACCTTTAACACTTTCAACAACCCTTTTAACACTTCCTTTATCTTTCTCCAGCCTGTACTTCTCTAATGCCAACATCAAAGGTTCAGTCAGGGGCCAACTTAATTCCGTACCTTTTCCCACCAAGATGCTGAAACATCAGTATACAACATTTCATCCTGTTCTGCTTCTCAAAAAACAACATTAACTGTAGCAAAATATTAGAGTTTAAAGTTCCATTTAGGGGCCACTTTTCTCCACATTCCAGCTTATAAAGCGGCCACCACTGATTACGATATTTTATCAATGTTTTCCTGTTCACACTTCCACCGGCAGATCCTCCAATATCCTTCCAGTGACTTAAAACACATCCTAACACACTTTTCTTTAAAATTTCACTGCTTGTTTGCCCCCCCAGTTTCCAGTTTACACTTTCAGAATACACATGTTACTTACAAAAGCGTATCACAAAACGTATCACTCACAAAAATACGGGCACGCAATATCTTTCAGTAGCGATGTCACAAAACTACTATTACCAGCAATATTGCCAAAATCACAGTAACAATAGTCAGAGTCAAATTCCACATGCGATAAGTCAGAAAACCGAACTGTGTAACACCGTAACGATATCTTTCTTAGAACAATGCCACGAACCTACTATTACCACCAGGAAAATAGCCAAAATCGCAGTAACAATAACCAGAGTTAAATACCATACTCCATGAGTCAGAAAACCGAAATAGACAACACAATTCCAGATGGACCTTAAAGCGAGCTCCTTCTTTAAGGTCCCCAAACATACACTTATGGTGCTAACCACAAAGTATATACCAAACACTGCCTCGCAGAAGATCACCTTCTGACTTACAGACAGTTCCAGATGACCGGTCTACCAGAAAACCAAACCAGAATAAAGAATATACTCACTTACAATGATGGGGTCCTTGTCTGCCTCCGCAGTGATCCGGTGAGTCGAGGAGTCCCTCCGGGAAATCCCGGGGGTACCCTAGGGAGTCCTGTTCCCAGCAGGTCCTGCAGTCCGGCAGAGAGGTTGTCCCATCTGGGTCGCCAAATTGATTCAAAGATCGAAGCCGAAATTCCTTGAAGTGGTATATTCTTTATTGCAGCGCTGGATGCACGGGGGATCTCTCCACCTATCGTGCATACCCAAAACAGAAAGCAGTCTTGAATTTATACAATCAATCTATCAATATTCTACAAGCACCTATACATATGCATTACCTATCCCCGCCTTCCCTCGCTTCTCATGCTAATTAGCCTTTTGGCACCTTGCGCCTGCGCAGAGCCTTCCAAGAATTGTGGGCAAGGGTCTTTGGGACGTGGGCAGGGGTCTTTGGGAGGAAGACCCCGAGTCTTCCTCACAGTGTACTTTTCACCTTTGGTCAGGAATCTGCTGAATTGGCATGTTTCTTAATTGCAAGAGCTGCTTGTTGCTAATTCTCCCGTTTGTTGTATCTTTATAATGAATTCCAATGTCCAGTTTCGAGATTTATAGTCCTTACATTCGTTTCTCTGTCCGCCTGCCGCTTCCTTATCATGAGTTCCAGTGTCTTCTTTCGAGATATACAGTCCTTGTCTGGGGATTGTCCTTGCCTCCCCAATACCTCCTTAATCAATCCCCCCTTTTCTTTTCCCATGCAAATTCTTTTGCATCAGATACTTTCATTATTTACAGTAACACAACAAAGCAGGCATCTAAACAACATGCACACAAATATTCCTAACACTACTAATACGATTAGAGCAATGAATACTTGTTTCAACCATTGGAAATTGGGCAACCAGGAGGTTAACTTATTCCATAGTTCACTAAAACTCCAGGAAAGATCATCTTTACTGATCTCATGGAGGATCCTTGTCTGCTTCCATAGTTCTTCCAGGTCGGTAGAGATCCTTCCACTCTGATCTACATACATACAACAACTTGTGTTTATTACTGTACAGACTCCCCCTTGAGTGGCCAGTAACAAGTCTAGGGCCATCCGATTTTGTAATACTACCTGTGATAAACTAGATATCTCTTCTTGTTGAGCCTTTATAACATCCAGAATTTTGTTTTCTAACTTCTCTATAATTGCAGAAATATTAACTATTGCCTTTTCCAATTCACTCACTCCTAACCATGGGATAAACCATCGCACAAAACTATGAAAAGGGCTGTGTCTCTCTACCAATGGATTGTTAATTTTTCATCTGATTCTCCGCATATGAGTTCTCAAGTAACCTCGAGGCACTCCATCATGTACTGTCATATTGGGGACTACCGCTCCAAGAGTGCAAGTTCCCTTCCAATTCTCAGGCAAGACCTTACGGGCTGTATCATTGCATAGCCAATACCACCCTTTTCCTTCTGGAACCGGCCAGCTGGTTGAATTTGCCCAGCCGCTAGTCGTACTAATATCAATTGTTCAATTACAAGATGTCTGATTTCCCACATAAGTAGTATCCGTATTTATACAATGCTGTTTTCCTATACCCTTAGGCGGGTTACACCTTTGTACACATACATAATAGGATTCTAACGGCACGAAGCTACTCACTTCTAGTTCCAAAACTGCTTAATATTTTCGACCCCGAGATGTGTTTTCCCACAAATTAGTCCAAGATAAGTTTGCAGGCAAGGGAATCCCAATTAACGATACACCCTTATTCCCATGCTGTGGCAGATGGGTGCATACCCAACAGTTCGTCTTCTGAGTTACTTGAGAAATTGTTTGTATTAAGGTCAGGTGTAAGTTCTCATCCCAAGTTGCCCACCCCAAATCCGAGAACCGCACCCCTGCAATCATTAGGATCTGGAAAACCGTAATTTTGTTGGTCCAATTGGAGTGGTGGTCCATATCCTCGCCGGGGCCTTCTTCACCCTTGAATTGTGGATCCAAGCTGCTTGCTTCTTAATCTTCATGGCGGTGTGTGTTGTCAGTAATACTTGGTATGGTCCCATCCACTTTCCTTCCATTTTTCCTGCACGGGTTGTCCTGAAAAAGTCTTTATATATATATAATCCCCGAGCTTAAAGGGGTGGATTGGTTGATCCAACCCTCTAGCCCTGGTCCCTAAAACAAATGTATGTACTTTATTTAATTGTTTCTGAAGTTCAGTTATATAAGCATATAAATATTCTGATCCTAACTGCGTTAGGTCCTCTCCACTAAATAGAAATTGCTATGGCCTTCCATATAAGATTTTGAAGGGACTCAAATTTCCTTTTATTCTAGGTTTAACTCTAATTCCAAGTAATGCTAAAGGGAGGGATTGAGGCCATGACAAATTAGCTTCTTATCCAATTTTAGCTATTTATTGTTTAATTAAATGGTTCATTTTTTCTACCTGTCCACTTGCCTGTGGTCTAGAAGGAGTATGCAGTTGCCAATCTATCTTTAGAATCTTACTTATCTGTTCTACCACTTGTGCACAAAAATGTGAAACTCTATCAGAAGACATTGCTACTAGAATCCCAAAGCATGGTATTATTTCATTTAACAACACTTTAACCACTTCTCTTGCTTTGTTTGTTCGACAGGGAAAGGCTTCAGGCCTTCCTGAAAACGTCTCAGTCAGAACCAGTAAATAATGATACCCCCCTTTTCTAGGGAGTTCTGAAAAATCAATTTGCCACTGTTGCCCCGAATAATTTCCTTTACCGATTATTCCAAATTTTATTCTATCCTTGGTATTGGGGTTATTGTGTAAGCAAATGCTACATTGTTGAGTTACTTGTTTTATCAGATCGTCCCACTAATGTCTGACTCAGGCTCTTATGCAGTGTGCCAGCTCCCCAGTGCGTTTTATTGTGTTCTGTAAGAACTATGGGCCATGTCAAACTAGAGGGTATTACTATGTGATTATCTTTTAAATATACTCATCCATCTGGTTTCATTTTACCTTTCAAATCTTCAATTAATTTTAAGTCTTCTTTTGTATAATTTGGATATAGTTTGGATTTTACCGTCTGGTATCAAAGACAATGCCTTCACCTCAGTTATTTCAGCTGCCTGCTTAGCCTCTGCCAATCGATTTTCCAATTTCAAAATCGGTGTTCCCCTTTTGGTGTCCCTGACAATGCATGATAGCTACCTTTTCTGGTTGTTTTACAGCCTCTAACAATTTTAAAATTGCTTCAGCATACTTTGTGTTTCCACTGAGCGGTCAGCAATCCATGTTCTTTCCAAATTGCTCCATGAGCATGTACCACGCCGAATGTATATTTAGAATCTGTCCAAATATTTACCCTTTTTCCCGCTGCCAGTTCCAATGCTCTCGTGAGAGCAACTATCTCCGCCTTTTGAGCTGATGTTCCAGGGGGTAAAGGCTTAGACTCGATTACCTGCTGAGTAGTTGTTAGAGCATATCCAGCTTTACGTTGTCTTTGCCTAACAAAACTGCTCCCATCCGTGAACCAAGTTTCTTCCGCATCTTCCATGGGCTCCTCCTTAAGGTCTGGTCGGCTGGAATACACAGTCTCTATAGTTTCTAAACAATCGTGAATCACAGGTTGTGCCGGAGCATCACTAAGAAAAGAGGCTAGATTCACAATATTACTTATCACAATTTCCACGTCGTCCTGTTCTACCAATATTGCTTGATATTTCAAAATCATCAATTCTTGTTTAAGTTGTTTAAAGACTTTTTGTGCTTCTCCAGTCCAGACTAACTTTGACTGGTTAATCTTTATCAATTCTCATAGAGGCTTTACCAATAGTCCATCATTATAAATCCAAAGGCGACACCAACCTGTCATTCCTAAAAAGGTTTGTAGCTCCTTTACCATTTGAGGTTCTGGAGTCCGGCAAATGACTTCCTTATGTTCAGTTCCTCGTTCTCGTTGTCCTTCCGAAATGTCAAATCCCAGATAGGTCACACTTTGTTGAGCCAGCTGGACTTTCTGTCAAGAGACTTGATACCCATTTAAACCCAGAAAATTAAGACGACTTATAGTCCATTGAATACAACTCCCTTTAGTCTCGGTAGCTATTAAGAGATCATCTACGTATTGTAACAAAGCACCTTCAGTGTCCGGAGGTATCCATGTTTCGAGTTCCCTTGCTAATTGGTTTCCAAAAATAGTGGGGCTATTCTTGAATCCTTGAGGTAGTAATGTCCACGTAAGCTGCGTCTTTCTGCCTGAATCGGGATTTTCCCATTCAAAGGCGAATAGGTTTTGGCTTTCTGTGGCTAAGCCTAGGCAGAAGAAGGCATCTTTTAAATCCAGTACGGTAAACCAGACTTGACTATTCTTTAATTTAGTCAGCAAAGTATAAGGGTTTGCCACTACTGGATGTATATCCTCAGTGATTTTATTTATGGCCCTCAAATCCTGAACTAGCCTATAGCTTTTTCATCTGCCTTTTTAATTGGCAATATGGGTGCATTGTATTCTGATTCGCATTCAAGCAATAATCCATACTGTAAAAATGTATCAATTATCTCTTTAATTCCTTTCCTATCTTCTATCCTCAAAGGATATTACTTAACCTTAACGGGTTTCTCTCCTGGCTTTAATTTAATAATTATTAAGGTCACATTTTTAGCTCTTCCAGGGACTTCGGTAGCCCAAACTCCTGGACATACTTGATCTGTGATCTCTAAAGGTATTTCACTTTTAGGGTCAGTTTGTATTAGTGCCAAGCTTAACACATTTATTAGTTGTTCTTCTCCTGTTCTTAATTCCATTTTCCCTTTTTCAAAGACAATTTCTGCTCCTACTTGCTCTAATAAATCTCTACCTAAGAGTGCCCATGAGGAGCTAGGCATAGATAAAAATCTGTGTATGCCCCATTGTTTCCCTAACTTGTACTTCAAAGGTTCACAAAAATAAGCCTTTTCGGTTACACCTTGTCCTGGTTTCAGTTAGAACAGAGTTAATTTTCTTCCTAGTAGCTGGTAGAATGCTATGTTTTGGCTTAGGATGAGAAGAGTGCTGATAACACCCCGATGTTTTAATTGTTGCAGAGCAGTGCTTATACCAGGCCAAGGACATCTCAGCTTCTTGCTCTGTCCTGCCAACAGGCAGGCTGGGGGTGCAGTAAGAGCTGGGAGGGGACAGACCCAGGACAGGTGACCCAAACTAGCCAAAGGGGTATTCCATAGCATCTGACGTCAGGCTAAACAATACATAGGGGTGGCTAGCCAGGGGGAGGGGGCCGGACTGCTCGGGGTTAGGCTGGGCATCGGTCAGCGGGTGGTGAGCAATTGCATTGTGCATCACTTGTTTGTACACATTATTAGTAGTGGTACTATTATCATCATTGTATTATTATTGTTATTATTATTATTATTGTTATTATTATTATTATTATTATTATTATTATTATTATTATTATTATTATTATTATTTTGTCTTATTAAACTGTCTTTATCTCAACTCACGGGCTTCACTTTCCATTTCTCTCCCCCGTCCCAGAGAGGGAGGGGGAGGGGGAGCGAACAGCTGCGTGGTGTTTAGCTGCCGGCCGGGTTAAACCATGACACACCTTTTACCCTAACATAATAATTCTGTGAAGGCATTAATGCTTGATTTAGAACTGAATACGTTGCCCCATAGCAATAAGAAATTTCACTTCCATTCCTCCCCTAGCTTCATTATAACCAGTGGAGGATCCGCTAGGGTAGATTCCCCAGGTCCCCGTTATTCCTGTTGAAATCAGGGGTTGATTACTCTAGGAAAAGGCTAGTCAATTTGTCCTCCAAAGCCAGGTCCAAACCGTTTTGTTTTATTTATTTATTTATTTATTTATTTATTTATTTTCATTACATTTCGGAGTTGGTCCAAAAATTCCATAGGGCTTTCTTTTAGACCTTGTTGGAAGCATATTCTCAATTCCCAATTCATCCAGGTTTTAGTATTTACTTAACCGTTCATAATTTTCAGGATGATTCGGGTCTTAGTGGGGGTCGGTCAGGGGAATGCAATTGTCCACAGTTCCCTGAACGGTCCCATCAGCAATCTGAGCTCGCACATGAACTCAGGTTGCTTTAAGAGTTGACTGCTTTTCTGTTTCTGTGACAACTCTCTCGGACCGATCATGGTCCCTTTGCCCTAAAGGGCTAACACCCCTGATTTTAAGATCTCTGCCTCGGGCAGAGGCAGAACTATTAACATTCCTACATCCTCTTTCCCTGCTCATTCAACTTCAAACACCTTTAACACTTTCAACAACCCTTTTAACACTTCCTTTATCTTTCTCCAGCCTGTACTTCTCTAATGCCAACATCAAAGGTTCAGTCAGGGGCCAACTTAATTCCGTACCTTTTCCCACCAAGATGCTGAAACATCAGTATACAACATTTCATCCTGTTCTGCTTCTCAAAAAACAACATTAACTGTAGCAAAATATTAGAGTTTAAAGTTCCATTTAGGGGCCACTTTTCTCCACATTCCAGCTTATAAAGCGGCCACCACTGATTACGATATTTTATCAATGTTTTCCTGTTCACACTTCCACCGGCAGATCCTCCAACATCCTTCCAGTGACTTAAAACACAGCCTAACACACTTTTCTTTAAAATTTCACTGCTTGTTTGCCCCCCCAGTTTCCAGTTTACACTTTCAGAATACACATGTTACTTACAAAAGCGTATCACAAAACGTATCACTCACAAAAATACGGGCACGCAATATCTTTCAGTAGCGATGTCACAAAACTACTATTACCAGCAATATTGCCAAAATCACAGTAACAATAGTCAGAGTCAAATTCCACATGCGATAAGTCAGAAAACCGAACTGTGTAACACCGTAACGATATCTTTCTTAGAACAATGCCACGAACCTACTATTACCACCAGGAAAATAGCCAAAATCGCAGTAACAATAACCAGAGTTAAATACCATACTCCATGAGTCAGAAAACCGAAATAGACAACACAATTCCAGATGGACCTTAAAGCGAGCTCCTTCTTTAAGGTCCCCAAACATACACTTATGGTGCTAACCACAAAGTATATACCAAACACTGCCTCGCAGAAGATCACCTTCTGACTTACAGACAGTTCCAGATGACCGGTCTACCAGAAAACCAAACCAGAATAAAGAATATACTCACTTACAATGATGGGGTCCTTGTCTGCCTCCGCAGTGATCCGGTGAGTCGAGGAGTCCCTCCGGGAAATCCCGGGGGTACCCTAGGGAGTCCTGTTCCCAGCAGGTCCTGCAGTCCGGCAGAGAGGTTGTCCCATCTGGGTCGCCAAATTGATTCAAAGATCGAAGCCGAAATTCCTTGAAGTGGTATATTCTTTATTGCAGCGCTGGATGCACGGGGGATCTCTCCACCTATCGTGCATACCCAAAACAGAAAGCAGTCTTGAATTTATACAATCAATCTATCAATATTCTACAAGCACCTATACATATGCATTACCTATCCCCGCCTTCCCTCGCTTCTCATGCTAATTAGCCTTTTGGCACCTTGCGCCTGCGCAGAGCCTTCCAAGAATTGTGGGCAAGGGTCTTTGGGACGTGGGCAGGGGTCTTTGGGAGGAAGACCCCGAGTCTTCCTCACAGTGTACTTTTCACCTTTGGTCAGGAATCTGCTGAATTGGCATGTTTCTTAATTGCAAGAGCTGCTTGTTGCTAATTCTCCCGTTTGTTGTATCTTTATAATGAATTCCAATGTCCAGTTTCGAGATTTATAGTCCTTACATTTGTTTCTCTGTCCGCCTGCCGCTTCCTTATCATGAGTTCCAGTGTCTTCTTTCGAGATATACAGTCCTTGTCTGGGGATTGTCCTTGCCTCCCCAATACCTCCTTAATCAATCCCCCCTTTTCTTTTCCCATGCAAATTCTTTTGCATCAGATACTTTCATTATTTACAGTAACACAACAAAGCAGGCATCTAAACAACATGCACACAAATATTCCTAACACTACTAATACGATTAGAGCAATGAATACTTGTTTCAACCATTGGAAATTGGGCAACCAGGAGGTTAACTTATTCCATAGTTCACTAAAACTCCATGAAAGATCATCTTTACTGATCTCATGGAGGATCCTTGTCTGCTTCCATAGTTCTTCCAGGTCGGTAGAGATCCTTCCACTCTGATCTACATACATACAACAACTTGTGTTTATTACTGTACAGACTCCCCCTTGAGTGGCCAGTAACAAGTCTAGGGCCATCCGATTTTGTAATACTACCTGTGATAAACTAGATATCTCTTCTTGTTGAGCCTTTATAGCATCCAGAATTTTGTTTTCTAACTTCTCTATAATTGCAGAAATATTAACTATTGCCTTTTCCAATTCACTCACTCCTAACCATGGGATAAACCATCGCACAAAACTATGAAAAGGGCTGTGTCTCTCTACCAATGGATTGTTAATTTTTCATCTGATTCTCCGCATATGAGTTCTCAAGTAACCTCGAGGCACTACATCATGTACTGTCATATTGGGGACTACCGCTCCAAGAGTGCAAGTTCCCTTCCAATTCTCAGGCAAGACCTTACGGGCTGTATCATTGCATAGCCAATACCACCCTTTTCCTTCTGGAACCGGCCAGCTGGTTGAATTTGCCCAGCCGCTAGTCGTACTAATATCAATTGTTCAATTACAAGATGTCTGATTTCCCACATAAGTAGTATCCGTATTTATACAATGCTGTTTTCCTATACCCTTAGGCGGGTTACACCTTTGTACACATACATAATAGGATTCTAACGGCACGAAGCTACTCACTTCTAGTTCCAAAACTGCTTAATATTTTCGACCCCAAGATGTGTTTTCCCACAAATTAGTCCAAGATAAGTTTGCAGGCAAGGGAATCCCAATTAACGATACACCCTTATTCCCATGCTGTGGCAGATGGGTGCATACCCAACAGTTCGTCTTCTGAGTTACTTGAGAAATTGTTTGTATTAAGGTCAGGTGTAAGTTCTCATCCCAAGTTGCCCACCCCAAATCCGAGAACCGCACCCCTGCAATCATTAGGATCTGGAAAACCGTAATTTTGTTGGTCCAATTGGAGTGGTGGTCCATATCCTCGCCGGGGCCTTCTTCACCCTTGAATTGTGGATCCAAGCTGCTTGCTTCTTAATCTTCATGGCGGTGTGTGTTGTCAGTAATACTTGGTATGGTCCCATCCACTTTCCTTCCATTTTTCCTGCACGGGTTGTCCTGAAAAAGTCTTTATATATATATAATCCCCGAGCTTAAAGGGGTGGATTGGTTGATCCAACCCTCTAGCCCTGGTCCCTAAAACAAATGTATGTACTTTATTTAATTGTTTCTGAAGTTCAGTTATATAAGCATATAAATATTCTGATCCTAACTGCGTTAGGTCCTCTCCACTAAATAGAAATTGCTATGGCCTTCCATATAAGATTTTGAAGGGACTCAAATTTCCTTTTATTCTAGGTTTAACTCTTATTCCAAGTAATGCTAAAGGGAGGGATTGAGGCCATGACAAATTAGCTTCTTATCCAATTTTAGCTATTTATTGTTTAATTAAATGGTTCATTTTTTCTACCTGTCCACTTGCCTGTGGTCTAGAAGGAGTATGCAGTTGCCAATCTATCTTTAGAATCTTACTTATCTGTTCTACCACTTGTGCACAAAAATGTGAAACTCTATCAGAAGACATTGCTACTAGAATCCCAAAGCATGGTATTATTTCATTTAACAAGACTTTAACCACTTCTCTTGCTTTGTTTGTTCGACAGGGAAAGGCTTCAGGCCTTCCTGAAAACGTCTCAGTCAGAACCAGTAAATAATGATACCCCCCTTTTCTAGGGAGTTCTGAAAAATCAATTTGCCACTGTTGCCCCGAATAATTTCCTTTACCGATTATTCCAAATTTTATTCTATCCTTGGTATTGGGGTTATTGTGTAAGCAAATGCTACATTGTTGAGTTACTTGTTTTATCAGATCGTCCCACTAATGTCTGACTCAGGCTCTTATGCAGTGTGCCAGCTCCCCAATGCGTTTTATTGTGTTCTGTAAGAACTATGGGCCATGTCAAACTAGAGGGTATTACTATGTGGTTATCTTTTAAATATACTCATCCATCTGGTTTCATTTTACCTTTCAAATCTTCAATTAATTTTAAGTCTTCTTTTGTATAATTTGGATATAGTTTGGATTTTACCGTCTGGTATCAAAGACAATGCCTTCACCTCAGTTATTTCAGCTGCCTGCTTAGCCTCTGCCAATCGATTTTCCAATTTCAAAATCGGTGTTCCCCTTTTGGTGTCCCTGACAATGCATGATAGCTACCTTTTCTGGTTGTTTTACAGCCTCTAACAATTTTAAAATTGCTTCAGCATACTTTGTGTTTTCACTGAGCGGTCAGCAATCCATGTTCTTTCCAAATTGCTCCATGAGCATGTACCACGCCGAATGTATATTTAGAATCTGTCCAAATATTTACCCTTTTTCCCGCTGCCAGTTCCAATGCTCTCGTGAGAGCAACTATCTCCGCCTTTTGAGCTGATGTTCCAGGGGGTAAAGGCTTAGACTCGATTACCTGCTGAGTAGTTGTTAGAGCATATCCAGCTTTACGTTGTCTTTGCCTAACAAAACTGCTCCCATCCGTGAACCAAGTTTCTTCCGCATCTTCCATGGGCTCCTCCTTAAGGTCTGGTCGGCTGGAATACACAGTCTCTATAGTTTCTAAACAATCGTGAATCACAGGTTGTGCCGGAGCATCACTAAGAAAAGAGGCTAGATTCACAATATTACTTATCACAATTTCCACGTCGTCCTGTTCTACCAATATTGCTTGATATTTCAAAATCATCAATTTTTGTTTAAGTTGTTTAAAGACTTTTTGTGCTTCTCCAGTCCAGACTAACTTTGACTGGTTAATCTTTATCAATTCTCATAGAGGCTTTACCAATAGTCCATAATTATAAATCCAAAGGCGACACCAACCTGTCATTCCTAAAAAGGTTTGTAGCTCCTTTACCATTTGAGGTTCTGGAGTCCGGCAAATGACTTCCTTATGTTCAGTTCCTCGTTCTCGTTGTCCTTCCGAAATGTCAAATCCCAGATAGGTCACACTTTGTTGAGCCAGCTGGACTTTCTGTCAAGAGACTTGATACCCATTTAAACCCAGAAAATTAAGACGACTTATAGTCCATTGAATACAACTCCCTTTAGTCTCAGTAGCTATTAAGAGATCATCTACATATTGTAACAAAGCACCTTCAGTGTCCGGAGGTATCCATGTTTCGAGTTCCCTTGCTAATTGGTTTCCAAAAATAGTGGGGCTATTCTTGAATCCTTGAGGTAGTAATGTCCACGTAAGCTGCGTCTTTCTGCCTGAATCGGGATTTTCCCATTCAAAGGCGAATAGGTTTTGGCTTTCTGTGGCTAAGCCTAGGCAGAAGAAGGCATCTTTTAAATCCAGTACGGTAAACCAGACTTGACTATTCTTTAATTTAGTCAGCAAAGTATAAGGGTTTGCCACTACTGGATGTATATCCTCAGTGATTTTATTTATGGCCCTCAAATCCTGAACTAGCCTATAGCTTTTTCATCTGCCTTTTTAATTGGCAATATGGGTGCATTGTATTCTGATTCGCATTCAATCAATAATCCATACTGTAAAAATGTATCAATTATCTCTTTAATTCCTTTCCTATCTTCTATCCTCAAAGGATATTACTTAACCTTAACGGGTTTCTCTCCTGGCTTTAATTTAATAATTATTAAGGTCACATTTTTAGCTCTTCCAGGGACTTCGGTAGCCCAAACTCCTGGACATACTTGATCTGTGATCTCTAAAGGTATTTCACTTTTAGGGTCAGTTTGTATTAGTGCCAAGCTTAACACATTTATTAGTTGTTCTTCTCCTGTTCTTAATTCCATTTTCCCTTTTTCAAAGACAATTTCTGCTCCTACTTGCTCTAATAAATCTCTACCTAAGAGTGCCCATGAGGAGCTAGGCATAGATAAAAATCTGTGTATGCCCCATTGTTTCCCTAACTTGTACTTCAAAGGTTCACAAAAATAAGCCTTTTCGGTTACACCTTGTCCTGGTTTCAGTTAGAACAGAGTTAATTTTCTTCCTAGTAGCTGGTAGAATGCTATGTTTTGGCTTAGGATGAGAAGAGTGCTGATAACACCCCGATGTTTCAATTGTTGCAGAGCAGTGCTTATACCAAGCCAAGGACATCTCAGCTTCTTGCTCTGTCCTGCCAACAGGCAGGCTGGGGGTGCAGTAAGAGCTGGGAGGGGACAGACCCAGGACAGGTGACCCAAACTAGCCAAAGGGGTATTCCATGGCATCTGACGTCAGGCTAAACAATACATAGGGGTGGCTAGCCAGGGGGAGGGGGCCGGACTGCTCGGGGTTAGGCTGGGCATCGGTCAGCGGGTGGTGAGCAATTGCATTGTGCATCACTTGTTTGTACACATTATTAGTAGTGGTACTATTATCATCATTGTATTATTATTGTTATTATTATTATTATTGTTATTATTATTATTATTATTATTATTATTATTATTATTATTATTATTATTTTGTCTTATTAAACTGTCTTTATCTCAACTCACGGGCTTCACTTTCCATTTCTCTCCCCCGTCCCAGAGAGGGAGGGGGAGGGGGAGCGAACAGCTGCGTGGTGTTTAGCTGCCGGCCGGGTTAAACCACGACACACCTTTTACCCTAACATAATAATTCTGTGAAGGCATTAATGCTTGATTTAGAACTGAATACGTTGCCCCATAGCAATAAGAAATTTCACTTCCATTCCTCCCCTAGCTTCATTATAACCAGTGGAGGATCCGCTAGGGTAGATTCCCCAGGTCCCCGTTATTCCTGTTGAAATCAGGGGTTGATTACTCTAGGAAAAGGCTAGTCAATTTGTCCTCCAAAGCCAGGTCCAAACCGTTTTGTTTTATTTATTTATTTATTTATTTATTTATTTATTTATTTTCATTACATTTCGGAGTTGGTCCAAAAATTCCATAGGGCTTTCTTTTAGACCTTGTTGGAAGCATATTCTCAATTCCCAATTCATCCAGGTTTTAGTATTTACTTAACCGTTCATAATTTTCAGGATGATTCGGGTCTTAGTGGGGGTCGGTCAGGGGAATGCAATTGTCCACAGTTCCCTGAACGGTCCCATCAGCAATCTGAGCTCGCACATGAACTCAGGTTGCTTTAAGAGTTGACTGCTTTTCTGTTTCTGTGACAACTCTCTCGGACCGATCATGGTCCCTTTGCCCTAAAGGGCTAACACCCCTGATTTTAAGATCTCTGCCTCGGGCAGAGGCAGAACTATTAACATTCCTACATCCTCTTTCCCTGCTCATTCAACTTCAAACACCTTTAACACTTTCAACAACCCTTTTAACACTTCCTTTATCTTTCTCCAGCCTGTACTTCTCTAATGCCAACATCAAAGGTTCAGTCAGGGGCCAACTTAATTCCGTACCTTTTCCCACCAAGATGCTGAAACATCAGTATACAACATTTCATCCTGTTCTGCTTCTCAAAAAACAACATTAACTGTAGCAAAATATTAGAGTTTAAAGTTCCATTTAGGGGCCACTTTTCTCCACATTCCAGCTTATAAAGCGGCCACCACTGATTACGATATTTTATCAATGTTTTCCTGTTCACACTTCCACCGGCAGATCCTCCAATATCCTTCCAGTGACTTAAAACACAGCCTAACACACTTTTCTTTAAAATTTCACTGCTTGTTTGCCCCCCCAGTTTCCAGTTTACACTTTCAGAATACACATGTTACTTACAAAAGCGTATCACAAAACGTATCACTCACAAAAATACGGGCACGCAATATCTTTCAGTAGCGATGTCACAAAACTACTATTACCAGCAATATTGCCAAAATCACAGTAACAATAGTCAGAGTCAAATTCCACATGCGATAAGTCAGAAAACCGAACTGTGTAACACCGTAACGATATCTTTCTTAGAACAATGCCACGAACCTACTATTACCACCAGGAAAATAGCCAAAATCGCAGTAACAATAACCAGAGTTAAATACCATACTCCATGAGTCAGAAAACCGAAATAGACAACACAATTCCAGATGGACCTTAAAGCGAGCTCCTTCCTTAAGGTCCCCAAACATGTACTTATGGTGCTAACCACAAAGTATATACCAAACACTGCCTCGCAGAAGATCACCTTCTGACTTACAGACAGTTCCAGATGACCGGTCTACCAGAAAACCAAACCAGAATAAAGAATATACTCACTTACAATGATGGGGTCCTTGTCTGACTCCGCAGTGATCCGGTGAGTCAAGGAGTCCCTCCGGGAAATCCCGGGGGTACCCTAGGGAGTCCTGTTCCCAGCAGGTCCTGCAGTCCGGCAGAGAGGTTGTCCCATCTGGGTCGCCAAATTGATTCAAAGATCGAAGCCGAAATTCCTTGAAGTGGTATATTCTTTATTGCAGCGCTGGATGCACGGGGGATCTCTCCACCTATCGTGCATACCCAAAGCAGAAAGCAGTCTTGAATTTATACAATCAATCTATCAATATTCTACAAGCACCTATACATATGCATTACCTATCCCCGCCTTCCCTCGCTTCTCATGCTAATTAGCCTTTTGGCACCTTGCGCCTGCGCAGAGCCTTCCAAGAATTGTGGGCAGGGGTCTTTGGGACGTGGGCAGGGGTCTTTGGGAGGAAGACCCCGAGTCTTCCTCACAGTGTACTTTTCACCTTTGGTCAGGAATCTGCTGAATTGGCATGTTTCTTAATTGCAAGAGCTGCTTGTTGCTAATTCTCCCGTTTGTTGTATCTTTATAATGAATTCCAATGTCCAGTTTCGAGATTTATAGTCATTACATTCGTTTCTCTGTCTGCCTGCTGCTTCCTTATCATGAGTTCCAGTGTCTTGTTTCGAGATATACAGTCCTTGTCTGGGGATTGTCCTTGCCTCCCCAATACCTCCTTTATCAGCCTGCACACAATTATCTGAGAATGAAAGCTGCTTTCCAGTAATTCAGAAAGCCAAGTTACGTCTCAGCCTTGAGCATCTCGGGCTTTTGGGCCTGTATGTAACATTTGGCAGGTTCAGAGTACAAATATGTGTTAGGGTATGGGTTATGGTATGGGTAAGAATTAGGGTAAGTATAAGGGTAATGGTAAGTGTAAGGGTACAGGTCAGGGTAAGGATTAGAGTAAGGGTTAGGGTTAGGGTTAGGGCAAGGTTAAGTGTTAGGGTAATGGTTAGGGTTAGTTTTAGGGTTAAAGTCAGGAAAACTTATGCGTAAGTATTAGGTTAATGTTAAGGGTAAGGTTAAGGTTAAGAGTAAGTGTAAGGTTTAGGGTAAGGGTTAGGGTTAATGTAAGGGTCAGGGTAAGGGTTGGGGTAAGGTTTAGGGTAAGGGTTAGGTTAAGGATAAGTGTTAGGGTAAGGGTAAGGTTAATGGTAACCGTAAGTGTAAAGGTAAGGGTTAGGGTAAGGGTAAGAATAAGGGTATGGGTAATGGTAAGGGTGAGGGTTAGGGTAAGGGTAAGGGTAAGGTTTAGATTTAGGCTAAGGGTAAGTGTAGCAGAAAGGGTAAGCTTTACAGTAAGGTTTAAGGTTTAGGGTTAGGTTAAGGGTAAGGTTAAGGGTACGGGTCAGGGTAAGGGTTAGAGTAAGGGTTTGAGTATGGGTAAGGGTAAGGGTTAGGATAAGTGTAAGGGTGCAAGCAAGGATTAGGGCAAGAGTAAGTGTAAGGGTGATAGAAAGGGTTAGGGTAAGTGTAAGGGTTAGGGAATGTGTTAGGATATGTTTTAGGGGAAGCAGAAGGGTAAGGGTTAGGTTAAGTGTAAGGGGAAGGGGAAGGTAAGGGGAAGGGTTGGAGTAAGGTATAGGGTAAGGGTAAGGTTATGGTTAAAGGAAAGAGTAAGGGTAAGGAAAAAGTAAAGGTAAGGATTTGGGTAATGGTAAGGGTGAGAAGGGTTAGGGTAAGGGTTACGGTAAGGGTTAGGTAACGCAGTGTACAACCTGGGACGTCACACGCAGAGCTGCCTCTGGCAAGGTGAGTGAGGAACAGATGTAGCAGTTGTTGTGTTGTAGGTCTCATTGTTCCTCTAAGCATCCCCTCTTTGTCTTTTAGAGGTGTTGTAGCTGTTTGAAGAGGGTAGATTGAAGCATCTGCCTCGGGGGCTGGTAAGCGGCAGAGGTAAGGGAGCAGATGAGAGTGACTTACCTAGTTGTGCTGTGTCTTTGGATGTTGCATCGGCCTATGCGTTTCTTTTTCTTTCACAGGTGTCTCGCACAGGCTCAAAGGAGCAAACTGCACTCTGAAGAGCTGTGTAAGAAGAGGGGCTGGTCATGAGCTGGGTTGGAGCAGAACGACCAAGTAGCACAAGGTGACTATGAAAGGTGTCCGTCTTGCTTTGCAGGTGCCGTGGCAGGCTCTCCACAGAAGTGGATAAGGATATGAGATAAGGCCAGAGAGCGACAAGGAGCGGCACGTGCAGGGATGGTTTTGAAGCGCTGCGGTGGCTTACTCTTCTGTTCATCAGGTGCCACAGGCAAGGTGGGTTGTAACATCAGTCGTTATATTTGCATGAAAGCAGTTCACTTGAATGCCACAGTGCATCTGAGTAGGGTGTTCTAGCAGAACAAGCTTGTCTGGCACAGCGGTGCCTGATGGCAGTGTGTTTCCTCAGGTGAAGAGGTGCCTGAAGCCCCATCCTATCTAGCCTGCACACAATTATCTGAGAATGAAAGCTGCTTTCCAGTAATTCAGAAAGCCAAGTTACGTCTCAGCCTTGAGCATCTCGGGCTTTTGGGCTTTCTTTTTTTTACAGACACTGTAACATTTGGCACCAGCACTAATACTTTTTTTGGCATATGTTTAGCGTTTGGGGCCTGTGTCTGGGATTTGGGCCCTGTCTCGAACCACTGGGGCTTTGTCCTGGGTTTTGGAGCCTGCCTCTAGAGTTCAGGGCCTGTGATTAGGCTTTTGGGGTCTGTGTCTGGGGGCCGGTATCTGGGGGCAAGGGGGGGAGCTGCTTGTAGACCCTTGGGGCCAGCATTGAGGGGGTTGGGAGCTGACTCTACGCCTTTGGGGCCTGCTTCTGGGGGCGGGGGGGGGGTTGAGACCAGCATCTGGGGGAGGGGTGGGAGCTCTTTGTATTCCTTTGGAGCCTGTGTCGGGGGGGGGGGTCGGAAGGGGAGGGTTGGTTGGGAGCTGCTTGTACACTGTTGGAGCCTGGGTTGAGGGAGGAGGTTTGGAGCTGCTTCTACACCTTTGGGCCTGGCATCGGGGGTAGGGGGTTGGGTGCTGGTTGTAGGGGCCTGTGTTTGGGGGGGGGGGGCTTGGGACCTGCGTCTGGGGGAGGTGTGGGAGCTGCTTGTACACCTTTGGGGCCTGCATCTGTGGGGGGTGTCAGGGCCTGTGTCTAGCGGGCTGGGAACTGCTTGTACAATGTAGGAATCTGTTTCTGCAGGGTGGCTGGGAGCTGTTTGTACAACTTTGGGGCCAGCATCTGGGGGTGGCTGGGAGCTGCCTGTACACTGTAGGGGCCTGTGTTTGTGGGGGCCTTGGGGGCCTCCCTCGGGGAGGGGGGGGAGGATTGGGAGCTGCTTGTATAGGGTAGGGGGCCTGCCTGGCAGGGGTTGGGAGCTGCTTGTAGAATTTGGGGCCCTGTGTCTGGGGGGCGTTGGGGCCTGTGTCTCAGGGGTGTTGGGAACTGGTTGTACACCTTTGGGTCCTGTCTCTGGGGGGGAGCTACTTGTACACTTTTGGGGTCTGTATTTGAGGGGGGTTGGGAGCTGCTTGTGCACTTTTGGACCTATGTTTAGGGGGGTTGGGAGCTGCTCATGCATTCTAGGTGCCTCCATTTTGAGAAGGGTTGGGGCCTGCATCTGTGGGTGGTTGGGAGCTGCTTGTACACTATAGGAGCCATGGTCTTGGAGGGGGGTCTGGGCTGTTTATACACCTTTGTGGCCTGTGTTTGGGGGGGGGGGGGGGGGGTGGGCCTGTGCCTGGGGGAGTTGGGAGGTGCTTGTTCACTCTAGGAGCCTCCATTTGGGGGTCTTTGGGGCCTGCCTTTGAGGGGGAGGGAGTTGGGAGTTGGTTGTACACCTCCGCATCCCATGTCTTGGGGGAGGTGGTGGGAGTGGGACTGGTCTCTGAAGGGGCGGGTTGTGAGCTGCTTGTACACCTGTATCGGGGGGGAGGGTAGGGGGGTTGGCGGGGGGCGGGCCCGGGTCTTGGGCCAGTGTCTGGGTGGAGTCCAGTTCTTGGGAGGGGGTGGTGGGGTAGGAGCTGCTTGTGGGCAGTTGGGATCTGCATCTGGGTGTGGTTGGTGCCTGCTTCTGTTGGCAGTTTGGGGCCTGCTTGTAGACTTGTGCAGCCTGGGTTTGGGGGCTTTTCTGTAACGTTTGGGGTCTGCATTTTTGCTTTGGGATGCATCTTGAGCTTTTGAGGCCTAGCAGTAGCATTTGGGGCCTGCATCTGGGGCTTTTCTGTAGCATTTTGGTTGCGTATTTGTGATTTGGGGCCTGTATCCAGGGTTTTGCCTTTTTTGTAGTTTCCATCTTTGTGTGTGTGTGTTTCGTTGTTGGTTGTCTGGGGTTAGGGGCAGTTTGGGGTTTGGATTAAGGTCAGTGTCATTAGCGTTAGGGGGTTGATAATAAGGGTTAGGGTTGTGGTTAGAGTTGTTAGGTTTAAGGGGAATAAGGATTTCAGGGTAAGGGGATCAAGGTTGTGGGAATAAAAATGTTGTTTTTGCGCAGTTACATCCTGTAGAGGGAAGGAAGGTGGTATTGAGATATGCTTGCAGTGATAAGACAGCTTAACAGTGTGAAATGAGTTCATCTGATTCGTGTCAATATGGAACAATGCTAGGGCCGCATGATATGATGAAAAGTCTGAGAAAACCAGAGTGGTTAATATATATAGTTCTTGTATCTTGCAAAGGAATGGTCCAGCAATTCGGGTCAATAGGGGATAAGAGAACAAAGGGGTTTCAGAATAACTGCTAACTATTACACCTGTTGCATGGGACACTATGCAAGTGTCTGCCATCCAGCCAAGATGGACAAAGGAGAAGCACAAGAGAAAAGCCTGGGAGGAAGACTACGAGCCTTCAGTACGAGCGGCCCCCAGAGGGACCACCGGAGACTGATAACGCCTGCACCAGTGGGAGGGTTTGGATTCTGGGAACTAATTAGAATAACCCTGCCTTTTGTAGAAGTAGTAATGAATATGTATTAGCCTAGCAGCATAAAAACCAGCCGCCTGATGTAACTTGTGTGCATCTTGGTGGAGCAGAGACTCCTGGCGCACCCAGCGCTGCTTGCTTACCTCTATTCCTTTAATAAATCATAAACATTAATTGTAAGCCTATTTGGGACCCATTCATTTATTACAAGTGGGGGCTCGTCCGGGAGGGCTTTGGTTCCTGATTTCTGGTTTGATCTAGGAGAGGCACCCCCACCATTTGGTGGCTGCTGTTTGAGTCAGGTCGGAACTAATGGCATCTTGAACCTGAATAAAGGTAAGCAAATTTCTGATTCTTTTTTTCAGCTCCCTTGCCAGCTGCAGCACTATATTTTGCCCGTAATTGTGTGTGTGAAGATCCGAACGAAGATGACGGAGTCGTAAGCATTTAAAGCGTATACCGTTCGGTTGGGTGGGGTTCGGTTGCCTGTGTGTGTAAGAGTGTGACTGAGATGGAACTTAGTTCCGAAGCGATTGTGAAGGTCTTCTAACCGCGTTTTCAATCTCCCGCGAGGGACGTGGCCGGTGAAGGACCGAAGGGATTCCTATAGGATTTGTGGGTGTGTGATAGGTCCTCGACCCCCTGCAAGACACTCTTACTAAGGTAACCAAGGGCTGTGGGAATTGCCATAGTAAAATTCCTAGATGGGTCAGACAAAATCGAAGACCAGAGACCAGAAGAAAGGGAGCAAATTACCAGTCATACCACCAGAAAGTCCATTAGGAATAACGATTAGAAATTGGAATGATAGGGACCCCAGAAAAGGAAAAAGTAAATTAAAAATGGTCCAGTATTGTGTGACAGAATGGCCAAAGGAGCCTTTAAGACTACATGTCTTTTGGCCTGTTTTTGGATCCTTCAAAGACTGGATTTGCCAGGCCTTAAATATCCATGTTAATTCAAAGGAACCTTTTAGCCAGGAAGAAAGTGATTATGCAGGATTATGGATCAGGAGGACTTCACGTCCTTTTCCAGCCTCAATATTTACACTAAAAGCAGGTAAGAAATTTGAAGAAGAAGAAGAACATGAAAAAGAAAAAGAAGATAAACGTGAGCCGTTGGATAAGCTACCACCTCCATATCCTAACAATCCACCCCCGGCGGCTCCTCCTCCGGTGGCTGTGGTATCGCCACCATTACCACCGTTGCCCCAGCTTCCACCACCAACAGCACCAGAATTAGACCGACCTCCGGCCGCATGCAGGAGAAGTAGGACGGACGTATCTGAGAGGGCTTCTCTATATCCCTTAAGGGAGGTAACTGGTGTATAACTGGTGCGCGTCTTGGTGGAGCAGAGACTCCCGGCGTACCCAGCACTGTTTGCTTACCTCTATTCATTCAGTGAATTGTAAACTTTGATTGTAATCCTATTTGGGACTTTTATTTATTATAACAGACAACCTTGTAAAACGCAGACAACCAGAATCCTTACAGCAATTAGGTGGAAATCACGGCGTAAGAAACATTACCACCTCAAAGAGTAAAAACCTCAAAAGAAATGTGACTTGTAACAGGCCAGCAGCTGTGTATTTTCTGTGAAGCACCAGCTAGATTATGAACCTTGAATAGCACAGTTAAAGGGGAAACAGGGGAGGGTCCCGGTCCTCGGCAGAAAAAAAAAGTGTATAAACTGTGTATGGAATTAGTAGGCACCCTCCTGCTTGTGGGACACCCGCCATTGTAATCTCGAATAATAATGCTACTGTACTGAGATCCTCGACTCAGCCTATGCTATTTGCTACAGATTGATTCAGGGTTTTAAGGTTTCAGGGATTGGGCATTAGGGTTGGGTTTCAGGGTAAGGGGTTTCAGGGTTTATGTTTAGGATTTAAAGGTTTTTAGGGTTGGAGTTTTAATGGTTAGGGTTTTAAGGATTTGGGGGTTAGGGTTTTAAGGGTTTCAGGGTTAGCGTGTTAGGGTATTAGAGTTTTTTGGGTTGTAGTGTTGATATGTTTTTTAGGGTTAGAGTCTTAAGGTTTTATTTTTGGTCAGTTATTTACGGTTAGGGTTTTAAGATCTTTTTTATTTTTTTTTATTTTTTTTTTTCAGGTTAGGTTCACCAAGGCCAGGGTTTTGAGTATCCTAATTTTGGGGGTTTGGATTTTGAGCATCTTAATTTTGGGGGTTAGGCTTTTGTGTGCCCTAATTTTTTGGGATAGGCTTTCAAGCATCCTAAGTAGTTGGGTTAGGGTTTTGAGCATCTTAACATTTTGGGTCTGGGTAATGAGCATCCTCAGTTTTCAGGATAGGGTTTTGAGCATCTTAATGTTTCCAGGATAGGGTTTGGAGCGTCCTAATGTTTTGGGTTGGGGCTTTGAGCGTCCTAATGTTTTTGGGTTAGGGTTTGGAGCGTCCTAAATTTTCAGGATAGGGTTCTGAGCATCTCAGTGTTTCCAGGATAGGGTTTTGAGCGTTCTAAGTTTTTGGGATAGGTCTTTGAGCTTCCTAATGTTTTCCGGATAGGGTTTGGAGCATCTTAATGTTTTGGGTTTGGGTTTTGAGCATCCGAATGTTTTTGGGTTAGGGCTTGGAGCATCCTAATGTTTTTGGGTTAGGGCTTTGAGCGTCCTGTTTTCGGGATAGGGTTTGGAGCGTCCTAGTGTTTTCGGGATAGGGTTTTGAGCGTCCAAAGTTTTTGGGTTAGGATTTTGAGCGTCCAAAGTGTTATAAGTTGCCCCCTTAATTAATTTTCAGAGAGCATTGTATTAATCATAGAAAGGAATTTATTGAGTAAGCAAACATCAAGCAAAACAGCACTGGGCAGCCGGGGAGTCTCAGCTCCGCCAACGGCACGCACCTCACCCCTGCCAGGGTCCCTTTTTATACCTTGCTAATTCTGGGATTACGCAGCACATCCTGGTATATTCTGCGACTGCGCGCACTGTTGCTATGTTCCCTCAACATAACCCTAAAATTAACCGTAACCATTACCCTAACACTTATCCTTACCTAACCCTAACCCTAACCCTTACTCTAACTTTTAACCCTGACCCATAACCTTAGACTTCCCCTACCCTTACCCTTACTCTTCCCCTTACCCTAACCCTTACCCTTACACTTACGGTTACCATTAACCTTACCCTTACCCGAACACTTACCCTTACCCTATCCCTTACACTTATCCTTATCCATACAACTTCCGCTTACCCTAACACTTAACCTAACCCTAACCCTAAACCTTACCTGAACCCTTACCCTGACCCTTACATTAACCCTAACACTAAAACTTAACCTTAACCTTACCCTTAACCTTAATACTTACCCTTACTTTTCCCTCACCCTAACCCTAAAATTAACCCTAACCATTACCCCAACACTTACCCTTACCCTAACCCTTACCCTTACCATAACCCATACTCTAACACATACTTCTACCCGTACCCGTACCCTTACCGTAACCCTTACCCTTACCCTTACCGTTACCCTTACCCTCACCCTTACCCTATCCCTTACCCTTAACCTAACCCTAAACCTTACCCTTATCCTAACACTTACCCTTACCGTAAACCTTACCCTTTCTGCTACACTTACCCTTAGCCTAAATCTAAACCTTACACTTACCCTTAGCCTAACCCTCGCCCTTACCATTACCCATACCCTTATTCTTACCCTTACCGTAACCCTTACCTTTACACTTACGGTTACCATTAACCTTACTCTTACCCTAACACTTATCCTTAACCTAACCCTTACCCTAAACCTTACCCCAACCCTTACCCTGACCCTTACATTAACCCTAACCCTTACCCTAAACCTTACACTTACTCTTAACCTTAACCTTACCCTTAACATTAACCTAATACTTACGCATACGTTTTCCTGACTTTAACCCTAAAATTAACCCTAACCATTACCCTAACACTTACCCTTACCCTAACCCTTACCCTTACCATAACCCATACCCTAACACGTACTTGTAGCCTTAACCTTACCATTCCCCTTACCCTTACCTTTACTGTCTCCGTTACCCTTACACTTACACTTAACATAAACCTTAAAGTTAACCTAACCCTTGTTATAAATGGCTCAGGATTCAAATTAGGATTAAGTAAAAAAATAGGATTTATTGAAAGAATATAAAGGAATAGAGGTAAGCAAACAGCGCTGGGTGCACCGGGAGTCTCCGCTCCACCAGGACGCACACCGGTTACATCAAGCAGCTGATTTTTATGCTCCTAGACTAATACATATTCATTACTACTTCTAAAAAAATAGATTATTAAAATTAGCTTCCGGGGTGCAGTCCCTCCTACTGGAGCATGCGCAGTCTCCTCTGGGGTCTCTTCTGGGGGTCTCTAGGGGTCTTTCATGCTGAAGGCTCGTAGTCTTCCTCTCCCCCTTTGTACTTACTTGGCACCATACCAAGTTTATAGAACATTCTCTTCAAGACTTGTCTCCCAGCCGTCCTTCAGCTTCTTTTTCCTTCCTCTTAATCTCTCAGCCCCCCTAACCAGATACCAAAGATCCGCATAGTATCCCATAACAGTCACTAGTTGTTATCAGTTGTTCTGAAACTCCCAGACATCAAACACAAACAGCTTCACGAGTAATTAAAACATTCTTCCCCAGCCATTCACAGACACATCTATAGCAGTGTTAGAAATAGAAGTCCGGAATAACAAAAGCAAACAGGTTCATAAACTTAAGGAGTGATAAATTGACTAGAATGAGGGGGAGACTGGGACACACTGCAGCTGAGGTTCAAGAATTAAATTGCCAGTGCAGGGCCCAGAGGCAGACAGGATTCAAACAGAATTGTTCTTTATGGACACGAATTGTTAAAACATTCCTCACAATCCCTTATCTTCTTTTTAACATCCCCAATTCGTGTCTCTTCTGTTATTAATAATCGGATTTCATCAGTTTGTTCTTGGAGGGTCCAATTCTTAAGCATCATAATTGACATATTCCCTTCTTTTTTTAATGAAGTTATTACAAATGTACTATTTATCACCCGGTGTATTAATAATGTAAGACAAGGTATCATACAAGGTACAAATAATAACGTAATTACACCACATAACAATAAAAATAACACTCTTTTGACCCATGGTCCACCAGGCAGCCATGAAAATAAATCCCATTCCATATCCTTCCAGGTTTGTGTTTGCTCGCTCACCTCCCCCCTCCTTCTCTGGGATGGGAGAGAGAAATGGGAAAGTGAAGCCTGTGAGTTGAGTTAAAAACAAGAAGATAATAACAATAATGATGATAATAGTACTACTAGTAATAATGTGTACGAAACAAGTGATGCACAATGCAATTGCTCACCACCTGCTGTCCGATGCCCAACCTAACCCCGAGCAGTCCGGCCCTCCTCCCAGCCTGCCTGCTGGCAGGACAGTGAGAAGCTGAATTTGGCTTGGTCCTTGGCTTGGTGTAAGCACTGCTCTGTAACAATTAAAAACAATTAAAACATCAGCATATTATTAACATTCTTCTCATCCTAAACCAGAACATAACATTCTATCAGTTACTAGGAAGAAACACCTTTTCATCAATCTTTAAACAGTAATTACTAAAGTTAAATTTTCCACAGACTTCTCCTTCTTGTGCTAGCAAACAATCCAAAGCTAGGCAATTTTGATACAAAGCAGTTCTCATCTTTATAACTCATTTAGATCAGTTCTCATCATTTATAACTATTTCTATTACAGCTAATAACCTAATTATTCTATTAAGTATATATACTGAGGTCCTATAGCCCCAGGATCTGTCTTCTGCCCATGTAGCTGGATCATAATAGGCAAACGCCTTCAGGGTCGATTCAGGCTTGTGTTACCGTTCGGCCTGTCAGGGTGATCCAGCTCCTGTAAAACGAATCACAATTTTATATAGGTTTAAAAAAGAGGTTTTTTATGTTATTTTCTCGGGACAACCTGATCTTAGTGTGGGAGAAGTCCGGTCGAGGCCCTCTCATTCGGCAGTCAATACCGATAGGGGTTGCCTCCCTCGGTAGACCATACACACCGCAGTGGAGGGTCCTGCCCCGGTCTTGCCTTCTCCCTTTTCTCCCTTTAGGCTTGTCCCCTTTATTTGGCATCCTTAATTCATGCAGAGCCTCGTTGCCAGAATATTAGTTCTCCCTTAGCTTGAGTTTCAGTTTCCCAGGAGCGGACTCAACCCTCCAAGTTTCAGTAGTTACTGGTCCTTTTATTCTGGATGCGTGGGTCCCTTTCTGCAGTTCTCACAGCTGTTTCAGTAGTCAGTAAAACAAGGTACAGTCCCTCACATCGAGGGTTCAGTGATTCTTCCCTCCCGTGGCTGCTTGTTGAAACACTTTATTTTTTATCTTCTGACAAGTTAAATAACAGTTATTTAATTTGCTTTGCCGTATGGCCCTTTCCAGGTTCCTGTAGCAGGATTCATCTGATAGCCTTTCAGGTTGATACAGATTTGACTACAGGGTTTTGGCATTCATCACTATCTCCACAGTTTCACAGCTGGACAGTCACATTCATTTATGTTGCATTCCTTCAGGGGCTCATCACCCCAGTCCTTGCAGTCTCTCTGCTGGTTACACACTTTATTGATATCTATGCATTCTCCACTTCTGCACTTGAATTTGCCAGGTCCAGAGCACTGAATAACATTGTTACAGTTTGCTTCATCAGTGCCATCCAGACAGTCTCTCACACCACTGCACTGCCTACTCCCATGGACACAGTTCACATCTGAACTGGTCTGGCCTACAGGTCCAGGAAGGGCAGTTAATTTCATCTCTTCCATCCTTACAGTAAGGATCTCTATCACATCGCCACAATTCTCTTCATCTTCTCCACTGTCACAGTCTTTTTCACCATCACATTTCCATGACACTGTTCTCATATGACACAGCTCAGCACTTTCGTCAGACCCATCTTCACAATCCAGATCCCCATCACACTGCCATCTGTTTGGCACACACTGACCACTGTTGCACACAAAGTCAGATTCAGCACCCATCTTCTTCATACATCTTCTTCACACAAGCACTCTCATCACTGCCATCTGAGCAGTCTTCACATTTTACTCTAGCACCGTCGGCAGCAGTGCACAGTCAGGCGAAGGCGAGCAGCAGGCAGAGCGCCTCGCCTCGCACCGTCACCTGTGTCACTTATACTACTCCTATTACCCATGCTGTTAGTGTCAGTGGCATCCTCCTTTTCTTTTTGCCACTGACCCACTGACCATTCACCACAAATGGATGAGACACATGATTACTAGTTAGGAAAGAGAGTGTAACGTCTGCTATACGGCTGCAGGCAGTGCCAGCTGCAACCTTAGGTTTGTGAAAGAGCCTGCTGGTGGTCATTTGGCAGTGTAATCTGCGTCTCTGCACTCCTGCCCTGCAATAGAGCTAAGTCGTCATTAGTAACAGTTATAACACCGATCTGGGGACTAATAGTCTTTTTTGCATTGCAAGATAAACCTTTTATAAAAAGAATGCTAGAGTGAAGCAGCACAGCCGCTGCTGCCGCTGCCTCCATGGTTACGTCAGACAGGCTGCAGGGTCCTGATGTCCGCCCCTCTGCTCTGTGCCGACTGGCCACACGGTGAGGGTCGGCTACCGGTGTCCACTGACGCCTCTGGTCTCCCGTAGCAACTCGATCTCGGATGTCCCGCAATTACTTCAATTCCCCGCGTTTTCCGGCTTCTGTCCGGTCTATTCTGTGTCTCTCAGAGCCGTCCATGGCTCTGCAGCGTCTCTCAGGGCTCTCTCCATCCAGCGGTAGTCCCTCCGTAGTGTCTCGGGTCTCCCAGCGCCACTCCAGTCTCTCGGCGCCGCTCCGGTCTCTCGGCCTGTTCAGGTCTCAGCGAGTCCAGGTCTCGGCCTGTGCAGGCCTCATATGTTGCAGAAAGCATGTCATATCATGCTCCTGCCTTTTTCTTGTCACAGTCAAAACATTTAAGAGCAAAAATAGGATACACAAGATACACAAGATACACTGGGCACCACCACTCAAAACTTGGATAAAACAGCACTTCTTTTCAGTCTGTCAAGCACTTCGTTCGTCTCTGCCCACTCCCCTTGTGGAGAGTACGGAACAACGGATCGGAACTCTGCACTCGCTTTGCAGCAACGCTGCGTCTCACTCACACAGCACAATCGCACACGGAGGCCTCCAGCACATCTCATTCATACCACAGGAATATAATTTAGAATGATAACCAACCAAACAAGTATTGTCTCTGACTGTGTTCTTCGTGAAGTGACTTGTAACACTTTGTTTCAAACCCTTACATTTACACAAATACTTTCAACACAAAATACATACAATATGCAAATATTACAATATACAAAATGTCAACACAAAATACATACATAAAAACACATACAATTATTAACACTCCAGTTAGTATCCCTCCAGCAGCTGAAAACATACCGTTTGTCTGCAGTTTCAGGAGATCTTTGCTCCTGTGGTGAGCAGCTGAGAGTGGAGTCCCCTCCGAGCAAAAACGCTCAGGGTGCACCTAGGGGCGTCCGCGCTGCAGCCGATCCCGCAGCCGAGCAGAGTGTCTCCTGCCTGGCTCACCAAAATGACTCACAGAAAGCTGACTCCACAATCAGTAAGATTGTAAAGTAGGTATGTTTACTCAGTTCCATGCAGCACGGGGCGGGTAGTCCCACCAAAGTCGTGCACGCCTAACGTGGCAAATTGCTCTAGTAAAGAGTTACATATACATGAACATTCCTATACATATACATATTCCTAACCTGTCCCTTTGTGAGCAGTCCTCCTTATCTCAGACCCCTTGATTAAAGTCCGAACCATGAGGTTGTTTTTGATCTGGTTCTCGGGGTCCGAGAGGCTCCTGTTATCTGGTGGTATAAGTGCAGCACAGGCACAAATGTAGCACATATTCATTCTTAATCAATTGCTCTCTAATTTCTAATTCCAATGCTTCAGCTTGCTCTTTTCTGGATCCATGGGTATTCTACTATTAATGTTCAAAGCCTGACAGACCCTGTCCTCCGTGGATCAAAATACATGGGGTCTTAAGAGTTCTTTTGGTCATTCTATCATATAATACAGGATCATTTTTAATTTACTCTTTCATTTTCTGGGGCCCCTTTTGTTCCAATTTCTAATCATTATTCGTAATGGACTTTTTGGTCATATATCTGGTAATTTGCTCCCTTTCTGGTCCTTGGTCTTCGATTTTATCTGACCCATCCAGGAATTTTACTAGTGGCAATTCCCACAGCCCTTGGTTGCCCCTAGTGAGAGTGTCTTGCAGGGGGTTTAGGACCTATCACCCACCCACGTATCCCTCTCTTCACCAGCCCAGCGCCCCCGACAGGAGATTAGAACCGGTGAGAAAACAAAAAGACCTCCACACGGACTTTAGAAGTCTCAGTTACACTCACACACAAACACTAGCAACCGCACCTTTACCCAACCGGACGGTATCTTACGAATCAGTCGTCTTCATCCAGAATCCAACTGGACGGTATCCACAAGCATCTCTGCTGTCTTCGTCTGGGATCGAACCAGACGGTATCCACAAACGACTGTCGTCTTCATCCGGTTCGATTCCGGACACCGGAATCCAACCGAACGGTATCCAAACGACCTTGTCGTCTTCGTCCGGATCTTCGCGCGCAGAATTACAGGCAAAAAACAGCCAGCAAGGGAGCTCAAAAAAAAAAACAAAACAAATTGTTTGCTTACCTTTATTCAGGTTCAGGATGGCATTAGTCCCGATCTGACTCAAACAGGAGCCACCAAATGGTGGGGCGCCTCTCCTAGATTAAATCAGAATTCAGGAACTATAGCCATCCCGGACGAGCCCCAAAATTGTTATAAATGGCTCAGGATTCAAATTAGGATTAAGTAAAAAAATAGGATTTATTGAAAGAATATAAAGGAATAGAGGTAAGCAAACAGCGCTGGGTGCACCGGGAGTCTCCGCTCCACCAGGACGCACACCGGTTACATCAAGCAGCTGATTTTTATGCTCCTAGACTAATACCTATTCATTACTACTTCTAAAAAAATAGATTATTAAAATTAGCTTCCGGGGTGCAGTCCCTCCTACTGGAGCATGCGCAGTCTCCTCTGGGGTCTCTTCTGGGGGTCTCTAGGGGTCTTTCATGCTGAAGGCTCGTAGTCTTCCTCTCCCCGTTTGTACTTACTTGGCACCATACCAAGTTTATAGAACATTCTCTTCAAGACTTGTCTCCCAGCCGTCCTTCAGCTTCTTTTTCCTTCCTCTTAATCTCTCAGCCCCCCTAACCAGATACCAAAGATCCGCATAGTATCCCATAACAGTCACTAGTTGTTATCAGTTGTTCTGAAACTCCCAGACATCAAACACAAACAGCTTCACGAGTAATTAAAACATTCTTCCCCAGCCATTCACAGACACATCTATAGCAGTGTTAGAAATAGAAGTCCGGAATAACAAAAGCAAACAGGTTCATAAATTTAAGGAGTGATAAATTGACTAGAATGAGGGGGAGACTGGGACACACTGCAGCTGAGGTTCAAGAATTAAATTGCCAGTGCAGGGCCCAGAGGCAGAAAGGATTCAAACAGAATTGTTCTTTATGGACACGAATTGTTAAAACATTCCTCACACCCTTATCATAAGCCATACAACAATAGTTACATGTACACTTACGCTTGCACTTACCCTAGCAATTACTCGTACAATTACCCTTAACCTTACTATTAACCTAACCCTAAACCTTATCCTTATCCTAACACTTACCCTTATCCTAAACCTTACCCTTTCTGCTACACTTACCCTTTGCCTAATTCTAAACCTTACCCTAACCCTCACCCTTACCTGAATTTAACCATTACCCTAACACTCAACCTTACCCTTACCACTATACTTACTTGTACCCTTAACCTAAACCTTACCCCAAACCTTACCCTGACCCTTACATTAACCCTAACCCTTACCCTAACCCTAACTCTAATCCTAACCCTTAACCTAAACCTTACACTTAATCTTAACTTTAACCTTACCCTTAAACTAATACATACCCTTACGTTTCCCTCACCATAACCCTAAAATTAACCGTAACCATTACCCGAACACTTATCTTTACCTAACCCTAACCCTTACTCTAACTTTTACCCTGACCCGGGCCCTTAGACTTCCCCTTACCCTTACCCTTACTCTTCCCCTTACCCTAACCCTTGCCCTTACACTTACGGTTACCATTAACCTTACCCTTACCCTAACACTTAACCTTAACCTAACCCTAACCCTAAACCTTACCTGAACCCTTACCCTGACCCTTACATTAACCCTAACCCTAAAACTTAACCTTAACCTTACCCTTAACCTTAACCTAATACTTACCCTTACTTTTCCCTCACCCTAACCCTAAAGTTAACCCTAACCATTACCCTTACCCTAACCCTTACTCTAACCCTTACCCTTACCATAACCCATACTCTAACACATACTTCTACCCGTACCCATACCCTTACTGTAACCCTTACCCTTACCGTTACCGTTACCCTTACCGTTACCCTTACCCTTAACCTATCCCTTACCCTTAACCTAACCCTAAACCTTACCCTTAACCTAAGCCTAAACCTTAAACCTTACTGTAAAGCTTACCCTTTCTGCTACACTTACCCTTAGCCTAAATCTAAACCTTACACTTACCCTTAGCCTAACCCTCACCCTTACCATTACCCATACCCTTATTCTTACCCTTACCCTAACCCTTACCTTTACACTTACGGTTACCATTAACCTTACTCTTACCCTAACACTTATCCTTAACCTAACCCTTACCCTAAACCTTACCCCAACCCTTACCCTGACCCTTACATTAACCCTAACCCTTACCCTAAACCTTACACTTACTCTTAACCTTAACCTTACCCTTAACATTAACCTAATACTTACGCATACGTTTTCCTGACTTTAACCCTAAAACTAACCCTAACCATTACCCTAACACTTAACCTTACCCTAACCCTAACCCTAACCCTTACTCTAACCCTTACCCTGACCTGTACCCTTACACTTACCCTTACCCTTATACTTACCCTAATTCTTACCCATACCATAACCCATACCCTAACACATATTTGTACCCTTAACCTTACCGTTACCCTTAACCTTACCCTTACCCTTACTCTATCCGTTACCCTTACGCTTACCCTTAACATAAACCTTACCCTTGACCTTACCCTTACCATAAGTCATACAACAACACTTACATGTACACTTACACTTACACTTACCCTAGCAATTACTCGTAGAATTACCCTTAACCTTACTATTAAGCTAACCCTAAACCTTACCCTTATCCGAACACTTACCCTTATCCTAAACCTTACCCTTTCTGCTACACTTACCCTTTGCCTAATTCTAAACCTTACCCGAACCCGAACCCTTACCTAAATCTAACTAAAATCTAACCATTACCCTAACCCCTCACCCTTACAATATACATATTTTTACCCTTTACCTAAACCTTTACCCCAACCCTTACCTTGACCCTTACATTAACCCTAATTCTTACACTAAACCTTACACTTACCCTTAACCTTAACCTTAGCTGTAACCTAATACTTACTCTTACGTTTCCCTCACCCTAACCCTAAAATTAACCCTAACCATTACCCTAACACTTACCCTTACCCTAACCCTTACTCAAACCCTTACAATTACCCGTACTTTTACACATACCCTTACACTTACCCTTACTCTTAAACTTACACTAACCCTTACCCTTAACTAAATCTAACCCTTACACTAAACATCATCCTTACCCTTACCATTATCCCTTCTCTTACCCTTATCCTAAACATTTCCCAAAACCTTACCCTTACATTAAACCTAACCCTTACCATAACTCTTAACCTTATCCTTAAACTTAACCTAATACTTACCCTTCCATTTCCCTCACCCTAAACCTAAAATTAGCCTAACCATTACCCTAACACTTACCCTTACTCTAACCCTTACCCTGAACTTAAGTGTAAGTGTTAGGATAACGTTAACCTTAAGGGTGACCCTTAAGCTTATCCTTAATGTTTATGGTTAGGTTAAGGGTAATTGTACGAGTAATTACTAGGATAAGTGTAAGCGTAAGTGTACATGTAAGTGTTGATGTATGGCTTATGGTAAGGGTAAGGTAAAGGGTAAGGTTTATGTTAAGGGAAAGAGTAAGAGTAACGGATAGAATAAGGGTAAGTGTAACGGTTAAGTGTTAGGGTAATGGTTAGGGTTAATATTAGGATTAGGGTGAGAAAAATGTAAGGTTAAGTACTAGCTTAAGGTTAAGGGTAAGGTTAAGGTTAAGAGTAAGTGTAAGGTTTAGGTTAAGGGTTAGGGTTAATGTAAGGTTCAGGGAAAGGTTTGGGGTAAGGTTTAGGGTTAGGTTCAGCTTATGGGTAAGGGTTGGGGTAAGGTTAAGGGTATGGATAAGGATAAGTGTAAGGGATAGGGTAAGGGTAAGGGTTAGCGTAAGGGTAAGATTAATGGTAATGTTTATGTTAAGGGTAAGCGTAAGGGTAACGGATAGAGTAAGGGTAAGGGTAACGGTAAGGTTAAGGGTACAAATATGTGTTAGGGTATGGGTTATGGTATGGGTAAGAGTTAGGGTAATGTAAGGGTAAGGGTGAGTGTAAGGGTATGGGTCAGGGTAAGGGTTAGAGTAAGGGTTAGGGTTAGGGTAAGGGTAAGTGTTAGAATAATGGTTAGGGTTAATTTTAGGGTTAGGGTGAGGGAAACGTAAGGGTAAGTATTGGGTTAAGGTAAGGGTAAGTGTAAGGTTTAGATTTAGGCTAATGGTAAATGTAGCAGAAAGGGTAAGGTTTACGATAAGGGTAAGTGTTAGGGTAAGGGTAAGGTTTAGGGTAACATAAAGGGTAAGGATTACGGTAAGGGTAAGGGTACGGGTAGAATTTGTTAGAATATGGCATATGGTAAGTGTAAGGTTTAGGGTAAGAGTAAGTGTAAGTGTATGTGTAAGGGTACGGGTCATTGTAAGGGTTAGAGTAAGGGTTAGGGTAAGGGTAGGTGTTAGGGTAATGGTTAGGGTTAATTTTAGGGTTAGGGTGAGGGAAACGGAAGGGTAAGTATTAGGTTAAGGTTAAGGGTAAGGTTAAGGTTAAGAGTAAGTGTAAGTTTTAGGGTAAGGGTAAGGGTTAATGTAAGGGTCAGGGTAAGGGTTAAGGTAAGGTTTAGGGTTAGAGTTAGGTTAAGGTTAAGTTTTAGGGTAAGGGTAAGTTATATGTATACGGATAAGTGTAAGTGTAAGTGTTAGGGTAAGTGTAAGGATAAGGATAAGTGTACAGTCAGGGTAAGGTTTAGAGTTAGGATTAGGGTTTGCGTTAGGGTAAGAGTAAGTGTTAGGGTAATGGTTAGGGTTAATTTTAGGTGTAGGGTGACGGATAAGAAAGGGTAAGTAGTAGGTTAAGGTTAAGCGTAAGGTTAAGGTTAAGAGTAAGTGTAAGGTTTAGGGTTAATGTAAGGGTCAGGGTAAGTGTTTGGGTAAGATTTAGGGTTAGGGTAAGAGTAAGTATATGGGTAATGGTAAGGGTAAGTGTTAGGGTTAGGGTAAGTGTAAGGTTTAGATTTAGGCTAAGGGTAAGTGTAGCAGAAAGGGTAAGGGTTATGGTAAGTGTAAGTGTAAGGATAAGGTTAAGGTTTAGGCTTACGTTAAGGGTAAGGGTAATGCTTTGGTAAGGGTAAGAGTAAGGGTAAAGGTAAGAATTACGGTAAGGGTACTGGTAGAAGTATGTGTTAGAGTACAGCTTATGGTAAGGGTACAAGTAGCTCCCCCCCGAGAGACAGGACCCAAAGGTGTACAACCAGTTCCCAACACCCCTGAGACACAGGCCCCAACGCCCCCCCAGACACAGGGCCCCAAATTCTACAAGCAGCTCCCAACCCCTGCCAGGCAGGCCCCCTACCCTATACAAGCAGCTCCCAACCCTCCCCCCCCCCCCCGAGGGAGGCCCCCAAGCCCCCCACAAACACAGGCCCCTACAGTGTACAGGCAGCTCCCAGCCACCCCCAGATGCTGGCCCCAAAGTTGTACAAACAGCTCCCAGCCACCCTGCAGAAACAGATTCCTACATTGTACAAGCAGTTCCCAGCCCGCTAGACACAGGCCCTGACCCCCCACAGATGCAGGCCCCAAAGGTGTACAAGCAGCTCCCACACCTCCCCCAGACGCAGGTCCCAAGCCCCCCCCCCCCCCCAAACACAGGCCCCTACAACCAGCACCCAACCCCCTACCCCCGATGCCAGGCCCAAAGGTGTAGAAGCAGCTCCAAACCTCCTCCCTCAACCCAGGCTCCAACAGTGTACAAGCAGCTCCCAACCAACCCTCCCCTTCTCCCCCGCCCCCCGACACAGGCTCCAAAGGAATACAAAGAGCTCCCACCCCTCCCCCAGATGCTGGTCTCAACCCCCCCCCGCCCCCAGAAGCAGGCCCCAAAGGTGTAGAGTCAGCTCCCAACCCCCTCAATGCTGGCCCCTAGGGTCTACAAGGGCAAGGGGGGTAAGCTCCCCCCTTGCCCCCAGATACCGGCCCCCAGACACAGACCCCAAAAGCCTAATGACAGGCCCTGAACTCTAGAGGCAGGCTCCAAAACCCAGGACAAAGCCCCAGTGGTTCGAGACAGGGCCCAAATCCCAGACACAGGCCCCAAACGCTAAACATATGCCAAAAAAAGTATTAGTGCTGGTGCCAAATGTTACAGACAGGCCCAAAAGCCCGAGATGCTCAAGGCTGAGACGTAACTTGGCTTTCTGAATTACTGGAAAGCAGCTTTCATTCTCAGATAATTGAGTGCAGGCTGATTAAGGAGGTATTGGGGAGGCAAGGACAATCCCCAGACAAGGACTGTATATCTCGAAAGAAGACACTGGAACTCATGATAAGGAAGCGGCAGGCGGACAGAGAAACGAATGTAAGGACTATAAATCTCAAAACTGGACATTGGAATTCATTATAAAGATACAACAAACGGGAGAATTAGCAACAAGCAGCTCTTGCAACTAAGAAACATGCCAATTCAGCAGATTCCTGACCAAAGGTGAAAAGTACACTGTGAGGAAGACTCGGGGTCTTCCTCCCAAAGACCCCTGCCCACGTCCCAAAGACCCCTGCCCACGTCCCAAAGACCCTTGCCCACAATTCTTGGAAGGCTCTGCGCAGGCGCAAGGTGCCAAAAGGCTAATTAGCATGAGAAGCGAGGGAAGGCGGGGATAGGTAATGCATATGTATAGGTGCTTGTAGAATATTGATAGATTGATTGTATAAATTCAAGACTGCTTTCTGCTTTGGGTATGCACGATAGGTGCAGAGATCCCCCGTGCATCCAGCGCTGCAATAAAGAATATACCACTTCAAGGAATTTCGGCTTCGATCTTTGAATCAATTTGGCGACCCAGATGGGACAACCTCTCTGCCGGACTGCAGGACCTGCTGGGAACAGGACTCCCTAGGGTACCCCCGGGATTTCCCGGAGGGACTCCTCGACTCACCGGATCACTGCGGAGGCAGACAAGGACCCCATCATTGTAAGTGAGTATATTCTTTATTCTGGTTTGGTTTTCTGGTAGACCGGTCATCTGGAACTGTCTGTAAGTCAGAAGGTGATCTTCTGCGAGGCAGTGTTTGGTATATACTTTGTGGTTAGCACCATAAGTACATGTTTGGGGACCTTAAGGAAGGAGCTCGCTTTAAGGTCCATCTGGAATTGTGTTGTCTATTTCGGTTTTCTGACTCATGGAGTATGGTATTTAACTCTGGTTATTGTTACTGCGATTTTGGCTATTTTCCTGGTGGTAATAGTAGGTTCGTGGCATTGTTCTAAGAAAGATATCGTTACGGTGTTACACAGTTCGGTTTTCTGACTTATCGCATGTGGAATTTGACTCTGACTATTGTTACTGTGATTTTGGCAATATTGCTGGTAATAGTAGTTTTGTGACATCGCTACTGAAAGATATTGCGTGCCCGTATTCTTGTGAGTGATACGTTTTGTGATACGCTTTTGTAAGTAACATGTGTATTCTGAAAGTGTAAACTGGAAACTGGGGGGGCAAACAAGCAGTGAAATTTTAAAGAAAAGTGTGTTAGGCTGTGTTTTAAGTCACTGGAAGGATATTGGAGGATCTGCCGGTGGAAGTGTGAACAGGAAAACATTGATAAAATATCGTAATCAGTGGTGGCCGCTTTATAAGCTGGAATGTGGAGAAAAGTGGCCCCTAAATGGAACTTTAAACTCTAATATTTTGCTACAGTTAATGTTGTTTTTTGAGAAGCAGAACAGGATGAAATGTTGTATACTGATGTTTCAGCATCTTGGTGGGAAAAGGTACGGAATTAAGTTGGCCCCTGACTGAACCTTTGATGTTGGCATTAGAGAAGTACAGGCTGCAGAAAGATAAAGGAAGTGTTAAAAGGGTTGTTGAAAGTGTTAAAGGTGTTTGAAGTTGAATGAGCAGGGAAAGAGGATGTAGGAATGTTAATAGTTCTGCCTCTGCCCGAGGCAGAGATCTTAAAACCATGGGTGTTAGCCCTTTAGGGCAAAGGGACCATGATCGGTCCGAGAGAGTTGTCACAGAAACAGAAAAGCAGTCAACTCTTAAAGCAACCTGAGTTCATGTGCGAGCTCAGATTGCTGATGGGACCGTTCAGGGAACTGTGGACAATTGCATTCCCCTGACCGACCCCCACTAAGACCGAAATCATCCTGAAAATTATGAGCGGTTAAGTAAATACTAAAACCTGGATGAATTGGGAATTGAGAATATGCTTCCAACAAGGTCTAAAAGAAAGCCCTATGGAATTTTTGGACCAACTCCGAAATGTAATGAAAATAAATAAATAAATAAATAAAACAAAACGGTTTGGACCTGGCTTTGGAGGACAAATTGACTAGCCTTTTCCTAGGGTAATCAACCCCTGATTTCAACAGGAATAACGGGGACCTGGGGAATCTACCCTAGCGGATCCTCCACTGGTTATAATGAAGCTAGGGGAGGAATGGAAGTGAAATTTCTTATTGCTATGGGGCAACGTATTCAGTTCTAAATCAAGCATTAATGCCTTCACAGAATTATTATGTTAGGGTAAAAGGTGTGTCGTGGTTTAACCCGGCCGGCAGCTAAACACCACGCAGCTGTTCGCTCCCCCTCCCCCTCCCTCTCTGGGACGGGGGAGAGAAATGGAAAGTGAAGCCCGTGAGTTGAGATAAAGACAGTTTAATAAGACAAAATAATAATAATAATAATAATAATAATAATAATAATAATAATAATAATAATAATAATACAATGATGATAATAGTACCACTACTAATAATGTGTACAAACAAGTGATGCACAATGCAATTGCTCACCACCCGCTGACCGATGCCCAGCCTAACCCCGAGCAGTCCGGCCCCCTCCCCCTGGCTAGCCACCCCTATGTATTGTTTAGCCTGACGTCAGATGCTATGGAATACCCCTTTGGCTAGTTTGGGTCACCTGTCCTGGGTCTGTCCCCTCCCAGCTCTTACTGCACCCCCAGCCTGCCTGTTGGCAGGACAGAGCAAGAAGCTGAGATGTCCTTGGCCTGGTATAGGCACTGCTCTGCAACAGTTAAAACATCGGGGTGTTATCAGCACTCTTCTCATCCTAAGCCAAAACATAGCATTCTACCAGCTACTAGGAAGAAAATTAACTCTGTTCTAACTGAAACCAGGACAAGGTGTAACCGAAAAGGCTTATTTTTGTGAACCTTTGAAGTACAAGTTAGGGAAACAATGGGGCATACACAGATTTTTATCTATGCCTAGCTCCTCATGGGCACTCTTAGGTAGAGATTTATTAGAGCAAGTAGGAGCAGAAATTGTCTTTGAAAAAGGGAAAATGGAATTAAGAACAGGAGAAGAACAACTAATAAATGTGTTAAGCTTGGCACTAATACAAACTGACCCTAAAAGTGAAATACCTTTAGAGATCACAGATCAAGTATGTCCAGGAGTTTGGGCTACCGAAGTCCCTGGAAGAGCTAAAAATGTGACCTTAATAATTATTAAATTAAAGCCAGGAGAGAAACCCGTTAAGGTTAAGTAATATCCTTTGAGGATAGAAGATAGGAAAGGAATTAAAGAGATAATTGATAAATTTTTACAGTATGGATTATTGATTGAATGCGAATCAGAATACAATGCACCCATATTGCCAATTAAAAAGGCAGATGAAAAAGCTATAGGCTAGTTCAGGATTTGAGGGCCATAAATAAAATCACTGAGGATATACATCCAGTAGTGGCAAACCCTTATACTTTGCTGACTAAATTAAAGAATAGTCAAGTCTGGTTTACCGTACTGGATTTAAAAGATGCCTTCTTCTGCCTAGGCTTAGCCACAGAAAGCCAAAACCTATTCGCCTTTGAATGGGAAAATCCCGATTCAGGCAGAAAGACGCAGCTTACGTGGACATTACTACCTCAAGGATTCAAGAATAGCCCCACTATTTTTGGAAACCAATTAGCAAGGGAACTCGAAACATGGATACCTCTGGACACTGAAGGTGCTTTGTTACAATATGTAGATGATCTCTTAATAGCTACCGAGACTAAAGGGAGTTGTATTCAATGGACTATAAGTCGTCTTAATTTTCTGGGTTTAAATGGATATCAAGTCTCTTGACAGAAAGTCCAGCTGGCTCAACAAAGTGTGACCTATCTGGGATTTGACATTTCGGAAGGACAACGAGAACTAGGAACTGAACATAAGGAAGTCATTTGCCGGACTCCAGAACCTCAAATGGTAAAGGAGCTACAAACCTTTTTAGGAATGACAGGTTGGTGTCACCTTTGGATTTATAATTATGGACTGTTGGTAAAGCCTCTATGTGAATTGATAAAGATTGACCAGTCAAAGTTAGTCTGGACTGGAGAAGCACAAAAAGTCTTTAAACAACTTAAACAAGAATTGATGATTTTGAAATATCAAGCAATATTGGTAGAACAGGACGACGTGGAAATTGTGATAATTAGTATTGTGAATCTAGCCTCTTTTCTTAGTGATGCTCCGGCACAACCTGTGATTCACGATTGTTTAGAAACTATAGAGACTGTGTATTCCAGCCGACCAGACCTTAAGGAGGAGCCCATGGAAGATGCGGAAGAAACTTGGTTCACGGATGGGAGCAGTTTTGTTAGGCAAAGACAACGTAAAGCTGGATATGCTATAACAACTACTCAGCAGGTAATCGAGTCTAAGCCTTTACCCCCTGGAACATCAGCTCAAAAGGCGGAGATAGTTGCTGTCACGAGAGCATTGGAACTGGCAGCGGGAAAAAGGGTAAATATTTGGACAGATTCTAAATATACATTCGGCGTGGTACATGCTCATGGAGCAATTTGGAAAGAACATGGATTGCTGACCGCTCAGTGAAAACACAAAGTATGCTGAAGCAATTTTAAAATTGTTAGAGGCTGTAAAACAACCAGAAAAGGTAGCTATCATGCATTGTCAGGGACACCAAAAGGGGAACACCGATTTTGAAATTGGAAAATCGATTGGCAGAGGCTAAGCAGGCAGCTGAAATAACTGAGGTGAAGGCATTGTCTTTGATACCAGACGGTAAAATCCAAACTATATCCAAATTATTCAAAAGAAGACTTAAAATTAATTGAAGATTTGAAAGGTAAAATGAAACCAGACGGATGAGTATATTTAAAAGATAATCACATAGTAATACCCTCTAGTTTGACATGGCCCATAGTTCTTACAGAACACAATAAAATGCATTGGGGAGCTGGCACACTGCATAAGAGCCTGAGTCAGACATTAGTGGGACGATATGATAAAACAAGTAACTCAACAACGTAGCATTTGCTTACACAATAACCCCAATACCAAGGATAGAATAAAATTTGGAATAATCGGTAAAGGAAATTATTCGGGGCAACAGTGGCAAATTGATTTTTCAGAACTCCCTAGAAAAGGGGGGTATCATTATTTACTGGTTCTGACTGAGACGTTTTCAGGAAGGCCTGAAGCCTTTCCCTGTCGAACAAACAAAGCAAGAGAAGTGGTTAAAGTCTTGTTAAATGAAATAATACCATGCTTTGGGATTCTAGTAGCAATGTCTTCTGATAGAGTTTCACATTTTTGTGCACAAGTGGTAGAACAGATAAGTAAGATTCTAAAGATAGATTGGCAACTGCATACTCCTTCTAGACCACAGGCAAGTGGACAGGTAGAAAAAATGAACCATTTAATTAAACAATAAATAGCTAAAATTGGATAAGAAGCTAATTTGTCATGGCCTCAATCCCTCCCTTTAGCATTACTTGGAATTAGAGTTAAACCTAGAATAAAAGGAAATTTGAGTCCCTTCAAAATCTTATATGGAAGGCCATAGCAATTTCTATTTAGTGGAGAGGACCTAACGCAGTTAGGATCAGAATATTTATATGCTTATATAACTGAACTTCAGAAACAATTAAATAAAGTACATACATTTGTTTTAGGGACCAGGGCTAGAGGGTTGGATCAACCAATCCACCCCTTTAAGCTCGGGGATTATATAGATATAAAGACTTTTTCAGGACAACCCGTGCAGGAAAAATGGAAGGAAAGTGGATGGGACCATACCAAGTATTACTGACAACACACACCGCCGTGAAGATTATGAAGCAAGCAGCTTGGATCCACAATTCAAGGGTGAAGAAGGCCCCGGCGAGGATATGGACCACCACTCCAATTGGACCAACAAAATTACGGTTTTCCAGATCCTAATGATTGCAGGGGTGTGGTTCTCGGATTTGGGGTGGGCAACTTGGGATGAGAACTTACACCTGACCTTAATACAAACAATTTCTCAAGTAACTAATAAGACGAACTGTTGGGTATGCACCCATCTGCCACAGCATGGGAATAAGGGTGTATCGTTAATTGGGATTCCCTTGCCTGCAAACTTATCTTGGACTAATTTGTGGGAAAACACATCTTGGGGTCGAAAATATTAAGCAGTTTTGGAACTAGAAGTGAGTAGCTTCGTGCCGTTAGAATCCTATTATGTATGTGTACAAAGGTGTAACCCGCCTAAGGGTATAGGAAAACAGCATTGTATAAATACGGATACTACTTATGTGGGAAATCAGACATCTTGTAATTGAACAATTGATATTAGTACGACTAGCGGCTGGGCAAATTCAACCAGCTGGCCGGTTCCAGAAGGAAAAGGGTGGTATTGGCTATGCAATGATACAGCCCGTAAGGTCTTGCCTGAGAATTGGAAGGGAACTTGCACTCTTGGAGCGGTAGTCCCCAATATGACAGTACATGATGTAGTGCCTCGAGGTTACTTGAGAACTCATATGTGGAGAATCAGATGAAAAATTAACAATCCATTGGTAGAGAGACACACCTCTTTTCATAGTTTTGTGCGATGGTTTATCCCATGGTTAGGAGTGAGTGAATTGGAAAAGGCAATAGTTAATATTTCTGCAATTATAGAGAAGTTAGAAAACAAAATTCTGGATGCTATAAAGGCTCAACAAGAAGAGATACCTAGTTTATCACAGGTAGTATTACAAAATCGGATGGCCCTAGACTTGTTACTGGCCACTCAAGGGGGAGTCTGTACAGTAATAAACACAAGTTGTTGTATGTATGTAGATCAGAGTGGAAGGATCTCTACCGACCTGGAAGAAATATAGAAGCAGACAAGGATCCTCCATGAGATCAGTAAAGATGATCTTTCATGGAGTTTTAGTGAACTATGGAATAAGTTAACCTCCTGGTTGCCCAATTTCCAATGGTTGAAACAAGTATTCATTGCTCTAATCGTATTAGTAGTGTTAGGAATATTTGTGTGCGTGTTGTTTAGATGCCTGCTTTGTTGTGTTACTGTAAATAATGAAAGTATCTGATGCAAAAGAATTTGCATGGGAAAAGAAAAGGGGGGATTGATTAAGGAGGTATTGGGGAGGCAAGGACAATCCCCAGACAAGGACTGTATATCTCGAAAGAAGACACTGGAACTCATGATAAGGAAGCGGCAGGCGGACAGAGAAACAAATGTAAGGACTATAAATCTCAAAACTGGACATTGGAATTCATTATAAAGATACAACAAACGGGAGAATTAGCAACAAGCAGCTCTTGCAACTAAGAAACATGCCAATTCAGCAGATTCCTGACCAAAGGTGAAAAGTACACTGTGAGGAAGACTCGGGGTCTTCCTCCCAAAGACCCCTGCCCACGTCCCAAAGACCCCTGCCCACAATTCTTGGAAGGCTCTGCGCAGGCGCAAGGTGCCAAAAGGCTAATTAGCATGAGAAGCGAGGGAAGGCGGGGATAGGTAATGCATATGTATAGGTGCTTGTAGAATATTGATAGATTGATTGTATAAATTCAAGACTGCTTTCTGCTTTGGGTATGCACGATAGGTGCAGAGATCCCCCGTGCATCCAGCGCTGCAATAAAGAATATACCACTTCAAGGAATTTCGGCTTCGATCTTTGAATCAATTTGGCGACCCAGATGGGACAACCTCTCTGCCGGACTGCAGGACCTGCTGGGAACAGGACTCCCTAGGGTACCCCCGGGATTTCCCGGAGGGACTCCTCGACTCACCGGATCACTGCGGAGACAGACAAGGACCCCATCATTGTAAGTGAGTATATTCTTTATTCTGGTTTGGTTTTCTGGTAGACCGGTCATCTGGAACTGTCTGTAAGTCAGAAGGTGATCTTCTGCGAGGCAGTGTTTGGTATATACTTTGTGGTTAGCACCATAAGTATATGTTTGGGGACCTTAAGGAAGGAGCTCGCTTTAAGGTCCATCTGGAATTGTGTTGTCTATTTCGGTTTTCTGACTCATGGAGTATGGTATTTAACTCTGGTTATTGTTACTGCGATTTTGGCTATTTTCCTGATGGTAGGTTCGTGGCATTGTTATAAGAAAGATATCATTACGGTGTTACACAGTTCGGTTTTCTGACTTATCGCATGTGGAATTTGACTCTGACTATTGTTACTGTGATTTTGGCAATATTGCTGGTAATAGTAGTTTTGTGACATCGCTACTGAAAGATATTGCGTGCCCGTATTTTTGTGAGTGATACGTTTTGTGATACGCTTTTGTAAGTAACATGTGTATTCTGAAAGTGTAAACTGGAAACTGGGGGGGCAAACAAGCAGTGAAATTTTAAAGAAAAGTGTGTTAGGCTGTGTTTTAAGTCACTGGAAGGATATTGGAGGATCTGCCGGTGGAAGTGTGAACAGGAAAACATTGATAAAATATCGTAATCAGTGGTGGCCGCTTTATAAGCTGGAATGTGGAGAAAAGTGGCCCCTAAATGGAACTTTAAACTCTAATATTTTGCTACAGTTAATGTTGTTTTTTGAGAAGCAGAACAGGATGAAATGTTGTATACTGATGTTTCAGCATCTTGGTGGGAAAAGGTACGGAATTAAGTTGGCCCCTGACTGAACCTTTGATGTTGGCATTAGAGAAGTACAGGCTGCAGAAAGATAAAGGAAGTGTTAAAAGGGTTGTTGAAAGTGTTAAAGGTGTTTGAAGTTGAATGAGCAGGGAAAGAGGATGTAGGAATGTTAATAGTTCTGCCTCTGCCCGAGGCAGAGATCTTAAAATCATGGGTGTTAGCCCTTTAGGGCAAAGGGACCATGATCGGTCCGAGAGAGTTGTCACAGAAACAGAAAAGAGGTCAACTCTTAAAACAACCTGAGTTCATGTGCGAGCTCAGATTGCTGATGGGACCGTTCAGGGAACTGTGGACAATTGCATTCCCCTGACCAACCCCCACTAAGACCCGAATCATCCTGAAAATTATGAGCGGTTAAGTAAATACTAAAACCTGGATGAATTGGGAATTGAGAATATGCTTCCAACAAGGTCTAAAAGAAAGCCCTATGGAATTTTTGGACCAACTCCGAAATGTAATGAAAATAAATAAATAAATAAATAAATAAATAAATAAAACAAAACGGTTTGGACCTGGCTTTGGAGGACAAATTGACTAGCCTTTTCCTAGGGTAATCAACCCCTGATTTCAACAGGAATAACGGGGACCTGGGGAATCTACCCTAGCGGATCCTCCACTGGTTATAATGAAGCTAGGGGAGGAATGGAAGTGAAATTTCTTATTGCTATGGGGCAACGTATTCAGTTCTAAATCAAGCATTAATGCCTTCACAGAATTATTATGTTAGGGTAAAAGGTGTGTCGTGGTTTAACCCGGCTGGCAGCTAAACACCACGCAGCTGTTCGCTCCCCCTCCCCCTCCCTCTCTGGGACGGGGGAGAGAAATGGAAAGTGAAGCCCGTGAGTTGAGATAAAGACAGTTTAATAAGACAAAATAATAATAATAATAATAATAATAATAATAATAATAATAATAATAATAATAATAATAATGATAATACAATGATGATAATAGTACCACTACTAATAATGTGTACAAACAAGTGATGCACAATGCAATTGCTCACCACCCGCTGACCGATGCCCAGCCTAACCCCGAGCAGTCCGGCCCCCTCCCCCTGGCTAGCCACCCCTATGTATTGTTTAGCCTGACGTCAGATGCTATGGAATACCCCTTTGGCTAGTTTGGGTCACCTGTCCTGGGTCTGTCCCCTCCCAGCTCTTACTGCACCCCCAGCCTGCCTGTTGGCAGGACAGAGCAAGAAGCTGAGATGTCCTTGGCTTGGTATAAGCATTGCTCTGCAACAATTGAAACATCGGGGTGTTATCAGCACTCTTCTCATCCTAAGCCAAAACATAGCATTCTACCAGCTACTAGGAAGAAAATTAACTCTGTTCTAACTGAAACCAGGACAAGGTGTAACTGAAAAGGCTTATTTTTGTGAACCTTTGAAGTACAAGTTAGGGAAACAATGGGGCATACACAGATTTTTATCTATGCCTAGCTCCTCATGGGCACTCTTAGGTAGAGATTTATTAGAGCAAGTAGGAGCAGAAATTGTCTTTGAAAAAGGGAAAATGGAATTAAGAACAGGAGAAGAACAACTAATAAATGTGTTAAGCTTGGCACTAATACAAACTGACCCTAAAAGTGAAATACCTTTAGAGATCACAGATCAAGTATGTCCAGGAGTTTGGGCTACCGAAGTCCCTGGAAGAGCTAAAAATGTGACCTTAATAATTATTAAATTAAAGCCAGGAGAGAAACCCGTTAAGGTTAAGTAATATCCTTTGAGGATAGAAGATAGGAAAGGAATTAAAGAGATAATTGATACATTTTTACAGTATGGATTATTGCTTGAATGCGAATCAGAATACAATGCACCCATATTGCCAATTAAAAAGGCAGATGAAAAAGCTATGGGCTAGTTCAGGATTTGAGGGCCATAAATAAAATCACTGAGGATATACATCCAGTAGTGGCAAACCCTTATACTTTGCTGACTAAATTAAAGAATAGTCAAGTCTGGTTTACCGTACTGGATTTAAAAGATGCCTTCTTCTGCCTAGGCTTAGCCACAGAAAGCCAAAACCTATTCGCCTTTGAATGGGAAAATCCTGATTCAGGCAGAAAGACGCAGCTTACGTGGACATTACTACCTCAAGGATTCAAGAATAGCCCCGCTATTTTTGGAAACCAATTAGCAAGGGAACTCGAAACATGGATACCTCCGGACACTGAAGGTGCTTTGTTACAATATGTAGATGATCTCTTAATAGCTACCGAGACTAAAGGGAGTTGTATTCAATGGACTATAAGTCGTCTTAATTTTCTGGGTTTAAATGGATACCAAGTCTCTTGACAGAAAGTCCAGCTGGCTCAACAAAGTGTGACCTATCTGGGATTTGACATTTCGGAAGGACAACGAGAACTAGGAACTGAACATAAGGAAGTCATTTGCCGGACTCCAGAACCTCAAATGGTAAAGGAGCTACAAACCTTTTTAGGAATGACAGGTTGGTGTCGCCTTTGGATTTATAATGATGGACTATTGGTAAAGCCTCTATGAGAATTGATAAAGATTAACCAGTCAAAGTTAGTCTGGACTGGAGAAGCACAAAAAGTCTTTAAACAACTTAAACAAGAATTGATGATTTTGAAATATCAAGCAATATTGGTAGAACAGGACGACGTGGAAATTGTGATAATTAGTATTGTGAATCTAGCCTCTTTTCTTAGTGATGCTCCGGCACACCCTGTGATTCACGATTGTTTAGAAACTATAGAGACTGTGTATTCCAGCCGACCAGACCTTAAGGAGGAGCCCATGGAAGATGCGGAAGAAACTTGGTTCACGGATGGGAGCAGTTTTGTTAGGCAAAGACAACGTAAAGCTGGATATGCTATAACAACTACTCAGCAGGTAATCGAGTCTAAGCCTTTACCCCCTGGAACATCAGCTCAAAAGGCGGAGATAGTTGCTCTCACGAGAGCATTGGAACTGGCAGCGGGAAAAAGGGTAAATATTTGGACAGATTCTAAATATACATTCGGCGTGGTACATGCTCATGGAGCAATTTGGAAAAAACATGGATTGCTGACCGCTCAGTGAAAACACAAAGTATGCTGAAGCAATTTTAAAATTGTTAGAGGCTGTAAAACAACCAGAAAAGGTAGCTATCATGCATTGTCAGGGACACCAAAAGGGGAACACCGATTTTGAAATTGGAAAATCGATTGGCAGAGGCTAAGCAGGCAGCTGAAATAACTGAGGTGAAGGCATTGTCTTTGATACCAGACGGTAAAATCCAAACTACATCCAAATTATACAAAAGAAGACTTAAAATTAATTGAAGATTTGAAAGGTAAAATGAAACCAGATGGATGAGTATATTTAAAAGATAACCACATAGTAATACCCTCTAGTTTGACATGGCCCATAGTTCTTACAGAACACAATAAAACGCATTGGGGAGCTGGCACACTGCATAAGAGCCTGAGTCAGACATTAGTGGGACGATATGATAAAACAAGTAACTCAACAACGTAGCATTTGCTTACACAATAACCCCAATACCAAGGATAGAATAAAATTTGGAATAATCGGTAAAGGAAATTATTCGGGGCAACAGTGGCAAATTGATTTTTCAGAACTCCCTAGAAAAGGGGGGTATCATTATTTACTGGTTCTGACTGAGACGTTTTCAGGAAGGCCTGAAGCCTTTCCCTGTCGAACAAACAAAGCAAGAGAAGTGGTTAAAGTCTTGTTAAATGAAATAATACCATGCTTTGGGATTCTAGTAGCAATGTCTTCTGATAGAGTTTCACATTTTTGTGCACAAGTGGTAGAACAGATAAGTAAGATTCTAAAGATAGATTGGCAACTGCATACTCCTTCTAGACCACAGGCAAGTGGACAGGTAGAAAAAATGAACCATTTAATTAAACAATAAATAGCTAAAATTGGATAAGAAGCTAATTTGTCATGGCCTCAATCCCTCCCTTTAGCATTACTTGGAATTAGAGTTAAACCTAGAATAAAAGGAAATTTGAGTCCCTTCAAAATCTTATATGGAAGGCCATAAGGCCATACCCTTACCCTTTCCTTTAACCATAAACTTACCCTTACCCTATTCCTTACTCCAACCCTTCCCCTTACCTTCCCCTTCCCCTTACACTTAACCTAACCCTTACCCTTCCGCTTCCCCTAAAACATATCCTAACACTTTCCCTTACCCTTAAACTTACCCTAAGCCTTACTATTACCCATACAATTACTCTTGCCCTAATCCTTGCTTGCACCCTTACACTTATCCTAACCCTTACCCTTACACAAACCCTTACTCTAACCCTTAACCTGACCCGTACCCTTACCCTTACCCTTACCCTTACCCTTACCCTTACCCTTACCCTTACCCTTACCCTTACCCTTACCCTTACCCTTACCCTTACCCTTACCCTTACCCTTATCCATACCATTACCCTTACCCTTACCCTTACCCTTACCCTTACCCTTACCCTTACCCTTACCCTTACCCTTACCCTTACCCTTATCCATACCATTACCCTTACCCTTAACCTTACCCTTATCCTAACAGTTACCCTAACCTTTAACCTTTCTGCTACACTTACCCTTTTCCTAAATCTAAACCTTACCCTTACCCTTACCCTTAACCTAACCCTAAACCTTAAACCTTACCGTAAACCTTACCCTTTCTGCTACACTTACCCTTAGCCTAAATCTAAACCTTACACTTACCCTTAGCCTAACCCTCACCCTTACCATTACCCATACCCTTATTCTTACCCTTACCGTAACCCTTACCTTTACACTTATGTTTACCATTAACCTTAACCTTACCCTAACACTTATCCTTAACCTAACCCTTACCCTAAACCTTACCCCAACCCTTACCCTGACCCTTACATTAACCCTAACCCTTACCCTAAACCTTACACTTACTCTTAACATTAACCTTACACTTAACCTTTAGCTAATACTTAACCTTACGTTTTTCTCACCCTAACCCTATAATTAACCATAACCATTACCCTAACACTTAACCTTACCCTTACAATAAGCCATACAACAACAATTAAATGTACACTTACGCTTACAGTTACCCTAGGAATTACTCGTTCAATTACTCCTACCCTTACCCTTACACTTACCCTTACCCTTACCCTTACCCTTCTCCATACCATTACCCTTACCCTAAACCTTACACTTACCCTTATCCTTACCCTAACCCTAACCCTCACCCTTACCATTAACCATACCCTTACTCTTCTCCTTACCCTAAACATTACCCCAACCCTTACCCTGACCCTTACATTAACCCTAACCCTTATCCTAAACCTTACACTTACTCTTAACCTTAACCTTACCCTTAACCTTAACCTAATCCTTACCCTTACGTTTCCCTCACCATAAGCCTAAAATTTACCCTAACCATTACCCTAACACCCTTACCCTAACCCTTACTCTAACCCTTACAATGACCTGTACCCTTAGACATACACTTACACTTACTCTTACCCTAAACCTTACCCTTACCATAAGCCATACTCTAACAAATTCTTCTACCCGTACCCTTACCCTTACCGTAATCCTTACCCTTTATGTTACCCTAAACCTTACCCTTACCCTAACACTTACCCTTATCGTAAACCTTACCCTTTCTGCTACACTTACCATTAGCCTAAATCTAAACCTTACACTTACCCTTACCTTAACCCAATACTTACCCTTACATTTCCCTCACCCTAACCCTAAAATTAACCCTAACCATTATTCTAACCCTCACCCTGACCCATACCCTTACACTCACCCTTACCCTTACATTACCCTAACTCTTACCCATACCATAACCCATACCCTAACACATATTTGTACCCTTAACCTTACCGTTACCCTTACCCTTACTCTATCCGTTACCCTTACGCTTACCCTTAACATAAACATTACCATTAATCTTACCCTTACGCTAACCCTTACCCTATCCCTTACACTTATCCTTATCCATACCCTTAACCTTACCCCAACCCTTACCCTTAAGCTGAACCTAACCCTAAACCTTACCCCAAACCTTTCCCTGAACCTTACATTAACCCTAACCCTTAACCTAAACCTTACACTTACTCTTAACCTTAACCTTACCATTAACCTTAAGCTAGTACTTAGCCTTACATTTTTCTCACCCTAATCCTAAAATTAACCCTAACCATTACCCTAACACTTTACCTTACCCTTACCCTTACTCTATCCGTTACCCTTATGCTTAACCTTAACATAAACCTTACCCTTAACCTTACCCTTACCATAAGCCATACATCAACACTTACATGTACACTTATGCTTACACTTACCCTAGCAATTACTCGTACAATTACCCTTACCCTTACCCTTACCCTTAACCTAAGCCGAAACCTTAAACCTTACAGTAAACCTTACCCTTTCTGCTACACTTACCCTTAGCCTAAATCTAAACCTTACACTTACCCTTACTGTAACCCTCACCCTTATCATTACCAATACCCTTACTCTTACCCTTACCCTAACCCTTTCTCTAACCCTTACAATTACCCGTACTTTTGCACATACCCTTACACTTACCCTTACTCTTAAACTTACACTAACCCTTACCCTTAACTAAATCTAACCCTTACACTAAACATCATCCTTACCCTTACCATTATCCCTTCTCTTACCCTTATCCTAAAAGGTTCCCAAACCCTTACCCTTACATTAAACCGAACCCTTACCATAACTCTTAACCTTATCCTTAAACTTAACCTAATACTTACCCTTCCGTTTCCCTCACCCTAAACCTAAAATTAGCCTAACCATTACGCTAACACTTACTCTTACTCTAACCCTTACCCTGAACTGTACCCTTACATTTCCACTTACCCACTTAAGTGTAAGTGTTAGGATAACGTTAACCTTAAGGGTGACCCTTTAGCTTATCCTTAATGTTTATGGTTAGGTTAAGGGTAAGGGTAATGGTTTGGTAAGGGTAAGGCTAAGGGTAATTGTACGAGTAATTGCTAGGGTAAGTGTAAGCGTAAGTGTACATGTAAGTGTTGTTGTATGGCTTATGGTAAGGGTAAGGTCAAGGGCAAGGTTTATGTTAAGGGTAAGCGTAAGGGTAACGGATAGAGTAAGGGTAAGGGTAACGGTAATGTTAAGGGTATAAATATGTGTTAGGGTATGGGTTATGGTATGGGTAAGAATTAGGGTAAGTATAAGGGTAAGGGGACGTGTAAGGGTACAGGTCAGGGTAAGGGTTAGAGTAAGGGTTAGGGTTAGGGTTAGGGTAAGGTTAAGTGTTAGGGTAATGGTTAGGGTTAGTTTTAGGGTTAAAGTCAGGAAAACGTATGCGTAAGTATTAGGTTAATGTTAAGGGTAAGGTTAAGGTTAAGAGTAAGTGTAAGGTTTAGGGTAAGGGTTAGGGTTAATGTAAGGGTCAGAGTAACGGTAGGGGTAAGGTTTAGGGTAAGGGTTAGGTTAAGGATAAGTGTTAGGGTAAGGGTATGGTTAATGGTAACCGTAAGTGTAAAGGTAAGGGTTAGGGTAAGGGTAAGAATAAGGGTATGGGTAATGGTAAGAGCGAGGGTTAGGCTAAGGGTAAGTGTAAGGTTTAGATTTAGGCTAAGGGTAAGTGTAGCAGAAAGGTCAAGGTTTACGGTAAGGGTAAGTGTTAGGATAAGGGTAAGGTTTAGTGTTAGGTTAAGGGTAAGGTATAGGGTAAGGGTAAGGGTAAGGGTAAGGGTAAGGGTAAGGGTTACGGTAAGGGTAAGGGTAACGGTAACGGTAACAGTAAGGGTAAGGGTTACGGTAAGGGTAAGGCTAAGGGTTACGGTAAGGGTAAGGGTACAGGTAGAAGTATGTGTTAGAGTATGGGTTATGGTAAGGGTAAGGGTTAGAGTAAGGGTTAGGGTAAGGGTAAGTGTTGCGGTAATGGTTAGGGTTAATTTTACGGTTAGGGTGAGGGAAATGTAAGGGTAAGTAAGGTTAAGGGTAAGGTTAAGGTTAAGTGTAAGTTTTAGGGTAAGGGTTAATGTAAGGGTCAGGGTAAGGGTTCAGGTAAGGTTTAGGGTTAGGGTTAGGTTAAGGTTAAGTGTTAGGGTAAGCGTAAGTTGTATGGATAAGGATAAATGTAAGGGATAGGGTAAGGGTGTTAGGGTAAGGGTAAGGTTAATGGTAACCATAAGTGTAAGGGTAAGGATTAGTGTAAGGGAAGAGTAAGGGTAAGGGGAAGGGGAAGTCTAAGGGCCCGGGTCAGGGTAAAAGTTAGAGTAAGGGTTAGGGTTAGGTAAGGATAAATGTTAGGGTAATGGTTACGGTTAATTTTAGGGTTATGGTGAGGGAAACGAAAGGGTATGTATTAGTTTAAGGGTAAGGTTAAAGTTAAGATTAAGTGTAAGGTGTAGGTTAAGGGTTAGGGTTAGAGTAAGGGTTAGGGTTAGGGTTAGAGTAAGGGTTAGGGTTAATGTAAGGGTCAGGGTAAGGGCTGGGGTAAGGTTTCGGGTTAGGGTTAGGTTAAGGGTGAGGATTAGGGTAAGGGTAAGGGTACGGATAAGGATAAGTGTAAGTGTTAGGGTAAGGGTAATGTTAAAGGTAACAGTAAGTGTAAGGAGAAGGGTTAGGGTAAGGGTAAGAGTAAGGGTATTGGTAATGATAAGGGTGAGGGTTACAGTAAGGGTAGGTGTAAGGTTTAGATTTAGGCTAAGGGTAAGTGTAGCAGAAAGGGTAAGGTTTACTGTAAGGTTTAAGGTTTAGGTTTATGTTAAGGGTAAGGGTAAGGGTAAGGGTAAGGGTAAGGGTAAGGGTAATTGTACGAGTAATTGCTAGGGTAAGTGTAAGCGTAAGTGTACATGTAAGTGTTGTTTTATGGCTTATGGTAAGGGTAAGGTCAAGGGTAAGGTTTATGTTAAGGGTAAGCGTAAGGGTAACGGATAGAGTAAGGGTAAGGGTAAGGGTAACGGTAAGGTTAAGGGTACAAATATGTGTTAGGGTATGGGTTATGGTATGGGTAAGAATTAGGGTAAGTATAAGGGTAAGGGGACGTGTAATGGTACAGGTCAGGGTAAGGGTTAGAGTAAGGGTTAGGGTTAGGGTTAGGGTAAGGTTAAGTGTTAGGGTAATGGTTAGGGTTAGTTTTAGGGTTAAAGTCAGGAAAACGTATGCGTAAGTATTAGGTTAATGTTAAGGGTAAGGTTAAGGTTAAGAGTAAGTGTAAGTTTTAGGGTAAGGGTTAGGGTTAATGTAAGGGTCAGGGTAAGGGTTGGGGTAAGGTTTAGGGTAAAGGTTAGGTTAAGGATAACTGTTAGGGTAAGGGTAAGGTTAATGGTAACCGTAAGTGTAAAGGTAAGGGTTAGGGTAAGGGTAAGAATAAGGGTTTGGGTAATGGTAAGGATGAGGGTTAGGCTAAGGGTTAGTGTAAGGTTTAGATTTAGGCTAAGGGTAAGTGTAGCAGAAAGGGTAAGGTTTACGGTAAGGTTTAAGGTTTAGGGTAAGGGTAAGGGTACGGGTCAGGGTAAGGGTTAGAGTAAGGGTTTGAGTAAGGGTAAGGGTTAGGATAAGTGTAAGGGTGCAAGCAAGGATTAGGGCAAGAGTAAGTGTAAGGTTAATAGAAAGGGTTAGGGTAAGTTTAAGGGTAAGGGAAAGTGTTAGGATATGTTTTAGGGGATGCAGAATGGTAAGGGTTAGGTTTAGTGTAAGGGGAAGGGGAAGGTAAGGGGAAGGGTTGGAGTAAGGTATAGGGTAAGGGTAAGGTTATGGTTAAAGGAAAGAGTAAGGGTAAGGAAAAAGTAAAGGTAAGGATTTGGGTAATGGTAAGGGTGAGAAGGGTTAGGGTAAGGGTTACGGTAAGGGTTAAGTAACGCAGTGTACAACCTGGGACGTCACACGCAGAGCTGCCTCTGGCAAGGTGAGTGAGGAACAGATGTAGCAGTTGTTGTGTTGTAGGTCTCACTGTTCCTCTAAGCATCCCCTCTTTGTCTTTTAGAGGTGTTGTAGCTGTTTGAAGAGGGTAGATTGAAGCATCTGCCTCGGGGGCTGGTAAGCGGCAGAGGTAAGGGAGCAGATGAGAGTAACTTACCTAGTTGTGCTGTGTCTTTGGATGCTGCATCGGCCTATGCGTTTCTTTTTCTTTCACAGGTGTCTCGCACAGGCTCAAAGGAGCAAACTGCACTCTGAAGAGCTGTGTAAGAAGAGGGGCTGGTCATGAGCTGGGTTGGAGCAGAACGACCAAGTAGCACAAGGTGACTATGAAAGGTGTCCGTCTTGCTTTGCAGGTGCCGTGGCAGGCTCTCCACAGAAGTGGATAAGGATATGAGATAAGGCCAGAGAGCGACAAGGAGCGGCACGTGCAGGGATGGTTTTGAAGCGCTGCGGTGGCTTACTCTTCTGTTCATCAGGTGCCACAGGCAAGGTGGGTTGTAACATCAGTCGTTATATTTGCATGAAAGCAGTTCACTTGAATGCCACAGTGCATCTGAGTAGGGTGTTCTAGCAGAACAAGCTTGTCTGGCACAGCGGTGCCTGATGGCAGTGTGTTTCCTCAGGTGAAGAGGTGCCTGAAGCCCCATCCTATCTAGCCTGCACACAATTATCTGAGAATGAAAGCTGCTTTCCAGTAATTCAGAAAGCCAAATTACGTCTCAGCCTTGAGCATCTCGGGCTTTTGGGCCTGTCTGTAACATTTGGCACCAGCACTAATACTTTTTTTGGCATATGTTTAGTGTTTGGGGCCTGTGTCTGGGATTTGGGCCCTGTCTCGAACCACTGGGGCTTTGTCCTGGGTTTTGGAGCCTGCCTCTAGAGTTCAGGGCCTGTCATTAGGCTTTTGGGGTCTGTGTCTGGGGGCCGGTATCTGGGGGCAAGGGGGGAGCTGCTTGTAGACCCTAGGGGCCAGCATTGAGGGGGTTGGGAGCTGACTCTACACCTTTGGGGCCTGCTTCTGGGGGCGGGGGGGGTTGAGACCAGCATCTGGGGGAGGGGTGGGAGCTCTTTGTATTCCTTTGGAGCCCGTGTCGGGGGGGGGGGAAGGGGAGGGTTGGTTGGGAGCTGCTTGTACACTGTTGGAGCCTGGGTTGAGGGAGGAGGTTTGGAGCTGCTTCTACACCTTTGGGCCTGGCATCGGGGGTAGGGGGTTGGGTGCTGGTTGTAGGGGCCTGTGTTTGGGGGGGGGGCTTGGGACCTGCGTCTGGGGGAGGGGTGGGAGCTGCTTGTACACCTTTGGGGCCTGCATCTGTGGGGGGTCAGGGCCTGTGTCTAGCGGGCTGGGAACTGCTTGTACAATGTAGGTATCTGTTTCTGCAGGGTGGCTGGGAGCTGTTTGTACAACTTTGGGGCCAGCATCTGGGGGTGGCTGGGAGCTGCCTGTACACTGTAGGGGCCTGTGTTTGTGGGGGCCTTGGGGGCCTCCCTCGGGAGGGGGGGGGGTGGAGGATTGGGAGCTGCTTGTATAGGGTAGGGGGCCTGCCTGGCAGGGGTTGGGAGCTGCTTGTAGAATTTTGGTCCCTGTGTCTGGGGGTGCGGTTGGGGCCTGTGTCTCAGGGGTGTTGGGAACTGGTTGTACACCTTTGGGTCCTGTCTCTCGGGGGGGTCTGTATTTGAGGGGGGTTGGGAGCTGCTTGTACACTATAGGGGCCATGGTCTTGGAGGGGGGTCTGGGCTGTTTATACACCTTTGTGGCCTGTGTTTGGGGGGGGGGGTGGGCCTGTGCCTGGGGGAGTTGGGAGGTGCTTGTTCACTCTAGGAGCCTCCATTTGGGGGTCTTTGGGGCCTCCCTTTGAGGGGGAGGGAGTTGGGAGTTGGTTGTACACCTCCGCATCCCATGTCTTGGGGGGCGTGGGGGGAGTGGGACCAGTCTCTGAAGGGGCGGGTTGTGAGCTGCTTGTACACCTGTGTCGGGGGGAGAGTAGGGGGGTTGGCGGGGGTCGGGTCCGGGTCTTGGGCCAGTGTCTGGGTGGAGTCCAGTTCTTGGGAGGGGGTGGTGGGGTAGGAGCTGCTTGTGGGCAGTTGGGGTCTGCATCTGGGTGTGGTTGGTGCCTGCTTCTCTTGGCAGTTTGGGGCCTGCTTGTAGACTTGTGCAGCCTGGGTTTGGGGGCTTTTCTGTAACGTTTGGGGCCTGCATTTTTGCTTTGGGATGCATCTTGAGCTTTTGAGGCCTAGCAGTAGCATTTGGGGCCTGCATCTGGGGCTTTTCTGTAGCATTTTGGTTGCGTATTTGTGATTTGTGGCCTGTATCCAGGGTTTTGCCTTTTTTGTAGTTTCCATCTTTGTGTGTGTGTGTTTCGTTGTTGGTTGTCTGGGGTTAGGGGCAGTTTGGGGTTTGGATTAAGGTCAGTGTCATTAGCGTTAGGGGGTTGATAATAAGGGTTAGGGTTGTGGTTAGAGTTGTTAGGTTTAAGGGGAATAAGGATTTCAGGGTAAGGGGATCAAGGTTGTGGGAATAAAAATGTTTTTGCGCAGTTACATCCTGTAGAGGGAAGGAAGGTGGTATTGAGATATGCTTGCAGTGATAAGACAGCTTAACAGTGTGAAATGAGTTCATCTGATTCGTGTCAATATGGACCAATGCTAGGGCCGCATGATATGATGAAAAGTCTGAGAAAACCAGAGTGGTTAATATATATAGTTCTTGTATCTTGCAAAGGAATGGTCCAGCAATTCGGGTCAATAGGGGATAAGAGAACAAAGGGGTTTCAGAATAACTGCTAACTATTACACCTGTTGCATGGGACACTATGCAAGTGTCTGCCATCCAGCCAAGATGGACAAAGGAGATGGACAAGAGAAAAGCCTGGGAGGAAGACTACGAGCCTTCAGTACGAGCGGCCCCCAGAGGGACCACCGGAGACTGATAACACATGCACCAGTGGGAGGGTTTGGATTCTGGGAACTAATTAGAATAACCCTGCCTTTTGTAGAAGTAGTAATGAATATGTATTAGCCTAGCAGCATAAAAACCAGCCGCCTGATGTAACTTGTGTGCGTCTTGGTGGAGCAGAGACTCCTGGCGCACCCAGCGCTGCTTGCTTACCTCTATTCATTTAATAAATTGTAAATTTCAATTGCAATCCTGTTTGGGACCCAGTCATTTATTACAAGTGGGCGCTCGTCCAGGAGGGCTTTGGTTCCTGATTTCTGGTTTGATCTAGGAGAGGCACCCCCACCATTTGGTGGCTGTTCTTTGAGTCAGGTCGGAACTAATGGCATCTTGAACCTGAATAAAGGTAAGCAAAGTTTCTCATTCTTTTTTTCAGCTCCCTTGCCAGCTGCAGCACTATATTTTGCCCATAATTGTGTGTGTGAAGATCCGAACAAAGATGACGGAGTCGTAAGCATTTAAAGCGTATACCATTCAGTTGGGTGGGGTTCGGTTGCCTGTGTGTGTAAGAGTGTGACTGAGATGGAACTTAGTTCCGAAGCGATTGTGGAGGTCTTCTAACCGCATTTTTAATCTCCCGCGAGGGACTTGGCTGGTGAAGGACCGAAGGGATTCCTATAGGATTTGTGGGTGTGTGATAGGTCCTCGACCCCCTGCAAGACACTCTTACTAAGGTAACCAAGGGCTGTGGGAATTGCCATAGTAAAATTCCTAGATGGGTCAGACAAAATCGAAGACCAGAGACCAGAAGAAAGGGAGCAAATTACCAGTCATACCACCAGAAAGTCCATTAGGAATAACGATTAGAAATTGGAATGATAGGGACCCCAGAAAAGGAAAAAGTAAATTAAAAATGGTCCAGTATTGTGTGACAGAATGGCCAAAGGAGCCTTTAAGACTACATGTCTTTTGGCCTGTTTTTGGATTCTTCGAAGACTGGATTTGCCAGGCCTTAAATATCCATGTTAATTCAAAGGAACCTTTTAGCCAGGAAGAAAGTGATTATGCAGGATTATGGATCAGGAGGACTTCACGTCCTTTTCCAGCCTCAATATTTACACTAAAAGCAGGTAAGAAATTTGAAGAAGAAGAAGAACATGAAAAAGAAAAAGAAGATAAACGTGAGCCGTTGGATAAGCTACCACCTCCATATCCTAACAATCCACCCCCGGCGGCTCCCCCTCCGGTGGCTGTGGTATCGCCACCAGTACCACCGTTGCCCCAGCTTCCACCACCAACAGCACCAGAATTAGACCGACCTCCGGCCGCATGCAGGAGAAGTAGGACGGACGTATCTGAGAGGGCTTCTCTATATCCCTTAAGGGAGGTAACTGGTGTATAACTGGTGCGTGTCTTGGTGGAGCAGAGACTCCCGGCGTTCCCAGCACTGTTTGCTTACCTCTATTCATTCAGTGAATTGTAAACTTTGATTGTAATCCTATTTGGGACTTTTATTTATTATAACAGACAACCTTGTAAAACGCAGACAACCAGAATCCTTACAGCAATTAGGTGGAAATCACGGCGTAAGAAACATTACCACCTCAAAGAGTAAAAACCTCAAAAGAAATGTGACTTGTAACAGGCCAGCAGCTGTGTATTTTCTGTGAAGCACCAGCTAGATTATGAACCTTGAATAGCACAGTTAAAGGGGAAACAGGGGAGGGTCCCGGTCCTCGGCAGAAAAAAAAAGTGTATAAACTGTGTATGGAATTAGTAGGCACCCTCCTGCTTGTGGGACACCCGCCATTGTAATCTCGAATAATAATGCTACTGTACTGAGATCCTCGACTCAGCCTATGCTATTTGCTCCAGATTGATTCAGGGTTTTAAGGTTTCAGGGATTGGGCACTAGGGTTGGGTTTCAGGGTAAGGGGTTTCAGGGTTTATGTTTAGGATTTTAAGGTTTTTAGGGTTGGAGTTTTAACGGTTAGGGTTTTAAGGATTTGGGGGTTAGGGTTTTAAGGGTTTCAGGGTTAGCGTGTTAGGGTATTAGAGTTTTTTGGGTTGTAGTGTTGATATGTTTTTTAGGGTTAGAGTCTTAAGGTTTTATTTTTGGTCAGTTATTTACGGTTAGGGTTTTAAGATCTTTTTTTTTTTTTTTTTTTTTTTTCCAGGTTAGGTTCTCCAGGGCCAGGGTTTTGAGTATCCTAATTTTGGGGGTTTGGATTTTGAGCATCTTAATTTTGGGGGTTAGGCTTTTGTGTGCCCTAATTTTTTGGGATCAGCTTTCAAGCATCCTAAGTAGTTGGGTTAGGGTTTTGAGCATCTTAATATTTTGGGTCTGGGTAATGAGCATCCTCAGTTTTCAGGATAGGGTTCTGAGCATCTCAGTGTTTCCAGGATAGGGTTTTGAGCGTCCTAACTTTTTGGGATAGGTCTTTGAGCTTCCTAATGTTTTCCGGATAGGGTTTGGAGCATCTTAATGTTTTGGGTTTGGGTTTTGAGCGTCCGAATGTTTTTGGGTTAGGGCTTGGAGCATCCTAATGTTTTTGGGTAAGGGCTTTGAGCGTCCTGTTTTCGGGATAGGGTTTGGAGCGTCCAAAGTTTTTGGGTTTGGGTTTTGAGCGTCCAAAGTGTTATAAGTTTCCCCCTTAATTAATTTTCAGAGAGCATTGTATTAATCATAGAAAGGAATTTATTGAGTAAGCAAACATCAAGCAAAACAGCACTGGGCAGCCGGGGAGTCTCAGCTCCGCCAACGGCACGCACCTCACCCCTGCCAGGGTCCCTTTTTATACCTTGCTAATTCCGGGATTACGCAGCACATCCTGGTATATTCTGCGACTGCGCGCACTGTTGCGCGCAAAAGAATTTTTAAGAATTTAAATCTCTTTAAAAAGAAAATTAAGCAAAAGAATTTTCATAGTGTCTAGGCAAGCATTATGCAGCTCCTTACTTCAGCAGGGAGCTTTCGCAACTCCCGCTCCTCAAACAGAACTCCTTGTTTTTATAATACAAAAGACAATGAACAAACATTTTTGGTGTATTACCCTAAGTTTTTGGGTTAGGGTTTTTTGCGTCTTAATGTTTTGGGGTTAGGGTTTGGAGCGCCCTAAGTTTTTGGGCTAGGGCTTTGAGCATTCCTAACGTTTTGGGTTGGGTTTGGGTTTTGAGCATCCTAAGATTTTGGGTTAGGGGTTTTAGGCATAGGTCTTCAGGGGTTTAGTGTGGTAAATAGTTTGGGTTAGGTCTGTAGGGGTTTCGAGGATTTTTGGATGTTAGGGCTTGAGGCTTTTTTTGTAAGGGCAGTGAGGGTTCCAGTGAGTGCTGGTAAATGCAGTTCTCGAGCACTCGGCCTGTGATTGGCCATGCTGGCTGTGCGGGGAATGCTGGTAGGTGTAGTTTTCCGGCACTGGGAGGCCATGTTGTGTGCCCAGAGCATGCCGGGAGATGTGGTTCTCGGGACTCCGGACTTCCGGGAGGCCATGTTGCGTACCCATGGTATGCCGGGAAATGTAGTTGTCGGATTCGGGACTTCCAGGAGGCCATGTTGAATGCCCAGAGCATACCGGGAGATGTAGTTCTCGGGAACTAGGGATAGGGTTAGGGGCTAGGGCTGGGGCTAGAGTTAGGGTTTCGGGTGAGGGTTGGGGGTTATTGTTAGGGTTAGTGGTTTAGGGTTAGGCTTAGAGGGTTATGGTTAGGGGTAGGTTTAGAGGGTTAGGGTAAGGGTTAGGGTGAGAGTATTAGGGTTAGGGTTTGGGTTCAGATTAGGGTAAGGGTAAGGGTTAGGGCAAAGGTAAGTGTTAGGGTAAGGCTAAGGGTAAGGCTTAGGGTGAGGATAAGGTTTAGGGAAAGGGTTAGGTTTAGGGTAAGGGTTAGGGTAAGAGTTAGGGTAAGGGTAAGAGTTAGGGTAAAGGATAGAGTAATGGTAAGTATAAGGGTAGGGTAAGGATTAGGGTAAGGGTAAGGATTAGAGTTAGGTTTAGGGTAAGAATAAGGGTAAGCTAATGGTTAGGATAAGGGTAAGGGTTAGGGTAAAGGTTTTCATTTGTTAAAGCTGAAACGCAGTATGCAATCTGAGACGTCACAGCCAGAGCTGCCTATGGCAAGGTGAGAGAGGAAAAGATGGAGCAGATGTTCTACTCCTATTTTTTTCTTTATACGTAAATAAAAGTTTGAGCTAATTCCAGTTGGAAGAGTTCCAATTACTTGCTTGGTCATAATGTCTTTTAATATTGAAAGCTGCAGCAAAAGCATGGGGATTTTTGCTTCTAGAAACACCCTAGTTCTCTTGTCTGCACTATGCGTGCTTTTGAGCTAAAACTGATTAAAAAATAAAAACAAAAATCACACACACAAAAAAAAAACAAAAAAACAAAAAAAAACCACCACAGCTGCTGCTGCTCTCTTCCTACTTCCTTGTGCTTTGCCCCTACCCTTCCCAGGTGATTGGGTTTGGGTGCTAGGCGAGGCCAAATGGTATATGAGTCCCAGACATCCCTTCAGAGCGCTCCTTCTGCTTGGGCTGCTCTTTGGGGTGTTTGTTTTTCCTTCGGTCAGTTGCAGGCTTCTTCAGGTGGATGAGAGTTTATGGACTGATGCGTTTCCAAGTAGCGAGGGGTATGCACATCTTTTTGAGGTAACAGCTAGTAGGATCTGTTAGTATAAACTAATGTAGTATTGATGCCTTTATTGCATGCAGTTCTTTATCAGGTGAGTAACTGTTGCGAGTAACTGAAGTCAATGTTACTTGGTGTGTTTGCTATGCAGTGCCTGTGCAGACTATTGCACGAGACACAGCTTTCTGACATCTGGCCCAGCAACTACTAAATAAGGGGAGGGGAGAAGCTGAAGAACGACCAAAGGACAAAGCCTGGGAGGAAGACTACGAGCCTTCAGTACGAGCGGCCCCCAGAGGGACCACCGGAGACTGATAACGCCTGCACCAGTGGGAGGGTTTGGATTCTGGGAACTAATTAGAATAACCCTGCCTTTTGTAGAAGTAGTAATGAATATGTATTAGCCTAGCAGCATAAAAACCAGCCGCCTGATGTAACTTGTGTGCGTCTTGGTGGAGCAGAAACTCCTGGCGCACCCAGCGCTCTTTGCTGACCTCTATTCCTTTAATAAATCATAAACGTTAATTGTAAGCCTATTTGGGACTCGGTCATTTATTACAAGTGGGACCTCCCGATGGGTGGAAGCTGTCGGGATAGCTCGGGATGCTGAGGCGTGGTGCTGCAAGGAGGTTGGTGGTCGGTGGCTTCTGTGGAAAAGGCGCTTGTATGGGGGGCTGCGCGTTCAGAGGAACCTTGACAGGCTGCAGATAGGGGCAGGCAGGAACCTTTTGAAGTTCAGGAGAGGGAAATGCCAAGCCCTACCCCTAGGGAGAAACACCTCTGTTTACCAGCACTGGCTAGCTCGATACTGAATAAGCATTTCTTCATGGAAGGGGTGCTTTGATATTAGAACAGGCTGCCCGGGGAAGTGGTAAGAGACCCGATCCTTAAAAGTATTGAAGAAACATGTGGACATAGCCCGGGAGTCCGGCCTCCGGCAGGGCGGGAGCTGGCTCTTCCGAGCCCCTGTGCTCCGGTCTTGTGCGACGCGTTTGCAAGCAGCACCGGGTGCCGGGTCCGACATCGGACGCTTCGGGGACGGCGATTCCGGGGCCGTCGGCTAGCGGGGGCCGGCTATGTCGTGTCCCGGGGATCCGAATTCAGGGGGCGTGGGGGCCGGCCGTGCAGTGAAGCGGGGGGCTGGCATCCGCCGGCTTCCCAGAGAGCGGGCTTTCGGTGCCGTGCGGTTCGGTGGCCGGCCGTCCCGAAACCCTGGGCACCGGTCTTGTGCTTAACTCAGCGGGGTCCGGGGCCGAACTCGGCTTCTCGGGGCCGGCGGTCCCGGTGTCCAGGTGTCCCGCCTCGGGCGGCGCGGGGCCGGCTGTCCCTAGCAGCTGGGCTCCCAAGAGCTTCTGGGCTCCCAAGCGTCGCCCAAGACCGGATCCCAGAGAATCGGGACGGCCGGCCACACCGCTGCGACTAGCACAAGCGTCTCCCGACAACGGAGCCCAGGGGCTTGCGAGGGTCAGATTCCGCGCCCCGGGATAGAGAAACGGGGAGCGCGGGTCGGCCGGCCGCAGCTTCGCACGGGACCGAACCCCCTGTCTCCGGCACGGCCAGACCCCGAGCCGGCAGACAGCAGCCTCCCGCTTCACGGCACAGTCGGCCCCCAACCCGCCCGAGTTCTGATCGCCGGGACACGGCACAGCCGGCCGCGCCGCCCGAGGCCGGACACCTGGAGCCCGGGACCGCCGTCCCTGACAAAGCCAAAGTCGGACCCGGACCCCGGTGCGGCTAGCACACGCGTCGCCCAGGACCGCAGCCTAGGACCTCGGGACGGTCGCATCCCGCGCCTCCGGCAGGAGCTACCCGGGAGGGCAGGACGGCCTGCCGCAGCTCCGCAAGAGACCGAACCTGCTGGATTCCGGGACGGCCAGAGCCCCAGCCGGTGGGCAGCAGCCTCCCGCTTCACGGCTCGGCAGGCACCCACGTCGCCCGACTTCGGACCCACGGGACCCGCGCCGCCGGAGGCCGGACACACGGGCCTCGGGACCACCGTCCCCGAGCCTCCAGAGGTCGGACCCGCTCCCCGTGTGTTGGGGCTGTCTGAGCTGGAGTCACCTTTTCCCTGCAGCAGCCCGCACAGTGCTGTACTCTGCACTCGTAGTTGGAACAGCACTGATATCACTCCAGTGTTGTGTCTGCATAGTGCTGGCACAGCATTAGGACTCCTTCCAAGCCCCCAAGAGCCAGCAGGCTAGGGGTGGGCAAGTGATGGGGAGGGGACGTTGTCGGGCCAGCTGACCTAAACCAACCAAAGGGATATTCTGTAACAGCCGATGTCACTCTCAGCAATAAAAGGGGGGGGGCTCTCATGGGGGAGGGGGCTGTTCCTACTGAACATCCACTACGCGTTTGAGGCCCTGCTTCCCAGGATGTGGCCGAACACCGCTCGCTGATGGGAAGTAGAGCATAATTTTTTCTCTCTCTGTGCTTCCATGCGGACTTATTGTTTCTTTTGTTTCTTTTTCTCCCCATTCCCTTTCCCTTTAATTATACCTTTCTTCAAAAAATTTCAAACCTCGAGTTCTCTGTGTTGTATTTTCTCCCCCTCCCTCTTTGAGGAGAGGGGGAGTGAGGGAGCGGTTGTGGTGGAGCTTGGCTGCCCACCTGAGTAAAACCACCGCTGTCCTTTTTGGCGCCCAACGTGGGGCTCGAGGGTTGAGATAACAATAGTGTTGATTGAAGTATTTACAACTAACATATTGGTTGTCATAATGCTCGGTTTTCTGGTAATACTTTTCTGTGTGGATATGTTGTATGTAGCCCACTCTCTGTTTTCTTTTTTCCTTTACAACCGATCAGAGAAAATGTTGAAGTCTGTGCTTGTTTCTGTGGAAACGGAGATCAGGTCGTTTAGTAAGGGAAGGAGCTCCTCCTATGGATGAGGGAGAAGAGGAAAAGGCAAGCGGCTCTAAAGCAGCGTTATCACGGCAACATCACGAAGAAGAGACTGAAATCATAGATGAATCAGAAACTACTCGGTCTCTATCCTTGAGTGAGCTGCGAGAAATACGAGAAGAATTCAGTCGGCATCCAGGTGAGCACATCCTCACTTGGCTGCTTCGACGCTGGGATAGTGGGGCCAATACCCAACAGCTAGAAGGCAACGAAGCCAAGCAGCTGGGATCCCTTTCTAGAGAAAGACTCATTGACAGAGTAATTGGAAGAGAGGCACAAGTTATCAGCCTCTGGAGGCGAATCCTAACAGCTGTGAAAGAAAGGTATCCCCACAAAGAGGGTATTGTCTCCCAAGTAAACAAATGGACCACTATGGATAAGGGACCACTGTGGATATGGATAAGATTCCAGCAGCTGCGGGAATTAGCTGTGCTGGAGATGCTTTATAGTGATTTAAACAACGCCCAGGCACCTAAAGACCCCGATGAAGTCCAATGCACAGCGTCCATGTGGCGGAAGTTTGTACGGGCTGCACCCCCCAATACATGCCAGCACACTGGCAGTCATGGGTTGGGACGAGGGGATGGGGCCAACTGTGGACAACGTGTCCAATCAACTTCATAAATATGAAGAAAATCTCTCTGCCCAGTACGGGGCTGCATTTCAGCTGTGGAGAGACTGTCCCAACGGTTAGATGAACACATAGCTTCGTCCTCACCTAGACGGAAAAGTCTTTCGGCCTTCAAGCACCAGCAGTCCCCGGCTCAAACAAGGGAGAATCCGGACGCACACCGCGAGGTACCTTGTGGTTTTATTTACGTGACCACGGGGAAGATATGAGGAAGTGGGACGGTGAACCGACCTCGGCCCTAGCTGCTTGGGTACGTGAGCTACGGAAAGATACAGCAGCACCAAAGAGGGCCCCTAGGAGGATTGCTGCCCCAGTTTCTGTTGAACAGTCCCCCAGAGGGAGTAGAAGGAACAGTAATACTCCTGACCCTGATAAAGAGACTTCTCTTTCACGTTTGGAAGAAATAATTGATAGATACTCCGACCAGGACTAGTGGGGCCCTGCCTCTGGCCAGGTAGAGGAGAGGGACAACCGGATTTACTGGACTGTGTGGATTCGATGGCCTGGCACACCGGAACCGCAGAAATAGAAAGCTTTAGTGGACACAGGCGCACAGTGTACCCTAATGCCGTCAGGCCACCAAGGGGCAGAACCCATCTCTATCTCCGGAGTGACGGGGGGATCCCAAGAGCTAACCATATTGGAAGCTGAAGTGAGTCTAACTGGGAATGAGTGGCAAAAGCACCCCATCGTGACTGGCCCAGAGGCCCCGTGCATCGTCGGCATAGACTACCTCAGGAAAGGGTACCTCAAGGATCCAACAGGGTACCGGTGGGCTTTTGGCATAGCTGCCTTGAGCACAGAGAAGATTAAGCAGCTGTCTACCCTGCCTGGTCTCTCACAAGACCCTTCTGCTGTAGGATTGCTGAGGATTGAAGAACAGCAAGTGCGACTACAACTGTGCACCGGTGGCAATAGCGCACCAACCGAGACTCCCTGATTCCTCTCCATGAGTTAGTTCACCATCTGGAGAGCCAAGGAGTGATCAGCAAGACTCATTCACCCTTTAACAGTCCTATATGGCCAGTGCAAAAGTCCAATGGCGAGTGGAGGCTAACAGTGGACTATCGGGGCCTGAATGAAGTCACACCACCACTAAGTGCAGCAGTGCCAGACATGCTAGAACTCCAGTACGAACTAGAGTCAAAGGCAGCCAAGTGGAATGCTACTATCGATACTGCTAATGCATTTTTCTCTATCCGTCTAGCAGCAGCATGCAGGCCACAATTTGCTTTCACTTGGAGGGGCATTCAGTATACTTGGAATCGACTGCCCCAGGGGTGGAAACACAGCCCTGCCATCTGCCATGGACTGATCCAGACGACACTGGAACAGGGGAACGCTCCTGAACATCTGCAGTATATCGAGGATATCATCGTATGGGGTAACACAGCAGAAGACGTTTTTGGGAAAGGGAAGAAAATAATTTCAATTCTCCTGAAAGCTGCATTTGCCATTAAACAGAATAAGGTCAAGGGACCTGCACAGGAAATCCAGTTCTTGGGGGTAAAATGGCAGGATGGACGTCACCACATTCCGACGTATGTGATCAACAAAATAACAGTTCTGTCTCCGCCAACCAGCAAAAAAGAAACAGAAGCGTTCCTAGGTCTTGTGGGATTTTGGAGAATGCACGTGCCAGGCTATAGTCAGCTTGTGAGTCCTCTATATTGAGTGACTCGAAAGAGGAACTCAATATAGAGGACTATATATAGAGGAGTCATTGAGGCCATCACACAGATTAGCCATCAGTGTGAGACCTGTGCTGCAATCAAACGAGCCATGAGGGTAAAGTCTCCCTGGAATAGGGGGAAATGGCTTGGATTTCGATCTGGTGAGGTCTGGCAGATTGACTACACTGGACCACTTCCACAAACCCGCCAAGGCAAACGGTACATACTCACCATGGAAGAAGCAACTACTGGGTGGCTGGAAACATATCCAGTAAACCATGCCACAGCCCGAAACACTATCTTGGGCCTGGAAAGACAAGTGCTGCTGCGACATGGTACACCAGAGAGAATTGAGTCCGACAATGGGAGTCACTTCCGAAACAATTTGGTCACTTCCTGGGCCAAGAGACATGGCATTGAATGGGTGTATCACATCCCTTATCACCCACAAGCCTCTGGGAAGGTTGAGAGGTACAATGGACTGTTAAAAACTATGCTGCGAGCATTGGGTGCTGGGACATGGAAACATTGGGATATAAATCTACCAGAGGCCACTTGGCTAGTTAACAACAGGGGGTCTGAAAGCCGTGCTGGTCCTGCTGAAACAAAACCCCTACACACTGTGGGAGAAACTAAAGTCCCTGTAGTGCATGTGGGGAAGTGGATTGGGAAGGCGGTGTGGGTTGCCCCTGCCATGGGAAAAGGCAAACCCACTCGTGGGATTGTCTTTGCCCAAGGTCCAGGGTATACCTGGTGGGTGATGCAGAAAGATGGGGATATCAAGTGTGTGCCTCAAGGAGATTTAACACTGGGAGAAAATTAATCTTAAAGAGAAGTACAGACTTAAAAATGCTTCAATGGACAGAAAACTATGGTGATGAGAACACCTATATACTAAACTGACCTAATTGTGACACAAATGTTATGGAATAAGGGGTGGAAGTTGTGTTGGGCCTGTCTGAGCTGGAGTCACCTTTTCCCTGCAGCAGCCCGCACAGTGCTGTACTCTGCACTCGTAGCTGGAACAACACTGAAATCACTCCAGTGTCGTGTCTATTGCTGCATAGTGCTGGCACAGCATCAGGACTCCTTCCAAGTCCCCAAGAGCCAGGCACGGGTGCCGGCTGTCCCGTGGGTCCGAACTCGGGCTGCGTGACGCACGGCCATCCCGCTGCCCTGGGCGCCGTTCTTGGGCGACGCATGTGCCAAGCGCAGCGGGTTCCCGGTCCGACCTCGGGCGGCGCGGTGCTGGCTGATCCTATAATCTGGGTGCGGGTGCCGGCTGTCCCGTGGGTCCGAAGTCGGGCGACGTGGGTGCCTGCCGAGCCGTGAAGCGGGAGGCTGCTGCCCACCGGCTCGGGCTCTGGCCGTCCCGGAATCCAGCAGGTTCGGTCTCTTGCGGAGCTGCGGCAGGCCGTCCTGCCCTCCCGGGTAGCTCCTGCCGGAGGCGCGGGATGCGACCGTCCCGAGGTCCTAGGCTGCGGTCCTGGGCGACGCGTGTGCTAGCCGCACCGGGGTCCGGGTCCGACTTTGGCTTTGTCAGGGACGGCGGTCCCGGGCTCCAGGTGTCCGGCCTCGGGCGGCGCGGCCGGCTGTGCCGTGTCCCGGCGATCAGAACTCGGGCGGGTTGGGGGCCGACTGTGCCGTGAAGCGGGAGGCTGCTGTCTGCCGGCTCGGGGTCTGGCCGTGCCGGAGACAAGGGGTTCGGTCCCGTGCGAAGCTGCGGCCGGCCGACCCGCGCTCCCCGTTTCTCTATCCCGGGGCGGGGAATCTGACCCTCGCAAGCCCCTGGGCTCCGTTGTCGGGAGACGCTTGTGCTAGTCGCAGCGGTGTGGCCGGCCGTCCCGATTCTCTGGGATCCGGTCTTGGGCGACGCTTGGGAGCCCAGAAGCTCTTGGGAGCCCAGCTGCTAGGGACAGCCGGCCCCGCGCCGCCCGAGGCGGGACACCTGGACACCGGGACCGCCGGCCCCGAGAAGCCGAGTTCGGCCCCGGACCCCGCTGAGTCTAGCACAAGACCGGTGCCCAGGGTTTCGGGACGGCCGGCCACCGAACCGCACGGCACCGAAAGCCCGCTCTCTGGGAAGCCGGCGGACGCCAGCCCCCCGCTTCACTGCACGGCCGGCCCCCACGCCCCCTGAATTCGGATCCCCGGGACACGACATAGCCGGCCCCCGCTAGCCGACGGCCCGGAATCGCCGTCCCCGAACCGTCCGATGTCGGACCCGGCACCCGGTGCTGCTTGCAAACGCGTCGCACAAGACCGGAGCACAGGGGCTCGGAAGAGCCAGCTCCCGCCCTGCCGGAGGCCGGACTCCCGGGCTATGTCCACATGTCTCTTCAATACTTTTAAGGATCGGGTCTCTTACCACTTCCCCGGGCAGCCTGTTCTAATATCAAAGCACCCCTTCCATGAAGAAATGCTTATTCAGTATCGAGCTAGCCAGTGCTGGTAAACAGAGGTGTTTCTCCCTAGGGGTAGGGCTTGGCATTTCCCTCTCCTGAACTTCAAAAGGTTCCTGCCTGCCCCTATCTGCAGCCTGTCAAGGTTCCTCTGAACGCGCAGCCCCCCATACAAGCGCCTTTTCCACAGAAGCCACCGACCACCAACCTCCTTGCAGCACCACGCCTCAGCATCCCGAGCTATCCCGACAGCTTCCACCCATCGGGAGGTCCCACTTGTAATAAATGACCGAGTCCCAAATAGGCTTACAATTAACGTTTATGATTTATTAAAGGAATAGAGGTCAGCAAAGAGCGCTGGGTGCGCCAGGAGTTTCTGCTCCACCAAGACGCACACAAGTTACATCAGGCGGCTGGTTTTCATGCTGCTAGGCTAATACATATTCATTACTACTTCTACAAAAGGCACGGTTATTCTAATTAGTTCCCAGAATCCAAACCCTCCCACTGGTGCAGGCGTTATCAGTCTCCGGTGGTCCCTCTGGGGGCCGCTCGTACTGAAGGCTCGTAGTCTTCCTCCCAGGCTTTGTCCTTTGGTCGTTCTTCAGCTTCTCCCCTCCCCTTATTTAGTAGTTGCTGGGCCAGATGTCAGAAAGCTGTGTCTCGTGCAATAGTCTGCACAGGCACTGCATAGCAAACACACCAAGTAACATTGACTTCAGTTACTCGCAACAGTTACTCACCTGATAAAGAACTGCATGCAATAAAGGCATCAATACTACATTAGTTTATTCTAACAGATCCTACTAGACGTTACCTCAAAAAGATGTGCATACCCCTCGCTACTTGGAAACGCATCAGTCCATAAACTCTCATCCACCTGAAGAAGCCTGCAACTGACCGAAGGAAAAACAAACACCCCAAAGAGCAGCCCAAGCAGAATGAGCGCTCTGAAGGGATGTCTGGGACTCATATACCATTTGGCCTCGCCTAGCACCCAAACCCAATCACCTGGGAAGGGTAGGGGCAAAGCACAAGGAAGTAGGAAGAGAGCAGCAGCAGCTGTGGTGTTTTTTTTTTTTTTTTTTTTTTTTTTGTGTGTGTGTGATTTTTGTTTTTATTTTTTAATCAGTTTTAGCTCAAAAGCACGCATAGTGCAGACAAGAGAACTAGGGTGTTTCTAGAAGCAAAAATCCCCATGCTTTTGCTGCAGCTTTCAATATTAAAAGACATTATGACCAAGCAAGTAATTGGAACTCTTCCAACTGGAATTAGCTCAAACTTCTATTTACGTATAAAGAAAAAACTAGGAGTAGAACATCTGCTCCATCTTTTCCTCTCTCACCTTGCCATAGGCAGCTCTGGCTGTGACGTCCCAGATTGCATACTGCGTTTCAGCTTTAACAAATGAAAACCTTTACCCTAACCCTTACCCTTATCCTAACCATTAGCTTACCCTTATTCTTACCCTAAACCTAACCCTAATCCTTACCCTTACCCTAATCCTTACCCTACCCTTATACTTACCATTACTCTATCCTTTACCCTAACTCTTACCCTTACCCTAACTCTTACCCCAACCCTTACCCTAAACCTAACCCTTTCCCTAAACCTTATCCTCACCCTAAGCCTTACCCTAACACTTACCTTTGCCCTAACCCTTACCCTTACCCTAATCTGAACCCAAACCCTAACCCTAATACTCTCACCCTAACCCTTACCCTAACCCTCTAAACCTACCCCTAACCATAACCCTCTAAGCCTAACCCTAAACCACTAACCCTAACAATAACCCCCAACCCTCACCCGAAACCCTAACTCTAGCCCCAGCCCTAGCCCCTAACCCTATCCCTAGTTCCCGAGAACTACATCTCCCGGTATGCTCTGGGCATTCAACATGGCCTCCTGGAAGTCCCGAATCCGACAACTACATTTCCCGGCATACCATGGGTACGCAACATGGCCTCCCGGAAGTCCGGAGTCCCGAGAACCACATCTCCCGGCATGCTCTGGGCACACAACATGGCCTCCCAGTGCCGGAAAACTACACCTACCAGCATTCCCCGCACAGCCAGCATGGCCAATCACAGGCCGAGTGCTCGAGAACTGCATTTACCAGCACTCACTGGAACCCTCACCGCCCTTACAAAAAAAGCCTCAAGCCCTAACATCCAAAAATCCTCGAAACCCCTACAGACCTAACCCAAACTATTTACCACACTAAACCCCTGAAGACCTATGCCTAAAACCCCTAACCCAAAATCTTAGGATGCTCAAAACCCAAACCCAACCCAAAACGTTAGGAATGCTCAAAGCCCTAGCCCAAAAACTTAGGGCGCTCCAAACCCTAACCCCAAAACATTAAGACGCAAAAAACCCTAACCCAAAAACTTAGGGTAATACACCAAAAATGTTTGTTCATTGTCTTTTGTATTATAAAAACAAGGAGTTCTGTTTGAGGAGCGGGAGTTGCGAAAGCTCCCTGCTGAAGTAAGGAGCTGCATAATGCTTGCCTAGACACTATGAAAATTCTTTTGCTTAATTTTCTTTTTAAAGAGATTTAAATTCTTAAAAATTCTTTTGCGCGCAACAGTGCGCGCAGTCGCAGAATATACCAGGATGTGCTGCGTAATCCCGGAATTAGCAAGGTATAAAAAGGGACCCTGGCAGGGGTGAGGTGCGTGCCGTTGGCGGAGCTGAGACTCCCCGGCTGCCCAGTGCTGTTTTGCTTGATGTTTGCTTACTCAATAAATTCCTTTCTATGATTAATACAATGCTCTCTGAAAATTAATTAAGGGGGAAACTTTGGACACACTTTGGACACTTTGGATGCTCAAAACCCAAACCCAAAAACTTTGGACGCTCAAAACCCTATCCCGAAAACATTAGGACGCTCCAAACCCTATCCCGAAAACAGGACGCTCAAAGCCCTAACCCAAAAACATTAGGATGCTCCAAGCCCTAACCCAAAAACATTCGGACGCTCAAAACCCAAACCCAAAACATTAAGATGCTCCAAACCCTATCCGGAAAACATTAGGAAGCTCAAAGACCTATCCCAAAAACTTAGGACGCTCAAAACCCTATCCTGAAAACTGAGGATGCTCATTACCCAGACCCAAAATATTAAGATGCTCAAAACCCTAAGCCAACTACTTAGGATGCTTGAAAGCTGATCCCAAAAAATTAGGGCACACAAAAGCCTAATCCCCAAAATTAATATGCTCAAAATCCAAACCCCCAAAATTAGGATACTCAAAACCCTGGCCCTGGAGAACCTAACCTGAAAAAAAAAAAATAAAAAAAAAGATCTTAAAACCCTAACCGTAAATAACTGACCAAAAATAAAACCTTAAGACTCTAACCCTAAAAAACATATCAACACTACAACCCAAAAAACTCTAATACGCTAACCCTGAAACCCTTAAAACCCTAACCCCCAAATCCTTAAAACCCTAACCATTAAAACTCCAACCCTAAAAACCTTAAAATCCTAAACATAAACCCTGAAACCCCTTACCCTGAAACCCAACCCTAGTGCCCAATCCCTGAAACCTTAAAACCCTGAATCAATCTGGAGCAAATAGCATAGGCTGAGTCGAGGATCTCAGTACAGTAGCATTATTATTCGAGATTACAATGGCGGGTGTCCCACAAGCAGGAGGGTGCCTACTAATTCCATACACAGTTTATACACTTCTTTTTTTCTGCCGAGGACCGGGACCCTCCCCTGTTTCCCCTTTAACTGTGCTATTCAAGGTTCATAATCTAGCTGGTGCTTCACAGAAAATACACAGCTGCTGGCCTGTTACAAGTCACATTTCTTTTGAGGTTTTTACTCTTTGAGGTGGTAATGTTTCTTACGCCGTGATTTCCACCTAATTGCTGTAAGGATTCTGGTTGTCTGCGTTTTACAAGGTTGTCTGTTATAATAAATAAAAGTCCCAAATAGGATTACAATCAAAGTTTACAATTCACTGAATGAATAGAGGTAAGCAAACAGTGCTGGGTACACCGGGAGTCTCTGCTCCACCAAGACACGCACCAGTTATACACCAGTTACCTCCCTTAAGGGATATAGAGAAGCCCTCTCAGATACGTCCGTCCTACTTCTCCTGCATGCGGCCGGAGGTCAGTCTAATTCTGGTGCTGTTGGTGGTGGAAGCTGGGGCAACGGTGGTACTGGTGGCGATACCACAGCCATCGGAGGGGGAGCCGCCGGGGGTGGATTGTTAGGATATGGAGGTGGTAGCTTATCCAACGGCTCACGTTTATCTTCTTTTTCTTTTTCATGTTCTTCTTCTTCTTCAAATTTCTTACCTGCTTTTAGTGTAAATATTGAGGCTGGAAAAGGACGTGAAGTCCTCCTGATCCATAATCCTGCATAATCACTTTCTTCCTGGCTAAAAGGTTCCTTTGAATTAACATGGATATTTAAGGCCTGGCAAATCCAGTCTTCGAAGGATCCAAAAACAGGCCAAAAGACATGTAGTCTTAAAGGCTCCTTTGGCCATTCTGTCACACAATACTGGACCATTTTTAATTTACTTTTTCCTTTTCTGGGGTCCCTATCATTCCAATTTCTAATCATTATTCCTAATGGACTTTCTGGTGGTATGACTGGTAATTTGCTCCCTTTCTTCTGGTCTCTGGTCTTCGATTTTGTCTGACCCATCTAGGAATTTTACTATGGCAATTCCCACAGCCCTTGGTTACCTTAGTAAGAGTGTCTTGCAGGGGGTCGAGGACCTATCACACACCCACAAATCCTATAGGAATCCCTTCGGTCCTTCACCAGCCAAGTCCCTCGCGGGAGATTAAAAATGCGGTTAGAAGACCTCCACAATCGCTTCGGAACTAAGTTCCATCTCAGTCACACTCTTACACACACAGGCAACCGAACCCCACCCAACCGAACGGTATACGCTTTAAATGCTTACGACTCCGTCATCTTCGTTCGGATCTTCACACACACAATTACGGGCAAAATATAGTGCTGCAGCTGGCAAGGGAGCTGAAAAAAAGAATGAGAAACTTTGCTTACCTTTATTCAGGTTCAAGATGCCATTAGTTCCGACCTGACTCAAAGAGCAGCCACCAAATGGTGGGGGTGCCTCTCCTAGATCAAACCAGAAATCAGGAACCAAAGCCCTCCCGGACGAGCGCCCACTTGTAATAAATGACTGGGTCCCAAACAGGATTGCAATTGAAATTTACAATTTCTTAAATGAATAGAGGTAAGCAAGCAGCGCTGGGTGCGCCAGGAGTCTCTGCTCCACCAAGACGCACACAAGTTACATCAGGCGGCTGGTTTTTATGCTGCTAGGCTAATACATATTCATTACTACTTCTACAAAAGGCAGGGTTATTCTAATTAGTTCCCAGAATCCAAACCCTCCCACTGGTGCATGTGTTATCAGTCTCCGGTGGTCCCTCTGGGGGCCACTCGTACTGAAGGCTCGTAGTCTTCCTCCCAGGCTTTTCTCTTGTCCTTCTCCTTTGTCCATCTTGGCTGGATGGCAGACACTTGCATAGTGTCCCATCAACAGTTGTAAAAGTTAGCAGTTATTTTGAAACCCCTTTGTTCTCTTATCCCCTATTGACCCGAATTGCTGGACCATTCCTTTGCAAGATACAAGAACTATATACATTAACCACTCTGGTTTTCTCAGACTTTTCATCATATCATGCGGCCCTAGCATTGGTCCATATTGACACGAATCAGATGAACTCATTTCACACTGTTAAGCTGTCTTATCACTGCAAGCATATCTCAATACCACCTTCCTTCGCTCTACAGGATGTAACTGCGCAAAAACAACATTTTTATTCCCACAACCTTGATCCCCTTACCCTGAAATCCTTAGTCCCCTTAAACCTAACAACTCTAACCACAACCCTAACCCTTATAATCAACCCCCTAACGCTAATGACACTGACCTTAATCCAAACCCCAAACTGCCCCTAACCCCAGACAACCAACAACGAAACACACACACACAAAGATGGAAACTACAAAAAAGGCAAAACCCTGGATACAGGCCCCAAATCACAAATACACAAACAAAATGCTACAGAAAAGCCCCAGATGCAGGCCCCAAATGCTACTGCTAGGCCTCAAAAGCTCAAGATGCATCCCAAAGCAAAAATGCAGACCCCAAACGTTACAGAAAAGCCCCCAAACTGCATAAGTCTACAAGCAGGCCCCAAACTGCCAAGAGAAGCAGGCACCAACCACACCCAGATGCAGACCCCAACTGCCCACAAGCAGCTCCTACCCCACCACCCCCTCCCAAGAACTGGACTCCACCCAGACACTGGCCCAAGACCTGGGCCTGCCCCCCGCCAACCCCCCTACCCTCCCCCCCGACACAGGTGTACAAGCAGCTCACAACCCGCCCCTTCAGAGACTGGTCCCACTCCCCCCACGCCCCCCAAGACATGGGATGCGGAGGTGTACAACCAACTCCCAACTCCCTCCCCCTCAAAGGGAGGCCCCAAAGACCCCCAAATGGAGGCTCCTAGAGTGAACAAACACCTCCCAACTTCCCCAGGCACAGGCCCACCCCCCCCCCCCCCCCCAAACACAGGCCACAGAGCTGTATAAACAGCCCAGACCCCCCTCCAAGACCATGGCCCCTATAGTGTACAAGCAGCTCCCAACCCCTCTCAAATACAGACCCCAAAAGTGTACAAGTAGCTCCCCCCCAGAGACAGGACCCAAAGGTGTACAACCAGTTCCCAACACCCCTGAGACACAGGCCCCAACCGCCCCCCCCAGACACAGTGACCCAAATTCTACAAGCAGCTCCCAACCCCTGCCAGGCAGGCCCCCTACCCTATACAAGCAGCTCCCAATCCTCCCCCCCCCCCCCCCCGAGGGAGGCCCCCAAGCCCCCCACAAACACAGGCCCCTACAGTGTACAGGCAGCTCCCAGCCACCCCCAGATGCTGGCCCCAAAGTTGTACAAACAGCTCCCAGCCACCCTGCAGAAACAGATTCCTACATTGTACAAGCAGTTCCCAGCCCGCTAGACACAGGCCCTGACCCCCCACAGATGCAGGCCCCAAAGGTGTACAAGCAGCTCCCACCCCTCCCCCAGACGCAGGTCCCAAGCCCCCCCCCCCCCCCCCAAAACACAGGCCCCTACAACCAGCACCCAACCCCCTACCCCCGATGCCAGGCCCAAAGGTGTAGAAGCAGCTCCAAACCTCCTCCCTCAACCCAGGCTCCAACAGTGTACAAGCAGCTCCCAACCAACCCTCCCCTTCCGACCCCCCCCCCCCCCGACACAGGCTCCAAAGGAATACAAAGAGCTCCCACCCCTCCCCCAGATGCTGGTCTCAACCCCCCCCGCCCCCAGAAGCAGGCCCCAAAGGCGTAGAGTCAGCTCCCAACCCCCTCAATGCTGGCCCCAAGGGTCTACAAGCAGCTCCCCCCTTGCCCCCAGATACCGGCCCCCAGACACAGACCCCAAAAGCCTAATCACAGGCCCTGAACTCTAGAGGCAGGCTCCAAAACCCAGGACAAAGCCCCAGTGGTTCGAGACAGGGCCCAAATCCCAGACACAGGCCCCAAACACTAAACATATGCCAAAAAAAGTATTAGTGCTGGTGCCAAATGTTACAGTGTCTGTAAAAAAAAAAAAGCCCAAAAGCCCGAGATGCTCAAGGCTGAGACGTAACTTGGCTTTCTGAATTACTGGAAAGCAGCTTTCATTCTCAGATAATTGTGTGCAGGCTAGATAGGATGGGGCTTCAGGCACCTCTTCACCTGAGGAAACACACTGCCATCAGGCACCGCTGTGCCAGACAAGCTTGTTCTGCTAGAACACCCTACTCAGATGCACTGTGGCATTCAAGTGAACTGCTTTCATGCAAATATAACGACTGATGTTACAACCCACCTTGCCTGTGGCACCTGATGAACAGAAGAGTAAGCCACCGCAGCGCTTCAAAACCATCCCTGCACGTGCCGCTCCTTGTCGCTCTCTGGCCTTATCTCATATCCTTATCCACTTCTGTGGAGAGCCTGACACGGCACCTGCAAAGCAAGACGGACACATTTCATAGTCACCTTGTGCTACCTGGTTGTTCTGCTCCAACCCAGCTCATGACCAGCCCCTCTTCTCACACAGCTCTTCAGAGTGCAGTTTGCTCCTTTGAGCCTGTGCGAGACACCTGTGAAAGAAAAAGAAACGCATAGGCCGATGCAGCATCCAAAGACACAGCACAACTAGGTAAGTTACTCTCATCTGCTCCCTTACCTCTGAAGCTTACCAGCCCCCGAGGCAGATGCCTCAATCTACCCTCTTCAAACAGCTACAACACCTCTAAAAGACAAAGAGGGGATGCTTAGAGGAACAGTGAGACCTACAACACAACAACTGCTACATCTGTTCCTCACTCACCTTGCCAGAGGCAGCTCTGGGTGTGACGTCCCAGGTTGTACACTGCGTTACTTAACCCTTACCGTAACCCTTACCCTAACCCTTCTCACCCTTACCATTACCCAAATCCTTACCTTTACTTTTTCCTTACCCTTACTCTTTCCTTTAACCATAACCTTACCCTTACCCTATACCTTACTCCAACCCTTCCCCTTCCCCTTCCCCTTACACTAAACCTAACCCTTACCCTTCTGCATCCCCTAAAACATATCCTAACACTTTCCCTTACCCTTAAACTTACCCTAACCCTTTCTATTAACCTTACACTTACTCTTGCCCTAATCCTTGCTTGCACCCTTACACTTCTCCTAACCCTTACCCTTACTCAAACCCTTACTCTAACCCTTACCCTGACCCGTACCCTTCCCCTTCCCCTTCCCCTTCCCCTTACCCTTAACCTAACCCTAAACCTTAAATCTTACCGTAAACCTTACCCTTTCTGCTACACTTACCCTTAGCCTAAATCTAAACCTTACACTTACCCTTAGCCTAACCCTCACCCTTACCATTACCCATACCCTTATTCTTACCCTTACCCTAACCCTTACCTTTACACTTACGGTTACCATTAACCTTACCCTTACCCTAACACTTATCCTTAACCTAACCCTTACCCTAAACCTTACCCCAACCCTTACCCTGACCCTTACATTAACCCTAACCCTTACCCTAAACCTTACACTTACTCTTAACATTAACCTTACCCTTAACCTTTAGCTAATACTTAATCTTACGTTTTTCTCACCCTAACCCTATAATTAACCATAACCATTACGCTAACACTTAACCTTACCCTTAAAATAAGCCATACAACAACACTTAAATGTACAGTTACGCTTAAAATTACCCTAGCAATTACTCGTACAATTTAAATATTAATTAATTAAATTAAAAAATTTTAATTTAAAATTAATTAAATTAAAAAATTAAAATACCCTTATCCTTATACCTTATCCTTAACCCTCACCCTTATCATTACCAATACCCTTACTCTTACACTTATTCTTATACATACAACTTACCCTTTTCCTAACACTTAACCCTAACCTAACTCTAACCCTAAACCTTACCTGAACCCTTTCCAGGACCCTTACATTAACCCTTACCCTTAACCTAAACCTTACACTTGCTCTTAACCTTAAACTAATACTTACCTTTACATTTTCCTCACACTAACCCTAAAATTAACCCTAACCATTACCCTAACAGTTACCCCTAACATAACCCTTACTCTAACACTTACAGTGACCCGTACACTTACACATACCCTTACACTTACTCTTACCCTAACCCTTACCATAACCCAAACTCTAACACATACTTCTACCCATACCCTTACCCTTACCGTTACCCGAACCCTTACACTTACCTTACCCTATCCCTATCCCTTACCATATCCCTTACCCTATCCCTTACCCTATCCCTTACCCTTAACCTAACCCTAAACCTTACCCTTATCCTAACACTTACCCTTACCGTAAACCTTACCCTTTCTGCTACACTTACCCTTAGCCTAAATCTAAACCTTACACTTACCCTTAGCCTAACCCTCACCCTTACCATTACCCATACCCTTATTCTTACCCTTACCCTAACCCTTACCTTTACACTTACGGTTACCATTAACCTTACCCTTACCCTAACACTTATCCTTAACCTAACCCTTACCCTAAACCTTACCCCAACCCTTACCCTGACCCTTACATTAACCCTAACCCTTACCCTAAACCTTACACTTACTCTTAACATTAACCTTACCCTTAACCTTTAGCTAATACTTAATCTTACGTTTTTCTCACCCTAACCCTATAATTAACCATAACCATTACGCTAACACTTAACCTTACCCTTAAAATAAGCCATACAACAACACTTAAATGTACAGTTACGCTTAAAATTACCCTAGCAATTACTCGTACAATTTAAATATTAATTAATTAAATTAAAAAATTTTAATTTAAAATTAATTAAATTAAAAAATTAAAATACCCTTATCCTTATACCTTATCCTTAACCCTCACCCTTATCATTACCAATACCCTTACTCTTACACTTATTCTTATACATACAACTTACCCTTTTCCTAACACTTAACCCTAACCTAACTCTAACCCTAAACCTTACCTGAACCCTTTCCAGGACCCTTACATTAACCCTTACCCTTAACCTAAACCTTACACTTGCTCTTAACCTTAAACTAATACTTACCTTTACATTTTCCTCACACTAACCCTAAAATTAACCCTAACCATTACCCTAACAGTTACCCCTAACATAACCCTTACTCTAACACTTACAGTGACCCGTACACTTACACATACCCTTACACTTACTCTTACCCTAACCCTTACCATAACCCAAACTCTAACACATACTTCTACCCATACCCTTACCCTTACCGTTACCCGAACCCTTACACTTACCTTACCCTATCCCTATCCCTTACCATATCCCTTACCCTATCCCTTACCCTATCCCTTACCCTTAACCTAACCCTAAACCTTACCCTTATCCTAACACTTACCCTTACCGTAAACCTTACCCTTTCTACTACACTTACCCTTAGCCTAAATCTAAACCTTACACTTACCCTTAGCCTAACCCTCACCCTTAACATTACCCATACCCTTATTCTTACCCTTACCCTAACCCTTACCTTTACACTTACGGTTACCATTAACCTTACTCTTACCCTAACACTTACCCTTAACCTAACCCTTACCCTAAACCTTACCCCAACCCTTATCCTGACCCTTAAATTAACCCTAACCCTTACCCTAAACCTTACACTTACTCTTAACCTTAACCTTACACTTAACATTAACCTAATACTTACCCTTACGTTTCCCTCACCCTAACCCTAAAACTAACCCTAACCATTACCCTAACACTTAACCTTACCCTAACCCTAAAATTATTCGTACAATTACCCTTACCCTTAACCTAAGCCGAAACCTTACAGTAAACCTTACCCTTTCTGCTACACTTACCCTTAGCCTAAATCTAAACCTTACACTTACCCCTACTGTAACCCTCACCCTTATCATTACCAATACCCTTACTCTTACCCTTACCCTTACCCTTCTCCTTACACTTACTGTTACCTTTAACATTACCCTTACCCTAACACTTACACTTATCCTTATCCATGCCCTTACCCTTGCCCTAATCTTTAACCTTAACCTAACCCTAACCCTAAACTTTACCCCAACCCTTACCATGACCCTTACATTAACCCTAAACCTTACCCTAAAACTTACACTTACTCTTAACCTTAACCTTACCCTTAACGTTAACCTAATACTTACCCTTACGTTTTCCTGACTTTAACCCTAAAACTAACCCTAACCATTACCCTAACACTTACCCTTACCCTAACCCTAACCGTAACTCTAACCCTTACTCTAACCCTTACCCTGACCCGTACCCTTACACTTACCCTTACCCTAACCCTTACCCTTACCATAACCCATACCCTAACACGTACTTGTAGCCTTAACCTTACCGTTCCACTTACCCTTACCTTTCCTGTCTCTGTTACCCTTACAATTACACTTAACATACACCTTAACCTTAACCTAACCCTTATCATAAGCCATACAACAACACTTACATGTACACTTACGCTTGCACTTACCCTAGCAATTACTCGTACAATTACCCTTAACCTTACTATTAAGCTAACCCTAAACCTTACCCTTATCCTAACACCCTTATGCTAAACCTTACCCTTTCTGCTACACTTACCCTTTGCCTAATTCTAAACCTTACCCTAACCCTCACCCTTACCTAAATCTAACCATTACCCTAACCTTCACTCTTACCCTTACCATTATACTTACTTTTACCCTTAACCTAAACCTTACCCCAACCCTTACCCTGACCCTTACATTAACCCTAACCCTAACCCTAACCCTAACCCTAACCCTAACCCTAACCCTAACCCTAACCCTAACCCTAACCCTAACCCTAACCCTAACCCTAACCAACCCTTCCTCTAACCCTAACCCTCAACCTAAACCTTACACTTAATCTTAACTTTAACCTTACCCTTAAACTAATACATACCCTTACGTTTCCCTCACCATAACCCTAAAATTAACCGTAACCATTACCCTAACACTTATCCTTACCGAACCCTAACCCTAACCCTTACTCTAACTTTTACCCTGACCCGGACCCTTAGACTTCCCCTTCCCCTTACTCTTCCCCTTACCCTAACCCTTACCCTTCCACTAACGCTTACCATTAACCTTACCCTTACCCTAACACCCTTACCCTATCCCTTACATTTATCCTTATCCATACAACTTACGCTTACCCTAACACTTAACCTTACCCTAACCCTAACCCTAACCCTAACCCTTACTCTAACCCTTACCCTGACCTGTACCCTTACACTTACCCTTACCCTTATACTTACCCTAATTCTTACCCATACCATAACCCATACCCTAACACATATTTGTATCCTTAACCTTACCGTTACCCTTAACCTTACCCTTACCCTTACTCTATCGGTTACCCTTAAGCTTACCCTTAACATAAACCTTACCCTTGACCTTACCCTTACCATAAGCCCTACAACAACACTTACATGTACACTTACGCTTACACTTACCCTAGCAATTACTCGTACAATTACCCTTACCCTTACCCTTACACTTACCCTTACCCTTAACCTAAGCCGAAACCTTAAACCTCACAGTAAACCTTACCCTTTCTGCTACACTTCACCTTAGCCTAAATCTAAACCTTACACTTACCCTTACTGTAACCCTCACCCTTATCATTACCAATACCCTTACTCTTACCCTTACCCTAACCCTTCTCCTTACACTTACTGTTACCTTTAACATTACCCTTACCCTAACACTTACACTTATCCTTATCCATACCCTTACCCTTACCCTAATCCTCACCCTTAACCTAACCCTGACCCGAAACCTTACCCCAGCCCTTACCCTGACCCTTACATTAACCCTAACCCTTTCCTAAAACTTACACTTACTCTTAACCTTAACCTTACCCTTAACATTAACCTAATACTTACCCTTACGTTTTCCTGACTTTAACCCTAAAATTAACCCTAACCATTACCCTAACACTTACCCTTACCCTAACCCTAACCGTAACTCTAACCCTTACTCTAACCCTTACTCTGAACCGTACCCTTACACTTACCCTTACCCTAACCCTTACCCTTACCATAACCCATACCCTAACACGTACTTGTAGCCTGAACCTTACCGTTCCCCTTACCCTTACCTTTCCTGTCTCTGTTACCCTTACAATTACACTTAACATACACCTTAACCTTAACCTAACCCTTATCATAAGCCATACAACAACACTTACATGTACACTTACGCTTGCACTTACCCTAGCAATTACTCGTACAATTACCCTTAACCTTACTATTAAGCTAACCCTAAACCTTACCCTTATCCTAACACCCTTATGCTAAACCTTACCCTTTCTGCTACACTTACCCTTTGCCTAATTCTAAACCTTACCCTAACCCTCACCCTTACCTAAATCTAACCATTACCCTAACCTTCACTCTTACCCTTACCATTATACTTACTTTTACCCTTAACCTAAACCTTACCCCAACCCTTACCCTGACCCTTACATTAACCCTAACCCTAACCCTAACCCTAACCCTAACCCTAACCCTAACCCTAACCCTAACCCTAACCCTAACCCTAACCCTAACCCTAACCCTAACCCTAACCCTAACCAACCCTTCCTCTAAACCTAACCCTCAACCTAAACCTTACACTTAATCTTAACTTTAACCTTACCCTTAAACTAATACATACCCTTACGTTTCCCTCACCATAACCCTAAAATTAACCGTAACCATTACCCTAACACTTATCCTTACCGAACCCTAACCCTAACCCTTACTCTAACTTTTACCCTGACCCGGACCCTTAGACTTCCCCTTCCCCTTACTCTTCCCCTTACCCTAACCCTTACCCTTCCACTAACGCTTACCATTAACCTTACCCTTACCCTAACACCCTTACCCTATCCCTTACATTTATCCTTATCCATACAACTTACGCTTACCCTAACACTTAACCTTACCCTAACCCTAACCCTAACCCTAACCCTTACTCTAACCCTTACCCTGACCTGTACCCTTACACTTACCCTTACCCTTATACTTACCCTAATTCTTACCCATACCATAACCCATACCCTAACACATATTTGTATCCTTAACCTTACCGTTACCCTTAACCTTACCCTTACCCTTACTCTATCGGTTACCCTTAAGCTTACCCTTAACATAAACCTTACCCTTGACCTTACCCTTACCATAAGCCCTACAACAACACTTACATGTACACTTACGCTTACACTTACCCTAGCAATTACTCGTACAATTACCCTTACCCTTACACTTACCCTTACCCTTAACCTAAGCCGAAACCTTAAACCTCACAGTAAACCTTACCCTTTCTGCTACACTTCACCTTAGCCTAAATCTAAACCTTACACTTACCCTTACTGTAACCCTCACCCTTATCATTACCAATACCCTTACTCTTACCCTTACCCTAACCCTTCTCCTTACACTTACTGTTACCTTTAACATTACCCTTACCCTAACACTTACACTTATCCTTATCCATACCCTTACCCTTACCCTAATCCTCACCCTTAACCTAACCCTAACCCGAAACCTTACCCCAGCCCTTACCCTGACCCTTACATTAACCCTAACCCTTTCCTAAAACTTACACTTACTCTTAACCTTAACCTTACCCTTAACATTAACCTAATACTTACCCTTACGTTTTCCTGACTTTAACCCTAAAATTAACCCTAACCATTACCCTAACACTTACCCTTACCCTAACCCTAACCGTAACTCTAACCCTTACTCTAACCCTTACTCTGAACCGTACCCTTACACTTACCCTTACCCTAACCCTTACCCTTACCATAACCCATACCCTAACACGTACTTGTAGCCTGAACCTTACCGTTCCCCTTACCCTTACCTTTCCTGTCTCTGTTACCCTTACAATTACACTTAACATACACCTTAACCTTAACCTAACCCTTATCATAAGCCATACAACAACACTTACATGTACACTTACGCTTGCACTTACCCTAGCAATTACTCGTACAATTACCCTTAACCTTACTATTAAGCTAACCCTAAACCTTACCCTTATCCTAACACCCTTATCCTAAACCTTACCCTTTCTGCTACACTTACCCTTTGCCTAATTCTAAACCTTACCCTAACCCTCACCCTTACCTAAATCTAACCATTACCCTAACCTTCACTCTTACCCTTACCATTATACTTACTTTTACCCTTAACCTAAACCTTACCCCAACCCTTACCCTGACCCTTACATTAACCCTAACCCTAACCCTAACCCTAACCCTAACCCTAACCCTAACCCTAACCCTAACCCTAACCCTAACCCTAACCCTAACCCTAACCCTAACCCTAACCCTTAACCTAAACCTTACACTTAATCTTAACTTTAACCTTACCCTTAAACTAATACATACCCTTACGTTTCCCTCACCATAACCCTAAAATTAACCGTAACCATTACCCTAACACTTATCCTTACCTAACCCTAACCCTTACTCTAACTTTTAACCCTGACACGGGCCCTTAGACTTCCCCTTCCCCTTCCTCTTCCCCTTACCCTAACCCTTGCCCTTACACTTACGGTTACCATTAACCTTACCCTTACCCTAACACTTACCCTTACCCTATCCCTTACACTTATCCTTATCCATACAACTTCCGCTTACCCTAACACTTAACCTTTACCTAACCCTAACCCTAAACCTTACCTGAACCCTTACCCTGACCCTTACATTAACCCTTACCCTAAAACTAACACTTGACCTTAACCTTCCCCTTAACCTTAACCTAATACTTACCCTTACTTTTCCCTCACCCTAACCCTAAAATTAACCCTAACCATTACCCCAACACTTACCCTTACCCTAACCCTTACCCTTACCATAACCCATACTCTAACACATACTTCTACCCGTACCCTTACCATAACTCTTACCTTTACCATAACCCTTACCCTTACCGTTACAGTTGCCCTTACCCTTACCCTATAACTTACCCTTAACCTAACCCTAAACCTTACCCTTATCCTAACACTTAACCTTACCATAAACCTTACCCTTTCTGCTACACTTAGCCTAAATCTAAACCTTACACTTACCCTTAGCCTAACCCTCACCCTTACCATTACCCATACCCTTATTCTTACCCTTACCGTAACCCTTACCTTTACACTTACGGTTACCATTAACCTTACCCTTACCTTAACACTTATCCTTAACCTAACCCTTACCCTAAACCTTACCCCAAACCTTACCCTGACCCTTACATTAACCCTAACCCTTACCCTAAACCTTACACTTACTCTTAACCTTAACCTTACCCTTAACATTAACCTAATATTTACGCATACGTTTTCCTGACTTTAACCCTAAAACTAACCCTAACCATTACCCTAACACTTAACCTTACCCTAACCCTAACCCTAACCCTTACTCTAACCCTTACCCTGATCCGTACCCTTACACTTACCCTTACCCTTCTACTTACCCTAATTCTTACCCATACCATAACCCATACCCTAACACATATTTGTACCCTTAACCTTACCGTTACCCTTAACCTTACCCTTACTTTTACTCTATCCATTACCCTTACGCTTACCCTTAACATAAACCTTACCCTTGACCTTACCCTTACCATAAGCCCTACAACAACACTTACATGTACACTTACGCTTGCACTTACCCTAGCAATTACTCGTACAATTACCCTTAACCTTACTATTAAGCTAACCCTAAACCTTACCCTTATCCTAACACCCTTATCCTAAACCTTACCCTTTCTGCTACACTTACCCTTTGCCTAATTCTAAACCTTACCCTAACCCTCACCCTTACCTAAATCTAACCATTACCCTAACCTTCACTCTTACCCTTACCATTATACTTACTTTTACCCTTAACCTAAACCTTACCCCAACCCTTACCCTGACCCTTACATTAACCCTAACCCTTACCCTAACCCTAACCCTAACCCTAACCCTTCCTCTAACCCTAACCCTAACCCTAACCCTAACCCTAACCCTAACCCTAACCCTAACCCTAACCCTAACCCTAACCCTTCCTCTAACCCTAACCCTTAACCTAAACCTTACACTTAATCTTAACTTTAACCTTACCCTGAAACTAATACATACCCTTACGTTTCCCTCACCATAACCCTAAAATTAACCGTAACCATTACCCTAACACTTATCCTTACCGAACCCTAACCCTAACCCTTACTCTAACTTTTACCCTGACCCGGACCCTTAGACTTCCCCTTCCCCTTACTCTTCCCCTTACCCTAACCCTTACCCTTCCACTAACGCTTACCATTAACCTTACCCTTACCCTAACACTTACCCTTACCCTATCCCTTACATTTATCCTTATCCATACAACTTACGCTTACCCTAACACTTAACCTTACCCTAACCCTAACCCTAACCCTTACTCTAACCCTTACCCTGACCTGTACCCTTACACTTACCCTTACCCTTATACTTACCCTAATTCTTACCCATACCATAACCCATACCCTAACACATATTTGTATCCTTAACCTTACCGTTACCCTTAACCTTACCCTTACCCTTACTCTATCGGTTACCCTTAAGCTTACCCTTAACATAAACCTTACCCTTGACCTTACCCTTACCATAAGCCCTACAACAACACTTACATGTACACTTACGCTTACACTTACCCTAGCAATTACTCGTACAATTACCCTTACCCTTACCCTTACACTTACCCTTACCCTTAACCTAAGCCGAAACCTTAAACCTCACAGTAAACCTTACCCTTTCTGCTACACTTCACCTTAGCCTAAATCTAAACCTTACACTTACCCTTACTGTAACCCTCACCCTTATCATTACCAATACCCTTACTCTTACCCTTACCCTAACCCTAACCCTTCTCCTTACACTTACTGTTACCTTTAACATTACCCTTACCCTAACACTTACACTTATCCTTATCCATACCCTTACCCTTACCCTAATCCTCACCCTTAACCTAACCCTAACCCGAAACCTTACCCCAGCCCTTACCCTGACCCTTACATTAACCCTAACCCTTTCCTAAAACTTACACTTACTCTTAACCTTAACCTTACCCTTAACATTAACCTAATACTTACCCTTACGTTTTCCTGACTTTAACCCTAAAATTAACCCTAACCATTACCCTAACACTTACCCTTACCCTAACCCTAACCGTAACTCTAACCCTTACTCTAACCCTTACCCTGACCCGTACCCTTACACTTACCCTTGCCCTAACCCTTACCCTTACCATAACCCATACCCTAACACGTACTTGTAGCCTTAACCTTACCGTTCCACTTACCCTTACCTTTACTGTCTCTGTTAGTCTTACACTTACACTTAACATGAACCTTAACCTTAACCTAACCCTTATCATAAGCCATACAACAACACTTACATGTACACTTACGCTTGCACTTACCCTAGCAATTACTCGTACAATTACCCTTAACCTTACTATTAAGCTAACCCTAAACCTTACTCTTATCCTAACACTTACCCTTATCCTAAACCTTACCCTTTCTGCTACACTTACCCTTTGCCTAATTCTAAACCTTACCCTAACCCTCACCCTTACCTAAATCTAACCATTACCCTAACCTTCACTCTTACCCTTACCATTATACTTACTTTTACCCTTAACCTAAACCTTACCCCAACCCTTACCCTGACCCTTACATTAACCCTAACCCTAACCCTAACCCTAACCCTAACCCTAACCCTAACCCTAACCCTAACCCTAACCCTTAACCTAAACCTTACACTTAATCTTAACTTTAACCTTACCCTTAAACTAATACATACCCTTACGTTTCCCTCACCATAACCCTAAAATTAACCGTAACCATTACCCTAACACTTATCCTTACCTAACCCTAACCCTTACTCTAACTTTTAACCCTGACACGGGCCCTTAGACTTCCCCTTCCCCTTCCTCTTCCCCTTACCCTAACCCTTGCCCTTACACTTACGGTTACCATTAACCTTACCCTTACCCTAACACTTACCCTTACCCTATCCCTTACACTTATCCTTATCCATACAACTTCCGCTTACCCTAACACTTAACCTTTACCTAACCCTAACCCTAAACCTTACCTGAACCCTTACCCTGACCCTTACATTAACCCTTACCCTAAAACTAACACTTGACCTTAACCTTCCCCTTAACCTTAACCTAATACTTACCCTTACTTTTCCCTCACCCTAACCCTAAAATTAACCCTAACCATTACCCCAACACTTACCCTTACCCTAACCCTTACCCTTACCATAACCCATACTCTAACACATACTTCTACCCGTACCCTTACCATAACTCTTACCTTTACCATAGCCCTTACCCTTACCGTTACAGTTGCCCTTACCCTTACCCTTACCCTTACCCTATAACTTACCCTTAACCTAACCCTAAACCTTACCCTTATCCTAACACTTAACCTTACCATAAACCTTACCCTTTCTGCTACACTTAGCCTAAATCTAAACCTTACACTTACCCTTAGCCTAACCCTCACCCTTACCATTACCCATACCCTTATTCTTACCCTTACCGTAACCCTTACCTTTACACTTACGGTTACCATTAACCTTACCCTTACCTTAACACTTATCCTTAACCTAACCCTTAACCTAAACCTTACCCCAACCCTTACCCTGACCCTTACATTAACCCTAACCCTTACCCTAACCCTAACCCTAACCCTAACCCTTCCTCTAACCCTAACCCTTAACCTAAACCTTACACTTAATCTTAACTTTAACCTTACCCTTAAACTAATACATACCCTTACGTTTCCCTCACCATAACCCTAAAATTAACCGTAACCATTACCCTAACACTTACCCTTACCGAACCCTAACCCTAACCCTTACTCTAACTTTTACCCTGACCCGGACCCTTAGACTTCCCCTTCCCCTTACTCTTCCCCTTACCCTAACCCTTACCCTTCCACTAACGCTTACCATTAACCTTACCCTTACCCTAACACTTACCCTTACCCTATCCCTTACATTTATCCTTATCCATACAACTTACGCTTACCCTAACACTTAACCTTACCCTAACCCTAACCCTAACCCTTACTCTAACCCTTACCCTGACCTGTACCCTTACACTTACCCTTACCCTAACCCTTACCCTTACCATAACCCATACCCTAACACGTACTTGTAGCCTTAACCTTACCGTTCCACTTACCCTTACCTTTACTGTCTCTGTTAGTCTTACACTTACACTTAACATGAACCTTAACCTTAACCTAACCCTTATCATAAGCCATACAACAACACTTACATGTACACTTACGCTTGCACTTACCCTAGCAATTACTCGTACAATTACCCTTAACCTTACTATTAAGCTAACCCTAAACCTTACTCTTATCCTAACACTTACCCTTATCCTAAACCTTACCCTTTCTGCTACACTTACCCTTTGCCTAATTCTAAACCTTACCCTAACCCTCACCCTTACCTAAATCTAACCATTACCCTAACCTTCACTCTTACCCTTACCATTATACTTACTTTTACCCTTAACCTAAACCTTACCCCAACCCTTACCCTGACCCTTACATTAACCCTAACCCTAACCCTAACCCTAACCCTAACCCTTAACCTAAACCTTACACTTAATCTTAACTTTAACCTTACCCTTAAACTAATACATACCCTTACGTTTCCCTCACCATAACCCTAAAATTAACCGTAACCATTACCCTAACACTTATCCTTACCTAACCCTAACCCTTACTCTAACTTTTAACCCTGACACGGGCCCTTAGACTTCCCCTTCCCCTTCCTCTTCCCCTTACCCTAACCCTTGCCCTTACACTTACGGTTACCATTAACCTTACCCTTACCCTAACACTTACCCTTACCCTATCCCTTACACTTATCCTTATCCATACAACTTCCGCTTACCCTAACACTTAACCTTTACCTAACCCTAACCCTAAACCTTACCTGAACCCTTACCCTGACCCTTACATTAACCCTTACCCTAAAACTAACACTTGACCTTAACCTTCCCCTTAACCTTAACCTAATACTTACCCTTACTTTTCCCTCACCCTAACCCTAAAATTAACCCTAACCATTACCCCAACACTTACCCTTACCCTAACCCTTACCCTTACCATAACCCATACTCTAACACATACTTCTACCCGTACCCTTACCATAACTCTTACCTTTACCATAACCCTTACCCTTACCGTTACAGTTGCCCTTACCCTTACCCTTACCCTTACCCTATAACTTACCCTTAACCTAACCCTAAACCTTACCCTTATCCTAACACTTAACCTTACCATAAACCTTACCCTTTCTGCTACACTTAGCCTAAATCTAAACCTTACACTTATCCTTAGCCTAACCCTCACCCTTACCATTACCCATACCCTTATTCTTACCCTTACCGTAACCCTTACCTTTACACTTACGGTTACCATTAACCTTACCCTTACCTTAACACTTATCCTTAACCTAACCCTTACCCTAAACCTTACCCCAACCCTTACCCTGACCCTTACATTAACCCTAACCCTTACCCTAAACCTTACACTTACTCTTAACCTTAACCTTACCCTTAACATTAACCTAATATTTACGCATACGTTTTCCTGACTTTAACCCTAAAACTAACCCTAACCATTACCCTAACACTTAACCTTACCCTAACCCTAACCCTAACCCTAACCCTTACTCTAACCCTTACCCTGATCCGTACCCTTACACTTACCCTTACCCTTCTACTTACCCTAATTCTTACCCATACCATAACCCATACCCTAACACATATTTGTATCCTTAACCTTACCGTTACCCTTAACCTTACCCTTACTTTTACTCTATCCATTACCCTTACGCTTACCCTTAACATAAACCTTACCCTTGACCTTACCCTTACCATAAGCCCTACAACAACACTTACATATACACTTACGCTTACACTTACCCTAGCAATTACTCGTACAATTACCCTTAACCTTACCCTTACCCTTAACCTAGCCATAAACATTAAGGATAAGCTAAAGGGTCACCCTTAAGGTTAACGTTATCCTAACACTTACACTTAGGTGGGTAAGTGGAAGTGTAAGGGTACAGTTCAGGGTAAGGGTTAGAGTAAGGGTAAGTGTTAGGGTAATGGTTAGGCTAATTTTAGGTTTAGGTTGAGGGAAACGGAAGGGTAAGTATTAGGTTAAGTTTAAGGATAAGGTTAAGAGTTATGGTAAGGGTTAGGTTTAATGTAAGGGTAAGGTTTTGGGAAATGTTTAGGATAAGGGTAAGAGAAGGGATAATGGTAAGGGTAAGGATGATGTTTAGTGTAAGGGTTAGATTTAGTTAAGGGTACGGGTTAGTGTAAGTTTAAGAGTAAGGGTAAGTGTAAGGGTATGTGTAAAAGTACGGGTAATTGTAAGGGTTAGGGTAAGGGTAAGTGTAAGGGTATGGGTCAGGGTAAGGGTTAGAGTAAGGGTTAGAGTTACGGTTAGGGTTAGGCTTAGGGTAAGTGTTAGGGTAATGGTAAGGGTTAGGGTTAGTTTTAGGGTTAAAGTCAGGAAAACGTAAGGGTAAGTATTAGGTTAATGTTAAGGGTAAGGTTAAGGTTAAGAGTAAGTGTAAGGTTTAGGGTAAGGGTTACGGTTAATGTAAGTGTCAGGGTAAGGGCTGGGGTAAGGTTTCGGGTTAGGGTTAGGTTAAGGGTAAGGATTACGGTAAGGGTAAGGGTATGGATAAGGATAAGTGTAAGTGTTAGGGTAAGGGTAATGTAAAAGGTAACAGTAAGTGTAAGGAGAAGGGTTAGGGTAAGGGTAAGAGTAAGGGTATTGGTAATGATAAGGGTGAGGGTTACAGTAAGGGTAAGTGTAAGGTTTAGATTTAGGCTAAGGGGAAGTGTAGCAGAAAGGGTAAGGTTTACTGTAAGGTTTAAGGTTTCGGCTTAGGTTAAGGGTAAGGGTAAGGGTAATTGTACGAGTAATTGCTAGGGTAAGTGTAAGCATAAGTGTACATGTAAGTGTTGTTGTATGGCTTATGGTAAGGGTAAGGTCAAGGGTAAGGTTTATGTTAAAAGAAAGCGTAAGGGTAAAGGATAGAATAAGGGTAAGTGTAACGGTTAAGTGTTAGGGTAATGGTTAGGGTTAATTTTAGGATTAGGGTGAGAAAAATGTAAGGTTAAGTACTAGCTTAAGGTTAATGGTAAGGTTAAGATTAAGAGTAAGTGTAAGGTTTAGGTTAAGGTTTAGTGTTAATGTAAGGTTCAGGGAAAGGTTTGGGGTAAGGTTTAGGGTAAGGGTTGGGGTAAGGTTAAGGGTATGGATAAGGAAAAGTGTAAGGGATAGGGTAAGGGTAAGGGTTAGCGTAAGGGTAAGATTAATGGTAATGTTTATGTTAAGGGTAAGCGTAAGGGTAACGGATAGAGTAAGGGTAAGGGTAAGGGTAACGGTAAGGTTAAGGGTACAAATTTGTGTTAGGGTATGGGTTATGGTATGGGTAAGAGTTATGGTAATGTAAGGGTAAGGGTGAGTATAAGGGTATGGGTCAGGGTAAGGGTTAGAATAATGGTTAGGGTTAATTTTAGGGTTAGGGTGAGGGAAACGTAAGGGTAAGTATTCGGTTCAGGTAAGGGTAAGTGTAAGATTTAGATTTAGGCTAATGGTAATTGTAGCAGAAAGGGTAAGGTTTACGATAAGGGTAAGTGTTAGGGTAAGGGTAAGGTTTAGGGTAAGAGTAAGTGTATGTGTATGTGTAAGGGTACGGGTCATTGTAAGGGTTAGAGTAAGGGTTAGGGTAAGGGTGTTAGGGTAATGGTTAGGGTTAATTTTAGGGTTAGGGTGAGGGAAACGTAAGGGTAAGGATTAGGTTAAGGTTAAGGGTAAGGTTAAGGTTAAGAGTAAGTGTAAGGTTTAGGATAAGGGTTAGGGTTAATGTAAGGGTCAGGGTAAGGTTTCAGGTAAGGTTTAGGTTTAGAGTTAGGTTAACGGTAAGTGTTCGGGTAAGGGTAAGTTTTATGGACACGGATAATTGTAAGGGATAGGGTAAGGTTAAGGTTAATGATAACGGTAAAAGGAAGGGTAAGGTTTAGGGTAAGGGTAAGAGAAAGGATATGGGTAATGGTAAGGGTGAGGGTAAGGGTAAGGGTAAGTGTAAGGTTTAGATTTAGGCTAAGGGTAAGTGTAGCAGAAAGGTGTAGGATTAGGGTAAGGGTGTTAGGATAAGGGTTAGGTTAAGGGTAAGGGTAATGGTAAGGATAAGGGTAAGGGTAAGGGTAAGGGTAAGGGTAACGGTAAGGGTATCGGTAATGGTAAGGGAAAGGGTTAGGGTAAGTGTAAGGGTAAGGGTAAGTGTAAGGGTACAGGTCAGGGTAAGGATTAGAGTTAGGGTTAGGTAAGGATAAGTGTTAGGGTAATGGGTACTGTTAAAATTAGGGTTATGGTGAGGGAAATGTACGGATATGTATTAGTTTAAGGGTAAGGTTAAGGTTAAGAGTAATTGTAAGGTTTAGGTAAAGGGTTAGGGTTAATGTAAGGGTTAGGGTAAGGGTTGGGGTAAGGTTTAGGGTAAGGAGAAGAGTAAGGGTATGGTTAATGGTAAGGGTGAGGGTTAGGGTTATGGGAAGGATAAGGGTAAGTGTAAGGTTTAGGTTAAGGGTAATGGTATGGAGAAGGGTAAGGGTAAGTGTAAGGGTAAGGGTAGGAGTAATTGAAAGAGTAATTCCTAGGGTAACTGTAAGCGTAAGTGTACATTTAAGTGTTGTTGTATGGCTTATTGTAAGGGTAAGGTTAAGTGTTAGGGTAATGGTTATGGTTAATTATAGGTTTAGGGTGAGAAAAACGTAAGGTTAAGTATTAGCTAAAGGTTAAGGGTAAGGTTAATGTTAAGAGTAAGTGTAAGGTTTAGGGTAAGGGTTAGGGTTAATGTAAGGGTCAGGGTAAGGGTTAGGGTAAGGGTTAGGTTCAGGATAAGTGTTAGGGTAAGGGTAAGGTTAATGGTAACCGTAAGTGTAAAGATAAGGGTTAGGGTAAGAATAAGGGTAAGGGTGAGGGTTAGGCTAAGGGTAAGTGTAAGGTTTAGATTTAGGCTAAAGGTAAGTGTAGCAGAAAGGGTAAGCTTTACGGTAAGGTTTGAGGTTTAGGCTTAGGTTAAGGGTAAGGGTAAGGTTAAGGTTTAGATTTAGGAAAAGGGTAAGTGTAGCAGAAAGGTTAAGGGTTAGGGTAAGTGTTAGGATAAGGGTAAGGTTAAGGGTAAGGGTAATGGTATGAATAAGGGTAAGGGTAAGGGTAAGGGTACGGGTCAGGGTAAGGGTTAGAGTAAGGGTTTGAGTAAGGGTAAGGGTTAGGATAAGTGTAAGGGTGCAAGCAAGGATTAGGGCAAGAGTAATTGTACGGGTAATAGTAAGGGTTAGGGTAAGTTTAAGGGTAAGGGAAAGTGTTAGGATATGTTTTAGGGGAAGCAGAAGGGTAAGGGTTAGGTTTAGTGTAAGGGGAAGGGGAAGGTAAGGGGAAGGGTTGGAGTAAGGTATAGGGTAAGGGTAAGGTTATGGTTAAAGGAAAGAGTAAGGGTAAGGAAAAAGTAAAGGTAAGGATTTGGGTAATGGTAAGCGTGAGAAGGGTTAGGGTAAGGGTTATGGTAAGGGTTAGGTAACGCAGTGTACAACCTGGGACGTCACACGCAGAGCTGCCTCTGGCAAGGTGAGTGAGGAACAGATGTAGCAGTTGTTGTGTTGTAGGTCTCACTGTTCCTCTAAGCATCCCCTCTTTGTCTTTTAGAGGTGTTGTAGCTGTTTGAAGAGGGTAGATTGAAGCATCTGCCTCGGGGGCTGGTAAGCGGCAGAGGTAAGGGAGCAGATGAGAGTAACTTACCTAGTTGTGCTGTGTCTTTGGATGCTGCATCGGCCTATGCGTTTCTTTTTCTTTCACAGGTGTCTCGCACAGGCTCAAAGGAGCAAACTGCACTCTGAAGAGCTGTGTAAGAAGAGGGGCTGGTCGTGAGCTGGGTTGGAGCAGAGCGACCAAGTAGCACAAGGTGACTATGAAAGGTGTCCGTCTTGCTTTGCAGGTGCCGTGTCAGGCTCTCCACAGAAGTGGATAAGGATATGAGATAAGGCCAGAGAGCGACAAGGAGCGGCACGTGCAGGGATGGTTTTGAAGCGCTGCGGTGGCTTACTCTTCTGTTCATCAGGTGCCACAGGCAAGGTGGGTTGTAACATCAGTCGTTATATTTGCATGAAAGCAGTTCACTTGAATGCCACAGTGCATCTGAGTAGGGTGTTCTAGCAGAACAAGCTTGTCTGGCACAGCGGTGCCTGATGGCAGTGTGTTTCCTCAGGTGAAGAGGTGCCTGAAGCCCCATCCTATCTAGCCTTGATTCAAAGATTGAAGCCGAAATTCCTTGAAGTGGTATATTCTTTATTGCAGCGCTGGATGCACGGGGGATCTCTCCACCTATCGTGCATACCCAAAGCAGAAAGCAGTCTTGAATTTATACAATCAATCTATCAATATTCTACAAGCACCTATACATATGCATTACCTATCCCCGCCTTCCCTCGCTTCTCATGCTAATTAGCCTTTTGGCACCTTGCGCCTGCGCAGAGCCTTCCAAGAATTGTGGGCAGGGGTCTTTGGGACGTGGGCAGGGGTCTTTGGGAGGAAGACCCCGAGTCTTCCTCACAGTGTACTTTTCACCTTTGGTCAGGAATCTGCTGAATTGGCATGTTTCTTAATTGCAAGAGCTGCTTGTTGCTAATTCTCCCGTTTGTTGTATCTTTATAATGAATTCCAGTGTCCAGTTTCGAGATTTATAGTCCTTACATTCGTTTCTCTGTCCGCCTGCCGCTTCCTTATCATGAGTTCCAGTGTCTTGTTTCGAGATATACAGTCCTTGTCTGGGGATTGTCCTTGCCTCCCCAATACCTCCTTAATCAATCCCCCCTTTTCTTTTCCCATGCAAATTCTTTTGCATCAGATACTTTCATTATTTACAGTAACACAACAAAGCAGGCATCTAAACAACATGCACACAAATATTCCTAACACTACTAATACGATTAGAGCAATGAATACTTGTTTCAACCATTGGAAATTGGGCAACCAGGAGGTTAACTTATTCCATAGTTCACTAAAACTCCATGAAAGATCATCTTTACTGATCTCATGTAGGATCCTTGTCTGCTTCCATATTTCTTCCAGGTCGGTAGAGATCCTTCCACTCTGATCTACATACACACAACAACTTGTGTTTATTACTGTACAGACTCCCCCTTGAGTGGCTAGTAACAAGTCTAGGGCCATCCGATTTTGTAATACTACCTGTGATAAACTAGATATCTCTTCTTGTTGAGCCTTTATAGCATCCAGAATTTTGTTTTCTAACTTCTCTATAATTGCAGAAATATTAACTATTGCCTTTTCCAATTCACTCACTCCTAACCATGGGATAAACCATCGCACAAAACTATGAAAAGGGCTGTGTCTCTCTACCAATGGATTGTTAATTTTTCATCTGATTCTCCGCATATGAGTTCTCAAGTAACCTCGAGGCACTACATCATGTACTGTCATATTGGGGACTACCGCTCCAAGAGTGCAAGTTCCCTTCCAATTCTCAGGCAAGACCTTACGGGCTGTATCATTGCATAGCCAATACCACCCTTTTCCTTCTGGAACCGGCCAGCTGGTTGAATTTGCCCAGCCGCTAGTCGTACTAATATCAATTGTTCAATTACAAGATGTCTGATTTCCCACATAAGTAGTATCCGTATTTATACAATGCTGTTTTCCTATACCCTTAGGCGGGTTACACCTTTGTACACATACATAATAGGATTCTAACGGCACGAAGCTACTCACTTCTAGTTCCAAAACTGCTTAATATTTTCGACCCCAAGATGTGTTTTCCCACAAATTAGTCCAAGATAAGTTTGCAGGCAAGGGAATCCCAATTAACGATACACCCTTATTCCCATGCTGTGGCAGATGGGTGCATACCCAACAGTTCGTCTTCTGAGTTACTTGAGAAATTGTTTGTATTAAGGTCAGGTGTAAGTTCTCATCCCAAGTTGCCCACCCCAAATCCGAGAACCGCACCCCTGCAATCATTAGGATCTGGAAAACCGTAATTTTGTTGGTCCAATTGGAGTGGTGGTCCATATCCTCGCCGGGGCCTTCTTCACCCTTGCATTGTGGATCCAAGCTGCTTGCTTCTTAATCTTCATGGCGGTGTATGTTGTCAGTAATACTTGGTATGGTCCCATCCACTTTCCTTCCATTTTTCCTGCACGGGTTGTCCTGAAAAAGTCTTTATATCTATATAATCCCCGAGCTTAAAGGGGTGGATTGGTTGATCCAACCCTCTAGCCCTGGTCCCTAAAACAAATGTATGTACTTTATTTAATTGTTTCTGAAGTTCAGTTATATAAGCATATAAATATTCTGATCCTAACTGCGTTAGGTCCTCTCCACTAAATAGAAATTGCTACGGCCTTCCATATAAGATTTTGAAGGGACTCAAATTTCCTTTTATTCTAGGTTTAACTCTAATTCCAAGTAATGCTAAAGGGAGGGATTGAGGCCATGACAAATTAGCTTCTTATCCAATTTTAGCTATTTATTGTTTAATTAAATGGTTCATTTTTTCTACCTGTCCACTTGCCTGTGGTCTAGAAGGAGTATGCAGTTGCCAATCTATCTTTAGAATCTTACTTATCTGTTCTACCACTTGTGCACAAAAATGTGAAACTCTATCAGAAGACATTGCTACTAGAATCCCAAAGCATGGTATTATTTCATTTAACAACACTTTAACCACTTCTCTTGCTTTGTTTGTTCGACAGGGAAAGGCTTCAGGCCTTCCTGAAAACGTCTCAGTCAGAACCAGTAAATAACGATACCCCCCTTTTCTAGGGAGTTCTGAAAAATCAATTTGCCACTGTTGCCCCGAATAATTTCCTTTACCGATTATTCCAAATTTTATTCTATCCTTGGTATTGGGGTTATTGTGTAAGCAAATTCTACGTTGTTGAGTTACTTGTTTTATCATATCGTCCCACTAATGCCTGACTCAGGCTCTTATGCAGTGTGCCAGTTCCCCAGTGCGTTTTATTGTGTTCTGTAAGAACTATGGGCCATGTCAAACTAGAGGGTATTACTATGTGGTTATCTTTTAAATATACTCATCCATCTGGTTTCATTTTACCTTTCAAATCTTCAATTAATTTTAAGTCTTCTTTTGAATAATTTGGATATAGTTTGGATTTTACCGTCTGGTATCAAAGACAATGCCTTCACCTCAGTTATTTCAGCTGCCTGCTTAGCCTCTGCCAATCGATTTTCCAATTTCAAAATCGGTGTTCCCCTTTTGGTGTCCCTGACAATGCATGATAGCTACCTTTTCTGGTTGTTTTACAGCCTCTAACAATTTTAAAATTGCTTCAGCATACTTTGTGTTTTCACTGAGCGGTCAGCAATCCATGTTCTTTCCAAATTGCTCCATGAGCATGTACCACGCCGAATGTATATTTAGAATCTGTCCAAATATTTACCCTTTTTCCCGCTGCCAGTTCCAATGCTCTCGTGAGAGCAACTATCTCCGCCTTTTGAGCTGAGGTTCCAGGGGGTAAAGGCTTAGACTCGATTACCTGCTGAGTAGTTGTTATAGCATATCCAGCTTTACGTTGTCTTTGCCTAACAAAACTGCTCCCATCCGTGAACCAAGTTTCTTCCGCATCTTCCATGGGCTCCTCCTTAAGGTCTGGTCAGCTGGAATACACAGTCTCTATAGTTTCTAAACAATCGTGAATCACAGGTTGTGCCGGAGCATCACTAAGAAAAGAGGCTAGATTCACAATACTAATTATCACAATTTCCACGTCGTCCTGTTCTACCAATATTGCTTGATATTTCAAAATCATCAATTCTTGTTTAAGTTGTTTAAAGACTTTTTGTGCTTCTCCAGTCCAGGCTAACTTTGACTGGTTAATCTTTATCAATTCTCATAGAGGCTTTACCAACAGTCCATAATTATAAATCCAAAGGCGACACCAACCTGTCATTCCTAAAAAGGTTTGTAGCTCCTTTACCATTTGAGGTTCTGGAGTCCGGCAAATGACTTCCTTATGTTCAGTTCCTAGTTCTCGTTGTCCTTCCGAAATGTCAAATCCCAGATAGGTCACACTTTGTTGAGCCAGCTGGACTTTCTGTCAAGAGACTTGATATCCATTTAAACCCAGAAAATTAAGACGACTTATAGTCCATTGAATACAACTCCCTTTAGTCTCGGTAGCTATTAAGAGATCATCTACATATTGTAACAAAGCACCTTCAGTGTCCGGAGGTATCCATGTTTCGAGTTCCCTTGCTAATTGGTTTCCAAAAATAGTGGGGCTATTCTTGAATCCTTGAGGTAGTAATGTCCACGTAAGCTGCGTCTTTCTGCCTGAATCGGGATTTTCCCATTCAAAGGCGAATAGGTTTTGGCTTTCTGTGGCTAAGCCTAGGCAGAAGAAGGCATCTTTTAAACCCAGTACGGTAAACCAGACTTGACTATTCTTTAATTTAGTCAGCAAAGTATAAGGGTTTGCCACTACTGGATGTATATCCTCAGTGATTTTATTTATGGCCCTCAAATCCTGAACTAGCCTATAGCTTTTTCATCTGCCTTTTTAATTGGCAATATGGGTGCATTGTATTCTGATTCGCATTCAAGCAATAATCCATACTGTAAAAATTTATCAATTATCTCTTTAATTCCTTTCCTATCTTCTATCCTCAAAGGATATTACTTAACCTTAACGGGTTTCTCTCCTGGCTTTAATTTAATAATTATTAACGTCACATTTTTAGCTCTTCCAGGGACTTCGGTAGCCCAAACTCCTGGACATACTTGATCTGTGATCTCTAAAGGTATTTCACTTTTAGGGTCAGTTTGTATTAGTGCCAAGCTTAACACATTTATTAGTTGTTCTTCTCCTGTTCTTAATTCCATTTTCCCTTTTTCAAAGACAATTTCTGCTCCTACTTGCTCTAATAAATCTCTACCTAAGAGTGCCCATGAGGAGCTAGGCATAGATAAAAATCTGTGTATGCCCCATTGTTTCCCTAACTTGTACTTCAAAGGTTCACAAAAATAAGCCTTTTCGGTTACACCTTGTCCTGGTTTCAGTTAGAACAGAGTTAATTGTCTTCCTAGTAGCTGGTAGAATGCTATGTTTTGGCTTAGGATGAGAAGAGTGCTGATAACACCCCGATGTTTCAATTGTTGCAGAGCAGTGCTTATACCAGGCCAAGGACATCTCAGCTTCTTGCTCTGTCCTGCCAACAGGCAGGCTGGGGGTGCAGTAAGAGCTGGGAGGGGACAGACCCAGGACAGGTGACCCAAACTAGCCAAAGGGGTATTCCATAGCATCTGACATCAGGCTAAACAATACATAGGGGTGGCTAGCCAGGGGGAGGGGGCCGGACTGCTCGGGGTTAGGCTGGGCATCGGTCAGCGGGTGGTGAGCAATTGCATTGTGCATCACTTGTTTGTACACATTATTAGTAGTGGTACTATTATCATCACTGTATTATTATTATTATTATTATTATTATTATTATTATTTTGTCTTATTAAACTGTCTTTATCTCAACTCACGGGCTTCACTTTCCATTTCTCTCCCCCGTCCCAGAGAGGGAGCGGGAGGGGGAGCGAACAGCTGCGTGGTGTTTAGCTGCCGGCCGGGTTAAACCACGACACACCTTTTACCCTAACATAATAATTCTGTGAAGGCATTAATGCTTGATTTAGAACTGAATACGTTGCCCCATAGCAATAAGAAATTTCACTTCCATTCCTCCCCTAGCTTCATTATAACCAGTGGAGGATCCGCTAGGGTAGATTCCCCAGGTCCCCGCTATTCCTGTTGAAATCAGGGGTTGATTACCCTAGGAAAAGGCTAGTCAATTTGTCCTCCAAAGCCAGGTCCAAACCGTTTTGTTTTATTTATTTATTTATTTATTTTCATTACATTTCGGAGTTGGTCCAAAAATTCCATAGGGCTTTCTTTTAGACCTTGTTGGAAGCATATTCTCAATTCCCAATTCATCCAGGTTTTAGTATTTACTTAACCGCTCATAATTTTCAGGATGATTTCGGTCTTAGTGGGGGTCGGTCAGGGGAATGCAATTGTCCACAGTTCCCTGAACGGTCCCGTCAGCAATCTGAGCTCGCACATGAACTCAGGTTGTTTTAGAGTTGACTGCTTTTCTGTTTCTGTGACAACTCTCTCGGACCGATCATGGTCCCTTTGCCCTAGAGGCCTAACACCCATGATTTTAAGATCTCTGCCTCGGGCAGAGGCAGAACTATTAACATTCCTACATCCTCTTTCCCTGCTCATTCAACTTCAAACACCTTTAACACTTTCAACAACCCTTTTAACACTTCCTTTATCTTTCTCCAGCCTGTACTTCTCTAATGCCAACATCAAAGGTTCAGTCAGGGGCCAACTTCATTCCGTACCTTTTCCCACCAAGATGCTGAAACATCAGTATACAACATTTCATCCTGTTCTGCTTCTCAAAAAACAACATTAACTGTAGCAAAATATTAGAGTTTAAAGTTCCATTTAGGGGCCACTTTTCTCCACATTCCAGCTTATAAAGCGGCCACCACTGATTACGATATTTTATCAATGTTTTCCTGTTCACACTTCCACCGGCAGATCCTCCAATATCCTTCCAGTGACTTAAAACACATCCTAACACACTTTTCTTTACAATTTCACTGCTTGTTTGCCCCCCCAGTTTCCAGTTTACACTTTCAGAATACACATGTTACTTACAAAAGCGTATCACAAAACGTATCACTCACAAGAATACGGGCACGCAATATCTTTCAGTAGCGATGTCACAAAACTACTATTACCAGCAATATTGCCAAAATCACAGTAACAATAGTCAGAGTCAAATTCCACATGCGATAAGTCAGAAAACCGAACTGTGTAACACCGTAACGATATCTTTCTTATAACAATGCCACGAACCTACTATTACCATCAGGAAAATAGCCAAAATCGCAGTAACAATAACCAGAGTTAAAATACCATACTCCATGAGTCAGAAAACCGAAATAGACAACACAATTCCAGATGGACCTTAAAGCGAGCTCCTTCCTTAAGGTCCCCAAACATGTACTTATGGTGCTAACCACAAAGTATATACCAAACACTGCCTCGCAGAAGATCACCTTCTGACTTACAGACAGTTCCAGATGACCGGTCTACCAGAAAACCAAACCAGAATAAAGAATATACTTACTTATAATGATGGGGTCCTTGTCTGTCTCCGCAGTGATCCGGTGAGTCGAGGAGTCCCTCCGGGAAATCCCGGGGGTACCCTAGGGAGTCCTGTTCCCAGCAGGTCCTGCAGTCCGGCAGAGAGGTTGTCCCATCTGGGTCGCCAAATTGATTCAAAGATCGAAGCCGAAATTCCTTGAAGTGGTATATTCTTTATTGCAGCGCTGGATGCACGGGGGATCTCTCCACCTATCGTGCATACCCAAAGCAGAAAGCAGTCTTGAATTTATACAATCAACCTATCAATATTCTACAAGCACCTATACATATGCATTACCTATCCCCGCCTTCCCTCGCTTCTCATGCTAATTAGCCTTTTGGCACCTTGCGCCTGCGCAGAGCCTTCCAAGAATTGTGGGCAGGGGTCTTTGGGACGTGGGCAGGGGTCTTTGGGAGGAAGACCCCGAGTCTTCCTCACAGTGTACTTTTCACCTTTGGTCAGGAATCTGCTGAATTGGCATGTTTCTTAATTGCAAGAGCTGCTTGTTGCTAATTCTCCCGTTTGTTGTATCTTTATAATGAATTCCAATGTCCAGTTGCGAGATTTATAGTCCTTACATTCGTTTCTCTGTCCGCCTGCCGCTTCCTTATCATGAGTTCCAGTGTCTTCTTTCGAGATATACAGTCCTTGTCTGGGGATTGTCCTTGCCTCCCCAATACCTCCTTAATCAATCCCCCCTTTTCTTTTCCCATGCAAATTCTTTTGCATCAGATACTTTCATTATTTACAGTAACACAACAAAGCAGGCATCTAAACAACATGCACACAAATATTCCTAACACTACTAATACGATTAGAGCAATGAATACTTGTTTCAACCATTGGAAATTGGGCAACCAGGAGGTTAACTTATTCCATAGTTCACTAAAACTCCATGAAAGATCATCTTTACTGATCTCATGGAGGATCCTTGTCTGCTTCCATAGTTCTTCCAGGTCGGTAGAGATCCTTCCACTCTGATCTACATACATACAACAACTTGTGTTTATTACTGTACAGACTCCCCCTTGAGTGGCCAGTAACAAGTCTAGGGCCATCCGATTTTGTAATACTACCTGTGATAAACTAGATATCTCTTCTTGTTGAGCCTTTATAGCATCCAGAATTTTGTTTTCTAACTTCTCTATAATTGCAGAAATATTAACTATTGCCTTTTCCAATTCACTCACTCCTAACCATGGGATAAACCATCGCACGAAACTATGAAAAGGGCTGTGTCTCTCTACCAATGGATTGTTAATTTTTCATCTGATTCTCCGCATATGAGTTCTCAAGTAACCTCGAGGCACTACATCATGTACTGTCATATTGGGGACTACCGCTCCAAGAGTGCAAGTTCCCTTCCAATTCTCAGGCAAGACCTTACGGGCTATATCATTGCATAGCCAATACCACCCTTTTCCTTCTGGAACCGGCCAGCTGGTTGAATTTGCCCAGCCGCTAGTCGTACTAATATCAATTGTTCAATTACAAGATGTCTGATTTCCCACATAAGTAGTATCCGTATTTATACAATGCTGTTTTCCTATACCCTTAGGCGGGTTACACCTTTGTACACATACATAATAGGATTCTAACGGCACGAAGCTACTCACTTCTAGTTCCAAAACTGTTTAATATTTTCGACCCCGAGATGTGTTTTCCCACAAATTAGTCCAAGATAAGTTTGCAGACAAGGGAATCCCAATTAACGATACACCCTTATTCCCATGCTGTGGCAGATGGGTGCATACCCAACAGTTCGTCTTCTGAGTTACTTGAGAAATTGTTTGTATTAAGGTCAGGTGTAAGTTCTCATCCCAAGTTGCCCACCCCAAATCCGAGAACCGCACCCCTGCAATCATTAGGATCTGGAAAACCGTAATTTTGTTGGTCCAATTGGAGTGGTGGTCCATATCCTCGCCGGGGCCTTCTTCACCCTTGAATTGTGGATCCAAGCTGCTTGCTTCATAATCTTCATGGCGGTGTGTGTTGTCAGTAATACTTGGTATGGTCCCATCCACTTTCCTTCCATTTTTCCTGCACGGGTTGTCCTGAAAAAGTCTTTATATCTATATAATCCCCGAGCTTAAAGGGGTGGATTGGTTGATCCAACCCTCTAGCCCTGGTCCCTAAAACAAATGTATGTACTTTATTTAATTGTTTCTGAAGTTCAGTTATATAAGCATATAAATATTCTGATCCTAACTGTGTTAGGTCCTCTCCACTAAATAGAAATTGCTACGGCCTTCCATATAAGATTTTGAAGGGACTCAAATTTCCTTTTATTCTAGGTTTAACTCTAATTCCAAGTAATGCTAAAAGGAGGGATTGAGGCCATGACAAATTAGCTTCTTATCCAATTTTAGCTATTTATTGTTTAATTAAATGGTTCATTTTTTCTACCTGTCCACTTGCCTGTGGTCTAGAAGGAGTATGCAGTTGCCAATCTATCTTTAGAATCTTACTTATCTGTTCTACCACTTGTGCACAAAAATGTGAAACTCTATCAGAAGACATTGCTACTAGAATCCCAAAGCATGGTATTATTTCATTTAACAAGACTTTAACCACTTCTCTTGCTTTGTTTGTTCGACAGGGATAAGCTTCAGGCCTTCCTGAAAACGTGTCAGTCAGAACCATAAATCAGTAATATGTCAGTCAGTATCAAAAAATGTCAGTCAGTATCATAAATAATGATACCCCCCTTTTCTAGGGAGTTCTGAAAAATCAATTTGCCACTGTTGCCCTGAATAATTTCCTTTACCGATTATTCCAAATTTTATTCTATCCTTGGTATTGGGGTTACTGTGTAAGCAAATGCTACATTGTTGAGTTACTTGTTTTATCAGATCGTCCCACTAATGTCTGACTCAGGCTCTTATGCAGTGTGCCAGCTCCCCAGTGTGTTTTATTGTGTTCTGTAAGAACTATGGGCCATGTCAAACTAGAGGGTATTACTATGTGATTATCTTTTAAATATACTCATTCATCTGGTTTCATTTTACCTTTCAAATCTTCAATTAATTTTAAGTCTTCTTTTGTATAATTTGGATATAGTTTGGATTTTACCGTCTGGTATCAAAGACAATGCCTTCACCTCAGTTATTTCAGCTGCCTGCTTAGCCTCTGCCAATCGATTTTCCAATTTCAAAATCGGTGTTCCCCTTTTGGTGTCCCTGACAATGCATGATAGCTACCTTTTCTGGTTGTTTTACAGCCTCTAACAATTTTAAAATTGCTTCAGCATACTTTGTGTTTTCACTGAGCGGTCAGCAATCCATGTTCTTTCCAAATTGCTCCATGAGCATGTACCACGCCGAATGTATATTTAGAATCTGTCCAAATATTTACCCTTTTTCCCGCTGCCAGTTCCAATGCTCTCGTGAGAGCAACTATCTCCGCCTTTTGAGCTGATGTTCCAGGGGGTAAAGGCTTAGACTCGATTACCTGCTGAGTAGTTGTTATAGCATATCCAGCTTTACGTTGTCTTTGCCTAACAAAACTGCTCCCATCCGTGAACCAAGTTTCTTCCGCATCTTCCATGGGCTCCTCCTTAAGGTCTGGTCGGCTGGAATACACAGTCTCTATAGTTTCTAAACAATCGTGAATCACAGGGTGTGCCGGAGCATCACTAAGAAAAGAGGCTAGATTCACAATACTAATTATCACAATTTCCACGTCGTCCTGTTCTACCAATATTGCTTGATATTTCAAAACCATCAATTCTTGTTTAAGTTGTTTAAAGACTTTTTGTGCTTCTCCAGTCCAGACTAACTTTGACTGGTTAATCTTTATCAATTCTCATAGAGGCTTTACCAATAGTCCATAATTATAAATCCAAAGGCGACACCAACCTGTCATTCCTAAAAAGGTTTGTAGCTCCTTTACCATTTGAGGTTCTGGAGTCCGGCAAATGACTTCCTTATGTTCAGTTCCTAGTTCTCGTTGTCCTTCCGAAATGTCAAATCCCAGATAGGTCACACTTTGTTGAGCCAGCTGGACTTTCTGTCAAGAGACTTGATATCCATTTAAACCCAGAAAATTAAGACGACTTATAGTCCATTGAATACAACTCCCTTTAGTCTCGGTAGCTATTAAGAGATCATCTACATATTGTAACAAAGCACCTTCAGTGTCCGGAGGTATCCATGTTTCGAGTTCCCTTGCTAATTGGTTTCCAAAAATAGTGGGGCTATTCTTGAATCCTTGAGGTAGTAATGTCCACGTAAGCTGCGTCTTTCTGCCTGAATCGGGATTTTCCCATTCAAAGGCGAATAGGTTTTGGCTTTCTGTGGCTAAGCCTAGGCAGAAGAAGGCATCTTTTAAACCCAGTACGGTAAACCAGACTTGACTATTCTTTAATTTAGTCAGCAAAGTATAAGGGTTTGCCACTACTGGATGTATATCCTCAGTGATTTTATTTATGGCCCTCAAATCCTGAACTAGCCTATAGCTTTTTCATCTGCCTTTTTAATTGGCAATATGGGTGCATTGTATTCTGATTCGCATTCAAGCAATAATCCATACTGTAAAAATTTATCAATTATCTCTTTAATTCCTTTCCTATCTTCTATCCTCAAAGGATATTACTTAACCTTAACGGGTTTCTCTCCTGGCTTTAATTTAATAATTATTAACGTCACATTTTTAGCTCTTCCAGGGACTTCGGTAGCCCAAACTCCTGGACATACTTGATCTGTGATCTCTAAAGGTATTTCACTTTTAGGGTCAGTTTGTATTAGTGCCAAGCTTAACACATTTATTAGTTGTTCTTCTCCTGTTCTTAATTCCATTTTCCCTTTTTCAAAGACAATTTCTGCTCCTACTTGCTCTAATAAATCTCTACCTAAGAGTGCCCAGGAGGAGCTAGGCATAGATAAAAATCTGTGTATGCCCCATTGTTTCCCTAACTTGTACTTCAAAGGTTCACAAAAATAAGCCTTTTCGGTTACACCTTGTCCTGGTTTCAGTTAGAACAGAGTTAATAGTCTTCCTAGTAGCTGGTAGAATGCTATGTTTTGGCTTAGGATGAGAAGAGTGCTGATAACACCCCGATGTTTCAATTGTTGCAGAGCAATGCTTATACCAAGCCAAGGACATCTCAGCTTCTTGCTCTGTCCTGCCAACAGGCAGGCTGGGGGTGCAGTAAGAGCTGGGAGGGGACAGACCCAGGACAGGTGACCCAAACTAGCCAAAGGGGTATTCCATAGCATCTGACGTCAGGCTAAACAATACATAGGGGTGGCTAGCCAGGGGGAGGGGGCCGGACTGCTCGGGGTTAGGCTGGGCATCGGTCAGCGGGTGGTGAGCAATTGCATTGTGCATCACTTGTTTGTACACATTATTAGTAGTGGTACTATTATCATCATTGTATTATTATTATTATTATTATTATTATTATTATTATTATTATTATTATTATTATTATTATTATTATTATTATTATTTTGTCTTATTAAACTGTCTTTATCTCAACTCACGGGCTTCACTTTCCATTTCTCTCCCCCGTCCCAGAGAGGGAGGGGGAGGGGGAGCGAACAGCTGCGTGGTGTTTAGCTGCCGGCCGGGTTAAACCACGACACACCTTTTACCCTAACATAATAATTCTGTGAAGGCATTAATGCTTGATTTAGAACTGAATACGTTGCCCCATAGCAATAAGAAATTTCACTTCCATTCCTCCCCTAGCTTCATTATAACCAGTGGAGGATCCGCTAGGGTAGATTCCCCAGGTCCCCGCTATTCCTGTTGAAATCAGGGGTTGATTACCCTAGGAAAAGGCTAGTCAATTTGTCCTCCAAAGCCAGGTCCAAACCGTTTTGTTTTATTTATTTATTTATTTATTTTCATTACATTTCGGAGTTGGTCCAAAAATTCCATAGGGCTTTCTTTTAGACCTTGTTGGAAGCATATTCTCAATTCCCAATTCATCCAGGTTTTAGTATTTACTTAACCGCTCATAATTTTCAGGATGATTTCGGTCTTAGTGGGGGTCGGTCAGGGGAATGCAATTGTCCACAGTTCCCTGAACGGTCCCGTCAGCAATCTGAGCTCGCACATGAACTCAGGTTGTTTAGAGTTGACTGCTTTTCTGTTTCTGTGACAACTCTCTCGGACCGATCATGGTCCCTTTGCCCTAGAGGCCTAACACCCCTGATTTTAAGATCTCTGCCTCGGGCAGAGGCAGAACTATTAACATTCCTACATCCTCTTTCCCTGCTCATTCAACTTCAAACACCTTTAACACTTTCAACAACCCTTTTAACACTTCCTTTATCTTTCTCCAGCCTGTACTTCTCTAATGCCAACATCAAAGGTTCAGTCAGGGGCCAACTTAATTCCGTACCTTTTCCCACCAAGATGCTGAAACATCAGTATACAACATTTCATCCTGTTCTGCTTCTCAAAAAACAACATTAACTGTAGCAAAATATTAGAGTTTAAAGTTCCATTTAGGGGCCACTTTTCTCCACATTCCAGCTTATAAAGCGGCCACCACTGATTACGATATTTTATCAATGTTTTCCTGTTCACACTTCCACCGGCAGATCCTCCAATATCCTTCCAGTGACTTAAAACACATCCTAACACACTTTTCTTTAAAATTTCACTGCTTGTTTGCCCCCCCAGTTTCCAGTTTACACTTTCAGAATACACATGTTACTTACAAAAGCGTATCACAAAACGTATGACTCACAAGAATACGGGCACGCAATATCTTTCAGTAGCGATGTCACAAAACTACTATTACCAGCAATATTGCCAAAATCACAGTAACAATAGTCAGAGTCAAATTCCACATGCGATAAGTCAGAAAACCGAACTGTGTAACACCGTAATGATATCTTTCTTAGAACAATGCCACGAACCTACTATTACCATCAGGAAAATAGCCAAAATCGCAGTAACAATAACCAGAGTTAAAATACCATACTCCATGAGTCAGAAAACCGAAATAGACAACACAATTCCAGATGGACCTTAAAGCGAGCTCCTTCCTTAAGGTCCCCAAACATGTACTTATGGTGCTAACCACAAAGTATATACCAAACACTGCCTCGCAGAAGATCACCTTCTGACTTACAGACAGTTCCAGATGACCGGTCTACCAGAAAACCAAACCAGAATAAAGAATATACTCACTTACAATGATGGGGTCCTTGTCTGTCTCCGCAGTGATCCGGTGAGTCGAGGAGTCCCTCCGGGAAATCCCGGGGGTACCCTAGGGAGTCCTGTTCCCAGCAGGTCCTGCAGTCCGGCAGAGAGGTTGTCCCATCTGGGTCGCCAAATTGATTCAAAGATCGAAGCCGAAATTCCTTGAAGTGGTATATTCTTTATTGCAGCGCTGGATGCACGGGGGATCTCTCCACCTATCGTGCATACCCAAAGCAGAAAGCAGTCTTGAATTTATACAATCAATCTATCAATATTCTACAAGCACCTATACATATGCATTACCTATCCCCGCCTTCCCTCGCTTCTCATGCTAATTAGCCTTTTGGCACCTTGCGCCTGCGCAGAGCCTTCCAAGAATTGTGGGCAGGGGTCTTTGGGACGTGGGCAGGGGTCTTTGGGAGGAAGACCCCGAGTCTTCCTCACAGTGTACTTTTCACCTTTGGTCAGGAATCTGCTGAATTGGCATGTTTCTTAATTGCAAGAGCTGCTTGTTGCTAATTCTCCCGTTTGTTGTATCTTTATAATGAATTCCAATGTCCAGTTTTGAGATTTATAGTCCTTACATTCGTTTCTCTGTCCGCCTGCCGCTTCCTTATCATGAGTTCCAGTGTCTTCTTTCGAGATATACAGTCCTTGTCTGGGGATTGTCCTTGCCTCCCCAATACCTCCTTAATCAATCCCCCCTTTTCTTTTCCCATGCAAATTCTTTTGCATCAGATACTTTCATTATTTACAGTAACACAACAAAGCAGGCATCTAAACAACATGCACACAAATATTCCTAACACTACTAATACGATTAGAGCAATGAATACTTGTTTCAACCATTGGAAATTGGGCAACCAGGAGGTTAACTTATTCCATAGTTCACTAAAACTCCATGAAAGATCATCTTTACTGATCTCATGGAGGATCCTTGTCTGCTTCTATATTTCTTCCAGGTCGGTAGAGATCCTTCCACTCTGATCTACATACATACAACAACTTGTGTTTATTACTGTACAGACTCCCCCTTGAGTGGCCAGTAACAAGTCTAGGGCCATCCGATTTTGTAATACTACCTGTGATAAACTAGATATCTCTTCTTGTTGAGCCTTTATAGCATCCAGAATTTTGTTTTCTAACTTCTCTATAATTGCAGAAATATTAACTATTGCCTTTTCCAATTCACTCACTCCTAACCATGGGATAAACCATCGCACAAAACTATGAAAAGGGCTGTGTCTCTCTACCAATGGATTGTTAATTTTTCATCTGATTCTCCGCATATGAGTTCTCAAGTAACCTCGAGGCACTACATCATGTACTGTCATATTGGGGACTACCACTCCAAGAGTGCAAGTTCCCTTCCAATTCTCAGGCAAGACCTTACGGGCTATATCATTGCATAGCCAATACCACCCTTTTCCTTCTGGAACCGGCCAGCTGGTTGAATTTGCCCAGCCGCTAGTCGTACTAATATCAATTGTTCAATTACAAGATGTCTGATTTCCCACATAAGTAGTATCCGTATTTATACAATGCTGTTTTCCTATACCCTTAGGCGGGTTACACCTTTGTACACATACATAATAGGATTCTAACGGCACGAAGCTACTCACTTCTAGTTCCAAAACTGTTTAATATTTTCGACCCCGAGATGTGTTTTCCCACAAATTAGTCCAAGATAAGTTTGCAGACAAGGGAATCCCAATTAACGATACACCCTTATTCCCATGCTGTGGCAGATGGGTGCATACCCAACAGTTCGTCTTATTAGTTACTTGAGAAATTGTTTGTATTAAGGTCAGGTGTAAGTTCTCATCCCAAGTTGCCCACCCCAAATCCGAGAACCGCACCCCTGCAATCATTAGGATCTGGAAAACCGTAATTTTGTTGGTCCAATTGGAGTGGTGGTCCATATCCTCGCCGGGGCCTTCTTCACCCTTGAATTGTGGATCCAAGCTGCTTGCTTCATAATCTTCACGGCGGTGTGTGTTGTCAGTAATACTTGGTATGGTCCCATCCACTTTCCTTCCATTTTTCCTGCACGGGTTGTCCTGAAAAAGTCTTTATATCTATATAATCCCCGAGCTTAAAGGGGTGGATTGGTTGATCCAACCCTCTAGCCCTGGTCCCTAAAACAAATGTATGTACTTTATTTAATTGTTTCTGAAGTTCAGTTATATAAGCATATAAATATTCTGATCCTAACTGTGTTAGGTCCTCTCCACTAAATAGAAATTGCTACGGCCTTCCATATAAGATTTTGAAGGGACTCAAATTTCCTTTTATTCTAGGTTTAACTCTAATTCCAAGTAATGCTAAAGGGAGGGATTGAGGCCATGACAAATTAGCTTCTTATCCAATTTTAGCTATTTATTGTTTAATTAAATGGTTCATTTTTTCTACCTGTCCACTTGCCTGTGGTCTAGAAGGAGTATGCAGTTGCCAATCTATCTTTAGAATCTTACTTATCTGTTCTACCACTTGTGCACAAAAATGTGAAACTCTATCAGAAGACATTGCTACTAGAATCCCAAAGCATGGTATTATTTCATTTAACAAGACTTTAACCACTTCTCTTGCTTTGTTTGTTCGACAGGGATAAGCTTCAGGCCTTCCTGAAAACGTGTCAGTCAGAACCATAAATCAGTAATATGTCAGTCAGTATCAAAAAATGTCAGTCAGTATCATAAATAATGATACCCCCTTTTTCTAGGGAGTTCTGAAAAATCAATTTGCCACTGTTGCCCCGAATAATTTCCTTTACCGATTATTCCAAATTTTATTCTATCCTTGGTATTGGGGTTCTTGTGTAAGCAAATGCTACATTTTTGAGTTACTTGTTTTATCATATCGTCCCACTAATGTCTGACTCAGGCTCTTATGCAGTGTGCCAGCTCCCCAGTGTGTTTTATTGTGTTCTGTAAGAACTATGGGCCATGTCAAACTAGAGGGTATTACTATGTGATTATCTTTTAAATATACTCATTCATCTGGTTTCATTTTACCTTTCAAATCTTCAATTAATTTTAAGTCTTCTTTTGTATAATTTGGATATAGTTTGGATTTTACCGTCTGGTATCAAAGACAATGCCTTCACCTCAGTTATTTCAGCTGCCTGCTTAGCCTCTGCCAATCGATTTTCCAATTTCAAAATCGGTGTTCCCCTTTTGGTGTCCCTGACAATGCATGATAGCTACCTTTTCTGGTTGTTTTACAGCCTCTAACAATTTTAAAATTGCTTCAGCATACTTTGTGTTTTCACTGAGCGGTCAGCAATCCATGTTCTTTCCAAATTGCTCCATGAGCATGTACCACGCCGAATGTATATTTAGAATCTGTCCAAATATTTACCCTTTTTCCCGCTGCCAGTTCCAATGCTCTCGTGAGAGCAACTATCTCCGCCTTTTGAGCTGATGTTCCAGGGGGTAAAGGCTTAGACTCGATTACCTGCTGAGTAGTTGTTATAGCATATCCAGCTTTACGTTGTCTTTGCCTAACAAAACTGCTCCCATCCGTGAACCAAGTTTCTTCCGCATCTTCCATGGGCTCCTCCTTAAGGTCTGGTCGGCTGGAATACACAGTCTCTATAGTTTCTAAACAATCGTGAATCACAGGGTGTGCCGGAGCATCACTAAGAAAAGAGGCTAGATTCACAATACTAATTATCACAATTTCCACGTCGTCCTGTTCTACCAATATTGCTTGATATTTCAAAACCATCAATTCTTGTTTAAGTTGTTTAAAGACTTTTTGTGCTTCTCCAGTCCAGACTAACTTTGACTGGTTAATCTTTATCAATTCTCATAGAGGCTTTACCAATAGTCCATAATTATAAATCCAAAGGCGACACCAACCTGTCATTCCTAAAAAGGTTTGTAGCTCCTTTACCATTTGAGGTTCTGGAGTCCGGCAAATGACTTCCTTATGTTCAGTTCCTAGTTCTCGTTGTCCTTCCGAAATGTCAAATCCCAGATAGGTCACACTTTGTTGAGCCAGCTGGACTTTCTGTCAAGAGACTTGATATCCATTTAAACCCAGAAAATTAAGACGACTTATAGTCCATTGAATACAACTCCCTTTAGTCTCGGTAGCTATTAAGAGATCATCTACATATTGTAACAAAGCACCTTCAGTGTCCGGAGGTATCCATGTTTCGAGTTCCCTTGCTAATTGGTTTCCAAAAATAGTGGGGCTATTCTTGAATCCTTGAGGTAGTAATGTCCACGTAAGCTGCGTCTTTCTGCCTGAATCGGGATTTTCCCATTCAAAGGCGAATAGGTTTTGGCTTTCTGTGGCTAAGCCTAGGCAGAAGAAGGCATCTTTTAAACCCAGTACGGTAAACCAGACTTGACTATTCTTTAATTTAGTCAGCAAAGTATAAGGGTTTGCCACTACTGGATGTATATCCTCAGTGATTTTATTTATGGCCCTCAAATCCTGAACTAGCCTATAGCTTTTTCATCTGCCTTTTTAATTGGCAATATGGGTGCATTGTATTCTGATTCGCATTCAAGCAATAATCCATACTGTAAAAATTTATCAATTATCTCTTTAATTCCTTTCCTATCTTCTATCCTCAAAGGATATTACTTAACCTTAACGGGTTTCTCTCCTGGCTTTAATTTAATAATTATTAACGTCACATTTTTAGCTCTTCCAGGGACTTCGGTAGCCCAAACTCCTGGACATACTTGATCTGTGATCTCTAAAGGTATTTCACTTTTAGGGTCAGTTTGTATTAGTGCCAAGCTTAACACATTTATTAGTTGTTCTTCTCCTGTTCTTAATTCCATTTTCCCTTTTTCAAAGACAATTTCTGCTCCTACTTGCTCTAATAAATCTCTACCTAAGAGTGCCCATGAGGAGCTAGGCATAGATAAAAATCTGTGTATGCCCCATTGTTTCCCTAACTTGTACTTCAAAGGTTCACAAAAATAAGCCTTTTCGGTTACACCTTGTCCTGGTTTCAGTTAGAACAGAGTTAATTTTCTTCCTAGTAGCTGGTAGAATGCTATGTTTTGGCTTAGGATGAGAAGAGTGCTGATAACACCCCGATGTTTCAATTGTTGCAGAGCAATGCTTATACCAAGCGAAGGACATCTCAGCTTCTTGCTCTGTCCTGCCAACAGGCAGGCTGGGGGTGCAGTAAGAGCTGGGAGGGGACAGACCCAGGACAGGTGACCCAAACTAGCCAAAGGGGTATTCCATAGCATCTGACGTCAGGCTAAACAATACATAGGGGTGGCTAGCCAGGGGGAGGGGGCCGGACTGCTCGGGGTTAGGCTGGGCATCGGTCAGCGGGTGGTGAGCAATTGCATTGTGCATCACTTGTTTGTACACATTATTAGTAGTGGTACTATTATCATCATTGTATTATTATTATTATTATTATTATTATTATTATTATTATTATTATTATTATTATTATTTTGTCTTATTAAACTGTCTTTATCTCAACTCACGGGCTTCACTTTCCATTTCTCTCCCCCGTCCCAGAGAGGGAGGGGGAGGGGGAGCGAACAGCTGCGTGGTGTTTAGCTGCCGGCCGGGTTAAACCACGACACACCTTTTACCCTAACATAATAATTCTGTGAAGGCATTAATGCTTGATTTAGAACTGAATACGTTGCCCCATAGCAATAAGAAATTTCACTTCCATTCCTCCCCTAGCTTCATTATAACCAGTGGAGGATCCGCTAGGGTAGATTCCCCAGGTCCCCGCTATTCCTGTTGAAATCAGGGGTTGATTACCCTAGGAAAAGGCTAGTCAATTTGTCCTCCAAAGCCAGGTCCAAACCGTTTTGTTTTATTTATTTATTTATTTATTTTCATTACATTTCGGAGTTGGTCCAAAAATTCCATAGGGCTTTCTTTTAGACCTTGTTGGAAGCATATTCTCAATTCCCAATTCATCCAGGTTTTAGTATTTACTTAACCGCTCATAATTTTCAGGATGATTTCGGTCTTAGTGGGGGTCGGTCAGGGGAATGCAATTGTCCACAGTTCCCTGAACGGTCCCGTCAGCAATCTGAGCTCGCACATGAACTCAGGTTGTTTTAGAGTTGACTGCTTTTCTGTTTCTGTGACAACTCTCTCGGACCGATCATGGTCCCTTTGCCCTAGAGGCCTAACACCCCTGATTTTAAGATCTCTGCCTCGGGCAGAGGCAGAACTATTAACATTCCTACATCCTCTTTCCCTGCTCATTCAACTTCAAACACCTTTAACACTTTCAACAACCCTTTTAACACTTCCTTTATCTTTCTCCAGCCTGTACTTCTCTAATGCCAACATCAAAGGTTCAGTCAGGGGCCAACTTAATTCCGTACCTTTTCCCACCAAGATGCTGAAACATCAGTATACAACATTTCATCCTGTTCTGCTTCTCAAAAAACAACATTAACTGTAGCAAAATATTATAGTTTAAAGTTCCATTTAGGGGCCACTTTTCTCCACATTCCAGCTTATAAAGCGGCCACCACTGATTACGATATTTTATCAATGTTTTCCTGTTCACACTTCCACCGGCAGATCCTCCAATATCCTTCCAGTGACTTAAAACACATCCTAACACACTTTTCTTTACAATTTCACTGCTTGTTTGCCCCCCCAGTTTCCAGTTTACACTTTCAGAATACACATGTTACTTACAAAAGCGTATCACAAAACGTATGACTCACAAGAATACGGGCACGCAATATCTTTCAGTAGCGATGTCACAAAACTACTATTACCAGCAATATTGCCAAAATCACAGTAACAATAGTCAGAGTCAAATTCCACATGCGATAAGTCAGAAAACCGAACTGTGTAACACCGTAACGATATCTTTCTTAGAACAATGCCACGAACCTACTATTACCATCAGGAAAATAGCCAAAATCGCAGTAACAATAACCAGAGTTAAAATACCATACTCCATGAGTCAGAAAACCGAAATAGACAACACAATTCCAGATGGACCTTAAAGCGAGCTCCTTCCTTAAGGTCCCCAAACATGTACTTATGGTGCTAACCACAAAGTATATACCAAACACTGCCTCGCAGAAGATCACCTTCTGACTTACAGACAGTTCCAGATGACCGGTCTACCAGAAAACCAAACCAGAATAAAGAATATACTCACTTACAATGATGGGGTCCTTGTCTGTCTCCGCAGTGATCCGGTGAGTCGAGGAGTCCCTCCGGGAAATCCCGGGGGTACCCTAGGGAGTCCTGTTCCCAGCAGGTCCTGCAGTCCGGCAGAGAGGTTGTCCCATCTGGGTCGCCAAATTGATTCAAAGATCGAAGCCGAAATTCCTTGAAGTGGTATATTCTTTATTGCAGCGCTGGATGCACGGGGGATCTCTCCACCTATCGTGCATACCCAAAGCAGAAAGCAGTCTTGAATTTATACAATCAATCTATCAATATTCTACAAGCACCTATACATATGCATTACCTATCCCCGCCTTCCCTCGCTTCTCATGCTAATTAGCCTTTTGGCACCTTGCGCCTGCGCAGAGCCTTCCAAGAATTGTGGGCAGGGGTCTTTGGGACGTGGGCAGGGGTCTTTGGGAGGAAGACCCCGAGTCTTCCTCACAGTGTACTTTTCACCTTTGGTCAGGAATCTGCTGAATTGGCATGTTTCTTAATTGCAAGAGCTGCTTGTTGCTAATTCTCCCGTTTGTTGTATCTTTATAATGAATTCCAATGTCCAGTTTTGAGATTTATAGTCCTTACATTCGTTTCTCTGTCCGCCTGCCGCTTCCTTATCATGAGTTCCAGTGTCTTCTTTCGAGATATACAGTCCTTGTCTGGGGATTGTCCTTGCCTCCCCAATACCTCCTTAATCAATCCCCCCTTTTCTTTTCCCATGCAAATTCTTTTGCATCAGATACTTTCATTATTTACAGTAACACAACAAAGCAGGCATCTAAACAACATGCACACAAATATTCCTAACACTACTAATACGATTAGAGCAATGAATACTTGTTTCAACCATTGGAAATTGGGCAACCAGGAGGTTAACTTATTCCATAGTTCACTAAAACTCCATGAAAGATCATCTTTACTGATCTCATGGAGGATCCTTGTCTGCTTCTATATTTCTTCCAGGTCGGTAGAGATCCTTCCACTCTGATCTACATACATACAACAACTTGTGTTTATTACTGTACAGACTCCCCCTTGAGTGGCCAGTAACAAGTCTAGGGCCATCCGATTTTGTAATACTACCTGTGATAAACTAGATATCTCTTCTTGTTGAGCCTTTATAGCATCCAGAATTTTGTTTTCTAACTTCTCTATAATTGCAGAAATATTAACTATTGCCTTTTCCAATTCACTCACTCCTAACCATGGGATAAACCATCGCACAAAACTATGAAAAGGGCTGTGTCTCTCTACCAATGGATTGTTAATTTTTCATCTGATTCTCCGCATATGAGTTCTCAAGTAACCTCGAGGCACTACATCATGTACTGTCATATTGGGGACTACCACTCCAAGAGTGCAAGTTCCCTTCCAATTCTCAGGCAAGACCTTACGGGCTATATCATTGCATAGCCAATACCACCCTTTTCCTTCTGGAACCGGCCAGCTGGTTGAATTTGCCCAGCCGCTAGTCGTACTAATATCAATTGTTCAATTACAAGATGTCTGATTTCCCACATAAGTAGTATCCGTATTTATACAATGCTGTTTTCCTATACCCTTAGGCGGGTTACACCTTTGTACACATACATAATAGGATTCTAACGGCACGAAGCTACTCACTTCTAGTTCCAAAACTGCTTAATATTTTCGACCCCGAGATGTGTTTTCCCACAAATTAGTCCAAGATAAGTTTGCAGACAAGGGAATCCCAATTAACGATACACCCTTATTCCCATGCTGTGGCAGATGGGTGCATACCCAACAGTTCGTCTTATTAGTTACTTGAGAAATTGTTTGTATTAAGGTCAGGTGTAAGTTCTCATCCCAAGTTGCCCACCCCAAATCCGAGAACCGCACCCCTGCAATCATTAGGATCTGGAAAACCGTAATTTTGTTGGTCCAATTGGAGTGGTGGTCCATATCCTCGCCGGGGCCTTCTTCACCCTTGAATTGTGGATCCAAGCTGCTTGCTTCATAATCTTCATGGCGGTGTGTGTTGTCAGTAATACTTGGTATGGTCCCATCCACTTTCCTTCCATTTTTCCTGCACGGGTTGTCCTGAAAAAGTCTTTATATCTATATAATCCCCGAGCTTAAAGGGGTGGATTGGTTGATCCAACCCTCTAGCCCTGGTCCCTAAAACAAATGTATGTACTTTATTTAATTGTTTCTGAAGTTCAGTTATATAAGCATATAAATATTCTGATCCTAACTGTGTTAGGTCCTCTCCACTAAATAGAAATTGCTACGGCCTTCCATATAAGATTTTGAAGGGACTCAAATTTCCTTTTATTCTAGGTTTAACTCTAATTCCAAGTAATGCTAAAGGGAGGGATTGAGGCCATGACAAATTAGCTTCTTATCCAATTTTAGCTATTTATTGTTTAATTAAATGGTTCATTTTTTCTACCTGTCCACTTGCCTGTGGTCTAGAAGGAGTATGCAGTTGCCAATCTATCTTTAGAATCTTACTTATCTGTTCTACCACTTGTGCACAAAAATGTGAAACTCTATCAGAAGACATTGCTACTAGAATCCCAAAGCATGGTATTATTTCATTTAACAAGACTTTAACCACTTCTCTTGCTTTGTTTGTTCGACAGGGATAAGCTTCAGGCCTTCCTGAAAACGTGTCAGTCAGAACCATAAATCAGTAATATGTCAGTCAGTATCAAAAAATGTCAGTCAGTATCATAAATAATGATACCCCCCTTTTCTAGGGAGTTCTGAAAAATCAATTTGCCACTGTTGCCCTGAATAATTTCCTTTACCGATTATTCCAAATTTTATTCTATCCTTGGTATTGGGGTTACTGTGTAAGCAAATGCTACATTGTTGAGTTACTTGTTTTATCAGATCGTCCCACTAATGTCTGACTCAGGCTCTTATGCAGTGTGCCAGCTCCCCAGTGTGTTTTATTGTGTTCTGTAAGAACTATGGGCCATGTCAAACTAGAGGGTATTACTATGTGATTATCTTTTAAATATACTCATTCATCTGGTTTCATTTTACCTTTCAAATCTTCAATTAATTTTAAGTCTTCTTTTGTATAATTTGGATATAGTTTGGATTTTACCGTCTGGTATCAAAGACAATGCCTTCACCTCAGTTATTTCAGCTGCCTGCTTAGCCTCTGCCAATCGATTTTCCAATTTCAAAATCGGTGTTCCCCTTTTGGTGTCCCTGACAATGCATGATAGCTATCTTTTCTGGTTGTTTTACAGCCTCTAACAATTTTAAAATTGCTTCAGCATACTTTGTGTTTTCACTGAGCGGTCAGCAATCCATGTTCTTTCCAAATTGCTCCATGAGCATGTACCACACCGAATGTATATTTAGAATCTGTCCAAATATTTACCCTTTTTCCCGCTGCCAGTTCCAATGCTCTCGTGAGAGCAACTATCTCCGCCTTTTGAGCTGATGTTCCAGGGGGTAAAGGCTTAGACTCGATTACCTGCTGAGTAGTTGTTATAGCATATCCAGCTTTACGTTGTCTTTGCGTAACAAAACTGCTCCCATCCGTGAACCAAGTTTCTTCCGCATCTTCCATGGGCTCCTCCTTAAGGTCTGGTCGGCTGGAATACACAGTCTCTATAGTTTCTAAACAATTGTGAATCACAGGGTGTGCCGGAGCATCACTAAGAAAAGAGGCTAGATTCACAATACTAATTATCACAATTTCCACGTCGTCCTGTTCTACCAATATTGCTTGATATTTCAAAATCATCAATTCTTGTTTAAGTTGTTTAAAGACTTTTTGTGCTTCTCCAGTCCAGACTAACTTTGACTGGTTAATCTTTATCAATTCTCATAGAGGCTTTACCAATAGTCCATAATTATAAATCCAAAGGCGACACCAACCTGTCATTCCTAAAAAGGTTTGTAGCTCCTTTACCATTTGAGGTTCTGGAGTCCGGCAAATGACTTCCTTATGTTCAGTTCCTAGTTCTCGTTGTCCTTCCGAAATGTCAAATCCCAGATAGGTCACACTTTGTTGAGCCAGCTGGACTTTCTGTCAAGAGACTTGATATCCATTTAAACCCAGAAAATTAAGACGACTTATAGTCCATTGAATACAACTCCCTTTAGTCTCGGTAGCTATTAAGAGATCATCTACATATTGTAACAAAGCACCTTCAGTGTCCGGAGGTATCCATGTTTCGAGTTCCCTTGCTAATTGGTTTCCAAAAATAGTGGGGCTATTCTTGAATCCTTGAGGTAGTAATGTCCACGTAAGCTGCGTCTTTCTGCCTGAATCGGGATTTTCCCATTCAAAGGCGAATAGGTTTTGGCTTTCTGTGGCTAAGCCTAGGCAGAAGAAGGCATCTTTTAAACCCAGTACGGTAAACCAGACTTGACTATTCTTTAATTTAGTCAGCAAAGTATAAGGGTTTGCCACTACTGGATGTATATCCTCAGTGATTTTATTTATGGCCCTCAAATCCTGAACTAGCCTATAGCTTTTTCATCTGCCTTTTTAATTGGCAATATGGGTGCATTGTATTCTGATTCGCATTCAAGCAATAATCCATACTGTAAAAATTTATCAATTATCTCTTTAATTCCTTTCCTATCTTCTATCCTCAAAGGATATTACTTAACCTTAACGGGTTTCTCTCCTGGCTTTAATTTAATAATTAGTAAGGCCACATTTTTAGCTCTTCCAGGGACTTCGGTAGCCCAAACTCCTGGACATACTTGATCTGTGATCTCTAAAGGTATTTCACTTTCAGGGTCAGTTTGTATTAGTGCCAAGCTTAACACATTTATTAGTTGTTCTTCTCCTGTTCTTAATTCCATTTTCCCTTTTTCAAAGACAATTTCTGCTCCTACTTGCTCTAATAAATCTCTACCTAAGAGTGCCCATGAGGAGCTAGGCATAGATAAAAATCTGTGTATGCCCCATTGTTTCCCTAACTTGTACTTCAAAGGTTCACAAAAATAAGCCTTTTCGGTTACACCTTGTCCTGGTTTCAGTTAGAACAGAGTTAATTTTCTTCCTAGTAGCTGGTAGAATGCTATGTTTTGGCTTAGGATGAGAAGAGTGCTGATAACACCCCGATGTTTCAATTGTTGCAGAGCAATGCTTATACCAAGCCAAGGACATCTCAGCCTTTTGCTCTGTCCTGCCAACAGGCAGGCTGGGGGTGCAGTAAGAGCTGGGAGGGGACAGACCCAGGACAGGTGACCCAAACTAGCCAAAGGGGTATTCCATAGCATCTGACGTCAGGCTAAACAATACATAGGGGTGGCTAGCCAGGGGGAGGGGGCCGGACTGCTCGGGGTTAGGCTGGGCATCGGTCAGCGGGTGGTGAGCAATTGCATTGTGCATCACTTGTTTGTACACATTATTAGTAGTGGTACTATTATCATCATTGTATTATTATTATTATTATTATTATTATTATTATTATTATTATTATTTTGTCTTATTAAACTGTCTTTATCTCAACTCACGGGCTTCACTTTCCATTTCTCTCCCCCGTCCCAGAGAGGGAGGGGGAGGGGGAGCGAACAGCTGCGTGGTGTTTAGCTGCCGGCCGGGTTAAACCACGACACACCTTTTACCCTAACATAATAATTCTGTGAAGGCATTAATGCTTGATTTAGAACTGAATACGTTGCCCCATAGCAATAAGAAATTTCACTTCCATTCCTCCCCTAGCTTCATTATAACCAGTGGAGGATCCGCTAGGGTAGATTCCCCAGGTCCCCGTTATTCCTGTTGAAATCAGGGGTTGATTACCCTAGGAAAAGGCTAGTCAATTTGTCCTCCAAAGCCAGGTCCAAACCGTTTTGTTTTATTTATTTATTTATTTATTTTCATTACATTTCGGAGTTGGTCCAAAAATTCCATAGGGCTTTCTTTTAGACCTTGTTGGAAGCATATTCTCAATTCCCAATTCATCCAGGTTTTAGTATTTACTTAACCGCTCATAATTTTCAGGATGATTTCGGTCTTAGTGGGGGTCGGTCAGGGGAATGCAATTGTCCACAGTTCCCTGAACGGTCCCGTCAGCAATCTGAGCTCGCACATGAACTCAGGTTGTTTTAGAGTTGACTGCTTTTCTGTTTCTGTGACAACTCTCTCGGACCGATCATGGTCCCTTTGCCCTAGAGGCCTAACACCCCTGATTTTAAGATCTCTGCCTCGGGCAGAGGCAGAACTATTAACATTCCTACATCCTCTTTCCCTGCTCATTCAACTTCAAACACCTTTAACACTTTCAACAACCCTTTTAACACTTCCTTTATCTTTCTCCAGCCTGTACTTCTCTAATGCCAACATCAAAGGTTCAGTCAGGGGCCAACTTCATTCCGTACCTTTTCCCACCAAGATGCTGAAACATCAGTATACAACATTTCATCCTGTTCTGCTTCTCAAAAAACAACATTAACTGTAGCAAAATATTAGAGTTTAAAGTTCCATTTAGGGGCCACTTTTCTCCACATTCCAGCTTATAAAGCGGCCACCACTGATTACGATATTTTATCAACGTTTTCCTGTTCACACTTCCACCGGCAGATCCTCCAATATCCTTCCAGTGACTTAAAACACATCCTAACACACTTTTCTTTAAAATTTCACTGCTTGTTTGCCCCTCCAGTTTCCAGTTTACACTTTCAGAATACACATGTTACTTACAAAAGCGTATCACAAAACGTATGACTCACAAGAATACGGGCACGCAATATCTTTCAGTAGCGATGTCACAAAACTACTATTACCAGCAATATTGCCAAAATCACAGTAACAATAGTCAGAGTCAAATTCCACATGCGATAAGTCAGAAAACCGAACTGTGTAACACCGTAACGATATCTTTCTTAGAACAATGCCACGAACCTACTATTACCATCAGGAAAATAGCCAAAATCGCAGTAACAATAACCAGAGTTAAAATACCATACTCCATGAGTCAGAAAACCGAAATAGACAACACAATTCCAGATGGACCTTAAAGCGAGCTCCTTCCTTAAGGTCCCCAAACATGTACTTATGGTGCTAACCACAAAGTATATACCAAACACTGCCTCGCAGAAGATCACCTTCTGACTTACAGACAGTTCCAGATGACCGGTCTACCAGAAAACCAAACCAGAATAAAGAATATACTCACTTACAATGATGGGGTCCTTGTCTGTCTCCGCAGTGATCCGGTGAGTCGAGGAGTCCCTCCGGGAAATCCCGGGGGTACCCTAGGGAGTCCTGTTCCCAGCAGGTCCTGCAGTCCGGCAGAGAGGTTGTCCCATCTGGGTCGCCAAATTGATTCAAAGATCGAAGCCGAAATTCCTTGAAGTGGTATATTCTTTATTGCAGCGCTGGATGCACGGGGGATCTCTCCACCTATCGTGCATACCCAAAGCAGAAAGCAGTCTTGAATTTATACAATCAATCTATCAATATTCTACAAGCACCTATACATATGCATTACCTATCCCCACCTTCCCTCGCTTCTCATGCTAATTAGCCTTTTGGCACCTTGCGCCTGCGCAGAGCCTTCCAAGAATTGTGGGCAGGGGTCTTTGGGACGTGGGCAGGGGTCTTTGGGAGGAAGACCCCGAGTCTTCCTCACAGTGTACTTTTCACCTTTGGTCAGGAATCTGCTGAATTGGCATGTTTCTTAATTGCAAGAGCTGCTTGTTGCTAATTCTCCCGTTTGTTGTATCTTTATAATGAATTCCAATGTCCAGTTTTGAGATTTATAGTCCTTACATTCGTTTCTCTGTCCGCCTGCCGCTTCCTTATCATGAGTTCCAGTGTCTTCTTTCGAGATATACAGTCCTTGTCTGGGGATTGTCCTTGCCTCCCCAATACCTCCTTAATCAATCCCCCCTTTTCTTTTCCCATGCAAATTCTTTTGCATCAGATACTTTCATTATTTACAGTAACACAACAAAGCAGGCATCTAAACAACATGCACACAAATATTCCTAACACTACTAATACGATTAGAGCAATGAATACTTGTTTCAACCATTGGAAATTGGGCAACCAGGAGGTTAACTTATTCCATAGTTCACTAAAACTCCATGAAAGATCATCTTTACTGATCTCATGGAGGATCCTTGTCTGCTTCTATATTTCTTCCAGGTCGGTAGAGATCCTTCCACTCTGATCTACATACATACAACAACTTGTGTTTATTACTGTACAGACTCCCCCTTGAGTGGCCAGTAACAAGTCTAGGGCCATCCGATTTTGTAATACTACCTGTGATAAACTAGATATCTCTTCTTGTTGAGCCTTTATAGCATCCAGAATTTTGTTTTCTAACTTCTCTATAATTGCAGAAATATTAACTATTGCCTTTTCCAATTCACTCACTCCTAACCATGGGATAAACCATCGCACAAAACTATGAAAAGGGCTGTGTCTCTCTACCAATGGATTGTTAATTTTTCATCTGATTCTCCGCATATGAGTTCTCAAGTAACCTCGAGGCACTACATCATGTACTGTCATATTGGGGACTACCACTCCAAGAGTGCAAGTTCCCTTCCAATTCTCAGGCAAGACCTTACGGGCTATATCATTGCATAGCCAATACCACCCTTTTCCTTCTGGAACCGGCCAGCTGGTTGAATTTGCCCAGCCGCTAGTCGTACTAATATCAATTGTTCAATTACAAGATGTCTGATTTCCCACATAAGTAGTATCCGTATTTATACAATGCTGTTTTCCTATACCCTTAGGCGGGTTACACCTTTGTACACATACATAATAGGATTCTAACGGCTACTCACTTCTAGTTCCAAAACTGTTTAATATTTTCGACCCCGAGATGTGTTTTCCCACAAATTAGTCCAAGATAAGTTTGCAGACAAGGGAATCCCAATTAACGATACACCCTTATTCCCATGCTGTGGCAGATGGGTGCATACCCAACAGTTCGTCTTATTAGTTACTTGAGAAATTGTTTGTATTAAGGTCAGGTGTAAGTTCTCATCCCAAGTTGCCCACCCCAAATCCGAGAACCGCACCCCTGCAATCATTAGGATCTGGAAAACCGTAATTTTGTTGGTCCAATTGGAGTGGTGGTCCATATCCTCGCCGGGGCCTTCTTCACCCTTGAATTGTGGATCCAAGCTGCTTGCTTCATAATCTTCATGGCGGTGTGTGTTGTCAGTAATACTTGGTATGGTCCCATCCACTTTCCTTCCATTTTTCCTGCACGGGTTGTCCTGAAAAAGTCTTTATATCTATATAATCCCCGAGCTTAAAGGGGTGGATTGGTTGATCCAACCCTCTAGCCCTGGTCCCTAAAACAAATGTATGTACTTTATTTAATTGTTTCTGAAGTTCAGTTATATAAGCATATAAATATTCTGATCCTAACTGTGTTAGGTCCTCTCCACTAAATAGAAATTGCTACGGCCTTCCATATAAGATTTTGAAGGGACTCAAATTTCCTTTTATTCTAGGTTTAACTCTAATTCCAAGTAATGCTAAAGGGAGGGATTGAGGCCATGACAAATTAGCTTCTTATCCAATTTTAGCTATTTATTGTTTAATTAAATGGTTCATTTTTTCTACCTGTCCACTTGCCTGTGGTCTAGAAGGAGTATGCAGTTGCCAATCTATCTTTAGAATCTTACTTATCTGTTCTACCACTTGTGCACAAAAATGTGAAACTCTATCAGAAGACATTGCTACTAGAATCCCAAAGCATGGTATTATTTCATTTAACAAGACTTTAACCACTTCTCTTGCTTTGTTTGTTCGACAGGGAAAGGCTTCAGGCCTTCCTGAAAACGTCTCAGTCAGAACCAGTAAATAATGATACCCCCCTTTTCTAGGGAGTTCTGAAAAATCAATTTGCCACTGTTGCCCCGAATAATTTCCTTTACCGATTATTCCAAATTTTATTCTATCCTTGGTATTGGGGTTATTGTGTAAGCAAATGCTACGTTGTTGAGTTACTTGTTTTATCAGATCGTCCCACTAATGTCTGACTCAGGCTCTTATGCAGTGTGCCAGCTCCCCAATGCGTTTTATTGTGTTCTGTAAGAACTATGGGCCATGTCAAACTAGAGGGTATTACTATGTGGTTATCTTTTAAATATACTCATCCATCTGGTTTCATTTTACCTTTCAAATCTTCAATTAATTTTAAGTCTTCTTTTGAATAATTTGGATATAGTTTGGATTTTACCGTCTGGTATCAAAGACAATGCCTTCACCTCAGTTATTTCAGCTGCCTGCTTAGCCTCTGCCAATCGATTTTCCAATTTCAAAATCGGTGTTCCCCTTTTGGTGTCCCTGACAATGCATGATAGCTACCTTTTCTGGTTGTTTTACAGCCTCTAACAATTTTAAAATTGCTTCAGCATACTTTGTGTTTTCACTGAGCGGTCAGCAATCCATGTTCTTTCCAAATTGCTCCACGAGCATGTACCACGCCGAATGTATATTTAGAATCTGTCCAAATATTTACCCTTTTTCCCGCTGCCAGTTCCAATGCTCTCGTGAGAGCAACTATCTCCGCCTTTTGAGCTGATGTTCCAGGGGGTAAAGGCTTAGACTCGATTACCTGCTGAGTAGTTGTTATAGCATATCCAGCTTTACGTTGTCTTTGCGTAACAAAACTGCTCCCATCCGTGAACCAAGTTTCTTCCGCATCTTCCATGGGCTCCTCCTTAAGGTCTGGTCGGCTGGAATACACAGTCTCTATAGTTTCTAAACAATCGTGAATCACAGGGTGTGCCGGAGCATCACTAAGAAAAGAGGCTAGATTCACAATACTAATTATCACAATTTCCACGTCGTCCTGTTCTACCAATATTGCTTGATATTTCAAAACCATCAATTCTTGTTTAAGTTGTTTAAAGACTTTTTGTGCTTCTCCAGTCCAGACTAACTTTGACTGGTTAATCTTTATCAATTCACATAGAGGCTTTACCAACAGTCCATAATTATAAATCCAAAGGCGACACCAACCTGTCATTCCTAAAAAGGTTTGTAGCTCCTTTACCATTTGAGGTTCTGGAGTCCGGCAAATGACTTCCTTATGTTCAGTTCCTAGTTCTCGTTGTCCTTCCGAAATGTCAAATCCCAGATAGGTCACACTTTGTTGAGCCAGCTGGACTTTCTGTCAAGAGACTTGATATCCATTTAAACCCAGAAAATTAAGACGACTTATAGTCCATTGAATACAACTCCCTTTAGTCTCGGTAGCTATTAAGAGATCATCTACATATTGTAACAAAGCACCTTCAGTGTCCGGAGGTATCCATGTTTCGAGTTCCCTTGCTAATTGGTTTCCAAAAATAGTGGGGCTATTCTTGAATCCTTGAGGTAGTAATGTCCACGTAAGCTGCGTCTTTCTGCCTGAATCGGGATTTTCCCATTCAAAGGCGAATAGGTTTTGGCTTTCTGTGGCTAAGCCTAGGCAGAAGAAGGCATCTTTTAAATCCAGTACGGTAAACCAGACTTGACTATTCTTTAATTTAGTCAGCAAAGTATAAGGGTTTGCCACTACTGGATGTATATCCTCAGTGATTTTATTTATGGCCCTCAAATCCTGAACTAGCCTATAGCTTTTTCATCTGCCTTTTTAATTGGCAATATGGGTGCATTGTATTCTGATTCGCATTCAAGCAATAATCCATACTGTAAAAATTTATCAATTATCTCTTTAATTCCTTTCCTATCTTCTATCCTCAAAGGATATTACTTAACCTTAACGGGTTTCTCTCCTGGCTTTAATTTAATAATTATTAACGTCACATTTTTAGCTCTTCCAGGGACTTCGGTAGCCCAAACTCCTGGACATACTTGATCTGTGATCTCTAAAGGTATTTCACTTTCAGGGTCAGTTTGTATTAGTGCCAAGCTTAACACATTTATTAGTTGTTCTTCTCCTGTTCTTAATTCCATTTTCCCTTTTTCAAAGACAATTTCTGCTCCTACTTGCTCTAATAAATCTCTACCTAAGAGTGCCCATGAGGAGCTAGGCATAGATAAAAATCTGTGTATGCCCCATTGTTTCCCTAACTTGTACTTCAAAGGTTCACAAAAATAAGCCTTTTCGGTTACACCTTGTCCTGGTTTCAGTTAGAACAGAGTTAATTTTCTTCCTAGTAGCTGGTAGAATGCTATGTTTTGGCTTAGGATGAGAAGAGTGCTGATAACACCCCGATGTTTTAACTGTTGCAGAGCAGTGCCTATACCAGGCCAAGGACATCTCAGCTTCTTGCTCTGTCCTGCCAACAGGCAGGCTGGGGGTGCAGTAAGAGCTGGGAGGGGACAGACCCAGGACAGGTGACCCAAACTAGCCAAAGGGGTATTCCATAGCATCTGACGTCAGGCTAAACAATACATAGGGGTGGCTAGCCAGGGGGAGGGGGCCGGACTGCTCGGGGTTAGGCTGGGCATCGGTCAGCGGGTGGTGAGCAATTGCATTGTGCATCACTTGTTTGTACACATTATTAGTAGTGGTACTATTGTCATCATTGTATTATTATTATTATTATTATTATTATTATTATTATTATTATTATTATTATTTTGTCTTATTAAACTGTCTTTATCTCAACTCACAGGCTTCACTTTCCATTTCTCTCCCCCGTCCCAGAGAGGGAGGGGGAGGGGGAGCGAACAGCTGCGTGGTGTTTAGCTGCCGGCCGGGTTAAACCACGACACACCTTTTACCCTAACATAATAATTCTGTGAAGGCATTAATGCTTGATTTAGAACTGAATACGTTGCCCCATAGCAATAAGAAATTTCACTTCCATTCCTCCCCTAGCTTCATTATAACCAGTGGAGGATCCGCTAGGGTAGATTCCCCAGGTCCCCGTTATTCCTGTTGAAATCAGGGGTTGATTACCCTAGGAAAAGGCTAGTCAATTTGTCCTCCAAAGCCAGGTCCAAACCGTTTTGTTTTATTTATTTATTTATTTATTTTCATTACATTTCGGAGTTGGTCCAAAAATTCCATAGGGCTTTCTTTTAGACCTTGTTGGAAGCATATTCTCAATTCCCAATTCATCCAGGTTTTAGTATTTACTTAACCGCTCATAATTTTCAGGATGATTTCGGTCTTAGTGGGGGTCGGTCAGGGGAATGCAATTGTCCACAGTTCCCTGAACGGTCCCGTCAGCAATCTGAGCTCGCACATGAACTCAGGTTGTTTTAGAGTTGACTGCTTTTCTGTTTCTGTGACAACTCTCTCGGACCGATCATGGTCCCTTTGCCCTAAAGGGCTAACACCCCTGATTTTAAGATCTCTGCCTCGGGCAGAGGCAGAACTATTAACATTCCTACATCCTCTTTCCCTGCTCATTCAACTTCAAACACCTTTAACACTTTCAACAACCCTTTTAACACTTCCTTTATCTTTCTCCAGCCTGTACTTCTCTAATGCCAACATCAAAGGTTCAGTCAGGGGCCAACTTCATTCCGTACCTTTTCCCACCAAGATGCTGAAACATCAGTATACAACATTTCATCCTGTTCTGCTTCTCAAAAAACAACATTAACTGTAGCAAAATATTAGAGTTTAAAGTTCCATTTAGGGGCCACTTTTCTCCACATTCCAGCTTATAAAGCGGCCACCACTGATTACGATATTTTATCAACGTTTTCCTGTTCACACTTCCACCGGCAGATCCTCCAATATCCTTCCAGTGACTTAAAACACATCCTAACACACTTTTCTTTAAAATTTCACTGCTTGTTTGCCCCCGCAGTTTCCAGTTTACACTTTCAGAATACACATGTTACTTACAAAAGCGTATCACAAAACGTATCACTCACAAGAATACGGGCACGCAATATCTTTCAGTAGCGATGTCACAAAACTACTATTACCAGCAATATTGCCAAAATCACAGTAACAATAGTCAGAGTCAAATTCCACATGCGATAAGTCAGAAAACCGAACTGTGTAACACCGTAACCATATCTTTCTTAGAACAATGCCACGAACCTACTATTACCATCAGGAAAATAGCCAAAATCGCAGTAACAATAACCAGAGTTAAAATACCATACTCCATGAGTCAGAAAACCGAAATAGACAACACAATTCCAGATGGACCTTAAAGCGAGCTCCTTCCTTAAGGTCCCCAAACATGTACTTATGGTGCTAACCACAAAGTATATACCAAACACTGCCTCGCAGAAGATCACCTTCTGACTTACAGACAGTTCCAGATGACCGGTCTACCAGAAAACCAAACCAGAATAAAGAATATACTCACTTACAATGATGGGGTCCTTGTCTGTCTCCGCAGTGATCCGGTGAGTCGAGGAGTCCCTCCGGGAAATCCCGGGGGTACCCTAGGGAGTCCTGTTCCCAGCAGGTCCTGCAGTCCGGCAGAGAGGTTGTCCCATCTGGGTCGCCAAATTGATTCAAAGATCGAAGCCGAAATTCCTTGAAGTGGTATATTCTTTATTGCAGCGCTGGATGCACGGGGGATCTCTCCACCTATCGTGCATACCCAAAGCAGAAAGCAGTCTTGAATTTATACAATCAATCTATCAATATTCTACAAGCACCTATACATATGCATTACCTATCCCCGCCTTCCCTCGCTTCTCATGCTAATTAGCCTTTTGGCACCTTGCGCCTGCGCAGAGCCTTCCAAGAATTGTGGGCAGGGGTCTTTGGGACGTGGGCAGGGGTCTTTGGGAGGAAGACCCCGAGTCTTCCTCACAGTGTACTTTTCACCTTTGGTCAGGAATCTGCTGAATTGGCATGTTTCTTAATTGCAAGAGCTGCTTGTTGCTAATTCTCCCGTTTGTTGTATCTTTATAATGAATTCCAATGTCCAGTTGCGAGATTTATAGTCCTTACATTCGTTTCTCTGTCCGCCTGCCGCTTCCTTATCATGAGTTCCAGTGTCTTCTTTCGAGATATACAGTCCTTGTCTGGGGATTGTCCTTGCCTCCCCAATACCTCCTTAATCAATCCCCCCTTTTCTTTTCCCATGCAAATTCTTTTGCATCAGATACTTTCATTATTTACAGTAACACAACAAAGCAGGCATCTAAACAACGTGCACACAAATATTCCTAACACTACTAATACGATTAGAGCAATGAATACTTGTTTCAACCATTGGAAATTGGGCAACCAGGAGGTTAACTTATTCCATAGTTCACTAAAACTCCATGAAAGATCATCTTTACTGATCTCATGGAGGATCCTTGTCTGCTTCCATAGTTCTTCCAGGTCGGTAGAGATCCCTCCACTCTGATCTACATACATACAACAACTTGTGTTTATTACTGTACAGACTCCCCCTTGAGTGGCCAGTAACAAGTCTAGGGCCATCTGATTTTGTAATACTACCTGTGATAAACTAGATATCTCTTCTTGTTGAGCCTTTATAGCATCCAGAATTTTGTTTTCTAACTTCTCTATAATTGCAGAAATATTAACTATTGCCTTTTCCAATTCACTCACTCCTAACCATGGGATAAACCATCGCACAAAACTATGAAAAGGGCTGTGTCTCTCTACCAATGGATTGTTAATTTTTCATCTGATTCTCCGCATATGAGTTCTCAAGTAACCTCGAGGCACTACATCATGTACTGTCATATTGGGGACTACCGCTCCAAGAGTGCAAGTTCCCTTCCAATTCTCAGGCAAGACCTTACGGGCTATATCATTGCATAGCCAATACCACCCTTTTCCTTCTGGAACCGGCCAGCTGGTTGAATTTGCCCAGCTGCTAGTCGTACTAATATCAATTGTTCAATTACAAGATGTCTGATTTCCCACATAAGTAGTATCCGTATTTATACAATGCTGTTTTCCTATACCCTTAGGCGGGTTACACCTTTGTACACATACATAATAGGATTCTAACGGCACGAAGCTACTCACTTCTAGTTCCAAAACTGCTTAATATTTTCGACCCCGAGATGTGTTTTCCCACAAATTAGTCCAAGATAAGTTTGCAGACAAGGGAATCCCAATTAACGATACACCCTTATTCCCATGCTGTGGCAGATGGGTGCATACCCAACAGTTCGTCTTATTAGTTACTTGAGAAATTGTTTGTATTAAGGTCAGGTGTAAGTTCTCATCCCAAGTTGCCCACCCCAAATCCGAGAACCACACCCCTGCAATCATTAGGATCTGGAAAACCGTAATTTTGTTGGTCCAATTGGAGTGGTGGTCCATATCCTCGCCGGGGCCTTCTTCACCCTTGAATTGTGGATCCAAGCTGCTTGCTTCATAATCTTCATGGCGGTGTGTGTTGTCAGTAATACTTGGTATGGTCCCATTCACTTTCCTTCCATTTTTCCTGCACGGGTTGTCCTGAAAAAGTCTTTATATCTATATAATCCCCGAGCTTAAAGGGGTGGATTGGTTGATCCAACCCTCTAGCCCTGGTCCCTAAAACAAATGTATGTACTTTATTTAATTGTTTCTGAAGTTCAGTTATATAAGCATATAAATATTCTGATCCTAACTGCGTTAGGTCCTCTCCACTAAATAGAAATTGCTATGGCCTTCCATATAAGATTTTGAAGGGACTCAAATTTCCTTTTATTCTAGGTTTAACTCTAATTCCAAGTAATGCTAAAGGGAGGGATTGAGGCCATGACAAATTAGCTTCTTATCCAATTTTAGCTATTTATTGTTTAATTAAATGGTTCATTTTTTCTACCTGTCCACTTGCCTGTGGTCTAGAAGGAGTATGCAGTTGCCAATCTATCTTTAGAATCTTACTTATCTGTTCTACCACTTGTGCACAAAAATGTGAAACTCTATCAGAAGACATTGCTACTAGAATCCCAAAGCATGGTATTATTTCATTTAACAAGACTTTAACCACTTCTCTTGCTTTGTTTGTTCGACAGGGAAAGGCTTCAGGCCTTCCTGAAAACGTCTCAGTCAGAACCAGTAAATAATGATACCCCCCTTTTCTAGGGAGTTCTGAAAAATCAATTTGCCACTGTTGCCCCGAATAATTTCCTTTACCGATTATTCCAAATTTTATTCTATCCTTGGTATTGGGGTTATTGTGTAAGCAAATGCTACGTTGTTGAGTTACTTGTTTTATCAGATCGTCCCACTAATGTCTGACTCAGGCTCTTATGCAGTGTGCCAGCTCCCCAATGCGTTTTATTGTGTTCTGTAAGAACTATGGGCCATGTCAAACTAGAGGGTATTACTATGTGGTTATCTTTTAAATATACTCATCCATCTGGTTTCATTTTACCTTTCAAATCTTCAATTAATTTTAAGTCTTCTTTTGAATAATTTGGATATAGTTTGGATTTTACCGTCTGGTATCAAAGACAATGCCTTCACCTCAGTTATTTCAGCTGCCTGCTTAGCCTCTGCCAATCGATTTTCCAATTTCAAAATCGGTGTTCCCCTTTTGGTGTCCCTGACAATGCATGATAGCTACCTTTTCTGGTTGTTTTACAGCCTCTAACAATTTTAAAATTGCTTCAGCATACTTTGTGTTTTCACTGAGCGGTCAGCAATCCATGTTCTTTCCAAATTGCTCCACGAGCATGTACCACGCCGAATGTATATTTAGAATCTGTCCAAATATTTACCCTTTTTCCCGCTGCCAGTTCCAATGCTCTCGTGAGAGCAACTATCTCCGCCTTTTGAGCTGATGTTCCAGGGGGTAAAGGCTTAGACTCGATTACCTGCTGAGTAGTTGTCATAGCATATCCAGCTTTACGTTGTCTTTGCCTAACAAAACTGCTCCCATCCGTGAACCAAGTTTCTTCCGCATCTTCCATGGGCTCCTCCTTAAGGTCTGGTCGGCTGGAATACACAGTCTCTATAGTTTCTAAACAATCGTGAATCACAGGGTGTGCCGGAGCATCACTAAGAAAAGAGGCTAGATTCACAATACTAATTATCACAATTTCCACGTCGTCCTGTTCTACCAATATTGCTTGATATTTCAAAACCATCAATTCTTGTTTAAGTTGTTTAAAGACTTTTTGTGCTTCTCCAGTCCAGACTAACTTTGACTGGTTAATCTTTATCAATTCACATAGAGGCTTTACCAACAGTCCATAATTATAAATCCAAAGGCGACACCAACCTGTCATTCCTAAAAAGGTTTGTAGCTCCTTTACCATTTGAGGTTCTGGAGTCCGGCAAATGACTTCCTTATGTTCAGTTCCTAGTTCTCGTTGTCCTTCCGAAATGTCAAATCCCAGATAGGTCACACTTTGTTGAGCCAGCTGGACTTTCTGTCAAGAGACTTGATATCCATTTAAACCCAGAAAATTAAGACGACTTATAGTCCATTGAATACAACTCCCTTTAGTCTCGGTAGCTATTAAGAGATCATCCACATATTGTAACAAAGCACCTTCAGTGTCCGGAGGTATCCATGTTTCGAGTTCCCTTGCTAATTGGTTTCCAAAAATAGTGGGGCTATTCTTGAATCCTTGAGGTAGTAATGTCCACGTAAGCTGCGTCTTTCTGCCTGAATCGGGATTTTCCCATTCAAAGGCGAATAGGTTTTGGCTTTCTGTGGCTAAGCCTAGGCAGAAGAAGGCATCTTTTAAATCCAGTACGGTAAACCAGACTTGACTATTCTTTAATTTAGTCAGCAAAGTATAAGGGTTTGCCACTACTGGATGTATATCCTCAGTGATTTTATTTATGGCCCTCAAATCCTGAACTAGCCTATAGCTTTTTCATCTGCCTTTTTAATTGGCAATATGGGTGCATTGTATTCTGATTCGCATTCAAGCAATAATCCATACTGTAAAAATTTATCAATTATCTCTTTAATTCCTTTCCTATCTTCTATCCTCAAAGGATATTACTTAACCTTAACGGGTTTTTCTCCTGGCTTTAATTTAATAATTATTAACGTCACATTTTTAGCTCTTCCAGGGACTTCGGTAGCCCAAACTCCTGGACATACTTGATCTGTGATCTCTAAAGGTATTTCACTTTTAGGGTCAGTTTGTATTAGTGCCAAGCTTAACACATTTATTAGTTGTTCTTCTCCTGTTCTTAATTCCATTTTCCCTTTTTCAAAGACAATTTCTGCTCCTACTTGCTCTAATAAATCTCTACCTAAGAGTGCCCATGAGGAGCTAGGCATAGATAAAAATCTGTGTATGCCCCATTGTTTCCCTAACTTGTACTTCAAAGGTTCACAAAAATAAGCCTTTTCGGTTACACCTTGTCCTGGTTTCAGTTAGAACAGAGTTAATTTTCTTCCTAGTAGCTGGTAGAATGCTATGTTTTGGCTTAGGATGAGAAGAGTGCTGATAACACCCCGATGTTTTAACTGTTGCAGAGCAGTGCCTATACCAGGCCAAGGACATCTCAGCTTCTTGCTCTGTCCTGCCAACAGGCAGGCTGGGGGTGCAGTAAGAGCTGGGAGGGGACAGACCCAGGACAGGTGACCCAAACTAGCCAAAGGGGTATTCCATAGCATCTGACGTCAGGCTAAACAATACATAGGGGTGGCTAGCCAGGGGGAGGGGGCCGGACTGCTCGGGGTTAGGCTGGGCATCGGTCAGCGGGTGGTGAGCAATTGCATTGTGCATCACTTGTTTGTACACATTATTAGTAGTGGTACTATTATCATCATCGTATTATTATTATTATTATTATTATTATTATTATTATTATTATTATTATTATTATTATTTTGTCTTATTAAACTGTCTTTATCTCAACTCACGGGCTTCACTTTCCATTTCTCTCCCCCGTCCCAGAGAGGGAGGGGGAGGGGGAGCGAACAGCTGCGTGGTGTTTAGCTGCCGGCCGGGTTAAACCACGACACACCTTTTACCCTAACATAATAATTCTGTGAAGGCATTAATGCTTGATTTAGAACTGAATACGTTGCCCCATAGCAATAAGAAATTTCACTTCCATTCCTCCCCTAGCTTCATTATAACCAGTGGAGGATCCGCTAGGGTAGAGTCCCCAGGTCCCCGTTATTCCTGTTGAAATCAGGGATTGATTACCCTAGGAAAAGGCTAGTCAATTTGTCCTCCAAAGCCAGGTCCAAACCGTTTTGTTTTATTTATTTATTTATTTATTTTCATTACATTTCGGAGTTGGTCCAAAAATTCCATAGGGCTTTCTTTTAGACCTTGTTGGAAGCATATTCTCAATTCCCAATTCATCCAGGTTTTAGTATTTACTTAACCGCTCATAATTTTCAGGATGATTTCGGTCTTAGTGGGGGTCGGTCAGGGGAATGCAATTGTCCACAGTTCCCTGAACGGTCCCGTCAGCAATCTGAGCTCGCACATGAACTCAGGTTGTTTTAGAGTTGACTGCTTTTCTGTTTCTGTGACAACTCTCTCGGACCGATCATGGTCCCTTTGCCCTAAAGGGCTAACACCCATGATTTTAAGATCTCTGCCTCGGGCAGAGGCAGAACTATTAACATTCCTACATCCTCTTTCCCTGCTCATTCAACTTCAAACACCTTTAACACTTTCAACAACCCTTTTAACACTTCCTTTATCTTTCTCCAGCCTGTACTTCTCTAATGCCAACATCAAAGGTTCAGTCAGGGGCCAACTTCATTCCGTACCTTTTCCCACCAAGATGCTGAAACATCAGTATACAACATTTCATCCTGTTCTGCTTCTCAAAAAACAACATTAACTGTAGCAAAATATTAGAGTTTAAAGTTCCATTTAGGGGCCACTTTTCTCCACATTCCAGCTTATAAAGCGGCCACCACTGATTACGATATTTTATCAACGTTTTCCTGTTCACACTTCCACCGGCAGATCCTCCAATATCCTTCCAGTGACTTAAAACACATCCTAACACACTTTTCTTTAAAATTTCACTGCTTGTTTGCCCCCCCAGTTTCCAGTTTACACTTTCAGAATACACATGTTACTTACAAAAGCGTATCACAAAACGTATCACTCACAAGAATACGGGCACGCAATATCTTTCAGTAGCGATGTCACAAAACTACTATTACCAGCAATATTGCCAAAATCACAGTAACAATAGTCAGAGTCAAATTCCACATGCGATAAGTCAGAAAACCGAACTGTGTAACACCGTAACCATATCTTTCTTAGAACAATGCCACGAACCTACTATTACCATCAGGAAAATAGCCAAAATCGCAGTAACAATAACCAGAGTTAAAATACCATACTCCATGAGTCAGAAAACCGAAATAGACAACACAATTCCAGATGGACCTTAAAGCGAGCTCCTTCCTTAAGGTCCCCAAACATGTACTTATGGTGCTAACCACAAAGTATATACCAAACACTGCCTCGCAGAAGATCACCTTCTGACTTACAGACAGTTCCAGATGACCGGTCTACCAGAAAACCAAACCAGAATAAAGAATATACTCACTTACAATGATGGGGTCCTTGTCTGTCTCCGCAGTGATCCGGTGAGTCGAGGAGTCCCTCCGGGAAATCCCGGGGGTACCCTAGGGAGTCCTGTTCCCAGCAGGTCCTGCAGTCCGGCAGAGAGGTTGTCCCAACTGGGTCGCCAAATTGATTCAAAGATCGAAGCCGAAATTCCTTGAAGTGGTATATTCTTTATTGCAGCGCTGGATGCACGGGGGATCTCTGCACCTATCGTGCATACCCAAAGCAGAAAGCAGTCTTGAATTTATACAATCAATCTATCAATATTCTACAAGCACCTATACATATGCATTACCTATCCCCGCCTTCCCTCGCTTCTCATGCTAATTAGCCTTTTGGCACCTTGCGCCTGCGCAGAGCCTTCCAAGAATTGTGGGCAGGGGTCTTTGGGACGTGGGCAGGGGTCTTTGGGAGGAAGACCCCGAGTCTTCCTCACAGTGTACTTTTCACCTTTGGTCAGGAATCTGCTGAATTGGCATGTTTCTTAATTGCAAGAGCTGCTTGTTGCTAATTCTCCCGTTTGTTGTATCTTTATAATGAATTCCAATGTCCAGTTTTGAGATTTATAGTCCTTACATTCGTTTCTCTGTCCGCCTGCCTCTTCCTTATCATGAGTTCCAGTGTCTTCTTTCGAGATATACAGTCCTTGTCTGGGGATTGTCCTTGCCTCCCCAATACCTCCTTAATCAATCCCCCCTTTTCTTTTCCCATGCAAATTCTTTTGCATCAGATACTTTCATTATTTACAGTAACACAACAAAGCAGGCATCTAAACAACATGCACACAAATATTCCTAACACTACTAATACGATTAGAGCAATGAATACTTGTTTCAACCATTGGAAATTGGGCAACCAGGAGGTTAACTTATTCCATAGTTCACTAAAACTCCATGAAAGATCATCTTTACTGATCTCATGGAGGATCCTTGTCTGCTTCCATAGTTCTTCCAGGTCGGTAGAGATCCTTCCACTCTGATCTACATACATACAACAACTTGTGTTTATTACTGTACAGACTCCCCCTTGAGTGGCCAGTAACAAGTCTAGGGCCATCCGATTTTGTAATGCTACCTGTGATAAACTAGATATCTCTTCTTGTTGAGCCTTTATAGCATCCAGAATTTTGTTTTCTAACTTCTCTATAATTGCAGAAATATTAACTATTGCCTTTTCCAATTCACTCACTCCTAACCATGGGATAAACCATCGCACAAAACTATGAAAAGGGCTGTGTCTCTCTACCAATGGATTGTTAATTTTTCATCTGATTCTCCGCATATGAGTTCTCAAGTAACCTCGAGGCACTACATCATGTACTGTCATATTGGGGACTACCGCTCCAAGAGTGCAAGTTCCCTTCCAATTCTCAGGCAAGACCTTACGGGCTATATCATTGCATAGCCAATACCACCCTTTTCCTTCTGGAACCGGCCAGCTGGTTGAATTTGCCCAGCTGCTAGTCGTACTAATATCAATTGTTCAATTACAAGATGTCTGATTTCCCACATAAGTAGTATCCGTATTTATACAATGCTGTTTTCCTATACCCTTAGGCAGGTTACACCTTTGTACACATACATAATAGGATTCTAACGGCACGAAGCTACTCACTTCTAGTTCCAAAACTGCTTAATATTTTCGACCCCGAGATGTGTTTTCCCACAAATTAGTCCAAGATAAGTTTGCAGACAAGGGAATCCCAATTAACGATACACCCTTATTCCCATGCTGTGGCAGATGGGTGCATACCCAACAGTTCGTCTTCTGAGTTACTTGAGAAATTGTTTGTATTAAGGTCAGGTGTAAGTTCTCATCCCAAGTTGCCCACCCCAAATCCGAGAACCGCACCCCTGCAATCATTAGGATCTGGAAAACCGTAATTTTGTTGGTCCAATTGGAGTGGTGGTCCATATCCTCGCCGGGGCCTTCTTCACCCTTGAATTGTGGATCCAAGCTGCTTGCTTCATAATCTTCATGGCGGTGTGTGTTGTCAGTAATACTTGGTATGGTCCCATCCACTTTCCTTCCATTTTTCCTGCACGGGTTGTCCTGAAAAAGTCTTTATATCTATATAATCCCCGAGCTTAAAGGGGTGGATTGGTTGATCCAACCCTCTAGCCCTGGTCCCTAAAACAAATGTATGTACTTTATTTAATTGTTTCTGAAGTTCAGTTATATAAGCATATAAATATTCTGATCCTAACTGCGTTAGGTCCTCTCCACTAAATAGAAATTGCTATGGCCTTCCATATAAGATTTTGAAGGGACTCAAATTTCCTTTTATTCTAGGTTTAACTCTAATTCCAAGTAATGCTAAAGGGAGGGATTGAGGCCATGACAAATTAGCTTCTTATCCAATTTTAGCTATTTATTGTTTAATTAAATGGTTCATTTTTTCTACCTGTCCACTTGCCTGTGGTCTAGAAGGAGTATGCAGTTGCCAATCTATCTTTAGAATCTTACTTATCTGTTCTACCACTTGTGCACAAAAATGTGAAACTCTATCAGAAGACATTGCTACTAGAATCCCAAAGCATGGTATTATTTCATTTAACAAGACTTTAACCACTTCTCTTGCTTTGTTTGTTCGACAGGGAAAGGCTTCAGGCCTTCCTGAAAACGTCTCAGTCAGAACCAGTAAATAATGATACCCCCCTTTTCTAGGGAGTTCTGAAAAATCAATTTGCCACTGTTGCCCCGAATAATTTCCTTTACCGATTATTCCAAATTTTATTCTATCCTTGGTATTGGGGTTATTGTGTAAGCAAATGCTACGTTGTTGAGTTACTTGTTTTATCAGATCGTCCCACTAATGTCTGACTCAGGCTCTTATGCAGTGTGCCAGCTCCCCAATGCGTTTTATTGTGTTCTGTAAGAACTATGGGCCATGTCAAACTAGAGGGTATTACTATGTGGTTATCTTTTAAATATACTCATCCATCTGGTTTCATTTTACCTTTCAAATCTTCAATTAATTTTAAGTCTTCTTTTGTATAATTTGGATATAGTTTGGATTTTACCGTCTGGTATCAAAGACAATGCCTTCACCTCAGTTATTTCAGCTGCCTGCTTAGCCTCTGCCAATCGATTTTCCAATTTCAAAATCGGTGTTCCCCTTTTGGTGTCCCTGACAATGCATGATAGCTACCTTTTCTGGTTGTTTTACAGCCTCTAACAATTTTAAAATTGCTTCAGCATACTTTGTGTTTTCACTGAGCGGTCAGCAATCCATGTTCTTTCCAAATTGCTCCACGAGCATGTACCACGCCGAATGTATATTTAGAATCTGTCCAAATATTTACCCTTTTTCCCGCTGCCAGTTCCAATGCTCTCGTGAGAGCAACTATCTCCGCCTTTTGAGCTGATGTTCCAGGGGGTAAAGGCTTAGACTCGATTACCTGCTGAGTAGTTGTCATAGCATATCCAGCTTTACGTTGTCTTTGCCTAACAAAACTGCTCCCATCCGTGAACCAAGTTTCTTCCGCATCTTCCATGGGCTCCTCCTTAAGGTCTGGTCGGCTGGAATACACAGTCTCTATAGTTTCTAAACAATCGTGAATCACAGGGTGTGCCGGAGCATCACTAAGAAAAGAGGCTAGATTCACAATACTAATTATCACAATTTCCACGTCGTCCTGTTCTACCAATATTGCTTGATATTTCAAAACCATCAATTCTTGTTTAAGTTGTTTAAAGACTTTTTGTGCTTCTCCAGTCCAGACTAACTTTGACTGGTTAATCTTTATCAATTCACATAGAGGCTTTACCAACAGTCCATAATTATAAATCCAAAGGCGACACCAACCTGTCATTCCTAAAAAGGTTTGTAGCTTCTTTACCATTTGAGGTTCTGGAGTCCGGCAAATGACTTCCTTATGTTCAGTTCCTAGTTCTCGTTGTCCTTCCGAAATGTCAAATCCCAGATAGGTCACACTTTGTTGAGCCAGCTGGACTTTCTGTCAAGAGACTTGATATCCATTTAAACCCAGAAAATTAAGACGACTTATAGTCCATTGAATACAACTCCCTTTAGTCTCGGTAGCTATTAAGAGATCATCTACATATTGTAACAAAGCACCTTCAGTGTCCGGAGGTATCCATGTTTCGAGTTCCCTTGCTAATTGGTTTCCAAAAATAGTGGGGCTATTCTTGAATCCTTGAGGTAGTAATGTCCACGTAAGCTGCGTCTTTCTGCCTGAATCGGGATTTTCCCATTCAAAGGCGAATAGGTTTTGGCTTTCTGTGGCTAAGCCTAGGCAGAAGAAGGCATCTTTTAAATCCAGTACGGTAAACCAGACTTGACTATTCTTTAATTTAGTCAGCAAAGTATAAGGGTTTGCCACTACTGGATGTATATCCTCAGTGATTTTATTTATGGCCCTCAAATCCTGAACTAGCCTATAGCTTTTTCATCTGCCTTTTTAATTGGCAATATGGGTGCATTGTATTCTGATTCGCATTCAAGCAATAATCCATACTGTAAAAATTTATCAATTATCTCTTTAATTCCTTTCCTATCTTCTATCCTCAAAGGATATTACTTAACCTTAACGGGTTTTTCTCCTGGCTTTAATTTAATAATTATTAACGTCACATTTTTAGCTCTTCCAGGGACTTCGGTAGCCCAAACTCCTGGACATACTTGATCTGTGATCTCTAAAGGTATTTCACTTTTAGGGTCAGTTTGTATTAGTGCCAAGCTTAACACATTTATTAGTTGTTCTTCTCCTGTTCTTAATTCCATTTTCCCTTTTTCAAAGACAATTTCTGCTCCTACTTGCTCTAATAAATCTCTACCTAAGAGTGCCCATGAGGAGCTAGGCATAGATAAAAATCTGTGTATGCCCCATTGTTTCCCTAACTTGTACTTCAAAGGTTCACAAAAATAAGCCTTTTCGGTTACACCTTGTCCTGGTTTCAGTTAGAACAGAGTTAATTTTCTTCCTAGTAGCTGGTAGAATGCTATGTTTTGGCTTAGGATGAGAAGAGTGCTGATAACACCCCGATGTTTTAACTGTTGCAGAGCAGTGCCTATACCAGGCCAAGGACATCTCAGCTTCTTGCTCTGTCCTGCCAACAGGCAGGCTGGGGGTGCAGTAAGAGCTGGGAGGGGACAGACCCAGGACAGGTGACCCAAACTAGCCAAAGGGGTATTCCATAGCATCTGACGTCAGGCTAAACAATACATAGGGGTGGCTAGCCAGGGGGAGGGGGCCGGACTGCTCGGGGTTAGGCTGGGCATCGGTCAGCGGGTGGTGAGCAATTGCATTGTGCATCACTTGTTTGTACACATTATTAGTAGTGGTACTATTATCATCATTGTAGTATTATTATTATTATTATTATTATTATTATTATTATTATTATTATTATTATTATTATTATTTTGTCTTATTAAGCTGTCTTTATCTCAACTCACAGGCTTCACTTTCCATTTCTCTCCCCCGTCCCAGAGAGGGAGGGGGAGGGGGAGCGAACAGCTGCGTGGTGTTTAGCTGCCGGCCGGGTTAAACCACGACACACCTTTTACCCTAACATAATAATTCTGTGAAGGCATTAATGCTTGATTTAGAACTGAATACGTTGCCCCATAGCAATAAGAAATTTCACTTCCATTCCTCCCCTAGCTTCATTATAACCAGTGGAGGATCCGCTAGGGTAGATTCCCCAGGTCCCCGCTATTCCTGTTGAAATCAGGGGTTGATTACCCTAGGAAAAGGCTAGTCAATTTGTCCTCCAAAGCCAGGTCCAAACCGTTTTGTTTTATTTATTTATTTATTTATTTTCATTACATTTCGGAGTTGGTCCAAAAATTCCATAGGGCTTTCTTTTAGACCTTGTTGGAAGCATATTCTCAATTCCCAATTCATCCAGGTTTTAGTATTTACTTAACCGTTCATAATTTTCAGGATGATTCGGGTCTTAGTGGGGGTCGGTCAGGGGAATGCAATTGTCCACAGTTCCCTGAACGGTCCCATCAGCAATCTGAGCTCGCACATGAACTCAGGTTGTTTTAAGAGTTGACCTCTTTTCTGTTTCTGTGACAACTCTCTCGGACTGGACCGATCATGGTCCCTTTGCCCTAAAGGGCTAACACCCCTGATTTTAAGATCTCTGCCTCGGGCAGAGGCAGAACTATTAACATTCCTACATCCTCTTTCCCTGCTCATTCAACTTCAAACACCTTTAACACTTTCAACAACCCTTTTAACACTTCCTTTATCTTTCTGCAGCCTGTACTTCTCTAATGCCAACATCAAAGGTTCAGTCAGGGGCCAACTTCATTCCGTACCTTTTCCCACCAAGATGCTGAAACATCAGTATACAACATTTCATCCTGTTCTGCTTCTCAAAAAACAACATTAACTGTAGCAAAATATTAGAGTTTAAAGTTCCATTTAGGGGCCACTTTTCTCCACATTCCAGCTTATAAAGCGGCCACCACTGATTACGATATTTTATCAACGTTTTCCTGTTCACACTTCCACCGGCAGATCCTCCAATATCCTTCCAGTGACTTAAAACACATCCTAACACACTTTTCTTTAAAATTTCACTGCTTGTTTGCCCCCGCAGTTTCCAGTTTACACTTTCAGAATACACATGTTACTTACAAAAGCGTATCACAAAACGTATCACTCACAAGAATACGGGCACGCAATATCTTTCAGTAGCGATGTCACAAAACTACTATTACCAGCAATATTGCCAAAATCACAGTAACAATAGTCAGAGTCAAATTCCACATGCGATAAGTCAGAAAACCGAACTGTGTAACACCGTAACCATATCTTTCTTAGAACAATGCCACGAACCTACTATTACCACCAGGAAAATAGCCAAAATCGCAGTAACAATAACCAGAGTTAAATACCATACTCCATGAGTCAGAAAACCGAAATAGACAACACAATTCCAGATGGACCTTAAAGCGAGCTCCTTCCTTAAGGTCCCCAAACATATACTTATGGTGCTAACCACAAAGTATATACCAAACACTGCCTCACAGAAGATCACCTTCTGACTTACAGACAGTTCCAGATGACCGGTCTACCAGAAAACCAAACCAGAATAAAGAATATACTCACTTACAACGATGGGGTCCTTGTCTGCCTCCGCAGTGATCCGGTGAGTCGAGGAGTCCCTCCGGGAAATCCCGGGGGTACCCTAGGGAGTCCTGTTCCCAGCAGGTCCTGCAGTCCGGCAGAGAGGTTGTCCCAACTGGGTCGCCAAATTGATTCAAAGATCGAAGCCGAAATTCCTTGAAGTGGTATATTCTTTATTGCAGCGCTGGATGCACGGGGGATCTCTGCACCTATCGTGCATACCCAAAGCAGAAAGCAGTCTTGAATTTATACAATCAATCTATCAATATTCTACAAGCACCTATACATATGCATTACCTATCCCCGCCTTCCCTCGCTTCTCATGCTAATTAGCCTTTTGGCACCTTGCGCCTGCGCAGAGCCTTCAAAGAATTGTGGGCAGGGGTCTTTGGGACGTGGGCAGGGGTCTTTGGGAGGAAGACCCCGAGTCTTCCTCACAGTTTCGTCTCAGCCTTGAGCATCTCGGGCTTTTGGGCCTGTCTGTAACATTTGGCACCAGCACTAATACTTTTTTTGGCATATGTTTAGCGTTTGGGGCCTGTGTCTGGGATTTGGGCCCTGTCTCGAACCACTGGGGCTTTGTCCTGGGTTTTGGAGCCTGCCTCTAGAGTTCAGGGCCTGTGATTAGGCTTTTGGGGTCTGTGTCTGGGGGCCGGTATCTGGGGGCAAGGGGGGAGCTGCTTGTAGACCCTAGGGGCCAGCATTGAGGGGGTTGGGAGCTGACTCTACACCTTTGGGGCCTGCTTCTGGGGGCGGGGGGGGGTTGAGACCAGCATCTGGGGGAGGGGTGGGAGCTCTTTGTATTCCTTTGGAGCCCGTGTCGGGGGGGGGGAAGGGGAGGGTTGGTTGGGAGCTGCTTGTACACTGTTGGAGCCTGGGTTGAGGGAGGAGGTTTGGAGCTGCTTCTACACCTTTGGGCCTGGCATCGGGGGTAGGGGGTTGGGTGCTGGTTGTAGGGGCCTGTGTTTTGGGGGGGGGCTTGGGACCTGCGTCTGGGGGAGGGGTGGGAGCTGCTTGTACACCTTTGGGGCCTGCATCTGTGGGGGGTCAGGGCCTGTGTCTAGCGGGCTGGGAACTGCTTGTACAATGTAGGAATCTGTTTCTGCAGGGTGGCTGGGAGCTGTTTGTACAACTTTGGGGCCAGCATCTGGGGGTGGCTGGGAGCTGCCTGTACACTGTAGGGGCCTGTGTTTGTGGGGGCCTTGGGGGCCTCCCTCGGGGGGGGGGGGGGGGAGGATTGGGAGCTGCTTGTATAGGGTAGGGGGCCTGCCTGGCAGGGGTTGGGAGCTGCTTGTAGAATTTGGGGCCCTGTGTCTGGGGGTGCGGTTGGGGCCTGTGTCTCAGGGGTGTTGGGAACTGGTTGTACACCTTTGGGTCCTGTCTCTCGGGGGGGTCTGTATTTGAGGGGGGTTGGGAGCTGCTTGTGCACTTTTGGACCTATGTTTAGGGGGGTTGGGAGCTGCTCATGCATTCTAGGTGCCTCCCTTTTGAGAAGGGTTGGGGCCTGCATCTGTGGGTGGTTGGGAGCTGCTTGTACACTATAGGGGCCATGGTCTTGGAGGGGGGTCTGGGCTGTTTATACACCTTTGTGGCCTGTGTTTGGGGGGGGGGGGGTGGGCCTGTGCCTGGGGGAGTTGGGAGGTGCTTGTTCACTCTAGGAGCCTCCATTTGGGGGTCTTTGGGGCCTCCCTTTGAGGGGGAGGGAGTTGGGAGTTGGTTGTACACCTCCGCATCCCATGTCTTGGGGGGCGTGGGGGGAGTGGGACCAGTCTCTGAAGGGGCGGGTTGTGAGCTGCTTGTACACCTGTGTCGGGGGGAGAGTAGGGGGGTTGGCGGGGGTCGGGTCCGGGTCTTGGGCCAGTGTCTGGGTGGAGTCCAGTTCTTGGGAGGGGGTGGTGGGGTAGGAGCTGCTTGTGGGCAGTTGGGGTCTGCATCTGGGTGTGGTTGGTGCCTGCTTCTGTTGGCAGTTTGGGGCCTGCTTGTAGACTTGTGCAGCCTGGGTTTGGGGGCTTTTCTGTAACGTTTGGGGCCTGCATTTTTGCTTTGGGATGCATCTTGAGCTTTTGAGGCCTAGCAGTAGCATTTGGGGCCTGCATCTGGGGCTTTTCTGTAGCATTTTGGTTGCGTATTTGTGATTTGGGGCCTGTATCGTGGGTTTTGCCTTTTTTGTAGTTTCTATCTTTGGGTGTGTGTGTTTCTTTGTTGGTTGTCTGGGGTTAGGGGCAGTTTGGGGTTTGGATTAAGGTCAGTGTCATTAGCGTTAGGGGGTTGATAATAAGGGTTAGGGTTGTGGTTAGAGTTGTTAGGTTTAAGGGGAATAAGGATTTCAGGGTAAGGGGATCAAGGTTGTGGGAATAAAAATGTTGTTTTTGCGCAGTTACATCCTGTAGAGGGAAGGAAGGTGGTATTGAGATATGCTTGCAGTGATGAGACAGCTTAACAGTGTGAAATGAGTTCATCTGATTCGTGTCAATATGGAACAATGCTAGGGCCGCATGATATGATGAAAAGTCTGAGAAAACCAGAGTGGTTAATATATATAGTTCTTGTATCTTGCAAAGGAATGGTCCAGCAATTCGGGTCAATAGGGGATAAGAGAACAAAGGGGTTTCAGAATAACTGCTAACTATTACAACTGTTGCATGGGACACTATGCAAGTGTCTGCCATCCAGCCAAGATGGACAAAGGAGAAGGACAAGAGAAAAGCCTGGGAGGAAGACTACGAGCCTTCAGTACGAGCGGCCCCCAGAGGGACCACCGGAGACTGATAACACATGCACCAGTGGGAGGGTTTGGATTCTGGGAACTAATTAGAATAACCCTGCCTTTTGTAGAAGTAGTAATGAATATGTATTAGCCTAGCAGCATAAAAACCAGCCGCCTGATGTAACTTGTGTGCGTCTTGGTGGAGCAGAGACTCCTGGCGCACCCAGCGCTGCTTGCTTACCTCTATTCATTTAATAAATTGTAAATTTCAATTGCAATCCTGTTTGGGACCCAGTCATTTATTACAAGTGGGCGCTCGTCCAGGAGGGCTTTGGTTCCTGATTTCTGGTTTGATCTAGGAGAGGCACCCCCACCATTTGGTGGCTGCTGTTTGAGTCAGGTCGGAACTAATGGCATCTTGAACCTGAATAAAGGTAAGCAAAGTTTCTCATTCTTTTTTTCAGCTCCCTTGCCAGCTGCAGCACTATATTTTGCCCATAATTGTGTGTGTGAAGATCCGAACAAAGATGACGGAGTCGTAAGCATTTAAAGCGTATACCATTCGGTTGGGTGGGGTTCGGTTGCCTGTGTGTGTAAGAGTGTGACTGAGATGGAACTTAGTTCCGAAGCGATTGTGGAGGTCTTCTAACCGCGTTTTCAATCTCCCGCGAGGGACTTGGCCGGTGAAGGACCGAAGGGATTCCTGTAGGATTTGTGGGTGTGTGATAGGTCCTCGACCCCCTGCAAGACACTCTTACTAAGGTAACCAAGGGCTGTGGGAATTGCCATAGTAAAATTCCTAGATGGGTCAGACAAAATCGAAGACCAGAGACCAGAAGAAAGGGAGCAAATTACCAGTCATACCACCAGAAAGTCCATTAGGAATAATGATTAGAAATTGGAATGATAGGGACCCCAGAAAAGGACAAAGTAAATTAAAAATGGTCCAGTATTGTGTGACAGAATGGCCAAAGGAGCCTTTAAGACTACATGTCTTTTGGCCTGTTTTTGGATCCTTCGAAGACTGGATTTGCCAGGCCTTAAATATCCATGTTAATTCAAAGGAACCTTTTAGCCAGGAAGAAAGTGATTATGCAGGATTATGGATCAGGAGGACTTCACGTCCTTTTCCAGCCTCAATATTTACACTAAAAGCAGGTAAGAAATTTGAAGAAGAAGAAGAACATGAAAAAGAAAAAGAAGATAAACGTGAGCCGTTGGATAAGCTACCACCTCCATATCCTAACAATCCACCCCCGGCGGCTCCCCCTCCGGTGGCTGTGGTATCGCCACCAGTACCACCGTTGCCCCAGCTTCCACCACCAACAGCACCAGAATTAGACCGACCTCCGGCCGCATGCAGGAGAAGTAGGACGGACGTATCTGAGAGGGCTTCTCTATATCCCTTAAGGGAGGTAACTGGTGTATAACTGGTGCGTGTCTTGGTGGAGCAGAGACTCCCGGCGTACCCAGCACTGTTTGCTTACCTCTATTCATTCAGTGAATTGTAAACTTCGATTGTAATCCTATTTGGGACTTTTATTTATTATAACAGACAACCTTGTAAAACGCAGACAACCAGAATCCTTACAGCAATTAGGTGGAAATCACGGCGTAAGAAACATTACCACCTCAAAGAGTAAAAACCTCAAAAGAAATGTGACTTGTAACAGGCCAGCAGCTGTGTATTTTCTGTGAAGCACCAGCTAGATTATGAACCTTGAATAGCACAGTTAAAGGGGAAACAGGGGAGGGTCCCGGTCCTCGGCAGAAAAAAAGAAGTGTATAAACTGTGTATGGAATTAGTAGGCACCCTCCTGCTTGTGGGACACCCGCCATTGTAATCTCGAATAATAATGCTACTGTACTGAGATCCTCGACTCAGCCTATGCTATTTGCTCCAGATTGATTCAGGGTTTTAAGGTTTCAGGGATTGGGCACTAGGGTTGGGTTTCAGGGTAAGGGGTTTCAGGGTTTATGTTTAGGATTTTAAGGTTTTTAGGGTTGGAGTTTTAACGGTTAGGATTTTAAGGATTTGGGGGTTAGGGTTTTAAGGGTTTCAGGGTTAGCGTGTTAGGGTATTAGAGTTTTTTGGGTTGTAGTGTTGATATGTTTTTTAGGGTTAGAGTCTTAAGGTTTTATTTTTGGTCAGTTATTTACGGTTAGGGTTTTAAGATCTTTTTTTTTTTTTTTTTTTCAGGTTAGGTTCTCCAGGGCCAGGGTTTTGAGTATCCTAATTTTGGGGGTTTGGATTTTGAGCATCTTAATTTTGGGGGTTAGGCTTTTGTGTGCCCTAATTTTTTGGGATCGGCTTTCAAGCATCCTAAGTAGTTGGCTTAGGGTTTTGAGCATCTTAATATTTTGGGTCTGGGTAATGAGCATCCTCAGTTTTCAGGATAGGGTTTTGAGCATCTTAATGTTTCCAGAATAGGGTTTGGAGGGTCCTAATGTTTTGGGTTGGGGCTTTGAGCATCCTAATGTTTTTGGCTTAGGGTTTGGAGTGTCCTAAATTTTCAGGATAGGGTTCTGAGCATCTCAGTGTTTCCAGGATAGGGTTTTGAGCGTTCTAAGTTTTGGGGATAGGTCTTTGAGCTTCCTAATGTTTTCCGGATAGGGTTTGGAGCATCTTAATGTTTTGGGTTTGGGTTTTGAGCGTCCGAATGTTTTTGGGTTAGGGCTTTGAGCGTCGTGTTTTCGGGATAGGGTTTGGAGCGTCCTAGTGTTTTCGGGATAGGGTTTTGAGCGTCCAAAGTTTTTGGGTTTGGGTTTTGAGCGTCCAAAGTGTTATAAGTTGCCCCCTTAATTAATTTTCAGAGAGCATTGTATTAATCATAGAAAGGAATTTATTGAGTAAGCAAACATCAAGCAAAACAGCACTGGGCAGCCGGGGAGTCTCAGCTCCGCCAATGGCACGCACCTCACCCCTGCCAGGGTCCCTTTTTATACCTTGCTAATTCTGGGATTACGCAGCACATCCTGGTATATTCTGCGACTGCGCGCACTGTTGCTATGTTCCCTCAACATAACCCTAAAATTAACCGTAACCATTACCCTAACACTTATCCTTACCTAACCCTAACCCTAACCCTTACTCTAACTTTTAACCCTGACCCGTAACCTTAGACTTCCCCTACCCTTACCCTTACTCTTCCCCTTACCCTAACCCTTACCCTTACCGTTACTGTTACCCTTACCCTTACCCTATCCCTTACCCTTAACCTAACCCTAAACCTTACCCTTATCCTAACACTTACCCTTACCGGAAACCTTACCCTTTCTGCTACACTTACCCTTAGCCTAAATCTAAACCTTACACTAACCCTTAGCCTAACCCTCACCCTTACCATTACCCATACCCTTATTCTTACCCTTACCCTAACCCTTACCTTTACACTTACGGTTACCATTAACCTTACCCTTACCCTAACACTTATCCTTAACCTAACCCTTACCCTAAACCTTACCCCAACCCTTACCCTGACCCTTACATTAACCCTAACCCTTACCCTAAACCTTACACTTACTTTTAACCTTAACCTTACCCTTAACATTAACCTAATACTTACGCATACGTTTTCCTGACTTTAACCCTAAAACTAACCCTAACCATTACCCTAACACTTAACCTTACCCTAACCCTAACCCTTACTCTAACCCTTACCCTGACCCATACCCTTACACTTACCCTTACCCTTATACTTACCCTAATTCTTACCCATACCATAACCCATACCCTAACACATATTTGTACCCTTAACCTTACCCTTACCCTTACTCTATCCATTACCCTTACGCTTACCCTTAACATAAACCTTACCCTTGACCTTACCCTTACCATAAGCCATACAACAACACTTACATGTACACTTACGCTTACACTTACCCTAGCAATTACTCGTACAATTACCCTTACCCTTACCCTTAACCTAAGCCGAAACCTTAAACCTTACAGTAAACCTTACCCTTTCTGCTACACTTACCCTTAGCCTAAATCTAAACCTTACACTTACCCTTACTGTAACCCTGACCCTTACCGTTGCCAATACCCTTACTCTTACCCTTACCCTAACCCTTCTCCTTACACTTACTGTTACCTTTAACATTACCTTTACCCTAACACTTACACTTATCCTTATCCATACCCTTACCCTTACCCTAATCCTTACCCTTAACCTAACCCTAACCCTAAACCTTACCCCAGCCCTCACCCTGACCCTAAAATTAACCCTAACCCTTACCCTAAAACTTACACTTACTCTTAACCTTAACCTTACCCTTAACTATTACCCTAACACTTACCCTTATGTTTCCCTCACCCTAACCCTAAAACTAACCCTAATCATTACCCTAACACTTACCCTTACCCTAACCCTTACCATAACCCATACCCTAACACGTACTTGTAGCCTTAACCTTACCATTCCCCTTACCCTTACCTTTACTGTCTCCGTTACCCTTACACTTACACTTAACATAAACCTTAAAGTTAACCTAACCCTTGTTATAAATGGCTCAGGATTCAAATTAGGATTAAATAAAAAAATAGGATTTATTGAAAGAATATAAAGGAATAGAGGTAAGCAAACAGCGCTGGGTGCACCGGGAGTCTCCGCTCCACCAGGACGCACACCGGTTACATCAAGCAGCTGATTTTTATGCTCCTAGACTAATACATATTCATTACTACTTCTAAAAAAAATAGATTATTAAAATTAGCTTCCGGGGTGCAGTCCCTCCTACTGGAGCATGCGCAGTCTCCTCTGGGGTCTCTTCTGGGGGTCTCTAGGGGTCTTTCATGCTGAAGGCTCGTAGTCTTCCTCTCCCCCTTTGTACTTACTTGGCACCATACCAAGTTTATAGAACATTCTCTTCAAGACTTGTCTCCCAGCCGTCCTTCAGCTTCTTTTTCCTTCCTCTTAATCTCTCGGCCCCCCTAACCAGATACCAAAGATCCGCATAGTATCCCATAACAGTCACTAGTTGTTATCAGTTGTTCTGAAACTCCCAGACATCAAACACAAACAGCTTCACGAGTAATTAAAACATTCTTCCCCAGCCATTCACAGACACATCTATAGCAGTGTTAGAAACAGAAGTCCGGAATAACAAAAGCAAACAGGTTCATAAATTTAAGGAGTGATAAATTGACTAGAATGAGGGGGAGACTGGGACACACTGCAGCTGTGGTTCAAGAATTAAATTGCCAGTGCAGGGCCCAGAGGCAGAAAGGATTCAAACAGAATTGTTCTTTATGGACACGAATTGTTAAAACATTCCTCACAATCCCTTATCTTCTTTTTAACATCCCCAATTTGTGTCTCTTCTGTTATTAATAATCGGATTTCATCAGTTTGTTCTTGGAGGGTCCAATTCTTAAGCATCATAATTGACATATTCCCTTCTTTTTTTAATGAAGTTATTACAAATGTACTATTTATCACCCGGTGTATTAATAATGTAAGACAAGGTATCATACAAGGTACAAATAATAACGTAATTACACCACATAACAATAAAAATAACACTCTTTTGACCCATGGTCCACCAGGCAGCCATGAAAATAAATCCCATTCCATATCCTTCCAGGTTTGTGTTTGCTCGCTCACCTCCCCCCTCCTTCTCTGGGATGGGAGAGAGAAATGGGAAAGTGAAGCCTGTGAGTTGAGTTAAAAACAAGAAGATAATAACAATAATGATGATAATAGTACTACTAGTAATAATGTGTACGAAACAAGTGATGCACAATGCAATTGCTCACCACCTGCTGTCCGATGCCCAACCTAACCCCGAGCAGTCCGGCCCTCCTCCCAGCCTGCCTGCTGGCAGGACAGTGAGAAGCTGAATTTGGCTTGGTCCTTGGCTTGGTGTAAGCACTGCTCTGTAACAATTAAAAACAATTAAAACATCAGCATATTATTAACATTCTTCTCATCCTAAACCAGAACATAACATTCTATCAGTTACTAGGAAGAAACACCTTTTCATCAATCTTTAAACAGTAATTACTAAAGTTAAATTTTCCACAGACTTCTCCTTCTTGTGCTAGCAAACAATCCAAAGTTAGGCAATTTTGATACAAAGCAGTTCTCATCTTTATAACTCATTTAGATCAGTTCTCATCATTTATAACTATTTCTATTACAGCTAATAACCTAATTATTCTATTAAGTATATATACTGAGGTCCTATAGCCCCAGGATCTGTCTTCTGCCCATGTAGCTGGATCATAATAGGCAAACGCCTTCAGGGTCGATTCAGGCTTGTGTTACCGTTCGGCCTGTCAGGGTGATCCAGCTCCTGTAAAACGAATCACAATTTTATATAGGTTTAAAAAAGAGGTTTTTTATGTTATTTTCTCGGGACAACCTGATCTTAGTGTGGGAGAAGTCCGGTCGAGGCCCTCTCATTCGGCAGTCAATACCGATAGGGGTTGCCTCCCTCGGTAGACCATACACACCGCAGTGGAGGGTCCTGCCCCGGTCTTGCCTTCTCCCTTTTCTCCCTTTAGGCTTGTCCCCTTTATTTGGCATCCTTAATTCATGCAGAGCCTCGTTGCCAGAATATTAGTTCTCCCTTAGCTTGAGTTTCAGTTTCCCAGGAGCGGACTCAACCCTCCAAGTTTCAGTAGTTACTGGTCCTTTTATTCTGGATGCGTGGGTTCCTTTCTGCAGTTCTCACAGCTGTTTCAGTAGTCAGTAAAACAAGGTACAGTCCCTCACATTGAGGGTTCAGTGATTCTTCCCTCCTGTGGCTGCTTGTTGAAACACTTTATTTTTTATCTTGACTAGTTAAATAACAGTTATTTAATTTGCTTTGCCGTATGGCCCTTTCCAGGTTCCTGTAGCAGGATTCATCTGATAGCCTTTCAGGTTGATACAGATTTGACTACAGGGTTTTGGCATTCATCACTATCTCCACAGTTTCACAGCTGGACAGTCACATTCATTTATGTTGCATTCCTTCAGGGGCTCATCACCCCAGTCCTTGCAGTCTCTCTGCTGGTTACACACTTTATTGATATCTATGCATTCTCCACTTCTGCACTTGAATTTGCCAGGTCCAGAGCACTGAATAACATTGTTACAGTTTGCTTCATCAGTGCCATCCAGACAGTCTCTCACACCACTGCACTGCCTACTCCCATGGACACAGTTCACATCTGAACTGGTCTGGCCTACAGGTCCAGGAAGGGCAGTTAACTTCATCTCTTCCATCCTTACAGTAAGGATCTCTATCACATCGCCACAATTCTCTTCATCTTCTCCACTGTCATAGTCTTTTTCACCATCACATTTCCATGACACTGTTCTCATATGACACAGCTCAGCACTTTCGTCAGACCCATCTTCACAATCCAGATCCCCATCACACTGCCATCTGTTTGGCACACACTGACCACTGTTGCACACAAAGTCAGATTCAGCACACATCTTCTTCACACATCTTCTTCACACAAACACTCTCATCACTGCCATCTGAGCAGTCTTCACATTTTACTCTAGCACCGTCGGCAGCAGTGCACAGTCAGGCGAAGGCGAGCAGCAGGCAGAGCGCCTCGCCTCGCACTGTCACCTGTGTCACTTATACTACTCCTATTACCCATGCTGTTAGTGTCAGTGGCATCCTCCTTTTCTTTTTGCCACTGACCCACTGACCATTCACCACAAATGGATGAGACACATGATTACTAGTTAGGAAAGAGAGTGTAACGTCTGCTATACGGCTGCAGGCAGTGCCAGCTGCAACCTTAGGTTTGTGAAAGAGCCTGCTGGTGGTCATTTGGCAGTGTAATCTGCGTCTCTGCACTCCTGCCCTGCAATAGAGCTAAGTCGTCATTAGTAACAGTTATAACACCGATCTGGGGACTAATAGTCTTTTTTGCATTGCAAGATAAACCTTTTATAAAAAGAATGCTAGAGTGAAGCAGCACAGCCGCTGCTGCCGCTGCCTCCATGGTTACGTCAGACAGGCTGCAGGGTCCTGATGTCCGCCCCTCTGCTCTGTGCCGACTGGCCACACGGTGAGGGTCAGCTACCGGTGTCCACTGACGCCTCTGGTCTCCCGTAGCAACTCGATCTCGGATGTCCCGCAATTACTTCAATTCCCCGCGTTTTCCGGCTTCTGTCCGGTCTATTCTGTGTCTCTCAGAGCCGTCCGTGGCTCTGCAGCGTCTCTCAGGGCTCTCTCCGTCCAGCGGTAGTCCCTCCGTAGTGTGTCGGGTCTCCCAGCGCCACTCCAGTCTCTCGGCGCCGCTCCGGTCTCTCGGCCTGTTCAGGTCTCAGCGAGTCCAGGTCTCGGCCTGTGCAGGCCTCATATGTTGCAGAAAGCATGTCATATCATGCTCCTGCCTTTTTCTTGTCACAGTCAAAACATTTAAGAGCAAAAATAGGATACACAAGATACACAAGATACACCGGGCACCACCACTCAAAACTTGGATAAAACAGCACTTCTTTTCAGTCTGTCAAGCACTTCGTTCGTCTCTGCCCACTCCCCTTGTGGAGAGTACGGAACAACGGATCGGAACTCTGCACTCGCTTTGCAGCAACGCTGCGTCTCACTCACACAGCACAATCGCACACGGAGGCCTCCAGCACATCTCATTCATACCACAGGAATATAATTTAGAATGATAACCAACCAAACAAGTATTGTCTCTGACTGTGTTCTTCGTGAAGTGACTTGTAACACTTTGTTTCAAACCCTTACATTTACACAAATACTTTCAACACAAAATACATACAATATGCAAATATTACAATATACAAAATGTCAACACAAAATACATACATAAAAACACATACAATTATTAACACTCCAGTTAGTATCCCTCCAGCAGCTGAAAACATACCGTTTGTCTGCAGTTTCAGGAGATCTTTGCTCCTGCGGTGAGCAGCTGAGAGTGGAGTCCCCTCCGAGCAAAAACGCTCAGGGTGCACCTAGGGGCGTCCGCGCTGCAGCCGATCCCGCAGCCGAGCAGAGTGTCTCCTGCCTGGCTCACCAAAATGACTCACAGAAAGCTGACTCCACAATCAGTAAGATTGTAAAGTAGGTATGTTTACTCAGTTCCATGCAGCACGGGGCGGGTAGTCCCACCAAAGTCGTGCACGCCTAACGTGGCAAATTGCTCTAGTAAAGAGTTACATATACATGAACATTCCTATACATATACATATTCCTAACCTGTCCCTTTGTGAGCAGTCCTCCTTATCTCAGACCCCTTGATTAAAGTCCGAACCGTGAGGTTGTTTTTGATCTGGTTCTTGGGGTCCGAGAGGCTCCTGTTATCTGGTGGTATAAGTGCAGCACAGGCACAAATGTAGTACATATTCATTCTTAATCAATTGCTCTCTAATTTCTAATTCCAATGTTTCAGCTTGCTCTTTTCTGGATCCATGGGTATTCTACTATTAATGTTCAAAGCCTGACAGACCCCGTCCTCCGTGGATCAAAATACATGGGGTCTTAAGAGTTCTTTTGGTCATTCTATCATATAATACAGGATCATTTTTAATTTACTCTTTCATTTTCTGGGGCCCCTTTTGTTCCAATTTCTAATCATTATTCGTAATGGACTTTTTGGTCATATATCTGGTAATTTGCTCCCTTTCTGGTCCTTGGTCTTCGATTTTATCTGACCCATCCGGGAATTTTACTAGTGGCAATTCCCACAGCCCTTGGTTGCCCCTAGTGAGAGTGTCTTGCAGAGGGTTTAGGACCTATCACCCACCCACGTATCCCTCTCTTCACCAGCCCAGCGCCCCCGACAGGAGATTAGAACCGGTGAGAAAACAAAAAGACCTCCACACGGACTTTAGAAGTCTCAGTTACACTCTCACACACAAACACTAGCAACCGCACCTTTACCCAACCGGACGGTATCTTACGAATCAGTCGTCTTCATCCAGAATCCAACTGGACGGTATCCACAAGCATCTCTGCTGTCTTCGTCTGGGATCGAACCAGACGGTATCCACAAACGACTGTCGTCTTCATCCGGTTCAATTCCGGACACCGGAATCCAACCGAACGGTATCCAAACGACCTTGTCGTCTTCGTCCGGATCTTCGCGCGCAGAATTACAGGCAAAAAACAGCCAGCAAGGGAGCTCAAAAAAAAAAAAACAAAACAAACTCTTTGCTTACCTTTATTCAGGTTCAGGATGGCATTAGTCCCGATCTGACTCAAACAGGAGCCACCAAATGGTGGGGCGCCTCTCCTAGATTAAATCAGAATTCAGGAACTATAGCCATCCCGGACGAGCCCCAAAATTGTTATAAATGGCTCAGGATTCAAATTAGGATTAAATAAAAAAATAGGATTTATTGAAAGAATATAAAGGAATAGAGGTAAGCAAACAGCGCTGGGTGCACCGGGAGTCTCCGCTCCACCAGGACGCACACCGGTTACATCAAGCAGCTGATTTTTATGCTCCTAGACTAATACATATTCATTACTACTTCTAAAAAAAATAGATTATTAAAACTAGCTTCCGGGGTGCAGTCTCTCCTACTGGAGCATGCGCAGTCTCCTCTGGGGTCTCTTCTGGGGGTCTCTAGGGGTCTTTCATGCTGAAGGCTCGTAGTCTTCCTCTCCCTTTGTACTTGGCACCATACCAAGTTTATAGAACATTCTCTTCAAGTCTTGTCTCCCAGCCGTCCTTCAGCTTCTTTTTCCTTCCTCTTAATCTCTCGGCCCCCCTAACCAGATACCAAAGATCCGCATAGTATCCCGTAACAGTCACTAGTTGTTATCAGTTGTTCTGAAACTCCCAGACATCAAACACAAACAGCTTCACGAGTAATTAAAACATTCTTCCCCAGCCATTCACAGACACATCTATAGCAGTGTTAGAAATAGAAGTCCGGAATAACAAAAGCAAACAGGTTCATAAATTTAAGGAGTGATAAATTGACTAGAATGAGGGGGAGACTGGGACACACTGCAGCTGTGGTTCAAGAATTAAATTGCCAGTGCAGGGCCCAGAGGCAGACAGGATTCAAACAGAATTGTTCTTTATGGACACAAATTGTTAAAACATTCCTCACACCCTTATCATAAGCCATACAACAACACTTACATGTACACTTACGCTTGCACTTACCCTAGCAATTACTCGTACAATTACCCTTAACCTTACTATTAAGCTAACCCTAAACCTTACCCTTATCCTAACACTTACACTTATCCTAAACCTTACCCTTCCTGCTACACTTACCCTTTGCCTAATTCTAAACCTTACCCTAACCCTCACCCTTACCTGAATCTAACCATTACCCTAACCCTCACCCTTACCCTTACCATTATACTTACTTTTACCCTTAACCTAAACCTTACCCCAACCCTTACCCTGACCCTTACATTAACCCTAACCCTTACCCTAACCCTAACCCTAACCCTAACCCTAACCCTAACCCTAACCCTAACCCTAACCCTAACCCTAACCCTAACCCTAACCCTAACCCTAACCCTAACCCTAACCCTAACCCTTAACCTAAACCTTACACTTAATCTTAACTTTAACCTTACCCTTAAACTAATACATACCCTTACGTTTCCCTCACCATAACCCTAAAATTAACCGTAACCGTTACCCTAACACTTATCCTTACCTAACCCTAACCCTTACTCTAACTTTTACCCTGACCCGGACCCTTAGACTTCCCCTTACCCTTACCCTTACTCATACCCTTACCCTAACCCTTACCCTTACACTTACGGTTACCATTAACCTTACCCTTACCCTAACACTTACCCTTACCCTATCCCTTACACTTATCCTTATCCATACAACTTCTGCTTACCCTAACACTTAACCTTACCCTAACCCTAACCCTAACCCTTACTCTAACCCTTACCCTGACCCATACCCTTACACTTACCCTAATTCTTACCCATACCATAACCCATACCCTAACACATATTTGTACCCTTAACCTTACCGTTACCCTTAACCTCACCCTTACCCTTACTCTATCCGTTACCCTTACGCTTACCCTTAACATAAACCTTACCCTTGACCTTAACCTTACCATAAGCCATACAACAACACTTACATGTACACTTATGCTTACACTTACCCTAGCAATTACTCGTACAATTACCCTTAACCTTACTATTAAGCTAACCCTAAACCTTACCCTTATCCTAACACTTACCCTTATCCTAAACCTTACCCTTTCTGCTACACTTACCCTTTGCCTAATTCTAAACCTTACCCGAACCCGAACCCTTACCTAAATCTAACTAAAATCTAACCATTACCCTAACCCCTCACACTTACAATATACATATTTTTACCCTTTACCTAAACCTTTACCCCAACCCTTACCTTGACCCTTACATTAACCCTAATCCTTACACTAAACCTTACACTTACTTTTAACCTTAACCTTAGTTGTAACCTAATACTTACTCTTACGTTTCCCTCACCCTAACCCTAAAATTAACCCTAATCATTACCCTAACACTTACCCTTACCCTAACCCTTACTCTAACCCTTACAATTACCCGTACTTTTACACATACCCTTACACTTACCCTTACTCTTAAACTTACACTAACCCTTACCCTTAACTAAATCTAACCCTTACACTAAACATCATCCTTACCCTTACCATTATCCCTTCTCTTACCCTTATCCTAAACGTTTCCCAAACCCTTACCCTTACATTAAACCTAACCCTTACCATAACTCTTAACCATATCCTTAAACTTAACCTAATACTTACCCTTACGTTTCCCTCACCCTAAACCTAAAATTAGCCTAACCATTACCCTAACACTTACCCTTACTCTAACCCTTACCCTGAACTTAAGTGTAAGTGTTAGGATAACGTTAACCTTAAGGGTGACCCTTAAGCTTATCCTTAATGTTTATGGTTAGGTTAAGGGTAATTGTACGAGTAATTACTAGGATAAGTGTAAGCGTAAGTGTACATGTAAGTGTTGATGTATGGCTTATGGTAAGGGTAAGGTCAAGGGTAAGGTTTATGTTAAGGGAAAGCGTAAGAGTAACGGATAGAATAAGGGTAGTGTAACGGTTAAGTGTTAGGGTAATGGTTAGGGTTAATTTTAGGATTAGGGTGAGAAAAATGTAAGGTTAAGAACTAGCTTAAGGTTAAGGGTAAGGTTAAGGTTAAGAGTAAGTGTAAGGTTTAGGTTAAGGGTTAGGGTTAATGTAAGGTTCAGGGAAAGGTTTGGGGTAAGGTTTAGGGTTAGGTTCAGCTTAAGGGTAAGGGTTGGGGTAAGGTTAAGGGTATGGATAAGGATAAGTGTAAGGGATAGGGTAAGGGTAAGGGTTAGCGTAAGGATAAGATTAATGGTAAGGTTTATGTTAAGGGTAAGCGTAAGGGTAACGGATAGAGTAAGGGTAAGGGTAACGGTAAGGTTAAGGGTACAAATATGTGTTAGGGTATGGGTTATGGTATGGGTAAGAGTTAGGGTAATGTAAGGGTAAGGGTGAGTGTAAGGGTATGGGTCAGGGTAAGGGTTAGAGTAAGGGTTAGGGTTAGGGTAAGGGTAAGTGTTAGAGTAATGGTTAGGGTTAATTTTAGGGTTAGGGTGAGGGAAATGTAAGGGTAAGTATTGGGTTAAGGTAAGGGTAAGTGTAAGGTTTAGATTTAGGCTAATGGTAAATGTAGCAGAAAGGGTAAGGTTTACGATAAGGGTAAGTGTTAGGGTAAGGGTAAGGTTTAGGGTAACATAAAGGGTAAGGATTACGGTAAGGGTAAGGGTACGGGTAGAATTTGTTAGAATATGGCTTATGGTAAGGGTAAGGTTTAGGGTAAGAGTAAGTGTAAGTGTATGTGTAAGGGTACGGGTCATTGTAAGGGTTAGAGTAAGGGTTAGGGTAAGGGTAAGTGTTAGGGTAATGGTTAGGGTTAATTTTAGGTGTAGGGTGACGGATAAGAAAGGTTAAGTAGTAGGTTAAGGTTAAGCGTAAGGTTAAGGTTAAGAGTAAGTGTAAGTTTTAGGGTACGGTTTAGGGTTAATGTAAGGGTCAGGGTAAGTGTTTGGGTAAGATTTAGGGTTAGGGTAAGAGTAAGTATATGGGTAATGGTAAGGGTAAGTGTTAGGGTTAGGGTAAGTGTAAGGTTTAGATTTAGGCTAAGGGTAAGTGTAGCAGAAAGGGTAAGGGTTACGGTAAGTGTAAGTGTAAGGATAAGGTTAAGGTTTAGGCTTACGTTAAGGGTAAGGGTAATGCTTTGGTAAGGGTAAGAGTAAGGGTAAAGGTAAGGGTTACGGTAAGGGTACTGGTAGAAGTATGTGTTAGAGTACGGCTTATGGTAAGGGTACAAGTAGCTCCCCCCCCAGAGACAGGACCCAAAGGTGTACAACCAGTTCCCAACACCCCTGAGACACAGGCCCCAACCCCCCCCCAGACACAGGGCCCCAAATTCTACAAGCAGCTCCCAACCCCTGCCAGGCAGGCCCCCTACCCTATACAAGCAGCTCCCAACCCTCCCCCCCCCCCCCGAGGGAGGCCCCCAAGCCCCCCACAAACACAGGCCCCTACAGTGTACAGGCAGCTCCCAGCCACCCCCAGATGCTGGCCCCAAAGTTGTACAAACAGCTCCCAGCCACCCTGCAGAAACAGATTCCTACATTGTACAAGCAGTTCCCAGCCCGCTAGACACAGGCCCTGACCCCCCACAGATGCAGGCCCCAAAGGTGTACAAGCAGCTCCCACCCCTCCCCCAGACGCAGGTCCCAAGCCCCCCCCCAAAACACAGGCCCCTACAACCAGCACCCAACCCCCTACCCCCGATGCCAGGCCCAAAGGTGTAGAAGCAGCTCCAAACCTCCTCCCTCAACCCAGGCTCCAACAGTGTACAAGCAGCTCCCAACCAACCCTCCCCTTCCCCCCCCCCCCCCCGACACAGGCTCCAAAGGAATACAAAGAGCTCCCACCCCTCCCCCAGATGCTGGTCTCAACCCTCCCCCCCCAGAAGCAGGTCCCAAAGGTGTAGAGTCAGCTCCCAACCCCCTCAATGCTGGCCCCTAGGGTCTACAAGCAGCTCCCCCCTTGCCCCCAGATACCGGCCCCCAGACACAGACCCCAAAAGCCTAATCACAGGCCCTGAACTCTAGAGGCAGGCTCCAAAACCCAGGACAAAGCCCCAGTGGTTCGAGACAGGGCCCAAATCCCAGACACAGGCCCCAAACGCTAAACATATGCCAAAAAAAGTATTAGTGCTGGTGCCAAATGTTACAGACAGGCCCAAAAGCCCGAGATGCTCAAGGCTGAGACGTAACTTGGCTTTCTGAATTACTGGAAAGCAGCTTTCCCTCTCAGATACTTGTGTGCAGGCTGATTAAGGAGGTATTGGGGAGGCAAGGACAATCCCCAGACAAGGACTGTATATCTCGAAACAAGACACTGGAACTCATGATAAGGAAGCGGCAGGCGGACAGAGAAACGAATGTAAGGACTATAAATCTCAAAACTGGACATTGGAATTCATTATAAAGATACAACAAGCGGGAGAATTAGCAACAAGCAGCTCTTGCAATTAAGAAACATGCCAATTCAGCAGATTCCTGACCAAAGGTGAAAAGTACACTGTGAGGAAGACGCGGGGTCTTCCTCCCAAAGACCCCTGCCCACGTCCCAAAGACCCCTGCCCACAATTCTTGGAAGGCTCTGCGCAGGCGCAAGGTGCCAAAAGGCTAATTAGCATGAGAAGCGAGGGAAGGCGGGGATAGGTAATGCATATGTATAGGTGCTTGTAGAATATTGATAGATTGATTGTATAAATTCAAGACTGCTTTCTGCTTTGGGTATGCACGATAGGTGCAGAGATCCCCCGTGCATCCAGCGCTGCAATAAAGAATATACCACTTCAAGGAATTTCGGCTTCGATCTTTGAATCAATTTGGCGACCCAGATGGGACAACCTCTCTGCCGGACTACAGGACCTGCTGGGAACAGGACTCCCTAGGGTACCCCCGGGATTTCCCGGAGGGACTCCTCGACTCACCGGATCACTGCGGAGGCAGACAAGGACCCCATCATTGTAAGTGAGTATATTCTTTATTCTGGTTTGGTTTTCTGGTAGACCGGTCATCTGGAACTGTCTGTAAGTCAGAAGGTGATCTTCTGCGAGGCAGTGTTTGGTATATACTTTGTGGTTAGCACCATAAGTACATGTTTGGGGACCTTAAGGAAGGAGCTCGCTTTAAGGTCCATCTGGAATTGTGTTGTCTATTTCGGTTTTCTGACTCATGGAGTATGGTATTTAACTCTGGTTATTGTTACTGCGATTTTGGCTATTTTCCTGGTGGTAATAGTAGGTTCGTGGCATTGTTCTAAGAAAGATATGGTTACGGTGTTACACAGTTCGGTTTTCTGACTTATCGCATGTGGAATTTGACTCTGACTATTGTTACTGTGATTTTGGCAATATTGCTGGTAATAGTAGTTTTGTGACATCGCTACTGAAAGATATTGCGTGCCCGTATTTTTGTGAGTGATACGTTTTGTGATACGCTTTTGTAAGTAACATGTGTATTCTGAAAGTGTAAACTGGAAACTGGGGGGGCAAACAAGCAGTGAAATTTTAAAGAAAAGTGTGTTAGGATGTGTTTTAAGTCACTGGAAGGATATTGGAGGATCTGCCGGTGGAAGTGTGAACAGGAAAACATTGATAAAATATCGTAATCAGTGGTGGCCGCTTTATAAGCTGGAATGTGGAGAAAAGTGGCCCCTAAATGGAACTTTAAACTCTAATATTTTGCTACAGTTAATGTTGTTTTTTGAGAAGCAGAACAGGATGAAATGTTGTATACTGATGTTTCAGCATCTTGGTGGGAAAAGGTACGGAATTAAGTTGGCCCCTGACTGAACTTTTGATGTTGGCATTAGAGAAGTACAGGCTGGAGAAAGATAAAGGAAGTGTTAAAAGGGTTGTTGAAAGTGTTAAAGGTGTTTGAAGTTGAATGAGCAGGGAAAGAGGATGTAGGAATGTTAATAGTTCTGCCTCTGCCCGAGGCAGAGATCTTAAAATCAGGGGTGTTAGCCCTTTAGGGCAAAGGGACCATGATCGGTCCGAGAGAGTTGTCACAGAAACAGAAAAGCAGTCAACTCTAAAACAACCTGAGTTCATGTGCGAGCTCAGATTGCTGATGGGACCGTTCAGGGAACTGTGGACAATTGCATTCCCCTGACCGACCCCCACTAAGACCGAAATCATCCTGAAAATTATGAACGGTTAAGTAAATACTAAAACCTGGATGAATTGGGAATTGAGAATATGCTTCCAACAAGGTCTAAAAGAAACCCCTATGGAATTTTTGGACCAACTCCGAAATGTAATGAAAATAAATAAATAAATAAATAAATAAAACAAAACGGTTTGGACCTGGCTTTGGAGGACAAATTGACTAGCCTTTTCCTAGGGTAATCAACCCCTGATTTCAACAGGAATAACGGGGACCTGGGGAATCTACCCTAGCGGATCCTCCACTGGTTATAATGAAGCTAGGGGAGGAATGGAAGTGAAATTTCTTATTGCTATGGGGCAACGTATTCAGTTCTAAATCAAGCATTAATGCCTTCACAGAATTATTATGTTAGGGTAAAAGGTGTGTCGTGGTTTAACCCGGCCGGCAGCTAAACACCACGCAGCTGTTCGCTCCCCCTCCCCCTCCCTCTCTGGGACGGGGGAGAGAAATGGAAAGTGAAGCCCGTGAGTTGAGATAAAGACAGTTTAATAAGACAAAATAATAATAATAATAATAATAATAATAATAATAATAATAATAATAATAATAATAATAATAATGATAATAATAATACGATGATGATAATAGTACCACTACTAATAATGTGTACAAACAAGTGATGCACAATGCAATTGCTCACCACCCGCTGACCGATGCCCAGCCTAACCCCGAGCAGTCCGGCCCCCTCCCCCTGGCTAGCCACCCCTATGTATTGTTTAGCCTGACGTCAGATGCTATGGAATACCCCTTTGGCTAGTTTGGGTCACCTGTCCTGGGTCTGTCCCCTCCCAGCTCTTACTGCACCCCCAGCCTGCCTGTTGGCAGGACAGAGCAAGAAGCTGAGATGTCCTTGGCCTGGTATAAGCACTGCTCTGCAACAGTTAAAACATCGGGGTGTTATCAGCACTCTTCTCATCCTAAGCCAAAACATAGCATTCTACCAGCTACTAGGAAGAAAATTAACTCTGTTCTAACTGAAACCAGGACAAGGTGTAACCGAAAAGGCTTATTTTTGTGAACCTTTGAAGTACAAGTTAGGGAAACAATGGGGCATACACAGATTTTTATCTATGCCTAGCTCCTCATGGGCACTCTTAGGTAGAGATTTATTAGAGCAAGTAGGAGCAGAAATTGTCTTTGAAAAAGGGAAAATGGAATTAAGAACAGGAGAAGAACAACTAATAAATGTGTTAAGCTTGGCACTAATACAAACTGACCCTAAAAGTGAAATACCTTTAGAGATCACAGATCAAGTATGTCCAGGAGTTTGGGCTACCGAAGTCCCTGGAAGAGCTAAAAATGTGACGTTAATAATTATTAAATTAAAGCCAGGAGAGAAACCCGTTAAGGTTAAGTAATATCCTTTGAGGATAGAAGATAGGAAAGGAATTAAAGAGATAATTGATAAATTTTTACAGTATGGATTATTGCTTGAATGCGAATCAGAATACAATGCACCCATATTGCCAATTAAAAAGGCAGATGAAAAAGCTATAGGCTAGTTCAGGATTTGAGGGCCATAAATAAAATCACTGAGGATATACATCCAGTAGTGGCAAACCCTTATACTTTGCTGATTAAATTAAAGAATAGTCAAGTCTGGTTTACCGTACTGGATTTAAAAGATGCCTTCTTCTGCCTAGGCTTAGCCACAGAAAGCCAAAACCTATTCGCCTTTGAATGGGAAAATCCCGATTCAGGCAGAAAGACGCAGCTTACGTGGACATTACTACCTCAAGGATTCAAGAATAGCCCCACTATTTTTGGAAACCAATTAGCAAGGGAACTCGAAACATGGATACCTCCGGACACTGAAGGTGCTTTGTTACAATATGTAGATGATCTCTTAATAGCTACCGAGACTAAAGGGAGTTGTATTCAATGGACTATAAGTCGTCTTAATTTTCTGGGTTTAAATGGATATCAAGTCTCTTGACAGAAAGTCCAGCTGGCTCAACAAAGTGTGACCTATCTGGGATTTGACATTTCGGAAGGACAACGAGAACTAGGAACTGAACATAAGGAAGTCATTTGCCAGACTCCAGAACCTCAAATGGTAAAGAAGCTACAAACCTTTTTAGGAATGACAGGTTGGTGTCGCCTTTGGATTTATAATTATGGACTATTGGTAAAGCCTCTATGTGAATTGATAAAGATTAACCAGTCAAAGTTAGTCTGGACTGGAGAAGCACAAAAAGTCTTTAAACAACTTAAACAAGAATGGATGATTTTGAAATATCAAGCAATATTGGTAGAACAGGACGACGTGGAAATTGTGATAATTAATATTGTGAATCTAGCCTCTTTTCTTAGTGATGCTCCGGCACAACCTGTGATTCACGATTGTTTAGAAACTATAGAGACTGTGTATTCCAGCCGACCAGACCTTAAGGAGGAGCCCGTGGAAGATGCAGAAGAAACTTGGTTCACGGATGGGAGCAGTTTTGTTAGGCAAAGACAACGTAAAGCTGGATATGCTCTAACAACTACTCAGCAGGTAATCGAGTCTAAGCCTTTACCCCCTGGAACATCAGCTCAAAAGGCGGAGATAGTTGCTCTCACGAGAGCATTGGTACTGGCAGCGGGAAAAAGGGTAAATATTTGGACAGATTCTAAATATACATTCGGCGTGGTACATGCTCATGGAGCAATTTGGAAAGAACATGGATTGCTGACCGCTCAGTGAAAACACAAAGTATGCTGAAGCAATTTTAAAATTGTTAGAGGCTGTAAAACAACCAGAAAAGGTAGCTATCATGCATTGTCAGGGACACCAAAAGGGGAACACCGATTTTGAAATTGGAAAATCGATTGGCAGAGGCTAAGCAGGCAGCTGAAATAACTGAGGTGAAGGCATTGTCTTTGATACCAGACGGTAAAATCCAAACTATATCCAAATTATACAAAAGAAGACTTAAAATTAATTGAAGATTTGAAAGGTAAAATGAAACCAGATGGATGAGTATATTTAAAAGATAATCACATAGTAATACCCTCTAGTTTGACATGGCCCGTAGTTCTTACAGAACACAATAAAACACACTGGGGAGCTGGCACACTGCATAAGAGCCTGAGTCAGACATTAGTGGGACGATCTGATAAAACAAGTAACTCAACAACGTAGCATTTGCTTACACAATAACCCCAATACCAAGGATAGAATAAAATTTGGAATAATCGGTAAAGGAAATTATTCGGGGCAACAGTGGCAAATTGATTTTTCAGAACTCCCTAGAAAAGGGGGGTATCATTATTTACTGGTTCTGACTGAGACGTTTTCAGGAAGGCCTGAAGCCTTTCCCTGTCGAACAAACAAAGCAAGAGAAGTGGTTAAAGTCTTGTTAAATGAAATAATACCATGCTTTGGGATTCTAGTAGCAATGTCTTCTGATAGAGTTTCACATTTTTGTGCACAAGTGGTAGAACAGATAAGTAAGATTCTAAAGATAGATTGGCAACTGCATACTCCTTCTAGACCACAGGCAAGTGGACAGGTAGAAAAAATGAACCATTTAATTAAACAATAAATAGCTAAAATTGGATAAGAAGCTAATTTGTCATGGCCTCAATCCCTCCCTTTAGCATTACTTGGAATTAGAGTTAAACCTAGAATAAAAGGAAATTTGAGTCCCTTCAAAATCTTATATGGAAGGCCATAGCAATTTCTATTTAGTGGAGAGGACCTAACGCAGTTAGGATCAGAATATTTATATGCTTATATAACTGAACTTCAGAAACAATTAAATAAAGTACATACATTTGTTTTAGGGACCAGGGCTAGAGGGTTGGATCAACCAATCCACCCCTTTAAGCTCGGGGATTATATATATATAAAGACTTTTTCAGGACAACCCGTGCAGGAAAAATGGAAGGAAAGTGGATGGGACCATACCAAGTATTACTGACAACACACACCGCCATGAAGATTAAGAAGCAAGCAGCATGGATCCACAATTCAAGGGTGAAGAAGGCCCCGGCGAGGATATGGACCACCACTCCAATTGGACCAACAAAATTACGGTTTTCCAGATCCTAATGATTGCAGGGGTGCGGTTCTCGGATTTGGGGTGGGCAACTTGGGATGAGAACTTACACCTGACCTTAATACAAACAATTTCTCAAGTAACTCAGAAGACGAACTGTTGGGTATGCACCCATCTGCCACAGCATGGGAATAAGGGTGTATCGTTAATTGGGATTCCCTTGCCTGCAAACTTATCTTGGACTAATTTGTGGGAAAACACATCTTGGGGTCGAAAATATTAAGCAGTTTTGGAACTAGAAGTGAGTAGCTTCATGCTGTTAGAATCCTATTATGTATGTGTACAAAGGTGTAACCCGCCTAAGGGTATAGGAAAACAGCATTGTATAAATACGGATACTACTTATGTGGGAAATCAGGCATCTTGTAATTGAACAATTGATATTAGTACGACTAGCGGCTGGGCAAATTCAACCAGCTGGCCGGTTCCAGAAGGAAAAGGGTGGTATTGGCTATGCAATGATACAGCCCGTAAGGTCTTGCCTGAGAATTGGAAGGGAACTTGCACTCTTGGAGCGGTAGTCCCCAATATGACAGTACATGATGTAGTGCCTCGAGGTTACTTGAGAACTCATATGCGGAGAATCAGATGAAAAATTAACAATCCATTGGTAGAGAGACACAGCCCTTTTCATAGTTTTGTGCAATGGTTTATCCCATGGTTAGGAGTGAGTGAATTGGAAAAGGCAATAGTTAATATTTCTGCAATTATAGAGAAGTTAGAAAACAAAATTCTGGATGCTATAAAGGCTCAACAAGAAGAGATATCTAGTTTATCACAGGTCATATTACAAAATCGGATGGCCCTAGACTTGTTACTGGCCACTCAAGGGGGAGTCTGTACAGTAATAAACACAAGTTGTTGTATGTATGTAGATCAGAGTGGAAGGATCTCTACCGACCTGGAAGAACTATGGAAGCAGACAAGGATCCTCCATGAGATCAGTAAAGATGATCTTTCATGGAGTTTTAGTGAACTATGGAATAAGTTAACCTCCTGGTTGCCCAATTTCCAATGGTTGAAACAAGTATTCATTGCTCTAATCGTATTAGTAGTGTTAGGAATATTTGTGTGCATGTTGTTTAGATGCCTGCTTTGTTGTGTTACTGTAAATAATGAAAGTATCTGATGCAAAAGAATTTGCATGGGAAAAGAAAAGGGGGGATTGATTAAGGAGGTATTGGGGAGGCAAGGACAATCCCCAGACAAGGACTGTATATCTCGAAAGAAGACACTGGAACTCATGATAAGGAAGTGGCAGGCGGACAGAGAAACGAATGTAAGGACTATAAATCTCAAAACTGGACATTGGAATTCATTATAAAGATACAACAAATGGGAGAATTAGCAACAAGCAGCTCTTGCAATTAAGAAACATGCCAATTCAGCAGATTCCTGACCAAAGGTGAAAAGTACACTGTGAGGAAGACTCGGGGTCTTCCTCCCAAAGACCCCTGCCCACGTCCCAAAGACCCCTGCCCACAATTCTTGGAAGGCTCTGCGCAGGCGCAAGGTGCCAAAAGGCTAATTAGCATGAGAAGCGAGGGAAGGCGGGGATAGGTAATGCATATGTATAGGTGCTTGTAGAATATTGATAGATTGATTGTATAAATTCAAGACTGCTTTCTGCTTTGGGTATGCACGATAGGTGCAGAGATCCCCCGTGCATCCAGCGCTGCAATAAAGAATATACCACTTAAAGGAATTTCGGCTTCGATCTTTGAATCAATTTGGTGACCCAGATGGGACAACCTCTCTGCCGGACTACAGGACCTGCTGGGAACAGGACTCCCTAGGGTACCCCCGGGATTTCCCGGAGGGACTCCTCGACTCACCGGATCACTGCGGAGGCAGACAAGGACCCCATCATTGTAAGTGAGTATATTCTTTATTCTGGTTTGGTTTTCTGGTAGACCGGTCATCTGGAACTGTCTGTAAGTCCGAAGGTGATCTTCTGCGAGGCAGTGTTTGGTATATACTTTGTGGTTAGCACCATAAGTACATGTTTGGGGACCTTAAGGAAGGAGCTCGCTTTAAGGTCCATCTGGAATTGTGTTGTCTATTTCGGTTTTCTGACTCATGGAGTATGGTATTTAACTCTGGTTATTGTTACTGCGATTTTGGCTATTTTCCTGGTGGTAATAGTAGGTTCGTGGCATTGTTCTAAGAAAGATATGGTTACGGTGTTACACAGTTCGGTTTTCTGACTTATCGCATGTGGAATTTGACTCTGACTATTGTTACTGTGATTTTGGCAATATTGCTGGTAATAGTAGTTTTGTGACATCGCTACTGAAAGATATTGCGTGCCCGTATTCTTGTGAGTGATACGTTTTGTGATACGCTTTTGTAAGTAACATGTGTATTCTGAAAGTGTAAACTGGAAACTGGGGGGGCAAACAAGCAGTGAAATTTTAAAGAAAAGTGTGTTAGGATGTGTTTTAAGTCACTGGAAGGATATTGGAGGATCTGCCGGTGGAAGTGTGAACAGGAAAACGTTGATAAAATATCGTAATCAGTGGTGGCCGCTTTATAAGCTGGAATGTGGAGAAAAGTGGCCCCTAAATGGAACTTTAAACTCTAATATTTTGCTACAGTTAATGTTGTTTTTTGAGAAGCAGAACAGGATGAAATGTTGTATACTGATGTTTCAGCATCTTGGTGGGAAAAGGTACGGAATTAAGTTGGCCCCTGACTGAACCTTTGATGTTGGCATTAGAGAAGTACAGGCTGGAGAAAGATAAAGGAAGTGTTAAAAGGGTTGTTGAAAGTGTTAAAGGTGTTTGAAGTTGAATGAGCAGGGAAAGAGGATGTAGGAATGTTAATAGTTCTGCCTCTGCCCGAGGCAGAGATCTTAAAATCATGGGTGTTAGCCCTTTAGGGCAAAGGGACCATGATCGGTCCGAGAGAGTTGTCACAGAAACAGAAAAGCAGTCAACTCTAAAACAACCTGAGTTCATGTGTGAGCTCAGATTGCTGATGGGACCGTTCAGGGAACTGTGGACAATTGCATTCCCCTGACTGATCCCCACTAAGACCCGAATCATCCTGAAAATTATGAACGGTTAAGTAAATACTAAAACCTGGATGAATTGGGAATTGAGAATATGCTTCCAACAAGGTCTAAAAGAAACCCCTATGGAATTTTTGGACCAACTCCGAAATGTAATGAAAATAAATAAATAAATAAATAAAACAAAACGGTTTGGACCTGGCTTTGGAGGACAAATTGACTAGCCTTTTCCTAGGGTAATCAACCCCTGATTTCAACAGGAATAACAGGGACCTGGGGAATCTACCCTAGCGGATCCTCCACTGGTTATAATGAAGCTAGGGGAGGAATGGAAGTGAAATTTCTTATTGCTATGGGGCAACGTATTCAGTTCTAAATCAAGCATTAATGCCTTCACAGAATTATTATGTTAGGGTAAAAGGTGTGTCGTGGTTTAACCCGGCCGGCAGCTAAACACCACGCAGCTGTTCGCTCCCCCTCCCCCTCCCTCTCTGGGGCGGGGGAGAGAAATGGAAAGTGAAGCCTGTGAGTTGAGATAAAGACAGTTTAATAAGACAAAATAATAATAATAATAATAATAATAATAATAATAATAATAATAATAATAATAATAATAATAATAATAATAATACAATGATGATAATAGTACCACTACTAATAATGTGTACAAACAAGTGATGCACAATGCAATTGCTCACCACCCGCTGACCGATGCCCAGCCTAACCCTGAGCAGTCCGGCCCCCTCCCCCTGGCTAGCCACCCCTATGTATTGTTTAGCCTGACATCAGATGCTATGGAATACCCCTTTGGCTAGTTTGGGTCACCTGTCCTGGGTCTGTCCCCTCCCAGCTCTTACTGCACCCCTAGCCTGCCTGTTGGCAGGACAGAGCAAGAAGCTGAGATGTCCTTGGCCTGGTATAAGCACTGCTCTGCAACAGTTAAAACATCGGGGTGTTATCAGCACTCTTCTCATCCTAAGCCAAAACATAGCATTCTACCAGCTACTAGGAAGAAAATTAACTCTGTTCTAACTGAAACCAGGACAAGGTGTAACCGAAAAGGCTTATTTTTGTGAACCTTTGAAGTACAAGTTAGGGAAACAATGGGGCATACACAGATTTTTATCTATGCCTAGCTCCTCATGGGCACTCTTAGGTAGAGATTTATTAGAGCAAGTAGGAGCAGAAATTGTCTTTGAAAAAGGGAAAATGGAATTAAGAACAGGAGAAGAACAACTAATAAATGTGTTAAGCTTGGCACTAATACAAACTGACCCTAAAAGTGAAATACCTTTAGAGATCACAGATCAAGTATGTCCAGGAGTTTGGGCTACCGAAGTCCCTGGAAGAGCTAAAAATGTGACCTTAATAATTATTAAATTAAAGCCAGGAGAGAAACCCGTTAAGGTTAAGTAATATCCTTTGAGGATAGAAGATAGGAAAGGAATTAAAGAGATAATTGATAAATTTTTACAGTATGGATTATTGCTTGAATGCGAATCAGAATACAATGCACCCATATTGCCAATTAAAAAGGCAGATGAAAAAGCTATAGGCTAGTTCAGGATTTGAGGGCCATAAATAAAATCACTGAGGATATACATCCAGTAGTGGCAAACCCTTATACTTTGCTGACTAAATTAAAGAATAGTCAAGTCTGGTTTACCGTACTGGATTTAAAAGATGCCTTCTTCTGCCTAGGCTTAGCCACAGAAAGCCAAAACCTATTCGCCTTTGAATGGGAAAATCCCGATTCAGGCAGAAAGACGCAGCTTACGTGGACATTACTACCTCAAGGATTCAAGAATAGCCCCACTATTTTTGGAAACCAATTAGCAAGGGAACTCGAAACATGGATACCTCCGGACACTGAAGGTGCTTTGTTACAATATGTAGATGATCTCTTAATAGCTACCGAGACTAAAGGGAGTTGTATTCAATGGACTATAAGTCGTCTTAATTTTCTGGGTTTAAATGGATATCAAGTCTCTTGACAGAAAGTCCAGCTGGCTCAACAAAGTGTGACCTATCTGGGATTTGACATTTCGGAAGGACAACGAGAACTAGGAACTGAACATAAGGAAGTCATTTGCCGGACTCCAGAACCTCAAATGGTAAAGAAGCTACAAACCTTTTTAGGAATGACAGGTTGGTGTCGCCTTTGGATTTATAATTATGGACTATTGGTAAAGCCTCTATGTGAATTGATAAAGATTAACCAGTCAAAGTTAGTCTGGACTGGAGAAGCACAAAAAGTCTTTAAACAACTTAAACAAGAATGGATGATTTTGAAATATCAAGCAATATTGGTAGAACAGGACGACGTGGAAATTGTGATAATTAATATTGTGAATCTAGCCTCTTTTCTTAGTGATGCTCCGGCACAACCTGTGATTCACGATTGTTTAGAAACTATAGAGACTGTGTATTCCAGCCGACCAGACCTTAAGGAGGAGCCCGTGGAAGATGCGGAAGAAACTTGGTTCACGGATGGGAGCAGTTTTGTTAGGCAAAGACAACGTAAAGCTGGATATGCTCTAACAACTACTCAGCAGGTAATCGAGTCTAAGCCTTTACCCCCTGGAACATCAGCTCAAAAGGCGGAGATAGTTGCTCTCACGAGAGCATTGGAACTGGCAGCGGGAAAAAGGGTAAATATTTGGACAGATTCTAAATATACATTCGGCGTGGTACATGCTCATGGAGCAATTTGGAAAGAACATGGATTGCTGACCGCTCAGTGAAAACACAAAGTATGCTGAAGCAATTTTAAAATTGTTAGAGGCTGTAAAACAACCAGAAAAGGTAGCTATCATGCATTGTCAGGGACACCAAAAGGGGAACACCGATTTTGAAATTGGAAAATCGATTGGCAGAGGCTAAGCAGGCAGCTGAAATAACTGAGGTGAAGGCATTGTCTTTGATACCAGACGGTAAAATCCAAACTATATCCAAATTATACAAAAGAAGACTTAAAATTAATTGAAGATTTGAAAGGTAAAATGAAACCAGATGGATGAGTATATTTAAAAGATAATCACATAGTAATACCCTCTAGTTTGACATGGCCCGTAGTTCTTACAGAACACAATAAAACACACTGGGGAGCTGGCACACTGCATAAGAGCCTGAGTCAGACATTAGTGGGACGATCTGATAAAACAAGTAACTCAACAACGTAGCATTTGCTTACACAATAACCCCAATACCAAGGATAGAATAAAATTTGGAATAATCGGTAAAGGAAATTATTCGGGGCAACAGTGGCAAATTGATTTTTCAGAACTCCCTAGAAAAGGGGGGTATCATTATTTACTGGTTCTGACTGAGACGTTTTCAGGAAGGCCTGAAGCCTTTCCCTGTCGAACAAACAAAGCAAGAGAAGTGGTTAAAGTCTTGTTAAATGAAATAATACCATGCTTTGGGATTCTAGTAGCAATGTCTTCTGATAGAGTTTCACATTTTTGTGCACAAGTGGTAGAACAGATAAGTAAGATTCTAAAGATAGATTGGCAACTGCATACTCCTTCTAGACCACAGGCAAGTGGACAGGTAGAAAAAATGAACCATTTAATTAAACAATAAATAGCTAAAATTGGATAAGAAGCTAATTTGTCATGGCCTCAATCCCTCCCTTTAGCATTACTTGGAATTAGAGTTAAACCTAGAATAAAAGGAAATTTGAGTCCCTTCAAAATCTTATATGGAAGGCCATAGCAATTTCTATTTAGTGGAGAGGACCTAACGCAGTTAGGATCAGAATATTTATATGCTTATATAACTGAACTTCAGAAACAATTAAATAAAGTACATACATTTGTTTTAGGGACCAGGGCTAGAGGGTTGGATCAACCAATCCACCCCTTTAAGCTCGGGGATTATATATATATAAAGACTTTTTCAGGACAACCCCTACAGGAAAAATGGAAGGAAAGTGGATGGGACCATACCAAGTATTACTGACAACACACACCGCCATGAAGATTAAGAAGCAAGCAGCATGGATCCACAATTCAAGGGTGAAGAAGGCCCCGGCGAGGATATGGACCACCACTCCAATTGGACCAACAAAATTACGGTTTTCCAGATCCTAATGATTGCAGGGGTGCGGTTCTCGGATTTGGGGTGGGCAACTTGGGATGAGAACTTACACCTGACCTTAATACAAACAATTTCTCAAGTAACTCAGAAGACGAACTGTTGGGTATGCACCCATCTGCCACAGCATGGGAATAAGGGTGTATCGTTAATTGGGATTCCCTTGCCTGCAAACTTATCTTGGACTAATTTGTGGGAAAACACATCTTGGGGTCGAAAATATTAAGCAGTTTTGGAACTAGAAGTGAGTAGCTTCATGCTGTTAGAATCCTATTATGTATGTGTACAAAGGTGTAACCCGCCTAAGGGTATAGGAAAACAGCATTGTATAAATACGGATACTACTTATGTGGGAAATCAGACATCTTGTAATTGAACAATTGATATTAGTACGACTAGCGGCTGGGCAAATTCAACCAGCTGGCCGGTTCCAGAAGGAAAAGGGTGGTATTGGCTATGCAATGATACAGCCCGTAAGGTCTTGCCTGAGAATTGGAAGGGAACTTGCACTCTTGGAGCGGTAGTCCCCAATATGACAGTACATGATGTAGTGCCTCGAGGTTACTTGAGAACTCATATGCGGAGAATCAGATGAAAAATTAACAATCCATTGGTAGAGAGACACAGCCCTTTTCATAGTTTTGTGCGATGGTTTATCCCATGGTTAGGAGTGAGTGAATTGGAAAAGGCAATAGTTAATATTTCTGCAATTATAGAGAAGTTAGAAAACAAAATTCTGGATGCTATAAAGGCTCAACAAGAAGAGATATCTAGTTTATCACAGGTCGTATTACAAAATCGGATGGCCCTAGACTTGTTACTGGCCACTCAAGGGGGAGTCTGTACAGTAATAAACACAAGTTGTTGTATGTATGTAGATCAGAGTGGAAGGATCTCTACCGACCTGGAAGAACTATGGAAGCAGACAAGGATCCTCCATGAGATCAGTAAAGATGATCTTTCATGGAGTTTTAGTGAACTATGGAATAAGTTAACCTCCTGGTTGCCCAATTTCCAATGGTTGAAACAAGTATTCATTGCTCTAATCGTATTAGTAGTGTTAGGAATATTTGTGTGCATGTTGTTTAGATGCCTGCTTTGTTGTGTTACTGTAAATAATGAAAGTATCTGATGCAAAAGAATTTGCATGGGAAAAGAAAAGGGGGGATTGATTAAGGAGGTATTGGGGAGGCAAGGACAATCCCCAGACAAGGACTGTATATCTCGAAAGAAGACACTGGAACTCATGATAAGGAAGTGGCAGGCGGACAGAGAAACGAATGTAAGGACTATAAATCTCAAAACTGGACATTGGAATTCATTATAAAGATACAACAAACGGGAGAATTAGCAACAAGCAGCTCTTGCAATTAAGAAACATGCCAATTCAGCAGATTCCTGACCAAAGGTGAAAAGTACACTGTGAGGAAGACTCGGGGTCTTCCTCCCAAAGACCCCTGCCCACGTCCCAAAGACCCCTGCCCACAATTCTTGGAAGGCTCTGCGCAGGCGCAAGGTGCCAAAAGGCTAATTAGCATGAGAAGTGAGGGAAGGCGGGGATAGGTAATGCATATGTATAGGTGCTTGTAGAATATTGATAGATTGATTGTATAAATTCAAGACTGCTTTCTGCTTTGGGTATGCACGATAGGTGCAGAGATCCCCCGTGCATCCAGCGCTGCAATAAAGAATATACCACTTAAAGGAATTTCGGCTTCGATCTTTGAATCAATTTGGTGACCCAGATGGGACAACCTCTCTGCCGGACTACAGGACCTGCTGGGAACAGGACTCCCTAGGGTACCCCCGGGATTTCCCGGAGGGACTCCTCGACTCACCGGATCACTGCGGAGGCAGACAAGGACCCCATCATTGTAAGTGAGTATATTCTTTATTCTGGTTTGGTTTTCTGGTAGACCGGTCATCTGGAACTGTCTGTAAGTCAGAAGGTGATCTTCTGCGAGGCAGTGTTTGGTATATACTTTGTGGTTAGCACCATAAGTACATGTTTGGGGACCTTAAGGAAGGAGCTCGCTTTAAGGTCCATCTGGAATTGTGTTGTCTATTTCGGTTTTCTGACTCATGGAGTATGGTATTTAACTCTGGTTATTGTTACTGCGATTTTGGCTATTTTCCTGGTGGTAATAGTAGGTTCGTGGCATTGTTCTAAGAAAGATATGGTTACGGTGTTACACAGTTCGGTTTTCTGACTTATCGCATGTGGAATTTGACTCTGACTATTGTTACTGTGATTTTGGCAATATTGCTGGTAATAGTAGTTTTGTGACATCGCTACTGAAAGATATTGCGTGCCCGTATTCTTGTGAGTGATACGTTTTGTGATACGCTTTTGTAAGTAACATGTGTATTCTGAAAGTGTAAACTGGAAACTGGGGGGGCAAACAAGCAGTGAAATTTTAAAGAAAAGTGTGTTAGGATGTGTTTTAAGTCACTGGAAGGATATTGGAGGATCTGCCGGTGGAAGTGTGAACAGGAAAACGTTGATAAAATATCGTAATCAGTGGTGGCCGCTTTATAAGCTGGAATGTGGAGAAAAGTGGCCCCTAAATGGAACTTTAAACTCTAATATTTTGCTACAGTTAATGTTGTTTTTTGAGAAGCAGAACAGGATGAAATGTTGTATACTGATGTTTCAGCATCTTGGTGGGAAAAGGTACGGAATTAAGTTGGCCCCTGACTGAACCTTTGATGTTGGCATTAGAGAAGTACAGGCTGGAGAAAGATAAAGGAAGTGTTAAAAGGGTTGTTGAAAGTGTTAAAGGTGTTTGAAGTTGAATGAGCAGGGAAAGAGGATGTAGGAATGTTAATAGTTCTGCCTCTGCCCGAGGCAGAGATCTTAAAATCATGGGTGTTAGCCCTTTAGGGCAAAGGGACCATGATCGGTCCGAGAGAGTTGTCACAGAAACAGAAAAGCAGTCAACTCTAAAACAACCTGAGTTCATGTGCGAGCTCAGATTGCTGATGGGACCGTTCAGGGAACTGTGGACAATTGCATTCCCCTGACTGATCCCCACTAAGACCCAAATCATCCTGAAAATTATGAACGGTTAAGTAAATACTAAAACCTGGATGAATTGGGAATTGAGAATATGCTTCCAACAAGGTCTAAAAGAAACCCCTATGGAATTTTTGGACCAACTCCGAAATGTAATGAAAATAAATAAATAAATAAATAAAACAAAACGGTTTGGACCTGGCTTTGGAGGACAAATTGACTAGCCTTTTCCTAGGGTAATCAACCCCTGATTTCAACAGGAATAACAGGGACCTGGGGAATCTACCCTAGCGGATCCTCCACTGGTTATAATGAAGCTAGGGGAGGAATGGAAGTGAAATTTCTTATTGCTATGGGGCAACGTATTCAGTTCTAAATCAAGCATTAATGCCTTCACAGAATTATTATGTTAGGGTAAAAGGTGTGTCGTGGTTTAACCCGGCCGGCAGCTAAACACCACGCAGCTGTTCGCTCCCCCTCCCCCTCCCTCTCTGGGGCGGGGGAGAGAAATGGAAAGTGAAGCCTGTGAGTTGAGATAAAGACAGTTTAATAAGACAAAATAATAATAATAATAATAATAATAATAATAATAATAATAATAATAATAATACAATGATGATAATAGTACCACTACTAATAATGTGTACAAACAAGTGATGCACAATGCAATTGCTCACCACCCGCTGACCGATGCCCAGCCTAACCCTGAGCAGTCCGGCCCCCTCCCCCTGGCTAGCCACCCCTATGTATTGTTTAGCCTGACATCAGATGCTATGGAATACCCCTTTGGCTAGTTTGGGTCACCTGTCCTGGGTCTGTCCCCTCCCAGCTCTTACTGCACCCCTAGCCTGCCTGTTGGCAGGACAGAGCAAGAAGCTGAGATGTCCTTGGCCTGGTATAAGCACTGCTCTGCAACAGTTAAAACATCGGGGTGTTATCAGCACTCTTCTCATCCTAAGCCAAAACATAGCATTCTACCAGCTACTAGGAAGAAAATTAACTCTGTTCTAACTGAAACCAGGACAAGGTGTAACCGAAAAGGCTTATTTTTGTGAACCTTTGAAGTACAAGTTAGGGAAACAATGGGGCATACACAGATTTTTATCTATGCCTAGCTCCTCATGGGCACTCTTAGGTAGAGATTTATTAGAGCAAGTAGGAGCAGAAATTGTCTTTGAAAAAGGGAAAATGGAATTAAGAACAGGAGAAGAACAACTAATAAATGTGTTAAGCTTGGCACTAATACAAACTGACCCTGAAAGTGAAATACCTTTAGAGATCACAGATCAAGTATGTCCAGGAGTTTGGGCTACCGAAGTCCCTGGAAGAGCTAAAAATGTGACGTTAATAATTATTAAATTAAAGCCAGGAGAGAAACCCGTTAAGGTTAAGTAATATCCTTTGAGGATAGAAGATAGGAAAGGAATTAAAGAGATAACTGATAAATTTTTACAGTATGGATTATTGCTTGAATGCGAATCAGAATACAATGCACCCATATTGCCAATTAAAAAGGCAGATGAAAAAGCTATAGGCTAGTTCAGGATTTGAGGGCCATAAATAAAATCACTGAGGATATACATCCAGTAGTGGCAAACCCTTATACTTTGCTGACTAAATTAAAGAATAGTCAAGTCTGGTTTACCGTACTGGATTTAAAAGATGCCTTCTTCTGCCTAGGCTTAGCCACAGAAAGCCAAAACCTATTCGCCTTTGAATGGGAAAATTCCGATTCAGGCAGAAGGACGCAGCTTACGTGGACATTACTACCTCAAGGATTCAAGAGTAGCCCAACTATTTTTGGAAACCAATTAGCAAGGGAACTCGAAACATGGATACCTCCGGACACTGAAGGTGCTTTGTTACAATATGTAGATGATCTCTTAATAGCTACCGAGACTAAAGGGAGTTGTATTCAATGGACTATAAGTCGTCTTAATTTTCTGGGTTTAAATGGATATCAAGTCTCTTGACAGAAAGTCCAGCTGGCTCAACAAAGTGTGACCTATCTGGGATTTGACATTTCGGAAGGACAACGAGAACTAGGAACTGAACATAAGGAAGTCATTTGCCGGACTCCAGAACCTCAAATGGTAAAGAAGCTACAAACCTTTTCAGGAATGACAGGTTGGTGTCGCCTTTGGATTTATAATTATGGACTATTGGTAAAGCCTCTATGTGAATTGATAAAGATTAACCAGTCAAAGTTAGTCTGGACTGGAGAAGCACAAAAAGTCTTTAAACAACTTAAACAAGAATGGATGATTTTGAAATATCAAGCAATATTGGTAGAACAGGACGACGTGGAAATTGTGATAATTAGTATTGTGAATCTAGCCTCTTTTCTTAGTGATGCTCCGGCACAACCTGTGATTCACGATTGTTTAGAAACTATAGAGACTGTGTATTCCAGCCGACCAGACCTTAAGGAGGAGCCCATGGAAGATGCGGAAGAAACTTGGTTCACGGATGGGAGCAGTTTTGTTAGGCAAAGACAACGTAAAGCTGGATATGCTCTAACAACTACTCAGCAGGTAATCGAGTCTAAGCCTTTACCCCCTGGAACATCAGCTCAAAAGGCGGAGATAGTTGCTCTCACGAGAGCATTGGAACTGGCAGCGGGAAAAAGGGTAAATATTTGGACAGATTCTAAATATACATTCGGCGTGGTACATGCTCATGGAGCAATTTGGAAAGAACATGGATTGCTGACCGCTCAGTGAAAACACAAAGTATGCTGAAGCAATTTTAAAATTGTTAGAGGCTGTAAAACAACCAGAAAAGGTAGCTATCATGCATTGTCAGGGACACCAAAAGGGGAACACCGATTTTGAAATTGGAAAATCGATTGGCAGAGGCTAAGCAGGCAGCTGAAATAACTGAGGTGAAGGCATTGTCTTTGATACCAGACGGTAAAATCCAAACTATATCCAAATTATACAAAAGAAGACTTAAAATTAATTGAAGATTTGAAAGGTAAAATGAAACCAGATGGATGAGTATATTTAAAAGATAATCACATAGTAATACCCTCTAGTTTGACATGGCCCGTAGTTCTTACAGAACACAATAAAACACACTGGGGAGCTGGCACACTGCATAAGAGCCTGAGTCAGACATTAGTGGGACGATCTGATAAAACAAGTAACTCAACAACGTAGCATTTGCTTACACAATAACCCCAATACCAAGGATAGAATAAAATTTGGAATAATCGGTAAAGGAAATTATTCGGGGCAACAGTGGCAAATTGATTTTTCAGAACTCCCTAGAAAAGGGGGGTATCATTATTTACTGGTTCTGACTGAGACGTTTTCAGGAAGGCCTGAAGCCTTTCCCTGTCGAACAAACAAAGCAAGAGAAGTGGTTAAAGTCTTGTTAAATGAAATAATACCATGCTTTGGGATTCTAGTAGCAATGTCTTCTGATAGAGTTTCACATTTTTGTGCACAAGTGGTAGAACAGATAAGTAAGATTCTAAAGATAGATTGGCAACTGCATACTCCTTCTAGACCACAGGCAAGTGGACAGGTAGAAAAAATGAACCATTTAATTAAACAATAAATAGCTAAAATTGGATAAGAAGCTAATTTGTCATGGCCTCAATCCCTCCCTTTAGCATTACTTGGAATTAGAGTTAAACCTAGAATAAAAGGAAATTTGAGTCCCTTCAAAATCTTATATGGAAGGCCATAGCAATTTCTATTTAGTGGAGAGGACCTAACGCAGTTAGGATCAGAATATTTATATGCTTATATAACTGAACTTCAGAAACAATTAAATAAAGTACATACATTTGTTTTAGGGACCAGGGCTAGAGGGTTGGATCAACCAATCCACCCCTTTAAGCTCGGGGATTATATAGATATAAAGACTTTTTCAGGACAACCCGTGCAGGAAAAATGGAAGGAAAGTGGATGGGACCATACCAAGTATTACTGACAACACACACCGCCATTAAGATTAAGAAGCAAGCAGCTTGGATCCACAATTCAAGGGTGAAGAAGGCCGCGGCGAGGATATGGACCACCACTCCAATTGGACCAACAAAATTACGGTTTTCCAGATCCTAATGATTGCAGGGGTGCGGTTCTCGGATTTGGGGTGGGCAACTTGGGATGAGAACTTACACCTGACCTTAATACAAACAATTTCTCAAGTAACTAATAAGACGAACTGTTGGGTATGCACCCATCTGCCACAGCATGGGAATAAGGGTGTATCGTTAATTGGGATTCCCTTGCCTGCAAACTTATCTTGGACTAATTTGTGGGAAAACACATCTCGGGGTCGAAAATATTAAGCAGTTTTGGAACTAGAAGTGAGTAGCTTCGTGCCGTTAGAATCCTATTATGTATGTGTACAAAGGTGTAACCCGCCTAAGGGTATAGGAAAACAGCATTGTATAAATACGGATACTACTTATGTGGGAAATCAGACATCTTGTAATTGAACAATTGATATTAGTACGACTAGTGGCTGGGCAAATTCAACCAGCTGGCCGGTTCCAGAAGGAAAAGGGTGGTATTGGCTATGCAATGATACAGCCCGTAAGGTCTTGCCTGAGAATTGGAAGGGAACTTGCACTCTTGGAGCGGTAGTCCCCAATATGACAGTACATGATGTAGTGCCTCGAGGTTACTTGAGAACTCATATGCGGAGAATCAGATGAAAAATTAACAATCCATTGGTAGAGAGACACAGCCCTTTTCATAGTTTTGTGCAATGGTTTATCCCATGGTTAGGAGTGAGTGAATTGGAAAAGGCAATAGTTAATATTTCTGCAATTATAGAGAAGTTAGAAAACAAAATTCTGGATGCTATAAAGGCTCAACAAGAAGAGATATCTAGTTTATCACAGGTCATATTACAAAATCGGATGGCCCTAGACTTGTTACTGGCCACTCAAGGGGGAGTCTGTACAGTAATAAACACAAGTTGTTGTATGTATGTAGATCAGAGTGGAAGGATCTCTACCGACCTGGAAGAACTATGGAAGCAGACAAGGATCCTCCATGAGATCAGTAAAGATGATCTTTCATGGAGTTTTAGTGAACTATGGAATAAGTTAACCTCCTGGTTGCCCAATTTCCGATGGTTGAAACAAGTATTCATTGCTCTAATCGTATTAGTAGTGTTAGGAATATTTGTGTGCATGTTGTTTAGATGCCTGCTTTGTTGTGTTACTGTAAATAATGAAAGTATCTGATGCAAAAGAATTTGCATGGGAAAAGAAAAGGGGGGATTGATTAAGGAGGTATTGGGGAGGCAAGGACAATCCCCAGACAAGGACTGTATATCTCGAAAGAAGACACTGGAACTCATGATAAGGAAGTGGCAGGCGGACAGAGAAACGAATGTAAGGACTATAAATCTCAAAACTGGACATTGGAATTCATTATAAAGATACAACAAACGGGAGAATTAGCAACAAGCAGCTCTTGCAATTAAGAAACATGCCAATTCAGCAGATTCCTGACCAAAGGTGAAAAGTACACTGTGAGGAAGACTTGGGGTCTTCCTCCCAAAGACCCCTGCCCACGTCCCAAAGACCCCTGCCCACAATTCTTGGAAGGCTCTGCGCAGGCGCAAGGTGCCAAAAGGCTAATTAGCATGAGAAGTGAGGGAAGGCGGGGATAGGTAATGCATATGTATAGGTGCTTGTAGAATATTGATAGATTGATTGTATAAATTCAAGACTGCTTTCTGCTTTGGGTATGCACGATAGGTGCAGAGATCCCCCGTGCATCCAGCGCTGCAATAAAGAATATACCACTTAAAGGAATTTCGGCTTCGATCTTTGAATCAATTTGGTGACCCAGATGGGACAACCTCTCTGCCGGACTACAGGACCTGCTGGGAACAGGACTCCCTAGGGTACCCCCGGGATTTCCCGGAGGGACTCCTCGACTCACCGGATCACTGCGGAGGCAGACAAGGACCCCATCATTGTAAGTGAGTATATTCTTTATTCTGGTTTGGTTTTCTGGTAGACCGGTCATCTGGAACTGTCTGTAAGTCAGAAGGTGATCTTCTGCGAGGCAGTGTTTGGTATATACTTTGTGGTTAGCACCATAAGTACATGTTTGGGGACCTTAAGGAAGGAGCTCGCTTTAAGGTCCATCTGGAATTGTGTTGTCTATTTCGGTTTTCTGACTCATGGAGTATGGTATTTAACTCTGGTTATTGTTACTGCGATTTTGGCTATTTTCCTGGTGGTAATAGTAGGTTCGTGGCATTGTTCTAAGAAAGATATGGTTACGGTGTTACACAGTTCGGTTTTCTGACTTATCGCATGTGGAATTTGACTCTGACTATTGTTACTGTGATTTTGGCAATATTGCTGGTAATAGTAGTTTTGTGACATCGCTACTGAAAGATATTGCGTGCCCGTATTCTTGTGAGTCATACGTTTTGTGATACGCTTTTGTAAGTAACATGTGTATTCTGAAAGTGTAAACTGGAAACTGGGGGGGCAAACAAGCAGTGAAATTTTAAAGAAAAGTGTGTTAGGATGTGTTTTAAGTCACTGGAAGGATATTGGAGGATCTGCCGGTGGAAGTGTGAACAGGAAAACGTTGATAAAATATCGTAATCAGTGGTGGCCGCTTTATAAGCTGGAATGTGGAGAAAAGTGGCCCCTAAATGGAACTTTAAACTCTAATATTTTGCTACAGTTAATGTTGTTTTTTGAGAAGCAGAACAGGATGAAATGTTGTATACTGATGTTTCAGCATCTTGGTGGGAAAAGGTACGGAATTAAGTTGGCCCCTGACTGAACCTTTGATGTTGGCATCAGAGAAGTACAGGCTGGAGAAAGATAAAGGAAGTGTTAAAAGGGTTGTGGAAAGTGTTAAAGGTGTTTGAAGTTGAATGAGCAGGGAAAGAGGATGTAGGAATGTTAATAGTTCTGCCTCTGCCCGAGGCAGAGATCTTAAAATCAGGGGTGTTAGCCCTTTAGGGCAAAGGGACCATGATCGGTCCGAGAGAGTTGTCACAGAAACAGAAAAGCAGTCAACTCTAAAACAACCTGAGTTCATGTGCGAGCTCAGATTGCTGATGGGACCGTTCAGGGAACTGTGGACAATTGCATTCCCCTGACTGATCCCCACTAAGACCCGAATCATCCTGAAAATTATGAACGGTTAAGTAAATACTAAAACCTGGATGAATTGGGAATTGAGAATATGCTTCCAACAAGGTCTAAAAGAAAGCCCTATGGAATTTTTGGACCAACTCCGAAATGTAATGAAAATAAATAAATAAATAAATAAAACAAAACGGTTTGGACCTGGCTTTGGAGGACAAATTGACTAGCCTTTTCCTAGGGTAATCAACCCCTGATTTCAACAGGAATAACAGGGACCTGGGGAATCTACCCTAGCGGATCCTCCACTGGTTATAATGAAGCTAGGGGAGGAATGGAAGTGAAATTTCTTATTGCTATGGGGCAACGTATTCAGTTCTAAATCAAGCATTAATGCCTTCACAGAATTATTATGTTAGGGTAAAAGGTGTGTCGTGGTTTAACCCGGCCGGCAGCTAAACACCATGCAGCTGTTCGCTCCCCCTCCCCCTCCCTCTCTGGGGCGGGGGAGAGAAATGGAAAGTGAAGCCTGTGAGTTGAGATAAAGACAGTTTAATAAGACAAAATAATAATAATAATAATAATAATAATAATAATAATAATAATAATAATAATAATACAATGATGATAATAGTACCACTACTAATAATGTGTACAAACAAGTGATGCACAATGCAATTGCTCACCACCCGCTGACCGATGCCCAGCCTAACCCTGAGCAGTCCGGCCCCCTCCCCCTGGCTAGCCACCCCTATGTATTGTTTAGCCTGACATCAGATGCTATGGAATACCCCTTTGGCTAGTTTGGGTCACCTGTCCTGGGTCTGTCCCCTCCCAGCTCTTACTGCACCCCTAGCCTGCCTGTTGGCAGGACAGAGCAAGAAGCTGAGATGTCCTTGGCCTGGTATAAGCACTGCTCTGCAACAGTTAAAACATCGGGGTGTTATCAGCACTCTTCTCATCCTAAGCCAAAACATAGCATTCTACCAGCTACTAGGAAGAAAATTAACTCTGTTCTAACTGAAACCAGGACAAGGTGTAACCGAAAAGGCTTATTTTTGTGAACCTTTGAAGTACAAGTTAGGGAAACAATGGGGCATACACAGATTTTTATCTATGCCTAGCTCCTCATGGGCACTCTTAGGTAGAGATTTATTAGAGCAAGTAGGAGCAGAAATTGTCTTTGAAAAAGGGAAAATGGAATTAAGAACAGGAGAAGAACAACTAATAAATGTGTTAAGCTTGGCACTAATACAAACTGACCCTAAAAGTGAAATACCTTTAGAGATCACAGATCAAGTATGTCCAGGAGTTTGGGCTACCGAAGTCCCTGGAAGAGCTAAAAATGTGACGTTAATAATTATTAAATTAAAGCCAGGAGAGAAACCCGTTAAGGTTAAGTAATATCCTTTGAGGATAGAAGATAGGAAAGGAATTAAAGAGATAATTGATAAATTTTTACAGTATGGATTATTGCTTGAATGCGAATCAGAATACAATGCACCCATATTGCCAATTAAAAAGGCAGATGAAAAAGCTATAGGCTAGTTCAGGATTTGAGGGCCATAAATAAAATCACTGAGGATATACATCCAGTAGTGGCAAACCCTTATACTTTGCTGACTAAATTAAAGAATAGTCAAGTCTGGTTTACCGTACTGGATTTAAAAGATGCCTTCTTCTGCCTAGGCTTAGCCACAGAAAGCCAAAACCTATTCGCCTTTGAATGGGAAAATTCCGATTCAGGCAGAAGGACGCAGCTTACGTGGACATTACTACCTCAAGGATTCAAGAGTAGCCCAACTATTTTTGGAAACCAATTAGCAAGGGAACTCGAAACATGGATACCTCCGGACACTGAAGGTGCTTTGTTACAATATGTAGATGATCTCTTAATAGCTACCGAGACTAAAGGGAGTTGTATTCAATGGACTATAAGTCGTCTTAATTTTCTGGGTTTAAATGGATATCAAGTCTCTTGACAGAAAGTCCAGCTGGCTCAACAAAGTGTGACCTATCTGGGATTTGACATTTCGGAAGGACAACGAGAACTAGGAACTGAACATAAGGAAGTCATTTGCCGGACTCCAGAACCTCAAATGGTAAAGAAGCTACAAACCTTTTCAGGAATGACAGGTTGGTGTCGCCTTTGGATTTATAATTATGGACTATTGGTAAAGCCTCTATGTGAATTGATAAAGATTAACCAGTCAAAGTTAGTCTGGACTGGAGAAGCACAAAAAGTCTTTAAACAACTTAAACAAGAATGGATGATTTTGAAATATCAAGCAATATTGGTAGAACAGGACGACGTGGAAATTGTGATAATTAATGTTGTGAATCTAGCCTCTTTTCTTAGTGATGCTCCGGCACAACCTGTGATTCACGATTGTTTAGAAACTATAGAGACTGTGTATTCCAGCCGACCAGACCTTAAGGAGGAGCCCGTGGAAGATGCGGAAGAAACTTGGTTCACGGATGGGAGCAGTTTTGTTAGGCAAAGACAACGTAAAGCTGGATATGCTCTAACAACTACTCAGCAGGTAATCGAGTCTAAGCCTTTACCCCCTGGAACATCAGCTCAAAAGGCGGAGATAGTTGCTCTCACGAGAGCATTGGAACTGGCAGCGGGAAAAAGGGTAAATATTTGGACAGATTCTAAATATACATTCGGCGTGGTACATGCTCATGGAGCAATTTGGAAAGAACATGGATTGCTGACCGCTCAGTGAAAACACAAAGTATGCTGAAGCAATTTTAAAATTGTTAGAGGCTGTAAAACAACCAGAAAAGGTAGCTATCATGCATTGTCAGGGACACCAAAAGGGGAACACCGATTTTGAAATTGGAAAATCGATTGGCAGAGGCTAAGCAGGCAGCTGAAATAACTGAGGTGAAGGCATTGTCTTTGATACCAGACGGTAAAATCCAAACTATATCCAAATTATTCAAAAGAAGACTTAAAATTAATTGAAGATTTGAAAGGTAAAATGAAACCAGATGGATGAGTATATTTAAAAGATAACCACATAGTAATACCCTCTAGTTTGACATGGCCCATAGTTCTTACAGAACACAATAAAACGCATTGGGGAGCTGGCACACTGCATAAGAGCCTGAGTCAGACATTAGTGGGACGATCTGATAAAACAAGTAACTCAACAACGTAGCATTTGCTTACACAATAACCCCAATACCAAGGATAGAATAAAATTTGGAATAATCGGTAAAGGAAATTATTCGGGGCAACAGTGGCAAATTGATTTTTCAGAACTCCCTAGAAAAGGGGGGTATCATTATTTACTGGTTCTGACTGAGACGTTTTCAGGAAGGCCTGAAGCCTTTCCCTGTCGAACAAACAAAGCAAGAGAAGTGGTTAAAGTCTTGTTAAATGAAATAATACCATGCTTTGGGATTCTAGTAGCAATGTCTTCTGATAGAGTTTCACATTTTTGTGCACAAGTGGTAGAACAGATAAGTAAGATTCTAAAGATAGATTGGCAACTGCATACTCCTTCTAGACCACAGGCAAGTGGACAGGTAGAAAAAATGAACCATTTAATTAAACAATAAATAGCTAAAATTGGATAAGAAGCTAATTTGTCATGGCCTCAATCCCTCCCTTTAGCATTACTTGGAATTAGAGTTAAACCTAGAATAAAAGGAAATTTGAGTCCCTTCAAAATCTAATATGGAAGGCCATAGCAATTTCTATTTAGTGGAGAGGACCTAACGCAGTTAGGATCAGAATATTTATATGCTTATATAACTGAACTTCAGAAACAATTAAATAAAGTACATACATTTGTTTTAGGGACCAGGGCTAGAGGGTTGGATCAACCAATCCACCCCTTTAAGCTCGGGGATTATATAGATATAAAGACTTTTTCAGGACAACCCGTGCAGGAAAAATGGAAGGAAAGTGGATGGGACCATACCAAGTATTACTGACAACACACACCGCCATTAAGATTAAGAAGCAAGCAGCTTGGATCCACAATTCAAGGGTGAAGAAGGCCGCGGCGAGGATATGGACCACCACTCCAATTGGACCAACAAAATTACGGTTTTCCAGATCCTAATGATTGCAGGGGTGCGGTTCTCGGATTTGGGGTGGGCAACTTGGGATGAGAACTTACACCTGACCTTAATACAAACAATTTCTCAAGTAACTCAGAAGACGAACTGTTGGGTATGCACCCATCTGCCACAGCATGGGAATAAGGGTGTATCGTTAATTGGGATTCCCTTGCCTGCAAACTTATCTTGGACTAATTTGTGGGAAAACACATCTCGGGGTCGAAAATATTAAGCAGTTTTGGAACTAGAAGTGAGTAGCTTCATGCCGTTAGAATCCTATTATGTATGTGTACAAAGGTGTAACCCGCCTAAGGGTATAGGAAAACAGCATTGTATAAATACGGATACTACTTATGTGGGAAATCAGACATCTTGTAATTGAACAATTGATATTAGTACGACTAGCGGCTGGGCAAATTCAACCAGCTGGCCGGTTCCAGAAGGAAAAGGGTGGTATTGGCTATGCAATGATACAGCCCGTAAGGTCTTGCCTGAGAATTGGAAGGGAACTTGCACTCTTGGAGCGGTAGTCCCCAATATGACAGTACATGATGTAGTGCCTCGAGGTTACTTGAGAACTCATATGCGGAGAATCAGATGAAAAATTAACAATCCATTGGTAGAGAGACACAGCCCTTTTCATAGTTTTGTGCGATGGTTTATCCCATGGTTAGGAGTGAGTGAATTGGAAAAGGCAATAGTTAATATTTCTGCAATTATAGAGAAGTTAGAAAACAAAATTCTGGATGCTATAAAGGCTCAACAAGAAGAGATATCTAGTTTATCACAGGTAGTATTACAAAATCGGATGGCCCTAGACTTGTTACTGGCCACTCAAGGGGGAGTCTGTACAGTAATAAACACAAGTTGTTGTATGTATGTAGATCAGAGTGGAAGGATCTCTACCGACCTGGACGAAATATAGAAGCAGACAAGGATCCTCCATGAGATCAGTAAAGATGATCTTTCCTGGAGTTTTAGTGAACTATGGAATAAGTTAACCTCCTGGTTGCCCAATTTCCAATGGTTGAAACAAGTATTCATTGCTCTAATCGTATTAGTAGTGTTAGGAATATTTGTGTGCATGTTGTTTAGATGCCTGCTTTGTTGTGTTACTGTAAATAATGAAAGTATCTGATGCAAAAGAATTTGCATGGGAAAAGAAAAGGGGGGATTGATTAAGGAGGTATTGGGGAGGCAAGGACAATCCCCAGACAAGGACTGTATATCTCGAAAGAAGACACTGGAACTCATGATAAGGAAGTGGCAGGCGGACAGAGAAACGAATGTAAGGACTATAACTCTCGCAACTGGACATTGGAATTCATTATAAAGATACAACAAACGGGAGAATTAGCAACAAGCAGCTCTTGCAATTAAGAAACATGCCAATTCAGCAGATTCCTGACCAAAGGTGAAAAGTACACTGTGAGGAAGACTCGGGGTCTTCCTCCCAAAGACCCCTGCCCACGTCCCAAAGACCCCTGCCCACAATTCTTGGAAGGCTCTGCGCAGGCGCAAGGTGCCAAAAGGCTAATTAGCATGAGAAGCGAGGGAAGGTGGGGATAGGTAATGCATATGTATAGGTGCTTGTAGAATATTGATAGATTGATTGTATAAATTCAAGACTGCTTTCTGCTTTGGGTATGCACGATAGGTGGAGAGATCCCCCGTGCATCCAGCGCTGCAATAAAGAATATACCACTTAAAGGAATTTCGGCTTCGATCTTTGAATCAAGGCTAGATAGGATGGGGCTTCAGGCACCTCTTCACCTGAGGAAACACACTGCCATCAGGCACCGCTGTGCCAGACAAGCTTGTTCTGCTAGAACACCCTACTCAGATGCACTGTGGCATTCAAGTGAACTGCTTTCATGCAAATATTACGACTGATGTTACAACCCACCTTGCCTGTGGCACCTGATGAACAGAAGAGTAAGCCACTGCAGCGCTTCAAAACCATCCCTGCACGTGCCGCTCCTTGTCGCTCTCTGGCCTTATCTCATATCCTTATCCACTTCTGTGGAGAGCCTGCCACGGCACCTGCAAAGCAAGACGGACACCTTTCATAGTCACCTTGTGCTACTTGGTCGTTCTGCTCCAACCCAGCTCATGACCAGCCCCTCTTCTCACACAGCTCTTCAGAGTGCAGTTTGCTCCTTTGAGCCTGTGCGAGACACCTGTGAAAGAAAAAGAAACGCATAGGCCGATGCAGCATCCAAAGACACAGCACAACTAGGTAAGTTACTCTCATCTGCTCCCTTACCTCTGCCGCTTACCAGCCCCCAAGGCAGATGCTTCAATCTACCCTCTTCAAACAGCTGCAACACCTCTAAAAGACAAAGAGGGGATGCTTAGAGGAACAGTGAGACCTACAACACAACAACTGCTACATCTGTTCCTCACTCACCTTGCCAGAGGCAGCTCTGCGTGTGACGTCCCAGGTTGTACACTGCGTTACCTAACCCTTACCGTAACCCTTACCCTAACCCTTCTCACCCTTACCATTACCCAAATCCTTACCTTTACTTTTTCCTTACCCTTACTCTTTCCTTTAACCATAACCTTACCCTTACCCTATACCTTACTCCAACCCTTCCCCTTACCTTCCCTTTCCCCTTACACTAAACCTAACCCTTACCCTTCTGCTTCCCCTAAATCATATCCTAACACTTTCCCTTACCCTTATACTTACCCTAACCCTTTCTATTACCCTTACACTTACTCTTGCCCTAATCCTTGCTTGCACCCTTACACTTATCCTAACCCTTACCCTTACTCAAACCCTTACTCTAACCCTTACCCTGACCCGTACCCTTACCCTTACCCTTACCCTAACCCTAAACCTTAAACCTTACCGTAAACCTTACCCTTTCTGCTACACTTATCCTTAGCCTAAATCTAAACCTTACACTTACCCTTATCCTAACCCTCACCCTTACCATTACCCATACCCTTATTCTTACCCTTACCGTAACCCTTACCTTTACACTTATGTTTACCATTAACCTTACCCTTACCCTAACACTTATCCTTAACCTAACCCTTACCCTAAACCTTACCCCAACCCTTACCCTGACCCTTACATTAACCCTAACCCTTACCCTAAACCTTACACTTACTCTTAACATTAACCTTACCCTTAACCTTTAGCTAATACTTAATCTTACGTTTTTCTCACCCTAACCCTATAATTAACCATAACCATTACGCTAACACTTAACCTTACCCTTAAAATAAGCCATACAACAACACTTAAATGTACAGTTATGCTTAAACTTACCCTAGCAATTATTCGTACAATTAAAATATTAATTAATTAAATTAAAAAATTTTAATTTAAAATTAATTAAATTAAAAAATTAAAATATCCTTATCCTTATACCTTATCCTTAACCCTCACCCTTATCATTACCAATACCCTTACTCTTACACTTATTCTTATACATACAACTCACCCTTTTCCTAACACTTTACCCTAACCTAACTCTAACTCTAAACCTTACCTGAACCCTTTCCAGGACCCTTACATTAACCCTTACCCTTAACCTAAACCTTACACTTGTTCTTAACCTTAAACTAATACTTACCTTTACGTTTTCCTCACACTAACCCTAAAATTAACCCTAACCATTACCCTAACAGTTACCCCTAACATAACCCTTACTCTAACACTTACAGTGACCCGTACACTTACATATACCCTTACACTTACTCTTACCCTAACCCTTACCCTTACCATAACCCATACTCTAACACATACTTCTACCCGTACCCTTACCATTACCCTAACCCTTACACTTACCTTACCCTATCCCTATCCCTTACCCTATCCCTTACCCTATCCCTTACCCTATCCCTTACCCTTAACCTAACCCTAAACCTTACCCTTATCCTAACACTTACCCTTACCGTAAACCTTACCCTTTCTGCTACACTTACCCTTAGCCTAAATCTAAACCTTACACTTACCCTTAGCCTAACCCTCACCCTTACCCTTACCCATACCCTTATTCTTACCCTTACCCTAACCCTTACCTTTACACTTACGGTTACCATTAACCTTACTCTTACCCTAACACTTACCCTTAACCTAACCCTAACCCTAAACCTTACCCCAACCCATACCCTGACCCTTACATTAACCATAACCCTTACCCTAAAACTTACACTTACTCTTAACCTTAACCTTACCCTTAACATTAACCTAATACTTACCCTTACGTTTTCCTGACTTTAACCCTAAAACTAACCTTAACCATTACCCTAACACTTAACCTTACCCTAACCCTAACCCTAACCCTTACTCTAACCCTTACCCTGACCCGTACCCTTACACTTACCCTTACCCTTATACTTACCCTAATTCTTACCCATACCATAACCCATACCCTAACACATATTTGTACCCTTAACCTTACCCTTACCCTTACTCTATCCGTTACCCTTACGCTTACCCTTAACATAAACCTTACCCTTGACCTTACCCTTACCATAAGCCATACAACAACACATGTACACTTACGCTTACACTTACCCTAGCAATTACTCGTACAATTACCCTTAACCTTACCCTTACCAAACCATTACCCTTACCCTTAACCTAACCATAAACATTAAGGATAAGCTAAAGGGTCACCCTTAAGGTTAACGTTATCCTAACACTTACACTTAAGTGGGTAAGTGGAAGTGTAAGGGTACAGTTCAGGGTAAGGGTTAGAGTAAGGGTGTTAGCATAATGGTTAGGCTAATTTTAGGTTTAGGGTGAGGGAAACGGAAGGGTAAGTATTAGGTTAAGTTTAAGGATAAGGTTAAGAGTTATGGTAAGGGTTCGGTTTAATGTAAGGGTAAGGGTTTGGGAAACGTTTAGGATAAGGGTAAGAGAAGGGATAATGGTAAGGGTAAGGATGATGTTTAGTGTAAGGGTTAGATTTAGTTAAGGGTAAGGGTTAGTGTAAGTTTAAGAGTAAGGGTAAGTGTAAGGGTATGTGTAAAAGTACGGGTAATTGTAAGGGTTAGAGTAAGGGTTAGAGTTACGGTTAGGGTTAGGGTAAGTGTTAGGGTAATGGTAAGGGTTAGGGTTAGTTTTAGGGTTAAAGTCAGGAAAACGTAAGGGTAAGTATTAGGTTAATGTTAAGGGTAAGGTTAAGGTTAAGAGTAAGTGTAAGTTTTAGGGTAAGGGTTAGGGTTAATGTAAGGGTCAGGGTAAGGGCTGGGGTAAGGTTTAGGGTTAGGGTTAGGTTAAGGGTAAGGATTAGGGTAAGGGTAAGGGTATGGATAAGGATAAGTGTAAGTGTTAGGGTAAGGGTAATGTTAAAGGTAACAGTAAGTGTAAGGAGAAGGGTTAGGGTAAGGGTAAGAGTAAGGGTATTGGTAATGATAAGGGTGAGGGTTACAGTAAGGGTAAGTGTAAGGTTTAGATTTAGGCTAAGGGGAAGTGTAGCAGAAAGGGTAAGGTTTACTGTAAGGTTTAAGGTTTCGGCTTAGGTTAAGGGTAAGGGTAAGGGTAATTGTACGAGTAATTGCTAGGGTAAGTGTAAGTGTACATGTAAGTGTTGATGTATGGCTTATGGTAAGGGTAAGGTCAAGGGTAAGGTTTATGTTAAAAGAAAGCGTAAGGGTAAAGGATAGAATAAGGGTAAGTGTAACGGTTAAGTGTTAGGGTAATGGTTAGGGTTAATTTTAGGATTAGGGTGAGAAAAATGTAAGGTTAAGTACTAGCTTAAGGTTAATGGTAAGGTTAAGGTTAAGAGTAAGTGTAAGGTTTAGGTTAAGGTTTAGTGTTAATGTAAGGTTCAGGGAAAGGTTTGGGGTAAGGTTTAGGGTTAGGTTCAGCTTAAGGGTAAGGGTTGGGGTAAGGTTAAGGGTATGGATAAGGAAAAGTGTAAGGGATAGGGTAAGGGTTAGCGTAAGGGTAAGATTAATGGTAATGTTTATGTTAAGGGTAAGCGTAAGGGTAACGGATAGAGTAAGGGTAAGGGTAAGGGTAACGGTAAGGTTAAGGGTACAAATATGTGTTAGGGTATGGGTTATGGTATGGGTAAGAGTTATGGTAATGTAAGGGTAAGGGTGAGTATAAGGGTATGGGTCAGGGTAAGGGTTAGAATAATGGTTAGGGTTAATTTTAGGGTTAGGGTGAGGGAAACGTAAGGGTAAGTATTGGGTTAAGGTAAGGGTAAGTGTAAGATTTAGATTTAGGCTAATGGTAATTGTAGCAGAAAGGGTAAGGTTTACGATAAGGGTAAGTGTTAGGGTAAGGGTAAGGTTTAGGGTAAGAGTAAGTGTATGTGTATGTGTAAGGGTACGGGTCATTGTAAGGGTTAGAGTAAGGGTTAGGGTAAGGGTGTTAGGGTAATGGTTAGGGTTAATTTTAGGGTTAGGGTGAGGGAAACGTAAGGGTAAGGATTAGGTTAAGGTTAAGGGTAAGGTTAAGGTTAAGAGTAAGTTTAAGGTTTAGGATAAGGGTTAGGGTTAATGTAAGGGTCAGGGTAAGGTTTCAGGTAAGGTTTAGGTTTAGAGTTAGGTTAACGGTAAGTGTTCGGGTAAGGTTAAGTTGTATGGACAAGGATAATTGTAAGGGATAGGGTAAGGTTAAGGTTAATGATAACGGTAAAAGGAAGGGTAAGGTTTAGGGTAAGGGTAAGAGAAAGGATATGGGTAATGGTAAGGATAAGGGTAAGGGTAAGGGTAAGGTTAAGGGTAAGGGTAAGGGTATCGGTAATGGTAAGGGAAAGGGTTAGGGTAAGTGTAAGGGTAAGGGTAAGTGTAAGGGTACAGGTCAGGGTAAGGGTTAGAGTTAGGGTTAGGTAAGGATAAGTGTTAGGGTAATGGGTACTGTTAAAATTAGGGTTATGGTGAGGGAAATGTACGGGTATGTATTAGTTTAAGGGTAAGGTTAAGGTTAAGAGTAAGTGTAAGGTTTAGGTTAAGGGTTAGGGTTAATGTAAGGGTTAGGGTAAGGGTTGGGGTAAGGTTTAGGGTAAGGAGAAGAGTAAGGGTATGGTTAAGGGTAAGGGTGAGGGTTAGGGTTAGGGTAAGGATAAGGGTAAGTGTAAGGTTTAGGGTAAGGGTAATGGTATGGAGAAGGGTAAGGGTAAGGGTAAGTGTAAGGGTAAGGGTAGGAGTAATTGAAAGAGTAATTCCTAGGGTAACTGTAAGCGTAAGTGTACATTTAAGTGTTGTTGTATGGCTTATTGTAAGGATAAGGTTAAGTGTTAGGGTAATGGTTATGGTTAATTATAGGTTTAGGGTGAGAAAAACGTAAGATTAAGTATTAGCTAAAGGTTAAGGGTAAGGTTAATGTTAAGAGTAAGTGTAAGGTTTAGGGTAAGGGTTAGGGTTAATGTAAGGGTCAGGGTAAGGGTTGGGGTAAGGTTTAGGGTAAGGGTTAGGTTAAGGATAAGTGTTAGGGTAAGGGTAAGGTTAATGGTAAACATAAGTGTAAAGGTAAGGGTTACGGTAAGGGTAAGAATAAGGGTATGGGTAATGGTAAGGGTGAGGGTTAGGATAAGGGTAAGTGTAAGGTTTAGATTTAGGCTAAGGATAAGTGTAGCAGAAAGGGTAAGGTTTACGGTAAGGTTTAAGGTTTAGGGTTAGGGTAAGGGTAAGGGTAAGGGTACGGGTCAGGGTAAGGGTTAGAGTAAGGGTTTGAGTAAGGGTAAGGGTTAGGATAAGTGTAAGGGTGCAAGCAAGGATTAGGGCAAGAGTAAGTGTAAGGGTAATAGAAAGGGTTAGGGTAAGTATAAGGGTAAGGGAAAGTGTTAGGATATGATTTAGGGGAAGCAGAAGGGTAAGGGTTAGGTTTAGTGTAAGGGGAAAGGGAAGGTAAGGGGAAGGGTTGGAGTAAGGTATAGGGTAAGGGTAAGGTTATGGTTAAAGGAAAGAGTAAGGGTAAGGAAAAAGTAAAGGTAAGGATTTGGGTAATGGTAAGGGTGAGAAGGGTTAGGGTAAGGGTTACGGTAAGGGTTAGGTAACGCAGTGTACAACCTGGGACGTCACACGCAGAGCTGCCTCTGGCAAGGTGAGTGAGGAACAGATGTAGCAGTTGTTGTGTTGTAGGTCTCACTGTTCCTCTAAGCATCCCCTCTTTGTCTTTTAGAGGTGTTGTAGCTGTTTGAAGAGGGTAGATTGAAGCATCTGCCTTGGGGGCTGGTAAGCGGCAGAGGTAAGGGAGCAGATGAGAGTAACTTACCTAGTTGTGCTGTGTCTTTGGATGCTGCATCGGCCTATGCGTTTCTTTTTCTTTCACAGGTGTCTCGCACAGGCTCAAAGGAGCAAACTGCACTCTGAAGAGCTGTGTGAGAAGAGGGGCTGGTCATGAGCTGGGTTGGAGCAGAACGACCAAGTAGCACAAGGTGACTATGAAAGGTGTCCGTCTTGCTTTGCAGGTGCCGTGGCAGGCTCTCCACAGAAGTGGATAAGGATATGAGATAAGGCCAGAGAGCGACAAGGAGCGGCACGTGCAGGGATGGTTTTGAAGCGCTGCGGTGGCTTACTCTTCTGTTCATCAGGTGCCACAGGCAAGGTGGGTTGTAACATCAGTCGTAATATTTGCATGAAAGCAGTTCACTTGAATGCCACAGTGCATCTGAGTAGGGTGTTCTAGCAGAACAAGCTTGTCTGGCACAGCGGTGCCTGATGGCAGTGTGTTTCCTCAGGTGAAGAGGTGCCTGAAGCCCCATCCTATCTAGCCTGCACACAATTATCTGAGAGGGAAAGCTGCTTTCCAGTAATTCAGAAAGCCAAGTTACGTCTCAGCCTTGAGCATCTCGGGCTTTTGGGCCTGTCTGTAACATTTGGCACCAGCACTAATACTTTTTTTGGCATATGTTTAGCGTTTGGGGCCTGTGTCTGGGATTTGGGCCCTGTCTCGAACCACTGGGGCTTTGTCCTGGGTTTTGGAGCCTGCCTCTAGAGTTCAGGGCCTGTGATTAGGCTTTTGGGGTCTGTGTCTGGGGGCCGGTATCTGGGGGCAAGGGGGGAGCTGCTTGTAGACCCTTGGGGCCAGCATTGAGGGGGTTGGGAGCTGACTCTACACCTTTGGGGCCTGCTTCTGGGGGCGGGGGGGGGTTGAGACCAGCATCTGGGGGAGGGGTGGGAGCTCTTTGTATTCCTTTGGAGCCTGTGTCGGGGGGGGGGGGGGAAGGGGAGGGTTGGTTGGGAGCTGCTTGTACACTGTTGGAGCCTGGGTTGAGGGAGGAGGTTTGGAGCTGCTTCTACACCTTTGGGCCTGGCATCGGGGGTAGGGGGTTGGGTGCTGGTTGTAGGGGCCTGTGTTTGGGGGGGGGGCTTGGGACCTGCGTCTGGGGGAGGGGTGGGAGCTGCTTGTACACCTTTGGGGCCTGCATCTGTGGGGGGTCAGGGCCTGTGTCTAGCGGGCTGGAAACTGCTTGTACAATGTAGGAATCTGTTTCTGCAGGGTGGCTGGGAGCTGTTTGTACAACTTTGGGGCCAGCATCTGGGGGTGGCTGGGAGCTGCCTGTACACTGTAGGGGCCTGTGTTTGTGGGGGGCTTGGGGGCTTCCCTCGGGGGGGGGGGGGGGGAGGGTTGGGAGCTGCTTGTATAGGGTAGGGGGCCTGCCTGGCAGGGGTTGGGAGCTGCTTGTAGAATTTGGGTCCCTGTGTCTGGGGGGGCGGTTGGGGCCTGTGTCTCAGGGGTGTTGGGAACTGGTTGTACACCTTTGGGTCCTGTCTCTCGGGGGGGAGCTACTTGTACACTTTTGGGGTCTGTATTTGAGGGGGGTTGGGAGCTGCTTGTGCACTTTTGGACCTATGTTTAAGGGGGTTGGGAGCTGCTTATGCATTCTAGGTGCCTCCCTTTTGAGAAGGGTTGGGGCCTGCATCTGTGGGTGGTTGGGAGCTGCTTGTACACTATAGGGGCCATGGTCTTGGAGGGGGGTCTGGGCTGTTTATACACCTCTGTGGCCTGTGTTTGGGGGGGGGGGGTGGGCCTGTGCCTGGGGGAGTTGGGAGGTGCTTGTTCACTCTAGGAGCCTCCATTTGGGGGTCTTTGGGGCCTCCCTTTGAGGGGGAGGGAGTTGGGAGTTGGTTGTACACCTCCGCATCCCATGTCTTGGGGGGCGTGGGGGGAGTGGGACCAGTCTCTGAAGGGGCGGGTTGTGAGCTGCTTGTACACCTGTGTCGGGGGGAGAGTAGGGGGGTTGGCGGGGGTCGGGTCCGGGTCTTGGGCCATTGTCTGGGTGGAGTCCAGTTCTTGGGAGGGGGTGGTGGGGTAGGAGCTGCTTGTGGGCAGTTGGGGTCTGCATCTGGGTGTGGTTGGTGCCTGCTTCTCTTGGCAGTTTGGGGCCTGCTTGTAGACTTGTGCAGCCTGGGTTTGGGGGCTTTTCTGTAACGTTTGGGGTCTGCATTTTTGCTTTGGGATGTATCTTGAGCTTTTGAGGCCTAGCAGTAGCATTTGGGGCCTGCATCTGGGGCTTTTCTGTAGCATTTTGTTTGTGTATTTGTGATTTGTGGCCTGTATCCAGGGTTTTGCCTTTTTTGTAGTTTCCATCTTTGTGTGTGTGTGTTTCGTTGTTGGTTGTCTGGGGTTAGGGGCAGTTTGGGGTTTGGATTAAGGTCAGTGTCATTAGCGTTAGGGGGTTGATAATAAGGGTTAGGGTTGTGGTTAGAGTTGTTAGGTTTAAGGGGAATAAGGATTTCAGGGTAAGGGGATCAAGGTTGTGGGAATAAAAATGTTGTTTTTGCGCAGTTACATCCTGTAGAGGGAAGGAAGGTGGTATTGAGATATGCTTGCAGTGATAAGACAGCTTAACAGTGTGAAATGAGTTCATCTGATTCGTGTCAATATGGAACAATGCTAGGGCCGCATGATATGATGAAAAGTCTGAGAAAACCAGAGTGGTTAATGTATATAGTTCTTGTATCTTGCAAAGGAATGGTCCAGCAATTCGGGTCAATAGGGGATAAGAGAACAAAGGGGTTTCAGAATAACTGCTAACTTTTACAACTGTTGCATGGGACACTATGCAAGTGTCTGCCATCCAGCCAAGATGGACAAAGGAGAAGGACAAGAGAAAAGCCTGGGAGGAAGACTACGAGCCTTCAGTACGAGCGGCCCCCAGAGGGACCACCGGAGACTGATAACACATGCACCAGTGGGAGGGTTTGGATTCTGGGAACTAATTAGAATAACCCTGCCTTTTGTAGAAGTAGTAATGAATATGTATTAGCCTAGCAGCATAAAAACCAGCCGCCTGATGTAACTTGTGTGCGTCTTGGTGGAGCAGAGACTCCTGGCGCACCCAGCGCTGCTTGCTTACCTCTATTCATTTAAGAAATTGTAAATTTCAATTGCAATCCTATTTGGGACCCAGTCATTTATTACAAGTGGGCGCTCGTCCGGGAGGGCTTTGGTTCCTGATTTCTGGTTTGATCTAGGAGAGGCACCCCCACCATTTGGTGGCTGCTCTTTGAGTCAGGTCGGAACTAATGGCATCTTAAACCTGAATAAAGGTAAGCAAAGTTTCTGATTCTTTTTTTCAGCTCCCTTGCCAGCTGCAGCACTATATTTTGCCCGTAATTGTGTGTGTGAAGATCCGCAAGAAGATGACGGAGCCGTAAGCATTTAAAGCGTATACCGTTCGGTTGGGTGGGGTTCGGTTGCCTGTGTGTGTAAGAGTGTGACTGAGATGGAACTTAGTTCCGAAGCGATTGTGGAGGTCTTCTAACCGCGTTTTCAATCTCCCACGAGGGACTTGGCTGGTGAAGGACCGAAGGGATTCCTATAGGATTTGTGGGTGTGTGATAGGTCCTCGACCCCCTGCAAGACACTCTTACTAAGGTAACCAAGGGCTGTGGGAATTGCCATAGTAAAATTCCTAGATGGGTCAGACAAAATCGAAGACCAGAGACCGGAAGAAAGGGAGCAAATTACCAGTCATACCACCAGAAAGTCCATTAGGAATAACGATTAGAAATTGGAATGATAGGGACCCCAGAAAAGGAAAAAGTAAATTAAAAATGGTCCAGTATTGTGTGACAGAATGGCCAAAGGAGCCTTTAAGACTACATGTCTTTTGGCCTGTTTTTGGATCCTTCGAAGACTGGATTTGCCAGGCCTTAAATACCCATGTTAATTCAAAGGAACCTTTTAGCCAGGAAGAAAGTGATTATGCAGGATTATGGATCAGGAGGACTTCACGTCCTTTTCCAGCCTCAATATTTACACTAAAAGCAGGTAAGAAATTTGAAGAAGAAGAAGAACATGAAAAAGAAAAAGAAGATAAATGTGAGCCGTTGGATAAGCTACCACCTCCATATCCTAACAATCCACCCTCGGCGGCTCCCCCTCCGGTGGCTGTGGTATCGCCACCAGTACCACCGTTGCCCCAGCTTCCACCACCAACAGCACCAGAATTAGACCGACCTCCGGCCGCATGCAGGAGAAGTAGGACGGACGTATCTGAGAGGGCTTCTCTATATCCCTTAAGGGAGGTAACTGGTGTATAACTGGTGCGCGTCTTGGTGGAGCAGAGACTCCCGGCGTACCCTGCACTGTTTGCTTACCTCTATTCATTCAGTGAATTGTAAACTTTGATTGTAATCCTATTTGGGACTTTTATTTATTATAACAGACAACCTTGTAAAACGCAGACAACCAGAATCCTTACAGCAATTAGGTGGAAATCACGGCGTAAGAAACATTACCACCTCAAAGAGTAAAAACCTCAAAAGAAATGTGACTTGTAACAGGCCAGCAGCTGTGTATTTTCTGTGAAGCACCAGCTAGATTATGAACCTTGAATAGCACAGTTAAAGGGGAAACAGTGGAGGGTCCCGGTCCTCGGCAGAAAAAAAGAAGTGTATAAACTGTGTATGGAATTAGTAGGCACCCTCCTGCTTGTGGGACACCCGCCATTGTAATCTCGAATAATAATGCTACTGTACTGAGATCCTCGACTCAGCCTATGCTATTTGCTCCAGATTGATTCAGGGTTTTAAGGTTTCAGGGATTGGGCACTAGGGTTGGGTTTCAGGGTAAGGGGTTTCAGGGTTTATGTTTAGGATTTTAAGGTTTTTAGGGTTGGAGTTTTAACGGTTAGGATTTTAAGGATTTGGGGGTTAGGGTTTTAAGGGTTTCAGGGTTAGCGTGTTAGGGTATTAGAGTTTTTTGGGTTGTAGTGTTGATATGTTTTTTAGGGTTAGAGTCTTAAGGTTTTATTTTTGGTCAGTTATTTACGGTTAGGGTTTTAAGATCTTTTTTTTTTTTTTTTTTTTTTCAGGTTAGGTTCTCCAGGGCCAGGGTTTTGAGTATCCTAATTTTGGGGGTTTGGATTTTGAGCATCTTAATTTTGGGGGTTAGGCTTTTGTGTGCCCTAATTTTTTGGGATCGGCTTTCAAGCATCCTAAGTAGTTGGCTTAGGGTTTTGAGCATCTTAATATTTTGGGTCTGGGTAATGAGCATCCTCAGTTTTCAGGATAGGGTTTTGAGCATCTTAATGTTTCCAGAATAGGGTTTGGAGGGTCCTAATGTTTTGGGTTGGGGCTTTGAGCATCCTAATGTTTTTGGCTTAGGGTTTGGAGTGTCCTCAGTTTTCAGGATAGGGTTCTGAGCATCTCAGTGTTTCCAGGATAGGGTTTTGAGCGTTCTAAGTTTTGGGGATAGGTCTTTGAGCTTCCTAATGTTTTCCGGATAGGGTTTGGAGCATCTTAATGTTTTGGGTTTGGGTTTTGAGCGTCCGAATGTTTTTGGGTTAGGGCTTTGAGCGTCGTGTTTTCGGGATAGGGTTTGGAGCGTCCTAGTGTTTTCGGGATAGGGTTTTGAGCGTCCAAAGTTTTTGGGTTTGGGTTTTGAGCGTCCAAAGTGTTATAAGTTGCCCCCTTAATTAATTTTCAGAGAGCATTGTATTAATCATAGAAAGGAATTTATTGAGTAAGCAAACATCAAGCAAAACAGCACTGGGCAGCCGGGGAGTCTCAGCTCCGCCAACGGCACGCACCTCACCCCTGCCAGGGTCCCTTTTTATACCTTGCTAATTCCAGGATTACGCAGCACATCCTGGTATATTCTGCGACTGCGCGCACTGTTGCGCGCAAAAGAATTTTTAAGAATTTAAATCTCTTTAAAAAGAAAATTAAGCAAAAGAATTTTTATAGTGTCTAGGCAAGCATTATGCAGCTCCTTATTTCAGCAGGGAGCTTTCGCAACTCCCGCTCCTCAAACAGAACTCCTTGTTTTTATAATACAAAAGACAATGAACAAACATTTTTGGTGTATTACCCTAAGTTTTTGGGTTAGGGTTTTTTGCGTCTTAATGTTTTGGGGTTAGGGTTTGGAGCGCCCTAAGTTTTTGGGCTAGGGCTTTGAGCATTCCTAACGTTTTGGGTTGGGTTTGGGTTTTGAGCATCCTAAGATTTTGGGTTAGGGGTTTTAGGCATAGGTCTTCAGGGGTTTAGTGTGGTAAATAGTTTGGGTTAGGTCTGTAGGGGTTTCGAGGTTTTTTGGATGTTAGGGCTTGAGGCTTTTTTTGTAAGGGCAGTGAGGGTTCCAGTGAGTGCTGGTAAATGCAGTTCTCGAGCACTCGGCCTGTGATTGGCCATGCTGGCTGTGCGGGGAATGCTGGTAGGTGTAGTTTTCCGGCACTGGGAGGCCATGTTGTGTGCCCAGAGCATGCCGGGAGATGTGGTTCTCGGGACTCCGGACTTCCGGGAGGCCATGTTGCGTACCCATGGTATGCCGGGAAATGTAGTTGTCGGATTCGGGACTTCCAGGAGGCCATGTTGAATGCCCAGAGCATACCGGGAGATGTAGTTCTCGGGAACTAGGGATAGGGTTAGGGGCTAGGGCTGGGGCTAGAGTTAGGGTTTCGGGTGAGGGTTGGGGTTGGGGGTTATTGTTAGGGTTAGTGGTTTAGGGTTAGGCTTAGAGGGTTATGGTTAGGGGTAGGTTTAGAGGGTTAGGGTAAGGGTTAGGGGTTGGGACTGTGGTTAGGCTTAGGGTAAGGGTTAGGGTGAGAGTATTAGGGTTAGGGTTTGGGTTCAGATTAGGGTAAGGGTAAGGGTTAGGGCAAAGGAATTCATTTGTTAAAGCTGAAACGCAGTATGCAATCTGGGACGTCACAGCCAGAGCTGCCTATGGCAAGGTGAGAGAGGAAAAGATGGAGCAGATGTTCTACTCCTAGTTTTTTCTTTATACGTAAATAAAAGTTTGAGCTAATTCCAGTTGGAAAAGTTCCAATTACTTGCTTGGTCATAATGTCTTTTAATATTGAAAGCTGCAGCAAAAGCATGGGGATTTTTGCTTCTAGAAACACCCTAGTTCTCTTGTCTGCACTATGCCTGCTTTTGAGCAAAAACTGATTAAAAAATAAAAAGAAAAATCACACACACACACAAAAAAAAAAAAAAACATACCACAGCTGCTGCTGCTCTCTTCCTACTTGCTTGTGCTTTGCCCCTACCCTTCCCAGGTGATTGGGTTTGGGTGCTAGGCGAGGCCAAATGGTATATGAGTCCCAGACATCCCTTCAGAGAGCTCATTCTGCTTGGGCTGCTCTTTGGGGTGTTTGTTTTTCCTTCGGTCAGTTGCAGGCTTCTTCAGGTGGATGAGAGTTTATGGACTGATGCGTTTCCAAGTAGCGAGGGGTACGCACATCTTTTTGAGGTAACAGCTAGTAGGATCTGTTAGAATAAACTAATGTAGTATTGATGCCTTTATTGCATGCAGTTCTTTATCAGGTGAGTAACTGTTGCGAGTAACTGAAGTCAATGTTACTTGGTGTGTTTGCTATGCAGTGCCTGCGCGGACTATTGCACGAGACACAGCTTTCTGACATCTGGCCCAGCAACTACTAAATAAGGGGAGGGGAGAAGCTGAAGAACGACCAAAGGACAAAGCCTGGGAGGAAGACTACGAGCCTTCAGTACGAGCGGCCCCCAGAGGGACCACCGGAGACTGATAACGCCTGCACCAGTGGGAGGGTTTAGATTCTGGGAACTAATTAGAATAACCCTGCCTTTTGTAGAAGTAGTAATGAATATGTATTAGCCTAGCAGCATAAAAACCAGCCGCCTGATGTAACTTGTGTGCGTCTTGGTGGAGCAGAAACTCCTGGCGCACCCAGCGCTCTTTGCTTACCTCTATTCCTTTAATAAATCATAAACATTAATTGTAAGCCTATTTGGGACTCGGTCATTTATTACAACTGGGACCTCCCGATGGGTGGAAGCTGTCGGGATAGCTCGGGATGCTGAGGCGTGGTGCTGCAAGGAGGTTGGTGGTCGGTGGCGCCCTGGGGCAGGCCGAATTGGGAGGGGGCGAGGCGGCGGGTGGTCGGTGGCTTCTGTGGAAAAGGCGCTTGTATGGGGGGCTGCGCGTTCAGAGGAACCTTGACAGGCTGCAGATAGGGGCAGGCAGGAACCTTTTGAAGTTCAGGAGAGGGAAATGCCAAGCCCTACCCCTAGGGAGAAACACCTCTGTTTACCAGCACTGGCTAGCTCGATACTGTATAAGCATTTCTTCATGGAAGGGGTGCTTTGATATTAGAACAGGCTGCCCGGGGAAGTGGTAAGAGACCCGATCCTTAAAAGTATTGAAGAGACATGTGGACATAGCCCGGGAGTCCGGCCTCCGGCAGGGCGGGAGCTGGCTCTTCCGAGCCCCTGTGCTCCGGTCTTGTGCGACGCGTTTGCAAGCAGCACCGGGTGCCGGGTCCGACATCGGACGGTTCGGGGACGGCGATTCCGGGCCGTCGGCTAGCGGGGGCCGGCTATGTCGTGTCCCGGGGATCCTAATTCAGGGGGCGTGGGGGCCGGCCGTGCAGTGAAGCGGGGGGCTGGCGTCCGCCGGCTTCCCAGAGAGCGGGCTTTCGGTGCCGTGCGGTTCGGTGGCCGGCCGTCCCGAAACCCTGGGCACCGGTCTTGTGCTAGACTCAGCGGGGTCCGGGGCCGAACTCGGCTTCTCGGGGCCGGCGGTCCCGGTGTCCAGGTGTCCCGCCTCGGGCGGCGCGGGGCCGGCTGTCCCTAGCAGCTGGGCTCCCAAGAGCTTCTGGGCTCCCAAGCGTCGCCCAAAACCGGATCCCAGAGAATCGGGACGGCCGGCCACACCGCTGCGACTAGCACAAGCGTCTCCCGACAACGGAGCCCAGGGGCTTGCGAGGGTCAGATTCCCCGCCCCGGGATAGAGAAACGGGGAGCGCGGGTCGGCCGGCCGCAGCTTCGCACGGGACCGAACCCCCTGTCTCCGGCACGGCCAGACCCCGAGCCGGCAGACAGCAGCCTCCCGCTTCACGGCACAGTCGGCCCCCAACCCGCCCGAGTTCTGATCGCCGGGACACGGCACAGCCGGCCGCGCCGCCCGAGGCCGGACACCTGGAGCCCGGGACCGCCGTCCCTGACAAAGCCAAAGTCGGACCCGGACCCCGGTGCGGCTAGCACACGCGTCGCCCAGGACCGCAGCCTAGGACCTCGGGACGGTCGCATCCCGCGCCTCCGGCAGGAGCTACCCGGGAGGGCAGGACGGCCTGCCGCAGCTCCGCAAGAGACCGAACCTGCTGGATTCCGGGACGGCCAGAGCCCGAGCCGGTGGGCAGCAGCCTCCCGCTTCACGGCTCTGCAGGCACCCACGTCGCCCGACTTCAGACCCACGGGACAGCCGGCACCCGCGCCGCCGGAGGCCGGACAAACGGGCCTCGGGACCACCGTTCCCGAGCCTCCCGAGGTCGGATCCGCTCCCCGTGTGTTGGGGCTGTCTGAGCTGGAGTCACCTTTTCCCTGCAGCAGCCTGCACAGTGCTGTACTCTGCACTCGTAGCTGGAACAGCACTGATATCACTCCAGTGTTGTGTCTATTGCTGCATAGTGCTGGCACAGCATCAGGACTCCTTCCAAGCCCCCAAGAGCCAGCAGGCTAGGGGTGGGCAAGTGATGGGGAGGGGACGTTGTCGGGCCAGCTGACCTAAACCAACCAAAGGGATATTCCATAACACCTGATGTCACACTCAGCAATAAAAAGGGGGGCTCTTGTGGGGGAGGGGGCTGTTCCTCCTGAACAACCACTACGCGTTTGAGGCCCTGCTTCCCAGGATGTGGCCGAACACCGCTCGCTGATGGGAAGTAGAGCATAATTTTTTCTCTCTCTGTGCTTCCATGCGGACTTATTGTTTCTTTTGTTTCTTTTTCTCCCCATTCCCTTTCCCTTTAATTATACCTTTCTTCAAAAAATTTCAAACCTCGAGTTCTCTGTGTTGTATTTTCTCCCCCTCCCTCTTTGAGGAGAGGGGGAGTGAGAGAGCGGTTGTGGTGGAGCTCGGCTGCCCACCTGAGTAAAACCACCACTGTCCTTTTTGGCGCCCAACGTGGGGCTCGAGGGTTGAGATAACAATAGTATTGATTGAAGTATTTACAGCTAACATATTGGTTGTCATAGTGCTCGGTTTTCTGGTAATACTTTTCTGTGTGGATATGTTGTATGTAGCCCACTCTCTGTTTTCTTTTTTCCTTTACATCCGATCAGAGAAAATGTTGAAGTCTGTGCTTGTTTCTGTGGAAACGGAGATCAGGTCGTTTAGTAAGGGAAGGAGCTCCTCCTATGGATGAAGGAGAAGAGGAAAAGGCAAGCGGCTCTAAAGCAGCGTTATCACGGCAACATCACGAAGAAGAGACTGAAATCATAGATGAATCAGAAACTACTAGGTCTCTATCCTTGAGTGAGCTGCGAGAAATAAGAAAAGACTTCAGTCGCCGTCCAGGTGAGCACATCCTCAGTTGGCTGCTTCGACGCTGGGATAGTGCGGCTAATACCCTACAGCTAGAAGGCAACGAAGCCAAGCAGCTGGGATCCCTTTCTAGAGACACACCGGAACCGCAGAAATAGAAAGCTTTAGTGGACACAGGCGCACAGTGTACCCTAATGCTGTCAGGCCACCAAGGGGCAGAACCCATCTCTATCTCCGGAGTGACGGGGGATCCCAAGAGCTAACCATATTGGAAGCTGAAGTGAGTCTAACTGGGAATGAGTGGCAAAAGCACCCCATCGTGACTGGCCCAGAGGCTCCGTGCATCGTCGGCATAGACTACCTCAGGAAAGGGTACCTCAAGGATCCAACAGGGTACCGGTGGGCTTTTGGCATAGCTGCTTTGAGCACAGAGAAGATTAAGCAGCTGTCTACCCTGCCTGGTCTCTCACAAGACCCTTCTGCTGTAGGATTGCTGAGGATTGAAGAACACCAAGTGCCATTGCGACTACAACTGTGCACCGGTGGCAATAGCGCACCAACCTGATTCCTCTCCATGAGTTAGTTCACCATCTGGAGAGCCAAGGAGTGATCAGCATGGTGATCATATGGCCAGTGCGAAAGTCCAATGGCGAGTGGAGGCTAACAGTGGACTATCGGGGCCTGAATGAAGTCACACCACCACTAAGTGCAGCAGTGCCAGACATGCTAGAACTCCAGTACGAACTAGAGTCAGAGGTAGCCAAGTGGAATGCTACTATCGATACTGCTAATGCATTTTTCTCTATCCGTCTAGCAGCAGCATGCAGGCCACAATTTGCTTTCACTTGGAGGGGCATTCAGTATACTTGGAATCGACTGCCCCAAGGGTGGAAACACAGCCATGCCATCTGCCATGGACTGATCCAGACGACACTGGAACAGGGGAACGCTCCTGAACATCTGCAGTATATCGAGGATATCATCGTATGGGGTAACACAGCAGAAGAAGTTTTTGGGAAAGGGAAGAAAATAATTCCAATTCTCCTGAAAGCTGCATTTGCCATTAAACAGAATAAGATCAAGGGACCTGCACAGGAAATCCAGTTCTTGGGGGTAAAATGGCAGGATGGACGTCGCCACATTCCGACGGATGTGATCAACAAAATAACAGTTCTGTCTCCGCCAACCAGCAAAAAAGAAACAGAAGCGTTCCTAGGTCTTGTGGGATTTTGGAGAATGCATGTGCCAGGCTATAGTCAGCTTGTGAGTCATCTATATTGAGTGACTCGAAAGAGGAACTCAATATAGAGGACTATATATAGAGGACTCATTGAGGCCATCACACAGATTAGCCATCAGTGTGAGACCTGTGCTGCAATCAAACGAGCCATGAGGGTAAAGTCTCCCTGGAATAGGGGGAAATGGCTTGGATTTCGATCTGGTGAGGTCTGGCAGATTGACTACATCGGACCACTTCCACAAACCCGCCAAGGCAAACGGTACATACTCACCATGGAAGAAGCAACTACTGGGTGGCTGGAAACATATCCAGTAAACCATGCCACGTCCCGAAACACTATCTTGGGCCTGGAAAGACAAGTGCTGCTGCGACATGGTACACCAGAGAGAATTGAGTCCGACAATGGGAGTCACTTCCGAAACAATTTGGTCACTTCCTGGGCCAAGAGACATGGCATTGAATGGGTGTATCACATCCCTTATCACCCACAAGCCTCTGGGAAGGTTGAGAGGTACAATGGACTGTTAAAAACTATGCTGAGAGCATTGGGTGCTGCAACATGGAAACATTAGGATATAAATCTACCAGAGGCCACTTGGCTAGTTAACAACAGGGGGTCTGAAAGCCGTGCTGGTCCTGCTGAAACAAAACCCCTACACACAGTGGGAGAAGCTAAAGTCACTGTAGTGCATGTGGGGAAGTGGATGGGGAAGGCGGTGTGGGTTGCCCCTGCCACGGGAAAAGGCAAACCCACTCGTGGGATTGTCTTTGCCCAAGGTCCAGGGTATACCTGGTGGGTGATGCAGAAAGATGGGGATATCAAGTGTGTGCCTCAAGGGGATTTAACACTGGGAGAAAATTAATCTTAAAGAGAAGCATACACATAAAAATGCTTCAATGGACAGAAAACTATGGTGATGAGAACACCTATATACTAAACTGACCTAATTGTGACACAAATGTTATGGAATAAGGGGTGGAAGTTGTGTTGGGCCTGTCTGAGCTGGAGTCACCTTTTCCCTGCAGCAGCCCGCACAGTGCTGTACTCTGCACTCGTAGCTGGAACAACACTGAAATAACTCCAGTATTGTGTCTATTGCTGCATAGCGCTGGCACAGCATCAGGACTCCTTCCAAGCCCCTAAGAGCCAGGCACGGGTGCCGGCTGTCCCGTGTCCCGTGGTTCCGAACTCGGGCTGCGTGGGGTCCGGCCATCCAGCGGCCCCGGGCGCCGTTCTTGTGCAACGCATGTGCCAAGCGCACCGGGTTCCCGGTCCGACCTCGGGCGGCGCGGGGCTGGCTGATCCTATAATCTGGGCTCCGTTCTTTGCGATGCGTGTGCTGTACGCACCGGAGACCGTGTGTGACTTCGGGCGGTTCGGGGATGGCGATCCCGAGGCCCGTTTGTCCGGCCTCCGGCGGCGCGGGTGCCGGCTGTCCCGTGGGTCCGAAGTCGGGCGACGTGGGTGCCTGCCGAGCCGTGAAGCGGGAGGCTGCTGCCCACCGGCTCGGGCTCTGGCCGTCCCGGAATCCAGCAGGTTCGGTCTCTTGCGGAGCTGCGGCAGGCCGTCCTGCCCTCCCGGGTAGCTCCTGCCGGAGGCGCGGGATGCGACCGTCCCGAGGTCCTAGGCTGCGGTCCTGGGCGACGCGTGTGCTAGCCGCACCGGGGTCCGGGTCCGACTTTGGCTTTGTCAGGGACGGCGGTCCCGGGCTCCAGGTGTCCGGCCTCGGGCGGCGCGGCCGGCTGTGCCGTGTCCCGGCGATCAGAACTCGGGCGGGTTGGGGGCCGACTGTGCCGTGAAGCGGGAGGCTGCTGTCTGCCGGCTCGGGGTCTGGCCGTGCCGGAGACAAGGGGTTCGGTCCCGTGCGAAGCTGCGGCCGGCCGACCCGCGCTCCCCGTTTCTCTATCCCGGGGCGGGGAATCTGACCCTCGCAAGCCCCTGGGCTCCGTTGTCGGGAGACGCTTGTGCTAGTCGCAGCGGTGTGGCCGGCCGTCCCGATTCTCTGGGATCCGGTCTTGGGCGACGCTTGGGAGCCCAGAAGCTCTTGGGAGCCCAGCTGCTAGGGACAGCCGGCCCCGCGCCGCCCGAGGCGGGACACCTGGACACCGGGACCGCCGGCCCCGAGAAGCCGAGTTCGGCCCCGGACCCCGCTGAGTCTAGCACAAGACCGGTGCCCAGGGTTTCGGGACGGCCGGCCACCGAACCGCACGGCACCGAAAGCCCGCTCTCTGGGAAGCCGGCGGACGCCAGCCCCCCGCTTCACTGCACGGCCGGCCCCCACGCCCCCTGAATTCGGATCCCCGGGACACGACATAGCCGGCCCCCGCTAGCCGACGGCCCGGAATCGCCGTCCCCGAACCGTCCGATGTCGGACCCGGCACCCGGTGCTGCTTGCAAACGCGTCGCACAAGACCGGAGCACAGGGGCTCGGAAGAGCCAGCTCCCGCCCTGCCGGAGGCCGGACTCCCGGGCTATGTCCACATGTCTCTTCAATACTTTTAAGGATCGGGTCTCTTACCACTTCCCCGGGCAGCCTGTTCTAATATCAAAGCACCCCTTCCATGAAGAAATGCTTATTCAGTATCGAGCTAGCCAGTGCTGGTAAACAGAGGTGTTTCTCCCTAGGGGTAGGGCTTGGCATTTCCCTCTCCTGAACTTCAAAAGGTTCCTGCCTGCCCCTATCTGCAGCCTGTCAAGGTTCCTCTGAACGCGCAGCCCCCCATACAAGCGCCTTTTCCACAGAAGCCACCGACCACCAACCTCCTTGCAGCACCACGCCTCAGCATCCCGAGCTATCCCGACAGCTTCCACCCATCGGGAGGTCCCACTTGTAATAAATGACCGAGTCCCAAATAGGCTTACAATTAACGTTTATGATTTATTAAAGGAATAGAGGTCAGCAGAAGAGCGCTGGGTGCGCCAGGAGTTTCTGCTCCACCAAGACGCACACAAGTTACATCAGGCGGCTGGTTTTTATGCTGCTAGGCTAATACATATTCATTACTACTTCTACAAAAGGCAGGGTTATTCTAATTAGTTCCCAGAATCCAAACCCTCCCACTGGTGCAGGCGTTATCAGTCTCCGGTGGTCCCTCTGGGGGCCGCTCGTACTGAAGGCTCGTAGTCTTCCTCCCAGGCTTTGTCCTTTGGTCGTTCTTCAGCTTCTCCCCTCCCCTTATTTAGTAGTTGCTGGGCCAGATGTCAGAAAGCTGTGTCTCGTGCAATAGTCTGCACAGGCACTGCATAGCAAACACACCAAGTAACATTGACTTCAGTTACTCGCAACAGTTACTCACCTGATAAAGAACTGCATGCAATAAAGGCATCAATACTACATTAGTTTATTCTAACAGATCCTACTAGCTGTTACCTCAAAAAGATGTGCGTACCCCTCGCTACTTGGAAACGCATCAGTCCATAAACTCTCAGCCACCTGAAGAAGCCTGCAACTGACCGAAGGAAAAACAAACACCCCAAAGAGCAGCCCAAGCAGAACGAGCTCTCTGAAGGGATGCCTGGGACTCATATACCATTTGGCCCCGTCTAGCACCCAAACCCAATCACCTGGGAAAGGGTAGGGGCAAAGAACAAGGAAGTAGGAAGAGAGCAGCAGCAGCTGTGGTGTGTTTTTTTTTTTTTTTTGTGTGTGTGTGATTTTTCTTTTTATTTTTTAATCAGTTTTAGCTCAAAAGCAGGCATAGTGCAGACAAGAGAACTAGGGTGTTTCTAGAAGCAAAAATCCCCATGCTTTTGCTGCAGCTTTCAATATTAAAAGACATTATGACCAAGCAAGTAATTGGAACTCTTCCAACTGGAATTAGCTCAAACTTTTATTTACGTATAAAGAAAAAAACAGGAGTAGAACATCTGCTCCATCTTTTCCTCTCTCACCTTGCCATAGGCAGCTCTGGCTGTGACGTCCCAGATTGCATACTGCTTTTCAGCTTTAACAAATGAAAATCTTTACCCTAACCCTTACCCTTATCCTAACCATTAGCTTACCCTTATTCTTACCCTAAACCTAACCCTAATCCTTAACCTTACCCTAATCCTTACCCTACCCTTATACTTACCATTACTCTATCCTTTACCCTAACTCTTATCCTTACCCTAACACTTACCCCAACCCTTACCCTAAACCTAACCCTTTCCCTAAACCTTATCCTCACCCTAAGCCTTACCCTAACACTTACCTTTGCCCTAACCCTTACCCGTACCCTAATCTGAACCCAAACCCTAACCCTAATACTCTCACCCTAACCCTTACCCTAAGCCTAACCACAGTCCCAACCCCTAACCCTTACCCTAACCCTCTAAACCTACCCCTAACCATAACCCTCTAAGCCGAACCCTAAACCACTAACCCTAACAATAACCCCCAACCCCAACCCTCACCCGAAACCCTAACTCTAGCCCCAGCCCTAGCCCCTAACCCTATCCCTAGTTCCCAAGAACTACATCTCCCGGTATGCTCTGGGCATTCAACATGGCCTCCCGGAAGTCCCGAATCCGACAACTACATTTCCCGGCATACCATGGGTACGCAACATGACCTCCCGGAAGTCCGGAGTCCCGAGAACTACATCTCCCGGCATGCTCTGGGCACACAACATGGCCTCCCAGTGCCGGAAAACTACACCTACCAGCATTCCCCGCACAGCCAGCATGGCCAATCACAGGCCGAGTGCTCGAGAACTGCATTTACCAGCACTCACTGGAACCCTCACTGCCCTTACAAAAAAAGCCTCAAGCCCTAACATCCAAAAATCCTCGAAACCCCTACAGACCTAACCCAAACTATTTACCACACTAAACCCCTGAAGACCTATGCCTAAAACCCCTAACCCAAAATCTTAGGATGCTCAAAACCCAAACCCAACCCAAAACGTTAGGAATGCTCAAAGCCCTAGCCCAAAAACTTAGGGCGCTCCAAACCCTAACCCCAAAACATTAAGACGCAAAAAACCCTAACCCAAAAACTTAGGGTAATACACCAAAAATGTTTGTTCATTGTCTTTTGTATTATAAAAACAAGGAGTTCTGTTTGAGGAGCGGGAGTTGCGAAAGCTCCCTGCTGAAATAAGGAGCTGCATAATGCTTGCCTAGACACTATAAAAATTCTTTTGCTTAATTTTCTTTTTAAAGAGATTTAAATTCTTAAAAATTCTTTTGCGCGCAACAGTGCGCGCAGTCGCAGAATATACCAGGATGTGCTGCGTAATCCCGGAATTAGCAAGGTATAAAAAGGGACCCTGGCAGGGGTGAGGTGCGTGCCGTTGGCGGAGCTGAGACTCCCCGGCTGCCCAGTGCTGTTTTGCTTGATGTTTGCTTACTCAATAAATTCCTTTCTATGATTAATACAATGCTCTCTGAAAATTAATTAAGGGGGCAACTTATAACACTTTGGACGCTCAAAACCCAAACCCAAAAACTTTGGACGCTCAAAACCCTATCCCGAAAACACTAGGACGCTCCAAACCCTATCCCGAAAACACGACGCTCAAAGCCCTTACCCAAAAACATTCGGACGCTCAAAACCCAAACCCAAAACATTAAGATGCTCCAAACCCTATCCGTAAAACATTAGGAAGCTCAAAGACCTATCCCAAAAACTTAGGACGCTCAAAACCCTATCCTGGAAACACTGAGATGCTCAGAACCCTATCCTGAAAACTGAGGATGCTCATTACCCAGACCCAAAATATTAAGATGCTCAAAACCCTAACCCAACTACTTAGGATGCTTGAAAGCCTATCCCAAAAAATTAGGGCACACAAAAGCCTAACCCCCAAAATTAAGATGCTCAAAATCCAAACCCCCAAAATTAGGATACTCAAAACCCTGGCCCTGGAGAACCTAACCTGAAAAAAAAAAAAAAAAAAAGATCTTAAAACCCTAACCGTAAATAACTGACCAAAAATAAAACCTTAAGACTCTAACCCTAAAAAACATATCAACACTACAACCCAAAAAACTCTAATACCCTAACACGCTAACCCTGAAACCCTTAAAACCCTAACCCCCAAATCCTTAAAACCCTAACCGTTAAAACTCCAACCCTAAAAACCTTAAAATCCTAAACATAAACCCTGAAACCCCTTACCCTGAAACCCAACCCTAGTGCCCAATCCCTGAAACCTTAAAACCCTGAATCAATCTGGAGCAAATAGCATAGGCTGAGTCGAGGATCTCAGTACAGTAGCATTATTATTCGAGATTACAATGGCGGGTGTCCCACAAGCAGGAGGGTGCCTACTAATTCCATACACAGTTTATACACTTTTTTTTTCTGCCGAGGACCGGGACCCTCCCCTGTTTCCCCTTTAACTGTGCTATTCAAGGTTCATAATCTAGCTGGTGCTTCACAGAAAATACACAGCTGCTGGCCTGTTACAAGTCACATTTCTTTTGAGGCTTTTACTCTTTGAGGTGGTAATGTTTCTTACGCCGTGATTTCCACCTAATTGCTGTAAGGATTCTGGTTGTCTGCGTTTTACAAGGTTGTCTGTTATAATAAATAAAAGTCCCAAATAGGATTACAATCAAAGTTTACAATTCACTGAATGAATAGAGGTAAGCAAACAGTGCAGGGTACGCCGGGAGTCTCTGCTCCACCAAGACGCGCACCAGTTATACACCAGTTACCTCCCTTAAGGGATATAGAGAAGCCCTCTCAGATACGTCCGTCCTACTTCTCCTGCATGCGGCCGGAGGTCGGTCTAATTCTGGTGCTGTTGGTGGTGGAAGCTGGGGCAACGGTGGTACTGGTGGCGATACCACAGCCACCGGAGGGGGAGCCGCCGGGGGTGGATTGTTAGGATATGGAGGTGGTAGCTTATCCAACGGCTCACGTTTATCTTCTTTTTCTTTTTCATGTTCTTCTTCTTCTTCAAATTTCTTACCTGCTTTTAGTGTAAATATTGAGGCTGGAAAAGGACCTGAAGTCCTCCTGATCCATAATCCTGCATAATCACTTTCTTCCTGGCTAAAAGGTTCCTTTGAATTAACATGGATATTTAAGGCCTGGCAAATCCAGTCTTTGAAGGATCCAAAAACAGGCCAAAAGACATGTAGTCTTAAAGGCTCCTTTGGCCATTCTGTCACACAATACTGGACCATTTTTAATTTACTTTTTCCTTTTCTGGGGTCCCTATCATTCCAATTTCTAATCGTTATTCCTAATGGACTTTCTGGTGGTATGACTGGTAATTTGCTCCCTTTCTTCTGGTCTCTGGTCTTCGATTTTGTCTGACCCATCTAGGAATTTTACTATGGCAATTCCCACAGCCCTTGGTTACCTTAGTAAGAGTGTCTTGCAGGGGGTCGAGGACCTATCACACACCCACAAATCCTATAGGAATCCCTTCGGTCCTTCACCGGCCAAGTCCCTCGCGGGAGATTGGAACCGCGGTTAGAAGACCTCCACAATCGCTTCGGAACTAAGTTCCATCTCAGTCACACTCTTACACACACAGGCAACCGAACCCCACCCAACCGAACGGTATACGCTTTAAATGCTTACGACTCCGTCATCTTCGTTCGGATCTTCACACACACAATTACGGGCAAAATATAGTGCTGCAGCTGGCAAGGGAGCTGAAAAAAAGAATCAGAAACTTTGCTTACCTTTATTCAGGTTCAAGATGCCATTAGTTCCGACCTGACTCAAAGAGCAGCCACCAAATGGTGGGGGTGCCTCTCCTAGATCAAACCAGAAATCAGGAACCAAAGCCCTCCCGGACGAGCGCCCACTTGTAATAAATGACTGGGTCCCAAATAGGATTGCAATTGAAATTTACAATTTCTTAAATGAATAGAGGTAAGCAAGCAGCGCTGGGTGCGCCAGGAGTCTCTGCTCCACCAAGACGCACACAAGTTACATCAGGCGGCTGGTTTTTATGCTGCTAGGCTAATACATATTCATTACTACTTCTACAAAAGGCAGGGTTATTCTAATTAGTTCCCAGAATCCAAACCCTCCCACTGGTGCATGTGTTATCAGTCTCCGGTGGTCCCTCTGGGGGCCGCTCGTACTGAAGGCTCGTAGTCTTCCTCCCAGGCTTTTCTCTTGTCCTTCTCCTTTGTCCATCTTGGCTGGATGGCAGACACTTGCATAGTGTCCCATGCAACAGTTGTAATAGTTAGCAGTTATTCTGAAACCCCTTTGTTCTCTTATCCCCTATTGACCCGAATTGCTGGACCATTCCTTTGCAAGATACAAGAACTATATACATTAACCACTCTGGTTTTCTCAGACTTTTCATCATATCATGCGGCCCTAGCATTGTTCCATATTGACACGAATCAGATGAACTCATTTCACACTGTTAAGCTGTCTTATCACTGCAAGCATATCTCAATACCACCTTCCTTCCCTCTACAGGATGTAACTGCGCAAAAACAACATTTTTATTCCCACAACCTTGATCCCCTTACCCTGAAATCCTTATTCCCCTTAAACCTAACAACTCTAACCACAACCCTAACCCTTATTATCAATCCCCTAACGCTAATGACACTGACCTTAATCCAAACCCCAAACTGCCCCTAACCCCAGACAACCAACAACGAAACACACACACACAAAGATGGAAACTACAAAAAAGGCAAAACCCTGGATACAGGCCCCAAATCACAAATACACAAACAAAATGCTACAGAAAAGCCCCAGATGCAGGCCCCAAATGCTACTGCTAGGCCTCAAAAGCTCAAGATGCATCCCAAAGCAAAAATGCAGGCCCCAAACGTTACAGAAAAGCCCCCAAACCCAGGCTGCACAAGTCTACAAGCAGGCCCCAAACTGCCAAGAGAAGCAGGCACCAACCACACCCAGATGCAGACCCCAACTGCCCACAAGCAGCTCCTACCCCACCACCCCCTCCCAAGAACTGGACTCCACCCAGACAATGGCCCAAGACCCGGACCCGACCCCCGCCAACCCCCCTACTCTCCCCCCGACACAGGTGTACAAGCAGCTCACAACCCGCCCCTTCAGAGACTGGTCCCACTCCCCCCACGCCCCCCAAGACATGGGATGCGGAGGTGTACAACCAACTCCCAACTCCCTCCCCCTCAAAGGGAGGCCCCAAAGACCCCCAAATTGAGGCTCCTAGAGTGAACAAGCACCTCCCAACTCCCCCAGGCACAGGCCCACCCCCCCCCCCAAACACAGGCCACAGAGGTGTATAAACAGCCCAGACCCCCCTCCAAGACCATGGCCCCTATAGTGTACAAGCAGCTCCCAACCACCCACAGATGCAGGCCCCAACCCTTCTCAAAAGGGAGGCACCTAGAATGCATAAGCAGCTCCCAACCCCCCTCAAATACAGACCCCAAAAGTGTACAAGTAGCTCCCCCCCGAGAGACAGGACCCAAAGGTGTACAACCAGTTCCCAACACACCTGAGACACACGCCCCAACCGCCCCCCACAGACACAGCGACCCAAATTCTACAATCAGCTCCCAACCCATGCCAGGCAGGCCCCCTACCCTATACAAACAGCTCCCAACCCTCCCCCCCCCCCCCCCCCCCCCCCCGAGGGAGGCCCCCAAGGCCCCCACAAACACAGGCCCCTACAGTGTACAGGCAGCTCCCAGCCACCCCCAGATGCTGGCCCCAAAGTTGTACAAACAGCTCCCAGCCACCCTGCAGAAACAGATTCCTACATTGTACAAGCAGTTCCCAGCCCGCTAGACACAGGCCCTGACCCCCCACAGATGCAGGCCCCAAAGGTGTACAAGCAGCTCCCACCCCTCCCCCAGACACAGGTCCCAAGCCCCCCCCCAAACACAGGCCCCTACAACCAGCACCCAACCCCCTACCCCCGATGCCAGGCCCAAAGGTGTAGAAGCAGCTCCAAACCTCCTCCCTCAACCCAGGCTCCAACAGTGTACAAGCAGCTCCCAACCAACCCTCCCCTTCCCCCCCCCCCCCCGACACAGGCTCCAAAGGAATACAAAGAGCTCCCACCCCTCCCCCAGATGCTGGTCTCAACCCCCCCCCGCCCCCAGAAGCAGGCCCCAAAGGCGTAGAGTCAGCTCTCAACCCCCTCAATGCTGGCCCCTAGGGTCTACAAGCAGCTCCCCCCTTGCCCCCAGATACCGGCCCCCAGACACAGACCCCAAAAGCCTAATCACAGGCCCTGAACTCTAGAGGCAGGCTCCAAAACCCAGGACAAAGCCCCAGTGGTTCGAGACAGGGCCCAAATCCCAGACACAGGCCCCAAACGCTAAACATATGCCAAAAAAAGTATTAGTGCTGATGCCAAATGTTACAGACAGGCCCAAAAGCCCGAGATGCTCAAGGCTAAGACGTAACTTGGCTTTCTGAATTACTGGAAAGCAGCTTTCATTCTCAGATAATTGTGTGCAGGCTAGATAGGATGGGGCTTCAGGCACCTCTTCACCTGAGGAAACACACTGCCACCAGGCACCGCTGTGCCAGACAAGCTTGTTCTGCTAGAACACCCTACTCAGATGCACTGTGGCATTCAAGTGAACTGCTTTCATGCAAATATAAACGACTGATGTTACAACCCACCTTGCCTGTGGCACCTGATGAACAGAAGAGTAAGCCACCGCAGCGCTTCAAAACCATCCCTGCACGTGCCGCTCCTTGTCGCTCTCTGGCCTTATCTCATATCCTTATCCACTTCTGTGGAGAGCCTGCCACGGCACCTGCAAAGCAAGACGGACACCTTTCATAGTCACCTTGTGCTACTTGGTCGTTCTGCTTCAACCCAGCTCATGACCAGCCCCTCTTCTTACACAGCTCTTCAGAGTGCAGTTTGCTCCTTTGAGCCTGTGCGAGACACCTGTGAAAGAAAAAGAAACGCATAGGCCGATGCAGCATCCAAAGACACAGCACAACTAGGTAAGTTACTCTCATCTGCTCCCTTACCTCTGAAGCTTACCAGCCCCCGAGGCAGATGCCTCAATCTACCCTCTTCAAACAGCTACAACACCTCTAAAAGACAAAGAGGGGATGCTTAGAGGAACAGTGAGACCTACAACACAACAACTGCTACATCTGTTCCTCACTCACCTTGCCAGAGGCAGCTCTGCGTGTGACGTCCCAGGTTGTACACTGCGTTACTTAACCCTTACCGTAACCCTTACCCTAACCCTTCTCACCCTTACCATTACCCAAATCCTTACCTTTACTTTTTCCTTACCCTTACTCTTTCCTTTAACCATAACCTTACCCTTACCCTATACCTTACTCCAACCCTTCCCCTTACCTTCCCCTTCCCCTTACACTAAACCTAACCCTTACCCTTCTGCTTCCCCTAAATCATACCCTAACACTTTCCCTAACCCTTATACTTACCCTAACCCTTTCTATTACCCTTACACTTAATCTTGTCCTAATCCTTGCTTGCACCCTTACACTTATCCTAACCCTTACCCTTACCCTTAACCTAACCCTAAACCTTAAACCTTACCGTAAACCTTACCCTTTCTGCTACACTTACCCTTAGCCTAAATCTAAACCTTACACTTACCCTTATCCTAACCCTCATTCTTACCATTACCCAAACCCTTATTCTTACCCTTACCCTAACCCTTACCTTTACACTTACGGTTACCATTAACCTTACCCTTACCCTAACAGTTATCCTTAACCTAACCCTTACCCTAAACCTTACCCCAACCCTTACCCTGACCCTTACATTAACCCTAACCCTTACCCTAAACCTTACACTTACTCTTAACCTTAACCTTACCCTTAACATTAACCTAATACTTACCCTTACGTTTTCCTGACTTTAACCCTAAAACTAACCCTAACCATTACCCTAACACTTAACCTTACCCTAACCCTAACCCTAACCCTTACTCTAACCCTTACCCTGACCTGTACCCTTACACGTACCCTTACCCTTATACTTACCCTAATTCTTACCCATACCATAACCCATACCCTAACACATATTTGTACCCTTAACCTTAGCGTTACCCTTACCCTTACCCTTACTCTATCCGTTACCCTTACGCTTAACCTGAACATAAACCTTACCCTTGACCTTACCCTTACCATAAGCCATACAACAACACTTACATGTACACTTACCCTTACCCTTAACATAAACCTAAACCTTAAACCTTACAGTAAACCTTACCCTTTCTGCTACACTTACCCTTAGCCTAAATCTAAACCTTACACCTACCCTTACTGTAACCCTCACCCTTATCATTACCAATACCCTTACTCTTACCCTTACCCTAACCCTTCTCCTTACACTTACTGTTACCTTTAACATTACCCTTACCCTACCACTTTCACTTATCCTTATCCATACCCTTACCCTAATCCTCACCCTTAACCTAACCCTAACCCGAAACCTTACCCCAGCCCTTACCCTGACCCTTACATTAACCCTAACCCTTACCCTAACCCTAACCCTAACCCTAACCCTAACCCTAACCCTAACCCTTACTCTAACCCTAACCCTTAACCTACACCTTACACTTAATCTTAACTTTAACCTTACCCTTAAACTAATACATACCCTTTCGTTTCCCTCACCATAACCCTAAAATTAACCGTAACCATTACCCTAACAGTTATCCTTACCTAACCCTAACCCTTACTCTAACTTTTACCCTGACCCGGGCCCTTAGACTTCCCCTTCCCCTTCCTCTTACTCTTCCCTTACACTAACCCTTACCCTTACACTTACGGTTACCATTAAACTTACCCTTACCCTAACACCCTTACCCTATCCCTTACATTTATCCTTATCCATACAACTTACGCTTACCCTAACACTTAACCTTAACCTAACCCTAACCCTAAACCTTACCTGAACCCTTACCCTGACCCTTACATTAACCCTTACCCTAAAACTTACACTTAACCTTAACCTTACCCTTAACCTTACTTACCCTTACATTTCCCTCACCCTAACCCTAAAATTAACCCTAACCATTACCGCAACACTTACCCTTACCCTAACCCTTACTCTAACCCTTACCCTGCCCATAACCCATACTCTAACACATACTTCTACCTGTACCCTTACCCTTACCGTAACCCTTACCCTTACTGTTACCGTTACCCTTACCGTTACCCTTACCGTTACCCTTACCCTTACCCTTACCGTAACCCTTACCCTTACCGTAACCCTTACCCTTACCGTTACCGTTACCCTTACTGTTACCGTTACCCTTATCCTTACCCTTACCCTTACCCTATACCTTACCTTTAACCTAACACTAAACCTTACCCTTATCCTAACACTTACCCTTACCGTAAACCTTGATCGTTCTGCTGCACTTACCCTTAGCCTAAATCTAAACCTTACACTTACCCTTAGCCTAACCCTCACCCTTACCATTACCCATACTCTTATTCTAACCCTTACCGTAACCCTTACCTTTACACTTACGGTTACAATTAACCTTACCCTTACCCTAACAGTTATCCTTAACCTAACCCTTACCCTAAACCTTACCCCAACCCTTACCCTGACCCTTACATTAACCCTAACCCTTACCCTAAACCTTACACTTACTCTTAACCTTAACCTTACCCTTAACATTAACCTAATACTTACGCATACGTTTTCCTGACTTTAACCCTAAAACTAACCCTAACCATTACCCTAACACTTAACCTTACCCTAACCCTAACCCTAACCCTTACTCTAATCCTTACCCTGACCCGTACCCTTACACGTCCCCTTACCCTTATACTTACCCTAATTCTTACCCATACCATAACCCATACCCTAACACATATTTGTACCCTTAACCTTACCGTTACCCTTAACCTTACCCTTACCCTTACTCTATCCGTTACCCTTACGCTTACCCTTAACATAAACCTTACCCTTAACCTTACCCTTACCCTTACTCTATCCGTTACCCTTACGCTTACCCTTAACATAAACCTTACCCTTGACCTTACCCTTACCATAAGCCATACAACAACACTTACATGTACACTTACGCTTACACTTACCCTAGCAATTACTCGTACAATTACCCTTACCCTTACCCTTACCCTTAACATAAACCTAAACCTTAAACCTTACAGTAAACCTTACCCTTTCTGCTACACTTACCCTTAGCCTAAATCTAAACCTTACACCTACCCTTACTGTAACCCTCACCCTTATCATTACCAATACCCTTACTCTTACCCTTACCCTAACCCTTCTCCTTACACTTACTGTTACCTTTAACATTACCCTTACCCTATCACTTTCACTTATCCTTATCCATACCCTTACCCTTACCGTAATCCTCACCCTTAACCTAACCCTAACCCGAAACCTTACCCCAGCCCTTACCCTGACCCTTACATTAACCCTAACCCTAACCCTAACCCTAACCCTAACCCTAACCCTAACCCTAACCCTAACCCTAACCCTAACCCTAACCCTAACCCTAACCCTAACCCTAACCCTAACCCTAACCCTAACCCTAAGCCTATCCCAACCCTAACCCTAACCCTAACCCTAACCCTAACCCTAACCCTAACCCTTACTCTAACCCTAACCCTTAACCTACACCTTACACTTAATCTTAACTTTAACCTTACCCTTAAACTAATACATACCCTTTCGTTTCCCTCACCATAACCCTAAAATTAACCGTAACCATTACCCTAACATTTATCCTTACCTAACCCTAACCCTTACTCTAACTTTTACCCTGACCCGGGCCCTTAGACTTCCCCTTCCCCTTCGTCTTACTCTTCCCTTACACTAATCCTTACCCTTACACTTACGGTTACCATTAACCTTACCCTTACCCTAACACCCTTACACTATCCCTTACATTTATCCTTATCCATACAACTTACGCTTACCCTAACACTTAACCTTAACCTAACCCTAACCCTAAACCTTACCTGAACCCTTACCCTGACCCTTACATTAACCCTTACCCTAAAACTTACACTTAACCTTAACCTTACCCTTAACCTTACTTACCCTTACATTACCCTCACCCTAACCCTAAAATTAACCCTAACCATTACCGCAACACTTACCCTTACCCTAACCCTTACTCTAACCCTTACCCTTCCCATAACCCATACTCTAACACATACTTCTACCTGTACCCTTACCCTAACCGTAACCCTTACCCTTATCGTAACCCTTACCCTTACTGTTACCGTTACCCTTACCCTTACCCTTACCCTTACCCTTACCCTTACCCTTACCCTTACCCTTACCCTTACCCTTACCCTAACCCTTACCCTATACCTTACCCTTAACCTAACACTAAACCTTACCCTTATCCTAACACTTACCCTTACCGTAAACCTTGACCTTTCTACTGCACTTACCCTTAGCCTAAATCTAAACCTTACACTTACCCTTAGCCTAACCCTCACCCTTACCATTACCCATACTCTTATTCTTACCCTTACCGTAACCCTTACCTTTACACTTACGGTTACCATTAACCTTACCCTTACCCTAACAGTTATCCTTAACCTAACCCTTACCCTAAACCTTACCCCAACCCTTACCCTGACCCTTACATTAACCCTAACCCTTACCCTAAACCTTACACTTACTCTTAACCTTAACCTTACCCTTAACATTAACCTAATACTTACGCATACGTTTTCCTGACTTTAACCCTAAAACTAACCCTAACCATTACCCTAACACTTAACCTTACCCTAACCCTAACCCTATCCCTTACTCTAATCCTTACCCTGACCTGTACCCTTACACTTACCCTTACCGTTATACTTACCCTAATTCTTACCCATACCATAACCCGTACCCTAACACATATTTGTACCCTTAACCTTAGCGTTACCCTTAACCTTACCCTTACCCTTACTCTATCCGTTACCCTTACGCTTACCCTTAACATAAACCTTGCCCTTGACCTTACCCTCACCATAAGCCATACAACAACACTTACATGTACACTTACGCTTACACTTACCCTAGCAATTACTCGTACAATTACCCTTAGCCTTACCCTTACCAAACCATTACCCTTACCCTTAACCTAACCATAAACATTAAGGATAAGCTAAAGGGTCACCCTTAAGGTTAACGTTATCCTAACACTTACACTTAAGTGGGTAAGTGGAAATGTAAGGGTACAGTTCAGGGTAAGGGTTAGAGTAAGGGTAAGTGTTAGCGTAATGGTTAGGCTAATTTTAGGTTTAGGGTGAGGGAAACGGAAGGGTAAGTATTAGGTTAAGTTTAAGGATAAGGTTAAGAGTTATGGTAAGGGTTCGGTTTAATGTAAGAGTAAGGGTTTGGGAAACGTTTAGGATAAGGGTAAGAGAAGGGATAATGGTAAGGGTAAGGATGATGTTTAGTGTAAGGGTTAGATTTAGTTAAGGGTAAGGGTTAGTGTAAGTTTAAGAGTAAGGGTAAGTGTAAGGGTATGTGTAAAAGTACGGGTAATTGTAAGGGTTAGAGAAAGGGTCAGGGTAAGGGTAAGAGTAAGGGTATTGGTAATGATAAGGGTGAGGGTTACAGTAAGGGTAAGTGTAAGGTTTAGATTTAGGCTAAGGGGAAGTGTAGCAGAAAGGGTAAGGTTTACTGTAAGGTTTAAGGTTTCGGCTTAGGTTAAGGGTAAGGGTAAGGGTAATTGTACGAGTAATTGCTAGGGTAAGTGTAAGCATAAGTGTACATGTAAGTGTTGATGTATGGCTTATTGTAAGGGTAAGGTTAAGTGTTAGGGTAATGGTTATGGTTAATTATCGGGTTAGGGTGAGAAAAACGTAAGGTTAAGTATTAGCTAAAGGTTAAGGGTAAGGTTAATGTTAAGAGTAAGTGTAAGGTTTAGGGTAAGGGTTAGGGTTAATGTAAGGGTCAGGGTAAGGGTTGGGGTAAGGTTTAGGGGAAGGGTTAGGTTCAGGAGAAGTGTTAGGGTAAGTGTAAGGTTAATGGTAACCGTAAGTGTAAAGGTAAGGTTTAGGGTAAGGATAAGGGTATGGGTAATGGTAAGGGTGAGGGTTAGGCTAAGGGTAAGTGTAAGGTTTAGATTTAGGCTAAGGGTAAGTGTAGCAGAAAGGGTAAGCTTTACGGTAAGGTTTAAGGTTTAGGCTTAGGTTAAGGGTAAGGGTAAGGTTTAGATTTAGGAAAAGGGTAAGTGTAGCAGAAAGGTTAAAGGTTAGGGTAACTGTTAGGATAAGGGTAAGGTTAAGGGTAAGGGTAATGGTATGGATAAGGGTAAGGATAAGGGTAAGGGTAAGGGTAAGGGTAAGGGTACGGGTCAAGGTAAGGGTTAGAGTAAGGGTTTTTGTAAGGGTAAGGGTTAGGATAAGTGTAAGGCTGCAAGCAAGGATTATGGCAAGAGTAATTGTATGGGTAATAGTAAGGCTTAGGGTAAGTTTAAGGGTAAGGGAAAGTGTTAGGATATGTTTTAGGGGAAGCGGAAGGGTAAGGGTTAGTTTAAGTGTAAGGGGAAGGGGAAGGTAAGGGGAAGGGTTGGAGTAAGGAATAGGGTAAGGGTATGGCCTTATGGCCTTCCATATAAGATTTTGAAGGGACTCAAATTTCCTTTTATTCTAGGTTTAACTCTAATTCCAAGTAATGCTAAAGGGAGGGATTGAGGCCATGACAAATTAGCTTCTTATCCAATTTTAGCTATTTATTGTTTAATTAAATGGTTCATTTTTTCTACCTGTCCACTTGCCTGTGGTCTATAAGGAGTATGCAGCTGCCAATCTATCTTTAGAATCTTACTTATCTGTTCTACCACTTGTGCACAAAAATGTGAAACTCTATCAGAAGACATTGCTACTAGAATCCCAAAGCATGGTATTATTTCATTTAACAAGACTTTAACCACTTCTCTTGCTTTGTTTGTTCGACAGGGAAAGGCTTCAGGCCTTCCTGAAAACGTCTCAGTCAGAACCAGTAAATAATGATACCCCCCTTTTCTAGGGAGTTCTGAAAAATCAATTTGCCACTGTTGCCCCGAATAATTTCCTTTACCGATTATTCCAAATTTTATTCTATCCTTGGTATTGGGGTTATTGTGTAAGCAAATGCTACGTTGTTGAGTTACTTGTTTTATCAGATCGTCCCACTAATGTCTGACTCAGGCTCTTATGCAGTGTGCCAGCTCCCCAATGCGTTTTATTGTGTTCTGTAAGAACTATGGGCCATGTCAAACTAGAGGGTATTACTATGTGGTTATCTTTTAAATATACTCATCCATCTGGTTTCATTTTACCTTTCAAATCTTCAATTAATTTTAAGTCTTCTTTTGTATAATTTGGATATAGTTTGGATTTTACCGTCTGGTATCAAAGACAATGCCTTCACCTCAGTTATTTCAGCTGCCTGCTTAGCCTCTGCCAATCGATTTTCCAATTTCAAAATCGGTGTTCCCCTTTTGGTGTCCCTGACAATGCATGATAGCTACCTTTTCTGGTTGTTTTACAGCCTCTAACAATTTTAAAATTTCTTCAGCATACTTTGTGTTTTCACTGAGCGGTCAGCAATCCATGTTCTTTCCAAATTGCTCCATGAGCATGTACCACGCCGAATGTATATTTAGAATCTGTCCAAATATTTACCCTTTTTCCCGCTGCCAGTTCCAATGCTCTCGTGAGAGCAACTATCTCCGCCTTTTGAGCTGATGTTCCAGGGGGTAAAGGCTTAGACTCGATTACCTGCTGAGTAGTTGTTAGAGCATATCCAGCTTTACGTTGTCTTTGCGTAACAAAACTGCTCCCATCCGTGAACCAAGTTTCTTCCGCATCTTCCACGGGCTCTTCCTTAAGGTCTGGTCAGCTGGAATACACAGTCTCTATAGTTTCTAAACAATCGTGAATCACAGGTTGTGCCGGAGCATCACTAAGAAAAGAGGCTAGATTCACAATATTAATTATCACGATTTCCACGTCGTCCTGTTCTACCAATATTGCTTGATATATCAAAACCATCAATTCTTGTTTAAGTTGTTTAAAGACTTTTTGTGCTTCTCCAGTCCAGACTAACTTTGACTGGTTAATCTTTATCAATTCACATAGAGGCTTTACCAATAGTCCATAATTATAAATCCAAAGGCGACACCAACCTGTCATTCCTAAAAAGGTTTGTAGCTCCTTTACCATTTGAGGTTCTGGAGTCCGGCAAATGACTTCCTTATGTTCAGTTCCTAGTTCTCGTTGTCCTTCCGAAATGTCAAATCCCGGATAGGTCACACTTTGTTGAGCCAGCTGGACTTTCTGTCAAGAGACTTGGTATCCATTTAAACCCAGAAAATTAAGACGACTTATAGTCCATTGAATACAACTCCCTTTAGTCTCGGTAGCTATTAAGAGATCATCTACATATTGTAACAAAGCACCTTCAGTGTCCGGAGGTATCCATGTTTCGAGTTCCCTTGCTAATTGGTTTCCAAAAATAGTGGGGCTATTCTTGAATCCTTGAGATAGTAATGTCCACGTAAGCTGCGTCTTTCTGCCTGAATCGGGATTTTCCCATTCAAAGGCGAATAGGTTTTGGCTTTCTGTGGCTAAGCCTAGGCAGAAGAAGGCATCTTTTAAATCCAGTACGGTAAACCAGACTTGACTATTCTTTAATTTAGTCAGCAAAGTATAAGGGTTTGCCACTACTGGATGTATATCCTCAGTGATTTTATTTATGGCCCTCAAATCCTGAACTAGCCTATAGCTTTTTCATCTGCCTTTTTAATTGGCAATATGGGTGCATTGTATTCTGATTCGCATTCAAGCAATAATCCATACTGTAAAAATTTATCAATTATCTCTTTAATTCCTTTCCTATCTTCTATCCTCAAAGGATATTACTTAACCTTAACGGGTTTCTCTCCTGGCTTTAATTTAATAATTATTAAGGTCGCATTTTTTAGCTCTTCCAGGGACTTCGGTAGCCCAAACTCCTGGACATACTTGATCTGTGATCTCTAAAGGTATTTCACTTTTAGGGTCAGTTTGTATTAGTGCCAAGCTTAACACATTTATTAGTTGTTCTTCTCCTGTTCTTAATTCCATTTTCCCTTTTTCAAAGACAATTTCTGCTCCTACTTGCTCTAATAAATCTCTACCTAAGAGTGCCAATGAGGAGCTAGGCATAGATAAAAATCTGTGTATGCCCCATTGTTTCCCTAACTTGTACTTCAAAGGTTCACAAAAATAAGCCTTTTCGGTTACACCTTGTCCTGGTTTCAGTTAGAACAGAGTTAATTTTCTTCCTAGTAGCTGGTAGAATGCTATGTTTTGGCTTAGGATGAGAAGAGTGCTGATAACACCCCGATGTTTCAATTGTTGCAGAGCAATGCTTATACCAAGCCAAGGACATCTCAGCTTCTTGCTCTGTCCTGCCAACAGGCAGGCTGGGGGTGCAGTAAGAGCTGGGAGGGGACAGACCCAGGACAGGTGACCCAAACTAGCCAAAGGGGTATTCCATAGCATCTGACGTCAGGCTAAACAATACATAGGGGTGGCTAGCCAGGGGGAGGGGGCCGGACTGCTCGGGGTTAGGCTGGGCATCGGTCAGCGGGTGGTGAGCAATTGCATTGTGCATCACTTGTTTGTACACATTATTAGTAGTGGTACTATTATCATCATTGTATTATTATTATTATTATTATTATTATTATTATTATTATTATTATTATTATTATTATTATTATTATTATTATTTTGTCTTATTAAACTGTCTTTATCTCAACTCACGGGCTTCACTTTCCATTTCTCTCCCCCGTCCCAGAGAGGGAGGGGGAGGGGGAGCGAACAGCTGCGTGGTGTTTAGCTGCCGGCCGGGTTAAACCACGACACACCTTTTACCCTAACATAATAATTCTGTGAAGGCATTAATGCTTGATTTAGAACTGAATACGTTGCCCCATAGCAATAAGAAATTTCACTTCCATTCCTCCCCTAGCTTCATTATAACCAGTGGAGGATCCGCTAGGGTAGATTCCCCAGGTCCCCGTTATTCCTGTTGAAATCAGGGGTTGATTACCCTAGGAAAAGGCTAGTCAATTTGTCCTCCAAAGCCAGGTCCAAACCGTTTTGTTTTATTTATTTATTTATTTATTTATTTTCATTACATTTTGGAGTTGGTCCAAAAATTCCATAGGGCTTTCTTTTAGACCTTGTTGGAAGCATATTCTCAATTCCCAATTCATCCAGGTTTGAGTATTTACTTAACCGTTCATAATTTTCAGGATGATTCGGGTCTTAGTGGGGGTCGGTCAGGGGAATGCAATTGTCCACAGTTCCCTGAACGGTCCCATCAGCAATCTGAGCTCGCACATGAACTCAGGTTGTTTTAGAGTTGACCTCTTTTCTGTTTCTGTGACAACTCTCTCGGACCGATCATGGTCCCTTTGCCCTAAAGGGCTAACACCCCTGATTTTAAGATCTCTGCCTCGGGCAGAGGCAGAACTATTAACATTCCTACATCCTCTTTCCCTGCTCAGTCAACTTCAAACACCTTTAACACTTTCAACAACCCTTTTAACACTTCCTTTATCTTTCTGCAGCCTGTACTTCTCTAATGCCAACATCAAAGGTTCAGTCAGGGGCCAACTTAATTCCGTACCTTTTCCCACCAAGATGCTGAAACATCAGTATACAACATTTCATCCTGTTCTGCTTCTCAAAAAACAACATTAACTGTAGCAAAATATTAGAGTTTAAAGTTCCATTTAGGGGCCACTTTTCTCCACATTCCAGCTTATAAAGCGGCCACCACTGATTACGATATTTTATCAATGTTTTCCTGTTCACACTTCCACCGGCAGATCCTCCAATATCCTTCCAGTGACTTAAAACACATCCTAACACACTTTTCTTTAAAATTTCACTGCTTGTTTGCCCCCCCAGTTTCCAGTTTACACTTTCAGAATACACATGTTACTTACAAAAGCGTATCACAAAACGTATCACTCACAAAAATACGGGCACGCAATATCTTTCAGTAGCGATGTCACAAAACTACTATTACCAGCAATATTGCCAAAATCACAGTAACAATAGTCAGAGTCAAATTCCACATGCGATAAGTCAGAAAACCGAACTGTGTAACACCGTAACCATATCTTTCTTAGAACAATGCCACGAACCTACTATTACCACCAGGAAAATAGCCAAAATCGCAGTAACAATAACCAGAGTTAAATACCATACTCCATGAGTCAGAAAACCGAAATAGACAACACAATTCCAGATGGACCTTAAAGCGAGCTCCTTCCTTAAGGTCCCCAAACATGTACTTATGGTGCTAACCACAAAGTATATACCAAACACTGCCTCGCAGAAGATCACCTTCTGACTTACAGACAGTTCCAGATGACCGGTCTACCAGAAAACCAAACCAGAATAAAGAATATACTCACTTACAACGATGGGGTCCCTGTCTGCCTCCGCAGTGATCCGGTGAGTCAAGGAGTCCCTCCGGGAAATCCCGGGGGTACCCTAGGGAGTCCTGTTCCCAGCAGGTCCTGCGGTCCGGCAGAGAGGTTGTCCCATCTGGGTCGCCAAATTGATTCAAAGATCGAAGCCGAAATTCCTTGAAGTGGTATATTCTTTATTGCAGCGCTGGATGCACGGGGGATCTCTCCACCTATCGTGCATACCCAAAGCAGAAAGCAGTCTTGAATTTTATACAATCAATCTATCAATATTCTACAAGCACCTATACATATGCATTACCTATCCCCGCCTTCCCTCGCTTCTCATGCTAATTAGCCTTTTGGCACCTTGCGCCTGCGCAGAGCCTTCCAAGAATTGTGGGCAGGGGTCTTTGGGACGTGGGCAGGGGTCTTTGGGAGGAAGACCCCGAGTCTTCCTCACAGTGTACTTTTCACCTTTGGTCAGGAATCTGCTGAATTGGCATGTTTCTTAATTGCAAGAGCTGCTTGTTGCTAATTCTCCCGTTTGTTGTATCTTTATAATGAATTCCAATGTCCAGTTTTGAGATTTATAGTCCTTACATTCGTTTCTCTGTCCGCCTGCCGCTTCCTTATCATGAGTTCCAGTGTCTTCTTTCGAGATATACAGTCCTTGTCTGGGGATTGTCCTTGCCTCCCCAATACCTCCTTAATCAATCCCCCCTTTTCTTTTCCCATGCAAATTCTTTTGCATCAGATACTTTCATTATTTACAGTAACACAACAAAGCAGGCATCTAAACAACATGCACACAAATATTCCTAACACTACTAATACGATTAGAGCAATGAATACTTGTTTCAACCATTGGAAATTGGGCAACCAGGAGGTTCACTTATTCCATAGTTCACTAAAACTCCATGAAAGATCATCTTTACTGATCTCATGTAGGATCCTTGTCTGCTTCCATATTTCTTCCAGGTCGGTAGAGATCCTTCCACTCTGATCTACATACATACAACAACTTGTGTTTATTACTGTACAGACTCCCCCTTGAGTGGCCAGTAACAAGTCTAGGGCCATCCGATTTTGTAATATGACCTGTGATAAACTAGATATCTCTTCTTGTTGAGCCTTTATAGCATCCAGAATTTTGTTTTCTAACTTCTCTATAATTGCAGAAATATTAACTATTGCCTTTTCCAATTCACTCACTCCTAACCATGGGATAAACCATCGCACAAAACTATGAAAAGGGCTGTGTCTCTCTACCAATGGATTGTTAATTTTTCATCTGATTCTCCGCATATGAGTTCTCAAGTAACCTCGAGGCACTACATCATGTACTGTCATATTGGGGACTACCGCTCCAAGAGTGCAAGTTCCCTTCCAATTCTCAGGCAAGACCTTACGGGCTGTATCATTGCATAGCCAATACCACCCTTTTCCTTCTGGAACCGGCCAGCTGGTTGAATTTGCCCAGCTGCTAGTCGTACTAATATCAATTGTTCAATTACAAGATGTCTGATTTCCCACATAAGTAGTATCCGTATTTATACAATGCTGTTTTCCTATACCCTTAGGCGGGTTACACCTTTGTACACATACATAATAGGATTCTAACGGCATGAAGCTACTCACTTCTAGTTCCAAAACTGCTTAATATTTTCGACCCCGAGATGTGTTTTCCCACAAATTAGTCCAAGATAAGTTTGCAGGCAAGGGAATCCCAATTAACGATACACCCTTATTCCCATGCTGTGGCAGATGGGTGCATACCCAACAGTTCGTCTTCTGAGTTACTTGAGAAATTGTTTGTATTAAGGTCAGGTGTAAGTTCTCATCCCAAGTTGCCCACCCCAAATCCGAGAACCGCACCCCTGCAATCATTAGGATCTGGAAAACCGTAATTTTGTTGGTCCAGTTGGAGTGGTGGTCCATATCCTCGCCGCGGCCTTCTTCACCCTTGAATTGTGGATCCAAGCTGCTTGCTTCTTAATCTTAATGGCGGTGTGTGTTGTCAGTAATACTTGGTATGGTCCCATCCACTTTCCTTCCATTTTTCCTGCACGGGTTGTCCTGAAAAAGTCTTTATATCTATATAATCCCCGAGCTTAAAGGGGTGGATTGGTTGATCCAACCCTCTAGCCCTGGTCCCTAAAACAAATGTATGTACTTTATTTAATTGTTTCTGAAGTTCAGTTATATAAGCATATAAATATTCTGATCCTAACTGCGTTAGGTCCTCTCCACTAAATAGAAATTGCTATGGCCTTCCATATAAGATTTTGAAGGGACTCAAATTTCCTTTTATTCTAGGTTTAACTCTAATTCCAAGTAATGCTAAAGGGAGGGATTGAGGCCATGACAAATTAGCTTCTTATCCAATTTTAGCTATTTATTGTTTAATTAAATGGTTCATTTTTTCTACCTGTCCACTTGCCTGTGGTCTAGAAGGAGTATGCAGTTGCCAATCTATCTTTAGAATCTTACTTATCTGTTCTACCACTTGTGCACAAAAATGTGAAACTCTATCAGAAGACATTGCTACTAGAATCCCAAAGCATGGTATTATTTCATTTAACAAGACTTTAACCACTTCTCTTGCTTTGTTTGTTCGACAGGGAAAGGCTTCAGGCCTTCCTGAAAACGTCTCAGTCAGAACCAGTAAATAATGATACCCCCCTTTTCTAGGGAGTTCTGAAAAATCAATTTGCCACTGTTGCCCCGAATAATTTCCTTTACCGATTATTCCAAACTTTATTCTATCCTTGGTATTGGGGTTATTGTGTAAGCAAATGCTACGTTGTTGAGTTACTTGTTTTATCATATCGTCCCACTAATGTCTGACTCAGGCTCTTATGCAGTGTGCCAGCTCCCCAGTGCGTTTTATTGTGTTCTGTAAGAACTATGGGCCATGTCAAACTAGAGGGTATTACTATGTGATTATCTTTTAAATATACTCATCCGTCTGGTTTCATTTTACCTTTCAAATCTTCAATTAATTTTAAGTCTTCTTTTGTATAATTTGGATATAGTTTGGATTTTACCGTCTGGTATCAAAGACAATGCCTTCACCTCAGTTATTTCAGCTGCCTGCTTAGCCTCTGCCAATCGATTCTCCAATTTCAAAATCGGTGTTCCCCTTTTGGTGTCCCTGACAATGCATGATAGCTACCTTTTCTGGTTGTTTTACAGCCTCTAACAATTTTAAAATTGCTTCAGCATACTTTGTGTTTTCACTGAGCGGTCAGCAATCCATGTTCTTTCCAAATTGCTCCATGAGCATGTACCACGCCGAATGTATATTTAGAATCTGTCCAAATATTTACCCTTTTTCCCGCTGCCAGTTCCAATGCTCTCGTGAGAGCAACTATCTCCGCCTTTTGAGCTGATGTTCCAGGGGGTAAAGGCTTAGACTCGATTACCTGCTGAGTAGTTGTTAGAGCATATCCAGCTTTACGTTGTCTTTGCCTAACAAAACTGCTCCCATCCGTGAACCAAGTTTCTTCCGCATCTTCCACGGGCTCCTCCTTAAGGTCTGGTCGGCTGGAATACACAGTCTCTATAGTTTCTAAACAATCGTGAATCACAGGTTGTGCCGGAGCATCACTAAGAAAAGAGGCTAGATTCACAACATTAATTATCACAATTTCCACGTCGTCCTGTTCTACCAATATTGCTTGATATTTCAAAATCATCAATTCTTGTTTAAGTTGTTTAAAGACTTTTTGTGCTTCTCCAGTCCAGACTAACTTTGACTGGTTAATCTTTATCAATTCACATAGAGGCTTTACCAATAGTCCATAATTATAAATCCAAAGGCGACACCAACCTGTCATTCCTAAAAAGGTTTGTAGCTCCTTTACCATTTGAGGTTCTGGAGTCCGGCAAATGACTTCCTTACGTTCAGTTCCTAGTTCTCGTTGTCCTTCCGAAATGTCAAATCCCAGATAGGTCACACTTTGTTGAGCCAGCTGGACTTTCTGTCAAGAGACTTGGTATCCATTTAAACCCAGAAAATTAAGATGACTTATAGTCCATTGAATACAACTCCCTTTAGTCTCGGTAGCTATTAAGAGATCATCTACATATTGTAACAAAGCACCTTCAGTGTCCGGAGGTATCCATGTTTCGAGTTCCCTTGCTAATTGGTTTCCAAAAATAGTGGGGCTATTCTTGAATCCTTGAGGTAGTAATGTCCACGTAAGCTGCGTCTTTCTGCCTGAATCGGGATTTTCCCATTCAAAGGCGAATAGGTTTTGGCTTTTTGTGGCTAAGCCTAGGCAGAAGAAGGCATCTTTTAAATCCAGTACGGTAAACCAGACTTGACTATTCTTTAATTTAGTCAGCAAAGTATAAGGGTTTGCCACTACTGGATGTATATCCTCAGTGATTTTATTTATGGCCCTCAAATCCTGAACTAGCCTATAGCTTTTTCATCTGCCTTTTTAATTGGCAATATGGGTGCATTGTATTCTGATTCGCATTCAAGCAATAATCCATACTGTAAAAATGTATCAATTATCTCTTTAATTCCTTTCCTATCTTCTATCCTCAAAGGATATTACTTAACCTTAACGGGTTTCTCTCCTGGCTTTAATTTAATAATTATTAAGGTCACATTTTTAGCTCTTCCAGGGACTTCGGTAGCCCAAACTCCTGGACATACTTGATCTGTGATCTCTAAAGGTATTTCACTTTTAGGGTCAGTTTGTATTAGTGCCAAGCTTAACACATTTATTAGTTGTTCTTCTCCTGTTCTTAATTCCATTTTCCCTTTTTCAAAGACAATTTCTGCTCCTACTTGCTCTAATAAATCTCTACCTAAGAGTGCCCATGAGGAGCTAGGCATAGATAAAAATCTGTGTATGCCCCATTGTTTCCCTAACTTGTACTTCAAAGGTTCACAAAAATAAGCCTTTTCAGTTACACCTTGTCCTGGTTTCAGTTAGAACAGAGTTAATTTTCTTCCTAGTAGCTGGTAGAATGCTATGTTTTGGCTTAGGATGAGAAGAGTGCTGATAACACCCCGATGTTTCAATTGTTGCAGAGCAATGCTTATACCAAGCCAAGGACATCTCAGCTTCTTGCTCTGTCCTGCCAACAGGCAGGCTGGGGGTGCAGTAAGAGCTGGGAGGGGACAGACCCAGGACAGGTGACCCAAACTAGCCAAAGGGGTATTCCATAGCATCTGACGTCAGGCTAAACAATACATAGGGGTGGCTAGCCAGGGGGAGGGGGCCGGACTGCTCGGGGTTAGGCTGGGCATCGGTCAGCGGGTGGTGAGCAATTGCATTGTGCATCACTTGTTTGTACACATTATTAGTAGTGGTACTATTATCATCATTGTATTATTATTATTATTATTATTATTATTATTATTATTATTATTATTATTATTATTATTATTATTTTGTCTTATTAAACTGTCTTTATCTCAACTCACGGGCTTCACTTTCCATTTCTCTCCCCCGTCCCAGAGAGGGAGGGGGAGGGGGAGCGAACAGCTGCGTGGTGTTTAGCTGCCGGCCGGGTTAAACCACGACACACCTTTTACCCTAACATAATAATTCTGTGAAGGCATTAATGCTTGATTTAGAACTGAATACGTTGCCCCATAGCAATAAGAAATTTCACTTCCATTCCTCCCCTAGCTTCATTATAACCAGTGGAGGATCCGCTAGGGTAGATTCCCCAGGTCCCCGTTATTCCTGTTGAAATCAGGGGTTGATTACCCTAGGAAAAGGCTAGTCAATTTGTCCTCCAAAGCCAGGTCCAAACCGTTTTGTTTTATTTATTTATTTATTTATTTATTTTCATTACATTTCGGAGTTGGTCCAAAAATTCCATAGGGCTTTCTTTTAGACCTTGTTGGAAGCATATTCTCAATTCCCAATTCATCCAGGTTTTAGTATTTACTTAACCGTTCATAATTTTCAGGATGATTCGGGTCTTAGTGGGGGTCGGTCAGGGGAATGCAATTGTCCACAGTTCCCTGAACGGTCCCATCAGCAATCTGAGCTCGCACATGAACTCAGGTTGTTTTAAGAGTTGACCTCTTTTCTGTTTCTGTGACAACTCTCTCGGACCGATCATGGTCCCTTTGCCCTAAAGGGCTAACACCCCTGATTTTAAGATCTCTGCCTCGGGCAGAGGCAGAACTATTAACATTCCTACATCCTCTTTCCCTGCTCATTCAACTTCAAACACCTTTAACACTTTCAACAACCCTTTTAACACTTCCTTTATCTTTCTCCAGCCTGTACTTCTCTAATGCCAACATCAAAGGTTCAGTCAGGGGCCAACTTAATTCCGTACCTTTTCCCACCAAGATGCTGAAACATCAGTATACAACATTTCATCCTGTTCTGCTTCTCAAAAAACAACATTAACTGTAGCAAAATATTAGAGTTTAAAGTTCCATTTAGGGGCCACTTTTCTCCACATTCCAGCTTATAAAGCGGCCACCACTGATTACGATATTTTATCAATGTTTTCCTGTTCACACTTCCACCGGCAGATCCTCCAATATCCTTCCAGTGACTTAAAACACATCCTAACATACTTTTCTTTAAAATTTCACTGCTTGTTTGCCCCCCCAATTTCCAGTTTACACTTTCAGAATACACATGTTACTTACAAAAGCGTATCACAAAACATATCACTCACAAAAATACGGGCACGCAATATCTTTCAGTAGCGATGTCACAAAACTACTATTACCAGCAATATTGCCAAAATCACAGTAACAATAGTCAGAGTCAAATTCCACATGCGATAAGTCAGAAAACCGAACTGTGTAACACCGTAACGATATCTTTCTTAGAACAATGCCACGAACCTACTATTACCACCAGGAAAATAGCCAAAATCGCAGTAACAATAACCAGAGTTAAATACCATACTCCATGAGTCAGAAAACCGAAATAGACAACACAATTCCAGATGGACCTTAAAGCGAGCTCCTTCCTTAAGGTCCCCAAACATGTACTTATGGTGCTAACCACAAAGTATATACCAAACACTGCCTCGCAGAAGATCACCTTCTGACTTACAGACAGTTCCAGATGACCGGTCTACCAGAAAACCAAACCAGAATAAAGAATATACTCACTTACAATGATGGGGTCCTTGTCTGCCTCCGCAGTGATCCGGTGAGTCGCGGAGTCCCTCCGGGAAATCCCGGGGGTACCCTAGGGAGTCCTGTTCTCAGCAGGTCCTGCAGTCCGGCAGAGAGGTTGTCCCATCTGGGTCGCCAAATTGATTCAAAGATCGAAGCCGAAATTCCTTGAAGTGGTATATTCTTTATTGCAGCGCTGGATGCACGGGGGATCTCTCCACCTATCGTGCATACCCAAAGCAGAAAGCAGTCTTGAATTTATACAATCAATCTATCAATATTCTACAAGCACCTATACATATGCATTACCTATCCCCGCCTTCCCTCGCTTCTCATGCTAATTAGCCTTTTGGCACCTTGCGCCTGCGCAGAGCCTTCCAAGAATTGTGGGCAGGGGTCTTTGGGACGTGGGCAGGGGTCTTTGGGAGGAAGACCCCGAGTCTTCCTCACAGTGTACTTTTCACCTTTGGTCAGGAATCTGCTGAATTGGCATGTTTCTTAATTGCAAGAGCTGCTTGTTGCTAATTCTCCCGTTTGTTGTATCTTTATAATGAATTCCAATGTCCAGTTTTGAGATTTATAGTCCTTACATTCGTTTCTCTGTCCGCCTGCCGCTTCCTTATCATGAGTTCCAGTGTCTTGTTTCGAGATATACAGTCCTTGTCTGGGGATTGTCCTTGCCTCCCCAATACCTCCTTAATCAATCCCCTCTTGTCTTTTCCCATGCAAATTCTTTTGCATCAGATACTTTCATTATTTACAGTAACACAACAAAGCAGGCATCTAAACAACATGCACACAAATATTCCTAACACTACTAATACGATTAGAGCAATGAATACTTGTTTCAACCATTGGAAATTGGGCAACCAGGAGGTTAACTTATTCCATAGTTCACTAAAACTCCAGGAAAGATCATCTTTACTGATCTCATGTAGGATCCTTGTCTGCTTCCATAGTTCTTCCAGGTCTGTAGAGATCCTTCCACTCTGATCTACATACATACAACAACTTGTGTTTATTACTGTACAGACTCCCCCTTGAGTGGCCAGTAACAAGTCTAGGGCCATCCGATTTTGTAATACTACCTGTGATAAACTAGATATCTCTTCTTGTTGAGCCTTTATAGCATCCAGAATTTTGTTTTCTAACTTCTCTATAATTGCAGAAATATTAACTATTGCCTTTTCCAATTCACTCACTCCTAACCATGGGATAAACCATCGCACAAAACTATGAAAAGGGCTGTGTCTCTCTACCAATGGATTGTTAATTTTTCATCGGATTCTCCGCATATGAGTTCTCAAGTAACCTCGAGGCACTACATCATGTACTGTCATATTGGGGACTACCGCTCCAAGAGTGCAAGTTCCCTTCCAATTCTCAGGCAAGACCTTACGGGCTGTATCATTGCATAGCCAATACCACCCTTTTCCTTCTGGAACCGGCCAGCTGGTTGAATTTGCCCAGCCGCTAGTCGTACTAATATCAATTGTTCAATTACAAGATGTCTGATTTCCCACATAAGTAGTATCCGTATTTATACAATGCTGTTTTCCTATACCCTTAGGCGGGTTACACCTTTGTACACATACATAATAGGATTCTAACGGCACGAAGCTACTCACTTCTAGTTCCAAAACTGCTTAATATTTTCGACCCCGAGATGTGTTTTCCCACAAATTAGTCCAAGATAAGTTTGCAGGCAAGGGAATCCCAATTAACAATACACCCTTATTCCCATGCTGTGGCAGATGGGTGCATACCCAACAGTTCGTCTTCTGAGTTACTTGAGAAATTGTTTGTATTAAGGTCAGGTGTAAGTTCTCATCCCAAGTTGCCCACCCCAAATCCGAGAACCGCACCCCTGCAATCATTAGGATCTGGAAAACCGTAATTTTGTTGGTCCAATTGGAGTGGTGGTCCATATCCTCGCCGCGGCCTTCTTCACCCTTGAATTGTGGATCCAAGCTGCTTGCTTCTTAATCTTAATGGCGGTGTGTGTTGTCAGTAATACTTGGTATGGTCCCATCCACTTTCCTTCCATTTTTCCTGCACGGGTTGTCCTGAAAAAGTCTTTATATCTATATAATCCCCGAGCTTAAAGGGGTGGATTGGTTGATCCAACCCTCTAGCCCTGGTCCCTAAAACAAATGTATGTACTTTATTTAATTGTTTCTGAAGTTCAGTTATATAAGCATATAAATATTCTGATCCTAACTGCGTTAGGTCCTCTCCACTAAATAGAAATTGCTATGGCCTTCCATATAAGATTTTGAAGGGACTCAAATTTCCTTTTATTCTAGGTTTAACTCTAATTCCAAGTAATGCTAAAGGGAGGGATTGAGGCCATGACAAATTAGCTTCTTATCCAATTTTAGCTATTTATTGTTTAATTAAATGGTTCATTTTTTCTACCTGTCCACTTGCCTGTGGTCTAGAAGGAGTATGCAGTTGCCAATCTATCTTTAGAATCTTACTTATCTGTTCTACCACTTGTGCACAAAAATGTGAAACTCTATCAGAAGACATTGCTACTAGAATCCCAAAGCATGGTATTATTTCATTTAACAAGACTTTAACCACTTCTCTTGCTTTGTTTGTTCGACAGGGAAAGGCTTCAGGCCTTCCTGAAAACGTCTCAGTCAGAACCAGTAAATAATGATACCCCCCTTTTCTAGGGAGTTCTGAAAAATCAATTTGCCACTGTTGCCCCGAATAATTTCCTTTACCGATTATTCCAAACTTTATTCTATCCTTGGTATTGGGGTTATTGTGTAAGCAAATGCTACGTTGTTGAGTTACTTGTTTTATCATATCGTCCCACTAATGTCTGACTCAGGCTCTTATGCAGTGTGCCAGCTCCCCAGTGCGTTTTATTGTGTTCTGTAAGAACTATGGGCCATGTCAAACTAGAGGGTATTACTATGTGATTATCTTTTAAATATACTCATCCGTCTGGTTTCATTTTACCTTTCAAATCTTCAATTAATTTTAAGTCTTCTTTTGTATAATTTGGATATAGTTTGGATTTTACCGTCTGGTATCAAAGACAATGCCTTCACCTCAGTTATTTCAGCTGCCTGCTTAGCCTCTGCCAATCGATTCTCCAATTTCAAAATCGGTGTTCCCCTTTTGGTGTCCCTGACAATGCATGATAGCTACCTTTTCTGGTTGTTTTACAGCCTCTAACAATTTTAAAATTGCTTCAGCATACTTTGTGTTTTCACTGAGCGGTCAGCAATCCATGTTCTTTCCAAATTGCTCCATGAGCATGTACCACGCCGAATGTATATTTAGAATCTGTCCAAATATTTACCCTTTTTCCCGCTGCCAGTTCCAATGCTCTCGTGACAGCAACTATCTCCGCCTTTTGAGCTGATGTTCCAGGGGGTAAAGGCTTAGACTCGATTACCTGCTGACTAATTGTTATAGCATATCCAGCTTTACGTTGTCTTTGCCTAACAAAACTGCTCCCATCCGTGAACCAAGTTTCTTCTGCATCTTCCACGGGCTCCTCCTTAAGGTCTGGTCGGCTGGAATACACAGTCTCTATAGTTTCTAAACAATCGTGAATCACAGGTTGTGCCGGAGCATCACTAAGAAAAGAGGCTAGATTCACAACATTAATTATCACAATTTCCACGTCGTCGTGTTCTACCAATATTGCTTGATATTTCAAAATCATCAATTCTTGTTTAAGTTGTTTAAAGACTTTTTGTGCTTCTCCAGTCCAGACTAACTTTGACTGGTTAATCTTTATCAATTCACATAGAGGCTTTACCAATAGTCCATAATTATAAATCCAAAGGCGACACCAACCTGTCATTCCTAAAAAGGTTTGTAGCTCCTTTACCATTTGAGGTTCTGGAGTCCGGCAAATGACTTCCTTACGTTCAGTTCCTAGTTCTCGTTGTCCTTCCGAAATGTCAAATCCCAGATAGGTCACACTTTGTTGAGCCAGCTGGACTTTCTGTCAAGAGACTTGGTATCCATTTAAACCCAGAAAATTAAGATGACTTATAGTCCATTGAATACAACTCCCTTTAGTCTCGGTAGCTATTAAGAGATCATCTACATATTGTAACAAAGCACCTTCAGTGTCCGGAGGTATCCATGTTTCGAGTTCCCTTGCTAATTGGTTTCCAAAAATAGTGGGGCTATTCTTGAATCCTTGAGGTAGTAATGTCCACGTAAGCTGCGTCTTTCTGCCTGAATCGGGATTTTCCCATTCAAAGGCGAATAGGTTTTGGCTTTTTGTGGCTAAGCCTAGGCAGAAGAAGGCATCTTTTAAATCCAGTACGGTAAACCAGACTTGACTATTCTTTAATTTAGTCAGCAAAGTATAAGGGTTTGCCACTACTGGATGTATATCCTCAGTGATTTTATTTATGGCCCTCAAATCCTGAACTAGCCTATAGCTTTTTCATCTGCCTTTTTAATTGGCAATATGGGTGCATTGTATTCTGATTCGCATTCAAGCAATAATCCATACTGTAAAAATTTATCAATTATCTCTTTAATTCCTTTCCTATCTTCTATCCTCAAAGGATATTACTTAACCTTAACGGGTTTCTCTCCTGGCTTTAATTTAATAATTATTAAGGTCACATTTTTAGCTCTTCCAGGGACTTCGGTAGCCCAAACTCCTGGACATACTTGATCTGTGATCTCTAAAGGTATTTCACTTTTAGGGTCAGTTTGTATTAGTGCCAAGCTTAACACATTTATTAGTTGTTCTTCTCCTGTTCTTAATTCCATTTTCCCTTTTTCAAAGACAATTTCTGCTCCTACTTGCTCTAATAAATCTCTACCTAAGAGTGCCCATGAGGAGCTAGGCATAGATAAAAATCTGTGTATGCCCCATTGTTTCCCTAACTTGTACTTCAAAGGTTCACAAAAATAAGCCTTTTCGGTTACACCTTGTCCTGGTTTCAGTTAGAACAGAGTTAATTTTCTTCCTAGTAGCTGGTAGAATGCTATGTTTTGGCTTAGGATGAGAAGAGTGCTGATAACACCCCGATGTTTCAATTGTTGCAGAGCAATGCTTATACCAAGCCAAGGACATCTCAGCTTCTTGCTCTGTCCTGCCAACAGGCAGGCTGGGGGTGCAGTAAGAGCTGGGAGGGGACAGACCCAGGACAGGTGACCCAAACTAGCCAAAGGGGTATTCCATAGCATCTGACGTCAGGCTAAACAATACATGGGGGTGGCTAGCCAGGGGGAGGGGGCCGGACTGCTCGGGGTTAGGCTGGGCATCGGTCAGCGGGTGGTGAGCAATTGCATTGTGCATCACTTGTTTGTACACATTATTAGTAGTGGTACTATTATCATCATTGTATTATTATTATTATTATTATTATTATTATTATTATTATTATTATTATTATTATTATTATTATTATTTTGTCTTATTAAACTGTCTTTATCTCAACTCACGGGCTTCACTTTCCATTTCTCTCCCCCGTCCCAGAGAGGGAGGGGGAGGGTGAGCGAACAGCTGTGTGGTGTTTAGCTGCCGGCCGGGTTAAACCACGACACACCTTTTACCCTAACATAATAATTCTGTGAAGGCATTAATGCTTGATTTAGAACTGAATACGTTGCCCCATAGCAATAAGAAATTTCACTTCCATTCCTCCCCTAGCTTCATTATAACCAGTGGAGGATCCGCTAGGGTAGATTCCCCAGGTCCCCGTTATTCCTGTTGAAATCAGGGGTTGATTACCCTAGGAAAAGGCTAGTCAATTTGTCCTCCAAAGCCAGGTCCAAACCGTTTTGTTTTATTTATTTATTTATTTATTTATTTTCATTACATTTCGGAGTTGGTCCAATAATTCCATAGGGCTTTCTTTTAGACCTTGTTGGAAGCATATTCTCAATTCCCAATTCATCCAGGTTTGAGTATTTACTTAACCGTTCATAATTTTCAGGATGATTCGGGTCTTAGTGGGGGTCGGTCAGGGGAATGCAATTGTCCACAGTTCCCTGAACGGTCCCATCAGCAATCTGAGCTCGCACATGAACTCAGGTTGTTTTAAGAGTTGACCTCTTTTCTGTTTCTGTGACAACTCTCTCGGACCGATCATGGTCCCTTTGCCCTAAAGGGCTAACACCCCTGATTTTAAGATCTCTGCCTCGGGCAGAGGCAGAACTATTAACATTCCTACATCCTCTTTCCCTGCTCAGTCAACTTCAAACACCTTTAACACTTTCAACAACCCTTTTAACACTTCCTTTATCTTTCTGCAGCCTGTACTTCTCTAATGCCAACATCAAAGGTTCAGTCAGGGGCCAACTTAATTCCGTACCTTTTCCCACCAAGATGCTGAAACATCAGTATACAACATTTCATCCTGTTCTGCTTCTCAAAAAACAACATTAACTGTAGCAAAATATTAGAGTTTAAAGTTCCATTTAGGGGCCACTTTTCTCCACATTCCAGCTTATAAAGCGGCCACCACTGATTACGATATTTTATCAACGTTTTCCTGTTCACACTTCCACCGGCAGATCCTCCAATATCCTTCCAGTGACTTAAAACACATCCTAACATACTTTTCTTTAAAATTTCACTGCTTGTTTGCCCCCCCAATTTCCAGTTTACACTTTCAGAATACACATGTTACTTACAAAAGCGTATCACAAAACATATCACTCACAAAAATACGGGCACGCAATATCTTTCAGTAGCGATGTCACAAAACTACTATTACCAGCAATATTGCCAAAATCACAGTAACAATAGTCAGAGTCAAATTCCACATGCGATAAGTCAGAAAACCGAACTGTGTAACACCGTAACCATATCTTTCTTAGAACAATGCCACGAACCTACTATTACCACCAGGAAAATAGCCAAAATCGCAGTAACAATAACCAGAGTTAAATACCATACTCCATGAGTCAGAAAACCGAAATAGACAACACAATTCCAGATGGACCTTAAAGCGAGCTCCTTCCTTAAGGTCCCCAAACATGTACTTATGGTGCTAACCACAAAGTATATACCAAACACTGCCTCGCAGAAGATCACCTTCTGACTTACAGACAGTTCCAGATGACCGGTCTACCAGAAAACCAAACCAGAATAAAGAATATACTCACTTACAATGATGGGGTCCTTGTCTGCCTCCGCAGTGATCCGGTGAGTCGCGGAGTCCCTCCGGGAAATCCCGGGGGTACCCTAGGGAGTCCTGTTCTCAGCAGGTCCTGCAGTCCGGCAGAGAGGTTGTCCCATCTGGGTCGCCAAATTGATTCAAAGATCGAAGCCGAAATTCCTTGAAGTGGTATATTCTTTATTGCAGCGCTGGATGCACGGGGGATCTCTCCACCTATCGTGCATACCCAAAGCAGAAAGCAGTCTTGAATTTATACAATCAATCTATCAATATTCTACAAGCACCTATACATATGCATTACCTATCCCCGCCTTCCCTCGCTTCTCATGCTAATTAGCCTTTTGGCACCTTGCGCCTGCGCAGAGCCTTCCAAGAATTGTGGGCAGGGGTCTTTGGGACGTGGGCAGGGGTCTTTGGGAGGAAGACCCCGAGTCTTCCTCACAGTGTACTTTTCACCTTTGGTCAGGAATCTGCTGAATTGGCATGTTTCTTAATTGCAAGAGCTGCTTGTTGCTAATTCTCCCGTTTGTTGTATCTTTATAATGAATTCCAATGTCCAGTTTTGAGATTTATAGTCCTTACATTCGTTTCTCTGTCCGCCTGCCGCTTCCTTATCATGAGTTCCAGTGTCTTCTTTCGAGATATACAGTCCTTGTCTGGGGATTGTCCTTGCCTCCCCAATACCTCCTTAATCAATCCCCCCTTTTCTTTTCCCATGCAAATTCTTTTGCATCAGATACTTTCATTATTTACAGTAACACAACAAAGCAGGCATCTAAACAACATGCACACAAATATTCCTAACACTACTAATACGATTAGAGCAATGAATACTTGTTTCAACCATTGGAAATTGGGCAACCAGGAGGTTCACTTATTCCATAGTTCACTAAAACTCCAGGAAAGATCATCTTTACTGATCTCATGTAGGATCCTTGTCTGCTTCCATAGTTCTTCCAGGTCGGTAGAGATCCTTCCACTCTGATCTACATACATACAACAACTTGTGTTTATTACTGTACAGACTCCCCCTTGAGTGGCCAGTAACAAGTCTAGGGCCATCCGATTTTGTAATACTACCTGTGATAAACTAGATATCTCTTCTTGTTGAGCCTTTATAGCATCCAGAATTTTGTTTTCTAACTTCTCTATAATTGCAGAAATATTAACTATTGCCTTTTCCAATTCACTCACTCCTAACCATGGGATAAACCATCGCACAAAACTATGAAAAGGGCTGTGTCTCTCTACCAATGGATTGTTAATTTTTCATCTGATTCTCCGCATATGAGTTCTCAAGTAACCTCGAGGCACTACATCATGTACTGTCATATTGGGGACTACCGCTCCAAGAGTGCAAGTTCCCTTCCAATTCTCAGGCAAGACCTTACGGGCTGTATCATTGCATAGCCAATACCACCCTTTTCCTTCTGGAACCGGCCAGCTGGTTGAATTTGCCCAGCCGCTAGTCGTACTAATATCAATTGTTCAATTACAAGATGTCTGATTTCCCACATAAGTAGTATCCGTATTTATACAATGCTGTTTTCCTATACCCTTAGGCGGGTTACACCTTTGTACACATACATAATAGGATTCTAACGGCATGAAGCTACTCACTTCTAGTTCCAAAACTGCTTAATATTTTCGACCCCGAGATGTGTTTTCCCACAAATTAGTCCAAGATAAGTTTGCAGGCAAGGGAATCCCAATTAACGATACACCCTTATTCCCATGCTGTGGCAGATGGGTGCATACCCAACAGTTCGTCTTCTGAGTTACTTGAGAAATTGTTTGTATTAAGGTCAGGTGTAAGTTCTCATCCCAAGTTGCCCACCCCAAATCCGAGAACCGCACCCCTGCAATCATTAGGATCTGGAAAACCGTAATTTTGTTGGTCCAGTTGGAGTGGTGGTCCATATCCTCGCCGCGGCCTTCTTCACCCTTGAATTGTGGATCCAAGCTGCTTGCTTCTTAATCTTAATGGCGGTGTGTGTTGTCAGTAATACTTGGTATGGTCCCATCCACTTTCCTTCCATTTTTCCTGCACGGGTTGTCCTGAAAAAGTCTTTATATCTATATAATCCCCGAGCTTAAAGGGGTGGATTGGTTGATCCAACCCTCTAGCCCTGGTCCCTAAAACAAATTTATGTACTTTATTTAATTGTTTCTGAAGTTCAGTTATATAAGCATATAAATATTCTGATCCTAACTGCGTTAGGTCCTCTCCACTAAATAGAAATTGCTATGGCCTTCCATATAAGATTTTGAAGGGACTCAAATTTCCTTTTATTCTAGGTTTAACTCTAATTCCAAGTAATGCTAAAGGGAGGGATTGAGGCCATGACAAATTAGCTTCTTATCCAATTTTAGCTATTTATTGTTTAATTAAATGGTTCATTTTTTCTACCTGTCCACTTGCCTGTGGTCTAGAAGGAGTATGCAGTTGCCAACCTATCTTTAGAATCTTACTTATCTGTTCTACCACTTGTGCACAAAAATGTGAAACTCTATCAGAAGACATTGCTACTAGAATCCCAAAGCATGGTATTATTTCATTTAACAAGACTTTAACCACTTCTCTTGCTTTGTTTGTTCGACAGGGAAAGGCTTCAGGCCTTCCTGAAAACGTCTCAGTCAGAACCAGTAAATAATGATACCCCCCTTTTCTAGGGAGTTCTGAAAAATCAATTTGCCACTGTTGCCCCGAATAATTTCCTTTACCGATTATTCCAAACTTTATTCTATCCTTGGTATTGGGGTTATTGTGTAAGCAAATGCTACGTTGTTGAGTTACTTGTTTTATCATATCGTCCCACTAATGTCTGACTCAGGCTCTTATGCAGTGTGCCAGCTCCCCAGTGCGTTTTATTGTGTTCTGTAAGAACTATGGGCCATGTCAAACTAGAGGGTATTACTATGTGATTATCTTTTAAATATACTCATCCGTCTGGTTTCATTTTACCTTTCAAATCTTCAATTAATTTTAAGTCTTCTTTTGTATAATTTGGATATAGTTTGGATTTTACCGTCTGGTATCAAAGACAATGCCTTCACCTCAGTTATTTCAGCTGCCTGCTTAGCCTCTGCCAATCGATTTTCCAATTTCAAAATCGGTGTTCCCCTTTTGGTGTCCCTGACAATGCATGATAGCTACCTTTTCTGGTTGTTTTACAGCCTCTAACAATTTTAAAATTGCTTCAGCATACTTTGTGTTTTCACTGAGCGGTCAGCAATCCATGTTCTTTCCAAATTGCTCCATGAGCATGTACCACACCGAATGTATATTTAGAATCTGTCCAAATATTTACCCTTTTTCCCGCTGCCAGTTCCAATGCTCTCGTGAGAGCAACTATCTCCGCCTTTTGAGCTGATGTTCCAGGGGGTAAAGGCTTAGACTCGATTACCTGCTGAGTAGTTGTTAGAGCATATCCAGCTTTACGTTGTCTTTGCCTAACAAAACTGCTCCCATCCGTGAACCAAGTTTCTTCTGCATCTTCCACGGGCTCCTCCTTAAGGTCTGGTCGGCTGGAATACACAGTCTCTATAGTTTCTAAACAATCGTGAATCACAGGTTGTGCCGGAGCATCACTAAGAAAAGAGGCTAGATTCACAACATTAATTATCACAATTTCCACGTCGTCCTGTTCTACCAATATTGCTTGATATTTCAAAATCATCAATTCTTGTTTAAGTTGTTTAAAGACTTTTTGTGCTTCTCCAGTCCAGACTAACTTTGACTGGTTAATCTTTATCAATTCACATAGAGGCTTTACCAATAGTCCATAATTATAAATCCAAAGGCGACACCAACCTGTCATTCCTAAAAAGGTTTGTAGCTCCTTTACCATTTGAGGTTCTGGAGTCCGGCAAATGACTTCCTTATGTTCAGTTCCTAGTTCTCGTTGTCCTTCCGAAATGTCAAATCCCAGATAGGTCACACTTTGTTGAGCCAGCTGGACTTTCTGTCAAGAGACTTGATATCCATTTAAACCCAGAAAATTAAGACGACTTATAGTCCATTGAATACAACTCCCTTTAGTCTCGGTAGCTATTAAGAGATCATCTACATATTGTAACAAAGCACCTTCAGTGTCCGGAGGTATCCATGTTTCGAGTTCCCTTGCTAATTGGTTTCCAAAAATAGTGGGGCTATTCTTGAATCCTTGAGGTAGTAATGTCCACGTAAGCTGCGTCTTTCTGCCTGAATCGGGATTTTCCCATTCAAAGGCGAATAGGTTTTGGCTTTTTGTGGCTAAGCCTAGGCAGAAGAAGGCATCTTTTAAATCCAGTACGGTAAACCAGACTTGACTATTCTTTAATTTAGTCAGCAAAGTATAAGGGTTTGCCACTACTGGATGTATATCCTCAGTGATTTTATTTATGGCCCTCAAATCCTGAACTAGCCTATAGCTTTTTCATCTGCCTTTTTAATTGGCAATATGGGTGCATTGTATTCTGATTCGCATTCAAGCAATAATCCATACTGTAAAAATGTATCAATTATCTCTTTAATTCCTTTCCTATCTTCTATCCTCAAAGGATATTACTTAACCTTAACGGGTTTCTCTCCTGGCTTTAATTTAATAATTATTAAGGTCACATTTTTAGCTCTTCCAGGGACTTCGGTAGCCCAAACTCCTGGACATACTTGATCTGTGATCTCTAAAGGTATTTCACTTTTAGGGTCAGTTTGTATTAGTGCCAAGCTTAACACATTTATTAGTTGTTCTTCTCCTGTTCTTAATTCCATTTTCCCTTTTTCAAAGACAATTTCTGCTCCTACTTGCTCTAATAAATCTCTACCTAAGAGTGCCCATGAGGAGCTAGGCATAGATAAAAATCTGTGTATGCCCCATTGTTTCCCTAACTTGTACTTCAAAGGTTCACAAAAATAAGCCTTTTCGGTTACACCTTGTCCTGGTTTCAGTTAGAACAGAGTTAATTTTCTTCCTAGTAGCTGGTAGAATGCTATGTTTTGGCTTAGGATGAGAAGAGTGCTGATAACACCCCGATGTTTCAATTGTTGCAGAGCAATGCTTATACCAAGCCAAGGACATCTCAGCTTCTTGCTCTGTCCTGCCAACAGGCAGGCTGGGGGTGCAGTAAGAGCTGGGAGGGGACAGACCCAGGACAGGTGACCCAAACTAGCCAAAGGGGTATTCCATAGCATCTGACGTCAGGCTAAACAATACATGGGGGTGGCTAGCCAGGGGGAGGGGGCCGGACTGCTCGGGGTTAGGCTGGGCATCGGTCAGCGGGTGGTGAGCAATTGCATTGTGCATCACTTGTTTGTACACATTATTAGTAGTGGTACTATTATCATCATCGTATTATTATTATTATTATTATTATTATTATTATTATTATTATTATTATTATTATTATTATTATTATTATTTTGTCTTATTAAACTGTCTTTATCTCAACTCACGGGCTTCACTTTCCATTTCTCTCCCCCGTCCCAGAGAGGGAGGGGGAGGGGGAGCGAACAGCTGCGTGGTGTTTAGCTGCCGGCCGGGTTAAACCACGACACACCTTTTACCCTAACATAATAATTCTGTGAAGGCATTAATGCTTGATTTAGAACTGAATACGTTGCCCCATAGCAATAAGAAATTTCACTTCCATTCCTCCCCTAGCTTCATTATAACCAGTGGAGGATCCGCTAGGGTAGATTCCCCAGGTCCCCGTTATTCCTGTTGAAATCAGGGGTTGATTACCCTAGGAAAAGGCTAGTCAATTTGTCCTCCAAAGCCAGGTCCAAACCGTTTTGTTTTATTTATTTATTTATTTATTTATTTTCATTACATTTCGGAGTTGGTCCAAAAATTCCATAGGGCTTTCTTTTAGACCTTGTTGGAAGCATATTCTCAATTCCCAATTCATCCAGGTTTGAGTATTTACTTAACCGTTCATAATTTTCAGGATGATTCGGGTCTTAGTGGGGGTCGGTCAGGGGAATGCAATTGTCCACAGTTCCCTGAAGGGTCCCATCAGCAATCTGAGCTCGCACATGAACTCAGGTTGTTTTAAGAGTTGACCTCTTTTCTGTTTCTGTGACAACTCTCTCGGACCGATCATGGTCCCTTTGCCCTAAAGGGCTAACACCCATGATTTTAAGATCTCTGCCTCGGGCAGAGGCAGAACTATTAACATTCCTACATCCTCTTTCCCTGCTCAGTCAACTTCAAACACCTTTAACACTTTCAACAACCCTTTTAACACTTCCTTTATCTTTCTCCAGCCTGTACTTCTCTAATGCCAACATCAAAGGTTCAGTCAGGGGCCAACTTAATTCCGTACCTTTTCCCACCAAGATGCTGAAACATCAGTATACAACATTTCATCCTGTTCTGCTTCTCAAAAAACAACATTAACTGTAGCAAAATATTAGAGTTTAAAGTTCCATTTAGGGGCCACTTTTCTCCACATTCCAGCTTATAAAGCGGCCACCACTGATTACGATATTTTATCAACGTTTTCCTGTTCACACTTCCACCGGCAGATCCTCCAATATCCTTCCAGTGACTTAAAACACATCCTAACATACTTTTCTTTAAAATTTCACTGCTTGTTTGCCCCCCCAGTTTCCAGTTTACACTTTCAGAATACACATGTTACTTACAAAAGCGTATCACAAAACGTATCACTCACAAAAATACGGGCACGCAATATCTTTCAGTAGCGATGTCACAAAACTACTATTACCAGCAATATTGCCAAAATCACAGTAACAATAGTCAGAGTCAAATTCCACATGCGATAAGTCAGAAAACCGAACTGTGTAACACCGTAACCATATCTTTCTTAGAACAATGCCACGAACCTACTATTACCACCAGGAAAATAGCCAAAATCGCAGTAACAATAACCAGAGTTAAATACCATACTCCATGAGTCAGAAAACCGAAATAGACAACACAATTCCAGATGGACCTTAAAGCGAGCTCCTTCCTTAAGGTCCCCAAACATGTACTTATGGTGCTAACCACAAAGTATATACCAAACACTGCCTCGCAGAAGATCACCTTCTGACTTACAGACAGTTCCAGATGACCGGTCTACCAGAAAACCAAACCAGAATAAAGAATATACTCACTTACAATGATGGGGTCCTTGTCTGCCTCCGCAGTGATCCGGTGAGTCGAGGAGTCCCTCCGGGAAATCCCGGGGGTACCCTAGGGAGTCCTGTTCGCAGCAGGTCCTGCAGTCTGGCAGAGAGGTTGTCCCATCTGGGTCGCCAAATTGATTCAAAGATTGAAGCCGAAATTCCTTGAAGTGGTATATTCTTTATTGCAGCGCTGGATGCACGGGGGATCTCTCCACCTATCGTGCATACCCAAAGCAGAAAGCAGTCTTGAATTTATACAATCAATCTATCAATATTCTACAAGCACCTATACATATGCATTACCTATCCCCGCCTTCCCTCGCTTCTCATGCTAATTAGCCTTTTGGCACCTTGCGCCTGCGCAGAGCCTTCCAAGAATTGTGGGCAGGGGTCTTTGGGACGTGGGCAGGGGTCTTTGGGAGGAAGACCACGAGTCTTCCTCACAGTGTACTTTTCACCTTTGGTCAGGAATCTGCTGAATTGGCATGTTTCTTAATTGCAAGAGCTGCTTGTTGCTAATTCTCCCGTTTGTTGTATCTTTATAATGAATTCCAATGTCCAGTTTCGAGATTTATAGTCCTTACATTCGTTTCTCTGTCCGCCTGCCGCTTCCTTATCATGAGTTCCAGTGTCTTCTTTCGAGATATACAGTCCTTGTCTGGGGATTGTCCTTGCCTCCCCAATACCTCCTTAATCAATCCCCCCTTTTCTTTTCCCATGCAAATTCTTTTGCATCAGATACTTTCATTATTTACAGTAACACAACAAAGCAGGCATCTAAACAACATGCACACAAATATTCCTAACACTACTAATACGATTAGAGCAATGAATACTTGTTTCAACCATTGGAAATTGGGCAACCAGGAGGTTAACTTATTCCATAGTTCACTAAAACTCCAGGAAAGATCATCTTTACTGATCTCATGGAGGATCCTTGTCTGCTTCCATAGTTCTTCCAGGTCGGTAGAGATCCTTCCACTCTGATCTACATACATACAACAACTTGTGTTTATTACTGTACAGACTCCCCCTTGAGTGGCCAGTAACAAGTCTAGGGCCATCCGATTTTGTAATACGACCTGTGATAAACTAGATATCTCTTCTTGTTGAGCCTTTATAGCATCCAGAATTTTGTTTTCTAACTTCTCTATAATTGCAGAAATATTAACTATTGCCTTTTCCAATTCACTCACTCCTAACCATGGGATAAACCATCGCACAAAACTATGAAAAGGGCTGTGTCTCTCTACCAATGGATTGTTAATTTTTCATCTGATTCTCCGCATATGAGTTCTCAAGTAACCTCGAGGCACTACATCATGTACTGTCATATTGGGGACTACCGCTCCAAGAGTGCAAGTTCCCTTCCAATTCTCAGGCAAGACCTTACGGGCTGTATCATTGCATAGCCAATACCACCCTTTTCCTTCTGGAACCGGCCAGCTGGTTGAATTTGCCCAGCCGCTAGTCGTACTAATATCAATTGTTCAATTACAAGATGTCTGATTTCCCACATAAGTAGTATCCGTATTTATACAATGCTGTTTTCCTATACCCTTAGGCGGGTTACACCTTTGTACACATACATAATAGGATTCTAACGGCATGAAGCTACTCACTTCTAGTTCCAAAACTGCTTAATATTTTCGACCCCGAGATGTGTTTTCCCACAAATTAGTCCAAGATAAGTTTGCAGGCAAGGGAATCCCAATTAACGATACACCCTTATTCCCATGCTGTTGCAGATGGGTGCATACCCAACAGTTCGTCTTATTAGTTACTTGAGAAATTGTTTGTATTAAGGTTAGGTGTAAGTTCTCATCCCAAGTTGCCCACCCCAAATCCGAGAACCGCACCCCTGCAATCATTAGGATCTGGAAAACCGTAATTTTGTTGGTCCAATTGGAGTGGTGGTCCATATCCTCGCCGGGGCCTTCTTCACCCTTGAATTGTGGATCCAAGCTGCTTGCTTCTTAATCTTGATGGCGGTGTGTGTTGTCAGTAATACTTGGTATGGTCCCATCCACTTTCCTTCCATTTTTCCTGCACGGGTTGTCCTGAAAAAGTCTTTATATCTATATAATCCCCGAGCTTAAAGGGGTGGATTGGTTGATCCAACCCTCTAGCCCTGGTCCCTAAAACAAATGTATGTACTTTATTTAATTGTTTCTGAAGTTCAGTTATATAAGCATATAAATATTCTGATCCTAACTGCGTTAGGTCCTCTCCACTAAATAGAAATTGCTATGGCCTTCCATATAAGATTTTGAAGGGACTCAAATTTCCTTTTATTCTAGGTTTAACTCTAATTCCAAGTAATGCTAAAGGGAGGGATTGAGGCCATGACAAATTAGCTTCTTATCCAATTTTAGCTATTTATTGTTTAATTAAATGGTTCATTTTTTCTACCTGTCCACTTGCCTGTGGTCTAGAAGGAGTATGCAGCTGCCAATCTATCTTTAGAATCTTACTTATCTGTTCTACCACTTGTGCACAAAAATGTGAAACTCTATCAGAAGACATTGCTACTAGAATCCCAAAGCGTGGTATTATTTCATTTAACAAGACTTTAACCACTTCTCTTGCTTTGTTTGTTCGACAGGGAAAGGCTTCAGGCCTTCCTGAAAACGTCTCAGTAAGAACCAGTAAATAAAGATACCCCCCTTTTCTAGGGAGTTCTGAAAAATCAATTTGCCACTGTTGCCCCGAATAATTTCCTTTACCGATTATTCCAAATTTTATTCTATCCTTGGTATTGGGGTTCTTGTGTAAGCAAATGCTACGTTGTTGAGTTACTTGTTTTATCATATCGTCCCACTAATGTCTGACTCAGGCTCTTATGCAGTGTGCCAGCTCCCCAGTGCGTTTTATTGTGTTCTGTAAGAACTATGGGCCATGTCAAACTAGAGGGTATTACTATGTGATTATCTTTTAAATATACTCATCCGTCTGGTTTCATTTTACCTTTCAAATCTTCAATTAATTTTAAGTCTTCTTTTGTATAATTTGGATATAGTTTGGATTTTACCGTCTGGTATCAAAGACAATGCCTTCACCTCAGTTATTTCAGCTGCCTGCTTAGCCTCTGCCAATCGATTTTCCAATTTCAAAATCGGTGTTCCCCTTTTGGTGTCCCTGACAATGCATGATAGCTACCTTTTCTGGTTGTTTTACAGCCTCTAACAATTTTAAAATTGCTTCAGCATACTTTGTGTTTTCACTGAGCGGTCAGCAATCCATGTTCTTTCCAAATTGCTCCATGAGCATGTACCACGCCGAATGTATATTTAGAATCTGTCCAAATATTTACCCTTTTTCCCGCTGCCAGTTCCAATGCTCTCGTGAGAGCAACTATCTCCGCCTTTTGAGCTGATGTTCCAGGGGGTAAAGGCTTAGACTCGATTACCTGCTGAGTAGTTGTTAGAGCATATCCAGCTTTACGTTGTCTTTGCCTAACAAAACTGCTCCCATCCGTGAACCAAGTTTCTTCCGCATCTTCCACGGGCTCCTCCTTAAGGTCTGGTCGGCTGGAATGCACAGTCTCTATAGTTTCTAAACAATTGTGAATCACAGGTTGTGCCGGAGCATCACTAAGAAAAGAGGCTAGATTCACAATATTAATTATCACAATTTCCACGTCGTCCTGTTCTACCAATATTGCTTGATATTTCAAAATCATCAATTCTTGTTTAAGTTGTTTAAAGACCTTCTCCAGTCCAGACTAACTTTGACTGGTTAATCTTTATCAATTCACATAGAGGCTTTACCAATAGTCCATCATTATAAATCCAAAGGCGACACCAACCTGTCATTCCTAAAAAGGTTTGTAGCTCCTTTACCATTTGAGGTTCTGGAGTCCGGCAAATGACTTCCTTATGTTCAGTTCCTAGTTCTCGTTGTCCTTCTGAAATGTCAAATCCCAGATAGGTCACACTTTGTTGAGCCAGCTGGACTTTCTGTCAAGAGACTTGATATCCATTTAAACCCACAAAATTAAGACGACTTATAGTCCATTGAATACAACTCCCTTTAGTCTCGGTAGCTATTAAGAGATCATCTACATATTGTAACAAAGCACCTTCAGTGTCCGGAGGTATCCATGTTTCGAGTTCCCTTGCTAATTGGTTTCCAAAAATAGTGGGGCTATTCTTGAATCCTTGAGGTAGTAATGTCCACGTAAGCTGCGTCTTTCTGCCTGAATCGGGATTTTCCCATTCAAAGGCGAATAGGTTTTGGCTTTCTGTGGCTAAGCCTAGGCAGAAGAAGGCATCTTTTAAATCCAGTACGGTAAACCAGACTTGACTATTCTTTAATTTAGTCAGCAAAGTATAAGGGTTTGCCACTACTGGATGGATATCCTCAGTGATTTTATTTATGGCCCTCAAATCCTGAACTAGCCTATAGCTTTTTCATCTGCCTTTTTAATTGGCAATATGGGTGCATTGTATTCTGATTCGCATTCAAGCAATAATCCATACTGTAAAAATTTATCAATTATCTCTTTAATTCCTTTCCTATCTTCTATCCTCAAAGGATATTACTTAACCTTAACGGGTTTCTCTCCTGGCTTTAATTTAATAATTAGTAAGGTCACATTTTTAGCTCTTCCAGGGACTTCGGTAGCCCAAACTCCTGGACATACTTGATCTGTGATCTCTAAAGGTATTTCACTTTTAGGGTCAGTTTGTATTAGTGCCAAGCTTAACACATTTATTAGTTGTTCTTCTCCTGTTCTTAATTCCATTTTCCCTTTTTCAAAGACAATTTCTGCTCCTACTTGCTCTAATAAATCTCTACCTAAGAGTGCCCATGAGGAGCTAGGCATAGATAAAAATCTGTGTATGCCCCATTGTTTCCCTAACTTGTACTTCAAAGGTTCACAAAAATAAGCCTTTTCGGTTACACCTTATCCTGGTTTCAGTTAGAACAGAGTTAATTTTCTTCCTAGTAGCTGGTAGAATGCTATGTTTTGGCTTAGGATGAGAAGAGTGCTGATAACACCCCGATGTTTTAACTGTTGCAGAGCAGTGCTTATACCAGGCAAAGGACATCTCAGCTTCCTGCTCTGTCCTGCCAACAGGCAGGCTGGGGGTGCAGTAAGAGCTGGGAGGGGACAGACCCAGGACAGGTGACCCAAACTAGCCAAAGGGCTATTCCATAGCATCTGACGTCAGGCTAAACAATACATAGGGGTGGCTAGCCAGGGGGAGGGGGCCGGACTGCTCGGGGTTAGGCTGGGCATCGGTCAGCGGGTGGTGAGCAATTGCATTGTGCATCACTTGTTTGTACACATTATTAGTAGTGGTACTATTATCATCATTGTATTATTATTATTATTATTATTATTATTATTATTATTATTATTATTATTATTTTGTCTTATTAAACTGTCTTTATCTCAACTCACAGGCTTCACTTTCCATTTCTCTCCCCCGTCCCAGAGAGGGAGGGGGAGGGGGAGCGAACAGCTGCGTGGTGTTTAGCTGCCGGCCGGGTTAAACCACGACACACCTTTTACCCTAACATAATAATTCTGTGAAGGCATTAATGCTTGATTTAGAACTGAATACGTTGCCCCATAGCAATAAGAAATTTCACTTCCATTCCTCCCCTAGCTTCATTATAACCAGTGGAGGATCCGCTAGGGTAGATTCCCCAGGTCCCCGTTATTCCTGTTGAAATCAGGGGTTGATTACCCTAGGAAAAGGCTAGTCAATTTGTCCTCCAAAGCCAGGTCCAAACCGTTTTGTTTTATTTATTTATTTATTTATTTATTTATTTTCCTTACATTTCGGAGTTGGTCCAAAAATTCCATAGGGCTTTCTTTTAGACCTTGTTGGAAGCATATTCTCAATTCCCAATTCATCCAGGTTTTAGTATTTACTTAACCGTTCATAATTTTCAGGATGATTCGGGTCTTAGTGGGGGTCGGTCAGGGGAATGCAATTGTCCACAGTTCCCTGAACGGTCCCATCAGCAATCCGAGCTCGCACATGAACTCAGGTTGTTTTAAGAGTTGACTGCTTTTCTGTTTCTGTGACAACTCTCTCGGACCGGACCGATCATGGTCCCTTTGCCCTAAAGGGCTAACACCCATGATTTTAAGATCTCTGCCTCAGGCAGAGGCAGAACTATTAACATTCCTACATCCTCTTTCCCTGCTCATTCAACTTCAAACACCTTTAACACTTTCAACAACCCTTTTAACACTTCCTTTATCTTTCTCCAGCCTGTACTTCTCTAATGCCAACATCAAAGGTTCAGTCAGGGGCCAACTTAATTCCGTACCTTTTCCCACCAAGATGCTGAAACATCAGTATACAACATTTCATCCTGTTCTGCTTCTCAAAAAACAACATTAACTGTAGCAAAATATTAGAGTTTAAAGTTCCATTTAGGGGCCACTTTTCTCCACATTCCAGCTTATAAAGCGGCCACCACTGATTACGATATTTTATCAATGTTTTCCTGTTCACACTTCCACCGGCAGATCCTCCAATATCCTTCCAGTGACTTAAAACACAGCCTAACACACTTTTCTTTAAAATTTCACTGCTTGTTTGCCCCCCCCATTTTCCAGTTTACACTTTCAGAATACACATGTTACTTACAAAAGCGTATCACAAAACATATCACTCACAAAAATACGGGCACGCAATATCTTTCAGTAGCGATGTCATAAAACTACTATTACCAGCAATATTGCCAAAATCACCGTAACAATAGTCAGAGTCAAATTCCACATGCGATAAGTCAGAAAACCGAACTGTGTAACACCGTAACGATATCTTTCTTATAACAATGCCACGAACCTACTATTACCACCAGGAAAATAGCCAAAATCGCAGTAACAATAACCAGAGTTAAATACCATACTCCATGAGTCAGAAAACCGAAACAGACAACACAATTCCAGATGGACCTTAAAGCGAGCTCCTTCCTTAAGGTCCCCAAACATGTACTTATGGTGCTAACCACAAAGTATATACCAAACACTGCCTCGCAGAAGATCACCTTCTGACTTACAGACAGTTCCAGATGACCGGTCTACCAGAAAACCAAACCAGAATAAAGAATATACTCACTTACAATGATGGGGTCCTTGTCTGCCTCCGCAGTGATCCGGTGAGTCGAGGAGTCCCTCCGGGAAATCCCGGGGGTACCCTAGGGAGTCCTGTTCCCAGCAGGTCCTGCGGTCCGGCAGAGAGGTTGTCCCATCTGGGTCGCCAAATTGATTCAAAGATCGAAGCCGAAATTCCTTTAAGTGGTATATTCTTTATTGCAGCGCTGGATGCACGGGGGATCTCTCCACCTATCGTGCATACCCAAAGCAGAAAGCAGTCTTGAATTTATACAATCAATCTATCAATATTCTACAAGCACCTATACATATGCATTACCTATCCCCGCCTTCCCTCGCTTCTCATGCTAATTAGCCTTTTGGCACCTTGCGCCTGCGCAGAGCCTTCCAAGAATTGTGGGCAGGGGTCTTTGGGACGTGGGCAGGGGTCTTTGGGAGGAAGACCCCGAGTCTTCCTCACAGTGTACTTTTCACCTTTGGTCAGGAATCTGCTGAATTGGCATGTTTCTTAATTGCAAGAGCTGGTTGTTGCTAATTCTCCCGTTTGTTGTATCTTTATAATGAATTCCAATGTCCAGTTTCGAGAGTTATAGTCCTTACATTCATTTCTCTGTCCGCCTGCCGCTTCCTTATCATGAGTTCCAGTGTCTTGTTTCGAGATATACAGTCCTTGTCTGGGGATTGTCCTTGCCTCCCCAATACCTCCTTAATCAATCCCCCCTTTTCTTTTCCCATGCAAATTCTTTTGCATCAGATACTTTCATTATTTACAGTAACACAACAAAGCAGGCATCTAAACAACATGCACACAAATATTCCTAACACTACTAATACGATTAGAGCAATGAATACTTGTTTCAACCATTGGAAATTGGGCAACCAGGAGTTCAACTTATTCCATAGTTCACTAAAACTCCAGGAAAGATCATCTTTACTGATCTCATGTAGGATCCTTGTCTGCTTCCATATTTCTTCCAGGTCGGTAGAGATCCTTCCACTCTGATCTACATACATACAACAACTTGTGTTTATTACTGTACAGACTCCCCCTTGAGTGGCCAGTAACAAGTCTAGGGCCATCCGATTTTGTAATACTACCTGTGATAAACTAGATATCTCTTCTTGTTGAGCCTTTATAGCATCCAGAATTTTGTTTTCTAACTTCTCTATAATTGCAGAAATATTAACTATTGCCTTTTCCAATTCACTCACTCCTAACCATGGCATAAACCATCGCACAAAACTATGAAAAGGGGTGTGTCTCTCTACCAATGGATTGTTAATTTTTCATCTGATTCTCCGGATATGATTTCTCAAGTAACCTCGAGGCACTATATCTTGTACTGTCATATTGGGGACTACCGCTCCAAGAGTGCAAGTTCCCTTCCAATTCTCGGGCAAGACCTTACGGGCTGTATCATTGCATAGCCAATAGCACCCTTTTCCTTCTGGAACCGTCCAGCTGGTTGAATTTGCCCAGCCGCTAGTCGTACTAATATCAATTGTTCAATTACAAGATGTCTGATTTCCCACATAAGTAGTATCCGTATTTATACAATGCTGTTTTCCTATACCCTTAGGCGGGTTACACCTTTGTACACATACATAATAGGATTCTAACGACACGAAGCTACTCACTTCTAGTTCCAAAACTGCTTAATATTTTCGACCCCAAGATGTGTTTTCCCACAAATTAGTCCAAGATAAGTTTGCAGGCAAGGGAATCCCAATTAACGATACACCTTTATTCCCATGCTGTGGCACATGGGTGCATACCCAACAGTTCGTCTTATTAGCTACTTGAGAAATTGTTTGTATTAAGGTCAGGTGTAAGTTCTCATCCCAAGTTGCCCACCCCAAATCCGAGAACCGCACCCCTGCAATCATTAGGATCTGGAAAACCGTAATTTTGTTGGTCCAATTGGAGTGGTGGTCCATATCCTCGCCGGGGCCTTCTTCACCCTTGAATTGTGGATCCAAGCTGCTTGCTTCTTAATCTTCATGGCGGTGTGTGTTGTCAGTAATACTTGGTATGGTCCCATCCACTTTCCTTCCATTTTTCCTGTAGGGGTTGTCCTGAAAAAGTCTTTATATATATATAATCCCCGAGCTTCAAGGGGTGGATTGGTTGATCCAACCCTCTAGCCCTGGTCCCTAAAACAAATGTATGGACTTTATTTAATTGTTTCTGAAGTTCAGTTATATAAGCATATAAATATTCTGATCCTAACTGCGTTAGGTCCTCTCTACTAAATAGAAATTGCTATGGCCTTCCATATAAGATTTTGAAGGGACTCAAATTTCCTTTTATTCTAGGTTTAACTCTAATTCCAAGTAATGCTAAAGGGAGGGATTGAGGCCATGACAAATTAGCTTCTTATCCAATTTTAGCTATTTATTGTTTAATTAAATGGTTCATTTTTTCTACCTGTCCACTTGCCTGTGGTCTATAAGGAGTATGCAGTTGCCAAGCTATCTTTAGAATCTTACTTATCTGTTCTACCACTTGTGCACAAAAATGTGAAACTCTATCAGAAGACATTGCTACTAGAATCCCAAAGCATGCTATTATTTCATTTAACAAGACTTTAACCACTTCTCTTGCTTTGTTTGTTCGACAGGGAAAGGCTTCAGGCCTTCCTGAAAACGTGTCAGTCAGAACCAGTAAATAATGATACCCCCCTTTTCTAGGGAGTTCTGAAAAATCAATTTGCCACTGTTGCCCCGAATAATTTCCTTTACCGATTATTCCAAATTTTATTCTATCCTTGGTATTGGGGTTATTGTGTAAGCAAATGCTACATTGTTGAGTTACTTGTTTTATCATATCGTCCCACTAATGTCTGACTCAGGCTCTTATGCAGTGTGCCAGCTCCCCAATGCGTTTTATTGTGTTCTGTAAGAACTATGGGCCATGTCAAACTAGAGGGTATTACTATGTGGTTATCTTTTAAATATACTCATCCATCTGGTTTCATTTTACCTTTCAAATCTTCAATTAATTTTAAGTCTTCTTTTGTATAATTTGGATATAGTTTGGATTTTACCGTCTGGTATCAAAGACAATGCCTTCACCTCAGTTATTTCAGCTGCCTGCTTAGCCTCTGCCAATCGATTTTCCAATTTCAAACTCGGTGTTCCCCTTTTGGTGTCCCTGACAATGCATGATAGCTACCTTTTCTGGTTGTTTTACAGCCTCTAACAATTCTAAAATTTCTTCAGCATACTTTGTGTTTTCACTGAGCGGTCAGCAATCCATGGTCTTTCCAAATTGCTCCATGAGCATGTACCACGCCGAATGTATATTTAGAATCTGTCCAAATATTTACCCTTTTTCCCGCTGCCAGTTCCAATGCTCTCGTGAGAGCAACTATCTCCGCCTTTTGAGCTGATGTTCCAGGGGGTAAAGGCTTAGACTCGATTACCTGCTGAGTAGTTGTTATAGCATATCCAGCTTTATGTTGTCTTTGCGTAACAAAACTGCTCCCATCCGTGAACCAAGTTTCTTCCGCATCTTCCATGGGCTCCTCCTTAAGGTCTGGTCGGCTGGAATACACAGTCTCTATAGTTTCTAAACAATCGTGAATCACAGGTTGTGCCGGAGCATCACTAAGAAAAGAGGCTAGATTCACAATATTAATGATCACAATTTCCACGTCGTCCTGTTCTACCAATATTGCTTGATATTTCAAAATCATCAATTCTTGTTTAAGTTGTTTAAAGACTTTTTGTGCTTCTCCAGTCCAGACTAACTTTGACTGGTTAATCTTTATCAATTCACATAGAGGCTTTACCAATAGTCCATCATTATAAATCCAAAGGCGACACCAACCTGTCATTCCTAAAAAGGTTTGTAGCTCCTTTACCATTTGAGGTTCTGGAGTCCGGCAAATGACTTCCTTATGTTCAGTTCCTAGTTCTCGTTGTCCTTCTGAAATGTCAAATCCCAGATAGGTCACACTTTGTTGAGCCAGCTGGACTTTCTGTCAAGAGACTTGATATCCATTTAAACCCACAAAATTAAGACGACTTATAGTCCATTGAATACAACTCCCTTTAGTCTCGGTAGCTATTAAGAGATCATCTACATATTGTAACAAAGCACCTTCAGTGTCCGGAGGTATCCATGTTTCGAGTTCCCTTGCTAATTGGTTTCCAAAAATAGTGGGGCTATTCTTGAATCCTTGAGGTAGTAATGTCCACGTAAGCTGCGTCTTTCTGCCTGAATCGGGATTTTCCCATTCAAAGGCGAATAGGTTTTGGCTTTCTGTGGCTAAGCCTAGGCAGAAGAAGGCATCTTTTAAATCCAGTACGGTAAACCAGACTTGACTATTCTTTAATTTAGTCAGCAAAGTATAAGGGTTTGCCACTACTGGATGGATATCCTCAGTGATTTTATTTATGGCCCTCAAATCCTGAACTAGCCTATAGCTTTTTCATCTGCCTTTTTAATTGGCAATATGGGTGCATTGTATTCTGATTCGCATTCAAGCAATAATCCATACTGTAAAAATTTATCAATTATCTCTTTAATTCCTTTCCTATCTTCTATCCTCAAAGGATATTACTTAACCTTAACGGGTTTCTCTCCTGGCTTTAATTTAATAATTAGTAAGGTCACATTTTTAGCTCTTCCAGGGACTTCGGTAGCCCAAACTCCTGGACATACTTGATCTGTGATCTCTAAAGGTATTTCACTTTTAGGGTCAGTTTGTATTAGTGCCAAGCTTAACACATTTATTAGTTGTTCTTCTCCTGTTCTTAATTCCATTTTCCCTTTTTCAAAGACAATTTCTGCTCCTACTTGCTCTAATAAATCTCTACCTAAGAGTGCCCATGAGGAGCTAGGCATAGATAAAAATCTGTGTATGCCCCATTGTTTCCCTAACTTGTACTTCAAAGGTTCACAAAAATAAGCCTTTTCGGTTACACCTTATCCTGGTTTCAGTTAGAACAGAGTTAATTTTCTTCCTAGTAGCTGGTAGAATGCTATGTTTTGGCTTAGGATGAGAAGAGTGCTGATAACACCCCGATGTTTTAACTGTTGCAGAGCAGTGCTTATACCAGGCAAAGGACATCTCAGCTTCTTGCTCTGTCCTGCCAACAGGCAGGCTGGGGGTGCAGTAAGAGCTGGGAGGGGACAGACCCAGGACAGGTGACCCAAACTAGCCAAAGGGCTATTCCATAGCATCTGACGTCAGGCTAAACAATACATAGGGGTGGCTAGCCAGGGGGAGGGGGCCGGACTGCTCGGGGTTAGGCTGGGCATCGGTCAGCGGGTGGTGAGCAATTGCATTGTGCATCACTTGTTTGTACACATTATTAGTAGTGGTACTATTATCATCATTGTATTATTATTATTATTATTATTATTATTATTATTATTATTATTATTATTATTTTGTCTTATTAAACTGTCTTTATCTCAACTCACAGGCTTCACTTTCCATTTCTCTCCCCCGTCCCAGAGAGGGAGGGGGAGGGGGAGCGAACAGCTGCGTGGTGTTTAGCTGCCGGCCGGGTTAAACCACGACACACCTTTTACCCTAACATAATAATTCTGTGAAGGCATTAATGCTTGATTTAGAACTGAATACGTTGCCCCATAGCAATAAGAAATTTCACTTCCATTCCTCCCCTAGCTTCATTATAACCAGTGGAGGATCCGCTAGGGTAGATTCCCCAGGTCCCCGTTATTCCTGTTGAAATCAGGGGTTGATTACCCTAGGAAAAGGCTAGTCAATTTGTCCTCCAAAGCCAGGTCCAAACCGTTTTGTTTTATTTATTTATTTATTTATTTATTTATTTTCCTTACATTTCGGAGTTGGTCCAAAAATTCCATAGGGCTTTCTTTTAGACCTTGTTGGAAGCATATTCTCAATTCCCAATTCATCCAGGTTTTAGTATTTACTTAACCGTTCATAATTTTCAGGATGATTCGGGTCTTAGTGGGGGTCGGTCAGGGGAATGCAATTGTCCACAGTTCCCTGAACGGTCCCATCAGCAATCCGAGCTCGCACATGAACTCAGGTTGTTTTAAGAGTTGACTGCTTTTCTGTTTCTGTGACAACTCTCTCGGACCGGACCGATCATGGTCCCTTTGCCCTAAAGGGCTAACACCCATGATTTTAAGATCTCTGCCTCAGGCAGAGGCAGAACTATTAACATTCCTACATCCTCTTTCCCTGCTGATTCAACTTCAAACACCTTTAACACTTTCAACAACCCTTTTAACACTTCCTTTATCTTTCTCCAGCCTGTACTTCTCTAATGCCAACATCAAAGGTTCAGTCAGGGGCCAACTTAATTCCGTACCTTTTCCCACCAAGATGCTGAAACATCAGTATACAACATTTCATCCTGTTCTGCTTCTCAAAAAACAACATTAACTGTAGCAAAATATTAGAGTTTAAAGTTCCATTTAGGGGCCACTTTTCTCCACATTCCAGCTTATAAAGCGGCCACCACTGATTACGATATTTTATCAATGTTTTCCTGTTCACACTTCCACCGGCAGATCCTCCAATATCCTTCCAGTGACTTAAAACACAGCCTAACACACTTTTCTTTAAAATTTCACTGCTTGTTTGCCCCCCCCATTTTCCAGTTTACACTTTCAGAATACACATGTTACTTACAAAAGCGTATCACAAAACATATCACTCACAAAAATACGGGCACGCAATATCTTTCAGTAGCGATGTCATAAAACTACTATTACCAGCAATATTGCCAAAATCACCGTAACAATAGTCAGAGTCAAATTCCACATGCGATAAGTCAGAAAACCGAACTGTGTAACACCGTAACGATATCTTTCTTATAACAATGCCACGAACCTACTATTACCACCAGGAAAATAGCCAAAATCGCAGTAACAATAACCAGAGTTAAATACCATACTCCATGAGTCAGAAAACCGAAACAGACAACACAATTCCAGATGGACCTTAAAGCGAGCTCCTTCCTTAAGGTCCCCAAACATGTACTTATGGTGCTAACCACAAAGTATATACCAAACACTGCCTCGCAGAAGATCACCTTCTGACTTACAGACAGTTCCAGATGACCGGTCTACCAGAAAACCAAACCAGAATAAAGAATATACTCACTTACAATGATGGGGTCCTTGTCTGCCTCCGCAGTGATCCGGTGAGTCGAGGAGTCCCGCCGGGAAATCCCGGGGGTACCCTAGGGAGTCCTGTTCCCAGCAGGTCCTGCGGTCCGGCAGAGAGGTTGTCCCATCTGGGTCGCCAAATTGATTCAAAGATCGAAGCCGAAATTCCTTTAAGTGGTCTATTCTTTATTGCAGCGCTGGATGCACGGGGGATCTCTCCACCTATCGTGCATACCCAAAGCAGAAAGCAGTCTTGAATTTATACAATCAATCTATCAATATTCTACAAGCACCTATACATATGCATTACCTATCCCCGCCTTCCCTCGCTTCTCATGCTAATTAGCCTTTTGGCACCTTGCGCCTGCGCAGAGCCTTCCAAGAATTGTGGGCAGGGGTCTTTGGGACGTGGGCAGGGGTCTTTGGGAGGAAGACCCCGAGTCTTCCTCACAGTGTACTTTTCACCTTTGGTCAGGAATCTGCTGAATTGGCATGTTTCTTAATTGCAAGAGCTGGTTGTTGCTAATTCTCCCGTTTGTTGTATCTTTATAATGAATTCCAATGTCCAGTTTCGAGAGTTATAGTCCTTACATTCATTTCTCTGTCCGCCTGCCGCTTCCTTATCATGAGTTCCAGTGTCTTGTTTCGAGATATACAGTCCTTGTCTGGGGATTGTCCTTGCCTCCCCAATACCTCCTTAATCAATCCCCCCTTTTCTTTTCCCATGCAAATTCTTTTGCATCAGATACTTTCATTATTTACAGTAACACAACAAAGCAGGCATCTAAACAACATGCACACAAATATTCCTAACACTACTAATACGATTAGAGCAATGAATACTTGTTTCAACCATTGGAAATTGGGCAACCAGGAGTTCAACTTATTCCATAGTTCACTAAAACTCCAGGAAAGATCATCTTTACTGATCTCATGTAGGATCCTTGTCTGCTTCCATATTTCTTCCAGGTCGGTAGAGATCCTTCCACTCTGATCTACATACATACAACAACTTGTGTTTATTACTGTACAGACTCCCCCTTGAGTGGCCAGTAACAAGTCTAGGGCCATCCGATTTTGTAATACTACCTGTGATAAACTAGATATCTCTTCTTGTTGAGCCTTTATAGCATCCAGAATTTTGTTTTCTAACTTCTCTATAATTGCAGAAATATTAACTATTGCCTTTTCCAATTCACTCACTCCTAACCATGGCATAAACCATCGCACAAAACTATGAAAAGGGGTGTGTCTCTCTACCAATGGATTGTTAATTTTTCATCTGATTCTCCGGATATGATTTCTCAAGTAACCTCGAGGCACTATATCTTGTACTGTCATATTGGGGACTACCGCTCCAAGAGTGCAAGTTCCCTTCCAATTCTCGGGCAAGACCTTACGGGCTGTATCATTGCATAGCCAATAGCACCCTTTTCCTTCTGGAACCGTCCAGCTGGTTGAATTTGCCCAGCCGCTAGTCGTACTAATATCAATTGTTCAATTACAAGATGTCTGATTTCCCACATAAGTAGTATCCGTATTTATACAATGCTGTTTTCCTATACCCTTAGGCGGGTTACACCTTTGTACACATACATAATAGGATTCTAACGACACGAAGCTACTCACTTCTAGTTCCAAAACTGCTTAATATTTTCGACCCCAAGATGTGTTTTCCCACAAATTAGTCCAAGATAAGTTTGCAGGCAAGGGAATCCCAATTAACGATACACCTTTATTCCCATGCTGTGGCACATGGGTGCATACCCAACAGTTCGTCTTATTAGCTACTTGAGAAATTGTTTGTATTAAGGTCAGGTGTAAGTTCTCATCCCAAGTTGCCCACCCCAAATCCGAGAACCGCACCCCTGCAATCATTAGGATCTGGAAAACCGTAATTTTGTTGGTCCAATTGGAGTGGTGGTCCATATCCTCGCCGGGGCCTTCTTCACCCTTGAATTGTGGATCCAAGCTGCTTGCTTCTTAATCTTCATGGCGGTGTGTGTTGTCAGTAATACTTGGTATGGTCCCATCCACTTTCCTTCCATTTTTCCTGTAGGGGTTGTCCTGAAAAAGTCTTTATATATATATAATCCCCGAGCTTCAAGGGGTGGATTGGTTGATCCAACCCTCTAGCCCTGGTCCCTAAAACAAATGTATGGACTTTATTTAATTGTTTCTGAAGTTCAGTTATATAAGCATATAAATATTCTGATCCTAACTGCGTTAGGTCCTCTCTACTAAATAGAAATTGCTATGGCCTTCCATATAAGATTTTGAAGGGACTCAAATTTCCTTTTATTCTAGGTTTAACTCTAATTCCAAGTAATGCTAAAGGGAGGGATTGAGGCCATGACAAATTAGCTTCTTATCCAATTTTAGCTATTTATTGTTTAATTAAATGGTTCATTTTTTCTACCTGTCCACTTGCCTGTGGTCTATAAGGAGTATGCAGTTGCCAAGCTATCTTTAGAATCTTACTTATCTGTTCTACCACTTGTGCACAAAAATGTGAAACTCTATCAGAAGACATTGCTACTAGAATCCCAAAGCATGCTATTATTTCATTTAACAAGACTTTAACCACTTCTCTTGCTTTGTTTGTTCGACAGGGAAAGGCTTCAGGCCTTCCTGAAAACGTGTCAGTCAGAACCAGTAAATAATGATACCCCCCTTTTCTAGGGAGTTCTGAAAAATCAATTTGCCACTGTTGCCCCGAATAATTTCCTTTACCGATTATTCCAAATTTTATTCTATCCTTGGTATTGGGGTTATTGTGTAAGCAAATGCTACATTGTTGAGTTACTTGTTTTATCATATCGTCCCACTAATGTCTGACTCAGGCTCTTATGCAGTGTGCCAGCTCCCCAATGCGTTTTATTGTGTTCTGTAAGAACTATGGGCCATGTCAAACTAGAGGGTATTACTAATGTGGTTATCTTTTAAATATACTCATCCATCTGGTTTCATTTTACCTTTCAAATCTTCAATTAATTTTAAGTCTTCTTTTGTATAATTTGGATATAGTTTGGATTTTACCGTCTGGTATCAAAGACAATGCCTTCACCTCAGTTATTTCAGCTGCCTGCTTAGCCTCTGCCAATCGATTTTCCAATTTCAAACTCGGTGTTCCCCTTTTGGTGTCCCTGACAATGCATGATAGCTACCTTTTCTGGTTGTTTTACAGCCTCTAACAATTCTAAAATTTCTTCAGCATACTTTGTGTTTTCACTGAGCGGTCAGCAATCCATGGTCTTTCCAAATTGCTCCATGAGCATGTACCACGCCGAATGTATATTTAGAATCTGTCCAAATATTTACCCTTTTTCCCGCTGCCAGTTCCAATGCTCTCGTGAGAGCAACTATCTCCGCCTTTTGAGCTGATGTTCCAGGGGGTAAAGGCTTAGACTCGATTACCTGCTGAGTAGTTGTTATAGCATATCCAGCTTTACGTTGTCTTTGCGTAACAAAACTGCTCCCATCCGTGAACCAAGTTTCTTCCGCATCTTCCATGGGCTCCTCCTTAAGGTCTGGTCGGCTGGAATACACAGTCTCTATAGTTTCTAAACAATCGTGAATCACAGGTTGTGCCGGAGCATCACTAAGAAAAGAGGCTAGATTCACAATATTAATGATCACAATTTCCACGTCGTCCTGTTCTACCAATATTGCTTGATATTTCAAAATCATCAATTCTTGTTTAAGTTGTTTAAAGACTTTTTGTGCTTCTCCAGTCCAGACTAACTTTGACTGGTTAATCTTTATCAATTCACATAGAGGCTTTACCAATAGTCCATCATTATAAATCCAAAGGCGACACCAACCTGTCATTCCTAAAAAGGTTTGTAGCTCCTTTACCATTTGAGGTTCTGGAGTCCGGCAAATGACTTCCTTATGTTCAGTTCCTAGTTCTCGTTGTCCTTCTGAAATGTCAAATCCCAGATAGGTCACACTTTGTTGAGCCAGCTGGACTTTCTGTCAAGAGACTTGATATCCATTTAAACCCAGAAAATTAAGACGACTTATAGTCCATTGAATACAACTCCCTTTAGTCTCGGTAGCTATTAAGAGATCATCTACATATTGTAACAAAGCACCTTCAGTGTCCGGAGGTATCCATGTTTCGAGTTCCCTTGCTAATTGGTTTCCAAAAATAGTGGGGCTATTCTTGAATCCTTCAGGTAGTAATGTCCACGTAAGCTGCGTCTTTCTGCCTGAATCGGGATTTTCCCATTCAAAGGCGAATAGGTTTTGGCTTTCTGTGGCTAAGCCTAGGCAGAAGAAGGCATCTTTTAAATCCAGTACGGTAAACCAGACTTGACTATTCTTTAATTTAGTCAGCAAAGTATAAGGGTTTGCCACTACTGGATGGATATCCTCAGTGATTTTATTTATGGCCCTCAAATCCTGAACTAGCCTATAGCTTTTTCATCTGCCTTTTTAATTGGCAATATGGGTGCATTGTATTCTGATTCGCATTCAAGCAATAATCCATACTGTAAAAATTTATCAATTATCTCTTTAATTCCTTTCCTATCTTCTATCCTCAAAGGATATTACTTAACCTTAACGGGTTTCTCTCCTGGCTTTAATTTAATAATTAGTAAGGTCACATTTTTAGCTCTTCCAGGGACTTCGGTAGCCCAAACTCCTGGACATACTTGATCTGTGATCTCTAAAGGTATTTCACTTTTAGGGTCAGTTTGTATTAGTGCCAAGCTTAACACATTTATTAGTTGTTCTTCTCCTGTTCTTAATTCCATTTTCCCTTTTTCAAAGACAATTTCTGCTCCTACTTGCTCTAATAAATCTCTACCTAAGAGTGCCCATGAGGAGCTAGGCATAGATAAAAATCTGTGTATGCCCCATTGTTTCCCTAACTTGTACTTCAAAGGTTCACAAAAATAAGCCTTTTCGGTTACACCTTATCCTGGTTTCAGTTAGAACAGAGTTAATTTTCTTCCTAGTAGCTGGTAGAATGCTATGTTTTGGCTTAGGATGAGAAGAGTGCTGATAACACCCCGATGTTTTAACTGTTGCAGAGCAGTGCTTATACCAGGCAAAGGACATCTCAGCTTCTTGCTCTGTCCTGCCAACAGGCAGGCTGGGGGTGCAGTAAGAGCTGGGAGGGGACAGACCCAGGACAGGTGACCCAAACTAGCCAAAGGGCTATTCCATAGCATCTGACGTCAGGCTAAACAATACATAGGGGTGGCTAGCCAGGGGGAGGGGGCCGGACTGCTCGGGGTTAGGCTGGGCATCGGTCAGCGGGTGGTGAGCAATTGCATTGTGCATCACTTGTTTGTACACATTATTAGTAGTGGTACTATTATCATCATTGTATTATTATTATTATTATTATTATTATTATTATTTTGTCTTATTAAACTGTCTTTATCTCAACTCACAGGCTTCACTTTCCATTTCTCTCCCCCGTCCCAGAGAGGGAGGGGGAGGGGGAGCGAACAGCTGCGTGGTGTTTAGCTGCCGGCCGGGTTAAACCACGACACACCTTTTACCCTAACATAATAATTCTGTGAAGGCATTAATGCTTGATTTAGAACTGAATACGTTGCCCCATAGCAATAAGAAATTTCACTTCCATTCCTCCCCTAGCTTCATTATAACCAGTGGAGGATCCGCTAGGGTAGATTCCCCAGGTCCCCGTTATTCCTGTTGAAATCAGGGGTTGATTACCCTAGGAAAAGGCTAGTCAATTTGTCCTCCAAAGCCAGGTCCAAACCGTTTTGTTTTATTTATTTATTTATTTATTTATTTATTTTCCTTACATTTCGGAGTTGGTCCAAAAATTCCATAGGGCTTTCTTTTAGACCTTGTTGGAAGCATATTCTCAATTCCCAATTCATCCAGGTTTTAGTATTTACTTAACCGTTCATAATTTTCAGGATGATTCGGGTCTTAGTGGGGGTCGGTCAGGGGAATGCAATTGTCCACAGTTCCCTGAACGGTCCCATCAGCAATCCGAGCTCGCACATGAACTCAGGTTGTTTTAAGAGTTGACTGCTTTTCTGTTTCTGTGACAACTCTCTCGGACCGGACCGATCATGGTCCCTTTGCCCTAAAGGGCTAACACCCATGATTTTAAGATCTCTGCCTCAGGCAGAGGCAGAACTATTAACATTCCTACATCCTCTTTCCCTGCTGATTCAACTTCAAACACCTTTAACACTTTCAACAACCCTTTTAACACTTCCTTTATCTTTCTCCAGCCTGTACTTCTCTAATGCCAACATCAAAGGTTCAGTCAGGGGCCAACTTAATTCCGTACCTTTTCCCACCAAGATGCTGAAACATCAGTATACAACATTTCATCCTGTTCTGCTTCTCAAAAAACAACATTAACTGTAGCAAAATATTAGAGTTTAAAGTTCCATTTAGGGGCCACTTTTCTCCACATTCCAGCTTATAAAGCGGCCACCACTGATTACGATATTTTATCAATGTTTTCCTGTTCACACTTCCACCGGCAGATCCTCCATAATCCTTCCAGTGACTTAAAACACATCCTAACACACTTTTCTTTAAAATTTCACTGCTTGTTTGCCCCCCCCAGTTTCCAGTTTACACTTTCAGAATACACATGTTACTTACAAAAGCGTATCACAAAACATATCACTCACAAAAATACGGGCACGCAATATCTTTCAGTAGCGATGTCATAAAACTACTATTACCAGCAATATTGCCAAAATCACCGTAACAATAGTCAGAGTCAAATTCCACATGCGATAAGTCAGAAAACCGAACTGTGTAACACCGTAACGATATCTTTCTTATAACAATGCCACGAACCTACTATTACCACCAGGAAAATAGCCAAAATCGCAGTAACAATAACCAGAGTTAAATACCATACTCCATGAGTCAGAAAACCGAAACAGACAACACAATTCCAGATGGACCTTAAAGCGAGCTCCTTCCTTAAGGTCCCCAAACATGTACTTATGGTGCTAACCACAAAGTATATACCAAACACTGCCTCGCAGAAGATCACCTTCTGACTTACAGACAGTTCCAGATGACCGGTCTACCAGAAAACCAAACCAGAATAAAGAATATACTCACTTACAATGATGGGGTCCTTGTCTGCCTCCGCAGTGATCCGGTGAGTCGCGGAGTCCCGCCGGGAAATCCCGGGGGTACCCTAGGGAGTCCTGTTCCCAGCAGGTCCTGCGGTCCGGCAGAGAGGTTGTCCCATCTGGGTCGCCAAATTGATTCAAAGATCGAAGCCGAAATTCCTTTAAGTGGTCTATTCTTTATTGCAGCGCTGGATGCACGGGGGATCTCTCCACCTATCGTGCATACCCAAAGCAGAAAGCAGTCTTGAATTTATACAATCAATCTATCAATATTCTACAAGCACCTATACATATGCATTACCTATCCCCGCCTTCCCTCGCTTCTCATGCTAATTAGCCTTTTGGCACCTTGCGCCTGCGCAGAGCCTTCCAAGAATTGTGGGCAGGGGTCTTTGGGACGTGGGCAGGGGTCTTTGGGAGGAAGACCCCGAGTCTTCCTCACAGTGTACTTTTCACCTTTGGTCAGGAATCTGCTGAATTGGCATGTTTCTTAATTGCAAGAGCTGGTTGTTGCTAATTCTCCCGTTTGTTGTATCTTTATAATGAATTCCAATGTCCAGTTTCGAGAGTTATAGTCCTTACATTCATTTCTCTGTCCGCCTGCCGCTTCCTTATCATGAGTTCCAGTGTCTTGTTTCGAGATATACAGTCCTTGTCTGGGGATTGTCCTTGCCTCCCCAATACCTCCTTAATCAATCCCCCCTTTTCTTTTCCCATGCAAATTCTTTTGCATCAGATACTTTCATTATTTACAGTAACACAACAAAGCAGGCATCTAAACAACATGCACACAAATATTCCTAACACTACTAATACGATTAGAGCAATGAATACTTGTTTCAACCATTGGAAATTGGGCAACCAGGAGGTTAACTTATTCCATAGTTCACTAAAACTCCAGGAAAGATCATCTTTACTGATCTCATGTAGGATCCTTGTCTGCTTCCAGATTTCTTCCAGGTCGGTAGAGATCCTTCCACTCTGATCTACATACATACAACAACTTGTGTTTATTACTGTACAGACTCCCCCTTGAGTGGCCAGTAACAAGTCTAGGGCCATCCGATTTTGTAATACGACCTGTGATAAACTAGATATCTCTTCTTGTTGAGCCTTTATAGCATCCAGAATTTTGTTTTCTAACTTCTCTATAATTGCAGAAATATTAACTATTGCCTTTTCCAATTCACTCACTCCTAACCATGGGATAAACCATCGCACAAAACTATGAAAAGGGGTGTGTCTCTCTACCAATGGATTGTTAATTTTTCATCTGATTCTCCGGATATGATTTCTCAAGTAACCTCGAGGCACTATATCTTGTACTGTCATATTGGGGACTACCGCTCCAAGAGTGCAAGTTCCCTTCCAATTCTCGGGCAAGACCTTACGGGCTGTATCATTTCATAGCCAATAGCACCCTTTTCCTTCTGGAACCGTCCAGCTGGTTGAATTTGCCCAGCCGCTAGTCGTACTAATATCAATTGTTCAATTACAAGATGTCTGATTTCCCACATAAGTAGTATCCGTATTTATACAATGCTGTTTTCCTATACCCTTAGGCGGGTTACACCTTTGTACACATACATAATAGGATTCTAACGACACGAAGCTACTCACTTCTAGTTCCAAAACTGCTTAATATTTTCGACCCCAAGATGTGTTTTCCCACAAATTAGTCCAAGATAAGTTTGCAGGCAAGGGAATCCCAATTAACGATACACCTTTATTCCCATGCTGTGGCACATGGGTGCATACCCAACAGTTCGTCTTATTAGCTACTTGAGAAATTGTTTGTATTAAGGTCAGGTGTAAGTTCTCATCCCAAGTTGCCCACCCCAAATCCGAGAACCGCACCCCTGCAATCATTAGGATCTGGAAAACCGTAATTTTGTTGGTCCAATTGGAGTGGTGGTCCATATCCTCGCCGGGGCCTTCTTCACCCTTGAATTGTGGATCCAAGCTGCTTGCTTCTTAATCTTCATGGCGGTGTGTGTTGTCAGTAATACTTGGTATGGTCCCATCCACTTTCCTTCCATTTTTCCTGTAGGGGTTGTCCTGAAAAAGTCTTTATATATATATAATCCCCGAGCTTCAAGGGGTGGATTGGTTGATCCAACCCTCTAGCCCTGGTCCCTAAAACAAATGTATGGACTTTATTTAATTGTTTCTGAAGTTCAGTTATATAAGCATATAAATATTCTGATCCTAACTGCGTTAGGTCCTCTCCACTAAATAGAAATTGCTATGGCCTTCCATATAAGATTTTGAAGGGACTCAAATTTCCTTTTATTCTAGGTTTAACTCTAATTCCAAGTAATGCTAAAGGGAGGGATTGAGGCCATGACAAATTAGCTTCTTATCCAATTTTAGCTATTTATTGTTTAATTAAATGGTTCATTTTTTCTACCTGTCCACTTGCCTGTGGTCTATAAGGAGTATGCAGTTGCCAAGCTATCTTTAGAATCTTACTTATCTGTTCTACCACTTGTGCACAAAAATGTGAAACTCTATCAGAAGACATTGCTACTAGAATCCCAAAGCATGCTATTATTTCATTTAACAAGACTTTAACCACTTCTCTTGCTTTGTTTGTTCGACAGGGAAAGGCTTCAGGCCTTCCTGAAAACGTGTCAGTCAGAACCAGTAAATAATGATACCCCCCTTTTCTAGGGAGTTCTGAAAAATCAATTTGCCACTGTTGCCCCGAATAATTTCCTTTACCGATTATTCCAAATTTTATTCTATCCTTGGTATTGGGGTTATTGTGTAAGCAAATGCTACATTGTTGAGTTACTTGTTTTATCATATCGTCCCACTAATGTCTGACTCAGGCTCTTATGCAGTGTGCCAGCTCCCCAATGCGTTTTATTGTGTTCTGTAAGAACTATGGGCCATGTCAAACTAGAGGGTATTACTAATGTGGTTATCTTTTAAATATACTCATCCATCTGGTTTCATTTTACCTTTCAAATCTTCAATTAATTTTAAGTCTTCTTTTGTATAATTTGGATATAGTTTGGATTTTACCGTCTGGTATCAAAGACAATGCCTTCACCTCAGTTATTTCAGCTGCCTGCTTAGCCTCTGCCAATCGATTTTCCAATTTCAAACTCGGTGTTCCCCTTTTGGTGTCCCTGACAATGCATGATAGCTACCTTTTCTGGTTGTTTTACAGCCTCTAACAATTCTAAAATTTCTTCAGCATACTTTGTGTTTTCACTGAGCGGTCAGCAATCCATGGTCTTTCCAAATTGCTCCATGAGCATGTACCACGCCGAATGTATATTTAGAATCTGTCCAAATATTTACCCTTTTTCCCGCTGCCAGTTCCAATGCTCTCGTGAGAGCAACTATCTCCGCCTTTTGAGCTGATGTTCCAGGGGGTAAAGGCTTAGACTCGATTACCTGCTGAGTAGTTGTTATAGCATATCCAGCTTTACGTTGTCTTTGCGTAACAAAACTGCTCCCATCCGTGAACCAAGTTTCTTCCGCATCTTCCATGGGCTCCTCCTTAAGGTCTGGTCGGCTGGAATACACAGTCTCTATAGTTTCTAAACAATCGTGAATCACAGGTTGTGCCGGAGCATCACTAAGAAAAGAGGCTAGATTCACAATATTAATGATCACAATTTCCACGTCGTCCTGTTCTACCAATATTGCTTGATATTTCAAAATCATCAATTCTTGTTTAAGTTGTTTAAAGACTTTTTGTGCTTCTCCAGTCCAGACTAACTTTGACTGGTTAATCTTTATCAATTCACATAGAGGCTTTACCAATAGTCCATAATTATAAATCCAAAGGCGACACCAACCTGTCATTCCTAAAAAGGTTTGTAGCTCCTTTACCATTTGAGGTTCTGGAGTCCGGCAAATGACTTCCTTATGTTCAGTTCCTAGTTCTCGTTGTCCTTCTGAAATGTCAAATCCCAGATAGGTCACACTTTGTTGAGCCAGCTGGACTTTCTGTCAAGAGACTTGATATCCATTTAAACCCAGAAAATTAAGACGACTTATAGTCCATTGAATACAACTCCCTTTAGTCTCGGTAGCTATTAAGAGATCATCTACATATTGTAACAAAGCACCTTCAGTGTCCGGAGGTATCCATGTTTCGAGTTCCCTTGCTAATTGGTTTCCAAAAATAGTGGGGCTATTCTTGAATCCTTCAGGTAGTAATGTCCACGTAAGCTGCGTCTTTCTGCCTGGATCGGGATTTTCCCATTCAAAGGCGAATAGGTTTTGGCTTTCTGTGGCTAAGCCTAGGCAGAAGAAGGCATCTTTTAAATCCAGTACGGTAAACCAGACTTGACTATTCTTTAATTTAGTCAGCAAAGTATAAGGGTTTGCCACTACTGGATGGATATCCTCAGTGATTTTATTTATGGCCCTCAAATCCTGAACTAGCCTATAGCTTTTTCATCTGCCTTTTTAATTGGCAATATGGGTGCATTGTATTCTGATTCGCATTCAAGCAATAATCCATACTGTAAAAATTTATCAATTATCTCTTTAATTCCTTTCCTATCTTCTATCCTCAAAGGATATTACTTAACCTTAACGGGTTTCTCTCCTGGCTTTAATTTAATAATTAGTAAGGTCACATTTTTAGCTCTTCCAGGGACTTCGGTAGCCCAAACTCCTGGACATACTTGATCTGTGATCTCTAAAGGTATTTCACTTTTAGGGTCAGTTTGTATTAGTGCCAAGCTTAACACATTTATTAGTTGTTCTTCTCCTGTTCTTAATTCCATTTTCCCTTTTTCAAAGACAATTTCTGCTCCTACTTGCTCTAATAAATCTCTACCTAAGAGTGCCCATGAGGAGCTAGGCATAGATAAAAATCTGTGTATGCCCCATTGTTTCCCTAACTTGTACTTCAAAGGTTCACAAAAATAAGCCTTTTCGGTTACACCTTATCCTGGTTTCAGTTAGAACAGAGTTAATTTTCTTCCTAGTAGCTGGTAGAATGCTATGTTTTGGCTTAGGATGAGAAGAGTGCTGATAACACCCCGATGTTTTAACTGTTGCAGAGCAGTGCTTATACCAGGCAAAGGACATCTCAGCTTCTTGCTCTGTCCTGCCAACAGGCAGGCTGGGGGTGCAGTAAGAGCTGGGAGGGGACAGACCCAGGACAGGTGACCCAAACTAGCCAAAGGGGTATTCCATAGCATCTGACGTCAGGCTAAACAATACATAGGGGTGGCTAGCCAGGGGGAGGGGGCCGGACTGCTCGGGGTTAGGCTGGGCATCGGTCAGCGGGTGGTGAGCAATTGCATTGTGCATCACTTGTTTGTACACATTATTAGTAGTGGTACTATTATCATCATTGTATTATTATTATTATTATTATTATTATTATTATTATTATTATTATTATTATTATTATTATTATTTTGTCTTATTAAACTGTCTTTATCTCAACTCACAGGCTTCACTTTCCATTTCTCTCCCCCGTCCCAGAGAGGGAGGGGGAGGGGGAGCGAACAGCTGCGTGGTGTTTAGCTGCCGGCCGGGTTAAACCACGACACACCTTTTACCCTAACATAATAATTCTGTGAAGGCATTAATGCTTGATTTAGAACTGAATACGTTGCCCCATAGCAATAAGAAATTTCACTTCCATTCCTCCCCTAGCTTCATTATAACCAGTGGAGGATCCGCTAGGGTAGATTCCCCAGGTCCCCGTTATTCCTGTTGAAATCAGGGGTTGATTACCCTAGGAAAAGGCTAGTCAATTTGTCCTCCAAAGCCAGGTCCAAACCGTTTTGTTTTATTTATTTATTTATTTATTTATTTATTTTCCTTACATTTCGGAGTTGGTCCAAAAATTCCATAGGGCTTTCTTTTAGACCTTGTTGGAAGCATATTCTCAATTCCCAATTCATCCAGGTTTTAGTATTTACTTAACCGTTCATAATTTTCAGGATGATTCGGGTCTTAGTGGGGGTCGGTCAGGGGAATGCAATTGTCCACAGTTCCCTGAACGGTCCCATCAGCAATCCGAGCTCGCACATGAACTCAGGTTGTTTTAAGAGTTGACTGGTTTTCTGTTTCTGTGACAAACTCTCTTGACCGGACCGATCATGGTCCCTTTGCCCTAAAGGGCTAACACCCATGATTTTAAGATCTCTGCCTCGGGCAGAGGCAGAACTATTAACATTCCTACATCCTCTTTCCCTGCTGATTCAACTTCAAACACCTTTAACACTTTCAACAACCCTTTTAACACTTCCTTTATCTTTCTCCAGCCTGTACTTCTCTAATGCCAACATCAAAGGTTCAGTCAGGGGCCAACTTAATTCCGTACCTTTTCCCACCAAGATGCTGAAACATCAGTATACAACATTTCATCCTGTTCTGCTTCTCAAAAAACAACAGTAACTGTAGCAAAATATTAGAGTTTAAAGTTCCATTTAGGGGCCACTTTTCTCCACATTCCAGCTTATAAAGCGGCCACCACTGATTACGATATTTTATCAATGTTTTCCTGTTCACACTTCCACCGGCAGATCCTCCATAATCCTTCCAGTGACTTAAAACACAGCCTAACACACTTTTCTTTAAAATTTCACTGCTTGTTTGCCCCCCCCATTTTCCAGTTTACACTTTCAGAATACACATGTTACTTACAAAAGCGTATCACAAAACATATCACTCACAAAAATACGGGCACGCAATATCTTTCAGTAGCGATGTCATAAAACTACTATTACCAGCAATATTGCCAAAATCACAGTAACAATAGTCAGAGTCAAATTCCACATGCGATAAGTCAGAAAACCGAACTGTGTAACACCGTAACGATATCTTTCTTATAACAATGCCACGAACCTACTATTACCACCAGGAAAATAGCCAAAATCGCAGTAACAATAACCAGAGTTAAATACCATACTCCATGAGTCAGAAAACCGAAACAGACAACACAATTCCAGATGGACCTTAAAGCGAGCTCCTTCCTTAAGGTCCCCAAACATGTACTTATGGTGCTAACCACAAAGTATATACCAAACACTGCCTCGCAGAAGATCACCTTCTGACTTACAGACAGTTCCAGATGACCGGTCTACCAGAAAACCAAACCAGAATAAAGAATATACTCACTTACAATGATGGGGTCCTTGTCTGCCTCCGCAGTGATCCGGTGAGTCGCGGAGTCCCGCCGGGAAATCCCGGGGGTACCCTAGGGAGTCCTGTTCCCAGCAGGTCCTGCGGTCCGGCAGAGAGGTTGTCCCATCTGGGTCGCCAAATTGATTCAAAGATCGAAGCCGAAATTCCTTTAAGTGGTCTATTCTTTATTGCAGCGCTGGATGCACGGGGGATCTCTCCACCTATCGTGCATACCCAAAGCAGAAAGCAGTCTTGAATTTATACAATCAATCTATCAATATTCTACAAGCACCTATACATATGCATTACCTATCCCCGCCTTCCCTCGCTTCTCATGCTAATTAGCCTTTTGGCACCTTGCGCCTGCGCAGAGCCTTCCAAGAATTGTGGGCAGGGGTCTTTGGGACGTGGGCAGGGGTCTTTGGGAGGAAGACCCCGAGTCTTCCTCACAGTGTACTTTTCACCTTTGGTCAGGAATCTGCTGAATTGGCATGTTTCTTAATTGCAAGAGCTGGTTGTTGCTAATTCTCCCGTTTGTTGTATCTTTATAATGAATTCCAATGTCCAGTTTCGAGAGTTATAGTCCTTACATTCATTTCTCTGTCCGCCTGCCGCTTCCTTATCATGAGTTCCAGTGTCTTGTTTCGAGATATACAGTCCTTGTCTGGGGATTGTCCTTGCCTCCCCAATACCTCCTTAATCAATCCCCCCTTTTCTTTTCCCATGCAAATTCTTTTGCATCAGATACTTTCATTATTTACAGTAACACAACAAAGCAGGCATCTAAACAACATGCACACAAATATTCCTAACACTACTAATACGATTAGAGCAATGAATACTTGTTTCAACCATTGGAAATTGGGCAACCAGGAGGTTAACTTATTCCATAGTTCACTAAAACTCCAGGAAAGATCATCTTTACTGATCTCATGTAGGATCCTTGTCTGCTTCCAGATTTCTTCCAGGTCGGTAGAGATCCTTCCACTCTGATCTACATACATACAACAACTTGTGTTTATTACTGTACAGACTCCCCCTTGAGTGGCCAGTAACAAGTCTAGGGCCATCCGATTTTGTAATACTACCTGTGATAAACTAGATATCTCTTCTTGTTGAGCCTTTATAGCATCCAGAATTTTGTTTTCTAACTTCTCTATAATTGCAGAAATATTAACTATTGCCTTTTCCAATTCACTCACTCCTAACCATGGGATAAACCATCGCACAAAACTATGAAAAGGGGTGTGTCTCTCTACCAATGGATTGTTAATTTTTCATCTGATTCTCCGGATATGATTTCTCAAGTAACCTCGAGGCACTATATCTTGTACTGTCATATTGGGGACTACCGCTCCAAGAGTGCAAGTTCCCTTCCAATTCTCGGGCAAGACCTTACGGGCTGTATCATTGCATAGCCAATAGCACCCTTTTCCTTCTGGAACCGTCCAGCTGGTTGAATTTGCCCAGCCGCTAGTCGTACTAATATCAATTGTTCAATTACAAGATGTCTGATTTCCCACATAAGTAGTATCCGTATTTATACAATGCTGTTTTCCTATACCCTTAGGCGGGTTACACCTTTGTACACATACATAATAGGATTCTAACGACACGAAGCTACTCACTTCTAGTTCCAAAACTGCTTAATATTTTCGACCCCAAGATGTGTTTTCCCACAAATTAGTCCAAGATAAGTTTGCAGGCAAGGGAATCCCAATTAACGATACACCCTTATTCCCATGCTGTGGCACATGGGTGCATACCCAACAGTTCGTCTTATTAGCTACTTGAGAAATTGTTTGTATTAAGGTCAGGTGTAAGTTCTCATCCCAAGTTGCCCACCCCAAATCCGAGAACCGCACCCCTGCAATCATTAGGATCTGGAAAACCGTAATTTTGTTGGTCCAATTGGAGTGGTGGTCCATATCCTCGCCGGGGCCTTCTTCATCCTTGAATTGTGGATCCAAGCTGCTTGCTTCTTAATCTTCATGGCGGTGTGTGTTGTCAGTAATACTTGGTATGGTCCCATCCACTTTCCTTCCATTTTTCCTGTAGGGGTTGTCCTGAAAAAGTCTTTATATATATATAATCCCCGAGCTTCAAGGGGTGGATTGGTTGATCCAACCCTCTAGCCCTGGTCCCTAAAACAAATGTATGGACTTTATTTAATTGTTTCTGAAGTTCAGTTATATAAGCATATAAATATTCTGATCCTAACTGCGTTAGGTCCTCTCCACTAAATAGAAATTGCTATGGCCTTCCATATAAGATTTTGAAGGGACTCAAATTTCCTTTTATTCTAGGTTTAACTCTAATTCCAAGTAATGCTAAAGGGAGGGATTGAGGCCATGACAAATTAGCTTCTTATCCAATTTTAGCTATTTATTGTTTAATTAAATGGTTCATTTTTTCTACCTGTCCACTTGCCTGTGGTCTATAAGGAGTATGCAGTTGCCAAGCTATCTTTAGAATCTTACTTATCTGTTCTACCACTTGTGCACAAAAATGTGAAACTCTATCAGAAGACATTGCTACTAGAATCCCAAAGCATGCTATTATTTCATTTAACAAGACTTTAACCACTTCTCTTGCTTTGTTTGTTCGACAGGGAAAGGCTTCAGGCCTTCCTGAAAACGTGTCAGTCAGAACCAGTAAATAATGATACCCCCCTTTTCTAGGGAGTTCTGAAAAATCAATTTGCCACTGTTGCCCCGAATAATTTCCTTTACCGATTATTCCAAATTTTATTCTATCCTTGGTATTGGGGTTATTGTGTAAGCAAATGCTACATTGTTGAGTTACTTGTTTTATCATATCGTCCCACTAATGTCTGACTCAGGCTCTTATGCAGTGTGCCAGCTCCCCAGTGCGTTTTATTGTGTTCTGTAAGAACTATGGGCCATGTCAAACTAGAGGGTATTACTATGTGGTTATCTTTTAAATATACTCATCCATCTGGTTTCATTTTACCTTTCAAATCTTCAATTAATTTTAAGTCTTCTTTTGTATAATTTGGATATAGTTTGGATTTTACCGTCTGGTATCAAAGACAATGCCTTCACCTCAGTTATTTCAGCTGCCTGCTTAGCCTCTGCCAATCGATTTTCCAATTTCAAACTCGGTGTTCCCCTTTTGGTGTCCCTGACAATGCATGATAGCTACCTTTTCTGGTTGTTTTACAGCCTCTAACAATTCTAAAATTTCTTCAGCATACTTTGTGTTTTCACTGAGCGGTCAGCAATCCATGGTCTTTCCAAATTGCTCCATGAGCATGTACCACGCCGAATGTATATTTAGAATCTGTCCAAATATTTACCCTTTTTCCCGCTGCCAGTTCCAATGCTCTCGTGAGAGCAACTATCTCCGCCTTTTGAGCTGATGTTCCAGGGGGTAAAGGCTTAGACTCGATTACCTGCTGAGTAGTTGTTATAGCATATCCAGCTTTACGTTGTCTTTGCGTAACAAAACTGCTCCCATCCGTGAACCAAGTTTCTTCCGCATCTTCCATGGGCTCCTCCTTAAGGTCTGGTCGGCTGGAATACACAGTCTCTATAGTTTCTAAACAATCGTGAATCACAGGTTGTGCCGGAGCATCACTAAGAAAAGAGGCTAGATTCACAATATTAATGATCACAATTTCCACGTCGTCCTGTTCTACCAATATTGCTTGATATTTCAAAATCATCAATTCTTGTTTAAGTTGTTTAAAGACTTTTTGTGCTTCTCCAGTCCAGACTAACTTTGACTGGTTAATCTTTATCAATTCACATAGAGGCTTTACCAATAGTCCATAATTATAAATCCAAAGGCGACACCAACCTGTCATTCCTAAAAAGGTTTGTAGCTCCTTTACCATTTGAGGTTCTGGAGTCCGGCAAATGACTTCCTTATGTTCAGTTCCTAGTTCTCGTTGTCCTTCTGAAATGTCAAATCCCAGATAGGTCACACTTTGTTGAGCCAGCTGGACTTTCTGTCAAGAGACTTGATATCCATTTAAACCCAGAAAATTAAGACGACTTATAGTCCATTGAATACAACTCCCTTTAGTCTCGGTAGCTATTAAGAGATCATCTACATATTGTAACAAAGCACCTTCAGTGTCCGGAGGTATCCATGTTTCGAGTTCCCTTGCTAATTGGTTTCCAAAAATAGTGGGGCTATTCTTGAATCCTTGAGGTAGTAATGTCCACGTAAGCTGCGTCTTTCTGCCTGGATCGGGATTTTCCCATTCAAAGGCGAATAGGTTTTGGCTTTCTGTGGCTAAGCCTAGGCAGAAGAAGGCATCTTTTAAATCCAGTACGGTAAACCAGACTTGACTATTCTTTAATTTAGTCAGCAAAGTATAAGGGTTTGCCACTACTGGATGGATATCCTCAGTGATTTTATTTATGGCCCTCAAATCCTGAACTAGCCTATAGCTTTTTCATCTGCCTTTTTAATTGGCAATATGGGTGCATTGTATTCTGATTCGCATTCAAGCAATAATCCATACTGTAAAAATTTATCAATTATCTCTTTAATTCCTTTCCTATCTTCTATCCTCAAAGGATATTACTTAACCTTAACGGGTTTCTCTCCTGGCTTTAATTTAATAATTAGTAAGGTCACATTTTTAGCTCTTCCAGGGACTTCGGTAGCCCAAACTCCTGGACATACTTGATCTGTGATCTCTAAAGGTATTTCACTTTTAGGGTCAGTTTGTATTAGTGCCAAGCTTAACACATTTATTAGTTGTTCTTCTCCTGTTCTTAATTCCATTTTCCCTTTTTCAAAGACAATTTCTGCTCCTACTTGCTCTAATAAATCTCTACCTAAGAGTGCCCATGAGGAGCTAGGCATAGATAAAAATCTGTGTATGCCCCATTGTTTCCCTAACTTGTACTTCAAAGGTTCACAAAAATAAGCCTTTTCGGTTACACCTTATCCTGGTTTCAGTTAGAACAGAGTTAATTTTCTTCCTAGTAGCTGGTAGAATGCTATGTTTTGGCTTAGGATGAGAAGAGTGCTGATAACACCCCGATGTTTTAACTGTTGCAGAGCAGTGCTTATACCAGGCAAAGGACATCTCAGCTTCTTGCTCTGTCCTGCCAACAGGCAGGCTGGGGGTGCAGTAAGAGCTGGGAGGGGACAGACCCAGGACAGGTGACCCAAACTAGCCAAAGGGGTATTCCATAGCATCTGACGTCAGGCTAAACAATACATAGGGGTGGCTAGCCAGGGGGAGGGGGCCGGACTGCTCGGGGTTAGGCTGGGCATCGGTCAGCGGGTGGTGAGCAATTGCATTGTGCATCACTTGTTTGTACACATTATTAGTAGTGGTACTATTATCATCATTGTATTATTATTATTATTATTATTATTATTATTATTATTATTATTATTATTATTATTATTATTATTATTATTATTATTATTATTATTATTTTGTCTTATTAAACTGTCTTTATCTCAACTCACAGGCTTCACTTTCCATTTCTCTCCCCCGTCCCAGAGAGGGAGGGGGAGGGGGAGCGAACAGCTGCGTGGTGTTTAGCTGCCGGCCGGGTTAAACCACGACACACCTTTTACCCTAACATAATAATTCTGTGAAGGCATTAATGCTTGATTTAGAACTGAATACGTTGCCCCATAGCAATAAGAAATTTCACTTCCATTCCTCCCCTAGCTTCATTATAACCAGTGGAGGATCCGCTAGGGTAGATTCCCCAGGTCCCCGTTATTCCTGTTGAAATCAGGGGTTGATTACCCTAGGAAAAGGCTAGTCAATTTGTCCTCCAAAGCCAGGTCCAAACCGTTTTGTTTTATTTATTTATTTATTTATTTATTTATTTTCCTTACATTTCGGAGTTGGTCCAAAAATTCCATAGGGCTTTCTTTTAGACCTTGTTGGAAGCATATTCTCAATTCCCAATTCATCCAGGTTTTAGTATTTACTTAACCGTTCATAATTTTCAGGATGATTCGGGTCTTAGTGGGGGTCGGTCAGGGGAATGCAATTGTCCACAGTTCCCTGAACGGTCCCATCAGCAATCCGAGCTCGCACATGAACTCAGGTTGTTTTAAGAGTTGACTGCTTTTCTGTTTCTGTGACAAACTCTCTTGACCGGACCGATCATGGTCCCTTTGCCCTAAAGGGCTAACACCCATGATTTTAAGATCTCTGCCTCGGGCAGAGGCAGAACTATTAACATTCCTACATCCTCTTTCCCTGCTGATTCAACTTCAAACACCTTTAACACTTTCAACAACCCTTTTAACACTTCCTTTATCTTTCTCCAGCCTGTACTTCTCTAATGCCAACATCAAAGGTTCAGTCAGGGGCCAACTTAATTCCGTACCTTTTCCCACCAAGATGCTGAAACATCAGTATACAACATTTCATCCTGTTCTGCTTCTCAAAAAACAACAGTAACTGTAGCAAAATATTAGAGTTTAAAGTTCCATTTAGGGGCCACTTTTCTCCACATTCCAGCTTATAAAGCGGCCACCACTGATTACGATATTTTATCAATGTTTTCCTGTTCACACTTCCACCGGCAGATCCTCCAATATCCTTCCAGTGACTTAAAACACATCCTAACACACTTTTCTTTAAAATTTCACTGCTTGTTTGCCCCCCCCATTTTCCAGTTTACACTTTCAGAATACACATGTTACTTACAAAAGCGTATCACAAAACGTATCACTCACAAAAATACGGGCACGCAATATCTTTCAGTAGCGATGTCATAAAACTACTATTACCAGCAATATTGCCAAAATCACAGTAACAATAGTCAGAGTCAAATTCCACATGCGATAAGTCAGAAAACCGAACTGTGTAACACCGTAACGATATCTTTCTTATAACAATGCCACGAACCTACTATTACCACCAGGAAAATAGCCAAAATCGCAGTAACAATAACCAGAGTTAAATACCATACTCCATGAGTCAGAAAACCGAAACAGACAACACAATTCCAGATGGACCTTAAAGCGAGCTCCTTCCTTAAGGTCCCCAAACATGTACTTATGGTGCTAACCACAAAGTATATACCAAACACTGCCTCGCAGAAGATCACCTTCTGACTTACAGACAGTTCCAGATGACCGGTCTACCAGAAAACCAAACCAGAATAAAGAATATACTCACTTACAATGATGGGGTCCTTGTCTGCCTCCGCAGTGATCCGGTGAGTCGCGGAGTCCCGCCGGGAAATCCCGGGGGTACCCTAGGGAGTCCTGTTCCCAGCAGGTCCTGCGGTCCGGCAGAGAGGTTGTCCCATCTGGGTCGCCAAATTGATTCAAAGATCGAAGCCGAAATTCCTTTAAGTGGTCTATTCTTTATTGCAGCGCTGGATGCACGGGGGATCTCTCCACCTATCGTGCATACCCAAAGCAGAAAGCAGTCTTGAATTTATACAATCAATCTATCAATATTCTACAAGCACCTATACATATGCATTACCTATCCCCGCCTTCCCTCGCTTCTCATGCTAATTAGCCTTTTGGCACCTTGCGCCTGCGCAGAGCCTTCCAAGAATTGTGGGCAGGGGTCTTTGGGACGTGGGCAGGGGTCTTTGGGAGGAAGACCCCGAGTCTTCCTCACAGTGTACTTTTCACCTTTGGTCAGGAATCTGCTGAATTGGCATGTTTCTTAATTGCAAGAGCTGGTTGTTGCTAATTCTCCCGTTTGTTGTATCTTTATAATGAATTCCAATGTCCAGTTTCGAGAGTTATAGTCCTTACATTCATTTCTCTGTCCGCCTGCCGCTTCCTTATCATGAGTTCCAGTGTCTTGTTTCGAGATATACAGTCCTTGTCTGGGGATTGTCCTTGCCTCCCCAATACCTCCTTAATCAATCCCCCCTTTTCTTTTCCCATGCAAATTCTTTTGCATCAGATACTTTCATTATTTACAGTAACACAACAAAGCAGGCATCTAAACAACATGCACACAAATATTCCTAACACTACTAATCCGATTAGAGCAATGAATACTTGTTTCAACCATTGGAAATTGGGCAACCAGGAGGTTAACTTATTCCATAGTTCACTAAAACTCCAGGAAAGATCATCTTTACTGATCTCATGTAGGATCCTTGTCTGCTTCCAGATTTCTTCCAGGTCGGTAGAGATCCTTCCACTCTGATCTACATACATACAACAACTTGTGTTTATTACTGTACAGACTCCCCCTTGAGTGGCCAGTAACAAGTCTAGGGCCATCCGATTTTGTAATACTACCTGTGATAAACTAGATATCTCTTCTTGTTGAGCCTTTATAGCATCCAGAATTTTGTTTTCTAACTTCTCTATAATTGCAGAAATATTAACTATTGCCTTTTCCAATTCACTCACTCCTAACCATGGGATAAACCATCGCACAAAACTATGAAAAGGGGTGTGTCTCTCTACCAATGGATTGTTAATTTTTCATCTGATTCTCCGGATATGATTTCTCAAGTAACCTCGAGGCACTATATCTTGTACTGTCATATTGGGGACTACCGCTCCAAGAGTGCAAGTTCCCTTCCAATTCTCGGGCAAGACCTTACGGGCTGTATCATTGCATAGCCAATAGCACCCTTTTCCTTCTGGAACCGTCCAGCTGGTTGAATTTGCCCAGCCGCTAGTCGTACTAATATCAATTGTTCAATTACAAGATGTCTGATTTCCCACATAAGTAGTATCCGTATTTATACAATGCTGTTTTCCTATACCCTTAGGCGGGTTACACCTTTGTACACATACATAATAGGATTCTAACGACACGAAGCTACTCACTTCTAGTTCCAAAACTGCTTAATATTTTCGACCCCAAGATGTGTTTTCCCACAAATTAGTCCAAGATAAGTTTGCAGGCAAGGGAATCCCAATTAACGATACACCCTTATTCCCATGCTGTGGCACATGGGTGCATACCCAACAGTTCGTCTTATTAGCTACTTGAGAAATTGTTTGTATTAAGGTCAGGTGTAAGTTCTCATCCCAAGTTGCCCACCCCAAATCCGAGAACCGCACCCCTGCAATCATTAGGATCTGGAAAACCGTAATTTTGTTGGTCCAATTGGAGTGGTGGTCCATATCCTCGCCGGGGCCTTCTTCATCCTTGAATTGTGGATCCAAGCTGCTTGCTTCTTAATCTTCATGGCGGTGTGTGTTGTCAGTAATACTTGGTATGGTCCCATCCACTTTCCTTCCATTTTTCCTGTAGGGGTTGTCCTGAAAAAGTCTTTATATATATATAATCCCCGAGCTTCAAGGGGTGGATTGGTTGATCCAACCCTCTAGCCCTGGTCCCTAAAACAAATGTATGGACTTTATTTAATTGTTTCTGAAGTTCAGTTATATAAGCATATAAATATTCTGATCCTAACTGCGTTAGGTCCTCTCCACTAAATAGAAATTGCTATGGCCTTCCATATAAGATTTTGAAGGGACTCAAATTTCCTTTTATTCTAGGTTTAACTCTAATTCCAAGTAATGCTAAAGGGAGGGATTGAGGCCATGACAAATTAGCTTCTTATCCAATTTTAGCTATTTATTGTTTAATTAAATGGTTCATTTTTTCTACCTGTCCACTTGCCTGTGGTCTATAAGGAGTATGCAGTTGCCAAGCTATCTTTAGAATCTTACTTATCTGTTCTACCACTTGTGCACAAAAATGTGAAACTCTATCAGAAGACATTGCTACTAGAATCCCAAAGCATGCTATTATTTCATTTAACAAGACTTTAACCACTTCTCTTGCTTTGTTTGTTCGACAGGGAAAGGCTTCAGGCCTTCCTGAAAACGTGTCAGTCAGAACCAGTAAATAATGATACCCCCCTTTTCTAGGGAGTTCTGAAAAATCAATTTGCCACTGTTGCCCCGAATAATTTCCTTTACCGATTATTCCAAATTTTATTCTATCCTTGGTATTGGGGTTATTGTGTAAGCAAATGCTACATTGTTGAGTTACTTGTTTTATCATATCGTCCCACTAATGTCTGACTCAGGCTCTTATGCAGTGTGCCAGCTCCCCAGTGCGTTTTATTGTGTTCTGTAAGAACTATGGGCCATGTCAAACTAGAGGGTATTACTATGTGGTTATCTTTTAAATATACTCATCCATCTGGTTTCATTTTACCTTTCAAATCTTCAATTAATTTTAAGTCTTCTTTTGTATAATTTGGATATAGTTTGGATTTTACCGTCTGGTATCAAAGACAATGCCTTCACCTCAGTTATTTCAGCTGCCTGCTTAGCCTCTGCCAATCGATTTTCCAATTTCAAAATCGGTGTTCCCTTTTTGGTGTCCCTGACAATGCATGATAGCTACCTTTTCTGGTTGTTTTACAGCCTCTAACAATTCTAAAATTTCTTCAGCATACTTTGTGTTTTCACTGAGCGGTCAGCAATCCATGGTCTTTCCAAATTGCTCCATGAGCATGTACCACGCCGAATGTATATTTAGAATCTGTCCAAATATTTACCCTTTTTCCCGCTGCCAGTTCCAATGCTCTCGTGAGAGCAACTATCTCCGCCTTTTGAGCTGATGTTCCAGGGGGTAAAGGCTTAGACTCGATTACCTGCTGAGTAGTTGTTATAGCATATCCAGCTTTACGTTGTCTTTGCGTAACAAAACTGCTCCCATCCGTGAACCAAGTTTCTTCCGCATCTTCCATGGGCTCCTCCTTAAGGTCTGGTCGGCTGGAATACACAGTCTCTATAGTTTCTAAACAATCATGAATCACAGGTTGTGCCGGAGCATCACTAAGAAAAGAGGCTAGATTCACAATATTAATGATCACAATTTCCACGTCGTCCTGTTCTACCAATATTGCTTGATATTTCAAAATCATCAATTCTTGTTTAAGTTGTTTAAAGACTTTTTGTGCTTCTCCAGTCCAGACTAACTTTGACTGGTTAATCTTTATCAATTCACATAGAGGCTTTACCAATAGTCCATCATTATAAATCCAAAGGCGACACCAACCTGTCATTCCTAAAAAGGTTTGTAGCTCCTTTACCATTTGAGGTTCTGGAGTCCGGCAAATGACTTCCTTATGTTCAGTTCCTAGTTCTCGTTGTCCTTCCGAAATGTCAAATCCCAGATAGGTCACACTTTGTTGAGCCAGCTGGACTTTCTGTCAAGAGACTTGATATCCATTTAAACCCAGAAAATTAAGACGACTTATAGTCCATTGAATACAACTCCCTTTAGTCTCGGTAGCTATTAAGAGATCATCTACATATTGTAACAAAGCACCTTCAGTGTCCGGAGGTATCCATGTTTCGAGTTCCCTTGCTAATTGGTTTCCAAAAATAGTGGGGCTATTCTTGAATCCTTGAGGTAGTAATGTCCACGTAAGCTGCGTCTTTCTGCCTGGATCGGGATTTTCCCATTCAAAGGCGAATAGGTTTTGGCTTTCTGTGGCTAAGCCTAGGCAGAAGAAGGCATCTTTTAAATCCAGTACGGTAAACCAGACTTGACTATTCTTTAATTTAGTCAGCAAAGTATAAGGGTTTGCCACTACTGGATGTATATCCTCAGTGATTTTATTTATGGCCCTCAAATCCTGAACTAGCCTATAGCTTTTCCATCTGCCTTTTTAATTGGCAATATGGGTGCATTGTATTCTGATTCGCATTCAAGCAATAATCCATACTGTAAAAATTTATCAATTATCTCTTTAATTCCTTTCCTATCTTCTATCCTCAAAGGATATTACTTAACCTTAATGGGTTTCTCTCCTGGCTTTAATTTAATAATTAGTAAGGTCACATTTTTAGCTCTTCCAGGGACTTCGGTAGCCCAAACTCCTGGACATACTTGATCTGTGATCTCTAAAGGTATTTCACTTTTAGGGTCAGTTTGTATTAGTGCCAAGCTTAACACATTTATTAGTTGTTCTTCTCCTGTTCTTAATTCCATTTTCCCTTTTTCAAAGACAATTTCTGCTCCTACTTGCTCTAATAAATCTCTACCTAAGAGTGCCCATGAGGAGCTAGGCATAGATAAAAATCTGTGTATGCCCCATTGTTTCCCTAACTTGTACTTCAAAGGTTCACAAAAATAAGCCTTTTCGGTTACACCTTATCCTGGTTTCAGTTAGAACAGAGTTAATTTTCTTCCTAGTAGCTGGTAGAATGCTATGTTTTGGCTTAGGATGAGAAGAGTGCTGATAACACCCCGATGTTTTAACTGTTGCAGAGCAGTGCTTATACCAGGCAAAGGACATCTCAGCTTCTTGCTCTGTCCTGCCAACAGGCAGGCTGGGGGTGCAGTAAGAGCTGGGAGGGGACAGACCCAGGACAGGTGACCCAAACTAGCCAAAGGGGTATTCCATAGCATCTGACGTCAGGCTAAACAATACATAGGGGTGGCTAGCCAGGGGGAGGGGGCCGGACTGCTCGGGGTTAGGCTGGGCATCGGTCAGCGGGTGGTGAGCAATTGCATTGTGCATCACTTGTTTGTACACATTATTAGTAGTGGTACTATTATCATCATTGTATTATTATTATTATTATTATTATTATTATTATTATTATTATTATTATTATTATTATTATTATTATTATTATTATTATTTTTTTGTCTTATTAAACTGTCTTTATCTCAACTCACAGGCTTCACTTTCCATTTCTCTCCCCCGTCCCAGAGAGGGAGGGGGAGGGGGAGCGAACAGCTGCGTGGTGTTTAGCTGCCGGCCGGGTTAAACCACGACACACCTTTTACCCTAACATAATAATTCTGTGAAGGCATTAATGCTTGATTTAGAACTGAATACGTTGCCCCATAGCAATAAGAAATTTCACTTCCATTCCTCCCCTAGCTTCATTATAACCAGTGGAGGATCCGCTAGGGTAGATTCCCCAGGTCCCCGTTATTCCTGTTGAAATCAGGGGTTGATTACCCTAGGAAAAGGCTAGTCAATTTGTCCTCCAAAGCCAGGTCCAAACCGTTTTGTTTTATTTATTTATTTATTTATTTATTTATTTTCCTTACATTTCGGAGTTGGTCCAAAAATTCCATAGGGCTTTCTTTTAGACCTTGTTGGAAGCATATTCTCAATTCCCAATTCATCCAGGTTTTAGTATTTACTTAACCGTTCATAATTTTCAGGATGATTCGGGTCTTAGTGGGGGTCGGTCAGGGGAATGCAATTGTCCACAGTTCCCTGAACGGTCCCATCAGCAATCCGAGCTCGCACATGAACTCAGGTTGTTTTAAGAGTTGACTGGTTTTCTGTTTCTGTGACAAACTCTCTTGACCGGACCGATCATGGTCCCTTTGCCCTAAAGGGCTAACACCCATGATTTTAAGATCTCTGCCTCGGGCAGAGGCAGAACTATTAACATTCCTACATCCTCTTTCCCTGCTGATTCAACTTCAAACACCTTTAACACTTTCAACAACCCTTTTAACACTTCCTTTATCTTTCTCCAGCCTGTACTTCTCTAATGCCAACATCAAAGGTTCAGTCAGGGGCCAACTTAATTCCGTACCTTTTCCCACCAAGATGCTGAAACATCAGTATACAACATTTCATCCTGTTCTGCTTCTCAAAAAACAACATTAACTGTAGCAAAATATTAGAGTTTAAAGTTCCATTTAGGGGCCACTTTTCTCCACATTCCAGCTTATAAAGCGGCCACCACTGATTACGATATTTTATCAATGTTTTCCTGTTCACACTTCCACCGGCAGATCCTCCAATATCCTTCCAGTGACTTAAAACACAGCCTAACACACTTTTCTTTAAAATTTCACTGCTTGTTTGCCCCCCCCATTTTCCAGTTTACACTTTCAGAATACACATGTTACTTACAAAAGCGTATCACAAAACGTATCACTCACAAAAATACGGGCACGCAATATCTTTCAGTAGCGATGTCATAAAACTACTATTACCAGCAATATTGCCAAAATCACAGTAACAATAGTCAGAGTCAAATTCCACATGCGATAAGTCAGAAAACCAAACTGTGTAACACCGTAACGATATCTTTCTTATAACAATGCCACGAACCTACTATTACCACCAGGAAAATAGCCAAAATCGCAGTAACAATAACCAGAGTTAAATACCATACTCCATGAGTCAGAAAACCGAAACAGACAACACAATTCCAGATGGACCTTAAAGCGAGCTCCTTCCTTAAGGTCCCCAAACATGTACTTATGGTGCTAACCACAAAGTATATACCAAACACTGCCTCGCAGAAGATCACCTTCTGACTTACAGACAGTTCCAGATGACCGGTCTACCAGAAAACCAAACCAGAATAAAGAATATACTCACTTACAATGATGGGGTCCTTGTCTGCCTCCGCAGTGATCCGGTGAGTCGCGGAGTCCCGCCGGGAAATCCCGGGGGTACCCTAGGGAGTCCTGTTCCCAGCAGGTCCTGCGGTCCGGCAGAGAGGTTGTCCCATCTGGGTCGCCAAATTGATTCAAAGATCGAAGCCGAAATTCCTTTAAGTGGTATATTCTTTATTGCAGCGCTGGATGCACGGGGGATCTCTCCACCTATCGTGCATACCCAAAGCGGAAAGCAGTCTTGAATTTATACAATCAATCTATCAATATTCTACAAGCACCTATACATATGCATTACCTATCCCCGCCTTCCCTCGCTTCTCATGCTAATTAGCCTTTTGGCACCTTGCGCCTGCGCAGAGCCTTCCAAGAATTGTGGGCAGGGGTCTTTGGGACGTGGGCAGGGGTCTTTGGGAGGAAGACCCCGAGTCTTCCTCACAGTGTACTTTTCACCTTTGGTCAGGAATCTGCTGAATTGGCATGTTTCTTAATTGCAAGAGCTGGTTGTTGCTAATTCTCCCGTTTGTTGTATCTTTATAATGAATTCCAATGTCCAGTTTCGAGATTTATAGTCCTTACATTCGTTTCTCTGTCCGCCTGCCGCTTCCTTATCATGAGTTCCATTGTCTTGTTTCGAGATATACAGTCCTTGTCTGGGGATTGTCCTTGCCTCCCCAATACCTCCTTAATCAGCCTGCACACAATTATCTGAGAATGAAAGCTGCTTTCCAGTAATTCAGAAAGCCAAGTTACGTCTCAGCCTTGAGCATCTCGGGCTTTTGGGCCTGTCTGTAACATTTGGCACGAGCACTAATACTTTTTTTGGCATATGTTTAGCGTTTGGGGCCTGTGTCTGGGATTTGGGCCCTGTCTCGAACCACTGGGGCTTTGTCCTGGGTTTTGGAGCCTGCCTCTAGAGTTCAGGGCCTGTGATTAGGCTTTTGGGGTCTGTGTCTGGGGGCCGGTATCTGGGGGCAAGGGGGGAGCTGCTTGTAGACCCTAGGGGCCAGCATTGAGGAGCTGACTCTACACCTTTGGGGCCTGCTTCTGGGGGGGGGAGGGTTGAGACCAGCATCTGGAGGAGGGGTGGGAGCTCTTTGTATTCCTTTGGAGCCATTGTCGGTAGGGGGGGGGGAAGGGGAGGGTTGGTTGGGAGCTGCTTGTACACTGTTGGAGCCTGGGTTGAGGGAGGAGGTTTGGAGCTGCTTCTACACCTTTGGGCCTGGCATCGGGGGTAGGGGGTTGGGTGCTGGTTGTAGGGGCCTGTGTTTGGGGGGGGGGCTTGGGACCTGCGTCTGGGGGAGGGGTGGGAGCTGCTTGTACACCTTTGGGGCCTGCATCTGTGGGGGGTCAGGGCCTGTGTCTAGCGGGCTGGGAACTGCTTGTACAATGTAGGAATCTGTTTCTGCAGGGTGGCTGGGAGCTGTTTGTACAACTTTGGGGCCAGCATCTGGGGGTGGCTGGGAGCTGCCTGTACACTGTAGGGGCCTGTGTTTGTGGGGGGGCTTGGGGGCCTCCCTCGGGGGGGGGGGGGGGGGGGGGGAGGGTTGGGAGCTGCTTGTATAGGGTAGGGGGCCTGCCTGGCAGGGGTTGGGAGCTGCTTGTAGAATTTGGGTCCCTGTGTCTGGGGGGGGGTTGGGGCCTGTGTCTCAGGGGTGTTGGGAACTGGTTGTACACCTTTGGGTCCTGTCTCTCAGGGGGGAGCTACTTGTACCCTTACCATAAGCCGTACTCTAACACATACTTCTACCAGTACCCTTACCGTAACCCTTACCTTTACCCTTACTCTTACCCTTACCAAAGCATTACCCTTACCCTTAACGTAAGCCTAAACCTTAACCTTATCCTTACACTTACACTTACCGTAACCCTTACCCTTTCTGCTACACTTACCCTTAGCCTAAATCTAAACCTTACACTTACCCTAACCCTAACACTTACCCTTACCATTACCCATATACTTACTCTTACCCTAACCCTAAATCTTACCCAAACACTTACCCTGACCCTTACATTAACCCTAAACCGTACCCTAAAACTTACACTTAACCTTAACCTTACGCTTAACCTTAACCTACTACTTACCCTTTCTTATCCGTCACCCTACACCTAAAATTAACCCTAACCATTACCCTAACACTTACCCTTACCCTAACCCAAACCCTAATCCTAACTCTAAACCTTACCCTGACTTGTACACTTATCCTTATCCTTACACTTACCCTAACACTTACCCTTACACTTATCCTTATACATAGAACTTACCCTTACCCTAAAAATTAACCTTAACCTAACTCTAACCCTAACCCTTACCTTAACCCTTACCCTGACCCTTACATTAACCCTTACCCTTACCCTAAAACTTACACTCTTAACCTTAACCTTACCCTTAACCTTAACCTAAACCTAATACTTACCCTTCCATTTCCCTCACCCTAACCCTAAAATTAACCCTAACCATTACCCTAACACCTCCCCTTACCCTAACCCTTACTCTAACCCTTACAATGACCCGTACCCTTACACATACACTTACACTTACTCTTACCCTAAACCTTACCCTTACCATAAGCCATATTCTAACAAATTCTACCTGTACCCTTACCCTTACCGTAATCCTTACCCTTTACGTTACCCTAAACCTTACCCTTACCCTAACACTTACCCTTATCGTAAACCTTACCCTTTCTGCTACATTTACCATTAGCCTAAATCTAAACCTTACACTTACCCTTACCTTAACCCAATACTTACCCTTACGTTTCCCTCACCCTAACCCTAAAATTAACCCTAACCATTATTCTAACACTTACCCTTACCCTAACCCTAACCCTTACTCTAACCCTTACCCTGACCCATACCCTTACACTCACCCTTACCCTTACATTACCCTAACTCTTACCCATACCATAACCCATACCCTAACACATATTTGTACCCTTAACCTTACCGTTACCCTTACCCTTACTCTATCCGTTACCCTTACGCTTACCCTTAACATAAACCTTACCATTAATCTTACCCTTACGCTAACCCTTACCCTTACCCTATCCCTTACACTTATCCCTATCCATACCCTTAACCTTACCCCAACCCTTACCCTTAAGCTGAACCTAACCCTAAACCTTACCCCAAACCTTTCCCTGAACCTTACATTAACCCTAACCCTTAACCTAAACCTTACACTTACTCTTAACCTTAACCTTACCCTTAACCTTAAGCTAGTACTTAACCTTACATTTTTCTCACCCTAATCCTAATATTAACCCTAACCATTACCCTAACACTTAACCGTTACACTTACCCTTATTCTATCCGTTACTCTTACACTTTCCCTTAACATAAACCTTACCCTTGACCTTACCCTTACCATAAGCCATACATCAACACTTACATGTACACTTACGCTTACACTTACCCTAGCAATTACTCGTACAATTACCCTTAACCTAACCATAAACATTAAGGATAAGCTTAAGGGTCACCCTTAAGGTTAACGTTATCCTAACACTTACACTTAAGTTCAGGGTAAGGGTTAGAGTAAGGGTAAGTGTTAGGGTAATGGTTAGGCTAATTTTAGGTTTAGGGTGAGGGAAACGGAAGGGTAAGTATTAGGTTAAGTTTAAGGATAAGGTTAAGAGTTATGGTAAGGGTTAGGTTTAATGTAAGGGTAAGGGTTTGGGAAATGTTTAGGATAAGGGTAAGAGAAGGGATAATGGTAAGGGTAAGGATGATGTTTAGTGTAAGGGTTAGATTTAGTTAAGGGTAAGGGTTAGTGTAAGTTTAAGAGTAAGGGTAAGTGTAAGGGTATGTGTAAAAGTACGGGTAATTGTAAGGGTTTGAGTAAGGGTTAGGGTAAGGGTAAGTGTTAGGGTAATGGTTAGGGTTAATTTTAGGGTTAGGGTGAGGGAAACGTAAGAGTAAGTATTAGGTTACAGCTAAGGTTAAGGTTAAGAGTAAGTGTAAGGTTTAGTGTAAGGATTAGGGTTAATGTAAGGGTCAAGGTAAGGGTTGGGGTAAAGGTTTAGGTAAAGGGTAAAAATATGTATATTGTAAGGGTGAGGGGTTAGGGTAATGGTTAGATTTTAGTTAGATTTAGGTAAGGGTGAGGGTTCGGGTAAGGTTTAGAATTAGGCAAAGGGTAAGTGTAGCAGAAAGGGTAAGGTTTAGGATAAGGGTAAGTGTTAGGATAAGGGTAAGGTTTAGGGTTAGCTTAATAGTAAGGTTAAGGGTAATTGTACGAGTAATTGCTAGGGTAAGTGCAAGCGTAAGTGTACATGTAAGTGTTGTTGTATGGCTTATGGTAAGGGTAAGGTCAAGGGTAAGGTTTATGTTAAGGGTAAGCGTAAGGGTAACGGATAGAGTAAGGGTAAGGGTAAGGTTAAGGGTAACGGTAAGGTTAAGGGTACAAATATGTGTTAGGGTATGGGTTATGGTATGGGTAAGAATTAGGGTAAGTATAAGGGTAAGGGTAAGTGTAAGTGTAAGGGTACAGGTCAGGGTAAGGGTTAGAGTAAGGGTTAGGGTTAGGGTAAGGTTAAGTGTTAGGGTAATGGTTAGGGTCAGTTCTGGGGTTAAAGTCAGGAAAACGTATGCGTAAGTATTAGGTTAATGTTAAGGGTAAGGTTAAGGTTAAGAGTAAGTGTAAGGTTTAGGGTAAGGGTTAGGGTTAATGTAAGGGTCAGGGTAAGGGTTGGGGTAAGGTTTAGGGTAAGGGTTAGGTTAAGGATAAGTGTTAGGGTAAGGGTAAGGTTAATGGTAACCGTAAGTGTAAAGGTAAGGGTTAGGGTAAGGGTAAGAATAAGGGTATGGGTAATGATAAGGGTGAGGGTTAGGCTAAGGGTAAGTGTAAGGTTTAGATTTAGGCAAAGGGTAAGTGTAGCAGAAAGGGTAAGCTTTACAGTAAGTTTTAAGGTTTAGGGTTTGGTTAAGGGTAAGGGTAAGGGTAAGGGTAAGGGTAAGGGTTAGAGTAAGGGTTTGAGCATGGGTAAGGGTAAGGGTTAGGATAAGTGTAAGGGTGCAAGCAAGGATTAGGGCAAGAGTAAGTGTAAGGGTAATAGAAAGGGTTAGGGTAAGTGTAAGGGTAAGGGAAAGTGTTAGG